>NW_026542602.1:106131593-107546475 GCF_028750875.1 Macrosteles quadrilineatus | reverse complement strand
ATTCAAAATCAGCATACACAACAATAGGGATTCTATATTGATGAATGACGTTATTAAACTGTACAAATGCTCTATCACGTGCTGGCAAGTTAATCTTAACTTCATCATGTCCGTTGCATAACCTTTTATGCTCCATTAACCATTCAGAACCTCCTCTTCTTAAAGGTTTATTTACATGACAAAAACATCTTTTACAAATTGTTTTACTTCCTCCTGTTTGCTTTGACACTTGTAATGATAGCAGTCTGTTGAAATTCTTAATATATACATAGTGCGATATTTCACCTTTGGTGATTAATAATAAGTCTGTGTGATTATTTAGTTCGTGTGCACTTATACGTAGAGGATATACATTGTTTGATGAATCTAAACCATATATATTTACAGAAGCGGTTGGGTTCTTTTTTTCAAACTTGGTGATATCTTTGATTTTTACAGGGTAGCTCATTCCTTGAAAATTATAATTATGCTGTACTTCTTCATATTCTCTTCCTACCCTTTGCGGATTATTATTTTTGACATATTTTACCAACATTGAATATTTAAAACATTCAGTATCATTATTTTGTACATTTACACAAGATTTAGTATTAGCAATTTTCTTGGGTAGAGGAATATAGCTACTACCTCTCATTCCATATCCGTGTTTATGCACTCTTACATCCAAGCCCGATATGTTCAATACAGTCCATCCTGATCCTCTGCCTTCATGTTCTTGCAATTTCGTCAAAAGTTCTTCAAAACATTCATCTACTATTGATTCAATATCTGAGGCAAACATAATGGTTCTGTTTTTTGTTAAAAATCCTCTAGGTGATGTTTCATTTTGTATGTTGGTAAACATAACATCCAGCAATAGTCCAAACTTTATAAAATTTAATCTTTGTAATTCACTTTGCAACGTTTTAATAACTAGTCTTTTTGCACTAAACATAAATTCTTCCAGTTTTAATGCGGCATTGTCAATTTTGAAATGTGTTACCACTTTACCTGGTAGAGCATGAGCGTGTAGTTCCACATTTGTTGAAGATATAGCAGTTGAAGGTGAAGTTGAAAGTTTAGGTGCGTAATGGATAACACTTGGTCTTGAAGTGGATGATTTCGGGTCTTTTTCTTCTTGGCCTCTTGAAGTCGATGGTCTTGGTTCTTTTTCTTCTGTATTTCTTGAGGTAGATGGTTTGGGTTCTTCTTCTTCTTCTTGTCCTATTTTATACAATTCTTCAATTAAGTCTTGATATCCTTCCAATTCCTCATAATTTGTAGGATGATCGACTATTTCATGAAGTAGAAGATCTATTTCATCCTCAAACGTGGCTTGACAAATGGCACAGCGTAGCATGGAAGTAGATGGTTTTGGTTCTTCTTCTCCTCGATCTCTTGAAGTAGATGGTGTCGGTTCTTCTTCTTCTCCTTGTCCTATTTTATTCAATTCTTCAATCAAGTCTTGATATCCTTCCAATTCCTCTTCATTTGTAGGATGATCGACTATTTCATGAAGTAGAAGATCTATTTCATCCTCGAATGTGGCTTGACAAATGGCGCAGCGTAGCATGTTGTAGATGTTCTCTATTCAAGAAGCAGCAGCATACTGATGAAAGATGTGAACATCCACCCCTATTTATACCATTCCCTCCCCTCTCTCCCCTCTACTACTACTATTAAATTAATGACATCACCCCATTTCCCAATTTCTTTATAATCTAACGTAAATACAGGCTATTATTCAACTTTCAAACATATTTATAGAAAAACAAGGTATTTTATTTTTTACTAACTATTCCGGTTTAGTAGGTCAAGGTCATTGCAGGATAATAAAAAAATGTGTGAACAATTCGTTTAGTTCTGAAACACGTTTTTACACATGTTATAACAGAACTAAATAAATTGGTCAGACATTTTTTTATTCAAAATTTGGAAAAAGTTATTTACTGTTCAAAACTTGGAAAAGCCCCAATTTACTGTGTTATAGTCTTGGAAATTGAAGATTTCCAAGACAAACCCAATCTACCCACGTCCCATTTTTTTTATTTGTTAGTACTCTTCATCAATTTCACTATCCAATAAATCCATCATTTCCGACAGAATTCGCTCTTCCATTTCACCATTCATTAATTGTATCATGTCCGACAGCATTTTTTCATCATCATCTTCTTTTAATTTTTCAACGTGGTTATCAATTATAGCACTAGCTTCTTTCATTTCTCCCACAGTCCTCATTCTTGCTTCTTCAACTTCCTTTTCTAAAAACCTTATTCTTTCAATTGATAAATTTATAATTTGAAGTTTAGATGTTCCTTTTTTTGCTTTGAGTATGGTTCTCAATACCTCAAATGTTTCATTTAGCTTCATCACCCTCCTTCTTTCTCTTTCATTATGTCTAATCTTTTGTTTATCCATCTTGACTAAGCTTGCGTTTGCGAGTTCCAAAAATAAGAATGTTTAATGCAGGATGTCAAACCTCTTTTATACCTCCATATAGTGGTGGGGGGTAGACCACTCCCCACTTTACTTTATAGTAGTGGGGGAAATGGGTAACATTTTCTTTTATTGTTGAACCATGGAATTTTTAAATTCTTTAAGTAGGTCAAGGTCATTGTCAAATAATAAAAAAATGTGTGAACAATTTATTTAACCCAGCAACATGTTTTCTTAAACATGATATACCAGAATTAAACAAATTGCTCAGACATTTTTTTCAAAATTTTGAAAAAGCCGATTTACTGTGTCTTTTATGATTTTATGATTATCAGGATTTAAAAGAAATTAAATATTTCAAAGATTAAAAATTTAGAAATAGAAAATTTACTGTATTTGTTTTGGAAATTGATGATTTGCAAAACAAACTCCCAACCCACCCTCTCATTTTAATTTTTGTACACTATCAGAGTCAGAGTCAGAGTCGGAGTCAGAGTCAAACAATCGTCTTCTACTTCTAAACATTGCACTAAACATTATATGACTTGTTGTAGGTGTTTCCCTTAGCTCAACAAGTTTCTCCGAGCATACCATCTCTTCAGTAGATGATGAATCTTCAACAAGTAGAAAACTTCTATCTTCTTCATCTAACTCTTCATCAGTCAATACTTCCAAATTTTCGTCACCATCCGATTCCAACTCTTCTTCGGATAAAGATTCTTCCTCCAAGTCTATGTCTTCTTCCTCTGAACCAGCTTCAAAAACAATGTTTTCCAATAAGGTTTTTAAAAAAGAAGTTGTCGGGAAAATATTGTCCACAGGAGACATAATGTACAAGAGTGGTAAATCTGAAGTAACTGATTGTACCTCAGCAAACATGTTATATAGACAAACCCCCACCATTTACCTTTACCCCCACCCTTAACCTTTACTCCATTTTGTTTTTAGTTATTGCGGTCTGGTTTTATGTAGAATGTGGCAGTCACAATATACCCTTTTTCTAACATTTCCACTAGCCTTCGAATTATTTTATTAAATCGTACATCAGTTAATTCTAGTTTCAACCCGTTTGCTTCTGAGTTCCAGATGTTTCTCTCTTCCTTCCACAAAGTAAAATGACATGTCACACTATGATTTAAATATTTTTCTAAACTTCCCCTGAATGCAAATGCTTCTTGAAGGTTTTTTAAGTTTCTTTTAATTATTATTGTAGCTGGGGAATTCATAGTTAAACTTGCCTCTGCTAGCTCCAATCTAAGAATGAATCGTGTGCAATATCAAGCGTCATTTATACCTTTATGTACTGGTGGGGGTAAAGGGGGGTGGGGTTAAACAAACCACCTTAATTTTAGTAGTGGTGGAAATTGATATTATCATTATTTTAAAATTTTGCAGAAATTTCTAAGTTTAAGAAGTGGGTCAAGGTCATTGCAAGATAATAAAAAAAATGTGTGAACAATTCATTTAATTCTGCAGCATGTTTTTACACATGATGTATCAGAATTAAACAAATTGCTCACACATTTTTTTTAAGAATTTGGAAAAATTGAATTTACTGTGTTATCTTTGGTAATGTAAAATGTTAAAAGGAAAAAAATTACCGTGTCTTTTTGATCTTGGAAATTGAAGATTTCCAAGACAATCTTCCTTTAGCATCCCGGATAAGGTAGTCAGTTCTTTTCGGATGTTCAGGGTTTACAACATCTCTTGGTAATCTAATTGAAAAATGCTCTCCTGTATCGTTACGTTTTATAATGATGTTATTAAACCATACACATCTGACAAAGAAATATTTCGTACACCTTTTCATCCTTCTTACCCGGATTGCTTTGGGAAGTTCTTTAATTTTATTGGAAGACTCTGTGGTTTTATTGTGTTTTGAATGAATGGAGCACATATCACTATTCAAAACACAAACCTTTTCACAGTGTTCCCCCTTACTAGCACCCTTTTTAAAAACATATCGACACTTAGAGAGGGTGTGTGCAAATTTTCTTCTCCTGTCAGCAATTAATTGTTTACACTTATCTGAAGGAGAAGTGTGAAGGTGGTCAAAGGATTTGGAAGTGGCTGGTAGGGAGTCTTTTAGAGGAGATATGATGGGTGGTGGAATAGTGAATTGTAAAGGTGGAGTTGTCGAGGGAGAAATACATGGTGTAGAAGTTGGAGGTGGAGATGCAGTTCTAGTAGCAGTAGGTGTTGATAGAATATCAGCAACAGTGCAGTCAGAGGACGAGGAAGAGCTTGTAGATGAATCAGATGAGGTTAACTCCGAAGAAGATGAACAAGACGAACTTGATTGTGAAGATGAAGATGAAGACAATATTTCAATCAGTGGAGGAGATTGATCACCAATGGCTCGGAAGGTGTATTGTTCTTCTGCTCCAGGACTTGCACCTTCTGACTGCAGTATTTCTCGAAGAACCGATTTTGGATCTGACGCATGTGATGAAATTAAAATAGATCGAGGAAGAGACTTTGAAGATGAAGAAACTACTTTCGAGGGTCTAGTGGGAATTCTAAGGTAAGCCATGATAGCAAATGAAACAGTGAATAGTAACTGGAGCTGACTCAGCTAGCTAGGACTACTTCAGACCATTGAATGATGATTGCCTGCGAAGCAAACCTCCTTTTATAGCAAAACTCAAGTGGAGGGGAAAGCTTGTGGGTGGAGGGGAGAAGCTTGTGGTTGGAGGGGAAATGTTGTGTCCTTTGGTGTTAACTTAAAAGAACTGTTCTCGGTTCCCAATAATGTACTATAAGGAAGCTTTCTAAGTCCTGTAAGTAGGTCAAGGTCATTTAAAAATATTGCCAAAAGGAGAGATGGAGCAAAAATTGGCTCCATCTCTCCTTTTGTTGTAATAGGGGAACTTAGTGTTTGTTATGTATTTTAAGGGAAGCTTTCTAAGTCCTGTAAGTAGGTCAAGGTCATTTCAAAATAATGCCAAAAGGAGAGATGGAGCAAAAATAAGCTCCATCTCTCCTTTTGTTGTAGTGGGGGAACTTAGTGTTTGTTTTATTTTCGTGTTTGTGTGTAAGTCTGAATTGGCTAAAGACCAATGTATCAGTCTTTTTGATCAGAGGCAGCGCAGCCAAAGGACTGTCCTCATGTTATTGATCAAAGACTCATTAGCAATAGCCGGAGCAGCGCAGTCAACGAACTGTCCCCATAAAAATGTGTGAATGTCATCTATCTCATTTTGTTGTAGTGGGGGAACTTAGTGTTTGTTTTATTTTCATGTTTGTGTGTAAGTCTGAATTGGCTAAAGACCAATGTATCAGTCTTTTTGATCAGAGGCAGCGCAGCCAAAGGACTGTCCTCATGGTATTGATCAAAGACTCATTAGCAATAGCCGGAGCAGCGCAGTCAACGAACTGTCCCCATAAAAATGTGTGTGTATGTCAAAGAGAACTCTATGTCATGAATTTACTATTGGTTTCATGTTTTTGTTTTGTGTGAACGTTTTCAACTTACTAATGTCACTTAGAACTTTGTAACATACAATGATCAACTCAAATTGAAAATAAAAAATTACTAATAGGGACTTTATTATTTTGATACCTGAAATAGAACATCACATAATTAAGAAATACAACACCCCTTACCAAAGATACAAATACGCAAAACACCCTCTAACTACAAGCCAACAAATACTACAATCAACATGCTTCTAATATAACTACTAAGTGACAAGAACCTTAGGTTAGAGTGGTACCAACTCTAAACTAAGGGTCTCATCTTTAGCCAGTTTGCCCATCCGGTCAGCTTCACCGGTTGTGCAAGACTGACAATCATCCGTCTGCTCGCAGCCCTTTTATACGCTCGGGTTGAGTGGTGGGGGTAGAACAACGCTGCACCTGCTTATGTAAATTAACTAGCGATAGTAGGTCCCTAGCTAGAATATATGCCCGGTCGGATTCAAACATATACAAGATCCATTACTACCGTTTTTATATTTTTTCCAAAATATTTTCAAAGTCCTGTAAGTAGGTCAAGGTCATTTAAAATAATACCAAAAGAAGAGATGGAGCAAACATGCTCTATCTCTCCTTCTGTTGTAGTGAGGAAAGAGTCTGTGTTTAGGTATAACAACAAAAGCTTAAAAGTGTTCATTGTTAGCTGACATAAGTAAACTACCAATGACAACGAAAAGTTTAAAATTTAATTTAACCAAATGCAGAATAGTATGCAGGCCGTTGGACCTCTCAACTAATTACAAAGTGGTCAACTTAAATTTTAAATATAGAATATTTACTGTCACAAGAAAGTTTTCATTGTTAGCTGACATAAGTAAACTACCAATGACAACGAAAAGTTTAAAATTTAATTTAACCAAATGCAGAATAGTATGCAGGCCGTTGGACCTCTCAACTAATTACAAAATGGTCAACTTAAATTTTAAAATATAGAATATTTACAGTCACAAGAAAGTGTTCATTGTTAGCTGACATAAGTAAACTACCAATGACAACAAAGGTTTAAAATTTAATTTAACCAAATGCAGAATAGTATGCAGGCCGTTGGACCTCTCAACTAATTACAAAATGGTCAACTTAAATTTTAAAATATAGAATATTTACAGTCACAAGAAAGTGTTCATTGTTAGCTGACATAAGTAAACTACCAATGACAACGAAAAGTTTAAAATTTAATTTAACCAAATGCAGAATAGTATGCAGGCCGTTGGACCTCTCAACTAATTACAAAATGGTCAACTTAAATTTTAAAATATAGAATATTTACAGTCACAAGAAAGTGTTCATTGTTAGCTGACATAAGTAAACTACCAATGACAACGAAAAGTTTAAAATTTAATTTAACCAAATGCAGAATAGTATGCAGGCCGTTGGACCTCTCAACTAATTACAAAATGGTCAACTTAAATTTTAAAATATAGAATATTTACAGTCACAAGAAAGTGTTCATTGTTAGCTGACATAAGTAAACTACCAATGACAACAAAGGTTTAAAATTTAATTTAACCAAATGCAGAATAGTATGCAGGCCGTTGGACCTCTCAACTAATTACAAAATGGTCAACTTAAATTTTAAAATATAGAATATTTACAGTCACAAGAAAGTGTTCATTGTTAGCTGACATAAGTAAACTACCAATGACAACAAAGGTTTAAAATTTAATTTAACCAAATGCAGAATAGTATGCAGGCCGTTGGACCTCTCAACTAATTACAAAGTGGTCAACTTAAATTTTAAATATAGAATATTTACTGTCACAAGAAAGTTTTCATTGTTAGCTGACATAAGTAAACTACCAATGACAACGAAAAGTTTAAAATTTAATTTAACCAAATGCAGAATAGTATGCAGGCCGTTGGACCTCTCAACTAATTACAAAATGGTCAACTTAAATTTTAAAATATAGAATATTTACAGTCACAAGAAAGTGTTCATTGTTAGCTGACATAAGTAAACTACCAATGACAACAAAGGTTTAAAATTTAATTTAACCAAATGCAGAATAGTATGCAGGCCGTTGGACCTCTCAACTAATTACAAAATGGTCAACTTAAATTTTAAAATATAGAATATTTACAGTCACAAGAAAGTGTTCATTGTTAGCTGACATAAGTAAACTACCAATGACAACGAAAAGTTTAAAATTTAATTTAACCAAATGCAGAATAGTATGCAGGCCGTTGGACCTCTCAACTAATTACAAAATGGTCAACTTAAATTTTAAAATATAGAATATTTACAGTCACAAGAAAGTGTTCATTGTTAGCTGACATAAGTAAACTACCAATGACAACAAAAGTTTAAAATTTAATTTAACCAAATGCAGAATAGTATGCAGGCCGTTGGACCTCTCAACTAATTACAAAATGGTCAACTTAAATTTTAAATATAGAATATTTACAGTCACAAAAGATTGTTCATTTTAATGGGGGACTTCTTTATCCTTTGTTAGCTGAAATATCACATGATTAGAAAAATACAACACTCTGCGCAATTCAAGTACTAAAGACACGATGCACTCCATAAAGTAAAACCATCTAAGATACAAGCTAAAAAAACAACATGCAGCACATGCTATTGACTAAAACATTAAGTTAGATTGACCAAATCTAACGAAAGGTTTTAATCAAAAGTCAGTCAGTTTACACTCAACCAGTCAGCTGTGCCAGTTGGGTGAGACTGACTACAGTCCGTTCGCTGCCGCTTCTTTTATCCGCGAGCCAGTTGGGAGGGGGTCGGTTGGGAGGTTTACCCTGCTTCGCGGGTAAATTTCCCTACTGTCGGGTAATTCTACCTACTAAGTAAGGAAGTCTCCAAACCTCCAACATCACATAATTCAGTGTCGAACCTTCAACGAAGACTGTTCACATATGCCAGCTCTGTTCTGATGTTAACTATGGATAAGCCAAGTACAATCACACAAGATAAACTAAAGAGAATAAAAGAAGATTTAAAGAAATCTACTACTACTAAAACTAGCAATTTTCGCAAGTCAATGTCACTACGTCTAAAGTTTCAGAAGCAAATTAAATTACCACTACATTGGAATGCATCAGGATCAAATTATTCTAATCAATTATCACCCGAAGCCATATGTCAAGAAATGAAGCTTCCTCAACTAGTAAGTCCAATAGAAACAGAAAAAGTAACATTTAAATATCTGTTACAAAACAAACATTATCAATTAGTAGAACAAAGACAAAACGAAAATGGTAAAACGTTTATTTTCTTTTATGACAACAAGTTTTTAGAGGTTTGCTTTCCGACACGATTAAATGTGCCAAAGCCTCCTGACGTTGAAGATGGCAAACTAATTTATTTGATTCGCACAAGTCAGAACACATGGAATTGGGTATAATTCACTTAAAAAAAAAAACAGTCTTTCTAAAGACTCCATTATATAAACATATTTTGACCACAAAGTCTAATCTGTCAAACTGTTTAACAAAATATAAACGATATTTAATTTTACTTTATTTTTTACGTCACGGTCTCCAGTACCCGTAATACACCACTACTTAAGGTTTTTTTAAGACCAACAAATATTTACTAACATGGGGAAAATATATCTACTATTTTGGAACGTATTTCTGCATAAACATCTTTTAACCACAAACAGCTATCCTGCGACTATCTAACATAAGATATAAATTAAAATTGGTTTTTACAATACCTTGTGTTGTTGAGTCAATCGAGGTGTAGTATTACGATGGCATCAACGATGCAAACGATAGACCCAGGACCGTACAACACTCCGCCGCTATGTCCGAAAGCAAACTGTAGAACTGTGGATACAAATCCACATGGAGGTTGAGTAGGGGCATTTGACCTTGTTCCACTGCCCGCTCACTTTCCCTCGACCGACGGCCTCAGCCTAATTCACGGCAATGCCGGTGACACAACCTTGCACCACGCCGCCGCGGGCACTAGTACAATACTGTAGGCTACTGTTAAAATGTTTCCGTCGACAATATGATTTTAACTCAATTTATTGTCTGTACATGTAAGCTGTGTTTTGGTTTAAAACCTTGGTGTAGCTGTTGGTTGATATGCCCAATACATTTTAAGACAATTGCAAACGAACAAGTATTAGCTATTTAAACACACTACTGTACAGACAGCTGTTTCATCCCCTATCCATTACCACCAGCTCCTACCACCTGTATCCTGTTACCACCTTCTTGCTGTCAGCTCAAATCCGCTATAAAACACGCCATTTCCACCCCTATCGTACCTAACTGTCAAATCCCCCGTCATTTCCGGCTTTACACGTCATTTCCGCTTAACGGTCAAATCAGCTGGTGTGGCAAAACAGCTTAGGGGCTACTACTCAATATCAACCATCATACACTGTTCTTTTGAATAGAAAGTTATATAAAACATTTTTGCCTGATATATGGGGTGAATACAAGTTTGAAAGACTGTCTAAACTGGAAAGTTGTAGGTTTCTGTTTAGAAAACACACGAAGGGTTTTATCGCACTTTGCGTTTCTTCACTTTAAAGTTTCTGCAAACAAATCATACCTTTTCAAAGTTAAGATGTTTTATGAATACATATGAGAGTTATTCTTTTGTTAGATGACCTTTAACGCAGAGCGACGTTCATCGCAGTAGATTCAACTGAAATGTAAACCTACACATTATCGTGTTTGGATAAAATAACATAGTCAATATTGATGTGGTACTGTATAAAAATGTATATTAAAATTCAGTATAACTCATTTATGTTCAGTTTTACCATGAAATTTAAGTACCAGTTTTAATTAAATCCTAATACTACGGTTAACTGACTGCGTTAGAAAGGCAAGGTCTCATAAATGAGTTTTGAGAATAATTAAAACCGTATCTACAAAAGGCTATTCTTTGGATATTTTGAGAGGGCTACTTGTAATTAAACCCTTTTACCATTTACGTTTAGCTCAATCAAAATTAAAATTAATGAAAATAGACCAAATTTAGCCAACAAAAATGCTCAAATCTCAGTCCGGCAAAACACATTCACGTTCAAATTGGATATCTTATTGTTCATGATGATTATTTGTGGTTGCGTTACAAAATGTAAGAAAATATACGTTTTTTTCACATAAATTTAATCGTGTTGTTAAACAATAATCACAAAAGTAAAGACGTAATAGGTTATTTCAAGAAATTGATATTTGAACAAAAATAAATTAATATTTGTTGTTCACATTACATTTTGAGTTTGGTCTTTGGGTTGATCAAGTTGTAAATTGTGGTCCAAAAAACTAATGACAATATACTAGGAATTCCAAGCCGTAATAGAAAGCAAACGCAACATCAGCTATGTGTTACTAGAAAAGCGTTTTCTGCACGCGAAGAGTGCATTAAGGATAAGTGTGTGGGTACAACGTTACAATATTTGGATATTGTTGTACAGTAAAATAGGGGAGATTATAATTACAAACCGAAAAATGTAAGCATCGTTTAGTTGAAATTTGGATTTTTTAAACTCACACCTAGAACAAATACTCGTAGTCTATTGGAATATCCTAATATTAATTTTAGGCTTGAACATTAATTACTGATAAATATCAGTCTGAATAGTGATACACAAAGCTACGTGTATAAATGCACATTTTAAAGACTTTTATGGTAATCTATGATGTTGGATTTTTACTTAAAATATAAGCAGGTTCAGAGTTTCTCCAGGATATGAGCTATATCACAAGACGGATGTGACATGTGATTTAATTATGATCTTGATCCAAGGAGTTTCACTCTACATTCATTACAAACTTCCTTATTTTCCCATTTTAGCTACTTAAATGTATACGTAAAAACATAATATGCTCATGTATTTCCTCAATTTAATATCTTCACATCTTAAAACTACCTAGGTAATGGTAAATAATACTAATAAAGGTAATTTGTCTATAATAATTTTAAATCGTAAAAAAATCAGTAAATCAGTAAAGAGCTAGAAACGAAAAGGGTGAGATAACAATTTAGCCGGTAAATAGAAATAATCCTCGAATAATAACTTAAATTATAATTACCTTTTAGACATTTTTGCTGCTGTTATATTTATAAGGTTTTTAGTCGTTTACTTTATTAATTTAGTAGGTGCAATGTTATCTACTAAGTAAGCCTAAGTATATCTACTGCAATATTTTTAAAACTTAAACATACCAGTGTCTAAATAGACTTTTTTCTGCTAATGAACTATATTTTACCGTTTTATAATCAGTCTTGTTAATTTGTACTCCGACACCTGTATAAGATGAAAAACCCTGCTGTAGAAATTACCTTTCCTGAAAAGTAATATCTAAGAGAATGGATGTTCAATATTTAACTTAGATTAATTAAGCCGTGTTTCAGACAAACTACTTTAGAAATTCAAATACCCTTTGGTAATCGTACTGTTTGATCTGTTGCCTTTTTTGGATCTTTTTAATGAACATAGTCTTGCATTAAATAAGACGATGACATAGAACATAACGGGCATGGTCAAATAAAACTTTATACAGTGTGCCGAGTTTGAGAATATAGGTAAGGTTGAAATAACTTAAAATGGGTACAATATGATGTGTAACATAAGAATACTGTATGCTTTTAACGTTGGTCATTGGAAAAATGTACGTTGCCAATGACTCCTTGTGGTTTTAAAACTGAACCGGGCTATTTTCAACCAATACGAACATTGCCAGATGGATATACGAGTATATATAGTAAGAATAAGAATATGTTTATTGTCTTTCAGGCTACATAAGCATTAACAAAGTCAAATTCACAGCAGAAATGCCAAGTCTCTATACTAATTAGGCCTAAGGGTAATATCACATATTATAGAAATATACAATTCATAGGAACTATACAAGAATCAAAAATTATACATAACAGATTTCAAACATAAAAATTCTATCTGTTTTAATAAGAAAAACTCACTAAGTGAATAGAAAGGATTTTTAGATAACCACTCATAAAATTTGTTCTTAAAAACTTTAACAGTATATTTCTTACTAAGATTAATTACTTTATTATATACCTTAAGGGATAGTACTACATGACTAGACAGTGATTTGCTGAGCCTATTGTACTCAATTGCTGCTTTATCCCTATTACTAACTGTGCATATCCCCAGTGAGTGTAACAAGATCCTGATTTTTTAGTATATAAGATACAAGTTCAAAAATGTAAAGGTTGATAATGGTTTGTATTTTCAACTGAATAAATAAAGGCCTGCAATGAGCACTTACATCTGACTTGGTCATAACTCTAATTGCCTTCTTCTTAAGGATAAGAATGTCATCAATTTTAGCACAGTTGCCAAACAAAATCAGACCATATCTAAGAATAGATTGAAAATAGGCAGAGTATTAACAAATAAGTAAATTTAAATGAATGCATTTAAAATAAATTTATTTGCACGATGAATTAATTTGTTCACAATTTAAGTTCTTAGTGAAACATTTATTTCAGGCTCCAGTTAAAATATGAGATTAAAGAATATACTCTTTCATTTATTCTATGCATAACTGGAAGAAACTCTGCAATGTTTACTCTGGAATGTTATATTTCTCTTCTGTTTTATTTTTATTAAAGCTAATTAGATGTATTAAGCTCAGTATTTTTTTGCCATATAAGACGATTAAAGCCCTCTGAATGTAAGAAATTAGACATTTGAAACATTTTTTAGAGTTTAATCTTTACCTCAGTGGATATATCCTTTACGAGAATCTAATTTAGAATGTTTACATCTTTGGTGCACATCTCTTACATCTCTTAATTTACTCTCAAGCAACGCAATTCGGGTAAAAATATACACATTTGCATATTAAAAGCCTGTTAATGTTCATTTAATAAAATGTATGGAATACTATTAATAAATACTGTTAAACATGTTTGTGTTATTTGACATTCTTTGCTACATTATCCTTGCTTAGATATGAATAAAAGAACTGGTGCAAGAACTGAGTGTCAATTACTGTATTATTTCAATTACCTGTATTATATTACCTGTACCTGTGTGTATATTACCTGTAAAATATCGCACGTCACTTGTCCACAATTTGTTTACCGGACTCGTATGGTAATCTAGTACTCGACTTCGTCTCGCACGGGAACGATCACATTCGTCCGGTTGACACATATTTTCAGGACTAGTAACGTTATATACTATATCAGGTTAAAAAAGCTAATTCAGTTGATAAATCAATATCTATTTATAAATTCATTCAGATTTTTTTTGAAAAGTAAATCAAGATGTATAATGTAAAAAGGTTCAGCGCATTTAACCTCTTGGTTGGCTTTTAACTCCTTTGAAAAGTTCAACGGAAGCTTTTAAACCCGACAAACGTACTGAGGTTTTTATTGCGTTGTTTTGGACGTTTGTGTAGGTCGGTTCTCGTAGAATGAAATCCAAACAAAGCGCAATCTTTCAAAGCATTTTACGACTTACAAACTAACAATTATGGAAGTGAATTAAGAATATGCATAGTTTATCAGTGGATAAATCAATTTTATTTACCAATTATTGATTAAAAAAAAATTTAAAATACAATCATCGAACTAATTTGTGTACTTTTTACTGGAATTAATTTGGTGGATTTCTATAGTCAGTGTATTGAAAGGGTATTTTGGTTATTGAAATTTCACAAAGCCAGACGATTACTGTTCATCTAAATGTTTGAACAATGAAAGCAACTTTTTATGTTTAGCGTCAAATGAATGTGAAAAGCATCGTTCATCTTAAGTTTCCTTTTTTCCACTTTAATTATAAGATTATTTCCCACATTACTTATCTTTCTGGTGGATTCAATTATCACAATATATTTTTATTCAACCATTTTACGGTCTGTTAATATTTTGACTTCAGTTTTAAATCTTATAGTAAATACGATAGGATCGAGTACATTAATTATCAAGCAGCTTTTGATTATAATATATAAAGACATACAAGTAAAATTACCGTTACTCGTGAATTGCCGTACCACCCTATACGAAACTTGCTTCACACATCAATTGTATGGATTACAAGCTACTTCCAAACAGAAAAAAATATATGGAAAAACTTGAATATGCTAATACCTTTATTTAATTTAGGGTAATAATTAAGCATTACAATATTGATATTTCTATCAAATACCAATATTGTGACATCAAATATAAAAAATTCGTAACTGTAACAGTAATAAATCTTTAGATTCTAATTTAAAGCAACAACTACCACTACATTGTTTATGACTAAAATGTTTTGTAAAAACTTAGTAAATGTTGGTTTCATCAGTTAGTTTCCAAGCAATTACCAGCCTCCCAATGCAAATAAAATAAGGTTTGCTTGCAAAGTATTTATATGCCCCATTGCAAGGAAATAATAATATTGGAGCTTTTGAGGGTGGTATATTATTTACTTTGAGTATATAATCATTTTACTCTATTTAAACCAAGACCAGATAAATCAGTATGCAAATGTGCACCTCTATTGTATAAATAATGCACTTATAAAATATCACAAAGTATAGATTATACGTACCAACCACCCGCATACACTTTAGTAAAAAACATGTAGGCTAACATAATTTTAGAAATATATTGCTTGTACTTATTACAGCGAGGTCTAACACTGCAGAGATCCCTATAAACTCTCATTGTTTTAGGGTCTATTGTTTAGCAACAAATAAAGCAGGATATACACGAGACTTAGAGATTACGAGACATAACACCTCCTACTCTTCTAAAAATTTATTTTATCCTATGTAGAAGCATTACAATAGTTTTTTATAAGTTTATTAATTTCTAACATATTTGGCCTTACATAATAGATGCTCTTTCGCTGAATTGTTTTTATCATTATAATCTTATATTTTTGGTGAACATTATTTTCAACCACAACGATCCACTCCAAGTTTTAACTAAAAAAATAATACCTATCTAGTATGACGTTTATTGAAAATATATGTACCTATTTTATACAAGTTTTTACTTTATATTTAACCATTGGCTTGCTGTTTATGTAGAAATATAGTTAAAATTTAAATTTTAACAGTGTTTATGAAAGCTTTACATAATCGGTTATATTACTTCAATGGAAGCGCACGGATTTGCATTTATCAGGAGTTGTCATTTTGAGACATGACTTCTTAGGACGGAAAAGTACACAAATCCCGCTAGCTTAAGCTTTATTGAGAAAATGCAATGAGCTGCATTTACTGAGTGTCCAAGAATTCCACTCCTTTCAATAAGGACTAAAAAATCTAAGAAATATCTCAAATTATTGAGTAACTCATTTTTAAACTAGCAGAATCGAAAATACTTTTCTATGGCTATGGATTAATACTACTAATAACTAACTACTAATACTACTTCTTAATAACTTTTAGTAATTTTTCAACCTTACGTACTCCACCTAATATATTGTTACTACTAAAATATGTGTGGATATTTTTGATTGGACTTTTTTATAGGCTTATATTGTTTATTTACCACTTATTATCTTAAACTGCATGCGAGTAGACATCCGCAGTAAATCTTGCAGCGTATCTCATGGGCCTCTTTACAGGTTGTAAGTTTTGTATCAGGGTGGGCATAAGACATGATTCCTCATGCCAGTACTTCGGTAATTACAAACTTCACAATATTACAGCCAGGATACTGCCATGTCTATAAGAGCAGCCTGTAGATACTTATGAGGTGTGCATGAATTTCCAAAAGACACTCTTGCTAATTGTGATCTGGAATGGATCATTCAGGGCCTATCTTATAATAGATATGTTAGCTTATTATTCTTCGCAATGTTCCAGTGAGTGGGGAGTATATGCTGATCACACAACGTGTGCTGGAAAAATAACAAAAATTATGGTCTCTACACTTAATATAAACACAGTATAAAATATACATCATACATGCAACAAATATAACTGCCTTTACCCCTACCAGAAAATGTAGCTGGAAGCCTGGTATCCAGCAAATGTATGCAGCCTCCAGATTTTTAGCTGCATACTATTTTAGAATTTGCTCAAATTGTCAACCAGACAAAATTTTTTAGTGAGTTAAAGTTAAGTTTAAATGTGTATTAAATAAAATAAACACAATAATGCACTTATCTTTTGGCTGTTGTTGTTGCTTCAGCCAATTGGTAAAGTCCCAGAACATATTCAAAACCAACAACGCGGTTCAAAGTAGACACAGACATTCCTTTCCTTTTAGTTAAGGACCGCCATCTTAAACTTCATTTGCTTCTAATAAACCATACATCAAAAACTTTTTGAATTTACTGCAAAAATATAAAATCAGGAAATAAAAATACAATTGTAGGATATTGAATACTCTAGAATAAATATTCAATTTATTTCACCAAATAAACATAGTACCACTGCCGCAGCGAACCTGTGACCTAAACAAATTTCCATCTTCATAGGATTTTCATTAAAATATTACCATAAAAGCAGATGGATTAATTCTATATCTTAATAACAAAACGTTGAACGAGTAGGTAAAAAAAATTGAAAAAATCATCATCTACCCTGTCCTAAAAAAAAACTAAAAAAAAACAGGGTAGATTTTTTTTTTAATTTTTTTTTTAAATTAGTATAAAAACAAATTTGCCAAGTTTGATTAAAATATGTGTATTAAGAAGCAAACTACAAGAGTTTACTTATTATTTTCCAAAAGAATGACGTAGGAGCCAATTTTTAATTCACTTGATGCATAGCCATTTACCGTGCAAAGACGCTTCAGTATTCTAAATCTTTATTTTTTTGAGCTGTATTAAATGGTTTGACAAGAATTCCATGACCCTCAAGTCAAAAATGAGAAAACCCTATAAAAACCCTTTTTCCAAAGTCTGCTCATACTGGTTCACAAACTCGTGCAAATGTAGGTTTACAAGTTTCAAAAGGTTGAAAGTTACAAATTTCAACAATATATATGCATTTAGACGGATGGTGTTTTTAAATTGTGGAGACATTAAAATAAAATCTTTTTCGGGTCTAGGTCTTACCATGAGACCTACGGATATACTGGGGCTTAATCCCTATGGGAAATTCACTAAAACAAAATACTGTACTTTAATCACTAGAAAATCACTAGAATTTACAGAAGTTATGCCTTGTTGGTTACGACTTTGTCAGATTTTTTGGGGTTATTTACGATGTTCTCAGGTTGGCTTTAGGACAATAAGTTATTTAGTTAAAAGTGTTGGTTAAACCTGTTTTAGTATTGTCCATAAACTGTGAAAAATTTAAGTTTTCATTTATGCGTTAGGTTTCATGGATACAAAAAGAAATTATAAGATAAAAATTGACAACAGGAACACACGTTGAAGATCAATAAACACTTTTACGCCACACTACAATATTTTGACGAACTTCCCACGCAAGTATTTAGTCCAGAAAACAGCTGTTTGCCGCCGGCTTATTCAAATGGGGTTTTATTGCGTACTACTGTACCGTAATGAGTTTTACCGGACACCAATCAGCTGATTGTAATGTATTTAATATTTAGGTGGCAATGAGTGGTTATAAAAAAAAAAACATTACCTCTCAATGACTAATGATTTTTAGTCCTTTAGTTGGTGGAAATATATAAGGATTTGTACAGATTTAGTAGTATGGCGTAAACTAACTATCGTACGCAACTCGTCCAAAATGTGTGTATCGGACTCGTATGGTAATCCCGTACTCGACTTCGTCTCGCACGGGAACGACCACACTCGTCCGGTAAACACTTATTTTCAGGACTGGTATTGTAATATACTATTATCTACCACTTTTACCCATTTCGAAAACTCTTTCATACGGTTTCAACTTAGTATAAAGGTCATGTGACACGAGATGATTCATGCCTACCCACATATATTTACCTGGACCTTGAATTTAGATTTAGTAAAATATATCTTCAATAAACATCTCATGTTTCTATTATGTTTAAAATATCCCTTTTAATAAAATAATACACTTGGTAGTAAAAAGTGAATATACTTAGTTTAACATCACGATGTGCTCAAACTACCCTTTCAATGAAGGTTCACAGTTTACATATTACCTAATGAAAGCTTCAGGGTGTTTAAAGCGTTCCAAATAATATATCTCGGTATTTATTGGTTCTTTTTTCTATTCAAGGTATATTATATTTTAAATATTATTCGTTATTGATTCAATTCTGTCATGCATTCATTCCAACACGGATATCCCGTTTAGTATGCAGTTTTTTTAGTTGGGTTGGTATATTTATTTAGCAAACAACTTTATGTAGCTCAAACTATGTGAATACAGTACACACTGTAGAGATTTGCAAGGTACTAAAGAAATAGTACCTTGCAAATCTCTAATAATAAAACAAGAGGCTTTGTGCCAGATATTGTAATTTTAAAATAATGTGATTGTGCCTTCACACCTCCAATGCAAGCTCAATGCACAAGAACGTGTAGGTGTTGCTTGTCAGGAGTTAAGGCGTGTGCAAACAATTCTTGGTGCACGTGATGTAATAAAATTATGACTGAGCTCTCAGTTTGCATTGGAGGATTGTTTTATAGACTGTGAAATATTTGTTAAATTAATGTCATAAAATACAATTATTAACTGTTTTTAAAAGACTCAATTGGTTAGCTATTTTTGATACAGTTCAACCACAGCAACTGCTGAATAGAAACTCCATACAATACTTGGATGGTATATGTTAATTATGTTGGTATGTGAATAGAGCATCCTCATATATAATACGTGAAGGCGATTTCTACAAAACACTACTCCTCCGTTAATAATGGACGGATTTTTATAAACGATGTGTCAAAATTAAGTATTTTTTGTGTAGACGCCTCCTTTCACCAATTTCTGTAATAAAAGTCCTCGGGTTTTGCCCCACAGACCATCAAAATCCCAATGTATTTCTTATGAAGAAAATTTAATAACCCAGCTGTTATGCTTCGTTCTGCTATTTGATTAAACTTGTTTATATGAAGATTTGTTTCTTTGTGCCATGTGTTCAATGAATTTTATTTTTGCAAACATTTTTATTGCAATACACTATATAAAGTAATGGTAATACATTAATAAATCTGTATTTAAATAATCAATTAGTACGATTGAGCTTTGCCTATATGTTTCCGGGTAACTGTATTAAAACTGTTTCATTTAGTAGATTTAAACAAACGAATTATTCTTTTCTGTATTCGCAACCCGTAGCGAAGCACGGGCAGAGCAACTAGTATATTAAATTTATTGTACTAATTGTACTTATTTTATGAAGTTTTTAAAGTAAAAGTACAACAAAACAATGATAACCATTCTCTATAACCTTTTTACCATATGCCAAGGGTTGTAGCCATACTGGTTACAAATATTTACCTATCCTATATTGACATAATTGTTGTTTATATCCAAACATTATGAATGCTCCTTTTTACGATATAATAATATCCTTTGGGAACACTTAACAATGCTTTTATCGAGTCCCTTTGGATAAACACTCTAGTATCCCCCTTGAAACATTAACAAGAATTTAACGTTAATACGTGGATACCATCACAACAAGTTAATATTGAAACTTTGCTATTTTATTACAATGTTGTTATGGTCAAGTAGATTTAAAAAAAAAACTAAAAAAAATAAGATCTAGCAATGTATGAAAAGCGATAACAATCAAAACATTAATTTTACTGGCATAATGACAAATCATATAAAAGAGATAAGTAATCAAACAAAACATAATTTTGTAAAATTTAATCATGAAACTTTTCGTAGGTCTTCAAATAATAAATACAAAGAAAAATAGATTTTGGTGTAACATAAAAATTCAATAATCATGGTAAAGCGGTAACCGATTTTGATACTATATTAAAATACAAACAGGGTCTGGTGTAAAGCGTATTTATTTATTATATCATAGAGTTAATTTTTTAATGAAATTGCAAATTATACAGGGTGTCACAAAAAAGTGTGATGGGCTATACAGGACCTAATTCTACATGCAAAAATAAGTAAAAAATGAAGAATAATTTTTTTTGGATTTAGGCTTAGTTTAGCCGTAATCCGCCATTTTGTTTTTTGGGGAAAATATTTATTATTTCAAAATCCCTTTGAGATATTTTTACGAAACTTGGTAAAATTGTTTACACTATAGTAAGTAACATTTATAAAAAAAATATTATTTTAACTTTTCAAATTTCAAAATGGCGGCCGTTTAAATTTTTTAATGCCAAATTTCATGAAAACCGGTACCTAAATCAAAATTTTGTAAGAGACAAAAGTTTTAGTATTTATTATGACAAACTTAACAAAACAAAAATGAATAAAATCGGTTCATAAATAAAGAAGCTGTGTTTATTTTAGTAATTTAGACTGAAATTACTTAATACGTTACATAAATTATTACATTACATTTAATACATTTTAATATTAATAATTTCAGTCTAAATTACTAAAATGAACACAGCTTCTTTATTTATAAACCGATTTTATTCATTTTTGTTTTGTTGGATTTGTTATAATAAATACTAAAACTGTTGTGTCTTACAAAATTTTTTTTTAGGTACCGGTTTTCATGAATTTTGGAATTAAAAAATTCAAACGGCCGCCATTTTGAAATTTGGAAAGTTAAAATAATAATTTTTTTTATAAATGTTACTTACTATAGTTTAAAAAATTTTGCCAAGCTTCGTAAAAATATCTCAAAGGGATTTTGAAATAATAAATATTTTCCCCAAAAAACAAAATGGCAGATTACGGCTAAACTAAGCCTAAATCCAAAAAAAAATTATTCTTCATTTTTTACTTATTTTTGCATGTAGAATTAGGTCCTGTATAGCCCATCACACTTTTTTGTGACACCCTGTAGAATATAGTCTCAGTAACAAATTCAATCGCTTCCTTTTATCTAATGCAGCTACAATCACAAATAAGAAATCCGTCAAAAACATAATATTATTCTCACAGAAAACCATGCCGTCATCAAAAGTCATAAGTTATTTGTATGTATTTGTATAACTAACTGAATTAACATACAAGTGTATTGTGGCCTTTCATCAAAACTGTTAAAACCATCCAAATATCAGCTTACAATTTTGTAAAAAGCGATTAGTTAATCATAACAATAATTATTCTGATAAATTTAAAGTTGTCAAAAATAAATCGTCATATTTGATGTATAGAGGACGTGTTTCAGATTTAATTTTATTTCGAATCTATGTTTAATTATTGCTTTCTACTCAATGTAATAAAAAAATTAACACTTTGAAATTATACATGAATGAAGTAGGCCTATTATATTATTATTGGCATCACTCATGGAGATATAAGAATGACGCACAATGACCTTTCACCTTCTAAATTTTGTGATTTATATGAAAAATGTAGCATTGTTGAAACGATCTTCCGAACGATAAAGTGGGAGGATTATCTTTCACTAAAGGTCAACTTTTATATAAATCTCCCTTATAAGCGTATGGTTTGAAATACGGCTTGACAATAAGGTAGGAAAGTAATTTTTATTCGAATTCATTTTTTAAATGGCGTAGCCAAGGTAAATTTGTGTTAAATATTTAAAAATTGGTTTCAGTATACACTACAATTTGTTTAAGGTATTGTTTAATTTTATATAGGATGTGACGTAATGTACTTGTTAGTGTATTCGGTGTTTTACAGTATATTTTGAGTAGACAATAAAAAATGATAAAATGAGTATAAAAAATGAGTATTTTATAATGTTAAACGGTCAAAGATTTGAGTTTTTTGTAAATATTTTTTAAAAATCATTTTCATAAACCATTGAACAACTAAATAAAAGAAAGGATGTTTTGAGTTTTTATTTGGACATCTAGCAGAAAAGTATAATTTCACCGTAAAATATTTTTGAAATTTAAGGATATTGATAGGATGAACTTAATCAATAAACCGGCAGTTACATATATGTTCACGCAAGTACAAATAGAAATATCAAACGCCCGTAAAATGATGGAAAGCAGACGCAACAGAAACAAGTGATATAAACTTTTTAGAAGTCCTCGTCTTAACTGTATCAAAATAGAATTAAATATTGCTATTGATAGTCAAAATAATTAAAACCATCAATTTACCAAAAAAATATATAAATAGGCTTAACACATTTGCGGTATATTTCAGGGACACTTTCACCTCGCACATTTCTAGTTACCTCTATTGAGACAATCTGTCGGGTATTATCAGGTAGATTTACAGAGAAACCATTAGTTATGTCCTACCTACACCTCCACCCAAATCCGCCATTGTAAGTGTCTAACTTATTGTTCTTGCCAAATAATTGTCATGTGTATTTCATCAGACGAATAAAATGTATAAATATTATAATATGTATTTATATGTATATGTATTTATATGTATAAAAATATCTAATACACGAATGGTTAACATTAAATTTAATTGTAAAACGGTTGCTCTTTAATAATTTGTTCTTTGCTTTTCTTGCCCTTACTATATTTTGTATACAAATAACGGTAAATTAAAAGGATAAGCATTGGCATTCTTATACGTCACACTAGTTAAGGAATAGAATTACATTTTTTTAGAAAATATATGTAATTTATATGGAAATAGGTTAGGCTTTAAAATGTGTTGCTTTAACTTTACCCATGAAGATTTTAACCCATGAAAAATAGTTATTTTAAATAGTAATATTCTGCTCACTTTATATTGTTGTTCGTCTAATAAAGGAACATTTTAAGGATGGGTAATGAAAATATTGACTTATCCACAAAAATACTTTAAAGTTAACTTATTTTTATTATGTTTTAATATCAACTAATTTTTACCTTCTGCGAAAAGTTAAAAGCAATTTCTAACTTTAACAGAACACACCTAAAAATTATTAAACAGAAGAGCAGTAAATCTTCTTTTAGTGAACAAATGTAAAGTTAAAATATGTATACATATCTATCATTCTCTCAGATTGAAATATAACAACGTTAGATACTCTAGAGAGTTTGAATGTTCGAAGCAAGAGATGGTTTCCTGTTTTGGCGTTTTAGTTATCTTTTATTTGGAAGTATGTTTGAAGTGGTTTTTTAATGTAACCATCCAAAACGAAAGTCAAAAGTAAAACATATAAAATGTATTTGAACCAAATGTCTGCATCTAGTTTAATTGATAACGATCCGTAGGAACAATTAAGATATTGGCCTCTTCGATGCAGAATCGTTTCAAAGAACTTATAGTCATATAATATTTTTTTTGTGGAACATGGCTAGGAAGAATGTGTATTTCTTTCCCTGTGAGTTTCAACGTAAACATAACACAAAAGTGACCCACCTTGATTTTCCTACGCAAATCTCTTTGAAAAGTGGATTTTATGGATTATTATATTTCTTTCCTTAATGAGCTTAATTTCAAAACCATTCAGTGTATTAACTGTTACAAATAAAATTTAAGTTGGTTTACCCAATAAATAATTGCACATTACTTCATATTGTCCCGGAATCATATTTTATATCTTTTCTCATAGAAAAAAAAGAAATACCTTTCGTAGTATTTTTGATTAATAATATTCTCAGAGATTGACTAAATACTTCCTGTTATTCCTACTTTCACAAAACTTTAACATCGTGTTGTAAGGCGTATTTTGTCTAGACAGATGCTATCTTCTGACAGTGATAGATGGGTGTGTAAGGTGACAGTGTACAAAACGTAATTTAAACACCCCCCACTTATCATTGGAGTCTCGACTGGTTAGTCTGTTTTAAAAGTATAAAATCTTTCATTCACACCAACATACGTTAGTTAAAACAAATTTTTATTCCTTGTAGATTTTAATAGATTCAATTTAAATTTATTAGGTGGAGTAGAAAGTTAAATATCCCCATATGATGTCAAACTATAGATCGGCAAATGCCGCAATCACTTCAATCAGTTTGAGGATGTCAAAGTAAACAATGTATTCGACCGAAACAAATCGCCAATAAAAGTCTCATCCGATCACAACTCAAATATCATTGCTTTTTGTGTCACATTTGATCGATATCTTGTTTTATGAGATCACATGATGGCTTGCAGGGCTGTTACGTAAATTTAATTAAATAACTGAATATTTCATTAGATTTGCTTAACTGTAGTTAAACACCTATCAATGTTTTAGTTTCCATGTCTAGGGTTGTTTGCAATTATAGCTGATTATTAAAATACCCATAGATTTACCCAGATTTACCCGTTTTCAACTGTGTTAGAACAGTGATATTTTTTCTTAACTAACCACACTTGTCTATTCTATAAGATTAGCAAAACGAATCGGATGGTTGGAAACCTTATTTGCTTTTTTAATATCAATACTGAAATGAAATGCATGCTGTAATCTTAAATATATGGTTTAAATATTTCTTTGTGCAGAAATAACCAATACAAATTTGACGTGTGGTTAGACTGAAGAAATCTATTGGACCAGTTGTGTACAACGGCAACGGCAATGCTATGCCAATTTTAGTCTTGCTGTTAAAAATATCGTTTACAAACCTTCACAATTTAACTCAACATTTTGGCGGACCAACTAAACAATAGTATGTTTTTTATCCTTTACTGCATTGAAAGCTGATATCCTTTAGTAGAAGATAATCTATCAATCGAACGGTATGTAAGAAGATCTTGTAAACGGTTTTGATAACTTGTTTTATTCTTTATAGACTGGAGAAGCCATTTGTACGTTTATCTGAAACTAGAATCTTATAAAAATATAAAAATTTCACTAAAATATTATAAACAAAATTTTTTTTCAAAATTTAAGTAATTGATATAACTTTTAAACAAGCTTTAAACTATAAAGGGCTTACTCTCCTTAGTTAATAGACTTCTTACAATCAACTTGCGAATACTAATCTAACAAAACATTGCGTAGGGACATTATAAATAGTAAGCTTTGAATGTAACAGAGCATATAAAAGATAAAATGAAAATATACCACGATGACAAATTATTCAGCAGATGGTTAGAGCTGTGGAAAATACGTTTACGCTTGCGGTAGCATGAAACAAACTCTGGATAAACGATGTTTACAAGTTCAGTTGACGTTAAACTTAAAGTAACTGTTATTGTTCAAAAAGCATGAACAACTTCACCCACAGTTAGGATCTGACTTTTAGTAATTGAAATTGTATTAAAATAACCTATTCTCATAGTTAATTTTAAATTAATTACTTAATTGACGTATAATGACAAATAACCTATGCAAAATAGATCAACAAAGCTTCCGTTCGTGAACACCACTGTACTGTTTGGGATTAGGAATAATTTTATTACTCGTACAATGGTTGACATGATAATGCGTAGTTATTCTTATCAAAAAGGTACAGTGTTCCCCTAAAGTGACGTTTTTTATTTGTAAGTTATCCAGTAAACAGTTTTTCTTTTACATTTTTGAACAACAATTATTCCATGCTCATAGAAATATTATGTAATTTTTATTATTTAAATATATGAGCAGTTGTACAATGAATTGGTCAGTTATGAAAATAGGCCACTTTGCTGTGTTTTACTATTTTCACAATCACTGTGATTGTTATCTTTACAAAATCAGTACATTTCACACTCGTGTTGGATGAATTAGGTTTAACGTATATTAAAAAGTACTGTAATCCAGCCTCTTGACTCGCTACCTTCGCCACTCCCCTAGTGCACGTGAAGTGCCGCTACCTTCGGGTGTAAAAAAAACTCAGCTAAGCTTTACACTTCACTCCAGGCTCGCCACTCGTGAATGTATTCATTTTACACGTGTTGTGTTTTCGTTATTTTTAAATATGTGTGAAATATGACCACCTCCAAAAGAAGCGATCATTAACTTGTAACTCCTGATGAATGAAAAGCCATTGTAAGCTGAAACTTTACTACAGTAACCAATTGGATTACCTATAATACAGGAAAATGCTTTCCATTTTCACAGTTTTTATTGCGTTATTATTGTGAGCGGGTGCATGAGCATATTTTACGATTATTTCCTTTAATTTGTTGCTGAGCCGTCACAATTGTGGAAACCTTTAAGGTTAAATTTAAATTATTGAAAAATGGTTATAATAGTAGTAAAACAGTTATTCTTTTGCTAACTTTCATTTAGCAAAAACGTACTCATACCCTACCTTTACTGATAGGATACTATAATTCATAAATTTATAAAAAAAATCGGAGAAAAGTTTAAATTGATCAAGCAAGCTAACTCATATTACACATATTATTCATATTACTGATATTAAAGTCTAAGACATTACAGGTTATTGATACCTAACAGTTATTTGATTGATAAGTAATATTTCACGTACATGTCCGCAAATATTAACCGTTTGAGTATTTAAATGGTAAGAATGTCAGAACGTAATATCGTATTTGATGCTTGGAAGCTATTTCAAAGTAGTTATTAAATTGCGAGGAATGAAAGATGTAAACATTCTAAATTAGATTTATACAAAAGAATTTTTTGTCGAAGACGGAATAAGCTGTCAGGAAGATTTAACTCAAAGAACTAAGTTTAAAAGGATTAACTCATCCCAAAATTCTGCTTAACATATAATTGACAGTTATCATACAGACCGTTTAGTAACGATATTATTGAGTAGTTTTTTGAATTATTTGTTGCCATTATAATTTTAATACAATTCTTTACTTGATTTTAATATTTTGAAGGAATTAAAATACTATAAAAGTTGTGTTCACTTTTATTTTATTTTCATAAAAAAATATAAGTTAGTTTTAATTTTGGTCATATTCTGTAAGACGTTGACTTTAAAAGTTCATTGCTAGAAGTTCTTTTTATTCTACTTATTATAAATACCTTATTGCATTTTATGCCATAATAGTCAGGTTCTTGTATATAAATAGATTTTTGATAAAATGTAGTTCCAAATTCTGACCAGTTTTATATTTTGGCCACTCTCTAATAACTAACTAACTTCTACAAACGATTTTTATTTTTGGGGATGATAAAACACATTAATGCAGCTTTTTATACTCTTGCGTTATTTATCTTGACAGAATTGATAACTGTTAATATTGAATTTATGGTTTTCTGGTTGCTCATATTTCTATTTGGCTATTCATATTTCTTGCAATAACTATCAATCTAGACTTCTTTATTCGTAGTCATTACTTTTTTAGTTATATAAGTCTTATGTTACAAAAAGAGTTTCTTATAATTGATGAAAGGATTAGGAGTTGAAGATATGTCTTAAAGTCAAAATTGAATCTGGTGGATGGGAAATAAATGTTTCTAAATATAATAGTTCTAAGATAAATACAGAACACATTTTTCAAATTAAATTTCATATCACACGTAAAGTCACCGATTCTATTTTTGTTTGAAAACCACAACTTTATACTTCCAAGTGACCGAGTTTCAATATTTGATTGGGGTACATTAATTGCATATTATTGAACGGAATATATTAAAGGCAAGATACCATAATGGTAAACAACTATGTTCAACGCAGAACTTTGTTACGATCAAATTATGAATAATTCTCTTATTTATTTCTTTTCATAAGTTATTTGCTATTTTTCATAGTTTGTTAAGTTAGAGTTTATAGACAATAGTAAAAAAACACACAATTAAAATAGCAGCAGTTAAGTTCACATGAGAGCAATTGAGTGTGTGAAGTTGTTTGTCTGAAACACGGCTTTTAATTAATCCAAGTTAAATATTGAAGATTTTAGATATTACGTATTCAAAGTTAGAAGCAAACTCTACAAAAAAGACCTTGCTTGACTTACATTTATATGAATGAAGTAATTTTACCAGATACACTTTGTTGAAAGAAAATTAACGAGGGCAAATTTTACCTATTAAATATATAGCACTCCTAGTTAGAAAATAGGGTAATCATCAAAACAAATTAACTTGCTTTTCAGTAAGGATACGGACTATAGTCATAGTTCTAAATGTTCTAATTAAATTAAATTTAAATTTTATACTTTGTATATATAGTCAACGTTACAGCCTCCTAAGCCACCATTCAGCTTCACGAGGCAACTACATGTTTTGTTTGCTTATTGGTTATATTTTTATTTAGAAAAGTTTTTAAACAAACGTTATATATTCAATGTTACAAAACTATTACCCACCACTTTGAATAGATTGAATTGAGTAAACCCAAGCAGAAATATTAGTTTTTCAGTGAAACGACTATTTAATAGTTTATAACACATAAAATACAGTATTTAATTTATAGATAGAAATATTTTTACGTCAATACGGAGAGGACTTATTTATTGTCTACAATAAAGTCATAATTAAATATCGTGGCACTACCGTGTCGATTATAGATTGTGACGGATGTTATATTTTAAAGTACCCCTAAGCCTAATTCGTAATTGAAGATAATAATTCTTCAAAATGAACTACGAAAAACATATTTAGGTTTGTTTTTTATACATTTGGATGGTTTCAGACATATTCAATTTCAATAGTTCTAATACAGTAGATATAAAAGTGTTTTAATCAAATCAAATGTACAATTTAAAGAGTGAAAACCTTTTAGGTAAATGTATAGAAAAATACCCAATAATCAGTGATCATGCTTTAAAGTAAAACTGAAAATAAAATAACACTCACTTTACATTGCAGAACAGGTTTGGTTAGTTCTTTTGGTGGCCATTTATGTAGTACACCGTATTGAACAAGGGATTCTAGAAATGTACCCAAAGATCTTTCTTTAATACAATTCTTGCGTGCAGGTATTACTTTTTTATGCAAACACAATGCCCAAAGTAAGTTATTACTTCTTTGGAATTTGAAAAATCATTGTTCACAATCCAAAGATTTATGTTTATGTAAAATACAATCATTAAATCCCATCGATAAGTAGGAGAAACTATCAAACTATTCAATGTCCAAAAGTAATTAAACAAATAAAAAGTGTTGCTAGTCATAAAAAAAAACAATTAATTGATAAAACCAATATTTTGCATTACCAAACCAAACGAAATCTAGAAAACATAAAAAAAAACTCGATACAATCTAAGTCTACGTAATAATTGTGTTCTCATAAAACATTAAAAACATTTTTTTTTATTACAGTGCTTAATATGTTAATATGTGCTATGTTTTCAGATAAAACAGCTTTTAAAACAAGTTTTTGGACATAAGATCCTCTTTTTACAAATTTCTGTTCATGAAAAGAAAAAGAAAATTAATAAATGGGTTTGTCAAATTCTGTAATGGAGGGCTTTTTGACCGATATTATATTTTATTTTATTCTAAATTTTCAATATAAAGACTGTAATTTTCAAACGTGCCAATTAAAGCAAAAGAGAGTTATTTATACATGGCCAATCGAATTTCTTGGTCTATTAAAAAAACCAGTTCTTTTATAGTATTAAAGATCACTAATTATATTTAAAAACAATAACATAAGGTATATTAAAAATGCTACCTCAACTCTAAGATATTTTGATTAAATTATAGTAAGTTGAAAAGGTCAGAAAAACAACTCCCGATAAAATGCTTCGCTTGTTCTCTAAAGAGAAACCTTGAAACTTTTCAGTTCATATGGTTCTTCAATGTTTTATTAACCTATGTGTCTCTAGGTTAAGCTAATATATCGGTACAACTTCTTATCTCTAAGGTAGAAACATTGCATGATGTATTTAATCAAGCTAATGTTTTTCGTGGTTGAAATTTTAACCTTAATTTATATGCTTTTTATTTAGATGTTAAATAACGGTTCATTAAAAGGATTATTTATGTTTGGTTGCCTAAGGAAGGCTTGGTTTATTGTTGTAAATATAAGTTTGTGTATTTTTTTCAACTGTTTCCTAATCAACTAGTATACGAGTTTGAGAATAATTCCCAAACAGGATCTGCTTCAACCATTCAGGATGTTGCTATACAACGTTGTTTAACCTTAACTCTATTTTACATTAGCTGTTTTACAAAATTACTGCAAGAACTGTACTGCATTTGATTTTTTATTGGAAGTCCCATCAATTAGATTTTGTAATTTATATATTCAGTCATATTCTGTAAAAGTACAATGCCTATAAATAAACTTATAGGTGGTTCTATGCAGATTGCTGAGTTTTGAGTAAAATATTAAATTGTGAGAACTACTGGTCCAGTCGAATCATTTATACACATTCATGTCGTTCAAATAATTATTTTCCCAGGCCAAAAAGCTATTAATTAATGACTTTTTTTAAATACATGGCCCTTAGACAACTTGAAAACATGGATGCAAACCGTAAATTTAATTCAGTTGTGAAGAGCGATATGTTATCTTCAGTAAATTAAGTTGTAAAATTGAAAAGGTGACAATAGATTGTTTCGTGAATTTCTTTTAATTAACTTTACAATATTAGTTAGGCATCCAATCTTTTTCAACATTGGTAAAATATTTTCTTCCTCTCGTAAAAGGTGACTCAGAAGGTAGATTGCTCTGATATCAAAGGCTGCATGATCTTTAGTGACAACAGGGCAGTGGTTGTCCCAAGTACAGTCCAATTATAATCCCACTTAGCTCAGCCCCTATGAAAATATCTTATCAAATTTTGATCAAAAAAATATCAATACTTGATCAGGTCTGATCCGGTTATGGGACATTTCCAGATCAAACATTGATCAAGTATTGGTCAAAGTTGATCAGTTTTGATCAAGTATTGGTCAAAGTTGATCAGGTTTTGATCAGGTATTGGTCAAGGTTGATCAAGTATTAATCAATTATTGATCATGTTTTGATCAAGTGTTGATCAAGGTTGATCAAGTTTTGTTCGAGGTTGATCAAATCCTGTGTAATGTGAATCTCTAAGGTGTAACGTGATTCAAAAACTGAGTGAGAAATTGACAAAATATTGAAACTAATATTGATGAGTGCTAAAAGATGTGTATTGAATATTGCAAATAATAGGAACAAATATTTTCAGTAAAAATTATTAATTACTAGTGAGTTATTAGCTTCGAAAGTACGTGCTTTTTAGTACTTTGTCGATAATATTCAAACTAGGCCTAAGTAAATTTGTTCATATTCCACTGAGCTTTCCACTGAGACTCCGAAAGAGGTAAAGTATGTTTACACCTACAAACTACGGCAAATGCCTTCAGTGAATACCGTGGATGAAGTCTGTTTAGTTCAAGTGAATCACGCAGGAATTCCATGAGTCACTCACGTGGGGTTAGTGGTTCCACGGTAAGGCTGATCAGATGAACTGCATTCTTTTATATAGATTGTTAACACAACTCCTTCGTATTTTGGTATAGTTTCTCTGTCTTAAATAAAAATAATGGGAATAACGACGTTAATATGAAAAAAAATAATGTATCCTGTGAATTTATGTTATTTTAAATACTGTTTATTTATGTATTTTAGTAGGCATACCTACTAATTATTCTTTAACACCCGATAATGATTATGATCCTTTACAGTTAACCTTTATGCCAATTCAACTATTAAATAGTTTATTTGTGTTAGTTTGATTTAATACCATTGAATATTACTTAGAAAAAATTAAAACAAAGAACAATGCAAATGTAAATATAACTGGTTGATATAACTCCGCCGTGTTTGGACTACTTTTTCGTGAAATTACTAATCGAATTCAAATCTTTAACGTCAAGTTACAAATTACACTTACTTTTATCAGATAATTTGTAAGAGTGAAGTTCAATTTACGCTTCATTAGCGCGGGTGGCCGGCAGGTCCCCAGCTATTGTTTGGAGACCTCGCCCAGAGTCGACGCATGACAAAGGCAGTGGTCTTGAAGGGCAATAAACTGCCATCCCTTTGCAGCTTTCTCCGCGTCGATGAGTGGAAATCGTCAAATTCAGCTCGAAAACTTGTCACTGTATTCACACACTTATAACGTAAACACTTACTATCCACGGTTTGCGCGATCCGATGTCGAAATACCTAAATGTACCAAAATGCACTGAACTGTAGACGCACTATGAAAATTAATTGAACTTGAGTTTCACTGATTACACTTTAATGTCAGTAATAATGCACATGAAGAAAACACTGCTTACTAAAACGAACCTGCTGATAATGCTACTGTTTTAGTGAAAATTAAATTAATGCTCGAACGACTAATGTACACAGTTTGAATAAAAAGACGTGTAAAACGAAAAAAATGCACAACATAGACGTTCGGACGTTGGTGCAAGACTGACCTACGCTACTCACCCCAGTTAGTCTCAGGGGGAGGGGATAACACTTGATCAAATATAGTTGATCAAGTTTGATCAACTTGAAAAACTAGTTGATCAACAAGGTCAAAATTTGATCAAGAAATTATTCTTGATCAAGTGTGTTGACCAAACTTGATCAAGTTTGGTCAATATTTGATCAAGAAATTATTCTTGATCAACTGTGCTGACCAAACTTGATCAAGTTTGGTCAACTTTGAACCAAAGTGATCAAGTTTGACCGAGTTTTGATCAATCTTGATCAAACATTTTCATAGGGGAGCCCTTCATCGGATATAATGTACCTGGTGTCCATAAAATAATTATTTTGTTTTAATTACATATACTGTATCAATTAATTTTTGTCCCACTACACAGTGACTCAAACGTGGTTAAAGAGATTTTCCCTTTTGTTTTATAAGCATATGCTCAATTCATCATTGTTCATCGTTTCCCCGTTTGTTTACTTTCATTAGTTGTTTTTTAAATGCCTATATTTGAAGAAAAACCGTCTGCACATGTTAATATATGATGACAGTGTTTCTAAATAACTGTAACTGGAGTTGCATTTCTGATCATTTTGGAGCAATGGTTGTTTCGCCAATTGAAGAGGTCGTTGAAGACTTCATGTTGCAGCAGGATGGGGCTTCACCTCAGTGGCACTGATATGTCCAAAGTTTTTTTAATTGAGAGACTCCCTGATAGCTAGATCGACTGCTGTGTTTAGGATGACTTCGCTCTACTAAAGATGTCAATCCAGTCGCCGGATTTTACTGTACGTAATTTCTTTCTCTGGAGATATGTGAAGGACAGTGCATACATATATGCACTGTCTCAAATTCTGCCAGAGCTGCGTAAAAGTATTTGCTTTGTAGTGACAACAGTGAGCCAGGATATTCTACCGACGTTTGGGCAGAGTTGCAACAAAGGCTGAAAACATGTGTAGCTGAAGACTGGCACACATTGATAAACTCTAATGATATAAAACAAAACTTGATAACTTTCTCTTTTAATCCATGAAGTTTTTAGAAGCATTCATGTATCTGTGAGTTCAATAAATTATTGTAAAACCCGATATTTTATGGACACCTTTTAGTATGGCATTTTCTATTAGAATAGATACATGTGATAACATACATAGTGTCTGTGTAATCTTATCCTCACCATGGTTAACTTCCATTCCTCCTATAACAGAAACATACAATTAAAAAAATCATAATATTATTCCCAAGACAATCATTGAGTGCTAATGTACTGCATTAAAATGTAGCTACAACCACTAGTTTTCTAAATATTTGGAATTTGGAATGTTGAACTTGAAAATATATGGAAATTATGAAACTAATTTGTTACATACCTAATATAAAATATCATAACTTATTAGGCCTACTAGTGAGAGCAGTTGTTTGTATTTACTCGGATATAGGCAAATCTCTTGCTCAGATTGAAAAACAATATCGTATAACTCCCTTTAGAGTTGAACTGTTTGCGTCAGATGAGAGTGATTCCAGTAAATGTTTGTATTTTAAAAAGGGAAGTACTTGATTTAATATGTCTGCTTTTCTTGCTTAAAATAAACGCTTCTAAGCAAAATATTGCAAGATAATAGCTTTTATTAAAATTATATTTTTATCTATTAAACTTGATGGCATATTTACAGGTAAAAGCAAGTATAAAATTAAAATAGATCAAGATTAAATTAAAAATAATGAATATATGATACATTTAATAACGTTATCTTTAATTAACAACGAATGAAGTACTAAGCAATAATAAGTATAGACATGTTTAGGCGATGGAATTGGGTTGGCTAACATAACATAGTCCTTTGGAAATGTAATTAAATCATTCTAATTATCATATCAATGGTAAATGAGTAGCTCACAAGCTGCTTTAAGTGCAGTTGAATTTTCTACTATTAGTTTTGATGGAATTGAACTAATTTATTAGTATACTAACTAACCCTACAAACAATTAAAACTACAATGTATGGTTAGTTTATTTTTTTGAGCTAAATCCTTAGTGAGACCGATCACCTCAATGATGACTAAAAATAATTTAAGTGGTGTGAGTCCTTAAATGTTCGGATAACCATGGACAGAACTGACTTTAATTAGCCTATTCTGCTTTGAAGACACTAAATAGAATACACAAATGTATTGGGTCAAGCGTGGTCAGCATTATCGATTGACCAATGGCAGAACAGCTGATAACTTTGTCTGTACTTGCGTGGACGACGCGTGAGCACGTGGGGACGTTCGTTTAAGAATGAAGGTGATTAATTTAGGAGAAGCCAAGCCAACATCATCCACGATACTCAGAGCACCAACGCCAGTGATTTCTCTTGAATACAGTTTTGGAATGATTGTCTTGAAATAATTATTAAATTGTTAAGTGTAATGTGAAAACACCCATTCTCTTCTTAGCACTAAAAAAGAATATCCGCACGGTTTCCAATCGGACGGTAAAACCCGTTCAGTGTGGAATTTGTGTAAGGTGTAAAAAATTAAACACAAGCATAATCAAAACGTTTTTAATCAAACGTACAATTTAGGTTATTTAAAATCATTTACCTTAACTAGTTCAGTTAATCCGTATATTATTTTTAAGTTATTTTAATCCATTTATTTATGAGTTAGTACTTGCATGATGAAATATCGGCATTCAAAATCTGTATATATATACTACAGATCAAGAATTCCCGAGTCCATTACTATTATTAAGGACAAGGACGAGGTACTTTGAGATTAGTAAAATAACCTGGTTAACCAATATTTCCAAATTCCAAATTAAACTCATATCATAAAGAATTGAAGAACAATTATTTACATAACTAATGAATAATTCTTTAATTTTTTTAATATCCATAAAGGGTGAAAGGGTAAAATTAGAAGTACAGTAATGAGATGTTCCAAAATCTCTGTTGTATTTCATTTCAAAGCCTTCGTAATGCACTTAGAAGGGAGGATGTGAGATATTACAAAACCGGATCTACTTTATCAATTCCGGATGTAGTCGTTCGGTGTTGTTTGGTTTTCCCTCGTAAATTCACTTTACGTTCGTTTAGCGAGTGATTATTGTTAAAAATTAATAACGGTTATATAACATAATATGAGTATTATTGTGACACTTCCTAAGGTGCTATACTTCATTGATTTACTTGATTTAATTCCCATAGTTATAAACATTCATCATCAGATGATTGCTATGAATATTACTACCAGCTGACAAACTAAACTGATTTATTTAATAACTATTTCTGATAAATTATCGTCTCGAGTTTTACTGATTTGATTTTGTTAATACTAGGATAACACTGGTATTTAGAAGTATTTATATAAAAAATTAGGCCGGAATGACATTTAGTCCCTTGATTTTTAATACACTACCTTACCAATAACTTTTATACGAAAGTATTATAGATCTTTTAAAGATATTTTAATCATGTAAAAATGACCCCGTTAAATTTTGTATATTGCAAACTGAAATAGCTAGCTATGTTTCAGTAAACTGTGTTCATTAGAAATATTAAACATTACAAATTAGTATTGAAGACATTTTGATCTACTATGAGTCTTCCACATCCATAGCAAAAACAAAATTGACGATTTTGTTTTAAGGTACATGTCTGATGCGTTGAAGTGACGGGAAAGGGAGAATATAATCGATAATTAATAATGAACAAGTTGAAGAAGAGACATTAAACATTTTTTTTAATCTTTTGGTATAAATAATAAATATAACACAGTTTGGGCTTTAAGGATTTCAACTGCAAAACAGAATTGATTTTTCCTATTTAAAAACTTCATTAGACAACGTAGTGACTGTGGCTAATACATAATTTTTTTAAGTGTTTTCTTTAAATGTTAGTTATTCCTAAAATGCACAACAATCTATGTATAATTATACATATCATATATACATATATAAAAGTTTTACGAATGGTGTTTTTGGCCTCTGGGGACATCAAGATGAAAAAGTAAATCGGTCCCGGGCCTAGGTCTTTACGTGCCGCCTACGGTATAGCTACTTTCCTATAGGGAAATTGACTAAAAATATAAAAAATATGACGTATGAAAACAGAAATACTTGCGTTTTATGTACAATAATAAATTATACAACTGTGTTAAGATAAGCGTAAAAAGTGGAGTAAACCTCAGAGTTTTTAAGCGTAAAACAGAACTTGTCAACAAAAGCTAAGTAATGTTTGTCATATAAAGCTGCCCCGATTTTAATAATAACCATGTAAATGCGGTTTATGCAGGTTGGCTTGATTTATGTATTTTGAGTTGTTGGTTCCGTAAATTTTATTAAAACATTATTATTATTTGAATATTCCGTATTTTTTACTAGGTTATTTCATTAAATTAAGTATTTGGTTCAGTGCTTACAAAATAATACGGTGATATGCGTATGTATTCATATAAAAATGAATATATTAAAGCATAAATTTATCAATGTGTTACTGACGTACAGGTATTTAAATCAACTATTAAAGTGTACAAACAACCTAACATAAACACTGAGTAGCCTATGCATAACAATTTATTCCTTTGCTTAACATTACAAACAATTATTGTTCCGTAAACAAATCTGTCAATATTTGTGTAAAATAGTAAATTTTAGTAGTTGGTGTTAGATTTTAAAGAATAAATATTTAAACTTAAAATGTTAATGACTTGAAAAGCAGCTACCACATTTCAAGCTTAGTATTGATTATTAACGAAATTAAATAAACATGGACATTATCAATTTCTTATATTTTTTCTATGGTTAAACCTAAATTATAAATCTCAAATATTGTTTGTACTGGTATGAGTTTTGGTATGTTATCATCATCAAATAGTTAAGGAAATCCTCAATATAGATATCGCTAGCATGCAAACACAAGTACAAACTATGTCCATATCTATATTCACATTGTCGTATATGAGGAACATTATATGTAAACTAATTACGAAATAGTTCCTTCACTATATTAAACTCGAGTCAGTTTGGTAATAACCGAACAACTAATAAGTTGTGAACGTGTAAAACAAAGCCTTTAGACATTGATATTAGAAAACTATAAAAAAATAACAGTTAGTATCAGGAATATTAGGTAAACAATCTATGACTAACTTATTCTATAAAATTAGTATTCATATAAAGGTATTCATTCCAATAGGACAATTCACAAAAGTTACACTCATAGGCTATCCCACTCCCAAGATGAGACCAACCTTGTTATTTTTCAATATTGTAGAGAGATTTGGATGAATACTTCAACCTTTTGATGTGTATCAATTAACACCATACACAACCTTTCATCTCAATAATATTTCTGTAGCGTTGAATTAAAAAAATAGCATGATTTTGGTGCCAACTCAAAACACCTGCCTATGCAGAAAATATAACAGAGAGCTACAGTCTTATTAAATGTTGTTATAGAATCAAAGTTTTTTTTTATAATGCCATAGGTTATTGGAATGATGTGTGATGTGTGAATAAGGCTTAGTTTCTGGTCTAAAAATGCCTAGTGTTATTTTATGTTATACAGTAATCATAATTTTCTGTAAAAACATTATTTTAGTTTCAATTAATCGTTTTTTGGGGTATCTGTTAATTTCCATACATATAAACGACATAATACTAAAAATATTTACCCTACAGATATAAATGAGCAATGTGCATATAATATCACTCAATTAGTTAAACGACAAATATGTTTCAAACTGTGCAATATGAGCAAGATAGAAAATTGTCATAGCTAAAGAGGAACAACAAAATGCTAAAATTTATATGTATTGTACTACTCTCTATGTTGTTTTTTAACCAACGTGAACTAGTTTTGGAATATATCTGTAAAAATAAACTTTATATCTATTCAAACAAAAGACTAACAGAAAGAACAATAACTTAGATTAGAAACAATGAGAATATTTAATGGTTTTTGTGTAAATCCACCTCATTCTACCCAACATATTGTCTGTAGGATGTTGTTGTGATACTTAAAACCATTAAATACAGGTAGGTAAATCTTTGTTTGTCATTAGCTGTGAAATACTGGTATGTTTCACAACCTTGTAGTGATGTAAAATAAGAACAACGTACTACGATTTTAAATATCAGTTGTTGTTTGTTTTGGCAAATGGAAACAGATATAATTTTTATTACCCATTGACATTTAAGATGTATATCCTAAGTCCTACTTTATAAGGATATTAGATGTATTGTAAATTACAGTAGATATTTATCAAGTTGTAAAAGATTAATCTTACCATATCTTACCTGAATAAGAATTATTAATAAGATAGGCCTTTTCTGAACAGAATAGGAACAGTCTATTGTTTCACATGAATAAATGAAAAAACTGTATATTATAATGTAACTCTTACTAAGAATTGTCATTTGTATATAGAGTCTTTGATGTCGTTCACTACTAAACAACTTATCTGGATTTGGAAGAAATGTATAGTCTTATTCTTTTATAACTTAATTATATTGAAACAAACGATGGCATGAATACTGAAAAGAATTTTACAAAAATAAGTAAGTTGTAGATTACTACAAAGTTTCCTAACCCCCATACAAAGAAGTTTATATTCAACTCAGGTCCTGTACTGAAATTTAGTAATATCCTTTGTAGCATCATCACTCAGTCCGAGCCGCCTACGTCCCACCTTTATACCTAAAAACTCTAACTCAGTCTCTCATCCTATGAGATCATTAAAAGTACAAAGATATGTTCGAAAATTAGTTGTAAAAATAAAAAAAACTTCGAAAATCCAAGACATTTTACACTTTTAGAAGTAGGTACGGTATAGTTTTTTGAAGGTGAAGGAAAGCACGGCAAACCTTCGCTAGCCGTTTTGAAAAACGTGTTTCTTTTAAAGAGGGATTTAAGGGGAAATTTTGGGAACGGGTTTCAATTAAATGAATGTACCTTTTTGATATTCTGGATGGTTTGGGACCGAGAGTGACTCCCACCAAATATTTCAGATCCCTAGTTATTCTTTTATTGCGTAAACAATACCTACGTTTTCAACAATTTTAGTTACGTTTGAACAATACGTTTTCATAAATATCAAAAGCCACTGAATAATATTAAAATGATAGACATTTCAACCAATTAAAGTTTTTTTTTTCTTCTTGTGGCTTACTCATTAAAAGAAATTTATTAGAGCTATAGGTAGGCTTTCCAATCTTATGAAACTAGACAAAATAAATTAAATACAAACACTTTTTTTAATAGGAAATTGTAACACGAATTTTGTAACTTTTGTGTAAAATAAAATGTAACTTTTAAAATTTGTTTTCTTTAATGCAGCTGTTGGATGACTTGTATATAGTTGTTATAATTAGGATTATAAATCTAACAAAGTGATAAGAATCAAAGTGTTGTGATAAGAATTAACTCTGTCTGTAGTTGAAATAGTTAATTAGATACTGTAGTAAGTTGGGTCTTGATATAAATTGGTGTTTAGAGAAATAAAAAGTTATATACACAACCTAAAAATCCATTAATGTATTAATGTAATAATCTATTAATACGTTATGTCGATGTTAATAGTGAAGGTTTCTTAGACTTTTATACGTTATAGGAAGTGACGTAAATTAGGTTATTACATCATTCTACATTGTTTTCCTTTCACTTAATAAGGAAAGTTAACTTCCTATGTTTGTTGTAAGAGATATTGCAGTCTTTCTTTACAATATATAAAGTGGTCTTATAGTTTTTTGCTAAAAGCTATTATAACTATGTGCTCAAATTAGTAATAAAATGGTAATATTGATTTATTTTAGTCTCGTACCGTTATTAAAAATAATATTTTTCGGTGATTTCTATTGTACAAATAGATCTACTCACATAACGATTTTAACTATTTTAAAACTATGAATGGAATAAGTAGTTGCTCCCTCAATAGGGAACGACTAGAAACACAAGTAGAAAATGTTTAACAGTATGCAATGGGTATGTATTTTTGAAAATATTTATTTTTTTACTTTGAATACCTAATTTAAATAAACATATTTAAGGGATTTGGGGGTTAAGATGTAGACGACTGAATAGAAGAACCTATAGTTTTTTTGAAAGCTATAAGGTCTAGAATATACAATAACAATAATCGTCCTCTAAGAGTTTTCAAAAAAGAGCATTATTTATTTGAATGCACTGACGTTTGAAGAATCCTATTTAAGCTAAGAAACAAGATTTTTTAGTCCTTCTAAACTATTTAAAACTCATTTGTGTAGAGAATTTAATTATTTTCAAAACTCATTTCAAAGTCTTTACCTTTACAAACGAGTTAGTCAGCTGGTAAATACGAGTTTAATTATGACAAGTTATAAGCCATCTTGTGAACAGTGAAACTAATATTGTCTCAATATTCATACAGCTGTTTTATTTTATACACTTTAATTACAATACACAATTTTGTAGCTAATCTATAAGTATAAAAGAGGATGTTTGTATATATATATATATATATATATATATATATATATATATATATATATATATATATATATATATATTTGGCAGTGATAAACTCAGACACCGCTGAACCGATTGCCACGAAACTTGGTACATACGTGTAGAATTTCATGGAATAGGTTTATACACCATCAATTTCGTGATCCGTCCAATCGGCTCCGCCCCAGTGGCTTTGGAGTTTCCCATGTTAACCTTATGAGAAATGGAATTAATGAATCTTAACAGCTGTTTCAATTAAACAAGTTGGTTCTGTTCTATGATGTTCAATAGCATTAAAGTTACAAGGATTACCAACAGGGTGCAGCACTATTATTTCTTTTACATTTATGACAACAACTAATTTGCAACCAAAAGGTGAGTGAGCGTAGCGAACGAACTTCAACCTGGAGGCGAGTTAGCGTAGCGAACGAGCTAACCTGAAGGCAAGTGAGCGTAGCGAACGAGCTAACCTGAAGGCAAGTGAGCGCAGCGAACGAGCTCCAACCTAAAGGTGAGTGAGCGTAGCGAACGAACTTCAACCATTACGTGATTGAGCCATGCGAACGAGATCATCTTGAAAATTAAGAAGTTAAACGGGGCAAAGCCCGCGGGTTACAGCTAGTGACATATAACTGTCATTAAAAATATAAATCAATACAATATGGTGCTATCTTTGGTACAAAAACATATGGAAATCTTGTAGTTCTGTAAAATATACATATTTTATATGTCATAAACACTATACAATAAAATTACTTAATTTATGTTAACACTTTATTATTATTTTTTCTTAACCGACTCACATTTTAAATAAACACACGTTAAACATATTTACCAATATTGAAGTATCAAAGCAAACTTATAGTAAAACCTTTGGTAAACAGATTAGGCTTAGTAAAACAAAATACAATGGAAACATTATTAATCTTAGTAAATGTAAGGTAGACAAAGTCACAACAACGACTCAGCCAAAAATCACATGATATCTAATAAAAGCAAAGAACCAATCAAATATGACACGAAGGGCAATAATCTTTGATTTGTGATCTGATGAGACTTTTATAGACGAATCGTTTCAGTCAAACACATTGTTGATTTTGACATCCAAAATTGGTTTGAGTGTTGATTACATTGTGCGTCAATCAATATTTATTGCCATGGAGTGAAATCAATTTTTTTATTTAATTTAATGTTTGCTGAATATTATGATGAACAATATTTTAGGGAAATTATGACTCAAGACACACGATAATTTTGTAAAGCATATTTATTCAGTAGCTAAATATCGTTTTCTACGCCCAGTTGGGTTATATTTTGGTAGTAATTGAGTATAACACACATTCACAGTACACACGCACACAGACGGATAAAATTTAATTTTTATATCATAGTATAAATTAATTTTTTTCTTTAAATGAATTTGATGAATTTTAATTAATTATTTTAGGCTTTAAAGTTCATACAGTTCTTTGAATTTCTAATAGACTACAACAATTGACATCCTAATACAATTATTGATACACCCGAAACGTGTTATACCTTATTTTTAAATAATTATATTTTACGTAAAATACATTATAAAATAATATAAAGACCAAAGCTATGTTTAATATTCAGCGATTTGTAGCACGAACATTTAGTACAATGTTTGTAAAGCTCAACTACAACCAAAATAAAAAAATAAAAAAAATAAAAAAAATGGTAAATATTGTTGGGTTTGTTTTCAAATTTAACTATAACAATTATAGTCATTTTATTTAAATATAACGTTTTCTAAATTGATCGATTGTATAGAAATAACTTTGAAATATAACGGAGTTGTATATTCCAAAACATTAAAAGTAATAAAGAAAAACTCTCAGTTTGTTGATCGTTAAGTAGAATAGAAATCACGGGGGGTTTTAAAAGGTTCTATTCAACTTTCAACCCTGAGGAAGGCAAAGAAAACAAAGAGTTTAAACTCAAATGGAGTACTTTGCAGACTATATTTACTTTAAGTCAAGCTCTTATATTCATTTTAATCTGATAACTATTGGTACCAGTAGGCCTACTTTTGCTGGTATAAATGCTAATATGAATAATGTTACCACTGAGAAACTACTTATAGTTAATTATACTAAATAGTCCCCCATAAAACATAAGACGGTTTCTGGAATTTAGTCAAAAGTCAAAAGTCATTTTAAAGTCATTTAGTCATTCTTATCAAAAGTCAAGAAAAAGATATTGCCTTAATTTACTTTAGATATTGTTTATTTTCAATTTACCTTAGTTTCATAGTGTCGAGTAAGATATAGATTCTGTGTGTCTATTTTAAAATATACCGTTTCGATACATTAAATAAAACTACAACTACATATTTAATTGGAAGTAAACAGATAATCGAAATTATATTTTAAATTAATAACTTAGCTTAAAGTATAATCCTTAAAGAAAAATATGAGTGAATGTGAGGTTTAACAGATTCTTAAAAGGAGGATGTACAGTTTGAAATACGTTGGACAATTGTTGAACGTTTCCAGTTTAAATTGTTTTTGCTTGATATTTTAGTTTACTTTTATAATATTTGTTTGTTTGGTTTATGTCATTTTTCTAATATAACTTTTAGGAATTAAAATGTATATAACATATTGTATATAACATATTGTATAGAACATATTATAAAAAAAATACGAAAGAATGAATGAAGTTAAAAACTAACAAAGCAAATAAAATGATAAGTGAGATATTTTTAATTGCGTTCTGTAGCCTTCCACCCTACAGATTCATCCATCACTGCCTAAATATAACATATGTCCAGACAAAATCTAACATCTTAAACTGGTTTTGAAGCTTGTCTTTAAATTGTGCTACAAATTTAATATGAAAAATACACTCTGCAATGGATCTATACTACTTTTATCAAGAGAAGGAGCTTCCTCAATCTATAACAATTTCGATTAATCTGAATAATAATATACTCGACTGTTTCATAATTTTAAAATATACAATAAACAGTGTTTGGAAAGCAACACGAAAACAATGCTGATGGAAAAATAGGGGTTTTAATAAATGCAGATTACCCTTGACTTAATGTATAAAAAATAAATATATTTACCCTTGGTTAATGTTTACAGACCTGGTTTAGATCACAATAACAAACAATGTAATATCTAGTGCCAGACGACGCACTCATTCGATTTCGTGAGTTGTCTACTCTCAAAGTAAACATTTGAGTTAGTGCGTCACTTTACATGCTTATTTGGATTTACTAAACAAGTATATGTTATTATAGGACAATTCAATTTTTTTAGCATAACAAATTAAAAAAAAACAGCCTGTTCATCTTTATTTTAGGTTTTAAATAATGTTCTAATTATAAGTTTTTCATTTGTTTTTAGAGTTTAAATGGCTTAATATAAAGTAAGAGCTATATTTGATTTAAATGAACGCTTACGGTATTTTTACATATTCTGTAAAAAGTTGACGTTACACAAGAAAAGAAAATTAGAGTTGGTAACAAAATTTCTAATTAAGTTTTATGATAAAAGAAATAATCATGCTAGAGGATCGACCTTTGAACACGTTAATAACTATCGACTCCATTGTTAACAAAGATAAATGAGCTTAAGAAACCGCACGAATTCATAAATTAATAAAAAGTTAAGATGTTTTCATTAAATATTTACAGACATATGTGAATCGGAAACCCTGCTAATACTGCGAACAATCCAACGCTCTGGAACGTATAATGTTGTTATAGTTCAATCCAGAAAAGAGATACATGTTTATGCATATTTCAATATTCTATGTTTTCTCTGAGAAGGCTTTACTCCTCAGTAATATGGTTCTTAGAATTGTAATCTTTCTTCTATTAAATTCCTTCTCAGTTTTACACACTACTTAACTGTTGTTTTATAATTTTGCATGCTCTGACTGCAACATATTATTAGAGTGCAGTGTTATGATTTTAATAGAAATAAATACACATGTTACAAAATGTATGATTTAGTGGTTTATTTCTCATTAAATTACTCTATATTTATTTCAAAAGTAAAAATCCATAAATACGTGTCCTTTGAAACAGTCATAATATTTATTAACATAAGACTAACGTTTATTTCAAAAATGGATCATATTACCATTTATTTATTTTGTTTTTGTGAAATTGACTTAAATTACAGTTGCTTATCCCAATCCCATGTTTAAAGGAAAGTTTCAGGAAAAGGTCATAACACTTTATCTCAAATTACTTATACAAATTTATTATACTGTTTTCATGTCCAATATAAGGCCAATACACTTAGAGATGTAATTAGGAACTGTTATGTTGTTTTGAAGATGTAATGCTAATTTTTTCCGGCTAGTATTTTTTTGCCAATTTTGAAGAAGTTAATGCAATAAGCAAAGCCTCAGTAGAAGGTACTCATAGGTGATTCCTCTCGGGTTGAGACTAACTTTGTTATTTTTCAATCTTGGAGAGAGAACTGTATAAATATTTCAACTTTTGTTTGGGGAACAACAGAAATATTTGTATTATAGACGTCATCCTCAACACTTTAAAATGTTTCTGTAATCTAAATGATATTCTTGTGAGGACAATTTTAATAATAATGATATAACATAGTGTGAATTTAGGAAAAACACATCTATTTCAATTTTTAAATTAGACTGAAAACACCAAGCAAAATTATTGTTTATTATTGATTTCTAACCATAAATCCGCGAGAAAAAAACTTACATATTGTATTTATTGAGACAAAACTCAGTGGATCTTTTTTTCAATTTAATTACCTTGAATGAAAAATAATACCTAGTGCTTTGTGTTCGTGGACCACTATTAAATATACTTTATTGGTAAGCTTATAAATATTTGCTTGGACACCAATATGCATTTACGCTTAGTTTGAAAATGCTTTATTAACGCAGATACATGTATGTAAATTGTTATCACGCAGTAGTAGCTTAGTTAAATATGTTCAAATAGCAAAGTGAGCTAATTTTATAACGTATCAATAGGGGTTTGCGATGTATAGGTTTTAAGCAATAGTAATTAGGAAAAAAGGTTCCTTAGCAGCATTTTCGTGCGGTGAAACTAAGCCTACATGATACTTTTTTCTTTTTTGACCAAGACCTTTTTAAAGAAAACATATTATAAAAAATTAAGCAATACATTGAAAAGTTTGATTTTTGAAAAAAAAATTATGCGATGAAATTAGGAAACGCGCTTACTTATTTAACACAATAAGGGAATTTAGTCCCAAAGGACTCAGGCCAACAACAATAATGAGTTATGGGAAGGCCTAGGTTTAGTAGAGACAAATGGTTAATGATCTGGCTGTAGGGATTTATTTTCCCCATCAATATACTGCCTATTCTAAATGTTCAATCAAACGTTGATACATATTGTTTAACTCTATCTGCATTCTTATGAATAAGTATGAACTATTTGAGTCACAGCTGTTTTAAAGCCTATACTTTACAAGACAAATTACTTATCGTCAAAAACATTCATGGCTTCAAATACTTTATTTTAAAATCCATCACTTTAGTCGTTCTTAAAGAATCAACGATTAATTTCTACAACTTTTAACCCCTACATGAAACGGGTTTTTTTTATAATTCACACCCTTAATTTTAAAATAAGTAAGGTATTTAACGAAATAATGCAAGAAATAAGAACATTTTCAACCGGATTAATTTTAGCTTATTATTTTTAATTTTATAATTATGTAAGTATTTTTTCTTCATTTGATTTTATGGGTATTCAAAAAGATGCAATATTAAGAAAACGTTGAAACCCTTGCATTTTACATACACTTTCCATTGATCACGATACTATATTTCGCTGCCTTATATTTCTTTACTCTGGCAATTAATTGCATCATTTATTAGCGAATTTCCCTATAGGGAAGTAGCTATTACCGTAGGTGGCACGGTAAGTCCTAGACCCGGGACCGATTTACTTTTTCATTTTGATGTCCCCAGAGGCCAAAAACACTATTCGTTCAAATTTTTATATATGTATTTATATGTATATATATACGTCCGTAAACGCGATAACTTGAGTAATTTTTGTCCGATTTTGATGAAATTTGGTTTAAAGGTGTAAAGCGGGATAAACTTGAATGAGTTCGCGAACCAGCACGATCAGACCATGGGAACGGGGCTTTACGGGGGGTTTTATGGGGTAAAAATTGGTTTTCTCACTTTTGCCCCTCAAAACAAAAAATTTCCCAATTTCTGTTTAGACCTTTTTAAAGAGCTTAAAAAAACAAATAATTTAGTATATAAAAGTATTTTTGTTCAATTATTAGTAACGGAGAAAATTTAAAAAATTGTAAATTTAAAATTCCCATGTTATTCTTATGGAGAATATTGTCAAATGTTGTAGTTTGCTTGTTTATGAATATATTTTGATCAAACTTGTCAAATTTATTTATTTTGAACTAAGCTATCAATATTTTACTCAAAAACACACTTTATTTGTTTCCTTGTAGCAGCAAACCTAGGTACTCGTTAAACCTAATGTTATTAAAATATAATTTAACTGAAAATCAATCCAGACAAATGGAAATTCGCTTAGTCGGCAGGTTTGCTGCGGCGGGGGTATTTATTGAACGTTTGTAAACCAAAGTCCTTCCCCCTTTCAACTGCCAGCTGTTTTAGATCCTAATGTATATTAGGAGTCAAAGGGTAAGTCCTTGATAAATTAATAACATTACTACAGGTCTTTTATCTCTAATTAGCTTATAATCCCACTTAGCTAAGTCCTTTACCATGCTCTGGATAACATGAATCTGTATAAGCGAACATCGTGCTTGAAGCTGGTATATGATGTCACATATCAAAACTTCAAATGCGTGTAAATCGTAGAAAAGAAACACACCATGAGGTATGGTTATTTTGTGCATTATGACGATGAAAATAAAAACCTTGAAAACATGTTTTTGATAAAACTAATATCTTTCTTAAAGAACACTGATACCGCAGTGATCAAACCATATTATTATCATTATTGGTATATGCATGACGTTTAAATTACAGTATACTCCTCAGTTCTGCCACATCTTGTACTTAAAAATCAACAAATAATAACAGGATTTTATATCCTTATTCATTGATATTGTTTTAGATTCTTTTAGTAAGTACAAAAGTGTGCATAATGGAGAATTTTAAATCAATACAATTAAAACCTTAAAGTACAATTGAATCTTACAGAAAGTAAAAATTTGTATCCAAAATCTTCATACGCTCTCTGTAAAAAATGTTTACAAACCGATAAACCCGTTTCCTCGGAAACATCAACTGAATATATCTGTAATCGTTCAGAAACAGAGGTTAAACCCCCATAATCCTGATACATAGGGTGAATACCGGGTTTAAGTAGCGTTAAATCTTCGAAATCAGAGAGAAATTACGGAAATAGCCTATCAGCCGTTGTAAAACGTGCACTTACACGGTACTTTAGTTAGAGGGTAGATGACCTAACAATAAAACATTGGTAAAATAAATCAATAATCATATACAGAAAACTGTATATTCCATGAATTTCAGGCTGATTTCAACAAAGAATGCAGCATATCCTACGGATAAGTGAAAGTTTTAGCAAACAATCGGTACAAATAGAGACCACAAACTCTTTCCTATTAGGCTCACTATATTTGAAAAAAAAATGGAAAACGGGATTCATAAATGTAGGCCTACACAGGATTACACGCGAACTATGCCCTAATTATGCCAAAGTGAATAACACATTTGTTTAACAAAAATAAATCCACTAACCTTATGTTTTGTTTTAATATAACATGTTAAATATCTCAGAACATAAGTCTAACGTACATATAATTTATAGATTTGAAACGCTTATAACAAAAAGCAATAGGATTATTTAGTTGATTTTGGAATTATATTTATACTATTAAATAAGCAATCCGTTTGAACTTATTTAGAAAAATATTCAGGAATAATATAAAATATGTACTAAAGATAAACAAATTGTCATATTTTAGGTGAGGCTGATCGCAGTAGCCTGATAAATATGTTTTAGAACAAGAAGAGACAACCGAAACAAGCGTAATTAAAGTTATAGATTGGCATAACAATCATATTTAAATAAATAGCAATAAAAACAATTCGATGGTAATTCTTAATTTTTAAGCTGTTATAATTGCAATAGCTATATATTGTACACATTTAATCCAAATGCAAATTGTAATAATGTTGCATACTGGAAATGGTTAAATATTGTTTAGCAAACGGGGATAAACAGACGGTCGTTTGATTTCGGTTTTGTAAACAGTCATATGCATAATGAATGTTCCACCTAATGAAGGCTGCCGGTTGCATTTGTACAGTGACTAGAGTAATAACAGTCAAGTTTTATAAATAAATGTAGTTGAAATGTACAGTATAAATAAAAACACAAAGAATATAAATTAAATAAAAACTAATCAAGATAAAGTTTAAATGGATATTTTTTATTTCACCTGAACAATAAATTTAATTGAATGTTTAGTCCCAATTGAATCAAACGGAGTGATGGTGTTCTTTGCTACAATGACAACTATTTCATATGTAGGGGAAATATAAAAAGAAAATGCATGATATTAGACAATTATAAAAAAAAAATACTATCGATATATACTTTGTAATGAAAAGTTTTTTTTTTATCCACAGTGAGCAAAGGTTTAACTACAGGATAATGTACTAGATTCCTAAGTTATTTTATCCTTCAGACAAACCGTTGCTTCCTTATCAGAACAATTTTACCTACTGTAACACGTTCAATTTAATTACCTTTCGAAGGATTTAAAGGAGTCAAGGAATAACTATTATATGCATTTTAGCTTAAGGTTTTACGCTTAAGACAAAGTCTTTGTGAATCTTAAAATACGATTTAACGATTCAATTTTGTACAGAGTTTACTTGTAAGAGGTTTAAATTATATTCACACTAGAAGATGAAATTAAATACAATTTGATTCACTATACTGGGCTATATTGTATAGACGGCTCTGCTGCGTAACATTACAATGTTTGAATGGCAGATTACTGATTGCAATTGCTATTACCTTCCGTATCTGTTACTGCCTGGAGATAATTGAAAGGTATGGATAACATCCTATATCTTCCAACCGTGTTTTCAATTGGTGTGAGAAATATACATGCATAAAAATTATTTGAACAATGGCAAATACAAACTTAAAAAAGAAGGATAAATAAATTAATAAAAACAAAATTCATAACTGTTTCTAAATATTTTAAAATCTGATAAACTTATAAATAGAAATTAGTTTTATGTCACATTTTAAGCCCCTTAATATTTAACTCAGATTTTATATGAGTTGTACACTTAATAACTCTGAAAAAACTGACTTAAAATTAAGGTGTTTAAAATACGAATTAAAATTAGTTGTACCATATTTGAAATTATTTACAAACAGTTATGAATGTTGTCTTTATTAATTAATGTATTCTTGTTGTTTTAAGGTTGTAATTGCAATTGTTTAATTAATTGTTATGCACGTATATTTCTCCCACAAATTGAAACCACTGGTTTTACAATCCGTACCTTTTTCAATTGAAAAAACATATATCATATTTGTGGGCTATAATTTATGTTTGTTTAAATAAAATTATATTACTAACTAATACATTATTTCAAAATAAAATAAAATTATGGCTCACAAACAAGAATCTTAAAACATGTATTTCGAATCTAAGGCAATGATGTTACGGACATCATCCTAATGCTAAAAAAAGTTGACTTTCAGGAGAATCTGGCGTTGCTTTATTTCAATTTGAGAGAATGAATGTGTTAGGTGCTAAACAAAGTTTTGAAAGACTGGAATACAGTTGGCTAGAGACTACCTATGAAATGATAACAATTTTACTACCACTAATGTGCTCTGCAAAAAATCACATAAACCGTAAAAAGGGTGGTTGGCAAGACAAACTTTCAACTTTTGTTTTAGGGACCTAAAGATCCTAATGCCAAATATTATAATTAATAAAAGATTAGTTTATTGATAGAAAAGATTAGTGAAAGGTTTAGTGTAAATATTAACGTTATAGTTGGATTAATTTTTTACTTTGAAATAATTCAATAAGTTACCTAGTGTCAAAATAATGCTTAGATTCTATAATATTATTTATGTACATTAAATATGTTGTGTGAAACTAAACCCCTGCTGGGTAAAACGTTTTTAAAAATATATATGATAACAAATATTTCTAAATATTGGGTCAATACCATACCAATCATAGATCTTAGTTTTTGCTAACTGTAACTAAATATTCATAAGGGGTTTTTTTTTATTTTTGTTCCAATTGAACGTATGTAGTATTATTTTATTTCGTCATATCATTGTTTGAATTATCACCTTAGTTTAGAACAATAAAACAGGACGCAGACTCTGGCAGGTTTAGAAGGAGGTGTTGTAGGACATAATTAATGGTTTCTCCGAAAGTCTACATGATAATACCCAACAGATTTGTCCCTAGGGTTGTATTTTGTAATGTATAAAATAAGATTTCAATTCAAAATCGACATTTTATATTTTTTTATTTGTAGGTTTTACTTTTTGATTTTACTAACTTTGTGTAAATATTTTTTTTCGTTTTATTGTTCTGATTGAATATAACCCATATTTCTAAACAATCGTCTTTTTTGTTTTTTCAAATCTGTGTTTAAATGCCACCGTAGGTCAAGCAAGAATATTAATTAGTAAACACAAGTTTTCTTTTCATAAATTTGCAAATTATTACTTGAAAACAATTTGCATAAGGCAAATCATCATAATTATGTTTCAGTTTTATTGTTATATAAAAGTAAGAACAATACATTTCTTTTCATTAGCAACTAAATTGGCCTGAACAGCTGATTAGTTGAAGCTCGGAGCATTACAATTTTACATCTTTTCTCTCAATCCTTGACTTCATTGGTCTGTTACCCGTGTAAAAAAAACGAAAACAATGCTGTTAAGTAAGTAAACAATGCTGTTAAGTGAATCTCTTTAATTCTAAGACCTGAATTGAAAAAGCTAGTTTAAGAAAAACGGATATCATGATTACAATAAATAATAAATTTGTAATTTCTGGCTTTATAGGTAACCAGGGAGACTTTTTTAAAGTTTTAATTTGGCCGAAGATTAAACACCCGCTGCACAGTTTATATAAATCCTAGGTGTTTGAAGTAATATGTCATTTTTACTTTTACACTACATTAAATTCTTTAAATAAAATGTACTTTTATATACTCCTAAATTTACAACGAAAATAAAATTAAGTATAACTTAAATTTAAAATTCAAGTTCTACTTTTAATTGAGCAACGAGATTTGCAGGTGAATTCGTATATTTACGTTATTGGAATGTTAAGCTTAATTCAATTGAGTATGTTAGAATTTGAATTATAATTTTAGGTATTACAAGGCTGTTATTTCTGTAAAATAGTTTACATTTTGTATTTTTGATTAAAACCCTATAGATATTAGTTTACCAATAATGAAAAACCTCTGTTAGGTTTGTGATTAGTAACAGTTTCCTGCTTAGTGTAGGTTTTTTTATGGCACTCCAATAACGTATCCTTCAGTCTCATGGCCACTTGCCACCTAGACAGCCAGAATTACTTAACGAAAGTGACTTGTTATTTGCTCTTTTCACTACATACATTCGCTTTCACCAAATAAAAACACGAACAAGTTGTTATTTTTACGGTAATTAGCATTATTTCACTAATATCTGTAACGAGTAATTTACAAATCACAAAAAATCTACTGTTAAAAATCATAAAACTATAAACATAATGCAAGGTATATTTTAAATGAAAATAATCTTACATAATTGCAATACAAGACACAGTCTTGTAATTATATTCACAAAATTCTTCCCTTTTATCGGTCAAGTACTGTAATAGTAGTTTACGGAACGATTGCGTTAACACTATTTAGCTAACACACGGCCAAACTAACAACACGAAACACCAAAAACAAACTAGCTAAAACAGTGACACGTTTTCTCTAATGTTTAACCAGAGAGTATAGATATAATCTATTTATCTCAATGGTAAAACTATGCTGTTATGAAGTAAACAATGCTGTTATGTGGAACTTTTAAATTCTAAGAACTGAACTGAAACGGCTACTTAAAAAAACGGTCTTAGGTAAAAGAATTTAAAATCATTAAACTGTTTTACGATAATCTTTAACTTTACGTAGCATTGCCCAATAACTTTCCTGCTACTTCTTTATAAGGAAGAAATAACTTGGAACGAATAGAGAAATGAATATGTACTATAGGACTGGCCTTAGATCGCCTACAAGATTCTACATGATCCATACATGTCATGCCATGTCTTGGACATGTAGATGCTATCATTAGTAATGCTACTATCAATTATCAAGCAATCGTATCAATTATCAATTACGAGTAGAATGAAACAATAATCCTTGGAATGTTTTAAAGCGACGTTCATTTGAGGTATTTGGGCCAATATCAATACCATACAGTTTAGACACAGTATAATGAAATAAGATTTATAGTCCAATCAAGTACCATTTAAGGTTTAGAATACTTTATTTTGCAACTTTGTATTCGGAAAATATTTATGATCTAAATCCATCCCGAGCAATGTGTGGCGAATAAAAGGGACAATTGTGTCATGATTGTGTGACCTGTCTATTATATTATTCAGATTGTAAGTAAAACAGGTTATTTATGTTTCTTTACAAATTAAATCCTTGTACCGAAATCTTTGTGTATAATCCATTGTTTGAAATAAGTCTCCCTGATGACAGGTAACGACTTACGATTATTTAGGAACGTTACCAATCTAGGGTTAAATAAGTTACCTAGTAAAAGCTGATCACATATGTACTATATTCATACATCAACAGCAAGTTTTAGTAACGACTATATCGTCAAGCGTTTGGATTCAAGGTTACAAAACGAGTAACTACACTCACTAATTAGGCAGTAAGTCTCTTGTAATTTATAATGTATACTATTTAAAATGTAAAATACTTTAAAATAGATTTAATTTTCATCCATTTAAACAACTCAGCATTATATGTTTTCACTATGTATCTACTCCATTGAGTTGTATTCAGACAGGTTGAAGTGTTGGTTCAGATACACGCAACTTGGCAAGGATAAAGATCTGTTATTTACTTAACAGGTTGTTTTGTGAAATTAACTATGCATGAAGAGAGTCGCGTAAACGGTATCCATCATTGGTATTTGCGTGGTGCTGTACACGCATTTTATCCTCTCAAAAGAGAATAAGCAGTTTTAAAATGTTGATTTAATTGTTTGGTGGTTGGGAAACACCTGTAATACTGTAATACTTGATTAATTTATTACAAATTCCCACCTCAGCAAGCCTGTAGGCTAAGGGCCTACTAACCGTCATGTACCTGGTTGGATTTACACTGAAATATGTTCTCAAACATGTCTCATTTAGTCCCTAATTAAAATGAATTATGTCTATGTTAAGTGTAGTTATGTTATTTAATGCTACAGGGAACTCAGTAGTGTGGGTTTTAAATGGGGTATTATAAGCTTAGTATTAAATGAAAGCTATTTACAATTATATCAAAATGGATTTATAAACTAGCTAGTAACAGTTTGATTAGTCTTCATAACAAATAAGATTAGCATTGTAAATTTGCTGTTTTTTTTCATTCAATCCGTAACCCTTACGTGTACAACTACTTCAACGAAGTGAATAATTTGTTCTAATCTATTCAGAATAATATACTATATTAGGAAGAAACTACAACATTTTGGTTTGAGTCTAAAAACTGTAAAAACCTAATAATTAATTTCTCAAAAAACTGTTACCATTTCATATAGCCTAAGAACAGGTGTTGTTTTTGGACTCTGGGGACCTCTAATACAGAAAAGTATTTCATTTTTGTTTATTAGTTGTAATATTGAATATTGAAATCACTTTCATCGATTACGAAAAAATCTACTAAACAAATACTGAAACACAGCATTCCTAAAAAAAGAAGTAAATCGGTCCTGGGTCAAGGTTGTACATTGATACCTATGGTACCGGTAATAGTTTTTTTTTCTATTTGCAGAATGCGCTAACAATAATTTTAAATGCATGACTAGCCTTGAAAAAAAGTAATTGTAAAATATATGTATGCTTCTGAAATTAAACATTCGTAAAATCCATTTATTTTGACTAAATGTTTAGACAAATTTCAATCATACGCATTTAGTAGATGTACTATATTTTAAATTACTCGTATTTCGTTTACTAATAAAATATGATATGGGGGAAATTTTCTTATGGTAAGTTAAATATTATGTTTTATTATTAACATTAAAATTTACACATATTTTTTTGTAAAATTTTATCTCCAATCATCATTTTTGTTTTACTATTGATCAATAACCATACTTTTGGTTTATTTTATTTTATAAATTTTATGAGCAGGCTCTAATCAACAAAAGTATTGTTTTCTGACTGTTTTAAGACCTGAGAGAATGAGAGAGAATTTAAAGGTTTGTCCTTATTTAAGTACCCTTTCGTCTTAGAAATACTTTTCAAACTGGCAAAGCGTAAGATTTTATGCAAAAAGTAGATCCTGTTGTTACGTTTTTGTATATTAGAATAATTCTGATCAACAAACTATTTATCTACTGTACATAATAAATTCAATGGATAATATTCTTTTATACTGTTTAAGTCGGATAATCTTAGTGACGAGGTTTTATAGTTAACTTATAAAATGTTTACGCAATCGTTTATATTGTGAAACGGTTATCCACCAAGATTCATGTTTTAATAAATATATGTATATTGTCTAACGCTAACTACACCTTAAAGCATATAGTTTGTCATAGATTTACAATGCAATCAACAAGTAAGTGGTGAGGGCACAGACACACAAATGTTTCATGCATAGATTCATGCATAGAGATGGAAACTGTAGTTTTTGGAGATACTCGATCAGCTTTATATTACAACCCGGTGAAAAACGTACTTCGCGCATTTATACCATTGAAGTGTTTAATCGGTTCAATTTAAGTACTAGTTTAATTTGGGCTTTTAAAAAATAACAAAAATAAGTTGATTTATAAAATAGTTAATATATTGTAGTATTGGTTATATTTTTTATCATGGTATATTATAGATGAAACACATATTACCAACAGTGAAAACATTAAACCAATTAATAACGGTGATTACCCCGCTTATTTACGTATAAACTCTCCTTTAAGTGTTACATTACTTCAGTGAACAGAAACAGACATCGGGTATGATTTTGCAGGAACAATAAATGAGCAAGAAAGAGTAAATAATCGGTGTTTTTTGCTTTTAGCGAATTTCCCTATAGGGAAGTAGCTATTACCGTAGATGGCACGGTAAGACCTAGACCCGGGACCGATTTACTTTTTCATTTTGATGTCCCCAGAGGCCAAAAACACCATCCGTTCAAATTTTTATATATGTATATATATATATATAGATTTATATATATATATATATAAATATAAATATATAAATAAATATATATATATATATAAATATATATATATATATATATGTACGTCCGTGAACGCGATAACTTGAGTAATTTTTGTCCGATTTTGATGAAATTTGGTTTAAAGGTGTAAAGCGGGATAAACTTAAATAAGTTCGCGAACCAGCACGATCGGACCATGAGAACGGGGCTTTACGGGGGGTTTTATGGGGTAAAGATTGGTTTTTCTCACTTTTGACCCTCAAAACACAAAATTTTCCGATTTCTCTTTAGACCTTTTTAAAGAGCTTAAAAAACAAATAATTTAGTATATAAAAGTATTTTTGTTCGATTATTGGTAACGGAGAAAATTAAAGAAATTGTAAATTTAAAATTCCCATGTTATTCTTATGGAGAATATTGTCAAATGTTGTAGTTTGCTTGTTTATGGGTATATTTTGATCAAACTTGGCAAATTTATTTATTTTGTACTAAGCTATCAATATTTTACTCAAAAACACACTTTATTAGTTTCCTTGTAGCAGCAAACCTAGGTACTCGTTAAACCTAATGTTATTAAAATATATTTAACTGAAAATCAATTCAGACAAATAGAAATTCGCTTAGTCGGCAGGTTTGCTGCGGCGGGGGTATTTGTGTTTTACGCGGTTGATATTTTTGTAGATTTATCACTGTCCTGGCCCTGGTCTTGCTACCATCTAAGATTAACCTTTTGTTGGTTAGAATCATTAATTGATAGCTTAATATTAACAAAAATCTGGGTTGGTGTCCGTCATCGCATTTTAATATATACAGGGTGGATGAAAAGTAACTTGCCCCCCTTAACTTTTCAACAATTATATATATTCGAAACGGTTTGTGTCAACCTTCTTAGAAATGAGGGGCTACAATATATATGGTAAATTTTGAAAATTTTGCTCTTAGGTGTAGTGGTGGTAGGGTGTAGCTCAAAGTTTTCAAATGACAAGTATGGTCGAGTTTGGTATTATTTTACAGATCTTAACAAAACTAAACGATTGAAATAACACACTTGCCATTTGAAAATTTTGAACTACCCCCTACCCCCGCTAACCCATAGGGCAAAACTTTCAAAACTAACCATAATTATTGTAACCCCTCATTTCTAAAAAGGTTGCTGCAAATTGATTTTAAATATCTTAAAAGGTGCGAATATGTTACTTTTCAGTCACCCTGTATACGTTTGGATTCTTTTTTTTATCAGAATCAAAATTCTAACCGTTACCAAATTATAGCTTTTATTGTACACAGTATACAACGATTTTACAAAACGTTACTTCCGGTATTATTTCACTTATAAATATACAAAGTAAATTTACCAATAAACCCAGTATGGGAATTGTTCCAAATATAGTGTGCATTAGTCTTTCAACGGATCTGAACTTTGACTTTTTCAGTTTAAATGAATAGCTTCGCGGAACCATAGCGTGTCATAAATAAACAAACAGAACTTAACCCGTGTGGGATGATCATTGTCCAGCTAGGTGCCTGCATAAAATCATTGTACAGATTGCTTTGTTTATAGAACAATATAGAAGTATTGATACAACTGATGTACAAGTAGCAGGAAGGTTTTGTGAAATGCTTGTAAAATGAACAATCAATTAAACATAGCAAATCTTATCAGAAATAATTAGGAACATTTTCAATATTTAACATTTAGTTTAAATAAAAGTCACTAATATAAAATAGCTATTATCCCGAGGACGGCTGAAACAACTTTACATACGAATACAGGTACATTTTAAACAGATTCTCAGAGAGCAAAATGATGTTGTTTCTTTGCTAAGTAAACATTTGACCCAGTCTATACTTCAGCTTATGTAGGGCTTTACTCTACCTAGAATCCATTGTCCCCCCTTTTGTAGAGTCAGTTGGAATTTGCCGAATCAGTATTTAATTTAGACTAGTATAAGTATTTGTGCTTGTTCAGATTGTTAAATAAATTCGTGTTATGAAGGCACGTGTTAATATTGAATCCGAGTAATATTTCTCCATTGTTTATGAATAACTATGAACATTTATGCCTATATTAGGTCATATCGCTTCATTGGATTAATACACGATAAGGGTTAATTAGACTCATAAACTTAGTTTGTTGGCAAAAAAAATGAGTTGAAATAAAATGGACTCTCCAGCATAGGTTATGTTTATATTCAAAACAATCTGACGTTTTTTTTACAATTCTTGTAACAAAAAAAAGAAAACAATGATAATTAAATGTAAAATAACCTTAAAATATACAGTTGTTACACGATAGAAAAGTATTAAAACCAAATAACTACGTTTTATACCATTGTGAAAACTGTACAATACATATTTATTCTTACATTTGTAAGATTTAAATTTTATCATCAAAGAAAATATTTTCAACGACGTATAAGTACCGTTGACAGTATATATTCAAGTGATATTTTGAGTGTTTCTATACAAAACATACTAATTTTACGTCGATTTCCAACATCAAATATAATAGGCCTACATGTTAAGGTTATAAGGACAAGGGGTACGTATTACAGGTAAAGTTTCATCAGTCTTGTTATAGTGTCACATTATCTTAGTGATATATTGAAGTGTTCAGTAAGACATATTCCTACCCACCACTTTTATACCATGATATAAACTATATTATGAAACGGCTGACATCCCTATTATAATAAGCCGATCGGGTATATTCATCATAATGCAAGTGTGAAGTATTAATTGTTGAATATTGTTAGCTTACTTTTTAATTAACTTTTTGAATTGAATATTTCAGCAAGAGAGTAAATTTATTTTATTCTTTAGTCAACAGTCCTAGCAGAAGAACCCTAGCAAAAGTAATCTCTGAAAAAGTATTCAAAGATCTTACTCTTTTTTTGTTATCTTTTGTTTCTTAAGATCGAATAGTTTTCAGTCAAACGTAGAGTATATTGTGTAATACACCATTGAGTATGCACGTGTACACTCAATGGTATAAGTTTTTATGACCACCATTTTTACATTACGAGAATCTTTGAGTAAAGGGTTGGATTCCACATGTAAAATGTAGTACCTTATGTTCAAAATGTTACATTTATAATACTAGTTAATAAAAACTCTAGTTTGGAATACTATCACATATTTTGTGTTTCATCCAATAGATTGAACATACTACTATTTATTTACTAGAGTAAAAAAAAAAATAAAAAAAAAAATATCTCTCTATCTTGATAATCTAAATATAAAATCCTGAATATGTTTAATACAATAATGTAAATGTGTAATTAGATGAAATCTTTAAAAAAGAATACTTATTATATTATGACTAGCTGTTACCCACGGGCTTCACTTCGTTTGACTTCCTAAATATTGATAAAACTATTGATGTGGTTAGGTTGAGCTGAAATAAACTAAACTGAATACAGTAATACAAACAAATAATCACACCTGATTTTAATAAGGTAAAAAATTGAAAGAATAGCGTACAAAAAAAGAACAGCTGAGGTATTTTGAACATTAGGTAGGTATATAGAAAGTTCCCCTTATAAAGCAATTACGACCTTAAAGGGCAATATAGATATAGTTTTGTGCAAGGTTTTTCGTCATGACGAGAAGTATATCGTTTTATGGGGTGTGACTTGTAGTTTTATCAAGAGTTCATGGGTACTTTGGGCTTTATGATGTATATGGATATAGCAATGTCCAGGTAATTCACATATATTTATGTTGCTTAGCCTCCGGATCACTGGTATAGTAATCAATAATGGTTTTACCTTAGACCGTCAAAATTGTCTTTTGTTGTCTATATATTTGTAGTCTCTTTTGTAGGCTACTACAGTTTTAATCCCGCCCCGAATCACATACTTCTATGATAGTTAACTGTTACACAGTCTACAATTAAAAAAATATAAACATAAATAAAAGACAATATTGCTATTTTAAATAAACGTTTTAGTGTTTATACGTAAAATATATTATAATGGTTTGAGAAGGGGTCTTTTTTAAGGAGCGCGTTTAAAAGCATTACTTGAGTGGAAATTGAAAATCTTTCCTCTTTTTGATAAGCACTATAATTTCTCCATAGATTATCACCACACCCATTTTGTTTACCAGTTAAATCAAGTGCAGTAAATCTCGATTTTAAGCCGCTCAGATCCAATCCCATTATTCAAATGATACGTCCCGAGAGGAGGTAGATACAAGGATGTTTACCAGCGGCACTCCGCCTAGAAGGCTCCTGGAAGGATTGTGAGGGTGTAATAGTTGCAGGGTAGGGTAGGGACAGCAGTGGGAGGAGGATGGACACGCGCACGCGGGTTGAGCCCGTACAAAACGCAACCCAGACGCTCCCATCGTCCATTCCAGTGCGGTGTTTGACTAAGAGAGGAGCGCGTCTGATTTTGGTGAGTTCAACACGTGGTTTGAAGCAGGGTAAACCACTCTGGAGTCAGATAAGACACTCTGTGTGGATTTATTTTTCTCTAAGTAAAAGGTTAAGCCAACGGGTGAAATGTGTCCTATATTAAGAGCATATTAGCAGCTACATTAGTTATATTAGCAGCAAACACGTTTCACTCCGAATAATAACTAACTGATTAAAACTCTATCATTAAAACCAACACACAAACTGTTTGATAAAAAACACTTACGGTTTTATAAAAAAAACAACTAAATTTTCACCTAATACTAATTAATAAACTGATAAAAAAGAACATGACTAAAATATACGGAAACTGTTTGATTAAAAAACAAAACACTTTTATAACCATTTTAATCATACTCCACTTTTTATACGCTAAAAATATAGGACTCAGTTAAATTTATCTTTTAATTCCATATAATTTTAAATCAGCCCTTTTTTGTTTCCATAATTTCTGTTTTTCTCTTTTCATTCTTAATTTTAACAACAATCTTATTAACAGAGCACAATATTAGGTACATGAGCATTAAGTTTTACCATTTTTCACATACAAGCATCATCGCCAGTTAGTTAATAAATCCCTTTCAGGGTACTGAAGTTTTTAAAGTAATCAATTTCCTTTTAAATTTTTTTTTGTAAGCAAATACAATTCAAATCACAAAATCAGTAATATCAAAATTAGTACTGCCGTTTAAGCTGACCAGCTTTTGAAGATTCCACCTTTAGAATTCTCCTATAAAAATAGAATGTTTTTTTAAATGTTTATCTTCTGTTTTTGTACAATCCCAAACGTGTCAAATGTGCCTAAACACGTTTGAAAAGACTATTTTCTTATCACAGGATGATTAACAGTTTATTATTTCAGCCAAGTATTTGAAAAACTGATACAGTCCTTTTTTCACTTTTTTATTTAATCATTAATTAAATGCCCGTTTATAACGTGAACCTCAGTTTTAGCTACTTAGTTTATTATTTACTCACTCTTTTAACTATACATATTTTTAATCTGTTAAGTTACACATTTTAATAACTCAGAGCTGTTTACATATAGATACCTCGGACACACCCAGCTCCGGTCGTTAGCGCTATCCAAACACGGCGGATATTGTCAAAATATTTACTGTGTTGTGGAGTGTAGTTACTGTAAACAACTGAAATATTTGTAGAATTATATCCTAATTTAAGACGATCAATCCCTAAGAAAATCCAAAAAGTAAAAGACTAAATCCATTTATATATATAATTGTATTTTATATCGATGTTATGGGTGGTTTAGGGAATTTCCATCAATACTATTTATTTATAATAATCGGTGATTTTTTAGGTAATTTATATTATTTCGACCCATCGCGAAACCAAGTAAAACATGTATATACAATATCTTAAACAAAAGGTATACCCAGAAGTATTGATTTATTATTTATAGGAAATCAACTTTAGCAGTTTAATTTATCTTTCATGTAACGACACAACTAATAAAATACCTTAAATTCTTCATTTAAAACAAATTACTTGACCTATTTCTGATTTCCAATTCCAATACTATATATTATTTCATTATTACCACAAAACACTGTGAACTCCCGTAATTTGGTAGTTTTTAGTTTTTTTTAATAAAAAAAAACAAAATAATAAACAAAAATAATAAACAAAAATAATAAACAAAAAATAATAAAATAATAAAAAATAATCGTTGACATTGGCCTGCTAAAAATAAAAGAAATTAATATATTATTTAAGGGATTATTTTCTATCATATTCCTAGTTATGTAGACGTTCTTTAATTAAGTACGTAAAGAGGAAATTTTAATTTAACATTTTGGACATATATGTTTAAGTTATAACCCAATTATAAATGCTTGATAACCAAACTCTTTAATCTATAAACTAATATAATATTAACAATTCTTTAGAAGAATTTCTCATGAACATCACATTTTGCCAAAGGGTTTGATATTCCATATGTATTTAGTGAATTTCCCACATATTAGGAGATAAGCTATTACCGTAAGTCTCATTGTAAGACCTTGTCACAAGTCTAAAACACTTCCGCGTTTCGATGTCCCCATAGACCAAAAACACCATAAGCTAAAATGTATTATATGTCTGCCCATTAGCGCAGTAACTCGAGTAAAAATGATCCCATTTCGATCAAACTTGGTACAAAGGTATGAAAAAGTTACATCTATTTGCGAATGAGTTAAGAGTACCAGCATGAGTGACTATGGGAACAGAGCTATGTGTGGGGTTTATGTAGTAAAAATCGGGGTTTGTCATTTTTAACCCTTAAGTCATAGAACTTCCAAATATCTCTCTGGGCAATTTTTAAAGCTCAAAATACAAAAGAAAATTGTATTTAAAAGTGGTTTGTATGGTTAATAAATACAAAGTGCATTTAAAAACACAAAAAATGTAAACTCTAAACGCGATTTTTATAGAACATAACTAGACTGTTGTAGTTTCCCGGTTTATGTTAATAAAACTTGTCCCATTCATTTATTTTACCTACTTAAGTTTTACTTTAAACCCTATTTATAATCTTTCCAAATACATTAACAGTTAAGTATTTGTTAAACTAACCCAACTAGAAAATAAATTTTGATAGCAAATAAATTGGACATATTTAGGAAAATATCCAAGTAAAAATCAAATGAGGCAAATTTAATTTGGCTTAGTCTGGAGGTTTGATGCCGCTGGGGTATTATAATCTAGTCTAAATTAATCTGTACGACATTTTAAAACGAAAATAATGGAAGTTGTATGTTTAGTCGAATAGAAATTTACATATCCCACGCAAAGAAAGGTAAAGAAAATGTCAGGATTTACATTAAAGAGAAGCTTTAGCTTGCATAACTTACTTAAAACCAATCCTTTTATATTGTTAAACAATTTAAGATTTTTTTATTATCTTCCCTACTTGTATGCTAAGGTTACTTTTCACTTAACTATCAGCTTTTTGTATATAATTGAACCAAACCACGTATTAAAAATAATGTATAAAACTGCAAGGTTTTATAGTAAGGCTATTTATGCTTGTAACGTTAAATATCAATATCTGGCACATAATACTCTCACTCATATATGTTATATGATATCGTTCCAATCATTAATTTTAACCATTGTAGACAACATAAAATTTTGATACGCATAAGAGGCAGGAAAACTAATACATACAATAGTAGATTATTTTATCTTATGTATTGCCAAGTGTTTTTTTATGTAGTTAATAAACCATAGTTTCGAAGAGCTTGTTAGCTTCAATTTTTAAGTTTAAAGGACATTGAGCGTATTAATTCTTTTCTATTTAAGTTACGCGAGCTTTTCTGAGTCGGTTCGTCTCTTCTACCCGGCCGATTTTCATAGTTTTGGTCATACATTAAAGGTATGCCCGCACAGATTTGCCACCAAGCATGGGCATACATTTATCTGACATATAGTTCTTCCCTGTCCATTTCTTGAGGGATTAAAATTTGGGTTTCCTTTTCCGAGTTCGATTAGCTCTTCTATTTTCATTTTTGGATAATATTAAAGGTATGCAAGCACAGATTTGTCATCAATCATTATCATTCGTTTATATACTGTGTAACTCGACCAAAAAATATAAATGAGATATTTTTTCAAATTCTCACAATAAACACTATAATTTTTAATTCAGTATTTTATTTCACTAGTTCTAGTTACATTATCCCCTATATTTTGGCCTAAGAACCTTCAGTGAAATACCAGCTTTTATTTGAGTTATTTATTATTAAGATCGGACATACCTGAAGTAGGACGTATCAAAATAATTATTTTAGGACTCTTCTTCAATCAATGATACGTATCTCCATTGTTATTTTAGTTTTTCTTTTTATGTCTTGGTCTTAAAGTGCTCCTAGAAATAAAGGCTTTAATTTTAGATATCAATAGTTTGAATCAGTTGAGTTCAAGATAGGTATTGACTGTATTGATAGGTAAAAATCAACGCTGCGGACTTATGTAAACAGCACAAGGTCCTCTAGTAAATCTTAACATATATTTATAAAATACTAACCGAAGTTTAGTAGGTGTTGCGAGCTATTCAGTCTACCTAAATCTGTAAGGCCTATACTCTTAAACATTTTTTTAGCGAATTTCCCATATAGGGTATAAGTTATTGCCGTAGGTCTCATGATAAGACCTAGATTGACTTGTTCGTTTTAAATTCCACAGACCCCAACACTATCCGTTAAAATTCATACTATGAGTATGCGAACCAGCATGTTCAAACTATGAGGATGGGGTTTATGTGATAAAAACGGCATGTTTCCATTTTTGACCCTAAAACTCAAAATCTCAAAATTTCTTTCCAAATAAAGTTTTTTTCAGCTTAAAAATTTATATTTTTTTACATTTAAGCGTTGTTGTATGCCTAACGGTTATGGGGATAATTCAACAAATTGTAAATTTTTAATGCCCTTTGTTATTTTTGTGGAGATTTAATAAACTGCTGTAGTTCGCTTGTTTATGGGTATATTTTAATCGAATTTGGCAATTTTGTGTGTTCCATACTAAGTTAGTAATATTTCAATAAACAAAAACACACGTCACTACCTTCCCTGTAGCAGCAAACCTAAGTACCTAAGTAGGAAATAAATCTAAAAATTCTAAGGGAATATTTAAGTAAAAATTCATCCAGGTAAATGGAAATACGTTTAGTCTACAGGTTTTTTCTGTGTTGGTGATATTTAGGTTTTTAATAGAAACCCTTTTAAAGAATAACATTTATATAGATTGTGGTATATGTAGAAACAATGTATTGATAAAACTGTTACTATAAATATAAACATGGCATACATTACTTACCAAATATGTTTTACTTAATAATTTATTTTTGTAGAAAAACGGTATGGACATAATTATTAAAAACATTTGTTTTGTCATCAAACGTTATCACATGTTTACAACATGTTAACGGACGCAAACACATACATTACCAGCCCTAACATTCCGTCAGCAACAATGTAGGGACCGCAAGCTGTTTTATAATGTTGCGTCATAAAATTTTTCCATCTAGGAAATTTCAGTACTAGCCAAGTGTCAACAAGACGATAAGGTTTTAATTTAAGAGTGAAGGCGGATAAAGAGTCTTGGAGCTTGTTGTTAAAATGGTTTACTTGCGTTAATAAGAGATTCAATTAAAGTCTTTGTGCCACAACCTTCTTACAAGTCAACTTTATATTATTATTTTTTAAAGAATCAAGAAAAATTCAAAGAATTTGGAAATAGGACAATTTTCTTCAAACTAAACATTTCTTTTACACCCGTTGAAATTATCCACATTAAAACTTGTAGTTGAAATGTATAGGTATGATCTAGGAATTGTCAAAACACATGTCTTGCGGTCATGGATGATTAAGATTATTCACAATAACACAAGTATAAAAGTATTTGGCAAGCTAATTTAAATTATATTTATAACTGATAGATGAGCGTTGTTTTTGAGTTTTTGTGGAAAATATTCAAGTAAAAATCCAATGAGGCAAATTTTAATTGGCTTAGTCTGCAGGTTTGATGCCGCTGGGGTATTATGGTCTAGTCTAAATTAATCTGTACGACATTTTTAAACGAAAATAATGGAAGTTGTATGTTTAGTCGAATAGCAATTTACATATCCCACGCAAAGATAATGTCAGGATTTACATTAAAGAGAAGCTTTAGCTTGCATAACTTACTTAAAACCAATCCTTTTCTATTGTTAAACAATTTAAGATTTTTTTAAATTATTATCGCTACTTGTATGCTAAGGTTACTTTTTACTTAACTATCGGCTTTTTCTATACAATTGAACCAAACCCCGTATTAAAAATAATGTATGAAACTGCAAGGTTTTATAGTAAGGCTTTTTATACTTGAAACGTTAAATATCAATATCTGGCACATAATACTCTCACTCATATATGTTATCGTTCTAATCATTATTTTTAACCATTGTAGACAACATAAAATTTTGATACGCATAAGAGGCAGGAAAACTAATACATACAATAGTAGATTATTTTATCTTATGTATTGCCAAGTGATTTTTTATGTAGTTAAAGAACCATAGTTTCGAAGACCTTGTTAGCTTCAATTTTCAAGTTTAAAGGACATTAAGCGTGTTTAATTCCTTTCTATTAAGGTTACGCGAGCCTTTCTAAGTCGGTTCGTCTCTTCTACCCGGCCGATTTTCATAGTTTTGGTCATACATTAAAGGTATGCCCGCACAGATTTGCCACCAAGCATGGGCATAAATTTTTCTGACGTATAGTTCTTCCCTGTCCATTTCTTGTGGGATTTAAATTTGGGTTTTCTTTTCCGAGTTCGATTAGCTCTTCTACTCGACCGATTTTCATATTTGGATAATATTAAAGGTATGCAAGCACAGATTTGTCATCAAGCATTATCATTTATTTATATACTGTATAACTCGACCAAAAAATATAAATTTTTATATTTTTTCAAATTCTCATATGGAAAAAAAATTTTATTACAGTTTTTTATTTCTCTAGTTCTAGTTACATCATCCCATATATTTTAGTCTAAGAACCTTCAGTGAAATACCAGCTTTGATTTGAGTTATTTATTGTTAAGATCGGACGTACCTGAAGTAGGACGTATCATAATAATTATTTTAGGACTTATCTGCAATCAATGATACGTAACTCCATTGTTATTTTAGTTTTTTTTTATGTCTTGGTCTTAAAGTGCTCCTAGAAATAAAGGATTTAATTTGAGATATCGATAATTTGAATCAGTTGATTTTAAGATACTGTATTGATAGGTAAAAAACAACGCTGCGGACTTATGTAAACAGCACAAGGTCCTCTAGTAAATCTTAACATATATCTATAAAATACTAACCGAAGTTTAGTATGTGTTGCGAGCTATTCAGTCTACCAAAATATGTAAGGCCTATACTCTTAAACATTTCTTTAGCGAATTTCCCATATAGGGGATAAGTTATTGCCGTAGGTCTCATGATAAGACCTAGACCCGGGACCGATTGACTTGTTCGTTTTAAATTCCACAGAGACCAACACTATGCGTTAAAATTCATACTACGAGTTTGCGAACCAGCATGTTCAAACTATGGGAATGGGGTTAATGTGGTAAAAACGGCATTTTTCCATTTTTGACCCTAAAACTAAAAAACTCAACATTTCTTTCCCAAAAAAAAAAATTTCAGCTTAAAAATTTAAAATTTGTTACATTTAAGCGTTGTTGTATGCCTAACGGTTATGGAGATAATTCAACAAATTGTAAATTTTTAATACCCTTCGTTATTTTTGTGGAGATTTATTAAACTGCTGTATTTCGCTTGTTTATGGGTATATTTTAATCGAATTTGGCAATTTTGTGTGTTCCATACTAAGTTAGTAATATTTCAATAAACAAAAACACACGTGCTACCTTCCCTGTAGCAGCAAACCTAAGTACCTAAGTAGGAAATAAATCTGAAAATTTTAAGGGAATATTTGTGTAAAAATGCATCCAGGTAAATGGAAATACGTTTAGTCTACAGGTTTTTTCTGTGTTGGTGATATTTAAGTTTTTAATAGAAACCCTTTTAAAGAATAACATTTATATAGATTGTGGTATATGTAGAAACAATGTATTGATAAAACTGTTACTATAAATATAAACATAGCATACATTACTTACCAAATATGTTTTACTTAATAATTTATTTTTGTAGAAAAACGGTATGGACATAATTATTAAAAACATTTGTTTTGTCATCAAACGTTATCACATGTTTACAACATGTTAACGGACGCAAACACATACATTACCAGCCCTAACATTCCGTCAGCAACAATGTAGGGACCGCAAGCTGTTTTATAATGTTGCGTCATAAAATTTTTCCATCTAGGAAATTTCAGTACTAGCCAAGTGTCAACAAGACGATAAGGTTTTAATTTAAGAGTGAAGGCGGATAAAGAGTCTTGGAGCTTGTTGTTAAAATGGTTTACTTGCGTTAATAAGAGATTCAATTAAAGTCTTTGTGCCACAACCTTCTTACAAGTCAACTTTATATTATTATTTTTTAAAGAATCAAGAAACATTCAAAGAATTTGGAAATAGGACAATTTTCTTCAAACTAAACATTTCTTTTACACCCGTTGAAATTATCCACATTAAAACTTGTAGTTGAAATGTATAGGTATGATCTAGGAATTGTCAAAACACATGTCTTGCGGTCATGGATGATTAAGATTATTCACAATAACACAAATATAAAAGTATTTGGCAAGCTAATTTAAATTATATTTATAACTGATAGATGAGCGTAGTTTTTGAGTAATCTATTTTTCACCAGTTATCCAAAACAAATCATATTCACATTTAAAACAACGATTTTATTTAATTATGTACGATTTGTATCAATAAAATTACCAATAAAACTACTCTATATTCTATGGCTCAGTTTTCATAGTTCACTCTTTTGAAGCAATAATCTTCATTTTAATATTGCAACATAAATGTGGTAATCCATGATTTCATACTTGACTCTAAATCATAAAATTTCATATCAAAATAAAATGAGTATGAAAGTGTTTTTTTATGATTTAATATTTAATAAGCGGTTCATTAATACACGAAATGATCTGAAAATGATCGATGGTTTGAAAATCCTCAGAAGTTAAACAACTATCCTACTTTTTCCTATCAGCACACCTACCAGCAACATAGCAAATATTTAACACTGTACGGATTGGCCTTGATATTCTTACAACAAAGGTAATATTACACTTATAAATACTTTGAATTTATAAAAACTTTGATTCAACTGTTTGGTTTTTTCAACTGTGTTTTGTATTTTTACAAAAGCACACTAACGTATTTTTTTAAATGTCCTTAATTGAAACATCCTTTTACTCAGTTATTATCTACAAGACCATTTTTTTTGTTTAGGAGTATGGATTAATAATACTAATCCTTTTTTATGCATTTGTATATATTCTCATACTGGCCTACTATATTTTTAACTTGTTATTATCACTAAACAATTTTAAATCTGAAGCTATTTTATTAGTGAACTATAAGACAATTGATTAATTGATCATATAATTAATAACTTTTTTAATTCAACATTATCTTAATTGTTCGTAAACATTTTATTTTATGCTCCTACATAAGTACTATTATCTTTGTATTTTATATTTTGAAAATCTTTTATTATGTTTGTTTACTTATTGTGAAAATAAATAACTGATTTGATTTGATCATTAACACCCTTAATCAATATTGATTAAGTAATAAAAACATTTTCAATGAATCCTTCTAATTTAAAAAAGAAATAGTTAGTTAACGCCTATTTGTATATACATATATAAGTTAACGTGTCCAGTCATAAAAAGGCGAATTAAGAAATTGCGTGAGCACTAGTGTGATGCGCTATATACCAACAGACACGTTGTTTTCCAAGAACTGACTGATGTCAATAACACAATAAGTCAGACTAAGTGCAGGTCCACAGAGACCTAAGTGACTTGGTCTTATATTATTAACCGGAAAATCAATAAAAGCACTTAGAACCTGCGTGAGAACATAGCTTCGCCTACGACCTTTTTATTAACTTTGAAAAGAGTAGTTTCAATTTAAGCAAGTTAGGTTTGAAAATTGAATAAGGTATTTTCGCTTGGTATACTTTTGAGTAATCCTAAAACTGATTCCAAATCACTTAATCTCGTAGTTTCTTTTATAGTAATACTGAAACAAGTTTGGATTAAGTTTATGAGTGTATTTTATTGTACAGGCATTTTCATGCCAAGGTCAAACACAATAGTTTATGTGTTTTAAATTAAGTAAGAGTGTAAATATAAGAATCAAGTGTTGTTAGACGTATTTTTATTTACTCTCAGTGTTATAATCGCCAAATATTTTTAAATATATGATTCACAATATGAAGGGGTATAATAACTCGAAACTAAATTTGTTAGAAATATACTTGAAATATCGTAAATAAAACTCATATAAATCGTCAAGCGTTCTGGTAAGTGAAAAATTTATCACATTTCTCTTGCAATTAAATTTAATGGTTGTGATTTAAAAACTCTTTTACTAGTTGAATATTTCACCCTAGTTAAAATATATACATAAAAAAACAAATTATACGTCTAACAACACTAAAAATAATATATTTACTACATTTGAATCACAAGACGGTAAATACATATGAAAGAAGGTAATCTAATAGGCGAATCTAAATAATATTAACACGGGCCTTGTTCGAACCTCTTTTAATTTAGCTAGGCTATCTATGATTACAAACATAGACAAACGCTAAACTTAAATTGAATCCACTTAAAAAGTTTTAATTTAGTTTAAATACATTTGACGAATATTTTACGTTTTGGATTTTTTAAGGATGGGAAATGAGACTGAACCATTGACCCAAGGATGATTTGGATCAGAATTGTCATGCATAGTTCTACACAACTGTTGTACAACCCCTTATGGTTAATTACTATGTTTAATTTTCTGGCATAAAGTAGGGTACTTTGTTCTTTAGTGTGCGCAGTTCTTAAATACCTCTGAATTTCATTACCTCAAGAACCATTCTTATATCAGGAAATTGAGAGAAAACAAACTAACAAATTTATTACGTGAAACTTAAACCTATATCAGTAAACTATATTAAAAGCAAACCACGATTGGAATATTACTATAAGATTACTGCCTTTTACTAAGTCAAATCAATTCACTTCATTTAGCGTATGGTCTCTACTGAATATAATTGTTATTATTTTCGGTTTGGATTACTTTTAATTACAAAAAATATAATAGCTTGTCCAAGAGTAAATAAATAAGTAGACTAAAAACACAAACCCTTCTGAAAATACCCTTACACAAAACAACTTTAAACATTTTACTAGTGCACAGACATTCATAAGTTGAACTTGCACTACAGTATCTATAATTTTAGTTTTTATTGTCAAGAATGAAAATGTACAATTAAAACAATTCGTACAGTTCAAGCTGATCTTAAGTCAAAATAAACGCAAAGTAATTTAAACAGAATAAATAGCTTAATAAAAAGCAATCAAAAGTTTGAAATTGAAAAGAAAGTTTACAATTGCAATGAAGTTTTATAGCATTGCCTGAGGACTTAGCTGAGACCATCCGATGGTGAGGCGTACCGGACTGGAAAGAAGTTATTGCAGGCTGTAATTTATATATCATTGGAATGGAAAAATAAAAATACTTTCCATCCCATTCGACTTTAGGAATAAAATAGTGGCACATGATGTAACAAGCAGTTTTTCCATCTTTATGAAGAAAGACGTGTGATTTGTCTTAAATTAAGCTTTTCTGATTTATTGTGTAGTTGATGTCGTATATTAATCCGTAGATCATAATAGAAAAATCGTTTGTTTTGCTGCAACGAGTATTGAAGTCATAGTCACATACAGGGTGACAAAAAAGTCTAGAAACGGCTTAATATCTTTTTAACTAAATCTGTTAGAAAATTCAAACCTTTCACATCAACTTATATGTAAGACAACTAATTTTTGCAAGCATTAACATTTTTTGACCTCTACCAGGAAACGACCCATGAGGAGTAGGTACATAATTTTTTAATGTAAGCATAGGTTGATATGCATATCATATTAAAGGTCTGCTCAAGTGAAGTTCATTGCCGGACACCGCGTCTCAAAAGATTCATCCGTTACAGAATCGCGGCTGTACAAAGTTCTTGCAGAAATACCTGCACAGGCCTTAGTATTTATTTATTTATTTATTTATTTATTTATTTATTTATTTATTCATTTATTCATTCATTCATTCATTTATTTATTTATTTATTTATATATTTATTTATTTATTTATTTACAGACGGAAAACAACAGTATTGGTGAATACTCGTAGTCAACATTAGCTAGAAAACTGAAACCCGGTTAATTTGTTTTGAATATTGAATAAAATTAGTCCATGAGCAAGTTGAATTTCAATCTCCCATGGGGGGTGGACCATCAGGAGTCAGTTCCAGCTCTCTTGCTCATACATTCTATTCTAGTTGAACATAATTGATCGGTAACAATGTTACACGTTTCACTTTGAACGCTAAATGGTCCTATAATGTAATTCATCAAAGTAGCAAGAGTCTCGTGTAAACAACTACGTAAACCTTATAAAATTTTTTAAATTCATTACCATCCGTTGTTACTGGGAATTTGGTTTCTAGTGAAATGATTATTTCAGTGAAAAGCTCCCCACAAGATGTAATTATTCAGTGAGACTATTTGTCACCTTGTCCTGACCAAACCTTTACACTGATCCCTAGAGAGCAACCATAATAAATGATTTCCATTTGTTTCACATTGCTATTAGTTTTTATTTTCATCACTTTAAATGATTATATCCAGGTTAGTTTTTGACGTATTACGTTGTGCTGAATATGTTTTTATTCAAAGAAGTAAAATGACAATCCAATTTACCATTTTACGTTGAAAATGGTATATTTATATACTGCTAAGTGTCTCATATTAAGTGTCTCAAATACCCCTGCCAAAGCAAACCTGTAGACTAAGCGAATTCCCATTTGCTGATTTGATTTTCAATTAAATCTACTTCAATTACATTAGGTTTATAACGAGAGTTTGTTGCTACAGGGAGGTTAATAACGTGAGTCTTCAGTAAAATGTTAGTATGAAATGAATGCATTTGCCAATTTTTATCAAAATATTATCATAAAAAGCGAACTCCAACAGTTAATTTATTCTTCATAAAAATAACATGGTGATTTTAAACTATCGTTTTTTGTATTTTTCCGTGCCTAATAATTAACTATAATTTTCAATGCACTGAATTATTAGGTTTTCAAGCTCTTCAAAATGGATAATGAAATTGGAATTTCATTAGAAATTGGAAAATGTTATGTTTTGGGGGTCAAAAATGAGAAAAACAAATGTTTACCCCATACATCCCCCGCAAAAACCCATTCCCATGGTCCTATCGCTCTGGTTCGTGAACTCGTTCGAATAAACGTAAATGTACACGTTAGTACTTATTTCTTCGAAATAAAATCAAGTTGGTCGAGTTATCATGCTTATGGACACACATATATAGTATATAAATATATTTATGTATACATTAGATACTGCATTTAATATATTATATGTACCTGAATTTAAATGAAATGTGTTTTTGGCCTCTAGGGACATATAACTAAAAAGTAAATTGGTCCTGGGTCCAGGTCTTACCATGAGACCTACGGTAATAGCTTATTTCATATACAGGAAATTAGAATATGCCTCATTACATCAACATAAGTTAAGTGATAACCATTAATGTACCGAAGGGCGTTTCCGATACAAACATTAGTGTTCTGCTTCAATCTTAGATTAATTAAATCATGGTTTATAAGCATGCAATTCGTCATTATACACCAATAACGAGATAAAACTTGAAATTTGGTGATCAAAACAAAAGACATAGCTTAAAAAAAACATGTTATAGTTATGGTAAAAATGTTTGTAGTAGTACTATACAAAGAGTTGTGAGATATAAACAACCGAATTATTCGTTACCTTGTTTGATAGCCTTGGTTCTTAAAGAATATTATAAGTTTCCTCCAATATAATTTGCCACGTGGAATCTTAAGGGAGAATCTCTTTATAATGTTATATAATATGTAAAAAAAATTTCCCCTGAAGCCACACACTAGGGCGAAATATATTGGAGGGGACTTCTAAAATCTTGCAAGAAAAAAGGCTATCAAACAAGTTAATAATTCAATTTTCTTCTTCTTGCCACTGGGTAAATAACCAACAATTAATCAACAATTGTTCTTAATTCACGTGTATTAATGTACGAATTTGCTCCATCTGCCATTTTTAGGTATTTAAAAACTTTCATATACCAATCAAATATTAATTAGAATATGCCTCATTACATCAACATAACAGTGATAACCATTAATGTATCGAAGGGCGTTTCCGATACAAACATTAGTGTTCTGCTTCAATCTTAGACTAATTAAATCTTGGTTTATTAAATGAGGTATTTAGTCCTCGTCACTCGTACATTTTGTGTAGTTTATTAAGTTGGTATCACAGAGATGCGAGGAAAGTGCAATTATTGAAAACACATCTAATAACTTTTTTAAAGCTATAAATTGAGTTAGTCCACGTTAGTTGTATTTCTTTGAATATAATTCCCCCTTCCTCAGCAACTGGGCATAGCGTGAGCCCAGCCCAAGTCTTATCACTCTTTATGACACATTTGGAATGGTTTATTTTTCCATCACAAGAAGTAGTAAAATGCCCAATATCAATACAGAATGTAATTGACAAACATTTACTTTGATAACAGTACGATAAAGACAATCTATAAATCGTTAACAACCATTGTTACTGACTAATATACAGGGTTTCCCATAAGTCATTAAAGAAATAATTTCTTATTGGGTTTAATGGGTCAAAATTAAACAAAAATCAGGAATTGTCCTTTTATCCAAAAATGCCCCGTTAGCGATATATCCACAAGTGTTTAAAATTGTATTTCTTAAAAACTATTTGGGAAATCTTTGTTACCATTTTATAAAGTAAAAAGAAATAAATAAAAAATTAAAATACATATTTCTGTTTTAAAATGGCAGCCATTTAAATTTTTATAACTTAAACCAATAAAAACGGCTTATTTCATGTAAGAGTGCCAAGGACACTAATTGTCCTTGGTTCTCTAAGGAGAATATATTATTGGTTCTCCAAGATATTGAGGGAATTAAAAAGGTTAAACATAAGTCCTACATAATTTTGTTTTCTTTAAACAATTATACGACAAGGATGCTATATATTCCTATAAGTTTGACTGAAACTATTTTAATTATAAACATTCCACGACTGCAGAGGTGAATATTTAATTTCAATCAACAACAGGAAAGCGCGAGAAGCTGCAAAGTGTTTTCTTGAGTCTTCTTATTAAAATATAATATTTCAATTAACACTTCTATCTTAATATCAATCCTAGATTTAAGATTTGTGTTGAAATGTTATTCTTAAGTACTTAGTTTTCCACTTATTTGAGATATTTATTTAAGTTATACTTTTCAATGCTAAATGGATACTCTAACAGCTAATGAAAAAACATTCATTATAATCTATGTATTTAATGCTTGTTCACTGTTTGGCATAGCCTGTAACAATATTGTTGATCGGCCGACTAAAATAATTTTATCAGTGTAACATTTTATCGTTGTAACTAAGTGAATCAATTAATGCATTGTCGTATTGACAAATAATCTTAAACAATTACAAACTTCAAACACCCTTCAGCAAAGAATTCACACTAATTTATGGTTTAAACTTAGTTTGTAAAGTATGATAATACACCACACAAATGTAAATGTTTTAAACCGTTGTAAAACATTGTTTTAATTAATACTAACATTATAATCTTTTTAAACATATTAATATAATATAACTTTTAAGGGTAATTACAAAAGCCTTTAGTTATTTACTATTGTGAACAAACAAATATTTTTCCATAAATAAATTTTAGGATATATATACTCCAATTATTTGTTCCATTATTTAATTTGGTTTAGTCGTCAAATTTTGTGTACGCCATTTATATTAGTACAACTATACCTTACATGTATACACTTGCATAGTAGCCTAAAAAATGTGTTTTCGGCAACCAGTACTTATAAATTACTAGGATTTTTTAAGGATGCTCCTAATCAATTCTTAGAACATGCAAGCTCTAGAAAAAGCTCTAGATGGAAAGCTAGAAGGAAAAAGCAAAATTAAGCTGCAATACAGAAATAATTCTTTAGAATTTCCAGAAATATTGTAATGTTAATAAAGTTTTTTCTGTATTAAATTGTTATTTAAATTCACTGTTTAGGATTAAATTAATAATCGCTTTTCGTATAGAAGTGACAATGCAATTACTATAAAATTAGATACTAATACAAAATGTCGTCGTGTAGGACATTCTGATAAACTTTTAGTGAAAAAAACTTTCACCTTGTGATTTACAAGGACGAGAAATATCCTTGGAAAGAATAATCTTGATGAGTTCTAGACGATTGCAGGTGTAAGCATTTAGTTTGCACTTCTCTATAAACTTTAAATAAACATTTAACCTTGTGATCCTTACAAAAGTTGAGATCTAAGTTTGTTTGAAAGTACCAAACGTAGAACCTGTAGAAACAGTTACCTTGTTTGGTCAGCTTTCTGTTTCAAGGATTTTGTCTTAATCGTTTGTATTTGAGACTTATAAAAAGGAATAGCAAATATTAAACTTAAATGGCGTCCAATATTTACAAAGCTCAGGATCTGGAAGACCTCTAATCATGTGTGGGTTTATCATCAAGCGACTTTACTATGTCATTTATATATCATTATATATTGTCTGGACTTATATAAATGGTTGTGTATTTACTATTTTAGACACCATTATACTGTTATCTCCGTTAGTAACATTAATCTTTTATTTTTATTTTTATTTTATGTGATGCCCCAAAGCCTAATGAGTTTCTTGGTTTATTACTATTGAATCTTAGGTTGGTTCTGTTCAAAGTTAAGCATTTTAAATACATTTCAACCCATTTAGTTGCACACTTAAATTAAGGTACAATATAATTGGAAAAAATGAAAAAAAAAACTGAATTTCATCCCAATACATCTCGTTCTTAGCACAATTCCTCGTAGGGTTAAAACAAGTTTATACTTTTGCATTTCACGAACAATATTCTACTTTCGACTGATTAAAATATAGAATAATTCACAACCAAACAGTTGTTTATTGTAAGATAAAAACTCTTTTAATACACTGGATCTTACAAAACAAGGAACCTTATCCTTAATTTGTTTAAGTGTATTTTCAGCCATTTCATCTCAAAAATGTAATGTGTACTGCATCGTAAATTGAAATATATTTATATCAGTTCGCAAAAGAAATATTTTTTGATAACAATTATTTGGGGTTAAAACAATGAAGGTGCTAGGGATGAATAAAACATGTGGTTTGAAATGTCAAAAACGAATGCTCAGAAAAGCAGAAGGGTCTCCTCATGTAACGAGCTCATTGTAAAAGAATCTCCCTACTTTCGAACAATCCCAACTAGAAATACAGTTCGTTATAAGATTTGACAATACGACACCGTTTTTAGAAAAGTTTTTTTCTTATTTAAGCCCAGGTATCAGGGGACCGAGCACTATTCGACGATGCTTAGTTTGTTTAAAATATGAAACATACTTATGTATGATTACCAGCAGATATGTATTTCCACACGTCCAGTAACATCATAAAATACTGTCAAACATGTTATCAGACAGACGATACGAATTTATTTAATCTTAAGCGAGGAATTTGCTGCAAAAAGGAATAAAAAAAAGAAGTTTTCGTGAAAACCATCCCTTGTTCCGAGGTAGAAAATATTCATAGTCTTATCAATGAATATATGAAGCAATCTACACAAGAATGCTTTAATAACTTATGTATACAGTCGGGATTCCTTCATAGGTGTCCAATAGCCAATCCTTAATGTGGCGTTTTTATAGACCAATCTTTCCATACAAATTGTATCATAAATATGATAAGTTGTGTAAATCAATAATAATTATAGTTACTTTACAACCAATAAATTTACCAGATGTATAAAAGAAACTTATTTTGGAAAGAACGTTATATAATTTTAGATCTATATACATGGGTTGTGTTTATATTAAACACAGCTGCAAATAGATCCATTTAAACCACTTGTATGATAAATTTTGGTCAAGCAGATATATATAAAAAAACATGTACTACATTTACTGCCAGCTTGTTATAAAAGGAGTTGCTTTTTTGATGTTTTACAAGGTTAGAACAACTTGTTAATGTGTGTGTGTTCTGTTTTGACAAAAGCGTTGACAACTTACGACTATTGCAAATAAACTGACTGAACTAGTTAATAACCATTAATGTTCTTAAGTAATAATCTTTTTCACAGTAAAAATAAGTTTCTTGAGAATTAGTTTTTTTTTTCTTACCTCGCATTGTAGTCCCCGATAATTTAGCAAAGAATCGGTCAATGTCTAGTTCATGTAAATTCTAAAAATAATTAAAGGATATTTATTTATAACAAATGTGACCTGGAAGCAAATTAGTACTAAAGCTTAAGCTTTTGTTTTGTAAAGCGTTGATCAAAACATAATTCCGCCCACATTTACATCCAAGGACGCTAGGCATCAGCTGGGATTTATTTTATACATTAGGCTTTGTCGCAGAAATTTCAATAGGAAAATACCTATTGACGGGTATTGCCAAGCCCAAGATCTCAAGAACCGAAGTCCCACATTCCCCCACCAGACCACACTGATTAAAAATGTTTAAACATCGCAGCTGTAAAAGATTCAACCAACTAATCTTTTTGGACAAATTTATTTAAATTAGTTGGCCTATAGGAGGGGATATTCCAAAAAACTTAAAATAACCCTTTGTGAGCGAAATGTTAACTTCTTAATTTAACAAAAAAGATTATTACTAGTTTATGATTGTAATATTATAAATTTTGCACGTTTTAGTTGTTGATATGTAACAGTCGATGAACTAACAAAAAAAAAAAAAAACATTACTAGAGGATATTTAGATTCCTACAAAAACTCTTGCTAGGTAATTCATTAAGTCAGATCTTGGTTCTTATCTCAGGAAGATGAATGAAGCTGATGTTTCTACCCACATAACCTTCCGTGTACTCAGCATCCTTTAAACTGACATTGAAAACCCCTTAATTTATTTCACAAGTGTTTGAAAGAAAGTTAAGATTATTTATAAGATCAATGATTTCAGCTAGGAAAGTCGCTTCCCAAATAATTTATCGTTACAAAAATAATTTCTCACATTACAATTTACAACATTTTTGTTTAGCTGAAATGGAAATACAGAATAATCAGTTTTATTATTAGAAACACATTTTTTCCTTCAAAATTTATATTCTCTTCCAGTACACTACATCCCAACCGCCTGAAACAAAGGTAAACATTTAGTGGAATATATAACTAAGAATTACACTTGTTCTCATCTAAGAATTAGGTAAAGTATGAAATAGTTATTTGTGTAACTAGTGGTGAAAGTGGCACTTTGCTGCACACGAGAGCAATGTTTACGCACGAGCCGCAGGCGAGTGCGGAATGATCTCGAGTGCAGCAAAGGCCTTTTTCACTCGTGTTATACATTATATTTTTCCTACAGTCACTATAAAGCATATAAATAATTAGTCTTTCAAACACCATACAACACTTTTTTAGGTTCAGCTGGCAACACAAATGGTGCCCTAGAGAAAGTAGTACCCGCAGTCCGTATCACTCCGCTATTTTTCCTCGGCAAGAAATGTGCTCCGCGTTTTGAGAATATAGTTCCGTATGTTTTAGTAATTTGAAGTGGTTTCCGCGCCTAAAAAAATGCTTTAAAGGTTAATAGTTTAAAGGTCTTGTTTATTAAGATCGTAGGAATGTTTTAAAAACGTTTAAAAGAAAAGTCCAGAAAGTTCAGAAATACCGAAACTATAAACACGAAATGACAGGTTAAATCGTAGTTATAGTCAATCAGCTGCTCATAGAATTATTATCTTTAAGTGTTGCCAACCTATGTCCAAGCGTACACGGATTACGTGCATAATAAAACCACGCTGTTTTGTGTTGTTTGGTTGGAATCCTGATGTGCGGCAAAGTATAAACCGTACGGCAAAGTATAAACCGTACGGCAAAGTATAAATATGCAGCAATTAGCAGCTTTCTGTACTATAAACAGTACAGGGAAGCCAACTTTGTCGGGTGACTGTAGGAAAAGTATTTTTTTTTTTTTTTAGTTGGGAATGACGTTACAGGAAGATGAGTAACACTGATACTGTCATTTTCATACACGCCATATTATACCGGGAAACTCGATCACGTGACTAACACTACAGAACGTTACCGGATGCCCTAACAATTATAATCATCGTTTAATTTACATGTAATATATCAATTTCATTTTTAAATATTCATTTTCACTAACAAAAAAGACAGAGATAGTTAACTCATTATGTTGTTCTGGGTGCTTATGATATGCATTATAAAAGACACATGTTTTTAAAATGATAAGTAAGTATATTGTAGGCAAAGTATACTCAAGCACTGAAGATTGGGTACAGGTTGATTAGACCATCTATCACAACCTGTTGGCATCCTCTTAGTTTCCTTAAGGGATAGATCGAGAGAGTTTTCACCGAAGTCTAAAACTACGATGAGAGCATTGTAAGAAAATAAGTTATTATAAAAAAAATTGCGTAAACTATAATATCTTTTTAATTTTGAAAACATTATGAGGAACATATCTTTGGATTTAAAACAATAGTTATAAACTTTGTAACATGTATCTTTCATTAAGGTATTTTGAGAAAACTTTCTCGTGCGTTTTTAGACGTAATACGTTTCAAGGGAGTAATGACACATACATATTTTTGTGGTTTTCGTAATTGGTAAATATTTTTATGGTGCCTTGGTTCTAGTTTTTTTATTAAATAAATTGTATTTTTAATTACCGTGTAAACCTTATTGTTTAACTAATTGCATTCTTATATTTTTTACAATAAATTATTTAAATAAAATACAAAACATGGTATATTTTTAAGGATATTTGTATATACACTTGCCTTTGCTCGCTGTTTATTTAAACTGTGAAGATAAAGTACCACGGGGGACAGGATATTGTCCGAGAATATTCATATTTACATAAAACATTCGTCATATTGAAAGTACCTTAAAAATTAAATACGCTTTTATCTCATAACCGTTTAACGTTTTTTACTTACATCCAAGATCTTTTATCATATAATATTGTGTTTTCACTAAAAACTAAAATACTAATAAAATGACCCTGACCCTTACCATATATTATAATACACTGTAGGTTTATAAATTAATATAGGTGGACTGAACATTGAACATTTCCATTTTTGTAGATATTGCATGTTGTTCAAGTATGTATTTATACATTGAAGAAATGTTTTGACAACATTATTTGGGGGTAAAACAAAGAGTGAGCTCAAGATGAATAAAACATTTGGTTTGAACGGTCAAAAACAAAGGATAAAAATGAGCAGAAGCTTTTTCTCATATAATGAGCTCATTTAAGAAGCTTCTCTCTATTTTGGAACAATCACATATAGGAATACAGCTTCAACATAAAAGTAAGCTTAGAGATATAATGCTGAGTAAGTATCGAATCAGTTGTATGGGACTTTGAGGGTTTTACTTTTGAGCTGAATCCCAAATGTTGTAATCTTAACAACTAAGTTTGTTTGAAAATTATATTTTATCAATCACCATCAATGTAGTAAATTGCTGACTCGTATTTAAAAGCAAAGTTTTGTTTACAAGTAGTTACAATCTATAAAAATCGTTGTGTCCACTTTCGTTATGACTTCATTCCAATAAGGATAATATGGGGAATCAGCTGGTTTGGTGGTGGATCACGGGACTTAGGTCCCTGAGATACTGGATTCAAATCCCTCTGATCACAAATGGATGTAATCTTATACTTTTGTAATTATACTTTTGTATAAAGCCGCAACATCTAGGACTAGCCTGAATTAATACTGAATGTCCATTTGAAGTTCTTATCATAAAAATAAAATGATCCCCTTGTATTTACCATGCTCCAAGGCAAGAAGAATAAATTAATGTTGTATGTAACGACAATTTGGCCAACCTTTGTTACCAATTTCTTACATTTTGCTAATCCTATAATAAACACTTGAAAATTACTTAGCTGCTTATACGCATGCAAAATTTGAAATAGAATTATGGTGCAAATTCTAAAAATCAATAATTATGTAAATAAAGAATAATAAAAAAAAGTCAACTATAATGCATCCAAAATTTTTTTAAGAAATAATTTTGTTTGAAGGCAGTACAAGTACATTGTAAATTGTCTATACTTTGTATTTCAATTTCACTTTTCTTCTTTAAATCATTGCATTCCTTACCGCAAATAGTGTAAAAAGTTCTTTAGTTTTGAAAATAGAACAAAAATGGGCGAAGAGGAATGGTGGGTATTGTTGTTGTGAGGTCATTAACAATATGTTTATCTTAGTGGACAGAAATCTGTCCTATATAAAGTAATTCAATGCCAGTTTACTTTACTATTCTGTATATTATACTAATAGTCAGTATTGTACCTTTTTTTCCTTGCTCTTTTCGAATAGAGTTCACTAGTTTGCAATTAAAATAGCCTAGTTGTTTGCAAAGTGAAATTTAAAGACTACTTTTACTTTGAAAAGAAATTATATTATTGCAAGTGTTAAAAAAATAACTTGGCATAATCTTTATCCATTAACACAAAAACACAATTCACAAGTTCTACACAAATATTATAAATGCTCAGCACACTTTTCTACGAATTTCGGAGGAAGTTTTTGTATGGCAATTTGTAAAGTCAGCACTTGGTTTTTATCTAAGAAAAGATAACTTAACACGTGTTTCTACCCACATAACATTCCGTATACTTGGTTCACTTCAAACTAACATGAAAACTTCTTGATTTATTTCTTCAGTGTTTAAAATCTTTAGTAGATTTGTGAGATTCAGGGATTTAACAGAGTAAGAAACTTTCCGAAGCATTTCTGGTTATTGTTTTATTTCTAAGATAGTAGAAAGGGGCAATAAACAAAGGGAAAGTTTAATCTAAGGAAATTATAATTTGTTTCTGTTTAATAAATATTTGTTTGCGTGCTAACACAAACATAGCCTGTTGCTTCTAGGAACAGAAAGAGCCACCAGGAGTGGGGTAAAGAATAGAGTTTATTTATGTTATTAAGATTCACCCTGGTCTCAATGAATATTTATTCGTATGAAGTCAGACACGGATGTTAAAAACAGATATCTGATAGTGATACAACACAAGCCAACACGCTCTTTTATTCACGAAATTAGGCCTAAATGAATCTTGCTCTAGTGACTAACATTACAGATTGATCAGTTGTCTTTGCATTCAAAACAGTAGTTAAATTATATGTCATTACTTTTAAACTCATAATAATTGTTCTTTGACTATGATAGTAAACAAAAGTAGATGTTGTCCTCTAAGTGTGTCATTCGTAAAACACTCATTCTTAAATCTTCAGTCAATACCTGAAGCAAACAGATGCGTTTCGAAGTCCTTTCGTCTAAATATGAGATACGAAAGTCATACTAGGCTAATTACAGCTAAAATAAATTTAACCCTTCGTTTTTATCATTATGTTCTAATTTGTTGTCTAGCTTTGTTTTAATAGTGACACTTACAGTATACACTTGAGATTACACGAATACAAAATTTAAAGTTGAGGGCATATACGTTTGTCAAGCTCGACATATTATACTTTCAGGGTGCTTGTTTTCATACTTTGAAATCCAAATATTGTTATGATGGGTGCCTGGGTGGGAGATTTTACGAGTATTGTACAAAGGAAGTATAAAATATACTGAAAACCTAAGGTACGAGCAACCTGTCGATTATACAATCTATCAAAAGTTTTCTGACCAACTCTTAGTTTCCTTGGACGATGGATCGGAAAAGTTTCCACCCACGCCAGAAACTGGGCGAAGCACCAACTAGTGTATTATATGAAAATAACATATAAATCTTAATATAACTTAAATTTATATTCTTAATTCAAGTATATTAAATGGTTTACCACGAATTCCTAATAATCGATATGCACTTTTACATAATAAAAATGCACAAAATCTTAGTGACTCATCCAACAAATCTATTATATTATTAAAGTGATACAATAAAATTTTATGTAAACTGTTAAGGTAATTTACCAAATGAAAATATAGGCAAATGGCACATCAAAAGAAAGCTTAGAGTGTGTAGATATGCCGAAAAGTATTGATACGGAGGAATTTCCTAAGGGCTCTGCCCCACAGGCAGATTTCCAACGGGCTACGCCTGGCATGCTTCCAATCTTTAAATGATTTAATTTAATTTAGTTAATGAAACAGCTGGTCAGTACAATGAATTGGTGTTTGTTTATTTACTCGAATAAGATGTTTGTTTTGCTGTATGTAGATTGAGGAGGGTTATGTTTGGTTTTAAAGTGAGGTTGTATATGTTTTGTAAAGTATTGCACAAAGTTTCATTTTTTAATTTATATAGTAAACTACATGTGAAGAGGCTTGACTACAATTGAAGAAAAATGTAAAACATGTCATTCGTGAAGCATCAATATGAAGCAATAATTGATGCTATTACTACACTAAGGTATGTTGTCATATTCTTAGGGATCTATTAACATCAAAAGTAGGGGTTTGAAAGTAAGTAGGTTTACGCTTTTAAATTAGTTTTATTTTCAAACTAAATCATAGAGGTGCTGTATTTTAAAACACACATCAGCACCACTTTAATAGCTCTCTAGGTCACATTTTCTTCCCGTTGCAAAGCACGGGTATAGCAGCTTGTTTACATATATATCTGTACATTGAAGAACTGTTTTCACACAAAAAATTGAAGGTGGGATAAGAAGTGTCCTCTGCATGAATAAAATATTTGTTTTGAGCTGTCAAAAGCAAAGGATCGAAATGAACAGAAGCGTTTTCTCATGTAACGAGCTCATTGTAAAATCTTCTCTCTATATTGGGACAATCACGTCTAGAAACATAACTTGGAACTTTAGAATCAGCTTTAAAATATCTTGTTCGAAAAGAAAAAAATTGTTGTCTGACCTTTAAAGCCTACATATAGTTCAATCTAATTTAATAGCATAAGTTTTGTTTTCGGCTTAATATAATATTCTGGAGATGATGATAATAGGATTCAATTTTAACATTAAATTTTTAAAATACTATTCTATTAGTAAACATCTTCGGATTTTTATTAAAAAACATATAATGTGGATTTTTTCTTTACGAAGGACAAAGCTGTGTGTATTCGCATTTAGTTAAACACACTTCCAATATGCCATATACAGTATAACAATTTCAATTGTGGTTTGAGGTGATATTTTAAAACATTTTTTCAGCACAATCTTCATAATTACCTAAGTTACTGTAAGGCCATAATCCCTTAGGTAAAGTAATTGAAACCTAAATAGTTAAACATTATTACGCTTACTCTTTTTTGTACTTTATGTAATGGAAAAACAACGGCCAAACTACTGTAATTCCGTGGTTTGTAAAAATCATTTTTCAATTATCAATGCCATTTTACTTTAGAAAAAAAATAAATCGATAACCAAACTGTATTTTTTGTATGATTACTCTCTCCTTCTATAAAGGAGTTATTTTAAATAATTGTCATAAAACATTCCCTTCACAACCCCTACTATAAGCCACTGTAAATAAATTTCAACTAGGTCAACGTGTAATAATGCTCATTATAAATGGAAGCACTGTTTGTTTGCGTTGGGATGAGTAATGTTTTGACATTGCCAGAAACAGTCACGCTATACAGAATATTGACTAACAGATTTTCCTGGAACTTAATACTCGTGACTACGTTTCTGTGCAGAAAGGACAGTGAAAAAGCAAGTTTGCTTTAAAAATAAAGGAAGTATGCTTTTTAAAAAAGCAAGTTTGCGTTTTTGGTAATCTAACTAATATAATCTAAGTAAATGTGGGTTAAGTATTTACTTGGATACTTATGTGTCTAAATGTTCTTTATTAAATGCTTATTCAATGTTTATTCATCTGTGTCCGAACCTATTTAAAATGTGATAGCTATACTGTAGGGTAAACTAACATTTTACAGAAAATCGCTTTGTAATATGTTAATGTATTTCTATTTTTAAGTACTAATAGTTAGTCTTTAACATTTTAGGTACACCCTTTAGGACCTTCTATTATGCTAAATGATCATAGCTAAAAAACCTATAAAATCTTATTTTATTCGAATGAATGTTACCAATAATTCTCCAATTCAAAGCCTTGAATAACATTTAATGCAATTAAAATATGGTTTTGTTAATAATATTATAGAAACTCTAAATAATTTGGTGCTACGGATACAAATTGCATACAAACGTTAAAATAAGATTGTGTTATAAGAGCCAACAATCAAGCTTTATGTTATCCAAGAACAGTAGCAGAAATAAACTTTAACTATAAAACTTCAAAACTTTGTTTAGAAATACCTCTGTTTAGAAGAACAATATTGAAGATTTTCGTGTTAGTTATGAAAATTCGAGATTTCTTCAACTTGCTATTCCTATTTTAAGTTCCTTCCTTATTAATTATTACATTCCTTACTGCAATCTAAGATAATCAACATTTTCAGAATACAACTTTGTATCTTATTAAATAAATACAGGAACATCAACAGTTTATTTAGCTTAGAACCCAAATATCTGTGCTGTATAAGATATTCTACAACTTCTATTACCTTTCAGTACATTAGATTAATAAACCTGGAACAAACAAAGGGAAATGCTTGGAAGAAATATGTATGATTGAATCGAGAAATAAACCATAATTAATTACAAAAATTTTCAGCCTGCGAACAAACTAGTAATTTCTAGTTAAAGTACGTTATTTTCAACTTTCAATTTGGAACAGTTGTAAAAGACTAAAAGAAAATTCCTAAAACTCTTACATGGTCAGTATGCTAATTTTATCTAATTATAAACCATTTCCCACTATAAACGGTGACTTGTTTTTCCTATGCGATTGAAGTTTTTTAGGGAACGGTCCTAACTAAAATTTTTTCGCTGTATAAGGGCAATTATTATGATTTCCACCATCATTGACCAATGAAAATGCTTAATAAGGCCCAGAATCGGTTATTTTGGAATCCAACCAATGATCTCCAGATTTTTAAGGGAGATGCTATAGCAGTCTATATAGATAAATATCCAACCCATGTTTTCTAGCAATTCATCTTTAGTGAAGTGCATTTGATATAAAAAAGTAAAAGTTTGAAATGTCAACTTATAAAACAAAACATAAACACATAAATAAACCATATTGTTAGTATAACAGTTACAGGTACATAATGTTTATTTGCTGTTGTAACCTAGCATTAAATATTAAGTCCAGATTCCTTCATCTAAAACCCATTGTGATGTTCAAACTAAGCTATTGGTGCAACTGCTTGCAGTTTGAACAAAGTTCAAACTATTGTTTTTTATTTAAATAGCCAATAACACAAACCAAACTTTATCAAAAACAAAAAATTGCTTGATTTACATGCCTTTTGATTTTTGTTTATTTAATTGGAACGTTCATTTTGTAAATGAGTAAAAAACAAAATAAGTATTACAATAAAATTATATCTATAACTGGTATATGATGTTTTAAGACTTTGTCAATAACATAATGAATGTCAGTGATAATTCCTTGTATAGCAAGTTCCGTTTGTGTAGCAAACAAAGCTCAAGAGGATTGGTACAACCACACACATGATAAATGTTAAACAAGCCGATTATAAGCAACATTAATTAAATTTGCTGTCAGTTTTGTAACACAAAGTTGTTCTGTTTATAACTTCCCACTTTGACTCGTGTAAATGGTGGACAACTCGTCTCACAAGGGCCATAATCCATTAATTTACTTAATAATGGTCTAAAGCTTACAAATAAATCGTAACTAAGTAAATTAACGGCGATGAATCAAATTATCGAGATGGTGTATTATATTTTTTGTATATCAAATTTTTGTCGAAGAAAATTAATAAATTAATAATAGTTTTTTTTTTATTTTGTGAGGATAACAGTTTATAAACATTTTACAATTTTTTTACTATGCTATTCTAAGGTTGGTGTCGGTTATCAAGTGACATGTAAAACTAAATGCTCAACTCCATTCATAAGCAAACAATCCATTAAATAGTATTACAGCCAGGAAGAGGAGTTGTATACGTTTACTAGCTGTGTACCCGTTCTACGGACGAGGAACTTGTAGTCTGTTGAAACCTTCTAAGAACAGCAGTTGGTTTGCATATTTAGTGTGCATTTTTCCAGATACGCAGGCAAAACTATCATAGGAATACACATAAACCTTCACAAATACAGTATCTGGAGTTTTACGCCGAAACAAATTCTTGGCAATTAAATATGAATCTTGTAAGTCTATATCAACGGCGTTGTATACTTTCATTAATTTTGATGAATTTTTTTCTAAGCCTTTTTAATAACTTTCTCGTAATAAGTGTTTGGCAGATTACCCGGTAGCACTTTTTAACATAATATATTTTTTTTTCAATCACATCTCATAAAAAAGACAACTTGCGAACTTAAGACATGCTGATATTGTGAACGTTAAAGAGTTTTTCCTTCCCTGAAGAAGCGATTTGTGACAAATGAAATATTTTGTGGATGTATCGATTTTGTTTGATGACCATTTGATTTCTATGTCAATAATAGGCTATAATATAAAAGATAGTGCCAAAATTTGACGTATCCCATGATATATTATATAATGGGATACAGCGTATTTATGTATAAATTTTACTAGATATATCAAGAAGGGGTTTGATGAATATCACTAAGAAAACTTTAAATATAGGTTTTTATATCTCAATGAAACACGTAACAAATAATTCTTTTCAAAATGTCAATTTGTGTATTTAGCTCACTTTAAACAACCCTTTAAGACTTCGCAATTTATTTATTCAGTGTTTAAAAGGAGTTTTAAGGTGATTTATGACCTCGTTGCCTTGATCGAGTGAGCTTAGTAATTTGGGTTAAAAAGAGTAACTATTGATGGCGTGGTCCTTGCTTACTAAGATAGGATGGGAATGTAATGATACAGTGATACTGTATATAACTTGTTTATTTCGGTAGAACATCTTTGCAGAGAGTTTACCTAATATTAATGCTGATATGAAAATGTCTTGTTAAAACCCGTGTTGTTGCTCATTTGTGGGTTGGAATACAGAACTTGGTAGAATAAACTACAGCAGAATTAGAAAATAATCAAAGTGATTTGCTCACTTGTTACAGATTAATATATGTATGTAAACATCCTGTTCCTACAACTAAAGGAAAGGTTAACTTAAGAATGAATCCAAAACTGTGGTTACTTTAAACATCTACTTAGAGAGGGTAACATATTGGCAGAGGCTACCTACGTCTTGAAATATATGTCCAATTTAACTTCATCTTCACAAAAACTGGCTTCATCTGGTCCATATAGATGAGACGCCTTTTTCACTACCAATAGGAAATAGTATTACTCAATCTTCCTTCTCAAATATCTCTTCGTCAGAGCATTTTTATTTACGGTGTGTTGTTGATGGTTGACGGTTTTAAAATATTTAGCTAATTAAAAATATATCAATCACAATATGTTTGCTTCTAGGACCGATTTTTTTAATTCATAGTAAGCAAAATCAACGTACACATTCGACAGTACATTCAATTTTTGGGATGGAAAATACATTATAAAATAGTATATTTATATACAACAATAGTGTACGAAATACAAATATTTAAGAAACTAATAAATTGCCATCAAGGATTTTATAATAACTAAGCAAATAAACTATTTTTCTTTGAGCAAGCTCGTATAAGTAAAACGGCCTTTATTTCCGTTGCGTGCTTTTAAATATCAATCTTACGTGTAGCTTAGGAACAGTTAATCTTTGTTTTACTACACTATGACATGAGCTTACAAAACATTTTAGGTTGTTACAGTTTATTGGTCAAAACATAGAATTTTAAAATAGGGCACAGTAGTGAGATACATCAAGTGTCTTAGTAGTGTTCTTCACCTTACATGTTTAATACACTTTATGTTACAAAAACAAGTTTGAATTGCATTCTAAAATACTCTGTTATACAACAAATAGCTGGTTGTACCTCCCAATTGTAAATATTGTTGCAGTTAGTAGGTATATGAAATATTATGGTATATAAATGACCCAGATGGAAAAAATCATTAAAGATTAGTAGGATAATGAAAGTTGAAATTTCCTTGGATTTTATTGCCTTGTCTCAAGTTAAGGTTCACTAAATAGAAAGTTGAAAATATCACTCATGGGACAGTAATGTTTTGTAGCAAACCTACTCATGGGGATGGTTAGATACTATTTATAGCTATATAAGCTAATAATAATTACATGTACAGTATATCTATATTGATTCATATTACTACATGCAAGAAAATATTAATACTAAATATAAATTTATAGTTAAGTACTTATTATTTTTATATTGAAAGACCTTTCCCTTAAAATTTTAAGGGTGTTATTTTTTATTTGGCGGAAACACATTCATAATTTATTTCAAATATATTTTTTTTTTGAAAAAAGGAAGGATTTGATTAATTATCAGATTGAATTTGAAAAAGGAGCAATTAATATATTTGTCAATTTAAAATGTAAATATCACACGTCTAGGCTAAATTTTAATATAGGTGTTTTTATACTACTTGCTGTATACTTAGTTAAAGTTGATATTGATTTTTGTTCCCCATTAAATGAGTTATGTCGAAAAAGAACGAAACTGTAACATTTTGCTTTGCTGCCTTTGAACCAAATCCATTTAAGTTCGCACAGGACAAGCTATTGTGTGGGTTATTGATTTATCTCAAAAGCAAATGAATCCTCTAGTGCTAGTGGAAGATGTATGAACAATTCAGCATCCAGATTGCAAAAATTTTTATATTTAAAAGTAACCCAACTGTATTATGTATTGTAAAAATATAAGAAATCATTGTTTTCAGTAAATTTTCCATAACCCGTATTTTAAGAAGCCGTTACCATAGGTCTCATGGCCTTCCAGGGACCGATTTACTTTTTCATTTGAGGTCCCCCGGGCCAAGCATGATCAACCAGCATGATCGCAGTTAACCTTACAAAAAACTCTTAGCTCTTAGCTTGACTCTTAGCTGTTTGTACATGACACAAACTCCCCATGCAGTTTAATCGCATGCTAACAACACCAAACATGTCTGTGACCTACGCGCGTGTTTGTTTAAATGTTTAGTTACATGTAAACGTCAATAGCTTCGAACTGTTTCGTGGTCTTGCTTCCGATACTTCAATGTGATATGCTTGGCTTAACATAAAGTTGCAAAACATTTTTCAGATACTTTAGTGGTCATAATACAATCAGTGTATGGAATTTTTCCAGCTTAATACATTTCAATACCCACATGGAACCAGATAAAACACTCATGTTTTTCGTTGTTACTTGATTACTTTTTGTGAAACATGATGTATGTATGGTATTCAGCTACAATTTATTTTACCATTGAATTGATTTAATTTATTTTGCTTAAACATATTAAGATTAAGTAAAACGTAAGTTTAATGATAATGAAATGTTTTAAACTCATAAAACGTAAATTATTAACGAAGTCGTGAAGATTTATTTATATTTTTAACAATAAATGAGTACTGTTATTCTTTTGAACACAGCAACCACTTGAAAAAGTGATAAAACGTGTGTTGAATAAATGGTAAATAGATATATATATATATTTATATATACTTCTTAAGCAACTCATTGTTCTTTTTCTCAAAAAGCCCGTACTTATCTGAGTAGGTGGGTTTGATCAAAGCTTCAGAATTTACATACCTTTGCCGCGTGACCAGCCCTAACTTCATTTGCAACTGAAGTCCTAACTATGAATGTAACTGGAAACGTGACTCGAGTTTCGATGCTAAATTATTGCCAATTTGAACATTTCCTAGCTAGTTGAAACGTTTGGAGGCTTTTAAAAGAAATTCATGTTGTGACACTATAACTTTCTTTTAAATGTAAATAGATTTTACACTAAAGAGTATACAAATCGTTATACGTTATAATTTTAAAGGTGCGAAATATTGATTAGAAAAAATTAGATATCGTTAGATTAGGCCTACTTTTAACCTTAAGACACTTTAAAAAATCTTGACATGACCATTTTTCATTTTTTTAAGGCTTTGAAAAACTAAATCAGGAGACGCCCTAATAGACTCATAATTTTCAATGTTGTACTTGTATCCAAGCCTTTGACTTGAAAACAAATAATTATGAAGAAACAAATTAAAATACTATTAAGAGTTTCAAGTCTATAAAAAGAAATTGTGGCTATTTATCTTGTTAGCTGAAACAAAATGCCATATAAGTATGGGTCTAAATTGCCTAGATTTCTTTTTGTCGGTCTGTTTGTGATTTTTAAGAATTATTTTATATCTTGAGAAATTTTAAGATATAAATTTAAAAATTGATATGTATGTGTATTTTTGGAGGTTAAAAAAGCTTTAAAAGTTTCTTTCCAATACCTTAAGCCGTTTAATATGGCAGCTATTTAAAATCGTTAATGCCTAATTTCATGAAAACCGTAAACATTATAAGAACATTGTTTTCGTATTAAAAATATGGAGAATTTAAATCCAAATCAAATGAGACCTTGTTTGTTAACATCGGATGACAAACAACCGAGCTATCAGATTTTCTTTCTACATTCGGTTACGCAATTTATGACTACCATACTGCTTAAAAAAAACAAATAATAAACAATATTGGAAGTCCTATTAAATCGCATAACCCAATATAGAAGAAAACTGATAACTCGTTTGTTTGTCGTCAGATTTTAACAAACAAGGTCTCATTTAATCTGGATTTAAATGTTCTATCTTTTTGATCTGAAAACAATTTACCAACTAACCTACTAAAAAGCTCCTATACCTATTAAGATACACATGTATACCAAATTCTATCTCGAAAAATGCCCAAGATATAAAATCATTCTTAAAAATCACAAATATACCAAAAAAAATTTCATTTAGGCATTTTATACCCATACTTATATGACATTTTATGTTTGTCTTAGCCCAAAGATCAAGCCCACAAAATATGTCCAGACAATTTGGAAACACCCTGAGAATAAACAAGCTAACTAATAACTCAATAACTCAATAACTCGTTTATTAAACCAAAGTAACAAATACAAATTTGCATTAGTCATGTCAAACAAAATATATCTTTACGTCTAAAATTTTCAGTAGCTTGCTTCAAATGTGCATTTTTTTAATGATTTTCCCCACTCTATATATTGTTTTTGACGACAGAGATGTTTATTTTATATGTACGTAATTCATGAATAACATGTCTATGACTAAAACAAAAGGCTCGTCATTAAAACACAAGTAATTACAGATGAATCACGCAATAAACTAATAGCCTCATCAAAATAAAATATTTTGCATTTCAAACCATTATTAACATTCGAAACCATTGCAATTCGTAATTACTTTCGATTAAGTTGTATCATTACATAAAATACACAAAAAATCATACAGTTTAATGGTACTCACAGAAACTAGATATAAATCAGCAAAATTCATTAATTTACCTTGTGTGTTTTTATGCTTTAAAATTTAATTACTGCATTTATGTATAGTATAAGTGAGAACTATATTATATAGTACCCGTTTGGGAAACTGGGAATTCCCTTAGTTGCTGATTCGCAAAAAGGCTGTTTGATAAAATTTCGTTTTGTTATTGCAAGTTATTAAATTTCAATATGACCATAATACCATTGTATTGTTGTAATTAGGAATATCATCAGCATCCGCAATACAATTTAAAATTACATTTAGCTCAGTAAGCATTATTAATTTAAAACACTTTCAGTTCAACCCTTTCAGCAGGTCAAACTTCTGCAACCGAAATTATACTTGCAAATTTGATTGGGTACGAGTTGCAATGTTAACTACTTTGAAGCTTGCGGTGATTTATTCTAATTGTCTAAACGCTCAAATGATTAAACAACAGCATGTTATACTACTTATAACTAATAAAAGTTATACAACGGTTATTATTACGTTAAATTTTAAACATGTTCAGTAAAACCCCGATTAAATGCAATCAATAAGAAACATTTTACAAAGGTTACAATGTTATTAATTGATGTTTATGATTCAGAAACTGTTGTTAAAAATATTATGACCGTTTAAATGTTTGATTTGTATGTGATTTTCAGTTTAAGTTTCGTTCCTGTATGTTGAAACTAAACCAATTGTGTAAGAATACTGTTTCAACTGCAACTTTGTGAGGGTTTCTAAATCTTTCAGCCTCCAAGTTTTTGTGACAAGATTAAATGAATCATTCTTGCTTGATAATTTTACCGTCACAAAACTATATCGCAAAAAGTGCACGCTTTTGAAAATATAATATAAGTGTATTGCTTTATGTTAAGCTGCCAGTAAACCTTGAAGTACAGTAGTCCTAAATGAGCGGTAAATTTTATTTTTTTTTGCTAAGTGAAGGCGTTTTATCTCTTGTTGAACGTCTATGGTAAATTTCTTAGTATCAAAAAAAAGAAAAATTAATACGTCCTTAACTGGTGAAAATTTGCATCTATATTTTAAGTAAATCTTAGGGTGATAATTGTTACCAACGGCACTATTTCCTTCGCATTTAACATATTTATAAACATTCTATTGTTTACGGTTAAAAAGTTAGTGAAACATAAAACAAATTTATGATAATTTGTTGGCAGAAATTAATTAATTGATTTGCTTTTGTTTGGTTTGGAAACAGAATTTTAATAGAATGACGTTTCCCACTAGGCAATGAGTAAATAAATCGCTATTACAATTTTTAGACGTATAATAAACATGTTATGTATTTTCTCAAAGACACATACATGATTATAATTTTTCATTACCGGCATTTACTAGTTATTGGGACAGCCTATAGCTTTTAACATACTAGTTATATATCTGCTATATAAATCTTAACTTTGTCAAATACAAATTGTCAGTTGGAAATAGAAGTGAGTTCAAGAGAAAAAAGTATATTTAATTATGATTTGTCATGCAAAGCCTTTTTACCATGTTAAATTTTCCATTTCAAAAATGTATTACTGTGTTATAAAATGAAACTACACTATTACATTTCTAAACATGCTATCTAAACATTTATCTACCGTTTCACGTTTTAACACTTTGAGTCACAATGTACATTGCAACCGTTGAGATCGAAAACACAATGTTTAGAATCATCTTCTCTGAGACTTTGGCAACCTCAAAAAGGATCTGTACTGAATTATTCAAATCCAATTCTGTTTTATCACAAGTGAATTCAGTCTTTACGATAAGTAGACTTTTCATGGAGAGTTTATAAACTTGAATTTGGGTAAAATATGCGATTGTTAGTTAGATGATGTATAAAAAAATTAATTATTTATTTTATTTAATAATACATTTATTTATTTAATATATTTTAGTGCAAAGCTGATTAGCTTATAGCCCTCACCTGAAAATAAAAAGTTTCCTGGTTTGAGCCTGAGAGAAGTCAGTCTTTCATTTTTCGTTCGATACTTGGCTCAGCAGTACTTAATCATTTAACATGAAAAAATGGTTTTGGCTATACAAAATGTTAACTTAGTCAGTGACAAGGCTACCCATATTGCAATACTCAATTTTACTCTCAACCCCCATTCATTTTTAGTTTGAAATACACACTTAACAATAAAATGCTGTTATCTATTAGTTGAACTTCGATAACAGTGATAAATCTTTGTGGTAAAACCAAGCGAGGAAAACAAGTGGCAACAGAGATCTGATAGTCTTAAACCAGCATTGTGTTTTTTTTTTTTTTTTTTTTTTTTTTTTTTTGGGGGGGGGGGGCGATACGCCATTTCTGAGGTACCGTGTCCGGTTTATCATCGGTACAACATTCACGGTAGCTCAGATGAGTCCTCTTCCCTGACATTATTATTTCATTTAATCTTAATAAATTTAACCACACTGTTTATAAGGCCTTCCTATCTTCCATACAGTACACATAGGTTGAATAAAAGGATGAACGCTTAAAAACACATTTAGCAAATATAGAGTATTTGTGAAGCAACTGTTACTATAGGTATTTTAACAATAAGTTTGGTATAAAAAATATCATCTATAGTCACTTTTGATAGGTTGAAGACGAATCATTGTTCATGAATTATAAATGCTTCTTTCGGTTAACGTCAATCAAATTTAGACAAGATAATATTGAATATTCTCTTTGTTAGTTCAAAGAACTCCGTGTGACTAACAACTACCCTGTTAAATTCATTAAAAACGTTGTTTATTAAAAATAGTAGGTGAACCACCTAGGGAGAGCATATTCATTCATGAAAAAAATTGTTTGAAAATTAGCTATTAATTGTTTTTGGGCTTAAAATTTACGGTTCCGATGGACGGGGTGTAATGTGAAGCTAACATACCCTTGATTCAGAATTGGTCACATTTTACCGAAGGCTTACGGATACCCTCAAATTTTCTTCTCTTAGTACATCAAATGTTCAATCTGTTAAGTACATAAAATACTAGAGAACTGTTTTAGAAATAAATTGAATGATTGTAATAATAAATACAATGCCAGCTTGATCTTTACGATTGTGTGTTAAATTAAATACAGTACCTTCAAGTCGTTTAGTGCTACTTTTCGAACTTACTATTAACTAACACTACCAGTTTCTCTTAACTAAATTCTACTAGAAACTAATCTCGAACTTGTATGGAAATGCTTACCTTTACAAGAGACATGTAAATACGGTTATGACACGCCAGATGTAAGATAAAAATCTGATTTGAAATTTAAATTGACACGCACTTTTTAGAGCATTAGAGATAAGGGAAGCCGGATTTTACAGAGGGGATTTATTTAACCAATTAAAAGTTGGGAAACTAAATGAGTTAAGGCAACATAAATCAGAATGTATATTATACTTCAATACTGCTAAAACATTTTAAATTAAAATGTATTCCAAAGTTATGGCAATTTATAGGTTGATATACATTTAATATACTTTCCTTTAAACAATTAATTTATTTTATATTCAATTTACGAAATCTTATACATTCCCATTATACCCCTTAACCCAACAAACTAATCTGCAGTTATATAACGATTTCTTGTCAACATGTAACGATATTTCTCGGTTAATCATAGCCCTAACAAAACTATATAAAAAAATAAAGTTGGTAATAATTATCAAACACATTTTACCCTCTTTTGTACGGTTTGACTAGAATTAACCTATTTGAAACCACATTTTATATTCCTTATCCCATCAATACATTTAGATACAAATGTAAAAGAGAACGACATACTTATCGTATGACCAGAATACACTCACGATAAAACCAAATTGGACCTGAATTATTCATTAAAGATCTCTTTTCATGAAACAAAACCCTCAGAAGACGGGGTTGTTTCTAGGTTATTTTGTTACAAATGTCTCGTTGATATTCATTGTTTATCAATAGTCACACAGAGAGAAGTACTAAGAACACTAAGAACAACATACCAAGATTTCAATACAGAAAGACAACGCTTAATTACAATTCGGTAAGGATAAAACTAATTTGACTGTGGTGTAATGAATTGTAACATGGTATTTAATTAAATACTATTCGATTTAAACTTTTTAAACTAGCATTATATGTGTAACTATGTTTCAATATACTTTTGTTTATTATTTACCAAGACTTTTGGAAAAGTGATATATATTTTGTCATACATTAAAACGTTATTAACGATGTTTGTGAACAGCTTGGTTGATGAACTAGGCTAATTATGATTTTCTCAAATTTAAAAGTTAAGTTGTGTGTATTGTTTTTTATGCAAATATGAGTTCCAAAATAAAGAACTTGTAGTATCTTGAATACATTTAGAACCAAGCTTTATCTAAATAGAGAGTTTACGTGGCTGAGAATATTTTACTAGTCTTTGCCACATTGATCAAAATATTTATTTCAAAAGCCAGGATTCCCATATGAAGATATATGCAATTTCGCACATATATCCATGTAATACACGTATCCAAGAACTGATGGCTTAGTCAACTATTGTGGGTTTGACTGCGTAACCAAATCCGTTATATATCGGTTTCATTTCTTAGAACTGCCACTAACAAAACCATATATAGGCCTACTACTGTTCATCCTGCTTAATCTTTATAATGAATTTAATCGTTTACCACTTGATATGCTGGAAATGTTCCATCACAGTCCTGATGGCAAATTATTTAGCAAAGTGGAGGTTAAAAGAGGCAATAGCCTTTTTCAGGAAATTAAAATTACTTTATGACTACTTAAGATAAAACTAACATAGTATTGTGAAAATATTATGATGATTTATTTGTATATGTGAGTTAATCATCATAATATTTTCTTTTACTTAATCGTGTTATTTAGGAAATTAATCATTACGAACAAACTGTGCTCTTTCCTTCGACCTTTTATTCTTGTTTTATTCCCTCAAAAAACAAAAAATAGTGGTAAAAAAGGATTAAAAATAGTTTACACCAAAAGTTTTGCTAAATTTATATTACACTTATTGTTATTCGTATATAATTGGCACTAACCTATTCGCTTAGTATTACAAGACACTTAGTTTTAATAAAAACACTAAAAACCAACATCTTCACGTTTTCCATGTGTAAGATATGCACTGATCTTGAGAAAATATAAGTTATGGTTCAAGGTAAAAGATAAAGAATAATGGTTCCTGAGAGCTGCTGGCATTATGTGATAAGTTCCTGTCAGTCTTGAATAAAGATCCGAAATTTATCACTTGGATTTATACGTGGGTAACTGTAGGTTGGTGTATTCAATTTACTGTACCTTCCTGAATACGTCTTTAGGGTGTTACAGGTTACAAAATTATGCTGTAAATAAATGTTTACAGTCACAAATACTCTCAATAAACAAACATTTACAAACCTTCCAAAAACCTCACAAACGTTCAACATCTTTTGGTAAAAATTTTAGTTTTATTTTTGTTTCTACTATCAGTTAATAGTGAGTAACTAAGTTCTTTACTTTTAATATTTCGTAAAATGGCTTAAATGTCGTACAAAATTGTGCTCATCATTTTTTATTCCTAATGTAGCACCTACCCAACAGGATGTATTACCTTATACATACTAAGGCTGTGTTGTTGACCACTTGTATCTTTTAAGGAATAAAATTAAAAAGATTTTTAAATAAAACTTGGCAGGTGACTAAGGAGATGATGTTCACACTAAAATTTATCATCAATTTACTCTTTTACGGAGTAGTAGGCTCTTTGAAGAAATCGCGTACAGCCATGGAAAACTTTTTCTCCCAAATACTGCTCTGTGTTTTTGAAGTCGGAATCTAGAAACATCAATTTTGCTTCTGCTGCGTATATTTTAGCTATGAAAATCTCCTCTGGCCTTTTGTAGCTCAATGTTTGACCAGGGGAGGAGGTTATATACTGCCCAATAACAGTATATACTATTAGCCTTCTAAAGATTGGCTTACAATGTTCAAAAGGAGCGCCAGATGTCATGGCTCTCAAGGCAGTTTCTTGTAGCCTAAGTACTCCATCACATCCTGAAGCCGCAGAGACGTATGCCGTACGGTAGGACTATGGAACATTCCGTGAAAATGTTTATAAGCTACTCTTCAGTCTAGCTTAAGTGAAGCCTCCCTTATTCTTATGGGTAATTAGACAGCGAAAATTATCAAACTTAAGTACCGGGTAGCATGTAACTTATGAAAAAATCTTAGTACTCAATTAAATGTCCTTTTAACTTGTTTAAAATAAGTTACGGAAATATAAAACATTTTTGTGTTTTAGCTGGAAAATCAATATTTTTACTATTGGTTTGAAAACGATTTTAGTCAACAGAAAACTGAACCTATTCGTATTCTACGGTCATAGCGTAAAAAGAAACCCCACAGTATTTGAAAGTGACTTTGAGCAGTTTTTTACGGTTTATTGATATGATAAACTGCGATTGATATGAGGTGATTTTCTGTTGTTGCAGAGACCAGCCCGTGTGATTGCAGCCCGCTCTCTAGCGTTGCAGTAGCCCTGGTCTTTCCTTTCCGGACTATATAACACCTTAGGTAAAATAATCCCATCACCATTAAGTTGAAGATATGTTAAATGATTTAACAGTATAGGTACCTAATGATCAGGTTTTTAACCTCGAGAAAATATATCGCCTTCGGAACTGAGCTAGTTGTCCTTGATCACTGGTCTTGAGTAAATAATCCATGCCAAAGACACAACAAAATCTTCGTCAATGACAGTCATTCTCACACATACATCCAGATTATAATACACTGCTTGTCGTCCCTGCTTCAGTGTATTGTAATACACGTATTTGTCTTGTATCAAATACACTTGTATCATATGTGTTATTAATAAACTAATTTTATAATACATAATGAGAACTTTGAATGTGTAAAAAGGTCCGAAGAGACAAAATTGGGAGTGTTTTGTTACCTATATTGATAATGGAGGGAGCAATTCCTGAATTCTGTATTTTTAAGATTATGTAATAAATTAAATTATATGTTAAGAATTGTTAAATTATTCGTTATACAAAATTATCACATAATAGAATAACTAATTTTGTAGTTGACTAATCCAATAGTTCTGTTTGGGGTTGTAGCCAAGGACAATTTTTATTTATTTATAATTCTCTTTTAGTTTAACATGATAAAGATAATCCTTACGCTAAACGTAAATAAATAAAACGGAATAAGACTTAGATTGATTAATTGTGATTCCTATCTTTGTTTGGATTTAATTTACTAAATTAAACTTTCCCTTTTAATATACGGTGACGTTGATTAACTTTGAATAAAAACTATTGTGATGTGTACAGAATTGTATCAAGTTTGGTTTAAATTCGTTTTCCTGTTTAAAAGAGGGTACAATAAACGAAACTTCTAGCGCTTAAAAGCTTTTTAAACTGTTGAATGTCAACAATTGACAGTGCATAATTAGGCATAATTAAATTTCTTCTTGCTCATGTACTGATATCTTTTTGACTACTTAAAAAAAGTAGACACCAGAATCCGCCGCCTTGTCTTGGTAGTTAAGTATCTGAGTATAAGCTATGACTGGTTTTTACTGCTTAATTAAGCAACGATTTGCAAAAGACGTACACTAATGTCTAGCTAATCTATTTGGCGAGGAAAAGTCCATTTAGCCTATTACATTACTTCCAAAATATTTTGTTTAACTTATGTTTATATTGATGTTCACCGATGGAAAAAATACTTACATAAGGAAATCCACGCAACTAAAAAAAAATCATAAAACTCCACTAAGGTTCGCTAAATTGAGGAAGTTATTCCGTCAGTACTCGGCATGATATAGAATTTCTTTTCCATTTGTATCTTATATATTTTTATGTTTTTTCTATCCACTAATATACAGCTAATGTGAGAAACCTAATAAGTGAAGTCAACACTGGCTGTCCATATTTTCTTTCTACTGATTATTTACATATAACTACATTTTACATGAACCTTTTTGTAACTTCCAAAACCTATTTTAGCCCCATTCCGAGACTTTTTAGATAAATAAATACTGAAACTTACAATAAAACATGATTGAGATAAGATGCGGGATGACTACAAGGACAAAATGATTATCATTCTCTACAGTACCTATCAGTTTGCCTGTATAGTAGTCACAAACTGTATTTGATTCATTGAAGTGTCGATTGTATGTTTAGATGGGCTCAATGAGGGCGTACACGGTGCTGATGTGGTTGCTGATACTTCTGGTGACGGTTGCTACGGGAAATGTCCCAGTCTATATGAGGGACAAACCCAGGTCGATACGGGGCTTCAAGAACCACGCACTGTCCACGGCTCGCGGTTTCGGCAAGAGAGCAGACTCCGAGATGATCAGTCCTGACATGCAACCTACTAATGAGGCCAACAGGTAAACTTGGAAACCCGAATCTTGAGGATTTATAATTGGATGGAACATCCAGTGTGGGACGACTTTGATTTGTTTTCGTAGCATCCACTCTCTGGACTATAACTCCTCCACATAAATCAATCGTATGAAAAGCTTCATTAATCCATAAATGTAAATCTAGGCTGCTAATATGATTTTACAATGAAAATCTGTAGGTAAAATTTGCATTTACTGATGCCTATCTACCTACGAGGAGTATATATATTTTTTTTGTATCAAACATTTTTGTTCACTCTAGAATGGGTTAAGACTTTCCCCTATAATTTTGTTTGTCTACCTACACTTCTTATTTAATACTGTAAACAGTTCTTTAGTTATCGGGAATGTAAGATGGCAACTTGAATGGATGCTTAGAGAGGGTTTAATGTGTGTGAAGTTTGAATAGGGTGACCACGCAATTCTTGCTATTCTCTAGTTCGCTCCGATGTGTGAAATATAAATTAATTGATCATATGATAGTTTGCTTTTTAAGTACACATTTTTTTGCGAATAGAATAAAGGGACAAGTAGTTTTTTCTACATTTATAAAATTTAATGGTTATCGATATTTGTTCACAGTTTCCCAGCAGATTGGTTTGCAGATGAACTACAAAATAACGGAGAGCTGGCACGACTAATAGTTCACAAGTTCATAGATTCGAATCAGGACGGAGAGCTGTCTGCAGATGAACTGTTAAGGCCATTGTTTGAAAAACCACAAGCTATCCCATATAAGTAAACCCACGACTAAAGCCTGGAGACACTGGAAGGCTTCGAACAACTACAAGTTATCTTTTATTAGATTTAGATTTTTATTGTTCCAATATGTTACTTGGACAAATTTATCACGGAAAGTATGAAAAAAAAACATAACGTAAGGAGAGGTATAGACATAAACTAGTTAATTTGTTGTATAAATATGACCCTTGCACTAACACTTTGGTTTGAAGCGACTTTTTTTAATTTGTTTGGTTAGGTTATCTTTAATGGTTATATTAAATGGAAGGATAGCCATATTCTTATATTATTTTCTTACCTATAGTTCAACCATTTTATGCTGTGTATACGGTAAACCATGTCTAACAGCCACATCAGTTGCTTAGTTGCAGGTTTGTGCTGCACAAGTATATGCAATATAGAGTATTTGTAAAGTAACGTCTTAACAAAGAGCGTTACTTCAATTTGATTCTAATACAAAAAATCCTCTAGAGCATACACCTTTATTTAAAACATTGCATTTTACCAATAAATAGAATAGTATATTTCATTACTAGGACCGAAAGTGGCATTTTCCGGAGCGCGCTCAAGTTTTTGTGTGAGGCGAAGCCGAACACAGGAAAATCCAATTTCACATGCGAGGCGAAGCCGAGTATGTGAGAGCTATTTTCACGTACGAGGCGAAGCCGAGGACGGGAATAATGGAGCAAGAGCCGGAAAATAACTTTCGGTACGAGTTATGAACGATACTTTTCATCACGACGCAAAAATACACAAACACAGAATAACAGACCTCAGTAATATTACAACTAGTTTATTTCTAAATTATTTATTTTAAACATCAAAATAAAATCTTCTAAAAGGAAACCTTTGTATATTTCTCGATTAATCTTTTTTTAAACATAAAAAAAATCCAAAGGGAACCTACTTAACAATCAAAAAATTAGAAGTTTATGGTTATGTTTATTGTACAGTTTTCATTGTTGGAGACATTCACTCCTTCGTTTAAAAGTTTTTTCTGAAGTTCTTGAATCGTTGAAACGTTTGTAGTGGTCGTGTTTGTTTCATCAACTTTTCTTATTTTTCTCTGAGGACATTCTTCATCTTCTGAGTTGTTAAACACATGATCAATGTCAAAAAAATCTATTTGGCTTCCTGAATGTGTTTTTTCTACAACATTTCTGTTTGTATTCTCAGCAGCTGTTGAACTCATTGCATGCGGATTTTAAAACAGTTTTCTTGACAGTTGTAATTTTCTTCCAATGGAATTTTCTATGTAACTCTCTGCGACATTAGAGGATTTCCAACCTCCGTGTGATTTAAGGGCAAGTAAATCCCCTCCTCCCTCAACTAGCATGGTGGCTGAGGTACGCCTGAGGGCGTGTCCAGTATAGCGCTCCGGTTCGTCTAATTTAAGGTATTCTGCTACCTTTTTTGGGATTGAACTGATTGTGTGACCCCCTACATTTTGTCCCACGCATTTACCCTTCCTGTAACCAATTAAAAATCGGTTACTTTTCATTTGTCTGGGGCGCAATAACAAATATTTGCGAATCAAATCACATGGTCTATATGGACAGTTGTCATTGGTTATGGTAAAACTGCGTTTAATGTGTGTTTTGCCATCGTTGAGAAACACGACAAAAAAACTGCCATTGTCTGTAATATCTTCTACTTTTAAATTTATAAGATCGTGGTTTCGACAAGCTCCATAAATACCCAGAGTTAGGATGACCTTGCTCAATAACCATTCATTGTCAGGAGCGTTAACCATGAATCTTTGAATTTCGTCTTCAGTAAAAACCTTAGCTTTTGTAGGTTGATAACCCACTGATTGACGTTTAAGAAATGCTAGAGATTTGTTAAATTTTGATACATCCACATTTTCTTTTAATTTCAAACCACTCTTTATCATAGAAAATTTACTCCACAACGTTGTTGGTTTCATGCTTTTAGATTTCTCAGATAAATATACTAATAAAACTTCGTCACTTACATTCTTTGGTAAAACATTGTGTCCTTGGCACCAGTCCATAAACTTCCTGAACTCCTCATTATACCTCTCTCTCGATTTCTCTGGAAGGAGGTTTTTGGTTATCTCTAAAGCTTTCTTCGATAAATCGTCCGAAATAATAGACATATTTTGGCCGCTTTTAAATACGCACTAAGCTAAAAACACAGCAAAACAAGCTTATGCCTGTTTATGTTTACATTTAGATTGTCAAACAATAAAAACAGCTGATTCAAATCATTAAATTAAACTGTAACAAAACACTAGCGCGCGTAGTGAATAAATGGAGAACTAATTGAGAGCGACGAAAGTAAATTTAGAGCGAGGGAAAAACAGCTGATCGATTTTTCCTCGCCCTAAATTAGAGCTTGGGAAACGGCTACTTTCATTGATGTCAGCTGTTATCGAAAATAGTTACTTTCGTTACGGAGTGATGAAAAAGAATTATTAACAAATTATCTAGCTTTTTAAAATATTACCAAAGTCAAATGGTATCCAGAATATTTCAAACCTCAATTTTACAAGCATATAGCATTTTTGGAGCCAAATTCCTTGAAAACACATTTGTTATGTTTATTTAGCTGTTTTAGTAGTAAAATTGGGGTTCCAGTTAGCCAATGTTAACTACTGTTGAATTGGTCTTGTATTAAAAGTTATTATTTTATAAATCAATCGAAAGAACGCTAGTTGTTCAACCACAAGGAATAATTCTTTGGAGAAACATTAATTTTAAACTTATTGTTAATACAAATAGTAATAGTAGTATTTTATTATAAAATAATTGCTTTTCTTATCAAAAACCCTTACCTCTCTTATAGGCTTAATGATTTCTTATCTAACTTAAATTGTATGAACAAACAATGAACATATTTGATCATCTTATAGTGTTGTAGTGTTTTGAAACATTGTTTGTACACCACAGTTTAGTGACTGAAGCTGTCTCCAGGCAACAGAACCCCATTTTTGGGTCGCGGGTTTTGAGCGACTCTCCTTTGAGCCCACCGACTTGGGTCGTTCAAAACCCCTCGACTCCTGTAAATAGTCTCTATGTTTTATTTTACTATCAATGTTGAGGTCAAAAGATGTTTACATAGTCTATGTAAATGGAGTAATTGTTTACAAATAAAATTCCATTTTACCGTTACCAAGCTGCAGAATTTTGACTTTTTATTCCCTACAAATCTCTTTATGTAGTAACAACAAAGGTTTATTAATAAACAAAGGTTTTCAATCACTTACGAATGTTTCTTTTGAGAAGACGTTATGCTGTGTTGAACTTAACTTAAGTAAATTAATAGCATTGTAATAAGGCAGGTGCATATAAAACCTTTTGTTCGAAATCTACTATTGGATACATTTGCCATCCATTTAAACACAGTGCAGAGCCAAATACTAACCAGTTCTTGCACGTTTCTTACCAAAGATCAACTACACCAGCCCGTAAATGTATTACAACTGGTTTTGAGTAGTCCAGACTCAATTAAATATAACCTTAATAAGAAAACTTTTTGGAAATTGGTTTCTTAGACATGAGGAGGAAAATGTAAACGACTTTAATTATGCTGGTTATCTTATGATTGAGATCTAAAGAGTCACACTAGCATGCCTTACATATAAATAATTTGTACGTGCTACGTACACTAAGAATTAGTCCAAGAATGAAACATAACAGAATTCTGCTCATATTTAAAGCAATAAGTACAATGGGTTAAACACATCTATCTTAAGCATACGTTTATTAATAATCATTCTTAGGTTCAAAAATAGAAAGTTATATGTTAGTCAACCTAATCCAATTAGTGTGCTAGCTAACCATTTTAATTTTAGTTCTCAATATCTATTCAAATTAATGAAATTTGGCAACAATTATGAAAAAAAAACTGAGTACGTGGTAGATGCAACAAACACAAGTAGCACGCCGTAATTTCAAAGTAACAGTATGATTAAAGTATTAAGTTGAACCAATCTATTTTAAACACCCAGTATAATTAAACTGGCATATTTTTTTGACATTTTTGTCCAATGTTATAGAGATCAAACCGAAAAGCTCATTTGATTGTTGCTGTTGTTATGGATTTGATTGTTAGGTTGGTACTGTTTAGGAGTGTATTCATACTTGACTTTTCTCTGACTAAAAGTAAACACATTCAAGACATCTGAGGAGCAAAATGACGTCTGTAAATAATTCTATTTTATAATTTGCACCAACAGATTGTTTAAGACTTCCATCACATAAGTAAGCAACGTTAAAGTATTTCCTATATTTCCTTCTATTTGTGATACATTGACAGATGAAAGACTTACTGAGGGATTAAATGCTCATGGTAGCTTGAAACATTGTACTTCCACGCCATAAAATATGAATCCCAAACTGTTAGAGGGTTAGTGGGGAGCCAATAACGTTTTAAGTGGATTTACCCACAATGGAGTTTGGTTTATTTGGCACATTGCCTTATACGATGTGGATATAGCAAACACACTGAATGGTGACTGGTTTACATAATCTATGTAGTGTTGAGGATAATGTTGAGTTGCATTATTAGTTTTATTAGGATCATTTAAAATAATATTTGTATTACAATCACATTGTTACTGAATTAATTTAGTCCCCTTCATCTCTGAAATACTTCGCAAAATGTCTGATCTGAAACACGAGTAAAACAAAGTTTTTTTTACTACAAACTACCAATAACGGTACAAAAAATGGGAGAAATTACATATTTTTTTAATCTGGGACAAAATTTTTGTGATTAAGGGATATTTTTGGCAATTTATATCCTAAAATTTCGATATATCACTTTTTGTTACCAAAAATAAAGTTGGGCTTCTTGTTTCCTAAAATTGTCAATATACTACAAACCCTCAAACTATTTACTCATTAAAAGAAAAATGTATATTGTAAGCCTATAATCTAGACGAATTTCCAAGCACGATGATTTTTTTTATAATTGTATATACTGTTTATACGTGTTCAATATAATCATATAAATGCCATTTTCAAGTTAGAAACACGTACCAGGTTATTTTTCAATCATAAATAACAATGCAATATTAGAAAACACTGATCATTTATGTACATTAATATAAATTTATTGAATTTCCCAAAAAAACCCACGCTTCGACCTCTGAAGGTTGTATTGCTCTGAACCCACACAACATTGCGAGATTGTTATCAAAATATTGCGACCACTTTTCAAGGTAAGGTTTAATAATATTAGAATTTGTCTGAACGTAACTCTTTTTATAAGCAAATGATATTTCAGTGGCTCGATTGTAGTGCTTATACAAATATGTTTATTTAATTGTACAAGGTTTTCGTTTGTGTCATGAGTATGAGTTTTTTAACTTATATAATATAAACCTAATTTTACACTACTAATTAGAAGGAAATTATTTAAAATATCAATCTTACTCATGTTGGGATGAATTCCTATCAACGAAATTGTGTTTTTTTTTTAATTGATTTAAGAAAATAACTTCTTTATACTAACAAAAAGGAACTTTGTAGGCCATTGGGGTAGTAATCGTGATCGGTCTCGGCTTACCGACTAAATGCACAAACAAAATAATTAATTTGATTTAACAACCCTGAGTGAATAAGTAAATAGAAATTTGTTAATTCAAATAAAAAGATTACCAAGTTTATCCTCTAACAAGTAAAACCTATTATGGTATTTAGTTTAAATTTGGTAATTAGTTTACTAAAAAAACATACTTTGGGTGTTACTTTCCAAAGTAAAAAGTAAACGTCACACCAGTTTAATTTTATAAGACTGGCTGTATTTAACCTTACTGATGTAAGTAGTAAATACATATAGACACAGTTTCTGATTATTTTGAAGGCCGCTTAAAACCCATGGAATATTAGTTTTCGTTGAGTTTTTTTTTTATTCACACATCCAGATTAAATAATTGTTTGCTTGAGAAATGCAAATCTTATCAATTTCAGAATAGTGATTTAAAACCACTACATAATCTTAACGTTACGAAACCATACGAATGTTACCCAACGTAACAATGGAATAACAATTTTAGTTGGAAATTCAGACCAATCGTTTTAACTTGAAACAATTGTCAAAATATTGAAGTACACATAACTTGAAGCACACTTAATGTTGTATATAAAGTAAAATATATTTTAAATACAAAATAATCATAAACTTTCAGTCTGCTGTAAACTAAACACATAAAAAAGTACAACAAAGTTGTGTGTGGAACCTTGTTGGGGTATAAAAATTTATAATTTACTGTTAAACATCCCTTGTTATACAGGATATTAAGTATTTAATGGATTTACCTAGTTAAGTACTTCCTAAACCTACAACACAATTTTGACAGCTCAATGTGTATTGTCTGATTAAAAGATTGATATGACAAAATGTCAACCAAGATATTTATGCAATATAATTATTACATGTATTGGAAAATAATATTCTTACTAACCTTTGCACAAGTATTTACAAGTAATTCATACAAATAAACTGCAAATCACATGTAAAATAAATCATAAGAATTATTGATCCTTACAGAAATATTGTTTATTCTCTGAAAAGAAAACAAGGTAAGCTTGTCTTTAACAAACACTACACCTTGTAGCTAAGGAATAAGCTGACAAGATCACTGAGCCTGTGTCCCATCTTTGAGTTGCGTTTCGCCTTCAAGTAGTGTTTTATGTTAAAAGTATTTTTATTTAGTTTTTTTTTTTTTTTTACTAGACACCTTAAGTCACAGTCTATCCATAGACGATGCTAAATTAAAACTAACTCTACTGTCTACTACCAATACGATTTACAGACTTCACCAAGAATACAAAATGACTACTCTTGTTAAACAACGAAACGCTTTTAGAATTTTGTATGTTAAAAATTAGTTTTATTATCAATTAAAATATAATTTAATGCGTATTAGTTAGGCCCATAGAATTTATTTACAGAAACGTTTCAAGTTTCCAACCCTACACGAAGGGGATTAAGGACTACCCTTAGGCACAGCACTCTTGCCATAATCTACCCTCTCTTATCCACCACCGTCGGACGTGCCTCGTTACTACTACCACAGAAAACAATAGTATGTTTTCTGTGCTACTACTTAGAAGATGGCCACGATATTAACCCGAAGACTACGGTGTTTCAGACCTTTTATTTGACTTTCAGTCGGAAAGATATTGTATTTCATACTGCATATTGTAGAAATCCTTCTGGAAATACAAATTTTTTGAAAACTTTGGAGTATGCATTTGTAGAAAAATTATAAAGCTAAACCAATAACTAACCCTTTTCAATTTCTTCAATATTTAAGTGAAAATTGATTGTAAAAAGAATGTATTTCCACATTCATAGCTAGATATAGTTTAATGAAATTCCATACAGTTTAAATCCAATATCAAATATCACCGGTCACAAAGATATAATGAACAACAGAACAAAAACAAAAGTTTTGATAACAGAGTGATTTCTATGGTTATACCGGTACCTAAACAGTTGCACGTGCAAGCATTAAACCTTATGTATGTTTCTATCAGTAAGTTGTTTAAGTTGACTATCTTCAAAACTGATCTAAAGAGTACTACGTGATTCTATTCTGCGTTTTGATCTCATCACGATAAACGAGTACTACAGCTGCTTTGAAACCAGTTAGTGTTTAGAGATTTCATATATATTTCAAACAACTATAAAATTTAAAATTTTGACTTCAAAAAAGATAAACGGAAGTGGTAATACGTCTAAAACAAACACTTTTCTGTTAATTGCTATGTGACTTAGTAGTTTGGCTAAATAAAACTGTGATCACATATAGTTTATTAGTTTGTTACCATGCATTACAAGAGCAGATAGGGGGGGGGGGGTTTACAAAATTGCAGTAGAAGATAAATCCAATTATTATGTTTCAGTACGATGAACGTTGTAGCAAAATAATGTTTCACTGCATAGTTTGCCAAAGTTCATAACACAAACATGACTACTTACAGATTTGTATTATCAAAAGTTTATAAGGTATACATGGAGAAATTAGCTTAGACGGAATTGAATGCGCACAAATTTAGCCTATGGGCAACGAATAACCCAAAATGTATTTTGTAAGAAACAAACGAAAATGAATAAAAACCTCACAATAAAAGCTGTTTTTGTCTTGAATAAATCCAATTTGTACCTCAGAACGGTGTTATTGTCAAAACGGATTCATTTATCATTCAGCAGCAGGGGCCATTGAACTGGCATCTTTTGTCACTTCAACCTGTAATTTGAAAAAAATACAACGTGCGCTGGTTTTGCAAGACTAATTAATTAATTCAGTATTTTAACATAGTATTACAAAGTGCTATAAAGTAAGGCTCTGTCGTAAGCACAATACCCATTCATTATGTATTATACTTTAATACTTAACTTTGAAATGGTGACAAATAAGAAAGTAGGTATTTTAAGCCAAGTATGAATGGAGATGAGTGCAGGATGAGGGGCGCGATCTTGTAGTCTTATTAGTAACTAAGCATGGCATATTCCTTTAGATACAGATGTTAATTAATAGCCCATACAGCTAATTTGAACTAAGGAACATATTGTTTCAAGTGGAATCTGAACCACATTTTTGCCTTGTAGCAAAGCTTGTAGTTAACTAATTTCTCTAATTATCATTACTCACGGATATTATTACAAAAATGAAATGGATTATTAACATGAAAAAGTGATGACGTCAATCTAATATTTAAATTATATTTCCAAAATAAAACGACCTACTTCTTTGTTGGTAATCTATTTTAAAGTTATGGTGCTACCACTACAGGGAAGTGTTATAATCATATTCTAGATTGCACCTATTGACGATGCGTTTGATTACGAATTTAATATATAATGAAACCTTGCATAACATAACAATCTCCCAGTTGTAATTGCAAGAGAAATGGTTTGGTACAGAACTCATGCATACCAAATTAGGTCACTTTACAACGTCCAGTCGTTCTGACATAGTAATAAATCTGACTAATAATGGATTTGTGTAGCAGAATGAAACCAATGTAAATATAATACGAAAAGTAATATTGTAAGAAGGGTGCATACTCTTGTATTATCTGTATTACCTGTTGTAATAGTATTAATCAACTATAACTTTGCTAATAAAGGGTGTAAGTATAAAACGGAACTTTTGGATTTTGCGTTTAGATTGTAAGCAGTGATATATTCTTAATATATTGGCTTAAAATACCTACTTTGTATGGTCACCATTTAATAAGAAAGTATATAAGTAAAGTGTATCACATTATTATTTTATAGGTGTTATACGAAATTAGCTTAAAAGCACGGACACGAGTCCTGGATGGATCACTGTCAAGCAATCGGGTGGCAAGGTGGGAGGCCACGTTGACTAGCCCTCCCATACCAGCCAGGGAGGAACTGGCTCCTGGTGGAGGCCTTTTTTACACGGTGTGGAAGACCCTAAATCGAATTAGGGTCGAGGTACCAAAATGCAAGACGAACATGCCAAAATGGGGTCTTTTACCAGACGAAGAAAACATCTTGTGCGCGTGTGGTGCTGTTCAGGATCCTGGCCATCTGCTGATCTGCCCACGCCTAGACCAGTCTTGCACATTAGATAATCTTTTACATGCGAATGACAAAGCCATATCGGTAGCTAATTTTTGGAAAAGCGAAGTCTGATTTCCGGACACGAAAAGTAAGTAAGCTTAAAAGCACAGGATGTGTAAATATGTTTTTCATAGGGTTCAAGTTTTTTTTTGTTCTTAAGTACATAACATATATCTAATTTATCGAATCAGGGAAATATTTTGCGCATTTTATACGTTGGCGTTGTGCCGTTTTCTAAAAATTTTCATTTTTGAATGTTTTTTTTTTTTCACAAAACTAGTTAAACAATTTACAACAAGCATTTTATAGCCCTTTTAAACATAAACAAAACGACACAACGGCTTATTTAAACAACTATTCGTGTACGTTTTACGGTTCAAAAGCAATTTTTTATGGTTAGAAAGCTATTGCAACATAAATTGCAAAAATGTACGTACTCCTAACGCTTCATTGTTTTCCTTATGAATAGTAGACCTTTTAATGTCAGGCTAATACAAGAGTATGAGCAAGTTTTCTGGATTAGTTTATTGTCAGATAGCATAGTTAATTAATTCATAGAAAACTACAAATAGCATCTGGCTTTTGCAGTGAATATTATTACATCCATGTGTTATTTAAAAATAATTAATATCTTAATGCATTTAAAAATAATTGAAATAAACCTACCAACAGTTAAAACGTTCTGACTTTTACATTCTTCCACACCCTGTCAAAGAAAACGATATATTTTACTAAAGGACTCTTTATAATTTGACAGGCGATACCCTTGGGTTGTTAGCTTTATTCCTGCGTATGCTAGAATATCAAGGAACTCAAACGTGTATTTATTGTTTACATCGTGTATATATTTAAGTTGTATTATTTTTATACTTTATAAAACATTCTTATTTTATTGAACTTGATACCAAGCTAAGAAACTTTTCATTTCATTTAAAATATTTAAATTTTAAAATTTACTTGTAATATATTTTAATTGCTAAAGACACGACATATTTGCACAGCAAGATGTGTGATGTGACTCATAATCTCACGCAACCACATAATTAAAAATGTATAATCACATGGTACGCCGCATGCCGTAAAAATGGTGATGGATTATATGCTGACATGCTCTTTTATACGATGGTTACAAAATATTTAATGACACATCAAGGAAGAAATTTAACCACTGTGGCTGAAGTCCCCAGTTGTCATAATTGAGTTGTTTTCACCAAAATGTTGCTCTAAGCAAATGTATAACAAGATATAGTTTGTCGTAAAGAAATTTCGAGATTCAAACTCGTGGCCTTCATTTATAGAAAACACTCTGTACTTGGGTCATGTTCTAAATATTTTGAATGGATTCTTCGTATGTGATTTAGGGGGGAATAATTTTATTTCGTGTCTCTAGGATAGTAGTATGTTCTCTGTGCTCTAGGTGAAAACAAACTCCCATAAAAGGATGTGCACATGTGGTCTGATTCACCCGGTATATAATAACGTAGAATTCAACCAAACCCGTTTCTTTGTCTACAAATGTGGTTACTGGTAACTATAGTACTAAAAAGATTGACTTTGTTCGATGGTAAATATAAAAATGTAAGTATGAAATATATAGCACTCATATATATCTGACTCCTCCAGAATAAAAAAATCACCATTTATATAGATGAATCACAAAACCGATATAAATGTACTTCAATATAAAGTTTATTGATCGGAAAATTAATTCTCATAAATATGAACATTTCAAACTAAAACTGTGATATTGAACATTGATTATCGACTTGTTCCTAGACCAAGCTATTTTCAATTCTCAACAGTCATAACATAATAATGTTTTAATTCAAACCAATTCATCACTAATATATAGGCTACTGTTTACAATTCAATTTATGTTTTTTAGTACGCATAGCAATTAAAACACAATTTAAACACAGATACTATTATTTGAGGAATTTCAGAGAGAAGTTGTAGTTCTGTGTATGATAAACCAACAACGAACTTTGTTTGCGTTAAATCATGTACTCCAATTCCGTCCGATTGAAATACCTCGTGAATTACACTAACATATGATTTTTATTCAAACCAAATAGTCACTAATATATATCCAGAATAATCAGCTTTTTCCAAGAAAGTCTTGAGCTGCTGTATTGTTCAATCTCAACGTATTCTTAAAATGTTAATCGTGAGGCAAAAAACTTAATTATCCTTCTACAGCATTAACAATTTGTAGTTTGCAGGATAAATAAAATCTTTATCTTGCACCTGCGTAAGAACAAAACCATTTTATATGTACGCGCATGATAAACAACTATTTATTATCTTGCACGTTTATAATATAACAACTATTTTATATGTAAGCGCGTGATAAAAAACTAATTATTATCTTGCGCACGCTTTTACAGAAACGTGTGATAATCAACTTCTTATGCGATAAATAATAATCATGTTCAAACTAAAACCAAGAATTCATCAAGCAGTAGAATAATACATAAGAAGATGATTAGCTGTACGAAAATAAGAAAATTAACGGTATTGATCATAAATATATAGAAATGACGTCACTTTTTGCGCACCTCATCCAGAGTTAAATTAAACAGCATCCCGTCACACCAGCGTATAAAATACGTATGTTTACATTCACCATGGCAACCAAGGAAAGGCCTTGGGTATACTGAATTATGTACATAATGTTTATCGATGTAATATAAGTAAATCTTTACCGTCCCCCATTTACAAAATTTTAAAAATTTTTCCTATAATCCTGGAATAACGACATTGTAGCCATCCAGAAGAAATTAATTAAATTAGTTTCAGCTATATTTACTTAGGATTAACTTTTTCATAATTATAACTAAATTAGTAGTTTTAAGAGAATCCTATGTAGCATTTTGTAATATTTACTGTTAACTTTGTGACTCGAAGATATTATGAAGTGATTTGTAGTTTGCAAACACTCATTTTGGTTTCAAATTTAGAATTAATTAGATATTTTTTTGGTCAAAATATTTGTAGAAAACAGTTAATGTAAGTAAATGGTTTAGTTATTGTCACAATATAAGAATATAAAGCAAACAACTCAGTAAATATACTTAAATAGTTGTTGAGGTTGAACAATGATCATTTAAAAGGCATCAGGTATTATTTTAGTGTTACATATTACTGTTAATCCATGACACGCTATTTTCCAGTGGGAAAGGTAATAATGACAAACAATAATCGTAGTCTATGGAGCAATTCCAGTAACCAAACAGTAACCATTTATCTTCTTGATATGATAATGGTTAGTGTAAAATACAGTTTTTAAATGTTTTGAAAATAAACTTACCTGTATTTGATTGTCTGATAGCTTGGCGTAAAACGTTGATAAGTAATATGCAATGCGTGTGGATTGGAGAAATTCAATAAATTGAAATTTGATCGTAGAACTCTGCGTTGGTCCTAGCTCTAAGTGCTTTTGAAGATGAGGCTAACTCAATATTAACCTTGATGCTTGAGCAAGACCTTCTTGAATTTGTAATACCGAAAAGTGATTCGCCATTTAAGTAACATTTACAGTTATCAATATTGCTAGCACAAGTAGATGTATGAACCATTATATAATGTATTACTAATTCAATTAACCCATATTTAGTAAAAAAGGTTTTATGGATTAAGTAGTTAGAAAATGTATGCATTTTGTCAAAAGAGTATAACTTACCCTGTACTAGATTCACAGTAAGATTTTACACGCAGTTTCTAAATAGTTATGGTTTTGATTTAGTAAACTACTAACTACTGTAGTAAATACTGTTTGTAAATTGATATTAGTTGCTACCGTTGAACTCACTTTATCGGTTTATTTAAAGAATTGCGTTACAAACGATTTACAATATTACTCTAAGACATTTATTTCTTGATTCTTTACAAAATAGTTTTCTTATAACATCTAAACATTAGGCCTAAGCCAATATAAATCTGTACTATAAATTTTATCACCGACAAAGAGTTTCATGGCGTTCACATCATCCTATACTATGCACTATTTCGAATTGGTGAATCAAGAATATTATTATTCTTTATCGTTAAATGACTCTTAGCTGGCATATCAATCAATCAATTATCATAGTCAAAGTTAACAAACAAAATTCCTTCTACCTTAAAATAAATACAAAAGTTTCATAAAGATCGAATAGAAACATAAAAAAATATATCATGCGAAGATAGTTTTATATCTGATATGGGGAAACATTTCATTCAAGAATTTCTCAATATTTTGACCAATGGAACCGTTTCCCTGAGTTTGGCTGTTTGCTTACGATCCGGTATAACATGAAGTGTAACCAAACTCATTAAAGGTTGAAAGCAAATATTTAAACAGTTTTCAGGTAAAATAACGTTGAAGCCCACACAGAGAATCACTCTTATTTAAATTGTGAAACTAATCTTACTTAATTAATTTTTGTGAACAGGAATTTCTTTTTTATGTGATTGCGATAAGACTAACTAACCTCATTTTCCCTTCTTGAAATATATACTATAACTAGCTGTGTACCCGTTCTACGCACGGGGATCTTATAATATTCAGTTGAAACCTTCTTATATAAAGAACAGCAGTTGGTTTGCATATTTTAAGATATGCTGGCCAAACTATTATACATAGCTTCATTTTATGTTGTTTTTTGTTGTTCCGGATCGGTATGACAATCAATAAAAGGTTAAATTACCTCTGTGTCTGCCGGTCGATCCTATAACGGTAGGCTTACTTTTATTTTTACTATCTGATCTCGTTTGCATGGCTCAATCACGTCCTGGTTGAAGTTCGTTCGCTACGCTCACTCACCTGTATGTTGGATTTCGTTCGCTGCGCTCACTTTCCTTCAGGTTAGCTCGTTCGCTACGCTCACTTGCCTTCAGGTTAGCTCGTTCGCTACGCTCACTCGCCTCCAGGTTGCAAATTAGCTGTTGTCATAAATGTAAAAGAAATAATAGTGCTAGTGCTGCACCCTGTTGGTAATCCTTGTAACTTTAATGCTATTGAACATCACAGAACAGAACCAACTTGTTTAATTGAAACAGCTGTTAAGATTCAATAATTTCATTTCTCATAAGGTTAACATGGGCTTCCAGAAATTCCACGTCAAAAATCGACAAAAACTTGATTTTCAAGGGTTTACTGTTAAATATCTAACTGTCTCATATTCGATGAAATACGTCTAAAACCATCTCATATATGTATAGTATTTGGAAAATAAGTTTCAGGCGGGACAGTGCTATAGTTATTGAGGAGTAGTTGTAATAAAGTGCGTATTTTAGCGTTACCAAGAGAATGACAGATATACAGACAGACAGACAGACAGACAGACAGACAGAAATTGAGATAAGGTTTGATTCGGTTTCTCTGACCTATGAAATGTAAAAATAACCAAAAAGTTCATTATTCTAAGCAATGTACAGACAAAACTCTAATTTTATTTATATAGATTGATCAAATAATGCTAACGCAGATTTTAAATGCCATCTGAAAACACTTTCCGGAAACCAAATCCCTATTTGTAAAAATATTACAAACAAAAAGCATTATCTTCAACCAAAGCGGAGCATTGTGAGTCATCAATGTATTTAAATGCAAGACCCATGAAGAACGGATTCAAATTCACTCAATCACAAAAGCTGATAGTTTCACAATATAGTAAACATGACTGACGCGGTATGGCAAGTTCACGTGCATTTTACTAGCATAAATGTCTCAATTAGAATAAGCTTTTCGTGCAAATAATAATTAGGACGTTTATCCGTCTCCACGTCCGTAACTCAACTTGAACCAATCCTTTTAACACGTAGTGTTTCCAACTAATCTTTTACATTCATCACAGACGTATGCAGCTATCTCAAAATGCTCACGAATACCCATTTTACTACGAGGACGAACTAAGCAAATTTATTTATATCTATATTGCTATGTTCATAACTGTAGACAATTTATACACTACACAAAATATATTGTTTAGTGTTTTGTTTGTTTCTTGTAGGTTTATAAATACATTTTGTTACACCTTAGGCCAATTTACTATTGATTTATTATTTACTATTGATAAGTGGTTGTTTAAAGATAAAATTACAATTCCCAAAAGAGCACTTTGTAAGTACTTTCCTAAATGTAGCCTTTTTAATAGGATATAAATGATCCGGTGATGCATTTCTGCAAATGCTTGAACTAAGGGTAAACAAAGTTAACGTTCCCCACAGCGTGACTAATGCTTAACATGTTGAAGCTGGTGATTAATTTAGGAAGAAGAGGGAGTAACCGAGAGATAATATCTATCTAATGACTCTCCAACCTGACTGTTGTGGATAATACAACTTTATTCAGCCACCAACAAAATACTTTGGGAGGTCATAGTCAAGCATTCGACGTAAGTTTAAAAGTTTTTTGTGACTTTTTAATTATTAAAGTTCCAAGAAAAAATTTGTCATGTAAGTGTTTAACACCCCCAACAAAGCAAACCTGCAGACAATAAAAAAATCCATTTGCTTGATTTCATTTTGGTTACACTAATATCACCTTAAAAAATACAGTTTTATTCCCCATTTAAATAACATTAGTATAACGAGTACTTAGGTTTACTGATAAAGGGAAGGTGATATAGTGTTTATTCATTAGTGAATTGTTAATAGTTTATTATTAAACGGATTAATTTGCTAAATTTGATCAATACATTTTTTCATAAAGGAAACTACTACCATTTACCTACTCCCGAAAATAAGAATTATTTTAAATGTACATTTTCTTTCATCCTTAATTATTTAACTCATAACAACCTTCAATATACGAATGACTACAGTATATTAATGACACAAATATGAAATCGCAAACTGATGTTGGTCAATTAAAAAGACATAGCAGAGTGCAATATTATATATTTTAAATGTGTAACTAATTTTTTGGAAACTAAGGGCAGCATGTGTGTAATTAAATCAGTGATGATACATTTAAAAATAATGTTTACCTAATATCAGAACTATCAGAGCTTTACGTAAAAAAGCCACCATGGCAAGTTGATCAATCATGAACGTAGATTATTAGCCCTGTTTGTTGCACTAGTAATAGAAATAAAAATCTTAAATGCAATTATGATAATAAAAAAAAATCATTTTTTTTAAGTAAAGAGTAATTTACTATCTTCATCACCTCAATCACCTTGTGTGTCGCAAGTAAAATAATGAAGAAGCTTAAAGTGTAAAATCTTCATTACTTTTGCACTTTATTCTTCAAGTCCAGGAGACTTCAATGTTGCTTAATCCTGTTCCGTCGAAACCTTGCTAATACCTGTGTAATCCTAATCCTCTAAGTCATCCTTTATACTTTAACAAGTTTTCTTTGGACACAGTCTTATCAAAATGTAAATCACTTAAGAACCTAACACAGTTTTATATACACATGATACATAAAAAATTTTGTTTTACCAAGCAAATAGCCTTAACATCAAATTGTAACAAGATCAATGTTTAGCTGCAAACGGTTATTATACATATATTTATTTGATATTTTAAATCAGGTAAGATACATACTCAGAATAATGAAATAATAGTAAATATTATGGCTGAAAAATGTTATAATGCATTATAGCATAAATAAGGAATTATTGCAATATCAAATAAGATTTTATATAAGACAATTGAAAATGTATATAGACTAAAATTCGTTTCAACTGATACTTAAGTCACATTTTTAATTGTTCTCAGTAATTATAAAATTTATACTCCAAAAGTAAATAAAGATAAGTTTGAAACTAAACATTAAACATAAATTTTAGCCATGACTCACGGAAATTACCTCCTTCCTAAATATTTAAAACATAATTTACATGTTATTTATAAACATTAAACATCTTATGTAATTGAAATGTAAATCGTCATTTCATTACTAATTTCCAATTCATTAGGAAAAGTGCACTTGACAAATAAATTTGAGGATATCGTTGCTGAGATAATAATTAACAAAATTGTACGTTACAAAAATGTGAACAGACTTAATAAGAACAGACTTCTTTGAATAGTTATGGCTTGGATGCAAGATACTGAAGCTAAAAACAGGTAAAAAGCACATTTTAACAAACCTAAGGGATTTAATTCATTCCAGTATTTGTGTTTATTGTAAACACCTTTTTATTGCCAGTAAGGTAATTTTAATCTACACCGCATTAAATGTTTAATGTTTGACACTTTTGTTTGAACTGGAAGCAATTAACGTTGTACTGGTGCAGCGATGGATTCTGCTGACGAGATTTATAACGTTATATTGTGTATCTATAGGTATTTTATACCTATGTTTTTACTGTTCATATAATATCAGAACACTTTGTAATTTAGTTTGGATAGTATAATGGTCAATGCTAACCGTCGTAGAAACCCTTTTTATACATATATAGATCAACACCAAGTGCAAACAATATTAGCTCTACAAGTACTTAACTTCATTACTTTGGCTCACAGTTTTTATTAAAAGTCAACAGAAAACTATGAAATTTTTAAATCATTAAATTTTACAGACATTTTTTAAAGTTCACAAATCAACAGGACTTGACGCAATTGAGTAACATGAGATGGATTTCACCTTAAAAAGCACTAGCAACTTACTATTAGAACATTTCACATGCTAAGGGCTAAGGCATAGCAAATATTTAGTTGTTTTGAACAAACCCTAAATTAATTTGTTTAAACTATAAAATCATACATGCTTGTAATTATTGTTAGACAAAATAACGAATTGCCTGCTATTCTGTTATTTTTCGACCGACTTGCCTAAGATTTAACGTTGTCACACTCTGATTACTCCCAGTAATGAAATAAATGCAATAGTCAATTACTAATCGTATAAACAAGTTAATTATATTATTTTAAGGGGTATTATGATTAAATAGCAAAACAAAACACTATGCTGTTTCGGTAGTGAAGAGTTTCTAATAAACTGCAATTAAATTTCATTTAATTGACAAGTTTTTTTTTTTTATGTGTGTGGATAAAGGACTTACGATATTAAAAACAGGCTTTACCTTCGTCAATCCAGCTCAAATGATGTAACTGCGTTGGTTATGGCCAAAGATTAATCATAGTGTAAACGTGAAGAAGTTATCAATATCATTATCATGAAGAGATAAACGGACAAATAGTAATATCCATATAAATAAGGAACGTGCGAATATATTTAACTCAAAATGACTTGACGACTAATGAACAGCAGTATCAAGTTACACTCTGTGCCAAACCCTCGCCCTAGTGAACATGTAAAGACATAGTTTGGTCAATTAGACTCAGATATTTGAGTTTGGTTCACCAGTCAAAGTCCCTCGTTCAACTAAGTAATGCAAAAACTTCTTGACTTTATATCAAATATCATTGGACATATAGTGTTGGTAAACATGCCAATTTAAGCTCCTTACTTATCGTTATTCGAATCATAGTATTTTTGTGCTGAAAAATAACTTGTGTTCTTTTTTACATTTATTAACTATGTTAAGGTTTTTTTGTCTAACAAATGTTATTCTAATCCCCCTTTCTAATTTTAAAATTATTTCTCTTCATCATGTTACATACCATACGTAAACATCTATGTTTACGTACATAGATGTATGTTATGTACATATTGTCTAGTACTATTCTTCCTTGATGACAGTATGGCATTTCATGAATTTTTGGAAATTTATTTTAGTAAAGGTCAATTGAAACTTACTATTTTTCGTAAACTTGTTTTTGTATCCTGTACCGCAAAATGACTTTGGCTGCTGACTGAAAACCATCCTAATTATGTTAATAATATATATAAATCAAATAGCCTATTTTGTGTATGCAATTGGAAAGTATAAAATTAAAATTAAATAGTTAATTACAAAATTAAGTAAAGCACGATCAATATGTGAGTTTTTTTTTCTACAACGTAATCCTAGAAATGATATTGCTTAAAATGATCTAGGACAATAAGTTAAACTGATTACCTCAAGATTATAAAATACTCTTACTATTACCATGTAAACTGTGGCCTTGGGTAGAAAAATAATCATTCATTTTTTTTCGTAAATTTATTATTTAATTATGTACATGTAAGCCATTATTAATGGTTAATGTGCATAAGTGAATTTAAAAAAAAGTACAGTAAAGTACAATGAAAAGCATATTATGTTGTCAACGTATTCAGGAACTAGCTTACATACATAATATTAAATTTGTTTAAGTGTGTTTTTTATTATAACTCTCATCCTGTGATAAGGTACATTAATTGACAATAAAAAACGCCCTTTCTGGATGATAATAAAAATCTGAATATCACGTTGGTATAAATAAAGTAGATTATATCGGATTACTCATCAGCAATTTACTGAGAACCAAATGAAAGATTTTCTGTTCTATACAGTTGATAAATGATCAATCTATCCCACCTTTGAGGTAGACAGACTTCAATTATAATCATTGGTGATGCCATTTATATGCTAACCAACGCATTGTCATTTTTAATTAATCTAAATTTCCTAAGAATTAAAATTGAGTACAAAAGTCAACTGAACGTGAATTTTAGTCCAATAATAATGCACGTATAATTAAATAAGTTGATTCAAATTTCATTTATCTACGAATATTCGTCAAAGAATTAGTAATAACTGATTCTAAATGAAATTAGAATTTACTTTTTGTATCTTCTAAATTAGTTTCTAGGCTTGCTGTTTTATTTTTATACAATTGATGTTTTAAATATAATACATGTTTTGGATAAAAAACTAACAACTTTTCTTGTTGTTTGGGCAAATTATTGTTCACGATTAATCATTTTTATATTACAATGGATAATGAATAAGTCACGTTATTACAATAGGTTTTAGCTGAAAACAGTTTTGTCACGCTAAAGGTTTTCAGTAGTTATAATGTTTTTGGGATGTGCAGTACCAATATTTGGCCACTCTAACCAGTTCGTGCAATGATTTTTCGAATATAACAGATTTTTCTATTCACAATATGCATTTATTATGCTAGTTATTCTGGTTTAGGATTGAATAATAGTATGTTTCATCACTAGGGCCTAAAGTGACTCTTTTTGACCCGTGCTCAAGTTTTACGATCGAGACGAAGCCGAGGTCAAAGATTGGTGAGGGTTGGCAGTTTTTGATCGTGTGATGAGCTATATTTTCGTCATATTGCACCATTTTTAAAACAAACTATGTTACAAAACTAGATTAGTTTTCATTTAAGGAAAAGGAACCTCTTAAAACTACAACTGATTTGTTGATCACTTGTTTTCAATCAAATTTGATTATGGAAACAAGCAGCTGTTTAGTAAGTAATTCAATTGTTTCGTCTATTACGATTGTATTAGTGTGCATTATAGTATCGATATGTCAAACTATTTACAATAAGGCAACGATTATCTACAAGCGATTAAACAATCGATACGTACTTTGATACCTATAATTTTGTTTACAACTGAGTTGACAACAGCTGATTTATACTCCTTAGGGGCTAAAAGTGCGTTTTACTCTTAGTCCAGTAAAAAGATAATTTGAAGTTGACAGCTTATAGGTAATTGTTTTTTAAGGCTTACTTTATACTTTGGGGGGTGCTACACACAAATCTGAAGTTGTCTAACAAAATTCCTTTGGCAATTATAAGAAAATTATAAAAAGGGTAAAAAATCTTTATAGTCCAAGTAACTTATAAAATATAAATACCCCCGCCACAGCAAACTTGCAGACAAACCTAATTTCTATTTAGCTGACTGGATTTCAACTAAAATATTCCCTGAACATTTTCAGATTTATTCCCTATTTAAATAACATTAATTGTAATGAGTACCGAGGTTTGCTGCTACAGGGAAGGTATTGAGGTATATTTTTTCTAAATGTTAATAGCTTAGTATAAAATAAACAAAAATGCCAAATTTGATTAAAATATATCCATAAACAAGTAAACTATAACAGTTTATTCATGTTAACGAAACTGGAGACTTTAAAATAAAATGGAAATTTTTTTTATTATCAACAACTTAAATTAAACTACTTACATCAAAGGACATTTAAGGCATCATTTTAGGGCTAGAACACACTGCAAGCGTTCATAAGAACTGGGTACTAAAAAGTATCATTCATATGTATAACTATCTTCACCATACACGCCATAATAGGTGCATGGATAGATACTTTGTAATGTTAATATGCGCATGCCATAAATTTGAGGTTATAAACCGAGTATTCTGTTGTGAAAGACCTTTGTTGTGAAATTTTAGAGGTATTTCAATTGCTACGAAATTTCTGTTCAAGATGTAGAAGAGACACAAGAATATATCTCAAGTATATTTAAAATAAATAGAGTGAGGGTTCATAAAATGATGTTAGTGCAACAAAATCAATATAACAACAAAGCAAAATGTTCTAATTAAACGTTTACTTTTACAGTACTTTAAAATCGAACGTGTAATTAAACTGTGTTTAAACTGAAGTGATGTAAGTCCCTGCAGACAATTATGCTTAATAACCTGTTTTAACAAAGGATTTGGAGGAGCTGTTATATTCACTCAATTTAATTAATGACTAAATTATCTTGAGAGTTAATCCCAGTGCAGATATATTTAACTTTGCTGATACAGGAAAAATTATTCGATTTATAATGAAGTAATGCACTGTGATTACATTATATATTAAATATAATCTAATGATTTACCCAACTTTTTAAAACATAATCAGGTAGGTAAGTAAGTTTGAGTGCAAACATGACATTTCAATGTGTGATTATTACAACATTATATTTTGGAAAAAGATTCCTACAATTTTATATGAGCTCAATTATTTCTTTACATAGACTACATGTATTTAAGTCATTCTAAAGACTGACAAGTGTAGATTGTGTGTGATGATTATTGTATTTTTTTCATTTATGCATTTAACAATATTCCAGAACGGAAAGCTAAATGAAAAAAATTCTTAGTGGCTTAACATTGGAAAGAAATTAAATAAAAATGTTGAAAGATATGAGTATTGTTTGGAAAAACATCGCTTGATAGGCAGTCGTTTTCATAATTGATTCACATTATAAATGATTATACATGTCAACAAAATTTTTTAATCTAAGATTAGTGGTTCGTAATTATTTGTTCGTGGCTAGATACACTATTTGTTCGTAGATAGATTACCAATTAGGAAGATAATATTTACAACAAACAGTAGACAAGGTAATTGAGGCATAATACCTTGACAAATAGGTTAGGTGAGTTTTCTTGGATTAAAAGCTTTAGTAAAATCCGTTCCCTATATACTTAAGAGAAAGGAAGTATGAAAAAGCCGTTCCAGCAGTATTATAGGATGAAAGTTACTGTAATATTCTTAGCTGCAACTGTCTGCACTTTATTCTTATGCAATGAGGTGATTATATAATTGATCAAAGTCTCTGTAGCATAATGTTATCTGAATCAGTATTTTCTCGAGTAAATTCAAAGTCGAGCTTCTTTATGAACATAGTTAACCTATTAGATATATTGTTTTACAAAGCTGAATTAGGCTTACTCTTGTAGTTAAGTACTATTTTAAACATAAAACAATAATTAAAAATTTATCTTAAAAAATTTAAAATTATATTTACAATTTTATATTTTTCACTTCAATCCAATTAAAAGTCCAGGCCTACCATATTAACCTTTAGGCAACCAAGTCCGTCAGCCCAACCCCTATGGAGTAAGTGTCTGCCAATATTCAATTGCATAATCAAATACATTGACAGCTAAGGCTGGCCCAAGGGTTATGGCGATTCCCACAACCATCCATCAAAGATTGTTAAAGTCAACAACGTTCGACGTTGCATTATGATCTGGGTGGATGCAGAATGTAGGAAACGGAGTTTATCATATGGCATAGAAAGTTATTTGTATAACATATACTGCTATTCAAGCTTTCTATTAGAATTATAATTATAGAAAATTAACGATAAGTGATCCTATACAAATTATTATGACAAACTCTTGTACTTAGATTTAGTAAAAAAAAAACCATTGTTTGAAAACTAATTTCTTAAATTTGTTCAACATTATTTAGGGAAGTATATAATTTATGGGACACATCAACTATATATACAAATATCAAGCATGATCTTCTCAAAGAAATATAGTAGCAGTTATTGCTACTAATGTTATATTAATTACATTTATCCATTTTTTGCCTCCTGATATAGATATAGATTACTAATAAATAGATTAAATGCCTTTGGACGTCATTAATCCTAGTGGTTTTACGGGATGATTATAGTTTCGAGGCGTGCTGCCCCAATGTCAAATCTACAGTCTTCTTTAACTATGATTAGTATGTAATTAACTGTGAACAGTAAATCAGTAAAGACAGAAGATTTGACAACGGGGCAGCACGCTTAGAAACTATCGTCGTCCTGAAAAAAAAAACGACTAGGATTTATGACGGGAAAAGGTATTTAGTATAATTATTAGTAATTATTTACATAGCTGTAATCAGTAAATAATGCTGTTGGCAAAAAAAACAAAAATACCTGCGTAGGAAGAACATGTAGGCCAGTATTCCGTAGGCATGGTCTTATTTTTATTATTTATGTATAAACAGTAAGCGCGATTTAATAAGGTAAATAACAACTAATCGTTACACAATCAAGACATACAAAATAAACAAAAAGCTTAAAATAAGGCTTATAGTAAGTATGTATTTAATTTTTTAAGTATATAGTTAACTGGAAACACATATACTTAGAGTACATTATGAAACACAATTCTGAATTAAATAAACAATTCCAAAATCTTATAAACAATTCCTTTTCAAAATCTTTATGTTTTACTCTCTCCTTTTACTTTATTTTATCTAGACATTCGTTTAACTAATAACTTTAGTAAAACGTAAATTGCATGAAAGTGTAGTGATAACTATTTACTGAATCTTCAAACTTCAACTAAGCGTGATAAAACACTTAGTTAACTCGCTTCATACTAAATAGTACTTAATGTTTCGGCTTACTGTTAAAATACATTGACTTCCACTTAGACTGGCTTAAACAACTTACGAACATTAATTTCCTTTAACATTAGTCTTGCATAAGTAGTTTCAATAAAGTAAGGATTAATTTAAAAATAAACTGTATTATTTGTTGTGTTACATTACCTATTGTAACTACAAACTTTTAACAAAGAAATATAAAACAATTCCACTCGTATTAAAGGCTATATTAGTTTTTATGGACTTACATTGCTGTTCTTAAAGTGCGTAACTACAATGTTAATGCAGTTAAGAAAGTAATCATAGTCTAGCATCAGATTAAAAACAAGCCAATATACGACCTAAATACAGTAGAAAGGAAAACATGCATTTGTAGATTATTAATCAAAGACCACAAATGTTATTACAAGGTATTTGGGAACTACCACTGACTAAATAGAGACAGCAACTCACATATATTCTTATCAACATATTTTTTTTTTCATTAGAAATGATGATTTATGTAAAGATGAAAAGCATATTTTAACTGACTAGCATTTAATTGTCAGATCAATGTTTATCTATAATAGGCTATTATTGACTTGAAATCGAAATTGTACAAGTAGACGTCCCGTCCTATTGTAAAATCTGGCCCCTGTTTGATGCGTTTTTCATGTTTCACGGTTAAGGGTTCCTATGTCAATTAAATTTACTTAACTGTTTTGTTAGAAAATCATCTTGATCTCATTGAGGTGGGTGTTAAAGAAAACAATCTTAATTAGCAGTGTTTTGACTTAAAAAAAGTGCATACCGTCAAATCAATGTTTATCTAAATCTGCTTTTAGAATCACGTGGTTTTACAATTCATTTTAAGCAGTTCAAGTCAACTTCTTATCCTATTGTAAATTTGAACAGATGAGTGTGTCGTGTTGTCAACATTTGAGAGTGCTGAGGTTGGCTAAATGGTTCACGAAGGTGTGAAGGTGTGTCCTACGTGTAAACGTAATGCCTGAAAACACGTAACGGTAGTTTGCATATCTAAAGTATTATACTTCTACATTTATCAGTACAAGTATATGTTTTGGGAGTATTTTTCAGAAGGTGCTGACTTAAGTTGTTATTTTGCCATCTAATAAATAAAAAAATATTACAAAGAAGATTATTTATTTTAAACTTAGTTTGATCCCCTCAATTAGCAGATCTGACACAGCATACCTTGAAGCTTTACGTATACTAATAATTTTATTTGAAATAATTTCAATATTAATTACATTAAATAGACGATTTTGGGTTTACCGAGAGTAATCCTTATTTGTGAAGAGTTAAATGAACTAATACTAATTTGCAATAAATATTGCTGTCCTACTGAATAAACTAATCATAACTGTGAAAAAAAATTATATATCCAAGACAAATGCAGTAGAAACAGTTACACAAAAACAAACTCTTCCGGCGATAAATAAGCTATAACAAAACATATTAAATGGATTTGCAATAACTGTTTATTCTTGGTCTGTAATTTTACATATTTGACAAAAGGTGGTCAGACAAATGGTGGTATTACTTATATTCTAAAGACACTCTTAAATACATCATTTAATCATCATTTATAATGTGAATCAATTATGAAAACGACTGCCTATCAAGCGATGTTTTTCCAAACAATACTCATATCTTTCAACATTTTTATTTAATTTCTTTCCAATGTTAAGCCACTAAGAATTTTTTCATTTAGCTTTCCGTTCTGGAATATTGTTAAATGCATAAATGAAAAAAATACAATAATCATCACACACAATCTACACTTGTCAGTCCTTGGTATCCTTAATTAACATTTGGTTTAGGATTTTATTATACACGTTTAAATGTAATTAATATCCAACAATTTTAAATTAAAAATAATAATGCTTGTGTAATAATTTTAGTTTCACATTTCTATTAGTAAATATTCATTTCTCAAGAAGATAAATAGCAGATGATGTATTTAGTAGAGAATGCCTTAAAATAGAATAATCCTGAAATAAAAGATACTAGGTATGCCATTCCTGAATTTTACTAAACCCTACAGAGATACTTCACTATAAACTGTAGTAAATTTTGCTCAAAATATAGTCATTAAGAGATTTTGTGAAAGGTAAGGTTTACCAAATCGCTTATGAAATTCAGCATAGTACTAATATATCAAATTGTATCACACACACCAAAACATGAACATAATGGTAGGTTTGGTTGATAGATTAATTGTATGCATTGATGATTCAAAAATGTAAAAAGTAATTCGGTCCTGGTCAGATTAGATAGGTCTTACCACTTGGCCACCACTATGGCACTTGCTTATTACCTATATTGAAAATCTGTAAAAGCTACTAGAGGTTTTGTAAAATCACTAAAATAACTAATACTATTGTTCCAGTATGCATGATTTAATTTTAAACAATATGTTCAACAATTGTAATACGAAATCTCGGATATTATAAGACAATATTACTACAATATTAGAATATTTTCATTGATTAAATGTTAACCTTAAGTTCTTGTATGTGCTATATTTATATCAAAATCCATAGATTTACTCTAAGGTAAAAATGTAGCATCAATATTATTGTACGTACGATGATTATTTTCAAAATTAAAAACATAGTCTATTTGATCTACAGTATTCTAAAGTTGATAAGTCTTAAATATTTAAAAAATAGCCATTATGAAATACTCTAGCGAAAAAAATCAAATATTGACATTTTTTAGCTTCAACTTCAAAAATATATAGTCTTTTTAAAATAACCTATCTTCAAAATAACCGTAAGGATATGTTGTTTAGTACTCACTATTAGCAAAAAGTATATCACGTAGTATTATACAGGTTTTACGGTCTTTAATTTATACGAGCATAATATATAATCGAAGACAAGAATATTAAAAAACAAAGACACGACCTCTTTTACTTACGCCACACGTCTTACACTTACGTCCGTAGTCAAAGTTGCAATCAGTCTCAACAAACAATCACCAATCAGCTCAGCCACATTGAGATTGTAATAGTAAACACGATCAGTCAATCACGAGTGATGAATCTGGTGTTGGGATTACATGCGTCTTCGTGTAACTATCTTCTGTTTACAATTCACTGTTCATAAAGATCCGTATACATGGGACAATGGGAAAAGAATAAGCGTAGTAGCCTATTGTCATCGAATAGGAAAATACAGTAAGTGAAGGTCGTTAAATATTTTGCTAACTTCAGATAATCATTAGTTTGTCTAGCTGGTGCGTTGTTATCTTTCGGAAGATAAATCAAAATTAATCTAATTGTTTGAGATTCCACACATTTTAAAAGTAAACACCAGATTTGATAAGGGAACTTTAAATTTTTTCATAAATAAAGATTGCCCTCAACAAGATCAGGGGTAAAAGAGGTAGGGTAATAAGACCGTGTAACTCATTGCCTTATACACATTTTTTGTGTTATTCAAAATAAAAAATTTATGCTTTACCACCGACCTCAATGCAGGCATGTTTAATTTTTTTTAAATTTAATTAGAACTTACAAACGGTGTTAATTAAAATAATTAATCAATAAAAGTTGTTTGAATTAAAGAAGACTGAATATAAGATCACGTAAAATTAACACCTTACTAAAAGATTAACCGAGTTGAAAGCCCTGAATACATTAGTATCACCACTTTTTTAGACTATCTGTATATATTTTTCTCAATTAAGTTTCCTTAGTCTTAAAGCCATACTTACAAGAGTTAGAAATCATGGAAAAAATTACAACATAACAAAGTAATTGGGAATTAATTATATCCCAAAAATGTTGTGTAAGTTGAAATAAAATATGACATGTCTAAATTTAATAAGCCGTACATCGAACAAAAGTATAACTAAACATAATTCGCTTACATAGAAACAAGTCTCTTAGCACAGAGTATATGAAAAGACTGAAATAGGTTAAAATTTTAGCACAAAATTGCATAGAATATTATTATAAGCTCCTGGTTGCTTTATAAAGAGCATAATATTTATATTTACATTTATGAAGGGTTAAAAGTAACTTTAAACCCCACTGGGATTCATCCTCTCCATTCCACTAGACCTTTATGATAGACTCTTAAGCGTAACTTTCCTTCATTAATACGTACCTCCACTGTCATTATCGTTTCCCGTATACAACAACTACAGTTCTTTACTATGAAATATGCTTTCCCTTGCCACTTATTAATTTCAGTTCAGAACTATTTCAGATAGTATAAGTATATTTAAAGGTGATAATAATAGCTTGTAGTAAATGTTTCTACATTAAATTAGCATTATTTACAAAACTGTTAGCAATACGTATAAATCTTTCTTTCAACACCCAATATATTAACATTATTCAATTTTTACGAAGAGGTCCCTTTCTAAAAAAAATTGCTTATAGTGTTATAGAAGTAATCATTTACCCGTAAATATTTGATAAATAGGCTGGAAATGTCTAACTACTACAATGAGTGAATTTTATTTTAATATTGAAGTCTTCCGTCGTATTGAAGGCCAGGTCGGTGAGCAGGCCCGACCTATGTAGTCCTACCTGGCGGTCCTAATCCCTCAGCCGCCACCAGCTTTGGCGCGAAGTTTAGGGGAGTTGAATTTAAGGGGGGGAGAGGTTGATAGTAGTCCTAAAGAAATAGTTGTTGTCCAACCAAAAATATAAACTTATATAGTTTTGCTCTTCGTATTAAAGAATTAATTGGTTGAATAAATTCAAATTAATTAATTCATATTGTTATCAATCATGTTATAATAAATGTTATATGAATATTAAGTCTCCCTCTCAAACGTGATTCACCTAAAACTCACATACGTGAATAACCTAAGAACTTGTTGGCCATTTTTTTAAAAGATAAATTTAAATAAACAACTTCCCATATTTTTTGTAACATTTTACGTCATGCAATTTTTCTAGTTAAGTATTTAACTAGTTAGCCAAGTTTTTATAAATAATTTATATTGAAAAACTTTTTTATTTATACATTTACATTTTTTCTCTAAAATTACTCATTTAGTATGTACTGTGTGACCTCGGAAAAGTGGCTTGGCCACGACATTCTCCATCCAAAACGAATACAAAGTACAAAGAATATATCGGTGTTAGAATTTCCATTTTTTTTTATATATGAACTACATAGTATTTCAACAAAAAATAGCCACCATATTGAAAAAAAAAGGCAATTTGTAAGAGTGGAATTTGTATTTTAATGTTTTCTATGCTACTTTTAGATTGTAGATGCAATTTAAAAACTTGTTTATCCTTTGAATTTCCTTTCCAAACCCACTCATTTAGGAGCAATAAGATGCAGAACGTCCAAGCCATTTTTCCCAGTTGTAAAAAGCTGTAAATGCTTCACGAGTAACTCCAAAGGAAGAATTTATAATATTAAACACGTTTTAATATTGCATTTCTTATATTCAACACGCATATGTTCCTTTAAAAATTTTAAAGTTAGCAACACTAATAAGAAATGGCCAATTTTGAACAAAAATGTATTCAATGTTTTCAATGTCATGAAAAATTGAGATACTGATGGTGTCACAGTTAAGCTGTTAACCTTGAATATTAAATTTTTAGGCAATAGTTTTATGATAACCGTTTGTAATTCTACAAGGATTTCAATGATTTTATTACCATATGTTGCTGAAAAGAGTTGAACATTATGTAATTTCGTTTTTTATGATAGCCGTTTTCGTGTTACAATTAGTAACTGTGAATGTATTAAATATTTTCTATCTACGTCAGAGTTAAATGAAAAACATCACTTCACGTCAGACGTTCAAATACGTATGTTTACCTTCACCATGGCAACCACGGCCAGGCCTCAGGTAGATACTGAATAATGTAATGCTAATAAGTGCATTAATATTACGTAAAGTAGCATACAGCATGATATCACAGCTTAATTTAGTTAACTACCTAATAATCATTACTAAAAAGCTTCTATAATTATTCTATCTACCTACTTAATCCGATAAATCTTTTTTTCAAATAACCTCTTTTTTAAGACATAAGCTCTAGGTAAATATTTATATTGTGAGATAATCTTGATTTTTATTAAACTTTATTTTTTTTTATGAAGACACAACTAGTAAATTTCTTTAAGTAACTAACATAACTGGGATATTCGTAGACAACTGTTTCGTTTTTCCTGGTTCATGTTTGTAGAGTTACGGTGTTATAGATTTTTTTATGCTGATGAAGATACATTGCGATTAATTGATAAAGGTAGAAGAGGTATGCCTGGTGATGTTTCAGTGGATAATAAGTCTTAACATTACTTAGAATGTTAAACTAAAAAATAACGTTCAACTTACGAACAATGTCCCCAGAAGAGTGGCTATTATGAGTATTATAAGAGTTGGACCAAATGATTACTTTTATTCATTCAAACTCTTCAAAATCAGTATTAGCAGATTTGTGTTTACTTGTAATACTATTTCGTTTATGTATGAGGTCGAATACGGTTTTATGTAAACAGCTACCTTCAAACATGTAGGTACTCAAACATATGTAACTATAAACAAGTAGTCCTATAGTGAATACTATTACGTAATGTAAACTTAATGTGAACATAGGTTCAAGGAATCCCGTTTTTTTTTCAAATGTGATTGTAAAACTTTACGTAAGTGGTCTCTCAAGGTGAGGATAATTTAATTTGACTTTCTGTCAGTACAAAGCTGTAAGATTCGTGAACATATTTTATTTTATTGTCTCATTAGCCAAGTAGTTAGTGTAACAACTTCGTTGTGGGCTGTGATGTTTAGTCCCTATAAAAGACTGAATTCCTACTATTAATTGACGTATATTGAGGTTTTAATATATTTTCCCCAAAAATAAAAAATAAACTAAATGCATGTCAAATAACACTAGTGTTAAAACCGGTAAATAACATAAGTTTTTTGTATTGTTAAATGTACTGATGGGAAAATATTCAAATTTTAACTAGAACTTATACAGACTGTCCCAAAAGTCCCGGACCGGTTTAATATTTTCTAAACTACAACAGATAAATCAATCAGATTTTGCACATCAACACCACACCTAAAAATCTATTTTTTTAAGGAACTATAAATATTCTGTCATACCATGGGGACGTCCCGCAAGGAGTCAGAAGGAAATCTTAAATAGAAGCATAGGTTGATATGCACATCAAATTAAAGACCTTTACTAGCAGAATATAATACCGCAAATTTGAACTCAAACGGATAACTGAGTAAAAAATTGCAGCCGTTCAAAGATTTCTTGAATCCGCCATTTTGAATCTTTGAACGACTGCCATTTTTTACTCAGGCGTTCTTTTGAGCTTGAATTTGCGGCATTGTAATCTACTAGTGAAAACCTTTAATTTGATGTGCATATCGACCTATGCTTACGTTAGCAATTTTCTTCCGATTCCTAGGGCTGTGCCCCCCGAGGAGTAAGCGTATAATAGCAATGCAAATTAAATGAATCTTTGAACCACTGTTATTCTTGACTCGGTTGTCCGTTTGAGTTCAAATTTGCGGCATTATATTCTGCTAGTAAAGACCTTTAATTTCATGTACATGTCAACCTATGCTTCTATTTAAGATTTCCTTCTGACTCCTTGCGGGACGTCCCCATGATTTGACAGAAAATTGATATTTCCTTAAAAAAGTAGATTCTTAGGTGTGGTGTTGATGTACCAAATCTTATTGATTTATCTGTTGTCGTTTGGAAAATATTAAACCAGTCCGGGACTTTTGGGACAGTAAAACAGTTACAGAATCCGTTTAAACTATATATTAACTATGCAGTGTAATCATGACAAGCAAAGAGTAGTTGTTAATTTAAGTGAGGATTTCATGAAATAGGATATGATATTAATAAATAGAACCAAACATTATCAATAAATAGGATTAATATTTGATAATCTGAATTGCTGTGTAACAATTGCTGCTTGCAAAAGACGTTTTAAAAGTTGAACAAAATAAACATGATGTATGGCTTAATGATTTTGAAAGTATTTGGAAATATCAGGGTTGCAGTAATGAGAATGCATTCCTGTTGTAAATAAATCCCGTGTCACCCAACCTCCATGATGATATGATTATAGAGATGATATGATTTTTAACACAGGGTCATGTAATATATTATAACATTCATTGGTCTGGTAAACTCTAGTTAAGCAATATGTATATTATGTACCAACTTAAAATTGCATATCCAATGGAAAATATTTAATTTTTTCACTCAAAGGTTAACATTACCACAAAAATCATGTCTGTTATTAAGTTTTATTTCCATACTGATATTTCAGTGTCCGGTAATTTGTTGACTATTGTTCAGCAGTAAATAAGATGACTGTGTTGACTTTTCCCCCTTTGTTGAGTGTTTGTCAATATTTTGAAGATTTGCATCGTATTTGTAAATTTGTATATTTTTGGTTGTGTAGTGTGTCAATTTGTATCATAATGCATACAGCGTGTTAAAAAAGTCAAGGATTCGTTTAACATTTTTTTAACTAACATAGATACGGTGGTACAGTTTTGTATCTAGATATTTATGACAAAAACCTACCTTTTTAAGCAATTGTGAATTTTTTCTCTTCCAGGAAGACAATTCACAAAGAGTAAAGAAAGAAAACCTCTAACGTAAGCATAATTTGATATGCAACATCAAATTAAAGGTCTTTACACTTGTAAAATACAATGCCACAAACTTGAACTCAAACGTACAACCGAGTCAAAAATGACAGCCGTCTAAAGATGCATTGAATTTGCATTGCTATTATAAGCTACCTCCTCAGAGGGGGTAGGGATTGCTAGAAGTCGGAAGAAAGTCATAAACATATGCAAAGGTCAATACGAACATCAAATTAAAGGTCTTCATTAGTAGAATACAATGCCTCAAATTTGAGCTTAAAATAACAACTAAGTAGAAAATTCAAATGTCAGATTCAAGATATCTTTGAACGTCTGCAATTTTTAACTCGGTTGTTTTTTAAGTTTAAATTAGTTGAATTGTATTTTACTAATAAAGACCTTTAATTTTTTGTCCATATGAATTGATGCTTACTTTATGATTTTCTTCTTACTACTTGTGGGCTGTCCCCCAGGAGAAGAATAAAATTTATAATTGCTTAAAAAGTTAGGTTTTTATGATAAATGTCTAGATACAAAACTGTGCCACCGTATTGCAATATTGCAATATTGCATTCTTGTTAATCTGTAAACAGAAAATCTAAACAACAATCTCATTTCAAAATTCTCCAAATTTAATGAACGTTTAGTGTAGGCAAACTCATTAAAGCTTGAAAGCAAACATGTAAACAACTGAAAAGGTAAAATTACGTTGTATCTCACACAGAGGAAAGCCACTCTGAATATGATGAAACGAAGCATAATATATAGTTTTACAATGTTAGTTACATGTCATTTATTTAGATATTGATTAGTAATTTAAAAAGCTCGTATATTTTTTAAGTTTTTCATAAAAAATACTATTGTTTTTTGTTTGAAAAACTCATAGTTTGTGTGTTCTAGAATATTTGTTTACGGACAAAAGTATGTTTCTTAATATATTAAGTTCTTGAATAAACATTGTACATATTGAATATAAATATTATCCAACGAAAATTATTAATTCTTGGAAGCAACACAATAATTAAGTAACTTATAAAGTATCGACCTCACTAATTCCAATTATGTAATTATTGCGAGTATATTTGGTGTATTATGGATAAATAAAGTCTATAATAGGTAGTTTTCTCGTTGACAAAGGATTATGTAATGACCAAAGTGCAATTTTTATTTCATCCCACAAAATTATGACTGGGAAAACCCGTGCCAGATTGATTCAACCTGATTGGATGTAATATTGACAATGAACGCCTTTGGCAAGGTGGTAGAATTTCCTTGAATATTGATGAATATAATTTATTCATAACTAATGCGTAGGAGGACAATATCTTTAAATAATTAAAAATATTTTATTACTATTTACTTTATTTATTATTTATTTTAGTTTATAAATAGATTTGTAATTTAAACAAAAGGTAAGTGCTACGTAACAGAAAAAAAAACTATGGTTTTAATCAGAAATGCTTCTAACTGTTAAGGCAAATTTTAATGAATTTTCACCTGAAAACAATATTTTAAAGATGAGATCTAGGTTTCTCATTAATACTTAAACAATTTAATCGATTTCTGTGATAGCTTAGAAGTTTATTCCAGCAAATATAAATCCAACAGACGTTTTGAATGTATGAATAATATTTGTAATTTAACATTTCAAAAAGTTCACCTATAAAGTCAAACTATCACTTAGTTACAAATATGACAATTATATTAAGTATGTATAAAAGTAATCGTAATGCTTTACTAGGGTAGCAGATCATAAGGAACAATACTGAGGTACAATTTCTCAAAGACAACCTTCCCTGCAGCGTGACTAATGCTTCACATGTTGAAGTTGAAGATTACTTTGGGTAGTGAGGGAGTAAATAAGTGTTAATCTGTCTCTTCTGGTTCACTATCCAACTATTATTTGACATTATCATTTGTCAAGAGTATAATAAAGCCTTCAGAAACATTTAAAAACCTTGTAACCTCCAAATACGTAGAATCTCTCAACTTGAGTTATTCATAGTAAAAGTAATAGGTGTAGCCTAACATCCTGGATGTTAATAAAAAGTCATATTAGGCTGTTTAGAGTAATTATAGTCATAGGTTATATACATTTATAACTACTGTACTTTCCGGAAATTCACGAAGTAAAACACAAATTTATGTCCCCAATAGGAGTTTTACCTTAGTATAAAAATAAAAGAGGGGCTGCACCTCGTGACACATTCATTTTATGTTATTATTTTATTACAGATGCATTAAACTCGTATAAAATATTTTATCCGAAAGTATTTGAAGCCACATCGTAAACCGATTTCACCAAAACTTGAAATTCATTGACGATATTAAAATGTAGAAAGCTTAACTTATAACCTAAATAAAATACAGACTTGAATTTGATACATTTTCAGAAAAGTTATTACCGAGTAGTAAATAAACGTAATTGGCTTTTTTAGAGGTTGTTGGCCTCTTTGACCTTGCAGTTTTTAGTCCACTTAGGCCTCAGAGACATGTAATAGGTCTGAACCCAGAAAAACAACTTAATTTTTTAAAGTTTTTATTCCTCATCTACAGTATTGGACTAGGATAAACTTTAATGAAATTAAAAACTGCTGTTCATGCACTTCAGTTTGCTATATATTATCGTAGCATATCATAACATGACACACCTTCCCATAGCATAGCAAGTGGTAGCTCGTCAATCCAAACATTAGTTGTAAATCAGGAACTTCTTTATGACATAATATAACTGAACTTATTATAGTCAAAGCGTTTACAAATTTTATTTATTTTAGCTGGTTAAGTTTATGAAATGAAATATACTCTTATAAGCTTAGTTTAAAAAGCGTTAATTAAACGTGTCGACCATGAACATAAACAGTAAAACTTTCAATAAGCAAGATTAGCAATTCCCTTGTCAAATAACATCGATCGATGTTATTTGAATATGTTTCGTTATCGCATACTAGTTTTAGTGTGCCTCAAATTTTATCTTCTTTGCTGCTTTACCATTTACGAAATACGTTTAAAGGAAACTTAAGAAATCTTTTTGGTCTTTCTGGTTTCTATAAGGAAAGACTACATCCATACTAGCATAATATAGCTATTTGTTTAGACAATTGTCAAGAAAAACTTTTGTTCAGACTTATATAGGAAATACTATGAAAAAGGATTGTAACTTTTAAAAATCTATCGTTGTAACGACTTCGCACTCTTATGTTTAACAGAATTTGTTATCTTAATTCCCAGGAACACGCCTTAAGTTTTCATCTTTCTTATTGTAATTATTCACAAAATGGTCCCTTATTCAAATATTTTAAACTCAATTTCTGCACATTACAATTATTTTAGATAGATGGTCCAAAATCTTGACAACTAATGGTATTGCTGTGATAGGGTTCAGAGAAAAAATGAACACGATAGTACATTTTCCACTGTATATAATGTTCTCTGAGATATTTGAGAATCCACTTTATATCTTTATAAATAATAAATTACTCCAGGATAAGAACCAAAGCGGAGAAAGATAATGTATCCCATTGCCCAAGAGAGATGCTTGGAAGTACAATTAGATTAGTATGAGATCGGTTAAATATTTTGTTTTTAAAGTACATTTATTGAGCATTTTACATGTGTATTTACATTAATGTCAATACAGTCCACAGTAGAATAAATAATCTCTTCCATCTATATTTCTTTAAGAAATTAAATGCCAACTCCTGCAATGTAAGTGTTAATCCTTACTGAGAAGAACCATAAGTATTTAAGCTCAACTGCATGTAAAAAATTCAGTTCTTTCTTTACTATGCATTTAATAAAAAAGGTATGTTATTAATTTGTTTCATGATCTGTAACATAACACGTCTTACACTTACGTCCGTAGTCAAAGTTCCAATCAGTCTCAACAAACAATCTCCAATCAGCTCAGCCACATTGAGATTGTAATAGTAAACACGATCAGTCAATCACGAGTGATGAATCTGGTGTTGTGATGACTTGTTTCTTTACATTCAACCGTGTCAAATCAACTCTCATGAAAACGTTCGTTGGAACTGGAAAATGTGAGGAAAAATATTCAATCTATAACTTCTCCAACCTACAACTAAAAACACAAATATTTTGTTTTTACACTATTTCTTTTGATATGTACGATAATAGTTTATTAAAGCTTTATAGTGTTAAGACACTTACTTTAAAAGCCAGGAAATGATTTTCTATCTCGTCATAATCAATGGAAGGAGTATTTTATACGCAATACGATTGTTTAGGAGGTTGTTGGCCTCTTTAACCTTGGATTTAACTATCCACATAAGGCTGTTTGTCCCTTGTAATCAGCAAATATAGGAACCAGTAGAGGGAAAGAGTTCACCGTTGTACTTCTACAGTTCAGTGGTGAGCATCAGGAGTCAAACCTACGTCATTGATTCCATGAAGTCATTCTTCGTCTCACCAATATCTGAGCTACCATCTTACGTATACTTATGTTTAGGTGTTATAAACTATTAGGAAGTTATATTGACTCAAAGGTTTGTGTTAAGATAGCAGTGGTGATGTTCCCTTACTACAAAATAATAAAAATCTAAAGTTATTTGTAAAAAGACAAACCCATTAATCAAAGTAGGCCGTTTAACTAGGAGCCTGCTTGTTATTACTGGGTTTGTCAAGTGACATTATATTGAAACTGTTATTGATTGATGTTGACTACTGTGGACTAAATTTATTTCACAAAGGTATGATTATCGTTTGTCAGCTAAACTTCGATATTAAAACACCTCGTTGAATTATGTTAGAGATGAAACTCGTGGTCTTCCTTACTTTGACGAAGCAATATTGTAGCTTTGAGAGGGTATCGTGAGAAGTTGAGGTTGGAAAATCACTTTTGATGGAGGGAATTACTACTACTTCATGCTATATTATTCGTAATTTACTATATTGTAGTTAATTTGTAGTTAGTCTAAGATCAAATCTTCGCGCAATGAAAACAATTGAAATGCCAACAGCAAAGGTCGGATGTGTATTAATTCAAAATCAAACATAGTATGAAAAACGCAAAATTCATGCTTTGGCAAATAAAAACATACAGCTTTTTAGGGTTATTATTTAGATATTTGGTTACCTTAAACATTTTATGATTAATTATTCAAACGTGTAAAAAAGGTGGTATAAAACCTTTGTAAATCTGTATTTTCTGCTCAAAAATTTAGGTAGAGTTGTCATTTATTTTTAATGTGCTCATTTTCGTTAAGTATGCTTTGTAATAAGTAGAGGAATAATTTTGTTAATGCGCATAATACATTCTTAATAAGATAGTAAACATTTTACTGAATAATTAGTTAGTCTTCAACCATTGATTTTAGAAGGATGATTTTAGTTTTGGTTTCTATTAGCTGCTTTGAACTACTTACATATAAGAAACTCTGATATGAACAGAATGAAATATTGTGATTATTTTTTGTAATTTCTAACAGGGATTCAAAAATTAATTTAATTTAAAGCCCTAATCTTAATAAAAGCCAAAAGATAAAAAAGCCTTTTGGTTTTTAAAAAGCACAAACAGATAAACATACGCTAAACGGTTTCAGATTGGATACATGTTGTATGCATTTTTTGCTTGTTTTAACCTCCCGAATAATCTGGTAAAGTTTGACATAGTCAACGCTGGGCACCCTGTATAGTGTGACTGTACCAAGTAAGCCTACCCAACTACCTTTCTGTAGAAGGCGGCATTTACATTCCACTCTAACCATTGATTTTTGAAACAATAAAAACTGTGACACTGTCACCACAAATAACATAAATTAAAGTCGTAAAATATAGTAAAAGTGTACATTCTAGTGTTCCTTTTTTTATTTGATTTGATTTAAGCAGTTAGGCCTACGTATTAAATTACTACGACTAAATTAAAATGTATGGTAAACAAATTCAGGATAAAATGCTAGCTGAAAAGTAAATGAATTGCCAACACCAGGGCTCTCAAAATTAACTCACACAGGTAAAACAGCTTTATATTTTATGAAAGGATGTAAATTGTGTCTTCTTAATCGACCGACATTGTGACATCTTTTACATCCAATTTCCGTATTTTAAATGTTTACAATATGTGGTTAAATTCATCGGAGCGTCTTGGATGAAGTATTCGATTTAGTATTATAATCCTATAACTAATTATTGTGTTGGACAGGAAATATTTTATGCTTCTTCCCTTATCAAAACTACGAGAAAAGCTCTAAAAATCCGTAAAGTGGTTAGTTTAATTTGTGAAAATGAAGACGGTTGCCATTTTGAGGGCTAGTTTTCTTTTAAAACTTATTTGATCATAAGTACTAGTAAATAAATTTAAAATTAAGTTATACATAGTTGAAACGGATATTTTATCTACGTGTTGCTGGACTTGTGTAGTAGTACATGTAGTCTAATACCAAATGTGCAAGAGTCAAAGACACAACAATTGCTGCTTATAATCGATTGCTATTATCGATTGTAATTCATTGTTGCATTGTTTTCGGCTAAGGTGTGATTTTTTACTTAAAATCTGACAAGTTGAGCGACATGAAAAATAACAAATACATTTTTGTAAGGAGTTCAATACACCATTAACAGCTGTTTGTTTACACACAAAACAAAAAAAGGAGGTAAAACCAAAAAGGGAGCTACATTTGAGAACAACTTATACACACCCCTTCGCTGTATTTAAAATAATAAATTGGCTGTAATATCGTACAATAGGAGGGATAGTATAGTTTGTCACAAGGGGTTAAAATATCTTCTCTGTCGTTGCTTATTCTAATAACCTGGGCTGCACCTTATTCGTTTAACTTGAGCTGAGCTCTTATCTAAAAGAGTCATGATAGATAGACACCTATGTGATAAATTACGCCACTGATGACTGTTAATAAAAATAAAAAAAGACATATTCAAACACAAAGTGAATTATGTTATTATTGGATAATGAACTAATAAGCATATGAGATAATGCTAAGAAAAGTTATATTCTATTACACGAATTTTAATTTTAAAATACTATGGATGTGGTTACTGCACAGTACTATAGATAAAACATACTTCCTTCTGTTAAATAGTCTATGATAGTACAAAACCACTTAAAAGATTTTATTTTCGAAAGGTTGGACGTAGCTAAAATATAACGAAGCTTTGACTAATACTTTTTTTTATTTTACAACACAAATATTTTGTTTCAACACGTAACAACGTGTCGTTGTTTCAGTTCAAATAAATATCCAATTAAGGACTCACAAATTTTAAATTATTTTAAATTGTAAATAAGTTGTTAATCCTCAACTTTCACAAATTTGTTCATTGATAGAACCAACTAAAAAGCATTTATATGGTTAAAATTTCAACGAATTAGGTAATTTAATCAACTGGGGTAGAAAAAAAATTTAATATTGTACTATAAATTGTGTTGTTATATACATTGAACACAAACCTTTTCTGCAATAACGGTACTTATTTTTTAAATAAGTTACCTACAAAGGTATTCGAAACAGGACGTCTTCTTAGTCACATAATGTTTTACGTGAGTTCCTAAAATGTCGAGCAACTCCCAGATAAGTGAAAGGCCCTTTTTGCTTTAAAACCACGACTTCTTCCTTTTCATTTGCTCCTGAATTTCCTTAAACATTTGTAATTTCTGTTGTTCTTCCTCTCTTAAAACCTTTGCAACTCTTTCAACGGCAAGATCCTTTAATTTATTTTCATTCGCCCTTTCTTGTTCCTCCTTTGCCTTTTTACTATTCATCCACTGACGAAGATCCTTTAATTCACCTTGTCGTTTGTAATCTTCTACTTCTTTGATTTGTGTTAGCTCTCTAATCTCGTCCAAAGATAATGGCTTCTGCAGTTCCTTAAAATATAAACAAATGTTATCACTATCTCTATTTAAAATATGTATATTTTTTATACACATAAAGTTTATCCTTACAAAAACCTAAATGAGGTTTATCTCAAATTGTCATTAACATGACAACTAAACCATATTCACTCGGACGAATCGATCATGTCGTCATAGTGTTTACATGTAAGATGCTCATTACATACAAAATAATATTTTTTGCTCAATATAATAATAATATTTAACGCATGTCGTCATTTTTATATATAAACATCTAAGCCTTACTGCTTCAGAAATACAATAGAACTATCAAATACAATAGCTGTCCTGCATTGACAAATAATTTATTCATATTGTAAAATCTTTGATAGTATTGGTAACGCTAAGAACTACAAGTCAACTGCAACGATGTGGTTGGTTCGCATCCTGCCTCTAGGTTTTATCAGTACAGTTCCCTACTGTATTGTACCGTCTTATCGCTTGCTTTGTCACACTCTGCGCAGGCCCGAGGCCTAGGAGAACGGGGAAAAGCAAGATTAAAGTAGGCCACTAACATCTTTTTGACTTGTAACATTAGTAAGGGCAGTTCTAAATAGAAAGTCTACTTACGTCGATAATGTTTTATGGGACTACCGGGTTTAATACCTGTGCTTCCCTTGCTCAGGGAATCGGCAAACATCTGCATATTCACAAGCACATAGGACTTGGCTGAATCTCTGCTTATCCTAATCGTAGTCAATAGAACGACTATACATAGTTAAAAATTACTGGTTGTTTTAAAGACCCTACACACCACGATCATATAGATCAGTACTAGTAGTTGTCAAGCTTGTACTTATCTGGAAAACCCCACCTCTCTTTGATCATCCAAGTGTTACCTAGTCTGATACTCTAGATACCCTGTCGATAAACTGGTGCTTTTTTGTTTTTTTTTTAGTATCTGTTCACTTCTAATATTTGTTGACAATCATACACTATGCTTACTTTAGTTAAATCACGAAGTATTACTTATAAGACATATTTGCTGTTCTTTAACATATACATTATATTTGATTGTTTTTGCATGTACTTTAATCATACCTTAATCAAGTAGTACTGATCATTGATAAGTCTCTTCTCCTCTTGGTTAAGTTCCTCCAGTCTAGTCTTGTATATCTCCGCCAAGAGACTATTGTCATCTTCAGACTCCTGTAGAGTTTGCCAGTCTTGGTTATCTTCCTCTCTTGACATTGTCTCTGTGTCTTGTTCAGGATCTCCCACTCTGGCTTGACAGGTGTTCTTCAAACCCTCCTTGTCCACCACCATCTTACACTCCAGCCCTCCACAGCAGTTTGTGTCCATGATACACTGTAAAAGGTAAACTTTGTAATGACAAATTAATAATACACATCGTTAATAGTCGTCCATCAGGTTGCTGTATCCAATAGAAGTAATTAAATCAGTAAAAGTATTATAAAACAGTACATTTACATGTTATACAATATAGGCTCATATAAACAGTACCAAAAAGGAAAGAAAGGTGACTATTTCAGTACTGGTAATATTAGTACTCGTAGTATTTGGAATAACTTTGTTTTACAAAAAAAGAAAGCTTAGTTTATCATTCTCCTCAAACACCTCTTACGAAACATTTTCTTTGGTAGGCTCTAGCCTAGACTTTTTTACACATATCTTTAGGATTGGTTTTAAAGTGACATTATTATTTGAATAAAATCCCTAAGTGATTAGTATTGGGACCCGGTACCTCGGGGACCGAGACGTCTAACTCTACTACTAAACCAGTTAGCTCTAACATAATAAACAATGGGTAGTGTTACTAATTCAGGTTAATATTAATATAGTGTCAGCAAATGATATTTTTGAATCATAATTGGGACTTAAGTCTCAAAAGTTGGATTTGTTTCCCATCATCACAAACTTAAAGTTTTAAATTATCAATCTAAATTATTTAAGTAATTATTGAATAGTTAATATGTTGACTAAAACAAAAATGTCGCTTAAAAATAAGTTTTCTGTTAAAAAGCGTTTCAAAAATGATCAACCATTTACTTTTATGTTTATAAAAATGTAAACTCACCCCCTCATCCTCCAGTGCGCAGTTTGGATGTGGGTTGACGTAAATTGGAAATTTGAAGTAATCCGTTAAGAATCCGAGGTTGTACTTCTTCTCAAAATCTTTTCCAAGCTGGTTGAGGTTTAAAAAGAAGGCAGAAGAATACAAAGGCAAAGCCAACAAAGTGGCTAGGTTTGTCAACAAAACCATAGTAACTTACAGACCTGCTTTTGGAAGTAAACATTGTCACTCTGCGTTGTCAGTAATGATCTCAAATTAGTTCTCAATCTGATTAGATCACTGATATACAACAGCGAGTCATCGTGATCAACTGATAGTGAAACGTATACCGTATTGACGATGTAATGAAGGCTGTTTGAAATACACATTAGTAAATTTTTGTACTTGTCGACAACTAAACTATTATTATATGAGTGATGTAAAGACTTGCTCGCGTATTTAAACCAGTAATTATTATTTTTGTAATTTTATTATTTATATCGATTAACAAATTGACAAGCAATAATCGATTGAGCTTGGATGATGTCACATGTTACAGTAAAGGTCCAAATCATTAAATGTTAAAGAAGTTGATTTCTTATATCAATACTATGTAATATAAAAATGAGGTGGTGCCTGTCTGTCTGGCTGAGCGTATTTGAGGTTGAAATAATTTTAAAGAAATAATGAACATCGTAAAATTTATAGTTAAGACCACAATAACCTTAGAAATATTTAAAAGGATGTTTTTCACAAAGAATTCTCATTAATAAGTCTTTTGTGTGATGCTATCTCCTTTGCACAGGTGTTTTGCTGCCAGACTTTGCTTACCGATCTATAATTTCTCAAAGGACCTCAATTATAATGAAATTCGTTATTATTTTTGTCTCTATCTAATATTATATCAGTTTGTAGCTGATTTTGCACTTAAAACTGAAATCTTTTGTAACTCTACAAATTCGCATGAATAATTCCATGATTGTACTGTAAATGAGTAAATTATTGAAAAGTATGTGTTATTTTGCTGAATGCAACAGGGCAAGATTGAACCCAAGTTAGAATACCACTTATATGAATTGCTTCCATAAAGTACGTAGTCAGTACAATATTATTATTATTAATTAATTAGTAATAATTATTACTAATAATAATATTGTACTGACTACGTAATTTATGGAAGCAATTCATATAAGTAGTATGCTATGAATAATAAATATTATTATTGATTAATTAATAATAATTAAATGATTAATCAATTATATTATTATAACCATTACAAATTAAATAATATAAATTAATTAATTTCTACGGTATATCTTGTAGAAATACTCTGTTCTGAAATGAAACGTTGCGATATAACGGCTGACTTGTCTTATTTAGGTTATCAAAACTTCTACAATATTAGTTGACATTTCTCAAACGTGGAGAAAATATTTTCACATAAATGAGCTTTTTATTACCCTATATTATTCTTAACGCGCAAATGTACGCTTTTGGCCAACTATACTAAAAACCCAAATGCAGAATTTTATGATAATGTTTTTGCCAACACATTTTTTTAAACTGCTTTAATAAATCTTATAATTCCGTAGTCGTTTTTTTCATTAAGGGTTTTGGTGCAAAACGATTTGGATACTGTAAGTATAAAAGTTAAGGTTTTATTCATTCTTAAATTAGGATATACATCAGATGATTATTAAGTGGAACTTCCAGAAAAGAAAACCTGGTTCCTAAGATTTAAATATACATTAAATGGTAAATAATAGATTATATTCGGTAAATATGCCTTAAACCCGTTATCTAGCCTATTATATTTAAAAATATGCTTACATTAAAATAAAATGTAGTGTTAACCAAAGCTACATTAAAATAACAGGCCGTAATGCTCGTCAAGCATGACGTCACGATAGAAGACGGCAATGACGTAATGTTTGCCGTTTGTGATCAGCTGCTTGTTTTAATCTTTCTATGGAAAATAAATTACAAGCGTAAATATATGTTTTAAGTGTTATAAGACGTTTCTTTTATTTACTTTCCGTAAATTTTATAATGTTTTTAAATATATATATATACATTGTTGTTATAGTTATTGATAATTTTGTTTTTATGTTAGTATTAAATGCATGGCATGAAAGTGTAAGTAAAAGTGAAGGGAAAAGACAAGAAGAAACCCACTGAAGCAATAATAAGTGCATGAACTGCTTCAATGTAAATGGTGTTTAAACTGTATTGAAGCATGTGAATAAAATAAAATGCTGATCAAGAAGTTATTTAAAATAAATAAATAAATACCTACGTCATTACCGTCTTCCATCGTGACGTCATGTTTGACGAGCATTACGGCCTGTTTTTTTTTTTTTTTTAGTGTGGCTTGAACCTTCTTACTTGAGACATTTACAGTATAAATGTTCCTCCCATGAAAAAACAAAAACCGAGAATAAGAGAAAAGAAACTTAGCCCAGACGACTTAAACTGTCAACGTCATGTATTCTGTTTTTATGCTGCACACACCATGTGCAGATGTTCAGTACACACAGTGTGTCTTCACCACCTTCTGTTGTGCTAGACATTACAACAATAATGAAAAAAACCTTAATGGAGACTCGTAATGAAATATAAAAAATAAGACGAAACATTTTGAACTTGTAATTATTGAGGTCATTTAGGTACATAGCGTGAAACATGTATGATGCAAACAGACGTCTACTATATCGTTCGACGTCTACAAAATAAAAGTAATAAACATATTGTGAATTCCTGTCGTCGCATCAATGACATAAATTAATATTACATGACAAAACTCTTTGAAATTTTGGAGAATATTTTTATCCGTATATATTTTAGGTTTACTAGTTTTAATAAATTAGTTCTACAATTTTAACAAATAGAGAACCAATTGAAACTATTTTATGGCTTGTTCTCAATAATAACACCAAACACAACAGTAATCACTCCACATGACAAAGTAATGAATCATTTGGAATTTACCACTTTAACAATAATCTAGAGGCTAAATTAAAATAAATATAAAAATTGCTTGGCCTACCTTTTTTCGTGGGGTTTTCAGTTCCAAGCTTTTATTTTACCAGATAACAAAGTGTTCAACATTTCTATCTAATATGAATATTTATATTCATAAAAGTAGAAACTACTATACATACAAATTAAAATCACAAATCAATTTGGGCTTGCAAAGTAAATATCACCTTAAATATCAATAAAAAAATTATCGTTTGTCTTTAAAGGATCTGTCTCTGAATAATGTGTGTTAAGTATTGTTAATTATAGAATGTAAAGTATTTTATGTAATGCAGTGCTTTTATTGTTTTTTAATAAGGGTGATTAAGTAGGCCTAGCACTGTTTCAGTTCTTATTTCTCATATAAAGTAAACGATGATCTGTATAATTCATAGATTGAGAATTATTAAAATCCAGTAATAAAAACGGAACCATTGTTTTGAGCAAGTTTCCAACTAACGTATCATAGTTCTGTGTGTTTATTTTTCTGTAAAGTTTTTTTTATGAATACACCTAAATTTAACATTTTCCGTATTGCTTATAACATGTTATGATGTTATAGTGTTGTGTATTAGACACATCACATATCCGTGTACTCTTTTAGTAAAAAAAACCCTAATGTGTATCGCCTGCTTCAACGTATCATTTACTCCCATATGTTTTAAAGATCATGTAAAGTTCTCTTTGACCTTGGCCTTGCGACATTTGTAGATTTTTAATATTATTGTGAATGATGATGGGTCCTAAATTGAGGAACCTGTGGGTATTATCACATATTTTTTTTACTTTACTGAACCTAGTTGACACTATAAACACAAACATTACAAACTGTTACATTAATTTTAAGTGCACCTTTTATGGGTCAATACAAAATATTTTCTGAGTGAGAAGGATATGATATGCTCAAAATTTATTAAAATATTTATAAAATGACGAATTTGGGATTACGACCTTGCCATATAAAGCTCCCATGTGCGATATCTTAGAGGATATGTTTTATATGCAACAATACATGTAGTAGAAAATAACACTTTTGGATATTACCCAAGCAATTGAGTGCGATATATTCCATTTAGTAATTAATACTTGGTTGTTTGATATAAGTCCGTATCCCGGCCTAAGTAAAAATTAACCTTGGCTTTGGCTCGTTACTCATTTACTAGAAGTAAAAAACTCAGCGTTTCCTTAGGCATACCGTAGCCTACTTTAAAGTGGTTAATTAATGAACATCCCTATAAAATTTATTTGAGCTATTTCTAGAGATACCTAAAAAATAAATAAGGGTGATGAAATTAAATGTTAACATGTAGAAATTGTTGGTCAATACATTCAAAAGCGAATCTGATAAACAATCAAAGATTATCTGAAAAATAAACAAATATATTTAAGAATAAACATTTGGGTATTCCCAATCCATAATAAATGATCATGAAACTACTTTCAACATTGAACAGATACATGTTGGTAAACATACTGAAATGCAAATCATATGATTGTTTATTGGCAACTGTTCTTATCATGACGTCCTTTGTATGGGGCTCGCAATTCCCCACCCTCAACTAAGTAATTAATTTAGTCTAAAGATAATACCTGCATTTGTAAAAATGAGGCGAGAACATCCCTGAGGGCTGGCATGTCGAATAGAGTTGCAGTGTGGCTATGTTTGAACTAGTTACGAAAGTGTATGTTCTGTGGTGATGATATCAGTTGGTGTTAATTATTACTTTTGAATAATATAAACGTTGACTAGTATTTGTTAAGTAGTACTGTGAGATATTAAATCGATATGTTTATATTTCTCAAAAAATATTTAACCATTATTGTGTTTATTGATGTAGTGTAAACCGTAATTTAATTGTTTTGTAGTAGACTTATATAGATTATTTTAACGATAAAGGACATTAAATACAACAGAAGATAAACGGTAAAAAATTCTTTGGTGTGAGAGTATTTTAAATTTGAATGAGAAAACTAATTTTTTCAAACGATTGATCAATGGATATTATTTGATAAAATATTTTATAAAAGTATGTTTTAGTTATGAAAAGCAGATAAAAATGCTTTTGAAATGCGCCATTTAATCTATTAGAATATTTTTAATTAACGAACTATATTTGATTTAAGAATTAGTTTTATCGATAACAAATGTGAAGTATCCGTGCTTACAATACTAATATTTTTACCCTTATAAGATCATTAATATTAATAATATTTAAAAAATAATATTGTTAAAAATACATAAATACATAAATACTGATAAGCAATATATGTAGGCTATATTATATATTTTTTTATAAAATATGTATATAATATAATATATATGTAAAATATAAGAGTTTTAACACTGTGTAAACTTTTATTTAATTCTTAAAGACATATTTCATAAGCATTAAACACTTTAACATTACGACTCTTAAACCTGAATATATCTTCAATTTTTTTTGTGTACTTTGAATCAAGCATGTTTTATTTTATAAAATAAAATTTAAATATTAAATATTATTCAAGGCCGCACCCGCATCTAGGAGAAGATGAGAGAACATTTGATATGATACTGACTTGGTTACAAGTTTCTTGTGGGAGGTCGTGAACATTATTTAACTTTGTATAGTTATGATTACTGTGTGAAAAGAATAACATTACAATATTTCAATAATTATTCATTCGATTTGAATCTAAAACCCAAATAATCAGTATTAAGTAAGAAATTAGAATTCGTAATTAGTTTAAAAGAAGATAGACTATTCTTGCCCATGTCTTGTCCGTCATCGTAGGTAAAATTATTTTAATAAGTGTGTAAACTCAATCCACACAAAATCATAACTACATTTTCATCGTATGTCTAAATAAATAACACATAACGACAAAAATATTTTTTCTTGATATAAAACCACCTTGAACTTAAAATAAAATTCATTTTAACATGTTTATTTGAATTTACACGCATACATTTTTGGCAGAAAGAAGATTCAATATATCAATAGCAACTGTATATACTCTTGGAGAATATAATATTATGAATATACACATTCATAAAGTATTTTAACGGTTGGGTCGCGTTCTAATATAAATGTACCAGCATGGCCCTCACTTGGGAAGTACATTATCCTTTTCTGCTTAAATATTTAAAGCTGAGAAAATTTTAATATTTAAAGAGATAATGGGGTTTTTAATTCTGTTTGTAAAACATTAATTACGGTATTATTACAATATTTACTCTAAAATCACACAGAGAGGCATTTAATTAATAGTTATTAAACGTGACGTGGTACTTTTATTTATAATGTTAAGTCTTTAGGTTGAGATTGATCGTTAATAGTATATGATTTTGTTACCAAATAGATTCAAACATAATATTTTAGTAAAGAAAATGTAGGTTTCAAAACTGATGACTAAAAGAATTTCAATAAAAAATATATAAGAAAAGTAATTATCCATTATGAAGTAAGAAAATTAATAAAATATATTTATAGACGATATATTTTTACCATCGGAAGATTACAGTAAACCTTCAAACAAGCTTACGTCATTATAATGAAATATTTCATATTTTTGAACATAATAGTATCCAATTTATTTTTTGCTTGATTTTACTTTAAAAACAACCTCTCTAGTACATGGATATTTAAAATTTAAATGCAATCCTTTTTCTCCCAGCAAAGATGAAGCTAAGTTGAGAAAATAGTCTCTAAGGAAGGCTTCATTTAACAAACCATTATACTTCCTTTAGTACTAAGAATATGGTAAATGCGTCCCAGCAGTGTTAATAGAGTGTAGTTTTACAGTTATAATTTTACCTTCACGTCCTCCCTTTTATCCAGTAAGTAAAGACTAGCGATTATATTTTAAGATAATTTTTCAGATATTACTATACTTTTAGATCTAGTTCAAATTTATGTTACATTGCCTTCGATCCCGTGGTACGGCAAAGATCCGAAACTAATTTATTTGATCGTTACGAAAGCCACAAAGGTGAACAAAACATCCATAAAAATATACATATGTATGTAATATATGCATTTGTTTGTGTGTGTTTGTAGACTTACGTGAACAACCGTGTAAGTATCTTCCAATTGTGGTACAATTTTCCATGAATGTGTAGAGCAATATAAACTTTATTTAGGTTGCAATCCAGTAAGGTCATGTAAACGGGCTGTTATGGATATTTTAATTTAACATACATCCGATGACCTAATGTTTTTGTTACACCTGATGGTGACTTCCTCCAGAAGTCCAAAACCATAGTAGTGTACTACTAAAAAAAATCACTTGAAGCAAGATGGCCTAAACCATTTTGCTTAGACCTTTTTGATCATTTACTATCTGGAAAATAGCTTCAGTGTGATTTGTAATTTTTTTTATTTAAGAAAATTAAAACAGCATAAACGAGTAAAAACAATATACTTATAAGACTTATACTTTATAAATATTTTGTATACTAAACAAAAATAGGCTCAAGGCCTATCATACGTAAATCTTTCTTGTTTGTATATCACTATTAATAACTTGACCGTTAAATTATCTTTATAAAACCTGTTTATCGTTTTATTATTTGGAAAATATATTCTATGCGACATGTAGTTAAATTTTAATTTCAGGATCATTGAAAAAAATCTGGATTATTGTATTCCCAAACATAGACACGAACTAGGCTAGGCTAGTGTTTCCGTCAGATTCCTCTAATTTGAAATTCTTCTGTAACAGATGAATTTTTACTCATCCACACATCAGTAGTATGTAGACCACAAAAAACACCAAAAAAATCATAAAGTAAAAACACCTAACAAATGGTCTCTAGACAGTTGAAACTATAAAGTGTGAAGATTTACAAATAGGCCTACTTACGTCGACATGTACATCTATGTTGATCTAAACTATAGTAATGGGTTCTAATAGATATCAGACTGATGGTTTTGAAGGCAAAAGATATTCAAGAGTTATACTGATATGGCATACATTACAGGTTGTCAAAATATGGACTCTAACTCGAATATACGCGTTTTTACACTCCAGTTAATTATGATTTTTATTGAAATTGTATCGTAGGGTGTTGGATACCAATTACATTCTGACAACAGTATCGTTTGAAGAGAAAGTAAATCAACATCTATAACATGGGTCTAATAAAGTAAATGACGTCATTGTCAATTTGCGGGTGAAAATTCGCGGAACAGAACATGTTCGTAATTACCCTTGAAAATTTAGTATCAAATTCCTTTATAAACTATTGGCGCATATTTTATATACTATAAATCCAATAAGGCTTATTCGAGCTTAAATAAAAAAAAATAGAGCAGTAAACGAATATTACTGTTAAAATATTTTCCATAAACATATGTATGAGTTGATTGTGTAAAAATGCTTGCAAACATTACAAGCAAAGGAAGAGATGAAGAAAACCAGAGAGTACCATTATATGATATTTTAAGACAAGACTTAATTAATTCCACAGTTAAATATTTACTTACATGACAGAGAGTAAAGTGGCGTTCAAAGTGATGGCGTATACGTTGTCTGTTTACTTGGAGGGTCTCCTTCAATTTTACAAAATGTACATGGCTTTGACCACAGACTTGTGGCTTTTATTAGCGGACATCTAATAGCATGCCTTGTAGAATCTTATTTAAAAAAAAAAAATTAAATATTACTCTATAAAAAGAAGCCATCTTTCAAAAATGAAGACATATATGAAACAGATACTATTTTGTATATCACACATCTTTATGTAATTGTGAAATCGTTTTTGGTGTTAGTATTTTCAATTTAATATAAATTTGAAATATAATTTTCCATAATAGTACTTTTAATACTGCTTTAAGACAATTTAAGGCTGCCGTACTTGAGGTATTAAGCTTTTTTATACTATTAAATATGTATTTATAAAAGTCTGAGTTTTAATAAAAAAAAATATCATCGTTCCTCCTACATTAAATTATGCTTTTAAAAGGTTAAAATTTAAGTAGAATATAAAAAAATATGTATATCGGAAATTAGAAGTCTCTAAATCAATACAGTACAAAATGGTAGTAGTAAAAAACCAGCTCACATTAATAAATGTTAATACATTTAACGTATCCACCATTTTGTACTGTAAAGGTAAAGGTTTAAATTAAAGGTTTCTGGCTTTGATTAATATTCTTCTTTTGTATTGACAATTCCGAAAACATAATATTCAATGATAATTACCAGTAAAATATTTTAACTTCACCAATAAATTTACCATGTCGTGGTACAGACAAAAATTGTCTTTTTGTTAAAGTACTATTTAAGTTTTCCCAAAATGAAAAAGATCAATAATGAATTTCGATTCGTACTTTATAATTAGTTTTCTTTGTGGATGATTAGAATTTTAAAATATTGTCATTTTTCGCTACCTATATTTAAAAGACAAAAATTTACATGGATATTTTCCCTAAGTAAAGACTGCTTGATTGGACCTAAGAGCTTAAAGATGTTTGAGCCATCTAAAAATTTCCCTATTTTGGGGTCCAAGGTGAAGCTAATAGTCCAACTTAAAAGAGTACTTAATATACCATTTCATTTTCCTTGCGTAGGCCTAACCTTTTCACACATTTTCCTAACTTGAATGTGACTAATAAATGTAAGGAAAAAGTCTAAGTGCACATGGTAAGACTTATAATATATAACATAATTCTGGATGCCTGCATACGGTGTCAGATGCGCATTCACATGATTACATTTTATTAAGATTAAGGATACTCAGGTTCACTTCACCTTGCGTAAGTGACCAGGTGTTTCATCAGTATATTGATGATTTCATTAATGATCACTATTGAAGTCAGTCAAAGTGTTCAGCTCAAAGGTGGAATAGATTGAACATTAATCAAATCTATTGGACGGTAAATCTATCATTTGGTTTAATCGTTATTGCTGCTGTATAATGCTTTATAATCTTATTTTAAACATTTGTAAGACTTAAAAAGAAAACCCTTTTATAGCTATATAATCTCCATATTTTAAGACTAAGACTGTAAATAATAAAAGCTTTATAAAGAATATGGTCAAACACTACTTAAGTATCCATCTTCACCTTTGTCAAAATTTGGAAATGGAATTATGAGTTATATAATACTAAAATGCGATAAAATGCTCTCGCATTTTAATGCTCAAATGGATTTTTATTTTATTTTTGGTGAGCATACGTTTAAAAATCATTAGTAACCAAACCATGGTCAATATTTATCTAATTGTGAATGAATGATTAAAAGTATTTAAGCTGTTTTAAATAACCTGTCAGATATCAGTTAATTGTTTTATATTTATTTGGGTGAAACGGGAAAAATTTATAAGTATCCAAAATATTCATAGTATAATGAATTGAATAAATCAGGGGATTTTCATCATAAATTTTACTAAATATAAATACATTATAACTAATAAAAACAAACACACAATATAGATATAAATTAAAAAGCGTTAGTTTTCTCGTTAGTTTTTTAACGAGAAAAATAGTGAAAGTTGATGATTTTCTTTTGTTTTTCTTCCTTTTTGAACCATGCCCTCGCGCCTGCACCCAGACTAACGAAAGGAAGCGTGATCCATGCGCAGGCCCGAGGAGCGGCTCACAAAACTTTACATAACAAAATGAGAACCATGGATGGAGGCTCAAGAACAACACGCCATTTGAGAGAAACGAGCTGTAATTAACCATTTAAAAAAAAATAACACAACAATAACATCAACAACAATAATTAACAATAATACATGAATTAAATACTCTCAATTAAACTTTAAAAATTTTGATACCCGTTTACCCTACTAACTTACAATTATTTCATTAATCATTTTCAAATAGGCTAAATTTCAAAAATAAATCTTACTAGCTTTTACCTTTCAAAAAACTTTAAATTAACAAATTACAACATGATATATATAATGACTCTTTTAATAAATTCATTTCATCTGGTAACTATAGAAACTTTAGGGGCCCCAAATTAGAATTCAATAGAATATTTAATAAAATTATAAAATTTAAAAAAGATCAACAAGTAGCCTAGGCTAAAGAATTTAAAATTTAAAAAGAAAAACAATTAATAAATCTCTGTGCACAAATTAACAAATAGGTAACGAAATCTCCAAGTCCAGGACGGTGGTTAGCAATAATTAATTAGGCCTAAAACTTGCGGAATTTGCGGTACTAGTTCATGTTTCTGGGCGAGCAGCACCGGAGGGGAAGCAGGCATGACGGAAGAGGGGGGCCAAGATCCAGGGGTGGCCAAGAGTTGTAATTCCCACTCCGCCAAGGCTGATGCAGACTACCGGTACTCCATGTTCCTCCTCACGGGCCCTGAGTGACAAAACCCAGGAAACACAGTAGTAAGAGTAATAGACTGAGTCCATATCCGCAAGGTTCACTGTCACATCTTTCACCATTTACATTTAGTTCCAATATTTCACTGCTTTAGGCCTAACATATCATTTTCAAGTTTCTAAATTTTTTAAAAGGTTTGTCTCTCTATCACAGCTCTCTATCAATATAAAACATTTCAAACAATAACAATATTTTAAACATAACAATTAACAGGTTAAACAGTACAAGAACGGTAACATTAATATTTGCGGTAAAGGTGTCAGCAGGCTAGACGGGTATGTGACAGTGATAAATTTCACCAATAGAGAGAAAATATTTAAATTGCCTGGTCCAAAGTGGCCAGAAGAACAAGTTAACAGAGAACAATTGACGCTTAAACACAGAAAAATACTTTAAAATTGACAAAAAACGTTCCATACAAAAATTTAGGCCTAACGCAACGACTCATGTATTTTTGCTAATTTCTCCAAAAGTTGTGATCCGAATTTGTTCGGAATGGTCTTAAAAGCTGGGGGAAATGTTCCAGCAGCTTCTCCAGACCATCCCAAACCTTAACTCAAAGGCTGAAACCAGTTGGCCTATTGGTTACCCAGTTCAAACCTGAATGAAAAGTTGCCAAACTAAAAGTTACTGTAACTTTCTTAAAACTTGAGTAAAATGACTCAAACTTTCAGGGGAGCTTTAAGAGCAGTTAATTCAACTTAATTTAACTAGTTTGGCAAGGACAAAGCAAAATAAAAGACTTTAACCTTACTTGACTGGGTAACACAAACTGAACATTTTACAAGACAAAACAACACTAAAAATTGTACGGGACACAGAAACAAAAGACTACCAGAGTAGTAGCCTAAGACAATTACATTTACTGAGCAAAAATTGTAAGCCTAGGCCTACCACAAAACAGTCAGAAGGACCCAAAACTGACTTGGCAGTTTCTCTCAAATAGCGGCCTTCCAACAAACATTTCTCAGTCAATTCTAGGCCTAGCATTTCGGGCAAAGCCCTGAATTATACAAAACCACAGAGAAAAGGGAAACTAACTATCAAAAGTCTTCCACGACCCCAAGACTAGGTTCCAGACCTAGTGCAACATGTGCACTAACCTAAGTATCAGAAAAAAGTCCAAACTTACCCATCAAGCGCGCTGGGCGCTCTTAATTTACTGCATAGTAGAGAATATCTTCACACAAGTAAGGAAAAGGCAAAAATACAACGCAAACATACTACAAAATTAAGATGAAAGACGATGCAAAATTTATGCCGATGCAGCGCTAACGAAAGTCTCGGAGCCTCTGAATCGTCGGCGGTGGGAGTAATAAGAACAAAACCCACAGCCTTGTTCGGGGTCGTGGAGTGAGAAACACTGAACTAGCCTACTATAAAAAAACACTTGAACCATTGATCATGAGTCGTGACATTCGCCCGGTGGAAATAGTCACGGCTCAACCTCCCTCCCCAAAAGAGGACACTCCTCTCCAAAAGGGACAAACAAACAAGCCTCTCCCCCACTTCCTGAAAAGAAATTGACCTGAAAGACAACTCAGGTGTCTGTGGTGGGGAACGCCAAGGGACTTCCAAACTGAGGGGAAAACTCACCCCCAGGGTTTGCTCTGGCCAGAGCTGGAAAATTTTGTGAGGGAAATTCCTTCGCAGAACACAGGGGACAGGAGAAGTGATCAGGTTCTCTGGCCCAGTGCACTTCCCACCCAGACACAAGAGGAAAGAAAATTGCCTACGGAAGAGTTCCGCGGAAGGGCTTGAGAAGAGAAATGTGCGCCCTCCGGAAAACTTTTCCAGTCCGCGGATCTCCAAGCTCCGCCGTGACAGGCGTCAAAAACCTCAGGATGCGGTGGGGACCTGACCACCGATGACACAACTTTGCAGCTCTCTTGTCCACAGCCGAACTGGCTGGATGAGCTTTACAAAACACCAAATCCCCCACCTGGAAAGGGTTGTCTACTCTACCACGATTGTGCTTCCTCCGGACCAATTCCCTAGCTCTGATCAAGTTTCTCCTGGCCGCTTGCCAAGTTGCCTTGACATCAGCCGCACCAGGAGGTGGCAGAAGGTCGCCAATTCCCCACACATTCGCTAACGGGTTGTTAGGCGGATAGCCTAGAAACAGCTCGAAAGGGACCGCCTTGTGACTCTCATGGTGAGCAGTATTGAAAGCAAACTGAAGCCAAGGGAGTTCCTGATCCCAGGTGGTCTGCTTGTCAGCATGGAAAGCTATGAGAGCGGAGCGAAGATTGCGATTGAACCTTTCAGCATGAGAAGGCTGTGGATAGTAAGGGGAAGTAGTCACATGGCGGATTCCGTGCCCAAAGCACATTCTTTTGAACAGATGGGAAACAAACTGTGTTCCGTTGTCGGAAACAATGGTGGCGGGTATTCCAAAATGTTGGAAAAGGTGAGTTCGAAGTACCTGCACGGTGAGCTGTGCAGTGGCATTCCTTAAGGGGAAAAGCCAACAAAACTTGGAGAAGGCATCCACACAAACAAGTAGGAACTTATTTCCTGACTTGCTACGCGGGAGAGGCCCTACATAGTCAATGAAAACCTTCTCCAAAGGTCTTTCCGCCACCTCAGATGACAACAAACCAAACTTAGAGTTTTGAGCGGGCTTGCTCAGTGAGCACGTTTGACAAGAACGCACCCTAGCAGCAAGATCCCGATCCATACCCTTCCAGATGAACATTTCCCTAACCTTCGCAATGGTCTTGTGGATACCTAGATGCCCACCCACAGGAGACGAATGAAAATACTCAAAGACCATAGGGATTAGAAGACTAGGCAGCACAACTTTAGGTTTACCTCGCTGCCGAGCGCGACAGCAAAGGGCACCCTGGGACAGAAAATATGGGGGGTGGGCTCCCCCATTTTGAAGCTCACCAATGATCTTTGCCAGCTCAGGATCCTTCAGCTGATGGGGAATGAAATCAGAAAAGGCGAGTGGAAACTCCAAGAGCACGGCACAACCCGGTTGCTCTTGGTCAGAAGGATGATCGTCGGGTGAATGGTACATCCTAGATAGTGTGTCAGCAATCACATTCTGAGTGCCTCGAACGTGTTGCACTTGGAACTTAAGGGACGATATTTGGACAACCCAACGACCAATTTTCCCAAGCTGGCGTGGATGTGCAAGAAGCCACGAGAGTGCCTGGTTGTCGGTTTCCAATAAAAACTCCTTGTGCTCCAAAAAGCGTCTGAATTTATTGACTCCAAACACGACAGCCAAACACTCGAGTTCATACACCGAAGAGCTTTTCTTTTCGCAGGGACTCAAAGTGCGTGAGGCGTACGCAATTGGCTGCCTAACACCATCCACCTCTTGTGACAACACAGCCGCAATTGCGACGGAGGAAGCATCTGTTTGCAAGACAAAGTTTTGATTGAAATCCGGCATCGCCAAAACAGGGGGCTGCATGATAGCCTCCTTGAGAAGATCAAAAGACGTCTGCTGCGCTTCACCCCAGACAAACTTGGCGCCCTTCTTCCGAAGCTCATTGAGAGGAGCCGCCAATTCAGCAACATTGGGTATGAAGCGTCGGTAAAAACCTACCATGCCGATGAACCTAGCAATACCCTTGACATCTCTGGGAGGAGGAAACTCCCTGATAGCCTGGGTTCTAGCGGGGTCGATGCAGACGCCTCTATGAGAGATAAGATGACCAAGGAACGAAATTTCCGGCTTTGCAAAACTAACCTTGTCAGGATTCACGGTAAGGCCAGCCCTATTCAATCTACTCATGACTTCTTCAAGATGAATCAGGTGATCTTCGAAGCTCTCACTGTACACCAAGAGATCGTCGAGGTAATTGAACACAAACTTGAACTTGACATCATGAAAGATGGAATCAAGGAGTCTGGTGAGAGTCTGGGCCCCCACAGCAAGACCCATCGGAACTCTTGTGAACTGATACAAATTCCACGGAACGCAGAAAGCAGTGAGAGGTCGAGACTCAGGTTTCAAAGGAATCTGATGATAGGCCTGATTCAGATCAAAAACAGAAAAATACTTGGCCTTACCGAACCAATCAAACGCAGAATGCAAATCGGGGAGAGGCACAGAGTCGATTTCAATTTGCGCATTCAATTTGCGATAGTCCAAAACCATTCGGGACTTGCCATTGGGTTTTGGGACGAGAAAGGCTGGACTAGCGTAGCTCGAACGGGAAGGTTCAATGACACCATTTTCCAGAAGTTCGTCAATGATTTTTCTGAGAGTTTCCATTTTGGGTGGAGCTAATTTGTATGGGTGAGAGCGAACGGGACGGGTATCTGTTAGACGAATCTCGTACTCCAACAGGTTAGTGACTCCAAGCTTTGGCGTCAGCACATCTGGGAAACGAGAACACAAGGTTCTGATGGCTTCAGCCTCGCAAGTAGTCAGATGCCCTAACGGATCAATTGTTGGCTTGCTGGGTATCTCAGGCTCGACTACCGCAGCACCACCACCAATTTCATCAGCAAAAGATATTAATACCCGCCTCGCAAATCGGAAAAAACACTGACCTCTGCCTAAATCCAAAATTAGGCCAGTGTGCTTGATAAAATCCGCTCCCAAAATGACAGGGAAACAAAGGTCCTTAGCCACCCAAAAACTCCAAACCCAAGAAAAATGTTCAATTTTGAACTTGAAACGGGCTTCATAGATGATGGGAAGGGGTGAATTTGACGCAGTCCAGCAGATAGGGGTTTTTCGCTCAACTTGCTTGATAAGCCCAGACGATTCAAGTTTTTCAAAAAGGGACAAGGAAATGAGGCAACGGGCTGACACCGAATCCACTAGGGCCTTCTGCACCGTGGAACCTATGAAGATGTTGAGACGTGGGCAAGTTGAGCGCGCCGCTTTCACGCCCATGGTAGCAAGGCCCGCAATCCCCCGCAGCAGAGGCTCGGTCACAGGTACAACACTCCCAGAAGGGGAGGCAACAGAAACATTAACTGACTTTAACTTAGACTTTGACTTACTTGAAAAAACATTCAAATTATTGCCCTTTACATCATCACCAACAACCTCACAGGAAGGATTGGGCAATTTTTCCTCCTGTGAGCAAACTAGTTTTTTGGACCACGTCCAAAATTTCCACCTTGACGGCAATGCCGCCGAATGTGACCTGGTTGCCCACAACCAAAACAAACAACAGGTTGCCTCTGCCACTGCGGCGGTTCAGGACCCAACACTCCCACGGGTGCTACGACAGCATGATGACCAGCTAGGGGAAGATGCCCCGCCGCTTGGTCTCTCTGAAAATCAGCGTCCTGGACAGATCTCGAAAGGATGGAAAGTCTGTCCAGATCCGCAAAAGATGCAGGCCGTGGTGCAAAAACCAGACGGGAGCGTTCCTCAGGCTTCAACCCCTGAAGCACAATGTCAATGAGCTCAAGCTCACTGATCCCCAAACGCAAGACCCTTTCCACCGTGCGAATGTCCCCCACGTACTGGCAGAGAGACTCGGCTGGCTGCTGAGGACGAAAAACTCTCTCAACTTTCAGCTTCTCCATGACCCGACGGGGCATGAAAAGCTCCAAAACTTCTTTATGGAAAACATCAAAGGTGACGCCTCTGCGCAAACAATCAAGCAATCTGTCCCCCAACGGTTTCAGACAGTATGGAGCAATGAGTTCCATCAAAGTTGCGTCTGACATGCCAGGGTATTCACGCATGCGCAAAACACTCTCCAGAAAAAAACAAAGACCATTCACATCTAACCCGTCCACCGGCCGGAAACCACTCAGGACAGAGGCAAGGGGATGGGGAAGTTTGCCAAAGGAGTTAGAGATGGAAGGGGAACTATGAACTTGAGAAGGAAAGGGAGATGGGGACTGGACATTCAGCGTAGCCGCAGCCAAGGTGGACGTGTGAGAGGGGGACGGTGTGACATTTGCATTTGACATTTGAACATTTGCAGGCAACTGGAGCAGTGTACTTGGCGTAGGCGGAGCCTGGGGGGTACCCACTGGAGCCACAACTTCAACAACAGACTTTGGCACTTCGTTTGAAGTTTCCGAAGAACGGTTGTCTTCAAAAATTTCAACTTTCTCCTTGACAGACTTTCCTGCCTTAATACTCTCCAAAATTCCTTCCAGCTCAAGAATTCTGGCTTCCACCCAGCTCTTGTCCTCATCTTGGATTTCAGGTTGCCCTGAAACCAAGAGCAGACGCTTACGCCAGTGCGTCAGCTGTGTGATAGCCGAACTCTTAGCTGAGCCCATAGGCAAACTACTCCAACTATCAATTTCCCCACTTAGCTCTTCCATCCTCTCTTTACATGCCTCCAGTTCCTCATCCAAACTGAGCGACTCAACCCAAGCTTGAGGCATGCTAGCAATTTGTCTGAACTGTGTACGCAAAGTGCGTACATCAGTTCCAGGAGTCTCCCCCCGGGACCGCACCTCGTACACCAGCTCCGGCTTCCTCAAATATTCCGGCACAATTGACGCCATACCGAGTCTCAACCAGCACTTGACTCAAAATAACAGCCAACAAAATTTTTTCACAAAACAAACACAGAAATTTAATTCCTAAGGCTTCTGGACGTTGATGCCTACGCACCTGATGGGGCCCAAAAGAAGAACCTGCCCATTCATACCGCAAGTACCGCAAGAAAAAACAACAACAAATGACCCACGAACGTACACACACACAAACATACACCGATACATACACTAGACAACACCTAACACTTGTGTGATGGGGTGTACACACAAACCTTTTTTTTTTTTTTTTTTTTTTTTTTTTTTTTTTGACACATGACCATGCTTTTGACACTCTTGCTCCCGAAGGATGCAAGTCATTACCACCGATTCCACCCGGTGCCTCGGCCAAAGGGCGAGCTCCTAATAAAAATGTGTTTACGCCCCACCACAACAACAACAAGACCTTTTTCCAAAACTGCCAGGCCAGAACATTTCCAAGAAACCAATCCATCCACGGCTCTTCAAAACAAAACAAAAAACAGAACGCGGACAGTGATCGCATCTCTAAGTATCCGAGTCGTGAAACCAAGTTTCACGACAAGGCACCCAGGACGCAACCCACTAACCACGCTCTGCTACCAGATGAACCATGCCCTCGCGCCTGCACCCAGACTAACGAAAGGAAGCGTGATCCATGCGCAGGCCCGAGGAGCGGCTCACAAAACTTTACATAACAAAATGAGAACCATGGATGGAGGCTCAAGAACAACACGCCATTTGAGAGAAACGAGCTGTAATTAACCATTTAAAAAAAAATAACACAACAATAACATCAACAACAATAATTAACAATAATACATGAATTAAATACTCTCAATTAAACTTTAAAAATTTTGATACCCGTTTACCCTACTAACTTACAATTATTTCATTAATCATTTTCAAATAGGCTAAATTTCAAAAATAAATCTTACTAGCTTTTACCTTTCAAAAAACTTTAAATTAACAAATTACAACATGATATATATAATGACTCTTTTAATAAATTCATTTCATCTGGTAACTATAGAAACTTTAGGGGCCCCAAATTAGAATTCAATAGAATATTTAATAAAATTATAAAATTTAAAAAAGATCAACAAGTAGCCTAGGCTAAAGAATTTAAAATTTAAAAAGAAAAACAATTAATAAATCTCTGTGCACAAATTAACAAATAGGTAACGAAATCTCCAAGTCCAGGACGGTGGTTAGCAATAATTAATTAGGCCTAAAACTTGCGGAATTTGCGGTACTAGTTCATGTTTCTGGGCGAGCAGCACCGGAGGGGAAGCAGGCATGACGGAAGAGGGGGGCCAAGATCCAGGGGTGGCCAAGAGTTGTAATTCCCACTCCGCCAAGGCTGATGCAGACTACCGGTACTCCATGTTCCTCCTCACGGGCCCTGAGTGACAAAACCCAGGAAACACAGTAGTAAGAGTAATAGACTGAGTCCATATCCGCAAGGTTCACTGTCACATCTTTCACCATTTACATTTAGTTCCAATATTTCACTGCTTTAGGCCTAACATATCATTTTCAAGTTTCTAAATTTTTTAAAAGGTTTGTCTCTCTATCACAGCTCTCTATCAATATAAAACATTTCAAACAATAACAATATTTTAAACATAACAATTAACAGGTTAAACAGTACAAGAACGGTAACATTAATATTTGCGGTAAAGGTGTCAGCAGGCTAGACGGGTATGTGACAGTGATAAATTTCACCAATAGAGAGAAAATATTTAAATTGCCTGGTCCAAAGTGGCCAGAAGAACAAGTTAACAGAGAACAATTGACGCTTAAACACAGAAAAATACTTTAAAATTGACAAAAAACGTTCCATACAAAAATTTAGGCCTAACGCAACGACTCATGTATTTTTGCTAATTTCTCCAAAAGTTGTGATCCGAATTTGTTCGGAATGGTCTTAAAAGCTGGGGGAAATGTTCCAGCAGCTTCTCCAGACCATCCCAAACCTTAACTCAAAGGCTGAAACCAGTTGGCCTATTGGTTACCCAGTTCAAACCTGAATGAAAAGTTGCCAAACTAAAAGTTACTGTAACTTTCTTAAAACTTGAGTAAAATGACTCAAACTTTCAGGGGAGCTTTAAGAGCAGTTAATTCAACTTAATTTAACTAGTTTGGCAAGGACAAAGCAAAATAAAAGACCTTAACCTTACTTGACTGGGTAACACAAACTGAACATTTTACAAGACAAAACAACACTAAAAATTGTACGGGACACAGAAACAAAAGACTACCAGAGTAGTAGCCTAAGACAATTACATTTACTGAGCAAAAATTGTAAGCCTAGGCCTACCACAAAACAGTCAGAAGGACCCAAAACTGACTTGGCAGTTTCTCTCAAATAGCGGCCTTCCAACAAACATTTCTCAGTCAATTCTAGGCCTAGCATTTCGGGCAAAGCCCTGAATTATACAAAACCACAGAGAAAAGGGAAACTAACTATCAAAAGTCTTCCACGACCCCAAGACTAGGTTCCAGACCTAGTGCAACATGTGCACTAACCTAAGTATCAGAAAAAAGTCCAAACTTACCCATCAAGCGCGCTGGGCGCTCTTAATTTACTGCATAGTAGAGAATATCTTCACACAAGTAAGGAAAAGGCAAAAATACAACGCAAACATACTACAAAATTAAGATGAAAGACGATGCAAAATTTATGCCGATGCAGCGCTAACGAAAGTCTCGGAGCCTCTGAATCGTCGGCGGTGGGAGTAATAAGAACAAAACCCACAGCCTTGTTCGGGGTCGTGGAGTGAGAAACACTGAACTAGCCTACTATAAAAAAACACTTGAACCATTGATCATGAGTCGTGACATTCGCCCGGTGGAAATAGTCACGGCTCATTTTACAGTCAGGAAACTTTAAAAGGTTTAGGAACAGCTATAATGTCTCAGTGCACCTTAATTGCTTTACCTGCTAATTAATAGAGAAGAAGAGTGTGTTCACAATCCATCAGTAAGAACTGAGAATAGTTATTTGTATAACTCGTAGACGAAGCGGCACTTTGCAGCAAAGACACTAATTTGCACTCGTGTTACTAATTATATTTTTCCTAAAGTTATAAAGATCGTAGTCGTAGTGTCTTTCAGTGTTGCCAACTTATTTCCAAGCGTACACGGATGACGTGCATATTAAAAGCATACTATTTTGAGTTGTTTGGTTGAAATACTGCGACAAAGTAAACACTGTGACAAAGTAAGAAGTTTGCGGCAAAGTAAGTAAATGCAGAAATTAGCTACACAGCAGCTTTCTGCAGGCTACTATAATCAGTGCAGGGAAGCCCACTCTGTTGGGTGACTGTAGGAAAATATTTTAAAATAAACCTACATATACATACACATTCTTCAATAGAAACACATTCCTCAAACTCTGCAAGTTGAGCTCATAACTAATCCCACTAGTGATTTTTAAATAGTTTTTTTCTTCACGCTTTCCTACTGCTAGTTTTATTTCGAATGCTAGTTCTATCAATGCTCTGAATAGCCCACGGTAATCCAATCTGGTTTGCAGCTCGGAAAGTTCTTTAGACTTTAATTGTGCCTCGCTCTGAGTGTCAAATTACTTAATTTCTATATATATATTTCCTAACGTTGTTCATATGAAAATTAAATTACAAACAAGAGTCAAATAATCTCAGAGATGTCATCACTCTACTTAAATGGATCTACTGTTTGAATGAATAAACAAATAAATAAATCACATATATATATTGAGTTTATCATACTTGTGTGTTTAGTTATAAATGGCAACCTCAATTGAAATTTCATTTATAAGAATTGAACATAATACTCAAGCATGTGTGTGCACTTCATGACGTTATAAAGATTGTTTTCCTTGGCGTTATTAATATTCGTAAACATGAGCTTACACGTTGACATTTATTTCATAACTGTTATTTTTTCTTAATTTTTTTTCATTAAACTATTTAATAGGCAGAACACGAAAACCGATGTTTTAGGAATATTACTTAGTAATTACTTAAATTATTTGATTATTTTACACCTACTTTAGTGTTTCTGGAATTATTTAATTTTACTCTGCTGATACCACTCGCGAAATGGGCTATCTTACCTCCATATGTATCCAAAATTGTCACTAAAAATACTTTAGTTTTGACATCATAAGACCGACTTATTTTGAAGCGGAGACTGGAGATATTAAACCATTGTATTAAAAGATACTTTGACAGTGTTTTGGGTTGTGGGTATGTCAAAACTAGTGGGCTTTCTTTTAATGGAAACTTTGTACTACAGATTAGATTAGACAGACTATTTTCTAAAATTAGCTTAGTTGAAATCAGATGTAGATCAGGACTACATACGTATATATTTTGTGACTATGACAATAGTGTGAATCGTAAATAAAATACACTATCTACAACTAATGATATCACACCAGAGTCTAAAGTAGAAAAAATAAATATTTGTGGATAAAGAAAATACTCTTTCTATAATTATTAATATCGTATCATGGTCTAAAATACTTTGCTACTAAAATCGGTGATTAGTGAAGCTTGAGACATATTGTTTCCTCATACTGTACATAATAAACGTTCTTGGACTAAAAGACATTAATTACCAAAAACTGTTTTAACTACCTTTCGGGAAAATAGAATAATTGTTAGAAGTTACATAATTCCAATATTTGTATGTTATATAATTCCAATAATTTATTTTAAAATCCTTTAAAATAAATTTCCTTTCACTCCTTAAGGCTACAGAGGGCAGTTATAATTTTATTTTTGATTCACGTATAACTGCATATTAGAAATTATTTCCCAGATCCATCCGAGTAGTAGGACGTAGGCTATAAAAAATTGTGTATAAAGAATATACTGTGACGGGTGGCGTCGTCCTGTAATCCCTACTAGGAGGTCACGAATTGTGGATATTTATAGGGATGTACTGTGGATGCGATGCTCCCTGGTGTGGATTAACGTCCGCACTAGTGAGTACTGCGACTATCCGCAGTACTATCCTAATAATTAGACCAATTCGTTAATTACGAGGAAAAAATCTGGTTCGGATTCCACAATAAACTGTAGGTCCCTTATAGTATGGGCTATTAATTAACAGCTGTGTCTAAGGAACATGTTAGCCTTAGTCACTAACAAGACTACAAGATCGCGCCACTCATCCTACACTCACCCTTCACTCATATTTGGGTTAAAATACGCACATAGTGGCGTCCCCATCTTAAATAATTGATAATTGATACCTGAATTTTCATAGAATTGGAAATTGAAATCGAGTTATAAGTAGGTTAGGTTTTTTATGACACCAACACATTGATTTCATCCCCAAACATTTAATTTCACAAAAGTTGCTGTAGGATTGTAAGTTATACAGTATATATAGGAGTGTAAATTATACACTCTTACATTCCCAGCGATATACTGGACCAAGCCTGTAAAATTCATAATGCACCTATGGAATGTTCAGTTAGTTAACCAATTTATTAGGGCAATTGTATATAGGAACAAAAGGTCGTTTATACATTACCATGAAAATTATTAAAAAGTATTTTTTGTGGCAGAAAACTCGTTTTATATTTGAATAACTATGTTATGGTAGCTGAAAGGTAATATTCACAAAAAATGTAAAATTTCAAGACTGGGTATAAGATCTAAAACGTTTTCAGAACTCCAAAGCTTACACAGCATTTTACGCTAACCACCTCAGGGGATTGTTGGCGTAACATTTCACATGTAACAGTCATAGTGCAACGTTTTTGGGGAGAGTCTATCCTACCATTTAAATATTTATACGATTAACTCCTACATATAGACGTACAACAAATATTTAATTAATGTGCCTTATTAAAAACTGTCACTCTAATTTCGCATTGGTTATGTACAAGAAAGCTAAAAATATTTGTAAACACAATATACTATAACGAATTATATAGAGGTAGAAATACGTCTTACCTAGCTTTCTGAATGTAATTCCTGATAACATTAAGTTTTTCAAGAGTATTTAAAAAACTTTGGCTACTTCATGTATGGCTGTTATTGTTTTTCTATTGATCCATAAAGTTATAATATGTCATTTGTAATCTTCATTATCGGATAGAGTCATGAACTTCGATGTAGAAAAGGTTGAGATATTGGGTCAATTAAATAAAAACTTATGCTTATGAAATAAGATTCTTATTCCGACAAAGGCTTATTTCGCAGAGTCTGGATTGTTTAGCGTTATTTTCTTTATTAATATTTGCAATTATAAGGTTTATAAGATTGTGTTACTGTGCAGTTAATTTCAGTTGGACTGTTTATTACAACCCTATGCTGTAAAATAATTACGCTTAAGCTATTTACTATCATCACGTCTGTGATTTGTTCCTAATGATATTCGTGTTACCATATGAAACAGATTCAAATATTTATATTATTTAAAGTTTAAAATCCTCTTCTCTTAGATAACTAGAGCGAGGTCAGCCTGATTTTTAAATAAACTATAAAACGATAAATATATGCTAACCTGTAAATGTAAATTATGTTGGAAATAATATGTTGTAAAATTCAAAGTACAAACCAAATAAATTTAACAATAGTGTTTAAAATACTTTACACATGTTTTAATAGCGAAATATACTGAAACTACGCATTAGATAGGTAGTAGAGAGTACATTTTCTATTGTATTAGAACTATAAACTAATAATAATTACTTTACATAAATGAACCAAAATAATGGTAGTCTCTTAGAAAACATGTACGTTTAAAAATACAAGTGTTTGATAATGTTTGACATTGAAACTGACGCAAGCTTACAACCAAACTCAGAGACTAAAACAATCAACAAACTAATAAATAGTTCACTGAATGTAAAAACAGCATACCGATTTTTAAATGTAGTGAGCAACCTCGAAAATAAATTCATTTTTCTCCTCAAAGTTAATATTCCATCCTCAACGCCTCAAAATACTCTCTTTCGCCTCCAATATTGTTTATTCATAGGAAGACCTTGAGTTTCACCTCTGGTCTAATATTGTAGAGGTTGTGTTAAAGTTAATTAAGTTTCGCAAACAATACATTATATTTACGTTTTGGTTTATGTTGTATTGACACTATAGCAAAATAAATGTTTAGAGTAATCGTTGCCATTAACGTTCTTGCTGTTTTGATATTTACTGTCAAAATTCACTAATTAATGTAAACATATTAAATATAAATAATATAATGTATATATTACAAATATTCATGGCATTTACTGACCTATCATGGATATGATAGATGTACTCTATGCAACATCAAATTGTACAAGCACATATAATTAATCACAGAGATAAATGGACAGTATTAAATCATTGAAGGTTTATTAATGAAGGACTTAGACTAATAATTTTCTCAATTAAAATATACATTGGCTATTTCTTTATTACAGTTAAGAACATAACAAAACTTTTCTTCCACTTTGTCTTCTACTTTTTCTTCCACTTCGTCTTCCACTTTTCTTCCACTTCGGCTTCTACTTTGTCTTCTACTCTTCTTCCACTTTTCTTCCACTTGTCTTCTACTTTGTCTTCTACTTTTCTTCCACTTTTTCTTCCACTTTTCTTCCACTTTGTCTTCTACTTTTTCTTCCACTTTTCTTCCATTTTGTCTTCCACTTTTCTTCCATTTTGTTTTCCACTTTTTCTTCCGCTTTTCTTTTTTACTTTTCTTCCTCTTTATCTTCCACTTTTCTTCCACTTTGTCTTCCACTTTGCTTCCACTTCGTCTTCTACTTTTCTTCCGCTTTGTCTTCTACTTTTCTTCAACTTTGTCTTCTGCTGTTCTTCCACTTTGTCTTACTTCGTCTTCTACTTTTTCTTCCACTTTTCTTCCACTTTGTCTTCCACTTTCTTTCATTTTGTCTTCCCCTTTTTTTCCACTTCGTCTTCCACTTTTCTGCCACTTCGTCTTCTACTTTGTCTTCCACTCTTTCTTCCACTTTGTCTTCTACTATTCTTTCACTTTGTCTTCTACTTTTTCACTTCTACTTTTCTTCCACTTTGTCTTCTACATTTCTTCCACTTTGTCTTCTACTTTTCTTCCACTTTGTCTTCTACTTTTTCCTACGACGTCTTCTACTTTTTCTTCTACTTTTTCTTCCACTTCGTCTTCTACTTTGTCTTCTACTTTTCGTCCACTTTTTCTTCCACTTTGTCTTCTACTTTGTCTTCTACTTTTTCTACTTTTCTTCCACTTCGGCTTCTACTTTGTCTTCTACTCTTCTTCCACTTTGTCTTCTACTTTGTCTTCTACTTTTCTTCAACTTTTTCTCCTACTTTGTCTTCTACTTTTCTTCCACTTTGTCTTCTGCTGTTCTTCCACTTCGTCTTCTACTTTTTCTTCCACTTTTCTTCCACTTTGTGTTCCACTTTCTTTCATTTTGTCTTCCACTTTCTTTCATGTTGTCTTCCCCTTTTTTTCCACTTCGTCTTCCACTCTTTCTTCCACTTTGTCTTCTACTATTCTTTCACTTTGTCTTCTACTTTTTCACTTCTACTTTTCTTCCACTTTTTCTTCTACTTTTCTTCCACTTTGTCTTCTACTTTTCTTCTACTTTTTCTTCTACTTTTCTTCTACTTTTTCTTCTACTTTTCTTCCACTTTTCTTCCACTTCGGCTTCTACTTTGTCTTCTACTTTTTTTCCACTTTTTCTTCTACTTTGTCTTCTACTTTTTTTCCACTTTGTCTTCCACTTTTCTTCCACTTCGTCTTCTACTTTTTTTTCACTTTACTTTTCTTCCACTTTGTCTTCTACTTTTTTCTACGACGTCTTTTACTTTTTCTTCTACTTTGTCTTCTACTTTTTCTTCCACTTCGTCTTCTACTTTGTCTTCTACTTTTCTTCCACTTTTCTTCCACTTCGTCTTCAACTATGTCTTCTACTTTTCTTCCACTTCGTCTTCTACTTTGTCTTCTGCTTTTCTTCCACTTCTTCTTCTACTTTTCTTCCACTTTGTCTTCCACTTTTCTTCCACTTTGTCTTCGACTTTTCTTCAACTTTGTCTTCTACTTTGTCTTCTACTTTTTTCCACTTTGTCTTCCACTTTTCTTCCACTTTTCTTCCATTTTGTCTTCCACTTTTTCTTCAATTTTGTTTACCACTTTTTCTTCCACTTTTCTTCCACTTTGTCTTCCACTTTGCTTCTACTTCGTCTTCTACTTTTTTTTTACTTTACTTTTCTTCCACTTTGTCTTCTACTTTTTTCTACGACGTCTTTTACTTTTTCTTCTACTTTGTCATCTACTTTTTCTTCCACTTTGTCTTCTACTTTTCCTTCCACTTTGTCTTCTACTTTTTCTTCCACTTTTCTTCCATTTTGTCTTCCACTTTTTCTTCAATTTTGTTTACCACTTTTTCTTCCGCTTTTCTTCCACTTTTCTTCCTCTTTATCTTCCACTTTTCTTCCACTTTGTCTTCCACTTTGCTTCTACTTCGTCTTCTAGTTTTCTTCCGCTTTGTCTTCTACTTTTCTTCAACTTTGTCTTCTGCTGTTTTTCCTCTTTGTCTTCTACTTTTCTTCCACTTTGTCTTCTGCTGTTCTTCCACTTCGTCTTCTACTTTTTTTCTTCCACTTTTCTTCCACTTTGTCTTCCACTTTCTTTCATTTTGTCTTCCCCTTTTTCCACTTCGTCTTCCACTTTTCTGCCACTTCGTCTTCTACTTCGTCTTCCACTCTTTCTTCCACTTTGTCTTCTACTATTCTTTCACTTTGTCTTCTACTATTCTTTCACTTTGTCTTCTACTTTTTCACTTCTACTTTTCTTCCACTTTGTCTTCTACTTTTCTTCTACTTTTCTTCCACTTTGTCTTCTACTTTTCTTCCACTTTGTCTTCTACTTTTCTTCAACTTTGTCTTCTGCTGTTTTTCCTCTTTGTCTTCTACTTTTCTTCCACTTTGTCTTCTACTTTTCTTCCACTTTGTCTTCTACTTCTTCCTACGACGTTTTATACTTTTTCTTCTACTTTGTCTTCTACTTTTTCTTCCACTTCGTCTTCTACTTTGTCTTCTACTTTTCTTCCACTTTTTCTTCTACTTTGTCTTCTACTTTTCTTCCACTTTTTCTTCTACTTTGTCTTCTACTTTTCTTCCACTTTTTCTTCTACTTTGTCTTCTACTTTTTTCCACTTTGTCTTCCACTTTTCTTTCACTTCGTCTTCTACTTTTTTTTCACTTTACTTTTCTTCCACTTTGTCTTCTACTTTATTCTACGACGTCTTTTACTTTTTCTTCTACTTTGTCTTCTACTTTTTCTTCCACTTCGTCTTCTACTTTGTCTTCTACTTTTCTTCCACTTTTCTTCCACTTCTTCTTCTACTTTGTCTTCTACTTTTCTTCCACTTTGTCTTCTACTTATTCTTCCACTTTGTCTTCTTCTTCCGCTTTTCTTCCACTTTTCTTCCTCTTTATCTTCCACTTTTCTTCCACTTTGTCTTCCACTTTGCTTCCACTTCGTCTTCTACTTTTCTTCCGCTTTGTCTTCTACTTTTCTTCAACTTTGTCTTCTGCTGTTCTTCCACTTCGTCTTCTACTTTTTTTTTTCACTTCGTCTTCCACTTTTCTTCCACTTCGGCTTCTACTTTGTCTTCTACTTTTCTTCCACTTTTCTTCCACTTCGTCTTCTACTTTGTCTTCTACTTTTCTTCCACTTTTTCTTCTACTTTGTCTTCTACTTTTCTTCCACTTTGTCTTCCACTTTTCTTCCACTTTGTCTTCTACTTTTCTTCTACTTTTCTTCCACTTTGTCTTCCACTTTTCTTCTACTTTTCTTCCACTTTGTCTTCCACTTTTCTTCTACTTTTCTTCCACTTTGTCTTCTACTTTTCTTCCACTTTGTCTTCTACATTTCTTCCACTTTGTCTTCTACTTTTCTTCCACTTTGTCTTCTCCTTTTTCCTACGACGTTTTCTACTTTTTCTTCTACTTTGTCTTCTACTTTTTCTTCCACTTCGTCTTTTACTTTGTCTTCTACTTTTCTTCCACTTTTTCTTCTACTTTGTCTTCTACTTTTCTTCCACTTTTTCTTCTACTTTGTCTTCTACTTTTTTCCACTTTGTCTTCCACTTTTCTTCCACTTCGTCTTCTACTTTTTTTTCACTTTACTTTTCTTCCACTTTGTCTTCTACTTTATTCTACGACGTCTTTTACTTTTTCTTCTACTTTGTCTTCTACTTTTTCTTCCACTTCGTCTTCTACTTTGTCTTCTACTTTTCTTCCACTTTTCTTCCACTTCTTCTTCTACTTTGTCTTCTACTTTTCTTCCACTTTGTCTTCTACTTTTTCTTCCACTTTGTCTTCTACTTTTTCTTCCACTTTTCTTCCATTTTGTCTTCCACTTTTTCTTCAATTTTTTTTACCACTTTTTCTTCCGCTTTTCTTCCACTTTTCTTCCTCTTTATCTTCCACTTTTCTTCCACTTTGCTTCCACTTCGTCTTCTACTTTTCTTCCGCTTTGTCTTCTACTATTCTTTCACTTTGTCTTCTACTTTTTCACTTCTACTTTTCTTCCACTTTTTCTTCTACTTTTCTTCCACTTCGTCTTCTACATTGTCTTCTACTTTTCTTCCACTTCGTCTTCTACTTTGTCTTCTACTTTTCTTCCTTTTTTTCTTCTACTTTTCTTCCACTTTGTCTTCCACTTTGTCTTCCACTTTTCTTCCACTTTGTCTTCTACTTTTTCTTCCACTTTGTCTTCTACTTTTCTTCCACTTTATCTTCTACTTTTTCTTCCACTTTTCTTCCATTTTGTCTTCCACTTTTTCTTCAATATTTGAATGTGCTAAATTATTATTTTTTTATTATTTTAGCTTTTAATATAAACTGAAATCTTTTTGGAAGAATAAATGTTTACCCAACACTAAACCCCATTAACACACGTTCAAAAAGTCATGCTGGTTATCAAACTCGTTTGATTAAAGCGTTATACCAAATTTCATTAAAACCGGATCAGTTTTATTATCTTCTTAAAATTAGCAGATAAAAATGAAAATGTATTCAGTTAACGATGATCTTATATTTATTGTTGGGCTAACTAACAACTAACAATCCTTAACATGTAGGCTACAGCTGGACCAACTAAAGAAGACTTTAGTTTATGAGTAAATAAAGCTTGAGTATTATCTTCTTAAAATTAGCAGATAAAAATGAAAATGTATTCAGTTAACGATGATCTTATATTTATTGTTGGGCTAACTAACAACTAACAATCCTTAACATGTAGGCTACAGCTGGACCAACTAAAGAAGACTTTAGTTTATGAGTAAATAAAGCTTGAGTATTAAAAGATAAGGAATTACAAACTCTCTTTTTTAATATCTTAAAAAACCATGGGAAAAGATGTAAGATTATGGTAGATATTTACTTTTACAGTTTAAAGACGGAACATACAGTCTTTATAGTATAATTATAGAATCAATTAGAAAAAACGAAGATATTTTCCGTAAAAACTTAAATTATTTTCAAGTTGACTTAGAAATGGCAATTTTACTGTACGTATTTGCTTCAATATTATTTAAAGATAGTTTGAAGTTGCAGGACTTAATAAGAGATAGGCCAATCAATTAAAAACACTGGTACCATTTAATTTGATTGATTAAATTGTTTCTAGCTTAATCAATCCAACAGACATAAATGTTGTAGTTATCTCTCTCAAACTACTTAAATACATGCACAGACTAATCTAAGAGATAAGGTGTTGAGCAAGGATATTTATCTCTTTTAAAACCTTAACAATCCTTAAGGTTTGTTTTTTAAAGTTTTTAAAAAATGTTTTGATGTTTGAAACAAAAAATACTAAAACATAAACATAGACGGAAATACAAGTTCAACAAATATGATCTGACATCTGTGATGGCAAAAGTCTTTTTCATTTGTGATTCAATTTTGTATATGCATCGTTGACGTCAACATTTCCATGAAACGTCACTCTTGCGTAATTGAATTATGAGTTGACAATATTTGAAAAGCTACTGTGATCAAATTGTTTCATTTACCTTACACACTTATACACTTACCTTACAGTTAATTGTACAATTCTTATAGTTACTGATTGTGTTTTGTGAAACTTGGCTAAATGGTATTTAGGTGATGAAATATTTAGATTTTTTTACTAATTATTAATAAAAAATATTTTCCAAATGAGATTAGTAAACAAACCTTTACTCGTCGTATGTAACCAGAGGTAATAGTTTTATTTTAAAATGTTTAACTAACATAAGGTTCCCTTTATGATTTTGTAACTAAAAACCGCTCTGTTTTATGACTAAATCATACAACCAATGCTATTTACACGAATATCTTTATACACGAAAAAAGATATATGATTAAATATCACTGTAGAAACCTTATGGTTGTAGTTGACAATAAATTTAGAAGTCTGGAGACTTTATTCCATTCGATTGTGAAGTGCATAGGTCTACAGTATGTATTTGAAGATATTTTGCTTTGAAAGATAGGGGGGATTAAACGCACAATATTTAAACAATTTCTTTCCTTTATTGTCAAAGTTATATTTCATTGCAACTATGAAACTATTTTCTCTGAGTGCATTTTGTATTTTGATAGCTGAACCATGCCCTCGTGCCTGCCCCCAGACTAACGAAATGGAAGCGTGATCCATGCGCAGGCCCGAGGAGCGGCTCACAAAACTTTACTTAACAAAATGAGAACCATGGATGGAGGTTCAAGAACAACACGCCATTTGAGAGAAACGAGCTGTAATTAACCATTAAAAAAATAAACAACAACAACATTAACAACAATACATGAAGTAAATACTCTCAAATAAAGTTTAAATAAATTTTTGTTACCAATTTGGCCTACTCACTTACAAAGGAACATTAATTTAAAAAAATTCAAAATAGGCTAAATTCAGTCAAAGTAAATTTAATCAGTTTTAACCTTAGTAAAATAAAATTTGTAAAATTGCAACAATGAATAGGCTATATAAAAATCTCTTCCTTTAAATAACTGGTAACAATTTAACATTTAGGGGCCCCAAGAATTGAATTTATAGTGTTACAAGTCAGGAGCCCCACGCAACAATAGCCAGGCGCCGTCTCAAAAGGGTTGTTTGTTTACACGGGTTTCTAGCGCACCACTGATAGACAATAGACCCATGTCAACGGACTACCTCAATAGGGGCCCTAGAACCTTCTACACTTCTACGGCGTAAACACCTTTGTCTAGGCTACCAGGGGTCTCCAGAATGTTCCACGGCAAGCTTATATAAGGGACCGTCTTCCGGCACACGGCAGTTGAGTTGAGTTAAGTCTTCCGAGAATCATCGAAGCGACAGCACGCCGGTGTGAGTGACCAGTGCTAGTGGCAGTGACAGTGTAGTGACAGTGAGAGTAACAGTGTAGTGACTCTAGTGACAGTGTAGTGACAGTATTGTAACAGAAGTGATAAATCCTGTAGAGGCTAGCTGTAAGTAGAAACATTGTAAATATAATAGGCATTAGCTAGGTTTAGATAGGGTTAGTTAGGTGTTAGGTAATTGTAATATTTGTAAATATAGATTAATTAGTGTAAATAAATAGTTATCATAAAATCGCCAAGTTTTGTTTGTAAAGAACCCGTTAAGCCCGCAACAATTGGTGTCAGAAAGCGGCATTATTTTGGCGATTTTAATTGTAAAATATTGAGTTTTATTTTAGTTGTATTAGATATAAGTAAGATTCAGGGTCTTTGTTATATATTAGTAATTTGTGTCGTAAGTTTGTTTACGTACAAAGTTTTGTTAAATTTGCGTTGTAAAAAAAAATAATAATAATTTATTGTGAAAGTATTTTAATTGTTTGGTATAAAAATGGCTTTCAAAGGTGTAAAACTTGATGAATTAAAAGTAGCTGATCTTAGGAGAGAATTAGAAGAACGAGATTTAGATACTACTGGAACTAAATCAGCCCTTCAGGCACGCCTTAAACAAGCTTTAATTGATGCAGGTGAAGACCCAGATAACTTTTTATTTGAAACATCTGATATCAATAAAATGCTAAAAAACCTAGAGTCAAAGATGTCAGAAAATAGCAAAACATTAGAGTCATTGTCAGAAAATAGCAAAACATTAGAATCAAAAATTTCAGAAAATAGCAAAACATTAGAGTCAAAAATGTCAGAAACTAGTAAAGCTTTGGAAAACCTAGAAGCTAATATTGAGTCAAAAATGTCAAATGTAGAATCAAAAATGCTGAACAAGTTAGATGAGTATTCTAGCAAAGTTGATGATTTAGAAAGTAGGATGAATGAAATGGATGAAAAATTTAATTGTATAGAAAAGAATCTAGAAGATAGGTTAGTTGATAAGCTTAGGCAGGAGTTTGCTGCATCGGGGAGCTTCACACCTACGTCATCGGCTAGCACTGGCGAACTTCAGCAGGACAACGCCCTAGAAACGATCTCCAAGCCAGCGCCGACCATTGCTGCCGTTGCCCCTCAGAATATCGTTCCTAACTTCGATGGCAAAACCCCCTGGGAGGACTACATGCTTCTCTTCGAGACAGCGGCTATGGTCCATGGGTGGACCGAGGAGACAAAGGCTTCAGCACTGTGCCTTGCACTACGGGGCGATGCATTAGCTGTTCTGCATGCTATGCCAATGGTGGAGCGGAAGAATTTCGCAGAATTAGTAAGAAGATTGGACATGCGCTTTGGACATCGACATATGGACCAGCTCTACCGATCACAGCTGCGGAACCGGATCCAGAAGCCCAGCGAGTCACTCCAGGAGTTTGAAGCCGACATTGCTCGCCTGGTGAGAAACGCCTATCCATCGGTCACGGATGATGTCTACGAGAGTTTGGCGGTGGATAAATTCCTAGACGGTTTACGTGAACCTGAGACTCAACAAGCAGTGAAGCTCGCCAGACCAAAGACCCTGAGTGACGCACTGACACAGGCACTGGAGTTCGAGGCTGTGCGACAGTCGGTGAGGGGCCAAGCTCGAGTCCGCGTGGCAGACGCAGAACCTACAACTCCACTGGACATCGAGGAGCTAGTAAAGAGAGTGCTGGAGGCACTAAAAACTCGTCGCCGGCAGATACGCTGTTGGAGCTGCGGACAGATGGGACATCCCCGGAGTAAATGTCCTTCGACCACATCAGAACCGAAGCCGGAAAACTAAGGAGGGTTGATGGGAAGGGGCAACCGTCAGCCCGCGATTTGAAAGCCCCGAGGAAAAGTGTTAAAGTTGCTTCACTGGGAAGTCAGTCGAGCAGTTACTACGTCGACGGAAAGGTGAACGGCCGTCTCCAAAGCTGTCTTCTGGACACCGGGGCGACTATGACCATCCTGAATCCAAACACTGTGTCGACAGAAGATATTTCACCAACATCATGGTCTCTACGTACAGCTACAGGTCAGCTGGCTCAGGTCTATGGGCAGACGGTTGCTACCTTCCACATTGGCGGCTGCGTATTCCAACACTGCGCACTAGTTGCCGACATAGATGAGGACGTGATTTTGGGAACCGATATAATGGTGAAGTTCGGATTTAAGTTGGACATGTCAAGAGGATTAGTGACGCTTGGAGATGAAGATGTCATACTTCGGCGTGGAAAGGATATCTCTGCACGCGTCCTTCTATTGGAAGACACAACGCTACCAGCACGCAGCCAAGTCATCGTTCGAACTACTGTCGAAGGAGATTGGACTAGTGGGCAAAGTGTTCTTCTGGAGCCAGGAAGTGAAAGTGAATCCCAGCTTGGACGTGGTGTCGTTGTCGCCAGATCCTTATTTAACTTGGGACACGGAAATCCGGTGCGACTGATGAACTTGAATGGTTTTCCTGTGACAATAAAAAGAGGAGTAACGATCGGAACTTGCGTGGCTGTTAATTCAGTGGTGCGTCAACTAAAATCATGTCCGCCATCTCCAAATGGATTGCCGAAGGAGCTGGAAAATTTCGTGGAGAGCACCTGTCAGGAGCTGACGCATCAACAAAGTGCAAAAATAAAGGACTTTATTGCCAGATGGCAAGATGTCTTTGAGTACGGAAGTGGCCCTAGAGGAAGAACGAATATAGTACAACACAAGATAGACACCGGAGATGCAAAACCCATACGTCAGGCCCCTAGACGACTCCCACTGGCAAAACGTGACGAAGCCGAGGGAATCATAAAGGAGATGGAAGCAGATGGTGTCATCGAGCCTTCTAGCAGCCCTTGGGTGTCACCTGTAGTACTAGTGAAAAAGAAGGACGGCTCAACGAGATTTTGCGTGGACTACCGCCTCCTCAACAATGTCACCAAGAAAGACAGCTACCCTCTCCCCAGGATTGATGACACACTAGACACTCTGGGAGGATGTCAAATATTCTCTACTCTAGATCTCAGAAGTGGCTACTGGCAGGTCGGGCTCGATCCTGAGGACAAGGAGAAGACAGCGTTCTCTATTGGGTCAGGACTTTGGCAATTCACTGTACTGCCTTTTGGACTTTGTAATGCCCCTGCTACTTTTGAAAGGCTTATGGAGAACGTCCTCAGGGGATTGTCATGGGAAACATGCCTGGTATACTTGGATGACATTATCGTCCTAGGCAAATCCTTCGAAGACCACCTGAAGAACCTGGAGAATGTCTTCATGCGACTGCGGATGGCTAATCTCAAGTTGAACCCCAAGAAGTGCAACTTGTTCCGCAAACAGGTTAATTACCTCGGCCATGTTGTATCAGACAAAGGAGTATCTGTGGATCCGGAGAAGATCAGAGCTATCACTGATTGGCCAATACCTCAGGATAAACACCAAGTTAGGAGCTTCCTTGGGCTGTGCGCTTACTACAGAAGATTTGTAAAAGGATTTGCTAATATTGCCAAACCATTAACTAAATTGACCGAAGACAAGAGAACCTTTGTTTGGGACAACGACTGCGAGAAATCTTTTGAAGAGCTGAAGGCCAAATTATGCAGCGCACCCATATTGAGCTATCCACGACCAGACGGAAAATTCGTACTAGACACGGATGCCAGCAATACCGCCATTGGAGGAGTCCTTTCTCAACTTCAGGATGGAGAAGAACATGTGATCGGATACTTCAGTAAGGTACTGTCAGCTCCTGAGCGAAATTACTGTGTCACCAGGAGGGAGCTTCTGGCAGTGGTGAAGTCCATAGAACACTTTCACAAGTATTTGTATGGAAGAAGGTTCCTCTTGAGAACGGACCATGCCGCACTGATATGGCTTCTAAGATTCAAGTCTCCAGAAGGGCAGGTTGCTAGATGGTTGGAAAGGTTACAGGAGTATGACTTCGAATCAGTCCATCGTGCGGGACCGAGCCACAGGAATGCGGATGCACTTTCAAGAAGACCATGTGGAGACACCTGCATGCACTGCACACGCAAGGAAGACAAAAGTGCATCAGTTCATCGCGTGACCGCCGTTGACGACGAATGGGACAGTAAGAAGCTGTCAGAGGACCAGAAGGAAGACCCAGACCTAAGACACGTCATGCAGTGGAAGATGGACAATAAAGGAAGACCGTCGTGGCAGGATATTGCTCCATTGTCTAAGAACGTCAAGACCTACTGGGCGCAGTGGAACTCGATTTTAATGGAAGAAGGAGTTTTGAAGAGAGTCGTCGAATCGGAGGAAGGGGGGCACCGAAAACTCCAAATAATACTTCCAAGGAAGAGGGTTCCTGAAGTGCTAAGGGAAGTGCACGATGGAATTTCTGGAGGCCATCTAGGGGTACATCGTACACTGGTGAAAGTAAGAGAGCGCTTCTACTGGGCTAATCAGAAAGATGACGTCATAGACTGGTGCAGAAGATGTGTGACCTGCGCAGCATCAAATGGCCCTGTCAACAAACGAAAAGCCCCAATGAGGAAATACAACGTAGGTGCCCCGTTCGAGCGCATAGCCATTGACGTTGCAGGACCTTTCCCCATGTCCGATGCTGGAAATAGATTTATTTTGGTTGCAATGGATTACTTCAGCAAATGGGTAGAGGCCTATGCATTGCCTAACCAGGAAGCGGTAACAGTTGCAGATATATTAATCAAGGAAATGGTGAGCAGATTTGGCGTCCCGCTCGAACTTCATTCTGACCAAGGAAGAAATTTTGAGTCAGCGGTATTCTCTAGAATGTGTGAAGTTCTTGGTATCCGGAAGACTCGAACAACACCTCTTCATCCACAGTCAGATGGCATGGTAGAGCGCATGAACAGGACGATGGGAAGATACCTGTCAAAAGTTGTCTCCGATCATCAGCGGGACTGGGACCAATACCTGCACCTGTTCCTACTTGCGTATAGGAGTTCCGTCAACGAAACCACCGGCCAGACTCCAGCCAACGTAGTTTTCGGTCGAGAGCTCCGTCTTCCATGCGACCTGCAGTATGGTCTGAAGCCTGACGAATGTGTGGTTGGTGAGGATTTCGTATCCAATCTGCGGAAGAGGATGGACGAGATACACGAGAAAGTCCGTCGCAACATATCTGGAGCAAGCGACAGGATGAAGGAGAGGTACGACGTGAAGGCCGAGAAAGGAGGGTTCACACCTGGAAACCTCGTGTGGCTACACAATCCCCGAAGGCGTCGTGGATATTCGCCAAAACTCCAGAACTCGTGGGAAGGACCTTATGAAGTTATTGCCCGTTTAAATGACGTCATCTACCGGATTAAGAGGCAACCAAATGGCAAACCCAAGATAGTCCATTTCAACAGGCTTGCACGCTACAAAGGAGATCATGGCCAAAGAGATGAACAACAAGTTCGTAACCTATCGACCGACCCAAAAGGCGTCGTGCCTGAGAGACGTGGAAATGAAGGACCGAGGCTGTTATACAAGGACCTCTTCACTTTGCCAGTGGAATATGCCTTGGCGCACTGCGTAGCAGAAGACCTGAGAGCGTCGCGAGGTATAGCCACAGTCTTCAGGAAAAAGTTTGGAGGGACTGAAGATCTCGAGCGTCAGAGACCCGCCATTGGCACCACCCTTCACCTGAAGCGCAATGGAAGGCATCTGTTCTACCTCGTTACGAAGGAAACGACAAGCCGGAAGCCTTCCTACGAATCCTTGAAGAAGAGCCTGCAAGACCTGCGTGACAAGCTCCTTCGGATTGGAATAAAAAAGCTTGCTATTCCCAGGCTGGGATGTGGTTATGACGGACTGGAATGGAGGATTGTAAGAAATATGGTGCAGGAACTTTTTGAGGACACTGGCATCGACATTGTGGTGTGTGTATTCAACCCATGGGGAACCGGAGACATTATTGATCCAGAAGATCGCAAGCTTCGGGAGAAATCTGTTCTGGGACAGAACAGTCTTAAGGAGGGGGTAGTGTTACAAGTCAGGAGCCCCACGCAACAATAGCCAGGCGCCGTCTCAAAAGGGTTGTTTGTTTACACGGGTTTCTAGCGCACCACTGATAGACAATAGACCCATGTCAACGGACTACCTCAATAGGGGCCCTAGAACCTTCTACACTTCTACGGCGTAAACACCTTTGTCTAGGCTACCAGGGGTCTCCAGAATGTTCCACGGCAAGCTTATATAAGGGACCGTCTTCCGGCACACGGCAGTTGAGTTGAGTTAAGTCTTCCGAGAATCATCGAAGCGACAGCACGCCGGTGTGAGTGACCAGTGCTAGTGGCAGTGACAGTGTAGTGACAGTGAGAGTAACAGTGTAGTGACTCTAGTGACAGTGTAGTGACAGTATTGTAACAGAAGTGATAAATCCTGTAGAGGCTAGCTGTAAGTAGAAACATTGTAAATATAATAGGCATTAGCTAGGTTTAGATAGGGTTAGTTAGGTGTTAGGTAATTGTAATATTTGTAAATATAGATTAATTAGTGTAAATAAATAGTTATCATAAAATCGCCAAGTTTTGTTTGTAAAGAACCCGTTAAGCCCGCAACAATAGTAAAAGGTAATAAAATTTAAAATATCAACAAATAGGCTAATGAATTTAAAATTTAAAAGGAATAACAATAAATAATCTTTAAATCTTGATATAAACATCTAAAAATTAATCAACAATAAATGACACTAAATAACAACAGTAGTAACTTGCGGTAACTAGGCGGTAACTGTCTAGGGCATCTCAGTCACTAGGTGGAGGGGCGATGAAACTGGGCAGAGAGGGGGCATCCCAAAGTCCAAAAGATTGGCCCCAAGTAGGAAAAGCTTCTCTGCTACCAGTAGAAGGTCCATCTCCTAGGCGAGCAGCACGGGAGGGGAAAACGAGCAGAACGGAGAGGTAGGCCATAATCCCAGAGACAGCAAGGCGAAACAAACTTCCTCTCCACCAAAATAGCTCGGGTCTGCTTCATGTCCTCCTCACAGGCCCTGAGTGACAAAACCCAGGAAACACAGTAGTAAGAATAATAGACTGAGTCCATATCCGCAAGGTTCACTGTCACATCTTTCACCATTTACATTTAGTTCCAATATTTCACTGCTTTAGGCCTAACATATCATTTTCAAAAGTTTCTAAATTTTTAAAAGGTTTGTCTCTCTATCACAGCTCTCTATCAATATAAAACATTTCAAACAATAACAATATTTTAAACATAACAATTAACAGGTTAAACAGTACAAGAATGGTAACATTAATTTGCGGTAACAATGTCAGCAGGCCAGACGGGTATGTGACAGTGGTAAATTTCACCAATTGAGAGAAAAAATTTAAATTGTCTGGTCCAAAGTGGCCAGAAGAACAAGTTAACAGAGAACAATTGACACTTAAACACAGAAAAATACTTTAAAATTGACAAAAAACGTTCCATACAAAAAATTTAGGCCTAACGCAACGACTCATGTATTTTTGCTAATTTCTCCAAAAGTTGTGATCCGAATTTGTTCGGAATGGTCTTAAAAGCTGGGGGAAATGTTCCAGCAGCTTTTCCAGACCATTCCAAACCTTAACTCAAAGGCTGAAACCAGTAGGCCTTTTGGTTACCCAGTTCAAACTCGAATGGAGAATTGCCAAACTAAAAATTACTGTAACTTTCTTAAAACTTGATTAAAATGACTCAAACTTTCTGGGGAGCTTTAAGAGCAGTTAAAATAACTTAATTTAACTAATTTGGCAAGGACAAAGCAAAATAAAAGACTTTAACCTTACTTGACTGGGTAACACAAACTGAACATTTTACAAGACAAAACAACACTAAAAATTGTACGGGACACAGAAACAAAAGACTACCAGAAGTAGTAGCCTAAGACAATTACATTTACTGAGCAAAAATTGTAAGCCTAGGCCTACCACAAAACAGTCGAAGGACCCAAAACTGACTTGGCAGTTTCTCTCAAATAGCGGCTTTCCAACAAACATTTCTCAGTCAATTCTAGGCCTAGCATTTCGGGCAAAGCCCTGAATTATACAAAACAACAGAGAACAGGGAAACTAACTATCAAAAGTCTTCCACGACCCCAAGACTAGGTTCCAGACCTAGTGCAACCATGTGCAGCTAACCTAACTTTAGAAAAATGTGAAAAACTCACCCAAAAGGCGCGCGTGGCGCACTTGAACTACTCCATAACCTCGCAGACTAAGCACAAAGTAAAAAACATAATTGATTTTGCATAAAACATGTGCCAAAAGGGCGATGTAAAACGATGGAAAAATGTCTGCGAGGTTAACTAGTTGATTGTCACGCAACCTCTGAAGTGCTTGGCGGTGGGAGTAATAAGAACAAAACCCACAGCCTTGTTCGGGGTCGTGGAGTGAGAAACACTGAACTAGCCTACTATAAAAAAAAATTGAACCATTGATCATGAGTCGTGACATTCGCCCGGTGGAATTAGTCACGGCTCAACCTCCCTCCCCAAAAGAGGACACTCCTCTCCAAAAGGGACAAACAAACAAGCCTCTCCCCCACTTCCTGAAAAGAAATTGACCTGAAAGACAACTCAGGTGTCTGTGGTGGGGAACGCCAAGGGACTTCCAAACTGAGGGGAAAACTCACCCCCAGGGTTTGCTCTGGCCAGAGCTGGAAAATTTTGTGAGGGAAATTCCTTCGCAGAACACAGGGGACAGGAGAAGTGATCAGGTTCTCTGGCCCAGTGCACTTCCCACCCAGACACAAGAGGAAAGAAAATTGCCTACGGAAGAGTTCCGCGGAAGGGCTTGAGATGAGAAATGTGCGCCCTCCGGAACACTTTTCCAGTCCGCGGATCTCCAAGCTCCGCCGTGACAGGCGTCAAAAACCTCAGGATGCGGTGGGGACCTGACCACCGATGACACAACTTTGCAGCTCTCTTGTCCACAGCCGAACTGGCTGGATGAGCTTTACAAAACACCAAATCCCCCACCTGGAAAGGGTTGTCTACTCTACCACGATTGTGCTTCCTCCGGACCAATTCCCTAGCTCTGATCAAGTTTCTCCTGGCCGCTTGCCAAGTTGCCTTGACATCAGCCGCACCAGGAGGTGGCAGAAGGTCGCCAATTCCCCACACATTCGCTAACGGGTTGTTAGGCGGATAGCCTAGAAACAGCTCGAAAGGGACCGCCTTGTGACTCTCATGGTGAGCAGTATTGAAAGCAAACTGAAGCCAAGGGAGTTCCTGATCCCAGGTGGTCTGCTTGTCAGCATGGAAAGCTATGAGAGCGGAGCGAAGATTGCGATTGAACCTTTCAGCATGAGAAGGCTGTGGATAGTAAGGGGAAGTAGTCACATGGCGGATTCCGTGCCCAAAGCACATTCTTTTGAACAGATGGGAAACAAACTGTGTTCCGTTGTCGGAAACAATGGTGGCGGGTATTCCAAAATGTTGGAAGAGGTGAGTTCGAAGTACCTGCACGGTGAGCTGTGCAGTGGCATTCCTTAAGGGAAAAAGCCAACAAAACTTGGAGAAGGCATCCACACAAACAAGTAGGAACTTATTTCCTGACTTGCTACGCGGGAGAGGCCCTACATAGTCAATGAAAACCTTCTCCAAAGGTCTTTCCGCCACCTCAGATGACAACAAACCAAACTTAGAGTTTTGAGCGGGCTTGCTCAGTGAGCACGTTTGACAAGAACGCACCCTAGCAGCAAGATCCCGATCCATACCCTTCCAGATGAACATTTCCCTAACCTTCGCAATGGTCTTGTGGATACCTAGATGCCCACCCACAGGAGAAGAATGAAAATACTCAAAGACCATAGGGATTAGAAGACTAGGCAGCACAACTTTAGGTTTACCTCGCTGCCGAGCGCGACAGCAAAGGGCACCCTGGGACAGAAAATATGGGGGGTGGGCTCCCCCATTTTGAAGCTCACCAATGATCTTTGCCAGCTCAGGATCCTTCAGCTGATGGGGAATGAAATCAGAAAAGGCGAGTGGAAACTCCAAGAGCACGGCACAACCCGGTTGCTCTTGGTCAGAAGGAGGATCGTCGGGTGAATGGTACATCCTAGATAGTGTGTCCGCAATCACATTCTGAGTGCCTCGAACGTGTTGCACTTGGAACTTAAGGGACGATATTTGGACAACCCAACGACCAATTTTCCCAAGCTGGCGTGGATGTGCGAGAAGCCACGAGAGTGCCTGGTTGTCGGTTTCCAATAAAAACTCTTTGTGCTCCAAAAAGCGTCTGAATTTATTGACTCCAAACACGACAGCCAAACACTCGAGTTCATACACAGAAGAGCTTTTCTTTTCGCAGGGACTCAAAGTGCGTGAGGCGTACGCAATTGGCTGCCTAACACCATCCACCTCTTGTGACAACACAGCCGCAATTGCGACGGAGGAAGCATCTGTTTGCAAGACAAAGTTTTGATTGAAATCCGGCATCGCCAAAACAGGGGGCTGCATGATAGCCTCCTTGAGAAGATCAAAAGACGTCTGCTGCGCTTCACCCCAGACAAACTTGGCGCCCTTCTTCCGAAGCTCATTGAGAGGAGCCGCCAATTCAGCAACATTGGGTATGAAGCGTCGGTAAAAACCTACCATGCCGATGAACCTAGCAATACCCTTGACATCTCTGGGAGGAGGAAACTCCCTGATAGCCTGGGTTCTAGCGGGGTCGATGCAGACGCCTCTATGAGAGATAAGATGACCAAGGAACGAAATTTCCGGCTTTGCAAAACTAACCTTGTCAGGATTCACGGTAAGGCCAGCCCTATTCAATCTACTCATGACTTCTTCAAGATGAATCAGGTGATCTTCGAAGCTCTCACTGTACACCAAGAGATCGTCGAGGTAATTGAACACAAACTTGAACTTGACATCATGAAAGATGGAATCAAGGAGTCTGGTGAGAGTCTGGGCCCCCACAGCAAGACCCATCGGAACTCTTGTGAACTGATACAAATTCCACGGAACGCAGAAAGCAGTGAGAGGTCGAGACTCAGGTTTCAAAGGAATCTGATGATAGGCCTGATTCAGATCAAAAACAGAAAAATACTTGGCCTTACCGAACCAATCAAAAGCAGAATGCAAATCGGGGAGAGGCACAGAGTCGATTTCAATTTGCGCATTCAATTTGCGATAGTCCAAAACCATTCGGGACTTGCCATTGGGTTTTGGGACGAGAAAAGCTGGACTAGCGTAGCTCGAACGGGAAGGTTCAATGACACCATTTTCCAGAAGTTCGTCAATGATTTTTCTGAGAGTTTCCATTTTGGGTGGAGCTAATTTGTATGGGTGAGAGCGAACGGGACGGGTATCTGTTAGACGAATCTCGTACTCTAACAGGTTAGTGACTCCAAGCTTTGGCGTCAGCACAGCTGGGAAACGAGAACACAAGGTTCTGATGGCTTCAGCCTCGCAAGTAGTCAGATGCCCTAACGGATCGATTGTTGGCTTGCTGGGTATCTCAGGCTCGACTACCGCAGCACCACCACCAATTTCATCAGCAAAAGATATAAATACCCGCCTCGCAAATCGGAAAAAACACTGACCTCTGCCTAAATCCAAAATTAGGCCAGTGTGCTTGATAAAATCCGCTCCCAAAATGACAGGGAAACAAAGGTCCTTAGCCACCCAAAAACTCCAAACCCAAGAAAAATGTTCAATTTTGAACTTGAAACGGGCTTCATAGATGATGGGAAGGGGTGAATTTGACGCAGTCCAGCAGATAGGGGTTTTTCGCTCAACTTGCTTGATAAGCCCAGACGATTCAAGTTTTTCAAAAAGGGACAAGGAAATGAGGCAACGGGCTGACCCAGAATCCACTAGGGCCTTCTGCACCGTGGAACCTATGAAGATGTTGAGACGTGGGCAAGTTGAGCGCGCCGCTTTCACGCCCATGGAAGCAAGGCCCGCAATCCCCCGCAGCAGAGGCTCGGTCACAGGCACAACACTCCCATAAGGGGAGGCAACAGAAACATTAACTGACTTTAACTTAGACTTTGACTTACTTGAAAAAACTTTCAAATTATTGCCCTTTACATTATCACCAACAACCTCACAGGAAGGATTGGGCAAATTTTCCTCCTGTGAGCAAACTAGTTTTTTGGACCACGTCCAAAATTTCCACCTTGACGGCAATGCCGCCGAATGTGACCTGGTTGCCCACAACCAAAACAAACAACAGGTTGCCTCTGCCACTGCGGCGGTTCAGGACCCAACACTCCCACGGGTGCTACGACAGCATGATGACCAGCTAGGGGAAGATGCCCCGCCGCTTGGTCTCTCTGAAAATCAGCGTCCTGGACAGATCTCGAAAGGATGGAAAGTCTGTCCAGATCCGCAAAAGATGAAGGTCGTGGTGCAAAAACCAGACGGGAGCGTTCCTCAGGCTTCAACCCCTGAAGCACAATGTCAATGAGCTCAAGCTCACTGATCCCCAAACGCAAGACCCTTTCCACCGTGCGAATGTCCCCCACGTACTGGCTGAGAGACTCGGCTGGCTGCTGAGGACGAAAAACTCTCTCAACTTTCAGCTTCTCCATGACCCGACGGGGCATGAAAAGCTCCAAAACTTCTTTATGAAAAACATCAAAGGTGACGCCTCTGCGCAAACAATCAAGCAATCTGTCCCCCAACGGTTTCAGACAGTATGGAGCAATGAGTTCCATCAAAGTTGCGTCTGACATGCCAGGGTATTCACGCATGCGCAAAACACTCTCCAGAAAAAAACAAAGACCATTCACATCTAACCCGTCCACCGGCCGGAAACCACTCAGGACAGAGGCAAGGGGATGGGGAAGTTTGCCAAAGGAGTTAGAGATGGAAGGGGAACTATGAACTTGAGAAGGAAAGGGAGATGGGGACTGGACATTCAGCGTAGCCGCAGCCAAGGTGGACGTGTGAGAGGGGGACGGTGTGACATTTGCATTTGACATTTGAACACTTGCAGGCAACTGGAGCAGTGTACTTGGCGTAGGCGGAGCCTGGGGGGTACCCACTGGAGTCACATCAACTGACCTTGGTACTTCGTTTGAAATTTCCGAAGAACGGTTGTCTTCAAAAATTTCAACTTTCTCTTTGACAGACTTTCCTGCCTTAATACTCTCCAAAATTCCTTCCAGCTCAAGAATTCTGGCTTCCACCCAGCTCTTGTCCTCATCTTGGCTTTCAGGTTGCCCCAAAACCAAGAGTAGACGCTTACGCCAGTGCGTCAGCTGTGTGATAGCAGAACCCTTAGCTGAGCCCGTAGGCAAACTACTCCAACTATCAATTTCCCCACTTAGCTCTTCCATCCTCTCTTTACATGCCTCCAGTTCCTCATCCAAACTGAGCGACTCAACCCAAGCTTGAGGCATGCTAGCAATTTGTCTGAACTGTGTACGCAAAGTGCGTACATCAGTTCCAGGAGTCTCCCCCCGGGACCGCACCTCGTACACCAGCTCCGGCTTCCTCAAATATTCCGGCACAATTGACGCCATACCGAGTCTCAACCAGCACTTGACTCAAAATAGACAACAAAAGTTTTTCACAAAACAAACACAGAAATTTAATTCCTAAGGCTTCTGGACGTTGATGCCTACGCACCTGATGGGGCCCAAAAGAAGAACCTGCCCATTCATACCGCAAGTACCGCAAGAAAAAAAACAACGAATGACCCACGAACGTACACACACACAAACATACACCGATACATACACTAGACAACACCTAACACTTGTGTGATGGGGTGTACACACAAACCTTTTTTTTTTTTTTTGAGACACATGACCATGCTTTTGACACTCTTGCTCCCGAAGGATGCAAGTCATTACCACCGATTCCACCCGGTGCCTCGGCCAAAGGGCGAGCTCCTAATAAAAAGCGTTTACGCCCCACCACAACACAACAAGGCCCTTTTCCAAAACTGCCAGGCCAGAACATTTCCAAGAAACCAATCCATCCACGGCTCTTCAAACAAAACAAAAAATAGAACGTGGACAGTGATCGCATCCCTAAGTATCCGAGTCGTGAAACCAAGTTTCACGACAAGGCACCCAAGACGCAACCCACTAACCACGCTCTGCTACCAGATGAACCATGCCCTCGTGCCTGCCCCCAGACTAACGAAATGGAAGCGTGATCCATGCGCAGGCCCGAGGAGCGGCTCACAAAACTTTACTTAACAAAATGAGAACCATGGATGGAGGTTCAAGAACAACACGCCATTTGAGAGAAACGAGCTGTAATTAACCATTAAAAAAATAAACAACAACAACATTAACAACAATACATGAAGTAAATACTCTCAAATAAAGTTTAAATAAATTTTGTTACCAATTTGGCCTACTCACTTACAAAGGAACATTAATTTAAAAAAATTCAAAATAGGCTAAATTCAGTCAAAGTAAATTTAATCAGTTTTAACCTTAGTAAAATAAAATTTGTAAAATTGCAACAATGAATAGGCTATATAAAAATCTCTTCCTTTAAATAACTGGTAACAATTTAACATTTAGGGGCCCCAAGAATTGAATTTATAGTAAAAGGTAATAAAATTTAAAATATCAACAAATAGGCTAATGAATTTAAAATTTAAAAGGAATAACAATAAATAATCTTTAAATCTTGATATAAACATCTAAAAATTAATCAACAATAAATGACACTAAATAACAACAGTAGTAACTTGCGGTAACTAGGCGGTAACTGTCTAGGGCATCTCAGTCACTAGGTGGAGGGGCGATGAAACTGGGCAGAGAGGGGGCATCCCAAAGTCCAAAAGATTGGCCCCAAGTAGGAAAAGCTTCTCTGCTATAAGTAGAAGGTCCATCTCCTAGGCGAGCAGCACGGGAGGGGAAAACGAGCAGAACGGAGAGGTAGGCCATAATCCCAGAGACAGCAAGGCGAAACAAACTTCCTCTCCACCAAAATAGCTCGAGTCTGCTTCATGTCCTCCTCACAGGCCCTGAGTGACAAAACCCAGGAAACACAGTAGTAAGAATAATAGACTGAGTCCATATCCGCAAGGTTCACTGTCACATCTTTCACCATTTACATTTAGTTCCAATATTTCACTGCTTTAGGCCTAACATATCATTTTCAAAAGTTTATAAATTTTTAAAAGGTTTGTCTCTCTATCACAGCTCTCTATCAATATAAAACATTTCAAACAATAACAATATTTTAAACATAACAATTAACAGGTTAAACAGTACAAGAATGGTAACATTAATTTGCGGTAACAATGTCAGCAGGCCAGACGGGTATGTGACAGTGGTAAATTTCACCAATTGAGAGAAAAAATTTAAATTGTCTGGTCCAAAGTGGCCAGAAGAACAAGTTAACAGAGAACAATTGACACTTAAGAGGCGGTCGGATAGAGCCCCGTATCCCACATTCTGCAGGCGTTACGAGCAACAACACAGTTCTCCCAAAACAGATGGTTGTAATAGTACCACCCTAGGCCACCAGTTTCGTGGCTGTCGCATGGCGGGATCTGAGATTGTTGACAACCCTGTGTGACCTAGAAACTGGAAAGCATCAACTCGACTACCCTCAGCCAGTGTTCTAGCCCTTGTCTTTTGTTCCACCGCATGTTTCACTTTCACTGCTCGCTACCTTCGCTCACCCACCCTTTTCGTCTCAGCAGGTCTCAGTTCGTCACCCAATATGCACAGCAATATGCACAATATGCTAATTTTCCACACTCAAAAAGACTGTTTTGTTGATACAAATAGCTCTTTCAGTAAGACATTTTGATTTACACACTTAATTTTAATTTAAAATAATTACATGATAACGTATTCAATTATAAATAATATACTAGAGCTACTGAGCTCAATAATATAAATACTAGGCCTATCCCATATTTTTTTTATACAAATAAATTACATTTTTCAATCACAGTTCTTTATGGAAATTTATAAGCATCATAACAGATGATAAGTTTATGGAAAAGTTCATCAAAGGGTGGAATAAGTCTACATTATTATCCAATTTTTTTTATTTACCAACATATTGGTTGTGTTTATAGAAATACAGTTTGTTAGACCGCATAATGATTAGTCGTACATTACATATTTAGATAAAAAAGTATTTATATGTACACAAACTGCAAACATTAAATCAAGTTAAAATAAATTTGATACATTTTTTAAAACTTACATGAATTAAAAATACCATAAATAAAACCTTGAAAAATATATGCTTACACCTACAAGAAAAAATTACAAATATCGTCCCTAATTAAACTATAATGAAATACTTATGAAAAATACTGAACATATTAACAAAATACTGAATATATTTACAAACTACTGATCATATTTACAACAGACTGGACATATAGGAAATGGAACTATTTAAATTAGAAACAACAGTAGGTCCTTCGAACCCTAAGTATGTTTACACAAAATAGAAACATTAAATCACGTAAAAATAAATGTTAAGCGTATTAAAAAAAATATAATAAATTAAAATAGCATAAATAAAACCTTAAAAGTGTATGCTCAAACCTACATGAAAAAACTATAAATGTCGTCTCTAATTCAACTATAATGATATACTTATGAAAAATACTAAGTACTGTAAAAATATATTTACAAACGACTGAACATATTTACAAAAGACTGAACATATTTACAAAAGACTGAATATATTTACAAACGACTGATCATATTTACGAAAGACTGAATATATTTACAAAAACTGATCATATTTACAAAAGAATAAATTTATTCACAAACGACTTATCATAATTACAAAAGACTGAATTTATTAACAAACGACTTATCATATATTTACAAAAGACTGAACATATATACAATGGAACGAATTCAATTTGAAAAAAAAACAGTAGGTCCTTCGTGCCGTACCTATTTTTACGTTTCAAAGCCATTTGAAGGTTCAATCTGGCTCTGGCTGTTTTTTTTAGACTTTGCCTTATCCTGTGCCTCTATTATATACATAGGATTTCGAATGGGCATCGACCTTCGATGACGTGGGTCCACGATTTCTGGAACTACACAGTTCATGTAAAATCTTTCAAGTTTAATAATCATACTGTTCCAAAACTCGTCGTCTCTTTTAATTTTTTCTGTCTTCAGTCCTTTCGGCGTCCAGAGAGCAAAAACACAGAACTCACGACCGGTTACACCCAATTGTCCTTGGACTTGGTAGTAATAGTTATGAGTTCTGTTGATGTCACCGATTTTGCCGTCCTGAGACTTCCAGAAGGTCACTTTTCGGGATATGATGGCTTCATCCGGAGTCATATTCTTGGCGGAGGATGGGCATTTGATCTCTACGAGACCATCCGCACCTAACAGACCGTCAGGTGTGGCTCCCAAGAACATCTTTTGTGGATGTATGAAGAGTCCGCAGGGCTGGATAGTCGTCTCTAGCTCCCGCTCGAGGTGTTGCCGGGCGGTGTCCTCGTGACTCCTACCATACGCCATCGCCTCGCAGTCGAAGGTGGAGTAGAGCAGCTGCTTGACGAATGGACCGCAGCCTGTTGTAGGCTTCATCTTGCAGACTCTTCCGTAGTTGGATGCTGTCAGAAGATTCCTCCTAGTCTGCAGCCACACGCCACTGTTGCTCTGCTCCACAGTCTCCCGTTCCAACTTTTTGCGTTCCTCTTCAGTTTTTTGGAGGCTTCGCATGAACTCGTCAGTCTCCTCGGCCATGAGGTCTTCCTCGAGGTCAGGTTTCTGTGCAGCAGGTCCATAATCTTCATCTGGTTTGTTAGAAGATCGAAACAGACATTTCCTGGACCGTTTTTTTCCTTTCTGTCTATCGACCTTCCTTTTCCTCTTAATACCTGAAAAAGTATATGACATAATGTTTTAGTGATTTTGAATATTTCATACATTTACAGAGAAGAATAAATTATAGAGGTATTATTGTTGTAGGTTATTTGAGATAAATGGATGCAGCCCTCCATATTAACAAGACTTCAATGCAAATTAGCCATTCTTAGAGAGAAAATAATTAGTCTTTGTAGTGTGGCGAAAAGTAACGTTCAAAATACGAGTAAAAGTGGGTCTACAGTATATACTTGACCATTTAAAGTGCTCGACAAATATGGCACTCCAAACATGGTCTCAAATATGTAATGATTCACTGTCTACTCTTCTTATGAAAAATACTATTTTGCGTAGTAAACATTGTAATGATGACTTTTGGCAAGTGATAAACACATAGCGAAAAAAAAACAAAACTGGAAAACAAATATCGATCTCCAATATAGGCTAGTACTCCATTGTCTACTGACTCTCTTTTAATTTTAATTTTTAATTGTAAAAACATGATAAGATAACTTTAAACTTTGTTTTCACAATTTAAAATTTGTTTAGTCATTGTTTTCTAAATCATTGTTCCAGTGACATTAAAACATTAGGTTTACCTGTGCTTTTAGAATATATTCCAGGGCTTGACTCGCACATCTTTTTGTGGAGGAGATAGTGCGTGTTCCCCGAGTTGTACTGGAGAACTGCGCCAGAACAACGGCCCTGATATGACCCCCGAAGTGCGAAGTTGATGCGCTTGCCGCCGATGTACTTGGCGACTATGGAATTGTAATGTTCCGCAGGGTTGCTGGTCACGTTGGCGATAAGGCTGCGACTGTGTCGGCTTAGGTTTTTCACTTCCTAAATAAAGAACAATGGGGTTACTTCTCTAACAATAACAATCACACAGTGAATGTAACAAAATAGTAATGGGTGATCGGATTAGTTAGACATCTGTGACAATTTATTCTGATGGTTAAGTACCAACCTATATTAAACAAATGTACAGACTTTAGACCGGGCCCTAACAATAAAAGAAAATTACGTACTTAGGTTTGCTGCTACAGGGAAATTAATGGATTCTGTTATTTTATTAAAATGTTAAAAGGTTATGAAGGATATATATCTGGCCTAGAATTTCTTTTTATATGTCCAGAAACAAGCAAACGATAACAGTATAATTATTCTCCATACAAATTAACATGTTAATTTTAAATTTAAATTTGTTTGTAAATATATTTGCGTAATCGTCAAATAATGCTTGAATTAATGAAACCTTTTTTTAAATTTAAGCATTACAGAATAGTTTTGAAAGAAATTGCGAAATCTTATGTCAATGGTAGAAAAGAATAATTAATCTTAAATTTATCGTACCTCGATCAACAATGCGTACAGTCCCGAAGCGGTCAGTGCAGGAACAAGGTTCGCAGGATCAGATCCAGGCTCAGCAGCGCAAAAATAGCCTCTGTCCAAGCAATGTGAGTGCTCCCCGAATTCGTGGCTGGGAATGTTCATGAGATCCATTCTGAGGTTCTTCACCTTATCTTCCATTGATCCGTCCTGCTTCCTTCTATAGTCCGCTGCCTTCGACGCCGCCGTTCTAAAATTCATTATTTTCTCGGCAATCTTCTTGCGAAGCTGAACAGTGTTTTTGATCTTATTGCCGGTAGTAGCGATTTGCCGCAGCTTGTTACAAAAATTTCTTAATAAATGATTTTTGCATTCGATTTTTTCCACAGTGATACTTTTATACGGTCGCGTCTCACAAATCTTTTTGTAGACGCTGCTGTCGCCGTCTGCGATGAGCCGCGCGTATCGCACCCCGTGCATCTCCTCACTGCACGCGAATCCCTCGGCGATGAGAGCAGGCTCCATACTTGATGAGCTTTGTTTCATCCCCCAGTTCTTGTAGCAGGTGTGGGGTTTCGGCTGAACATCCTTGGCTTTTGCCCGGACGCACGGGGTACAATATTTATTTTTCACACCCATGTATAAAACTTTTCTAGTGTGATGTCCCACTATAGCAGCCTGTAACAAATAATCAAATATCACATTATTAATACAGATTCAAATAAATGTAAATGTAAAATCGCAACACATTGATAATACATAGAATAATAATGTGGCTGTTTAAGTACACTATTAACAACAGGCACACAAAATAATTTTCAATAGTTTCGGTTTTATTTATGTAAGTGTTGTATTGACCTTCTTGTACATAATTTTGGACTAGTCCTACTTTTATAAAATAATAAAATATATAGTCTGTATAGCGTAGGGTGGCACACGGACCTAGGTCGATCCTCATCTCCCCCCGGCGGTCGCCAAGACAATTAAAATTTTTTTCGCCTCATAAATAGCAAAACACATCGAGTGTTATATCACTCTTCTTAGTTTTTGTAGTACTTTACAAATATTTTATATAGCAATATGGTCGAAAGCTAACTTTTCAGTCGTAATATAATCATACTTAGATGACAATTTTATTCTTAGTATGATATCCAAATTTACACAATATTTTTTACTTTGAAATAAATGAGCATTCTTGACAACTGTGTTAGATTATTGAATAACTAAACTACTTTTATCAAATAATAAAATAGTTTTGTTATTTTTGCATTTGATTAATTTACTGAAAATGAGTTGCATAAAAGGATTTGTACTTACCACTCCTGACAATGATGAATAATTTGTCCTGTAAGAGCGCTTGCCCCAGCTGCCGTCAGCCACCACGGTAATCAAAGGTGTCCCATCCGAGTCCACATCTCCCATTTCTATGGCACGTTTTGCCTCTTCTGCAGCAGCCCTCTTCATTTCATCCTCAGCAGTACACATTAAAAAATCTCCGACACCAATTTCATACTTCCTGAAGGTCTTGTCGCTGATGGGTGGAATATTCATGGCCGACATTACTTCCTCCAGCTGACTGTGTCCACCGCCAGTAGTGATGGTTCCACTCACGGCACAAGTGTTTAGATCCATCACGGACTGTCTTCTAATCTCGGACCAAACCGTCTTCTCCAGGTGGCAAAAGTTGCATCTAAACACGAATGCTGACCTCAGCCCTTCTCTCTTCTCTCGCACTAAATCCATGTTCGTTATGCTGCAGCCCAAAGGTCCGTGGGAGCCCAAGGTTTTTATTTGACTTATAAAGTCGCTGATGTTAACAATCCTTCTGCCAGTCAAGTGGACGTCTACAGGAGTTGATGAAGTAGAAGTAGAAGGGTCCAGACATGCTACTTCCTCGTTTTCACCAGTTATCCTCCTCTGGATCGATAACTTCCTAAAAATAACAGGGGAAAATGTAAAAAAAAATATTTATGACATCAAAGTATTATTTTTTTAAAGAGCCTTTTATACTTTATGACACAAAGAGATGTTTATTTCCAATTGTTCTAAAGTAGTCTATGGAGGATCCTATATTTATGACTTGACTAATAACCGTTCTAGCCATGTTGACGAGAATTATGTGGTTATTTAAATGAACTTCCATAAAGTAACATAGCCTACCCTGACATAAAAGTAGAAAGTCCGGTAAAATTTTCCCGATTTAGGCTTAGCTATTTATCCGCCATTTCATAATGTTGTAAAAATGTGTAGGTATTTTGATTGCTACAACTTTAATCGTGTGTTGTGTAGACAATAATTTTGATTTAGTGGCTAGTTTTCATGGAATTTAACTTTGGATATATTTTATGTGGTCGCCATTTGGATATTTGGATTAGTCTATATTTATACTTTTTACTTTCGAAGTAGTATAGGATTTGGAATAAGGAGTGCGTAACATTTCATGAGGTTTACAATTTTTAAGTTCTGGCTTATTTCATAAAATGTAAATTTATAATGATCGATGTAAGATATTTTCGGACACTTTATAGCATAATTATATTACACACAAGTGTCTTTAATGTTATTAATCATCAACAAAATATTCCTCTGTATGAGTAAGATAGTCAACATTAATTTAAAAATACCCCCGCCGCAGCAAACCTGACGCCTAAGCGAATTTCCATTTGGCTGAATTGATTTTCAATTGATCTATTTAATTCTATTAATAACATTATGTTTAACGAGTACCTAGGTTTGCTGCTACAAGGAAACTAATAAAGTGTGTGTTTTGAGTAAAATAATTATTGCTTAGTATAAAATGAATATATTTGCCAAGTTTGATCAAAAGATATCCATAAACAAGCAAACTACAACATTTTACAATATTCTCCATAAGAATAACATGGGAATTTTAAATTTACCATTTTTTTAGTTTTCTCCGTAACCAATAACCGTACAAAACACTTTGATATACTGAATTGTTTTTTTTTTAAGCTCTTTAAGAAGGTTTAGACAAAAATTGGGAAATTTTGTGTTTTGAGGGTCAAAAGTGAGAAAACCCAATTTTTACCACATAAAACCCCCCATAAAACCCTGTTCCCATGGTCCGATCATGCTGGATCGCGAACTCATTCAAGTTTATCCCGCCTTACACCTTCAAACCAAATTTCATCAAAATCGGATAAAAATTATTCAAGTTATCGTGTTCACGGACACACACACACATATATATATACATATATAAAAATTTGAACGAGTGGTGTTTTTGGCCTCTGGGGACATCAAAATGAAAAAGTAAATCGGTCCCGGGCCTAAGTCTTACCATGAGACCTACGGTAATAGCTACTTCCCTATAGGGAAATTCGCTAAAAGTAATTTGCATAAAATTATGTTATAAATTATCTTCTATAACTCAATTAAAATTTATTTATCTCACCTGTCGTAAATTGTTTAATCTTTAATAACAAAACAGAAAGAATGTAATCTACTAATGTTTACCTTTTATTTTCATTGAAGCGTTGCAATCCTCTTGAAATTCTTCGTTTTGACTTCCGTTTCGATAGCGGCGGTCGCGATTTTGTCATGGTGGGAACAACACTGAACTAGTAACTGTATCGAACACCACACTACAACTGACCACTTGGGGTTTTATTTTACCCAGAATATTAGGCCTGTAACGGGACATCGCAATTCCAAGATAATCCATGAGTCAGAAGCCGGCTTGGCAACGACGCAGCGCTGGTCCGGAGGGTGGCTGTGGTTCCTGGAAGACCCTAATCGGATATACCACGTACAGTATATCAGGAAATGCTTTTGTTCCACTGGACCTTGTTTTCTTGTTGGCAAATAGTTTATGTCAAACTGTGTATTGCAGCAGCTATTTTTACACAGATAAGTCCGTAATCAACGTACTAAGTATGACCAAAAGAGACGTTTATTCTAACGGAACTTGTTTTATATTGAATAGTTTGTATCAAACCGGGTGTTGAAGAACTACTTTTGTCAAATAGTTAGTTGTTCAAGTTTAAAGTTAGTTAGTTTTATAAGATTAAAAGTTAGATGAAACTGAAATAAGTTGAGAGTTTGGTTCACAGTTTTTGTATTTTCATAGTAACAATTATAAGTTCAAAACAATAACAAATGAATTATAACCAGCTGGCATTTAATATATTAATGTAATCCATGCCTTTGGCACAACTTTTATCTCTGATAACAGTAATATTTTAATACATAAATACACACTCCGAAAATATTAGATTCTTAGATTCCTGTGAATTAAATATCATCATTTCCTTGGCATTATAATACATCAGGTATGTAACGGCATAACGTTATTTATTTATTTAAACGGATCTGTGGCCAGTTTAAATGAATTGTATTTGGCGCGGTTTGAAAACGTGCTCTGTAGGCCACAATCGACTGTGCTGCCATCGGCCGGGACATCGTCGAACTAGTACTCAGTCGGCAAGCAAGGCTTTTTTGCAAGCTTTTACAAAAAAATACAAAACTTAATGTTAACCATCGAAAAATAAATATCTGTCACACTCAATACACTAATGAATATATGCTCTTCAATATGGCGTTTGAACTAGAATTGTTTATAGTGCCAGTCATTTTATATTTTAGCAGAAAGTATTGCAATTCCTTATGGGAAATGTAAGAAATGATTTATTTTATATTCGGCTTATAATTAAACATTATGATTTTTATATTGTACAGTCTTAATCCTACATACATTTACAATGTTTTGAGTGTGGGAAATAATTTTTGGAACACGGATAGACCAGAAAACGAGGAATTATTATATGCGCTCCATGTTAAAGTGACGGCCAGTGCCGGCAGCCGAGAATCTCTGTCCGACCGCCTCTTAAACACAGAAAAATACTTTAAAATTGACAAAAAACGTTCCATACAAAAAATTTAGGCCTAACGCAACGACTCATGTATTTTTGCTAATTTCTCCAAAAGTTGTGATCCGAATTTGTTCGGAATGGTCTTAAAAGCTGGGGGAAATGTTCCAGCAGCTTTTCCAGACCATTCCAAACCTTAACTCAAAGGCTGAAACCAGTAGGCCTTTTGGTTACCCAGTTCAAACCTGAATGGAGAATTGCCAAACTAAAAATTACTGTAACTTTCTTAAAACTTGATTAAAATGACTCAAACTTTCTGGGGAGCTTTAAGAGCAGTTAAAATAACTTAATTTAACTAGTTTGGCAAGGACAAAGCAAAATAAAAGACTTTAACCTTACTTGACTGGGTAACACAAACTGAACATTTTACAAGACAAAACAACACTAAAAATTGTACGGGACACAGAAACAAAAGACTACCAGAAGTAGTAGCCTAAGACAATTACATTTACTGAGCAAAAATTGTAAGCCTAGGCCTACCACAAAACAGTCGAAGGACCCAAAACTGACTTGGCAGTTTCTCTCAAATAGCGGCTTTCCAACAAACATTTCTCAGTCAATTCTAGGCCTAGCATTTCGGGCAAAGCCCTGAATTATACAAAACAACAGAGAACAGGGAAACTAACTATCAAAAGTCTTCCACGACCCCAAGACTAGGTTCCAGACCTAGTGCAACCATGTGCAGCTAACCTAACTTTAGAAAAATGTGAAAAACTCACCCAAAAGGCGCGCGTGGCGCACTTGAACTACTCCATAACCTCGCAGACTAAGCACAAAGTAAAAAACATAATTGATTTTGCATAAAACATGTGCCAAAAGGGCGATGTAAAACGATGGAAAAATGTCTGCGAGGTTAACTAGTTGATTGTCACGCAACCTCTGAAGTGCTTGGCGGTGGGAGTAATAAGAACAAAACCCACAGCCTTGTTCGGGGTCGTGGAGTGAGAAACACTGAACTAGCCTACTATAAAAAAAAATTGAACCATTGATCATGAGTCGTGACATTCGCCCGGTGGAATTAGTCACGGCTCATAGCCAATAAATTCTAGAGACAGTTAATACGGTATAAGTGAACCTTAAGTGCATCAATTAGGTTCGTTATACGAGCGTGAATTGTGTGATATTAGCCAACTTAAAGTAACACTCTTTACGCCTTATACAATGGTAGTGTTTTAAGTAAGGGCAATTTTTTGTACAGCTCCGTAGTTCGAGTGTACGCTGCTACGAGACGGCTTTTCGTGGTGCTATCCATGCTATCAATTATGGTTTACTAACTATCCATACTATAGGAAGGTCGTAAAAATGTATGAAGAATGAAGAGTCCTAGAACAGCCTCAGTCCGGTGGGGTTTCGACTCCTTGGACTGGAACATCACGAAACTAACTACGAGTGTATGTCAAATGGTTGCCTTTTCGCTGCAGATTGTTGAGGGTTTTAAGAACGTGTGTTAAACAAATCTAAATATACAAGGTATTGCATATAATGAATAGCACAGAAGTAACATATGTTAGATATTTGTATATACGAGTAAATATCACTGTAGAAACCTTATGGTTGTAGTTGACAATTATCAACTCTGAGCTTATTATCGAAGTGTTTAGTAGCATGCCTACTCCAAATGATATTTATGTGATCATTCAAAACAATTGTAGATAAGGTACACGAATTGCCTTATAAGCCTTTTTTTCAAATTGTTATACCGATAAACATTCATGACTATTAAACCTGACAGGCTGTTAGTTGATTGTAGCCTTATTCTAAATCAATATTGACAGCCTCTACGGTGGCCATTTTTTTTGTGAGTAAAGCATTATACGCCATTTGACAAAAATAAAATTTGTAATATTATTTTTCTCTTTAGTAAAAACGATTCCCTTGCATGTTAACTTTACTTAAAACTACTTAATCACTTTTTCTCAAGTTCCTGAGCTTTTGCTTGAAAATCGTACGAAGAAAAGAAAAGAAATTGACCTATATACTCATTTTTTTCTGTTCAACAAGTTCAATTTTAATAACCAAAGTCGGTGTTGTTTTTACCCTTGCATTCATAGGTTTACTGTGACAAGCAGTCATGTCTTAGGATCTTAATCAATAAAGTGAGGATAAGGAAATGCAGTTAAAGAATTTATGTTAGTAAATGTTATCTTTCGTACCTTGGCTTCACTGCTAACTAACGTGTTGCAGATCATTTTGCCACCAACAACTAAGAATAAAAAAAAAACCTTTTTACTGTTTTGTAGCCTTATGAACGATTTTACTCCACAAGTTTTGTTACATTTTTCAAGATAAATTGAACTGCCAGGAGTAGTGCTAAAATATCACAAGACTCAAAAAACTAATAGAATCAATGATGTCTATAAGTAAAGGCAATGTCCTTTATGTTTACTGAATTTAGAACTTCATAATAAAACTATTTTATTCTACATCTTGTATAAGTTTTTGCTTGCAAATAATTTAACGAAAAGGAAGAATTACAAAATAAAAAATAAATACTAGTTAATTTATATTCTAATATTTGCTTGTTTACATTTTTACGACCTTCCTATAGTATGGATAGTTAGTAAACCATAATTGATAGCATGGATAGCACCACGAAAAGCCGTCTCGTAGCAGCGTACACTCGAACTACGGAGCTGTACAAAAAATTGCCCTTACTTAAAACACTACCATTGTATAAGGCGTAAAGAGTGTTACTTTAAGTTGGCTAATATCACACAATTCACGCTCGTATAACGAACCTAATTGATGCACTTAAGGTTCACTTATACCGTATTAACTGTCTCTAGAATTTATTGGCTATGAGCCGTGACTAATTCCACCGGGCGAATGTCACGACTCATGATCAATGGTTCAATTTTTTTTATAGTAGGCTAGTTCAGTGTTTCTCACTCCACGACCCCGAACAAGGCTGTGGGTTTTGTTCTTATTACTCCCACCGCCAAGCACTTCAGAGGTTGCGTGACAATCAACTAGTTAACCTCGCAGACATTTTTCCATCGTTTTACATCGCCCTTTTGGCACATGTTTTATGCAAAATCAATTATGTTTTTTACTTTGTGCTTAGTCTGCGAGGTTATGGAGTAGTTCAAGTGCGCCACGCGCGCCTTTTGGGTGAGTTTTTCACATTTTTCTAAAGTTAGGTTAGCTGCACATGGTTGCACTAGGTCTGGAACCTAGTCTTGGGGTCGTGGAAGACTTTTGATAGTTAGTTTCCCTGTTCTCTGTTGTTTTGTATAATTCAGGGCTTTGCCCGAAATGCTAGGCCTAGAATTGACTGAGAAATGTTTGTTGGAAAGCCGCTATTTGAGAGAAACTGCCAAGTCAGTTTTGGGTCCTTCGACTGTTTTGTGGTAGGCCTAGGCTTACAATTTTTGCTCAGTAAATGTAATTGTCTTAGGCTACTACTTCTGGTAGTCTTTTGTTTCTGTGTCCCGTACAATTTTTAGTGTTGTTTTGTCTTGTAAAATGTTCAGTTTGTGTTACCCAGTCAAGTAAGGTTAAAGTCTTTTATTTTGCTTTGTCCTTGCCAAACTAGTTAAATTAAGTTATTTTAACTGCTCTTAAAGCTCCCCAGAAAGTTTGAGTCATTTTAATCAAGTTTTAAGAAAGTTACAGTAATTTTTAGTTTGGCAATTCTCCATTCAGGTTTGAACTGGGTAACCAAAAGGCCTACTGGTTTCAGCCTTTGAGTTAAGGTTTGGAATGGTCTGGAAAAGCTGCTGGAACATTTCCCCCAGCTTTTAAGACCATTCCGAACAAATTCGGATCACAACTTTTGGAGAAATTAGCAAAAATACATGAGTCGTTGCGTTAGGCCTAAATTTTTTGTATGGAACGTTTTTTGTCAATTTTAAAGTATTTTTCTGTGTTTAAGTGTCAATTGTTCTCTGTTAACTTGTTCTTCTGGCCACTTTGGACCAGACAATTTAAATTTTTTCTCTCAATTGGTGAAATTTACCACTGTCACATACCCGTCTGGCCTGCTGACATTGTTACCGCAAATTAATGTTACCATTCTTGTACTGTTTAACCTGTTAATTGTTATGTTTAAAATATTGTTATTGTTTGAAATGTTTTATATTGATAGAGAGCTGTGATAGAGAGACAAACCTTTTAAAAATTTATAAACTTTTGAAAATGATATGTTAGGCCTAAAGCAGTGAAATATTGGAACTAAATGTAAATGGTGAAAGATGTGACAGTGAACCTTGCGGATATGGACTCAGTCTATTATTCTTACTACTGTGTTTCCTGGGTTTTGTCACTCAGGGCCTGTGAGGAGGACATGAAGCAGACTCGAGCTATTTTGGTGGAGAGGAAGTTTGTTTCGCCTTGCTGTCTCTGGGATTATGGCCTACCTCTCCGTTCTGCTCGTTTTCCCCTCCCGTGCTGCTCGCCTAGGAGATGGACCTTCTACTTATAGCAGAGAAGCTTTTCCTACTTGGGGCCAATCTTTTGGACTTTGGGATGCCCCCTCTCTGCCCAGTTTCATCGCCCCTCCACCTAGTGACTGAGATGCCCTAGACAGTTACCGCCTAGTTACCGCAAGTTACTACTGTTGTTATTTAGTGTCATTTATTGTTGATTAATTTTTAGATGTTTATATCAAGATTTAAAGATTATTTATTGTTATTCCTTTTAAATTTTAAATTCATTAGCCTATTTGTTGATATTTTAAATTTTATTACCTTTTACTATAAATTCAATTCTTGGGGCCCCTAAATGTTAAATTGTTACCAGTTATTTAAAGGAAGAGATTTTTATATAGCCTATTCATTGTTGCAATTTTACAAATTTTATTTTACTAAGGTTAAAACTGATTAAATTTACTTTGACTGAATTTAGCCTATTTTGAATTTTTTTAAATTAATGTTCCTTTGTAAGTGAGTAGGCCAAATTGGTAACAAAAATTTATTTAAACTTTATTTGAGAGTATTTACTTCATGTATTGTTGTTAATGTTGTTGTTGTTTATTTTTTTAATGGTTAATTACAGCTCGTTTCTCTCAAATGGCGTGTTGTTCTTGAACCTCCATCCATGGTTCTCATTTTGTTAAGTAAAGTTTTGTGAGCCGCTCCTCGGGCCTGCGCATGGATCACGCTTCCATTTCGTTAGTCTGGGGGCAGGCACGAGGGCATGGTTCATCTGGTAGCAGAGCGTGGTTAGTGGGTTGCGTCTTGGGTGCCTTGTCGTGAAACTTGGTTTCACGACTCGGATACTTAGGGATGCGATCACTGTCCACGTTCTATTTTTTGTTTTGTTTGAAGAGCCGTGGATGGATTGGTTTCTTGGAAATGTTCTGGCCTGGCAGTTTTGGAAAAGGGCCTTGTTGTGTTGTGGTGGGGCGTAAACGCTTTTTATTAGGAGCTCGCCCTTTGGCCGAGGCACCGGGTGGAATCGGTGGTAATGACTTGCATCCTTCGGGAGCAAGAGTGTCAAAAGCATGGTCATGTGTCTCAAAAAAAAAAAAAAAAAGGTTTGTGTGTACACCCCATCACACAAGTGTTAGGTGTTGTCTAGTGTATGTATCGGTGTATGTTTGTGTGTGTGTACGTTCGTGGGTCATTCGTTGTTTTTTTTCTTGCGGTACTTGCGGTATGAATGGGCAGGTTCTTCTTTTGGGCCCCATCAGGTGCGTAGGCATCAACGTCCAGAAGCCTTAGGAATTAAATTTCTGTGTTTGTTTTGTGAAAAACTTTTGTTGTCTATTTTGAGTCAAGTGCTGGTTGAGACTCGGTATGGCGTCAATTGTGCCGGAATATTTGAGGAAGCCGGAGCTGGTGTACGAGGTGCGGTCCCGGGGGGAGACTCCTGGAACTGATGTACGCACTTTGCGTACACAGTTCAGACAAATTGCTAGCATGCCTCAAGCTTGGGTTGAGTCGCTCAGTTTGGATGAGGAACTGGAGGCATGTAAAGAGAGGATGGAAGAGCTAAGTGGGGAAATTGATAGTTGGAGTAGTTTGCCTACGGGCTCAGCTAAGGGTTCTGCTATCACACAGCTGACGCACTGGCGTAAGCGTCTACTCTTGGTTTTGGGGCAACCTGAAAGCCAAGATGAGGACAAGAGCTGGGTGGAAGCCAGAATTCTTGAGCTGGAAGGAATTTTGGAGAGTATTAAGGCAGGAAAGTCTGTCAAAGAGAAAGTTGAAATTTTTGAAGACAACCGTTCTTCGGAAATTTCAAACGAAGTACCAAGGTCAGTTGATGTGACTCCAGTGGGTACCCCCCAGGCTCCGCCTACGCCAAGTACACTGCTCCAGTTGCCTGCAAGTGTTCAAATGTCAAATGCAAATGTCACACCGTCCCCCTCTCACACGTCCACCTTGGCTGCGGCTACGCTGAATGTCCAGTCCCCATCTCCCTTTCCTTCTCAAGTTCATAGTTCCCCTTCCATCTCTAACTCCTTTGGCAAACTTCCCCATCCCCTTGCCTCTGTCCTGAGTGGTTTCCGGCCGGTGGACGGGTTAGATGTGAATGGTCTTTGTTTTTTTCTGGAGAGTGTTTTGCGCATGCGTGAATACCCTGGCATGTCAGACGCAACTTTGATGGAACTCATTGCTCCATACTGTCTGAAACCGTTGGGGGACAGATTGCTTGATTGTTTGCGCAGAGGCGTCACCTTTGATGTTTTTCATAAAGAAGTTTTGGAGCTTTTCATGCCCCGTCGGGTCATGGAGAAGCTGAAAGTTGAGAGAGTTTTTCGTCCTCAGCAGCCAGCCGAGTCTCTCAGCCAGTACGTGGGGGACATTCGCACGGTGGAAAGGGTCTTGCGTTTGGGGATCAGTGAGCTTGAGCTCATTGACATTGTGCTTCAGGGGTTGAAGCCTGAGGAACGCTCCCGTCTGGTTTTTGCACCACGACCTTCATCTTTTGCGGATCTGGACAGACTTTCCATCCTTTCGAGATCTGTCCAGGACGCTGATTTTCAGAGAGACCAAGCGGCGGGGCATCTTCCCCTAGCTGGTCATCATGCTGTCGTAGCACCCGTGGGAGTGTTGGGTCCTGAACCGCCGCAGTGGCAGAGGCAACCTGTTGTTTGTTTTGGTTGTGGGCAACCAGGTCACATTCGGCGGCATTGCCGTCAAGGTGGAAATTTTGGACGTGGTCCAAAAAACTAGTTTGCTCACAGGAGGAAAATTTGCCCAATCCTTCCTGTGAGGTTGTTGGTGATAATGTAAAGGGCAATAATTTGAAAGTTTTTTCAAGTAAGTCAAAGTCTAAGTTAAAGTCAGTTAATGTTTCTGTTGCCTCCCCTTATGGGAGTGTTGTGCCTGTGACCGAGCCTCTGCTGCGGGGGATTGCGGGCCTTGCTTCTATGGGCGTGAAAGCGGCGCGCTCAACTTGCCCACGTCTCAACATCTTCATAGGTTCCACGGTGCAGAAGGCCCTAGTGGATTCTGGGTCAGCCCGTTGCCTCATTTCCTTGTCCCTTTTTGAAAAACTTGAATCGTCTGGGCTTATCAAGCAAGTTGAGCGAAAAACCCCTATCTGCTGGACTGCGTCAAATTCACCCCTTCCCATCATCTATGAAGCCCGTTTCAAGTTCAAAATTGAACATTTTTCTTGGGTTTGGAGTTTTTGGGTGGCTAAGGACCTTTGTTTCCCTGTCATTTTGGGAGCGGATTTTATCAAGCACACTGGCCTAATTTTGGATTTAGGCAGAGGTCAGTGTTTTTTCCGATTTGCGAGGCGGGTATTTATATCTTTTGCTGATGAAATTGGTGGTGGTGCTGCGGTAGTCGAGCCTGAGATACCCAGCAAGCCAACAATCGATCCGTTAGGGCATCTGACTACTTGCGAGGCTGAAGCCATCAGAACCTTGTGTTCTCGTTTCCCAGCTGTGCTGACGCCAAAGCTTGGAGTCACTAACCTGTTAGAGTACGAGATTCGTCTAACAGATACCCGTCCCGTTCGCTCTCACCCATACAAATTAGCTCCACCCAAAATGGAAACTCTCAGAAAAATCATTGACGAACTTCTGGAAAATGGTGTCATTGAACCTTCCCGTTCGAGCTACGCTAGTCCAGCTTTTCTCGTCCCAAAACCCAATGGCAAGTCCCGAATGGTTTTGGACTATCGCAAATTGAATGCGCAAATTGAAATCGACTCTGTGCCTCTCCCCGATTTGCATTCTGCTTTTGATTGGTTCGGTAAGGCCAAGTATTTTTCTGTTTTTGATCTGAATCAGGCCTATCATCAGATTCCTTTGAAACCTGAGTCTCGACCTCTCACTGCTTTCTGCGTTCCGTGGAATTTGTATCAGTTCACAAGAGTTCCGATGGGTCTTGCTGTGGGGGCCCAGACTCTCACCAGACTCCTTGATTCCATCTTTCATGATGTCAAGTTCTTCTTTTGCAGGTATGCTGTAGTTATAAGTTAACAATGGTGGTACTATTGTATCCAAGTCACAAGAGATTGGACCCTGGCAGCAATCTTTTCTTCTCAGGCATTCGGGTGGATGGATTATATCTTTGCTTGTATGAGCTTATAAGTCGTCGAAACAAATTTTTTGTAGAGAAAACGTGGCTTTGAAGAACCTCATCATAAGCTGTAAGCTTTTAGGATGATTCTTGGACTATGATAGGATGGTTTAGACAGTTATTAGTGGGTAAATGGGGTATTATAGTATACTATTAATCTTGTGAGTGGAGATCTGAATAAAAAAAATAATTCAAAATAGAGCACATACTTAAATAATGCTCTCTTATCGCTTTTCCTATAGTTGCCGGGTTGTATAAGACAAATTATAATTGATTTAATTTTTTCGCCGTATTTTGAACTCAATTTTTCTCAAATAACTATACAAAATATAACCCATTATTCTTTTCTAATTATTGTACAACGTAGCCTAGAGGATAAAATTAATACAGCCTATAAACACACTATTTTTTTCCAAATGAAATCCTACCATCATACTGTCTGTCTGATTTTGACTTCAAAACTTTTTCAATATAAGTTGACGTGTTTCAGATGTTGAGTGGAAAGACATTTCCACATAAATAAAACCTTGAATACACTTGATCCTTTTTTAAATGTAAAATGCACGTTCATGTTTCCCAATCACCTAAACACGATATTCTTGCAATTTGCCTTATAATTCACTCCATTCTTACGAATATTACAAGAAGAACAGTTTATTTAAAAATCTTTGTTTTTATCAAGATGTATCTGGGTTGATACAGGTAGGATTTTTTTATTGTTAAACCACTGTATATGACCATTGACTATTCATTGTATAGGAGTATGATGATTCAAGTATATGTTAATTAACGCCTAAAGTTAGCTAAAAACGTAGAGAGACACCCCCTCAGGTAGAATGTGCCGTTCTAATCCCCTGTTGACATACCCCTAGCCTTTATTAGTGGCGTCCACTCCAGACTGCCGGAATCCACGAAAATCTGCGTCACACTATAGTTTGTAACCAATTAAAACATTAGACCTACATACACGAATAACCGCTCATTTTTTCGTCTTACTTAATGGAATCAAAAATAATTTTGATCATAGTTCTTCGATGTACCGTTGCCGACATAACGCCGTTGTTGCTTAACTTACTATAAATATTACCCAGTACTACTGCAAAACCCGTAATCTATGAGTCTATGGTATGTCAACATGGAATTAGGACGGTCCATTCTACCTGAGGAGGTGTCTCTCTACTTTATGAGCCAACTATACCTGTATACTTATATTAAGAAATATTACTCAGTAGAATTAGATGACAAATTTAGTAAAAATAAACAGAAAAACATATTATTTTGCCAAATAAAGTTAGTTTGACATGGAGTAATGACAATTGGTTTTTAATACAGCAACGACATGTTTGCTAACAGTTTTCCTTCAACTATGTCGTATATATTTAAATATACGAACTCCCACACACACACACGTCACACATATGTATATACAATGTTTCAATTTCAGATCAAGGTTTACTTGCTATAATTTTTCTTGTAACTTACTTCAAATGTTTGTAAAAGGTATCCTTAAACTAAATTACAAAATATAGGTTTTGCACGAGATTCATACAACATACTATATTTACTCTTCAAAGTCAGGACTGATTTAAAAATAATAATAAATCAGAACTTAAGCTACTCCCTAACGGTCAACGTAATTTATATGTATGTATCATTTTCTTGATATATTAAGATGCTCCACACAAACGGTGGGTCTTTACCATCTTCTGTTGCTCTGGACATTACGAAAATTACTGTAGTTATTCACCAGTAAAATATTTTGTTACCATGATTTATTTTGAATTTGCATTTAAAAGGGAAGGTTAATTGGATTAAGTTTGGCTAGTTTATGGAATCAATTATGTCAATAATTATTACACTGATCTGCTTGATGATTTCAAACCAAATGGGATAATTAGATTACTCCCGTGCATCGTTAAATTGATATATCAATAAATTCAGACTACTAATGATAATGCATTATTTATTTATATTTTTCCAGTTAATACATGATATTTTCTTTCTATTATTCATGTGATACAAGTATATAAAACCTATCTAATACATCCAATATGACCACATGTTTAAGGGTATTGTATTGTATTTATTTATTTATTTTACCTTCCAACGGTCAAGAACCAATTTACAATATGCTATTCAAGATGACTTAATCTAACACATTACATACAAAAGTGATTTTTTTTCCAAAATGACATGCAGTAAAGTGAATGCAATTTGAGCAGTTCAAATCAAAATAAAATAGGTAATTTACATCAGGTACAAGCATACTAAATATAAATACACAAATCAAAACTTTGAATAACAACCAATGAACATAAACAACTAACAAACAAGAATAGTAAGTGAAAATGTAAATGAACGACCAACAATATAAATATGTGAGTTTCAACAATAACAATAAATATATGAGTTTCAAAAAACAACAAAGATAACAAGTTTGTAAAAAGAGAGAAAAATACATTGGTCTGAAACATAGATTATAAGAGTGATTTTGGGTGGAGACTATGATGAGAGGTGGAAGTCAGCCAGTACCCTCTTCCGGATACTTTTTTGGCTGTCTGTGAAGAGGTCGAAACTGGCACACATACATTCCCATTTCTAAGCATCCTCGCTAGGGGTCCATGGTATAGGTATCCACGTGCATAGTGCCTCCTTCCGAATAGGTCCTGGGATCTTGTACCAGATGGAACACGAATGTCTACTTCAGACAGCAAGGCAGGACAATCAATCAACCCGTTTAGGAGCTTAGATAGGAAGACCAAATCAGATGCACAGCGTTCGCCCGAAGATCCTGGAGAATTAGGTCTTCCTGCATTTGAGCCACAGGCACATCCCGATACTGTAGACCCTGGTGAACTCCAACCAATCTCAAAAACTTCCTCTGGATGTTCTCAAGCTGGATTATCTGGCCGATTAAATGATGAGACCAAACTAGACAGGCAAATTCGAGTAGCTGGCAAACAAGAGATCATAACAAGAGTCCTAAGCATTCAAGTGTTGCTGTATTATTTATTTAAACAGATATCCATCTTAAGAGTATGCTTATTTTTTAAGGAAAGCAAATGTGAAACGTGTCTCTGTGTAAAAGTGTTTCTGTGTTGTAATGTATCGTTTACCTTTGAAACCGACTAAAATAACCCCTTTCTAAATTAAACTGTAGTAACAAATAGGTAAATTAATAGTTACATTTTTTTATGTAGTTAGACCTTGGACTAATAGATTCAAACATTCCTCTCCTCAAAGGTAATTTCCAAGTCTTCTTTCTTTCATCTACAATATTGTTTCATCAAAGGAAGACCTTGAGATTCACATCTGGTTTAATATTGCAGGTGTTGTATTAGAGTGGTTTAACTTTGCAAACAATATATAACATTCAAGATTTAGCTTGTGTTAACTTAACGTGGTGCCATAATGCAAGGTTTATGCTTTATTTTCATTATCATTCTTTTATATTATATACTTTATACGTTATTTGATATCTTAAGGCCTTGAATCGTCTCTATAATGCACACGCATTTTTTTATTACATGTATGGCATTTAACGTATAAGATATATGTACTAATCGTATATGTATTAAATGTTTACTACCTCAAATTTTTATATCATACCGTTCATTTTATAACTTTTCACATTAAAAATTGTATCGTATTTTTTGTTAATATTTTGTTCTTATTATTAGTTTTTTGGAGGTTAACTGTAAGAAAGGACCACGAGATCCTAATTTCGCCTCAGTGAAGGAAGGATTTTAAATTAATTCATTCATCAAAATAAAACAACATGAAATGTGTATTATTTAATCCCAAAACAAACTAATAACAATATATCACATTTAGTTATTTGAAGCCAGTCAAGGTAATGTTAAACGTTATGTTAAGACCTAAAAACAACAACTTGCTGTTTAATCTTTGTAGCTTACTTTTAGTTGTGTAACATGAACATAACCTTGATCACAGTCTGAGTGTTGCCTAACTTAGTCATTGTTCGCATACATTTATATTTAACTAGCTGTACCCGCGGGCTTTGCCCCGTTTAACTTCATAAGTATTCGCATGGCTCAATCACGTCCTGGTTGAAGTTCGTTCGCTACGCTCACTCACCTTTAGGTTAGAGCTCGTTCGCTGCGCTCACTTGCCTTCAGGTTAGCTCGTTCGCTACGCTAACTCGCCTCCAGGTTGAAGTTCGTTCGCTACGCTCACTCACCTTTTGGTTGCAAATTAGCTGTTGTCATAAATTTAAAAAAAAATTATAGTGCTGCACCCTCTTGGTAATCCTTGTATATTTAATGCTATTGGACATCATAGAACAGAACCAACTTGTTTAATTGAAACAGCTGTTAAGATTCATTAATTCCTTTTAAATATGAAAAATCTTAAGGTTAACATGGGAAACTCCAGAGCCACTGGGGTGGAGCCCAAAAGCCTGATCAAAATAAAAACTACTTAGTTTTCCTATTTAATGCCCAAAGAATCGGTGTACCGAATTTCAGCCTCCTACGTAAATGGGAAGTGGGAGAATTAGTGATGAGTGAGTGAGTGAGTCAGTGAGTCAGTGAGAGCTTTGCCTTTTATATATTTAGATAACACACACAGCTATCACACACAGCTTCACAGCTATAAAATACTCAGCTCCAGCTGACGTAGCTTGGTCACGTGACCAGGTGTTTCATCAGTATATTGATGACTTCATTATTGACCACGTTTGAAGCCTGGGTTCAGCTCAAAGGTGGAATAGAATGAACACTAATCAAATACATTGCACGGTTAATCCGTCATTCAGCTTTAAGCCGAATACTGACGTAGACTAAATCAGCGTGTCATTTAAATTATTTACATATCATTTTATTTTTTATATTTGCTGGCAAATTTAAATTGACCTTTTTCTAATAAGAAGCTAGGCAACAAATTATCACTTACGACCGCTTAAGAAAATTTGTGGTATAAGTGCCTTACTTGAGAAATGCATCATTGTATTTACATTTTAATGAATAAAAACATATTTGTAAAGTTAGGCAAACCTCCGGGCTACCTTTGAAGTTACTATGGGTGACGTAACTCAGGTATCAAACTCAGAACTCGCTTACAAAACCTGACTTTACTTTTAGCCTACGGCTAAACGATTTTACGATATTAAAATATAACAATAACCACTCCTTATTGTATTTTTATCAACAGTTTAATTAAACGTTCTTTTATTGGAAACAGGTCAAATCATGAATAAAATTGAAACATTTTGTCAACAATGTATGTATATTTATTTACCAATACAAGACTTAATTAATGGCTCTCAGTTTAAACAAAAATGATAAACATCTACTTTTAATTAGTAATACTAATTGGCTTGGTGTCTTTATGTGGGTTTGAAATTTTATTATAAATTAAAATCCTTTAGTTAGTTTGTGGTTATCTATAAGTCACTAATTTGTAACTGATTAAAAACAATCACAAATAAACTTCATTATAGCCTCAAAAGTAAAAAATACTTGACAAAACTCATTTTCGTAAGCAAGAGTAATATAAAAACATGTCGTACTTAATAAATTTATAGAAACTATAAACAGTATTGGAAATGTCACAATCAAATTAAATTAAATCAAAATTGTATTGGGTTATTCAACATTTAAGTTATAGGCTAGGTCACAAAATTAACAAATAGCGATCCTCTTGGGTCCTCTTGACACACAATATTTAGTCAGTCCAAGTTAATAAAAAAACAATACCATGCAGAAAACACTAATATATATATATATAAGTAAAAAAGATTGATTTACATTAAATGCAAGAACAGGCTGCCATAGTATACTTTATTCTAGTCCAGTCATCATTAGTGAGAAATCTGTTTCGTAATACTCACTTATACTATAGACAGGGTTTTGTAGAAGTCAGCTTTTAACTATTTGGCTAATTTTTGACTTGGCAGCCGTCTTACTTGAATTGGAATTCTATTATACAATCTGACACCTGCAACAGGAAAACTTTTCAGTAATTTGTCAAGCCTGCATCTGGATACATTCAAATTGCCACAAGTTCTAGGGGAATAGTTGTGCACATCTGAGTTGAGAATATAAACATGTTCATTTGATTTAATCACTACAAGACACTGAAATATAAATACATTGTATACCTAAAAAAGTTCTAGGCTGGGTGTAGGATCTAACCCACAACTTACAACTAGGAACTTATAGGAAGTAGGAACTTTGTAAACTTACATATTAGAGTTTCAGAGGGCCAAAATTCAGCATTCAGAAGATCAGGGGTATGACTGACATGGGGGGGACGGACTGACACCCACCTTAAAGGAACTATAAGTCGCACATCTGGATCTCAACTTAGTGCACTCACCTCTTACGTTACTCCTTAAACGATACATTTCAATATCTTCTTTATTCACTTCACTCGCTAACCTAGACACAAATATATATTGTAGCAAGTGATTGGTCAGAATAGTTATTTACTAGTCATCTTATTCATCACACCTACAGTGTATTTCTGCATATTGTATCAGATTGGATGTTGGATCAGTGAAACAGTGGGATACAGGTGATTGTTCACAGTAGATCCATCACTTGTGGTGACCATTGAACGTGATTGATTGGTTATGTTTGGCATCGCAATCTCAGTGCATTTATAAGTCGTAATAGTAAGATTTTCATTAATATCATAACCATATTTTTTTGACTTATAGATGTGCTAGACAGATTTACTTGAATAGTATAAGGATCTACTTTTTATTATTTTTTTTGCAAGTTTATTTTGATTTTATTTAATGTTCTTCTAAAGCACAGAATATAAGTGTCTTATGGCTCGCACCCAACCGAATAAGGAATGCCTCAATTTACCTATCGTAATAATAGAAAATCTTGTGATAATTAAGTTATATATCTATATATAATTATCAAGGAAATACAATAAATTAACAGTTTTTCGCGAATGTAGGAAAGATCCAATCCGTCCTTCAACATAATAAGTTGAGTTAAAATTGCATTTGTTTCTTTAATTTAGGAAATAAAATAATTAAGGTACCTGTTAAAGGCTTCTTTGACAACAATCTATTTTTCTTACTAAATAGTAAGTACACAGCATTCTCATGGGTATCGGAGAAACGTAAAAATAACTATTTTTTATTGAGCCTACCCTTTGACATGACGATAAAGGTAGGTGGTCGTAAAAAAGTCATTTTGAGAAAGTTAAGTCTTCAGAATTGAAAGCTATTATCAATTAGAAATTAAGACATATTTTTAGAATTTTAATTTTTTTCAGTTGTTTTTTAGAGAGTATAAATACGAATATGTGAATACAATCTTACACTAGAGTAGACCTACTTTGTTTATATAATAATTTAATTGACAACGTAAAATTCGTCTTTCATTATAGTATATTCTTGTCTGAAGCTTTCACAACGTTAGCCAACTGTCACGAACATATGCAATTGTTTTCACCGAATGTAATTCTTTGATTATTAAAGTGTATAAGTATGGTATTAACAACGGTGATTGTTGGCAAGGCTGTTTGTAAACTACTTTTAACTCTGTCGTTTAATTGCACCAAAATTACAATAATTGTGTTTGTATTGCGTTTACCAAGCTTCGGTATTTCTAACACTAAAATAATTTTAAATAGTTAAGTTACATTAATTAACTAATGTAGCCAATGTAGACAGGCAAGCCCGGGGACTAAGAAAGATCACATGCTGATGACAAGTTAGGATTAGCCTATACCAATTAAATTAGGACAAGTTAAATTTGTTGGTAGTCAATGGTACAGTATTACCTTTGTTAAATTAATATAAACAACTATATTTCACAAAATACTTACTTTAAATTAGGATGATTTTGAGTCACACTGAAATTATTTGAAATTGTTTAATCATTAACTTACTTTTATAAAAATATTGTAACAAATTAATCTGACCTTAAAAAGATCTTTATTAATTACCGTTATAATTGATTGGCATTTCCCCCAATGGGACATTAAGCCTACAATAGAATTGACAAAGGTGACAACATCAATCACTGTGATTCAATTTAATAAATGTATCGTCCACGTTTATATTCCGTTGAGTTGTACCGTCAAAGTAATCAATTTTCCCTGCATACGTTTTTATGATATTTTCTATTGAGTAATATATGGTAGATACGCATACCTTCATAAGTAATATTGATCAATAATAATGATACATTGAAATTAATAAGCTATACGCTGGAGATAACATGTGTGTTTTGAAGAGGCCAATCAAAGATTTTTTTTATCTAAAGTGATTTTTTATAAATATATAGTTGTCATATAATCTTAATGTAGTCAAAACATTATAGTTTTAAAGGAAATGAGTTAAATTTTTGTATTAAGTGTACAAACAATTTTACATTGTTACTATGATTACAGGATACGTTTATCTTTTAAGTAGGTTTCATTCTTCTTGAAAGGTTTGGCGTGGTTTGATGTTCTAGTTCCACAAGAGATTTCTAAAAATTATTTCCAATAGTGGATACACGTTAAGTATTTTTTTGATATTTTATGAGACAAAACACAGATTATTTGAATATAAAAACCCAATAGAATTTTACAATCTTGTTAGTGATGTAAAAAAAAACATTAGTATGTGTACTATAAAAAACATTTTTGTAATTTTTTATTACAAAATTATTTGTTTAGCCATGTTACTAGTAGCATTGACTAAGACATCCCATCTATATGGATCAGCTGTTGCCAATTTTTTACTAAAAAAGAATGTAGTTGTGTGAGCCAGTCACAGATTGCGCTAGTGTCTAAAACTCTATTTTGTACCTTATTTTTCGTTACTGACATAGTTGCTGGGTCACAACAGTTGCTATAGCTCATAATAAGTCATTCCATCAGTTTGACTTGGTAAAAGCCGTCATGTAATCGACAGAAATCAGTAATTTAGATCAGCGCAATCTGTAGGTGGCTCACATCAACTAAGAGAAATTTTATTAAAAACCTGGCTACAACTTTAACATGGGGATGGACTGTCTAGTCAAAGCTAGTAGCTTCTAGCAAATAAATGTGGTGAAAACATCTCATGTTTGTATAACTGTATTATTAACTTTTGTATTATTGTGAGTAACATCGCAACACATACAAGAGGTTCATTATGTGTGCTTAGATGCTTGTTTTAGTTATCTCTCCCTAAACAGCACTAACATATAGTACGTGGAAAAACAATTTACATATACATTCTGCCTTAGTGTTTTATTTAGGGGACGTATACCTGCAGCTTTTAGTTGATACAAATTTATAATCTACGTTATAACGTCTGTTCTATTATCATAACAAGTTCTGTCTATCATGATAACTATTCATGAATGCTACATATTTATCCCATGTGAATAAATTAATATATTCATAACTATTTGTGTTTGCAATAAGTAACGTTTTACACAGATTAAAAACATAATTATTTCCCACCACTAATCCTTTAACGAAACCTCTAGACCAAATATGTAGAAAAACAAATATTTTAGACAGTTAATATAATATTTTTTCACTTAAGCTGCTACCTATCTTTATAATTAACTTTTATATTATAATTTTATATAATTTATGTATATTTCATGTTCTATTTTAATAATGAACAATTTTTAAGAACAGTTCTAGATCATTAAATGTAGGCTACTAGTACCCCTTCCTCTTAACTTAACTTGGTATTTACATAAACATTTTTAATCTGATACATTAATATTAAATAATAAAACTACAATTTTAAAAAGTTGTATGCTTATGTATTTGGTATTAATAAGTAGTAGGTCTAAGTGTGTAACTGTATTAATCAACCCTGGGTGAAGGGCGGGTATGCCTACTCTGCTATTTATAAATATAGTTTTTAGTTTTATATAGAGGCCATTACTTTTAGTACGTTTATTACATTAAAGGTATTATTATGATATCAGTATTTGTTTCTCAAAGCCTCACAATGTAATTCAGTTGTAACATTGACTGTGTCACTGAATCGTTTCTAATCGTCATTCAACCAAAGGGTTGTGTTTACGGAAGGAAATCTCTTGTCGGATGATCCTTTAGAAGATTCCCAAAAAATTCGTTAACATTTTATAATTACGAGAGACTCTAGCATAATCTTGATCACCAGTATATGTACGTTCCAATGGCAAATAATAACACATGAATATAACTAAATTATAACCACTGTAATTAAGCTACAGTACCAGATGTGTATCATTTTTTTTTTTTTTTTATTGAAACCCAGCTTAAGAAGGTGTATATAACATACTATCCTTGTTGAAATGGATGCAAAAACGCGTTGATACTTTGTTTTTGTGAAAAAAATAATACACTTTTGCGCTTTGATATGAATGTCATTTTTTCTCTTTTAGGTATGACGTTTCAATAATACTAAGGTATTAAAAATCTTAAAACTGTATGTATTTTTATCCAAATTTAACATGATATCAATATGTGTTAAAAAGTTAACATTCATGGAAGAGAGTTTAATATCATAGTTTTTATCATTATAACTAAGATATTACAGTATGATAACAAGTATGACATTATTAATAAAAATTATTATTATTCCTAAGTTTATTCCAAACAGCTCTTGTAATGGATTTGACTTCAGGCAAAACACATGTGAAAATCAGAAAATATCACGTAAAATACTTGTTGATTAATAATTCTTTCAATAGTGCACTTTTAGGTCTATTTACAAAAAGTGTTGTATGATTGTTGATGTTGTATCATAGTGTTGATGTTACACAAAAATTTTAAAATGCAAATATGTGTAGAAATAAAAGTTTAACTTTGACTAATATGATTTGACATCTGTGATGGCAAAGTTCATGTACATCTAATTTTGTTGTGCTTCAATTTTGTATTATGCATACAATACGTCAAAGTTTTCATGAAACTTAACTGTGAGTTAATTTGGTTACCAGTTTAGAATATTTTATGACCTACGGTACTCTTAAGAAAAAGTCATTTATATGTTTACTGTGCAATGGCTTGTGATACTTCTAACCCTTAAAAATACCTCGACTTATCTGATCTGTGCATCGCTAAAAATATTGTTCGGTTTTGTGTCTGAATTATATAGCTAACGTTATACTTACAGGACATATTAAGTATTCAACAATTAAGTGTATGTGTTTCTAGAGAATTTATGCATTTGCTTCAATATATGATATCTATTATGTTATTTATTTAACAACAGTCGTCCCATGACACAATATATTATATTTGTTGGGAAATACTGTTACATATTTTCATGGATTGTGCATAACCTTTACTACATCGTTTATGATCTTTAGGCGTAAAGGAATCCCACAGCTAACTAAGAACCACAGAAAACTAAGATGAATGAGAGCTCTCCTAAGACGCAAGGCTTTTTAAAAGAAATATCACTACTGTAGTCATAGTAAAACACTAATCTTAGCTTGTCACGCTGTATTCCGAAGGTTGCAGCTTTTTGTTGTTAAGAAGTAGGCCTACACTTTTCCTTAACAAATTTTTTAACAGATTTCAATAACATTTTTTGAGAGCATTCCTCACAGTCTATTGGTTAAAAAAGTGATCCAGTTTTCATGACAACAACATACATTTTTTGTAAATTTATTATCAGGTTAAAGAACTGAAGATATTTCAAATTTAGATCTTTTACATGATAAAATCTGTGCAAAATATTTATTTTTATTGCAAACAGACTTTTTGTTTATATCTTTAGTATAAATGATGCATAGTAAAATTTTTTTAAGATTTCAAATTGACTGGTAATATTTATAAAAGTTATTTGTATCCAAAAATACCCGTTTTAACACGGACAAGATAGGGACTGCTTTAGTATTGCTTAAAACACTTAATACGGTTTAAGTGGACATCAAGTGGGTGGATTATAGAAGTAAAAGTATTGGGAAATACGATATTTCCTACAGACCTACTCATTATTAGTAGCATTAATTTGTAAATGGAAATATAAATATAACCGAAAATGCGAAGGATTATTTTGTTCCGAAATTAATATTTCATTTCAAGAGAAACTGTTATAGTAGATAATTACTCAAATGGTTAATTATTGTAATAGGGATACGCTATTTAAGAGATATAAAAATAGTACGCTTCCTTACGCTTAATTTATCGAAAAGGTTTGAGTGAAAATAATGAACCATTAAAAAATGGTTCTACAGATATATAAAGTGACTTGACTAGCCACGGGTAAATTAAAGAATTACAATTTCTTTTATTTATCTAAATTGCAAAGTTGTTTCCAACTGTTAAGGGGATTCGCCACTGAAAAGGGGGAATTTTTTTATTTAATGAGGAAAGTCGTGAAAATATTTTTTTTCTAGTTGGGTATAGTTTAACAAAAAATGGAAAAATTTTGGTTTACTTCTAAATATAAATTATAGGTGGTAAAAAAATAAAATAGAGGTTTTTCGATCAATTTGTAAGGGGTTTTAAAAATCGATATTCTGAAGAGAGCTCTTTATGGATTTTGATAAATTTGGTGTTTTTTTAAAGACAGTTATCTAAACTTAATATTTAGGTAGATTCATAATAATATCTCAGATACTTTTTTTGCTGTGACAAGAAATATAATTTTTCTTTTGAAAAAAGAATTAGTTTGAAAAAAAAACGTTATTGTTCAGTACCTAATTAACTTAGATACCTAATTCTACCTAAATATTTTCCTAATACTGTCTAGAATAAGTAGTAAAAATTTCAACAATGTACCTTTAGTGGCTCTCAAGATATATCAAATTTTGTATTGAAAAACGTAATATTTCAATGCTACGGAAAACCGCGTTTGAATAAGAAGGTGTCCTATGATCTTGTAGCTATTGTAAAGAGCGAAACCCCTTGGTTATAACATATAATAACATTCATACATGGATTATTTCATACTTTTTGGATGTAATAGGGTCCAGTGTACAAAGAAATGTAAAAAAATATTTTTACAATTTTTCATGATTTTTACCTATTTTCAGTGGCAAATCCCCTTAAGCATCATGTACAGAAAATATTTCAAGTCTGTTCACATATCCACCAACAAAATATGGATATTAAGCTAGCAAGATTTATAATAGTAGTTTAAATATAAATAACGTTTTACTCTCTGCGGTGATAATAAAGAATGTTAAAACACACCTCCTCTCCAATAATTATTGATATTTACGCCAGATAATTCCACATATGTGTTTAGATTTTACATAATTTAGCATTATATTTAGTCAGCTGTGTACCAAGTTAACGTTAATGTCTATCAAACTTACCGGTTTATTACTTGATATGAGCTTCAATCAACATCAAAAGCTTCTACAGTGACCGATTTTCAGTGAGTAAAGCAACGCCCTTTGACACCGAAACCCGGTAATATCATTGTTGTTCTATATAGTACAGGTAGAGCCCTTTCATGATTACTGATTGTATAGCTTTATATTAAATTAATTTATATTCCTCTACCTTTTTAACAGTTTTCGTTAGACTACCATACAATTTTAATAAGTAAAATTGTTATTCATTATTATAATATTTTGTTGATGTATTATTGATGTTGTTGAGAGATGTAAATTAGTCTGCAGATTAGCTACAACGGGGGTATTTTACATTGTAGACTAAAACTACAAACAATAGATTTTTTCCCCATTACTTCGTGTCAATTGTATTTATTTTAAATAATAGTAGTGATAATTATAGCATCAGATTTACGCAATTTTGTGCTATAGAGAGTTTATCTCGAAACTTACATTAAAATACTAGGAAAGTAATTTTAGTCGACGAGTTGTCTTCGATGACTTTCCATCAGACAAGTTTACTTTCGGATGAAAGATGAATTTCTTTCTTAAAGGAACAATACACTCGAATTGTGCTCTTTGAATTTAGGTATTATTACAGTAAAAGCCTGACAAAATGTAGATTTCTTTCTTGTTTGAAAACAGACAAAAGGACGAAACATCTGAAAGGATCGACCTGGTCTGATTATAAAGCTTGGAGTGTAAATTTGACACTCCGTATAAAGTATTAGTCAACTAATAATATAGTAATGTCTTAGATGAATATGAGGAAAGGTGTTGTTAAAGAAGGCAGAAACAGATGTTATTATGAATTCCTGGGGGGGATATTTCCAAATAAAATACTCATAGTAAATGCATACAATTGGGCCATTTTCTAACGTACTACCTTTATTTAGATAGTGTTCCTTGCTTTGTTCAACGCGGAAAGGTGTCAGGAGTGCATTATTGATAAAACGACTTTTTATACTTGATCCATTACCATACAAGAGAGAGAGAGAGAGAGGGAGAGAGAGAGAGAGAGAGAGAGAGAGAGACAAATTCTTTATTTACAACAAATTATTTTGCAGCATTACATAAAGGAAATTAAAAAAATATCACATGGGTCACAATGACCTGTGCGTGATAGAGTCCTTATTTGGCTGCTTAAAATCAAAATAAAAGTTCTTCACACTTCACATAATAAAATAAAATAAAAAATCGAACAATAACTTAGTTAAATAAGCGTAACAATTAATTTACTATACAATTATAATTATAAAAAACTACGAAACCTAACAACCATAAACAAATGTAACTCAATAGTAGGGGAGCTCATTGCTTGCATTAAATCCAATGCACAACTTTTTCCCTTCAATTCCCAATTTTACTGAGGCGTGGATTCCTTCAAGTAAAGAGTGCTGTAGAAAGTACAATAGATAGTCCAGTTATCAGTTGGTTAGGTCTAAACGAGATATTCTGGGCCGATAAGCGACTCTGTATTGTCGAGGCCTATCTCCATCAGCCAATTAGAGATAACCCTCTTATATACACTCAGTGACACTCGCAGGCCCCTAATTTCTGGAGGAATATTACGCAGCAAGCAATTAGCAATATAAAAGGAATTTGTTAAATTGATTGATTTGAGAACTCTTGGGACCCGTAATCCAATCATCACTGAGTTTCTGGTATGATAATTATGAACTACGGGCGATGCGATGAGGTCTAACTGAATGTATGAATAAGCTAATAAATCTTTAACATATAGCTGCCTTATTGATAAAAACATAGATTCTTTAAACAGATGATCTGTAGCATAACGTCTCGGTTTTCTTAAAGCAGCTTTATTTATTGATTTTTGAATTACGAACAAAGGTTCAATTACCGATGAATAATCCCCTCCCCAAGCTATTAAACCATATTGCAGATGAGATTGAACGTATGCGTAATAAATTCTTTTAATTTCTTCATGTCTTAAAATTTGACCCAATTGGTTCAAAGGAAGTTTTGTTAAAAAAAAATGTATATTGCTTTCCCATTTCAATTTAGAATCCATTATAATGCCCAGGTATTTGTACTGCGACAAAGTTTCAATAATTTGGCAGTTGCAATCGCTGCCTGCGGTGCCACATGAGAGCAAGGTTAGTCTGAGTTCGGCGGGCGGCTCGCTAGCGGGACGAAGTGCGATAGGCAAACATTTTGTTATTCCGGCATTCATTGTTAAAAATTTTTCTGAGAACCATCTTTTTAAAATTTGTAATTCTGATGATGCAATATTAAAAACCTCTTCCCAAGTACGTGCCCTAAAGATTACCGCTGTGTCATCTGCAAACAAGAATATTTCTCCAGAAATATCAATTTTATCTATGTTATTTATGTAAATTAAAAATAGTAAAGGCCCCATAGTAGAACCTTGAATAATTCCAAAATCTACTTTCATTTGATCACTAATAACGTTATTAATTGATACTACTTGAGTTCTATTGCTTAAATAACTTTTAAACCATACCAGGGCTAAACCCCTTACACCCAAATATTATAATCTTTTGAAAAGAATTTTCCTATCAATGGAATCAAACGCTTTAGCAAGATCTATGAATGCAATTAGTATTTTTTTATTTCTATTCACTGACTCGATTAAAGTAGTATTTTTACCTATTCTAAACCCAAACTGTTGGTCCGATAAAATTCCATGTTCATCCAGATAATTTTGAAGTTGAATTTTGACACATTTCTCTAACACTTTAGATAATACACTTAACAATGAGATTGGTCTATAATTATTTTTGTAATTTGTTTGCCTGGACTTATAAAGAGGAATTACCTTAGCTATTTTAAATCTGTTTGGAAAAATGCCTGAAGTAATACTCAAGTTAATAAGATGTTTGAGTGGTAGTAAAATGTCTTGCAGATGATTTTTTAATATTTTGGCTGGAAATTCATCGAACCCTGGAGCAGAACCACCTCGCATTTCCCTCACACACTCGGCCAACTGACTGTCAGAGACAGGCTCCAGTCGCAGTTCACGCCCCTGTCCTACACTGAACAAAGCATCGTCGACCAGTGGCGGACCCACGGGCGGTGGCAACTCGCTCGCCAACCTATTACCAACACTAGAGAAAAATTCATTAAACGAGTTAGCCACCGCCCCCAAACCTCATCCACTCGAGTCTGACGGTTGCTGAAAAAGAGAAACAGGAAAATTGCATTTATTTATATTTACACCATTAAATTCATTTATATGTTTCCAAAATAATCTGGGTTTATCAACAGAGGCTGCTATTTTTTCTCTGTAAAAATGTTGTTTTGTAGTTTTGATTTTGTTTGATATCTGGTTTCTAAAAGCTCGATATAATATAATTTTTTATACAAGTCGATATAATTTTCCCTTTGCTTTAGGGATCAAAATTATCAATTGTTGTATAGCTCTAATATATGAATAACATTGGCAACGTTCATAAACCAATGGTATTTTTGTCATTTTATCATTTTGATAAACACTGTCTTTTCCGTCATAGTGATGAGGGTATAGCAAGGTCATTTTAAATGTACTTATGTACATTCTTACTTAGTGTACACTGATTGGTAGAAATTATCAATCCAATTTAATCAGGTTACAGGTTGTAAAACACTCCAGATTTTTTTTACCAATTGGCATTCATAGATATCCAGCCCAGTTTATAATTTATTAAATCAACCTGATATGAATGGTAAAGATGTCAACCAAAATATTTAGAGGTAACTTCTACGTAACTGTGTTTTAATTCATAGAAACATAATAGGGTTGTAACACTTTGTATTGGCTTTTGAATAGCATTGACAAATCATATGGTTCGAAAATTGGATAATATATTCAATCTAATGAGAAGGACATGTTTATCCTACCTAAATTCAATATGAATCTATATAAAACTAATGCAATAAGCAACGCTCCATACATGAAGGAAAACCTAACTGCAGAAGTTTTTTTTTATTTATTAAGTGATCGGAGTGCTGGAATGAATGTATTAGTCTATAATCATAAATAATAAAAATAAATAAATTCATCGTCCATTTTCTAACTTGATCATCATACATCGTGTGTGTAGTAAAATAGAACATCGCTGTAATTTATTTTAGGCTATTATATTGTATTTTGATTTCGTCCAAAAAAAAAACCAATGAATAGGCCGACTGATAAAACTTGATCTTGATGGATAGGATGAATGATGGATGACTCTAATCCGATTGATAGAAAACTAGTAGAATCTAACATTGAACATAGATTAAAGACATTGAGGCGCAATTGCATGGCTGCACGATCATGATAGGTAGAAACCAAATTGTGTGGTGCCTGGTCTTGTTAGGGCAAATTACGTCATTGAATGTTATTGCAAGATAGTCAGAAACTTTAGGACTAGCTCTAACACTGATTAGCCATTAGAAAGTGAAAGGTTAACGGTCTGTGTTTCCTCGGGTGAATGAAATTATATTATTCTATTTGGATTTTCCTTGTTATGTTTATTCCTGAAACACACCATCCTTTAGCTTAGTCAGTAATAATTTGATCAGTGTAGCCAAATCTAACATAAGGTTGATAAACCAAAAAAAAACATTTCACAATATTAACTTAAATTGTTAAATGTAACCACTTGTTTAGACATGTTAGGTGTATTTCGGATTTTAAACATTGTAAACGTGAAAAACGATACAGCCACGATTTTGAATTTTAAACTAACCCTTCATAAAGAGGTTGTTAATTATCTTATTTTTTTCCCATTGGATTTGTATTTATTTACATTAGTGCTGCAGATATTAAGTTTTGTGAAAATGTTGATTAAATCGCTCGTATTCATGGAACTCAAATTTAAAAACTATAAAGGCCGCCATTATAAAATTTTAATATAACAAGTTATTATTTTTTTTTTCAAAGATATATCTTTTGTGCTTAAAAAAAACACATTTTCATAAAGGTCTGTTTCAAACATTAAAACATAGAAATATTTAAGAAAAATTTCAAAGTAATGGCTTTCAACGAAGAAGTTTTTGAAAAATTTCTAAACTCACCGGAGTATTGCTCTTTTCCTAATGGAGACTCTAAATACAACAACGTTCAAAAGAAACACAACATTTTGACTAAGCCTGACACTTAATAACCTCATAATTGAAAGAAATATTAACGTACCATCTTTTACATTAGTTGGTTTTTCAATCTTGTTTAAAAATTGTGTTTCGCAAAGAATATACATTGAAATTTAAATATTATTATCTAGAAAGAAAATAAATATAAGAAGTGCGTCTCAGCAGAGTCTTGAGTGTATCTTCCACTCTGCACGTCTGAACATGTTTCAAATGCCATGACAATTTGATAAAAATAGGAAAGTTTTTTTTTAGGAAGTTCTTTTTAGTTTTTTTAGGAAAGTCTAAAGACAATTTAATTCTTCGTTTATTCATATTTTTATTTGTTCTAATTTTATAATCTTTTCAGATATTTCTGATTCTGATCTTCTGTTTCAGCTTTGATATAATTATAATCATGCGACTTTGTAATGTGATGGAGTTTTATTGATTTTGTTACAGGGATTTTTCCTACATTCAGACTTATCAATTGGTCTCTTACAAAATATGTTTTTTTATCGTTGTAAGTAAGGATATTTTAGCCACGTATAATATATTTACTAACCTCGCATGAAAAGTGGGCTTCCTAGGTTTGATTACGTTGTAAGGGTGATGCCTAGATATCATTTTACGTATTGATACTGGCTAAGGACTATCTAAACTACCAACGATAAAATCGTAATTTAGTTATCTAGCAAAACTGATTTTGTCTATTGGCCACCAGGGCAGTAGGTGAAAACTCCATTGTTATTGTTAATTTTCTTAAACGATTGATTTCAACTATCGATATGCTTAAAATTTTGTAGAAAATGAATCTGATAAATGTAAAACCATCTTTTTTATACTTTATGTTATTATATGCATAAATTGTGTGTTAATGTATTAGTTGAAAGCAGTGACAGCTTGTTAAAAGGTTTATAATACCGAAGCATAAACCTTCGGATGGAATCGCATAATCTGTAGCGTGTGTGAAGCAGATACCTATATCGACCTATCCAATTATAATAGTTTTATCTTAAGAGGATTTGACTATAATGTACAATAACTTGAAGTGGGATTAGAGGCAGCCATTGACACTATGTTTAGCTATTATAAAATCGAATACTAGTGTGTTTGACCACAGACGTACAAGCACTCAGATATGATGACTAACTTTGTTATAGTATGTACTTTTACAAAATGTTTTTATTTATATATCATGTAAACTTTATTAAGTATTCATTACAATCCAAAATATTCATCAATTATTTCGAAACCCATAATTATAGAAACAATAATCAATATATAATTTGCACATACTTACGGTAAAAAAATCTCTCGATTGCGTTGGTACGAAAGATTTATAAATTTAAAAACTTTATTTTTTAGAAATAAATCTAAACTTTTTCCTAAATATATTTTAGACCATAAAAATATTTCTGTCTATGAGAGAATTACTACAAAATTTCGTAGATTTGAGTAAGAGTCTTTAAAACATAACCAAATAATTTACTTAAATTGAGTTTAGGTTTTAGTAATTAAATCAATTTTATTACAAAACTCAAAACGTATTACTAGATATTCAATGTATCAACTTGAAATCGTGTTAACTCAACATACTTAAACAGGTTCAAAAATTCTAGTCTATAATATTTAATTACAATTAGAATTGCACTTGACATAAATTAAATAAGTATTCATAAAAAAATTAAATGTGCGAAATTTTATATAAATACTCTTAATTAAATAAAAGAGATATGAGGCCTAGAGAAAATTCCTAACTTGACTGTTAGCACCGGCAGTTCACTCTCTAGAAAGGACGTGTCTGCTAACATCAACTTGTGTTTGAGTCAATATAGTTATAAGTAAAGTTGACTTTAGGGTCATGGGTCAATTACAATGCATCATTTATTGATAAGTTCAAAAATAAAATGTACACGCTTGACAAAAAAATTATCTTACACAATTTACCATTCATACAATGTTGTTTTATAATCTTGTGTCGTTTTAACCATTTTGTTAGCACAGTTGATTGTTTCTCACACACCTATTTCAAATGAACATAGATATGGATAGATATAGAACATGGTTCGGAAATTGGATAATAAGATACATTTAATCTAATGAGAAGGACGAGTTTTTCCACCCTAAATTCAATATAAATCTATATAAAACTGGACGGAAAGAAAAGTTAAACTTTTGCAAATATGGTTTGACTCAATTGATGGTAGAATTCAATTGAAACTGTGATTCAATTTCGTATATGCATGCATCGTTGACGTCAACACTTCAATGAAACACTCCTCTGATGTAATGGATTATGAGTTGGCAATTTATTGGCAGCTATTCTTGTTTAACAATAATTATGCGATTGTTATTTTTACGTAAATATTGTAAGAGTTCCAATTGTTTAAATTTCTATATCTGATTCCGGGACCTGTTTGGATCAGGAGATCAACGTTCACGGATTAATGGAAATTTTTAAGTAACAAAGATCCGTATTCGAATCTGAAAATACATAGGGAGGGGGAGTAATAAAACATAAATACAATTTTGTGACCTATGCAAAAACGATGGAAAAATAAATTTATATTAACTTGTTTTATAAAGCCTATAATGATCCGAAATGTTGAGCCTGTTTTAATAAATGTTTGTAACAATACCACTAATTGTATATCAACCTAAATATAAGTTTTTTATATGAATTTGTCAACGCATCGATACTAAAAGTTTCTTTACTGAGGGGCAGTATACACCCCCCCCCAATGTGACAAGCTAAGAAATATAAATGTTGAAACGGATATTTCTATTTTTTATTTTAGTTTATACTTTTAAACTACAGTAAACCATACAGTTAGATTTTTCATGCTAATGTCTGGGCACGGTTTCCAAAAACTGTGAGGAAATGTTTTTAAAAAAGTAGTGCCCTAGGCAAGGTTCTTGAATCCCCGCGTGGAAATACTGGCCCAAATTGTGTTGTAGGCTTAATACAATAAGATTCCACAATACTTCGAAAGGTGGAACAAGAAAACTAAGGTGAATGAGAGCTCTCCTAAGGCGCAAGGCTTTTTAATAGAAATATCACTACTGTAGTCATAGTAAAACACTAATCTAGGCTTCTCGCCCTGTATTCCGAAAGTTGCAGCTTTTTGTTGTTCCGAAGTAGGCCTTTACCTTTCTTTAACAATGTTTAACAGATTTCAATAAAATGTTTTGAAATCATTCCCCACAGTCTATTGATTAATAAAGTGATCCAGTTTTCATGACAACAACATAAATGTTTTGTAAATAAATTATCAGGTTAAAGAACTGAAGATATTTCAAATTTAGATCTTTTAAATGATAAAATCTGTGCAAAATATTTATTTTTATTGTAAACAGACTTTTTGTTCATATCTCTAGGATAAATGTTGCACAGTAAATATTTTTAAGAGTCTAAGTTGACTGGTAATTTTTATAAAAGTTATTTGTATCCAAAAAATACCCGTTTTAACACGGACAAGATAGGGACTGCTTTAGTATTGCTTAAAACACTTAATACGGTTTAAGTAGACATCAAGTGGGCGGATTATAGAAGTAAAAATAATGGGAAATACGAGATTTCCTACAGACCCACTCATTATTAGTAGCATTAATCTATAAATGGAAATATAAATATAACCGAAAAGGCGAAGGATTATTTTGTTCCGACATTAATATTTCATTTAGAGAGAAACTGTTATAGTAGATAATTACTCAAATGGTTAATTATTGTAATAGGGATACGCTATTTAAGAGATATAAAAATAGTACTTTTCCTTACGCTTAGTTTATCGAAAAGGTTTGAGTGAAAATAATAAACCATAAAAAAATGGTTCTACAGATATATATAGAAAGTGACTTGACTAGCCACTGGTAATTTAAAGAATTACATTTTTTTGTTTATCTAAATCGCAAAGTTGTTTCTAATTGTTCAGCACCATGTAAGGAAAATATTTCAAGTCTGTTCACATATCCACAAACAAATGTATATTAAGCTAGCAAGATTTATAATAGTAGTTTAAATATAAATAAGGTTTTACTCTCTGCGGTGATAATAAAGAATGTTAAAACACACCTCCTCTCCAATAATTATTGATATTTACGCCAGATAATTCCACATATGTGTTTCGATTTGACATATTTTAGCATTATATTTAGTCAGCTGTGTACCAAGTTAACGTTAATGTCTATCAAACTTAACGGTTTATTACTTGATATGAGCTTCAATCAACATCAAAAGCTTCTGCAGTGACCGATTTTCAGTGAGTAAAGCAACGCCCTTTGACACCAAAACCCGGTAATATCATTGTTGTTCTATATAGTACAGGTAGAGCCCTTTCATGATTACTGATTGTATAGCTTTATATTGAATTAATTTATATTCCTCTACCTTTTTAACAGTTTTCATTAGACTACCATACAATTTTAATAAGTAAAATTGTTATTCATTATTATAATATTTTTGTTGTTGAGAGATGTAAATTAGTCTGCAGATTAGCTACAATGGGGGTATTTTACGTTGTAGACTAAAACTGCAAACAATAGATTTTTCCTACAGTCACCCGACAAAGTTGGCTTCCTTGTACTGTTTATAGTACAGAAAGCTGCTAATTGCTGCATATTTATACTTTGCCGTACGGTTTATACTTTGCCGTACGGTTTATACTTTGCCGTACGGTTTATACTTTGCCGCACATCAGGATTCCAACGAAACAACACAAAACAGCGTGGTTCTATTATGCACGTAATCCGTGTAAGCTTGGAAATAGGTTGGCAACACTTAAAGATAATAATACTATGAGCAGCTGATTGACTATTATAACTACGATTTAACCTGTCATTTCCTGTTTATAGTTTCGGTATTTCTGAACTTTCTGGACTTTTCTTTTAAACGTTTTTAAAACGTTCCTACGATCTTAATAAACAAGAAAATACCTTTAAAGCATTTTTTTAGGCGCGGAAACCACTTCAAATTACAAAAACATACGGAACTATATTCTCAAAACGTGGAGCACATTTCTTGCCGAGGTAGCGGAGTGATACGGACCGCGGGTACTACTTTCTCTAGGGCACCATTTGTGTTGCCAGCTGAACCTAAAAACGTGTTGTATAGTGTTTGAAAGACTAATTATTTATATGCTTTATAGTGACTGTAGGAAAAATATAATGTGTAACACGAGTGAAAAAGGCTTTTGCTGCACTCGAGATCATTCCGCACTCGCCTGCGGCTCGTGCGTAAACATTGCTCTCGTGTGCAGCAAAGTGCCACTTTCACCACTAGTTACACAAATAACTATTTTCCCCATTACTTCGTGTCAAATGTATTTATTTTAAATAATAGTAGTGATAATTATAGCATCAGATTTACGCAAATTTGTGTTATAGAGAGTTTATCTCGAAACTTACATTAAAAATACTAGGAAAGTAATTTTAGTCGACGAGTTGTCTTTGATGACTTTCCATTAGACAAGTTTACTTCCGGATGAAAGATGAATTTCTTTCTTAAAGGAACAATACACTCGAATTTTTCTCTTTGAATTTAAGTATTATTACAGTAAAAGCCTTACAAAATGTAGATTTCTTTCTTGTTTGAAAACAGACAAAAGGACGAAACGTCTGAAAGGATCGACCTGTTCTGATTATAAAGCTTTGAGTGTAAATTTGACACTCCGTATAAAGTATTAGTCAACTAATAATATAGTAATGTCTTAGATGAATATGAGGAAAGGTGTTGAAGGCAGAAACAGATGTTATTATCAATTCCTGGGGGATATTTCCAAATAAAATACTCATAGTAAATGCATATAATTGGGCCATTTTCTAACGTACTACTTACTACCTTTATTTAGATAGTGTTCCTTGCTTTGTTCAACGCTGTAATGTGTTAAAAATGTGTCAGGAGTGCATTATTGATAAAACGACTTTTTATACTTGATCCATTACGATACAAATCGATATTATCTTCCCTTTATTTTTTTTATCAAAATTATCAATTGTTGTATAGTTTCAATATAAGAATAACATTGGGAAAATTCATAAACAAATGGTAATTTTTTATTTTAATATTTGGATAAAAACTAACTGTTTAGTAATAGTGATGAAGGTATATTTTAAGTTTACTTATCAATCTGATTGGTAGAAATTATCAATCCAATTTAATCAGGGTACAGGTCTACAGACACTCCAGATTTTTTTTATTTTACCAATTAATTTACAGCAATTGGCATTCATGGAATTTGAAACCAGTTAATAAATGATTATATCAACCTGATATGAACGTTGAAGATATCAACCAAAATATTTAGAGGTTACTTCTACGTAACTGTATTTTAATTCATATAAACGTAATCAGGTAGAATCTTGGGGACTGTAACACTTTGTATTGGCTATTGAATAGTATTGATAAATCACATTGTTCGAAAATTTGATAATAAGATACATTTAATCTAATGAGAAGGACGAGTTTATCCACCCTAAGTTCAATATAAATCTATATAAAACTAATGAAATAAGGATAACGCTCCGTATGTGCAGGAAAACCTAACTGCAGCAGTCCTTTCAGTTATTAAGTGATCGGAGTGCTGGAATGAATGTATTAGTCTATAATCATAAATACAAAAAAAAAATCATCGTCCATTTTCTAACTTGATCATCATAACATCGTGTGTGTAATGAACATCGCTGTAATTTATTTTAGGCTATTATATTGTATTGTGATTTCGTCCAAAAAAACCAATGAACAGGCCGAATGAACAGACTGATAGATCTTGATCTTGATGGATAGGATGAATGATGGTTGACTCTAATCCAATTGATAGAAAACTAGTAGAATCTAGCATTGAACATAGATAAAAGACATTGAGGCTCAATTGCATAGCTTCACGATCCTGATAGGTAGATACCAAATTGTGTGGTTCCTGGTCTTGTTAGGGCAAATTACGTCATTGAATGTTATTGCAAGATAGTCAGAAACTTTAGGACTATCTCTAACACTGATTGGTCATTAGAAAGTGAAAGGTTAACGGTATGTGTATCCTCGGGTGAAATTATATTATTTTATTTGGATTTTCCTTGATATGTTTATTCCTGAGACACACTATCCTTTAGCTTAGGCAGTAATAGTTTGATCAGTGCAGCCAAATCCAACATGAGGTTCATAAACAAACAAACAAAATTCTCAACTTTAACTTAAATTGTTAAATGTAACCGCTTATTTGATCATGTTAGGTGTATTTTGGATTTAAAACATTGTAAACATGAAAAACGATACAGCCACGATTTTGAATTTTAAACTAACACTTTCATAAAGAGGTTGTTAATTATCTTATTTTTTTTTAACATACCATTGGATTTGTATTTATTTACATTTAATGTAAATAAATGTAAGTATAGTACTGCCGTATAGTGCTGCATAAGTTTTGTGAAAATGTTGATTAAATCGCTCGTATTCATGGAACTCAAATTTAAAAACTAAAAAAGACCGCAATTATAAAATGTTTAATATAACAAGTTAATTTTTTTTCAAAGATGTATCTTTTGTGCTTTAAAATACAAACACATTTTCATAAAGGTCGGTTTCAAACATTAAAACATAGAAATATTTATGAAAAAGTTCAAAGTAATGGCTTTCAACGAAGAAGTTTTTGAAAAAATTTCCAAACCTACCGGAGTATTGCTCTTTTCTTAATGGGGACTCTAAATACAACAACGTTCAAAAGAAACACAACATTTTGATTTAAGTCTGACACTTAATAACCGCATAATTGAAAGAAATAATAATGTGCCATCTTTTACATTGGTTGGTTTTTCAATCTTGCTTAAAAATTGTGTTTCACAAAGAATATACATTGACATTTAAATATTATTATCTAGAAAGAAAATAAATATAAGAAGCGCGTCTCAGCAGAGTCTTGAGTGCATCTTCCACTCTGCACGTCTGAACATGTTTCAAATGCCATGACCACTTGATAAAAATAGGAAAGTTTTATCTAAAGACAATTTAATTCTTTGTTTATTCATATTTATATTTGTTCTAATTTTACAATCTTTTCAGATATTTCTGATTCTGATCTTCTGTTTCAGCTTTGATATAATTATAATGCTATTATAGATAATAATCTACTTACGTATCACGTATGCCAGTAGGTGTCAATTATTAATACTTGAATTATGCTGTACATGTTTCAAGCCTAAATACGGCTCATCTTCAGCAGCATTTTTCTATGTACAATTTTTGTATTGTGGGTGTATTGTATACGTCACTCTCCCCCTCCCGTGTTCGTGTTTCTCAGTAGGCCTACAAATGTCGTCCGGTCGGGTATTATCTCAACGAGCGTACGCTACAAAAACACGTGTAAATAAAAATAGCATGCTAAAACGTTCTGTGTTTGTGTGTATATGTGGTCTGTATATAGTCGACAATCATCTTTTGATGTGAAAAATTGTACATAGAAAAATGCTGCTGAAGATGAGCCGTATTTAGGCTTGAAACATGTACAGCATAATTCAAGTATTAATAATTGACACCTACTGGCATACGTGATACGTAAGTAGATTATTATCTATAATAGCATATTAAAGGTGTCAAGGCTAATTAATTTGATATAATTATAATCATGAGACTTTGTAATGTGATGGAGTTTTATTGATTTTGTCACAGGGATTTTTTCTACATTCAAGCTTATCAATGGGTCTCTTACAAAATATGTTTTTTTTTATCGTAGTAAGTATGGATATTTTAGCCACGTATAATATATTTACTAACCTCGCATGAAATGTGGGCTCCCTAGGTTTGATTACGTTGTAAGGGCGATGCCTAGATATCGTTTTACGTATTGATACTGGCTAAGGACTATCTAAACTACCAACAATGAAATCGTAATATAGTTATCTTGAAAATGATTTTGTCTATTGGCCACCAGGGCAGTAGATGAAAACTCCATTATTATTGTTAATTTTTTTAAACGATTGTTTTCAATTATCGATATGCTTAAAATTTTGTAGAAAATTAAACTGATAAATGTAAAACCATATTTTTTATACTTTATGTTATTATATGCATAAATTGTTTGTTAATGTATTAGTTGAAAACAGTGACATCTTGTTAACGGTTTATAATACCGAAGCATAAACCATCGGATGAAATCGCATAATCTGTAGAGGGTGTGATGCAGATACCTATATCGACCTATCCAATTATAATAGTTTTATCTTAAGAGGATTTGACTATAATGTACACTAATTTGAAGTGGGATTAGAGGCAGCCATTGATACTATGTTGATATTATGATAGTATGTTTACTATATTAAAAATCAAATACTAGTGTGTTAGACCGCAGACCTACAAGCACTTAGATATAACCAACATTAAAATAGTATGTACTTTTACCAAATTTTTTTTATATCATGTTAACTTTAGTAAGTATTCATTACAATCCAAAATAGTCCTCAATTGTGTCTAAAACCATAATAATTAAAGAAACAATAATCACTATATAATTTGCATATACTTAAGATACAATCTCTCGATTGTGTTGGTACGAAATATTTACAATTATATTGATAACCTTTATTTTTTAGAAATAAATCTAAACTTGTTTTTCTAAAATGTTTTATACCATTACAATATTACTATCCATGAGAGAATTACTACAAAAAATTCGTAAATTTGAGTAAGGGTCTATAAAACACAACCAAATAATTTACTTAAATTGAGTTAAAATTTTAGTAATTTAATTTTAGAATTTAGCCTCCGGATTACGTTGAATATATTAAAATGGTGTAAATACCTGCTTCGTGGTAATCCTAATGTTGCTAGTGTCGCAACTAGTTTCGACATTTTACAAAGTCATCTTCAGGCGAAGGCGTCAAGGATGTCAAATGGTGGTCACTTCATATGAAGGTCGTCATTACACATAAAGTACATAAAAACACGAACACGAACACGGACATTAACACGTAAAAACGGTACATTTAACACGATTAAACGAACAACGGTAACTGTAAAGGAATGATGTGACACGACCGGGATGGATGCAAGGTCTAGACTACCGGTCAACGTGGTCGGTCGGTGCGATGACGTCACTCCTTTTGTCTTGTTATCAGTCAGCTGTTGTAGGTCCCATCCCATTTCATTCCGTTCTTTACACAGATCAGTGGATCTGTATCTGTATACAAACGTACCCATACAGGAAACCATGGTAATATTGCGACAAAACTTAATAAGGAATTCCAACTTACCCCCTGAGTCCATAGAGGAACTCTTATCAATGACGCAATTAGTGCTAAGCCAAAACTATTTCCAATTTCAGAATAATTTTTACAACCAAAAGGAAGGATTAGCCATGGGCTCCCCACTCTCCAGCATCCTAGCAGAAATATTTGTAAACAGTTTTGAAAATGAACATCTATTTTCACCTGACAACCGTTATAGGGATAAAATAGTTTTTTACCACAGATACGTCGATGATACCATCGTACTATTCAACGGCAATAGTAGACAACTCTCTTTGTTGAAGTTGAACAACTATCTGTGTAACATACACAAAAATATGAAATTCACGCTTGAAGAGGAGGAAAACAACAGTTTGAATTTTTTAGATCTAACCATAACAAAACAGAACTCAGCATTTACCTTCAAAATTTACCGAAAACCAACTATTACAGACCAAACCATCCACGCAGACTCTCATCATCCCCATTCACAAAAAATAGCCGCCTACAATAGCTTTGTACATAGATTGCTTTCAGTGCCAATGAGTCCATCGAACTACAACGATGAAATAAACATTCTCAAACACATTGCTGTCGCTAACGGTTATCAGAGCAATATTATTGATAAATTAATTCTCAAACACCAAAAAAGAAAAACATCAAAAACAAAAGATAAAAAAACCTATGTTTCAACGGAGTACGGCTCATCTCTAAGTACTAAATTCAAAAATATTATGGCCAAAAACAACGTCACTGTGTCGTTTAAAACAGTAAACAAACTTGGGTCTTTATTAAAAGAACGGCCCCAAACGACAACTCCAATTTTCGATAAGACTGGCGTTTATAAGATAAATTGTGACAACTGCTCTAAATACTACATTGGCCAGACAGCTCGTTCCTTCAAAAAAAGATTCAGAGAACATTTACCAAGAAAAACAACATCCGCTCAAACCTCAACTTTTTCCGAACATTTAGTCTCAGATAACCATAATTATACAAATATCGACAACAACATGACAGTAGTGCATCTATCTAACAACCATTTTAATAGAAACACACTAGAAGAATTCGAAATATACCGAGCTGTAAAACTTGACAGACAAAACATCTTAAACGACAAGCTTTCCTTCCAATCAAATTATATTTATGATACGGCTATCAAAGTACTAGAGAAAGAGTCAGGAATGAATGGGATGGGACCTACAACAGCTGACTGATAACAAGACAAAAGGAGTGACGTCATCGCACCGACCGACCACGTTGACCGGTACACACTAGACCTTGCATCCATCCCGGTCGTGTCACATCATTCCTTTAACCGTTGTTCGTTTAATCGTGTTAAATGTACCGTTTTTACGTGTTAATGTCCGTGTTCGTGTTCGTGTTTTTATGTACTTTATGTGTAATGACGACCTTCATATGAAGTGACCACCATTTGACATCCTTGACGCCTTCGCCTGAAGATGACTTTGTAAAAAGTCGAAACTAGTTGCGACACTGCAACATTAGGATTACCACGAAGCAGGTATTTACACCATTTTAATTTAGTAATTTAATCGATTGCATTACAAAACTCAAAGCATATTACTAGATATTCCATGTATCAACCTGAAATTAAATAAGTTTTCATAAAATAATTAAATATGCGAATTTTTATATAAATACTCTTAATTAAATAAAAGAGATATGAGGCCTAGAGAAAATTCCTAACTTGACTGTTAGCATCGGCAGTCCACTCTCTAGGGTGGACGTGACTGCTAACATCAACTTGTGTTTCAGTCAATATAGTTATAAGTAAAGTTGACTTCAGTGTCATGGATCAATTACAATGCATCATTTATTGATAAGTTCAAAAATAAAATGTACACACTTAACAAAAAAATTATCTTACACAATTTATCATTCATACAATGTTGTTTTATAATCTTGTGTCGTTTTAACCATTTTGTTTGCACAGTTGATTGTTTCTCACACACATTTGGACGGAAAGAAAAGTTAAACTTTGACAAATATGGTTTGACTCAATTGATGGTAGAATTCAATTGAAACTGTGATTCAATTTCGTATATGCATGCATCGTTGACGTTAACACTTCAATGAAACTCCCCCCTGATGTAATGGATTATGAGTTGGCAATTTATTGGCAGCTATTCTTGTTTAACAATAATTATGCGATTGTTATTTTTACGTAAATATTGTAAGAGTTCCAATTTCAATTTCTAAGTCTGATTCAAGGACCTGTTTGGATTAGGAGATCAACGTTCACGGATTAATGGAAATGTTAAAGTAAAAAAGATCTGTATTCGAAGCTAAAAATCTATAGGGAGGGGAAGTAGTAAAACATAAATACAATTTTGTGACCTTTGCAAGAACATGGATGGAAAAATATAAATTTATATTAACTTGTTTTATAAAGCCCATAATGATCCAAACAGTTGAGCCTATTTTAAATAATGTTTGTAACGATACCACCAATTGTCTATCAACATAAAAATGAGTTTTTTATATGAATTTGCTAACGCATCGATACTAAAAGTTTCTGTACCGAGGGACAGTATACACCCTTTAAAACAAAACAATGTAATATGATTGTTGATCTCTATAGCACAAGAGAAGCTCTTTCATGTTTGAATCTGTAACAATGTTATAGGTTCACTTGTTTTTTTTTTCCACCTCTTTAAATATTATTTAAAATATTAATTAATAAAGAATTAGATGCCAGAAGTCTTAGGCATGTGTGAGGGGGTTTTCCTTTTAAACAAATACTAGAAGAAGCAAGGGATACCTTTATACAGTTCCGGAACAAACAATAAAAAGACCTCCCTACTGGGAATATTAGGACTTAAAAGATGACTTGTAAAATAGTGTAGAGATGGAAAACCTGTCATTACTTAAAGGAGCAATGCACTTACATTTAACTCTTTGGTATAAGGTATAATTACAGTAACAGCTTAAAAAAATGTAGATTTCTTTGTTGAAGTGAAATTAGAAAGAACAAATGTATATAACGGCTAAAATAATTTAACCTGTATACAAAAGAAAACATATGATCTTCAAATCAGAATAATATAAATTGTAGTCTATATATGTTTTTCACATTTTAGACTTTCTATTTTACTGTACTTGTTGCATTCTTTGACAGATTCAGTAAATGCTTATCTTAAAAATAATCTCTAAAATATTAACAGCGGTTTCATTAAAAAGTGGTGTAAAGTTATCCAAATGGTAATAATAATATAAATAAATATGGTAGATAAACATTAAATGCCACTGGGGCAGAGCTCCAAGGACATTTAGCTAGTTTCTCTTAGAAATGGCTCATTTACAGCCCAAGACCTTTCTTTAGACATCCCTACCAAGCTTCTACGCCCAGTCGTTCTCCCAAATTAGTTGCCACAAGAAAATACATGTGGCGTACTAGTATATAGTTTATAAGGATTACAATAGATTACTGATCTAAATCAATTAAATAGGTACGAGCTAATGAATGTAGGATATATCAGCATTTATTTATTTATATAATTTAAATTGTACTTGGATAGCTTTTTACAAAATGTTATACCATTCGTACATTATAGTTATTTCAGTTAAATAGAAACATATTTCCCAACTCAGCGGGAATTTGGGCTATTATTAGAATACTAGTATTATTAAAACAGTTTGGGGGCAGTTCTTTTTTATACATCTCAATCGTTCAGGGAAAGATAATGCAACTAACTATACAGTTTATTCAACAATTAATTGTAACATCGTATTCAATATTATAGGGAAACATAAAATTCTTAAATATAACACGGAATATTTCGGTCATTCTACATCGCGCTCAGAATGTTTTAGTTTTCTAGTAAAAAACTTTGTACTGCAAACTAACATAGGAAAGCAATAGTAAAGATTAAGGCTCATACACGACAGTTTGTTAACAGCTGTGGTGGTGTTCACTGTCCGATCTTGTTAGGGCAAACTACGCCCTCGAATGCTATTGCAAGATTAGGAACAACACTTAGGAATAGTTAGTCCACCAATTAGCCACAGAACACTACAGTCCAAAACGTTCCCTTGCAACAAAGCTCTCATATTACTACTATATATTATACTTCAAAGTAAAAAGAGATCAAAGCCATTAATTACTATTTCTTCTTAAGTTTTTGCTATCATAGAGCATATAGAGAAACTGCTCAAAATATTAATTTTGATTACATGTGAATCTTTACAAAATAGCTGACGCATTAAAATACAGAAATCAGCCACTATACTTGCTAACTGAACCAATTTGCCAAACCAAAGCCAAACCAAAACCAAAACTGAACCAATTAGTTAATGTATAAACAGGAGTTACACAGTGAAACTGTAGAACAAACAAGCTATTATTTTGTGTCTTAATTTACCATAAGGATTACAGAATTAAATCCCAATAGGGATTGTTTGCAAAATCGTATCATAAATATCAGTTTGACACCAATACAAATTTAGAAAACCAAGTGATAAAATATTTGTATTTACATGAGTAATGACTCGACGTTATTTAGCGTTAATTAAAGAGCGATTCAAAAGTGACAAAGCCTTGGTTGAGGGTGGACACTGGACAGTGTTTACAGAGTTTGTCCAAACCCCGCATCTCGACTTCCTTTGATGATTTGACGTCATCTAACCCTTATTGTTTATGTTTGTACCCATCTGAGTTTTACTTAGGAGCTAGATATGTCACTATATCAAATGCATTGCGACCATTTATGGCTAAAGCGTTTACTATAAGTATAGTGAGGCTACTACTATAACATGTACTAATTACTCACTACTCATTGTGGCCTAAAATACTCAAAAGCTAGTTGGCAAGTATATAACAGTAAAATAAGAATATGCATTAGAAAAGATACAATTCACAAATGGCATCTAATGAAACGTCTTTCAGATCCGTTCTAGCACCTTCTAAGCTTTTTTCTTCTTGAATGCACTGCCTACTACTGCAAGACATTGAAAAAAGGTCTCAAGAACACAATGATATATACTTGTTGATGTCAACCATCAGTTGTAAGTATAGTATAAACCAGACTTTCCATATGTTATATTTAAAATCTATATTTGCACTAGAAGTTACCCAGCGTGCGTTGTTACGCTAAGAACTATTATTTTAACTGGTAATTTGTTCTTTTCGATATATAATTAAAAAAATAGGCATATACCAAAAACTAAAATACAATATTTATTTTTCTTAATTGCCAGTGGATAAACAATGTTTATTTTAGTTTATATATAAGTTTTAAGCACACAACGGTCCGTGTGAAAAGCATGCATTTTCTAAATTTAAACCGACGATAGTCAGGGATTGCCCTTGTGCCTTACAATGGTGATTGCGAAAATAAGACGCAAAGTAAATTGTAGTCGCTTGAATTCAAAGGGTTATTCCGATGAAATCATCGGTATTCTTGGGATTAAGACTAACTCTCCTTTAAATTTACTAAACCTACAAAATAGTTGGTGAATGTAAACATCTGCTTTTAAATTATATGAATTTTTAAACATTGTAGTTAAAAAAAGTCGGACATTTGACCCCTTAAACCCTCTAGGGCAGAGCCTTTTTGACGGACCTGCACCAAACTTCACACAAACCATCCTTGAATAATGCCTAATAATGCCTGAAAGTTTCATTACTATCTGTCGAGTGGAGTCCATTGGGTATATACATACATACTTACTTAATCTTTTTTAGATATAGATAGATAACCTGAAATAGCAATTACATACTATCGATTGCCAAATAAGACTCTCTTCAATTCAAGGTGTCTGTGCTATGCAACTGTAGACATAACAATACACTGCAGATAGTCAACTTAAAAGAAAGTGTTTAAGCACATCTAATACTCTTCGTAGCAATGCAAACAGTTTTCTATATAACAATCATTCTAATAATGTTCATATACCATTAAATTATTGTTATACTATTCCGAAGTAAACTAAGCACTTGTATTGTGGAATAAAAATTTTTCAGTCGTAAATGTAATAGGTACTTTATTTTACAAGCCGCGTTGAAGAATATTTTCTAACAGGCCTACAAGTATATGAAAGAGAAAAAAGTCAAAAGCTACTACATACAAAAAGGCCATGAAGATTTGTTAAACCAGGCAATACCTTTATCTAATTCAAGGGTTTCAACATACATTATTGAACTAACCACAATAATTGGAGAACCGTTAATTAATAACGAGTACATTAAAACCACAATAACGATTCTCTTTACATTTAACATTATAAATACATATTTTAATAGTATATCGATGTAACCACAACTCCTAGGATAGCTAAATGTTATGAATACGTTTTAATTTCATAAAAAGGTTTTCGATGCTGTCGATAACTAAACATCGTAAAACTACAAATTGGTAGTAAAATGTATTTTGAACATTGCATGTAAAGAATTTTTTTTTCTTTTAAACTATATACCAATATTACAGAAATAATAAACAGATTATAAATCTCATGTAAATCTCTACAGGAATGAATTTTACCTTTTGAAAAGAATACCTTAAGCTTTTGTTTCAGACATGTTATCGATATAGTTCAGATATTTACGCTTGAGTAAATAGTAAGTTACATAACATGCATGTTCCAAGAAATTGTTAAGTTCAGATTACCTCTGGATAGCATTTGACCTTTGTCCTCCTCTTTCCATACATATCCAAATATATGACGAAAGACACTCAACAAAATTGAATATTTTCTTTGTATGAAAAATGTATCCTATGATATTTTTAGAATAGTTAGGTATGTTTATTTATTTGTATTTTTTTCTAGAATGCATCGAGACTTTGACATCTGTAAATGGCTTAAAACATCAAATATGGTGAATATCATAGAAACGTTTGAAAAAGAATCTATAGGACATATAGCTTAAAGTTTGAATAAAAATCAAACCCTAGCTATATTTGAACAACAATAAACATCTTTACCGGTGCCGATGGTTTAGTTTGATAATTTGTTGTTAACTTAATGTATATAGGTTTCTTGTCGACATGGATTAATCGTATGCACGAAATAATGATGAGAATGATATTTGTGTACGTCCTTGGTTAAGAAATCCAAAGAAAAATTCACAATATTTTAGACAATGTCGTACTAAAATGATTCTTGTTGTAAAAAATTCAAGATAGATATGCTTTACAATTGTAATAAAACCGTACGTTTGGAATAACCTTTAAAACTAATAACAGTTATTGTTACGACTGGTGATAAGAAAATACTTATATACAATTTATTATCATAAACTCATGTTTCATGTGCCATTAACAACAATTTGTAACTTTCCGGAACGTACGTTTTATAAGCATCACAAGTGAAAGTTAAAGTACATATAGCTACTCCATACTCCCCCATCTGCTTATACGAAAATAACTACAAAAAAACCCCACTTCAAATGGTACTATACCAACAACCCAATATTTTTGTAATGCTTAAATTTGGAATTTTTGAATACTCGCAGTATAATTTCTCCTCACCTGAAAATCCAGAACACAGTCTCTAGCCTGGAACCGTTTTTCAAACTACTTTTAAGAGTCATGGCATTATCGCATTGTAAAATCCATCGGTGATTGGCGTTATTTGATCCTGGGACCTTGAAGACCAAAGCAATACAATAATAAACGTTTCTTCTTTAGTTCTTTTCCTATTCTGTGGTCGATGTCACAATAATTCTTTTTATTTTGAATCCTCTATCAGTGATAAAGTTCGCAAAAGATTAATTTCCCAAAATGCATTCTTCAAAACTGCCTCATATTTTTAGAAAATAAATACGAGGAATAAACGCCCGAAATGCACGAACAACAGTTGTTCGTAGTTGTTCGAAGTAGTTACTTTTTCTGGCAACGTTTTGAGATAATTGAATGTAAAACAAATGCTTGAAAACAATGATTTTCATATGTTAAATGTGCAAAATGTAAGAACACAGAACTTACAAGGAAAAATATTTGTGCAATTTTCTCAAAACAGGTAAGTCTTAAACAATTTTATCTGATAATCATATAATCATATGGATCCATGCAGAAATATTTCGGCCTGCATTGTCAAATCTGGCCAAGTTTGAGAAAATGTCGATTGGTCGGGTTCAACCGAAACTGTTGGTTCACCACATGACCGCATTCCGAAACAAACACAAATAGACAACTATTTAATTACTGTCAAACGTTTTCAACAATTCAAAAGTCGTTAATCACTATCCGTTTTTATTACTTAAAGAATTTGGTTCAAAACGCCTTAGATTTAATATTTGTGTTCAATTTGATAGAACAAATACTAATTTCATACTGATTAAAACGTCATGAAATTAAGCAGCTATTTTTTATTACTTGTCGTTAGATTATTATTATTTGCTTTCTGTGAAGGAATTTCGAGGAAGCTTATTCAATTGTTTCAAAAGCAATGTAGCCTAACTATTCAAGATCCTTCACATAGACCACATAGTCAAAAGTCATCACATTGTTATGTCACATTGTTAATTGTTAATTGTTAAGTCACATTGTTATGTTTATTGGCTATTCACTCACTATTAAGTTATGGGATATAGGGCATGGGATATATAGGACATAGATTATAGGGCAAACACATTTAGTTGCATTTTAACTCAAATATATACTTCAATATTTTTTTTTTTATTGTTAAGGCCACACATGAAAAGATAGTATTTCGCTACATCAATACGTAAGCTAATGAACTAGTTAATCACTTATGTCTTTTAAACACATTTAATTGGATTGTGACAGTATTAACAAATATGCTTACTCCAATTTATTACATAATTTTGAAAACTATGATGAAAACTATCCATCAATATGTTTTGATAGAAATATTAATATTAACATTTAAGAAAGCTGGACACTCAACCGCTTCATTAGGAAAATATCATAATTCACCTCATCACAATAATCGGAATTAGTTCGTTTGTTTAATAAATAATAAATTTAGAATGGAATGGAATAAGATAAAATACTTATTTATTTCTTCATTTTAAATGTGATACATAGTGCATAGCTTCACAATTATTGTTCAGTAAAATACACAATAGTAAAATGATAAAAACTAATTTAATTTTTTACAGTGAGAATACGAGTTATAATGAGAGTACATACCGTCCAGTGTTTCCAACAGACTTGAAACATTATTCCACTTGTTTCGCCTTGAATAACAGTTAGATATCAATACATAAATTCATTTGGGAGGTTGTGTTACGTAGGTTGTAGTTGTGTTTTCAAAAGCTGAGCCAGTTCCAGGTGTACTCTCTTTGGTCCCGTTAGTAGCAGTTGAATTTGTCTCGTATCCAAACATATCGGCATAAGAACCTAAAATTACCAAAGCGAATTTATTATCTATATGGCTGTCATCATAGGTGTTATTAGAGTTGTCAATGCTACTAAAACTCTTGTTGGACTCTGTATAATCTTCAATGGTAGTTTCTGGGTTGGATTTTGAATCATTGTATAAAGTTGATTTTGATTCTTCTGTCGTAGTTTTTATATCAGTTATCCGACGGTTTTTTGAAGGCTTTATATATATATTCCTGTATATAAGGGATTTTTGTTTAGAGTTAACTTTTTCGACCTTTTCTTGTTCACCAGTTGTTTCAACGTTTCCAATACTTTCTTCTACACTTTTTTTCTCATCCTTTTGCTCCACGGATTTTTGTTCTTTAGTTCTGCTTACATCTTCATTTTTATCTTCAATTGAGTCTTTAGTTTTCTCTAAACTGTCTTTCGTGTTTATCTTTGTGGGATTCCTTTCTGTCTGGATAGCTTTAGTTTCATCTTTTACTTGCCTCTTTATCATAGTATGTGTTGTATCAGAAGTTTTAGATTTTCCTTCAGAAGTGTGCTTGGATTTATCTTCACTGCTTGTGTTTTTATTTTCTTGAGTTTCAGTTTTATCTTTTTTAATTAATACAGACTTGCCTTCATCATTTATTTTTACACCCTTTTTACCGATTTGAAATTTCTCCAGTTTCACTTTACTTTTACTGGGCTCTTTGGTTTCAGAAGCACTGAGGGGTGTATTTTTAATGTCAGGTGAACCTTTTGCTGCCTCTTTTGGCAATTCATCCTTTGTTTTGGTGTGTTTACCTTCTTGAGTTATGTTTATTTCCATAGCTTTGTTTTGTATACCCTCTGCTTTGATTGTCTTAGTGCCCGTTTTAATCTTGGACATTGCGTGTTTGTTAGCTGGAGAATTGTCATTGCCTTTTGAAATAGATTTAGCACTCAATGGTTTTTGCAATATACTGCTGTACGTTAAATTCGAATTTTTATTTGCTCTGTAATTCATGTCTTTCGTATTTTGGTTCGAATCAGAGGTTTTAGATTTTTTGTTACTATTAACACTGTATTTATCATCTGGTGTGCCTTTCACTGTTTTCTTGGCAGTTGGATGGTTTACAGGGCTGTCCAGAGTACATTTCGCATTTGTAGGCCAGTCGCAAGCGGTCTTTTCGGCGTTGTAGTGAAGTCCTTTTGAACAAATGAACACCCTTGGGTTGCCTGATGAATCACACATTATGAACTTTGAACAGTTCAGAGGATGGACGTATTTGCTGTTTGGTTTGCAGAAGACGGCTTCTGTCGACGGCTGGATCTAAAACAAAAGAAGAAGCCAATTGTTATGTGATAAACTGTATAAGCAAATTAAGTTATATTATTTACTTCTTAAATTTACATGTATTTTTGTTCCTAGCTTCATCAACCCACATTTTTTAAACCAGTATAAACATTTTAAGCATTAATTTTATATTTTAAAATAGTTTCCGGTTTGCTTTTTTCCACTTTAGTACGAAGGTAACCCAGGAAAAATTTAATTGTATAATATTTACATTTTAATTGGACTTAATATATTTGAATGCTTCTATATTATATAGTTATATGTTTCATACGATATTCATTTTCTATTTCTAAATATTTTTTAAAGTATTGTTTTAGTTGATATCAAAAATGTAGAAATCTAATAAAAACGTTTGACAATATAAACCAGAAAATAGGTGCAGATAAAACACATGCCAGTTTTAACTTTTCTCTCAATTGTATATTTCTCCGACAGTATTTCACAACCACTATTTGTATACGTCATTAGTTTTGTACCATGTGAAACATTAAGTAGGATGTTAAGTAAGGGTTTAAATTATGTTCACTAATCTAAGGCAATGTAATACGACCATCATAGTAGTAATAATAAAAGAAAAGATAAATTCACTTAAGGTCTTAGAGCAAAATAGTTTTTGACAATTGTAGACTTTACGTCACAGGTTTTGAAATCGTTCACCTTCTCAACTTGAAAGTTGAAGTTTGTCAGTTTGACAGTAATTTCCTGCTTCTACCCACAAATTCCCTACGGCTCTCATCAACACTTATTAATAGTTTAGAAAAAAGATCCGACGAACAATGGGAACTGCCAAAGTCTGATTTCTTTTGGGAAAGAATTAGCTTAGAGCTGTAAAGCATTTTTACGTGGAATAAGCCTGGTTAAGTTATGAAAGAATCGTATATTTCAGAAATTCCATAATAAAACAAATGTTTAAATTTTGACTTTTGAGTATATTAATAATGTACAAATTGAAATTCACTGCAATAAAATTTTGGTTATGGGGTTTCCGCAATAAGCGATTCAATACTATCATTTTTATTGTGTTATACAGCGTTTTATTTCCTGTAGAAAAGTGGTGACTTAATCTGGATTTTAATACAAATTGTAACATTTCAATCATAACCTTTCTGAAATTTTAACAAGATGGTAAAAAACCATTTTAGTGCTATTTCAAAATATATGCTGCGAGTTTTGTTTTTGCCATGGACAAAAATGACCGTGGGGATTTCTTTAAATGGGGGCTTCGATTCAGAGAATGTTGTCTTCGTCTGAGGGGCCTGCACATATTATTTAAATTTTATTCTAGATAAGTGAACCAATCAAAATTATTATGTTTCATTAAAACATTGGAAAAGTGGAGAGTCCAAGTACTATTTCATTTCACTGAGGTATTGGATGAGTTATATCGTTGAACGATCTGCGGAATAAATTTGCAAGGTAGCCTACTAGTCGAAAATTAAAATATATAAACACTATTAGTTTTGAGTGTTTTCAGTGGTATTTTTAACTATCAGGATGTTTAAAAATGTTTCTTCTTTCCTTATACTGTATGTTTACTCAACCAAACTGTACATTTCAAAATTATCATTATGTTTCATTAAAAGCTAATTAGTGCATTTATCCGCTAACTCTCCAATACTAGTTTGAATGTAATTTATGCATATTTATTTGTTTCTCTAAATCAAATAAGCTCTTGTAAAGAAAAACTTAGTGAAAATATTTTTTAGGCTACTATTTTAGATAAGTAGAAAAATCCGCATTAATCCGATGTTAACGCGCTAACAATGCACAACTATCTTTAATCTTTGACGATACTATCAATAATTTCAAACAAACTAATAGATTTATAAAAAGATAAAATACATAACAAACTATTGGAACTACTAAGTGGCTTATTTAGTTTTTAGTATATAAATTTGTTTTTAGAATAAAATTATGTTATTCGTAATTTACTTATATTGATACACCAGTATTTTTTAGAAACTCCTAAATATTTTTAAAGCGATCCTGGAGATAGGCAGAACGATTAATTATTTAGTTGGGTTCTTGTTCAAACACAGCTTGAACAGTAAAAACGAATCCGGAGGATCTCTCAAAACCAGCATTAATTTTTTGGTTGAAATACGCCCCGTTTTTTTCACTTATTACTTAATCGTATAGTATTATAGCAGTAGCAGTAGTATAGTATGACGTTTAACCTAAAATAACCATTACGAAAATTTCCTTTAATATTTTACTGAATAAATATAATTCACATAATATAAAATACACAAACTCTGCCCTCCAATTAAAGTTATGATAAGTCTTACCCATGTTAGTACAACGAGTGTAAAGAGAAGAGGCACCATCTTGAGGCCTCAGATACTGAAATGAGGTAAAAGAGCCGTTCAGCAGCAACTGAGAGAAGAAACCCTCTGAAGCCTTTGTTCGTAAAAGGTGAGGAAACTTAGCGTTATCACTGTTGTTGTCAAAACTCTTGCCAAAACAACTCATGAACTGGCTCCTGAGACCCATTTAGATAAGCCATGCTCAAAATGACAGAGCAATCCGAAACGAGGTGAAGTCATCGTTTGAAGTACGGTACTACATTTAGAAAAACACTGTTATATATTGTTAGAAAAGTCATTTAGCCTACATATCAACTATACACGGGTATAAATATAATTAAATTTTAACAGTCTCCTGGTTTTTGTCAGTTAGAAATTACAACATAGGAATCCTTACTATTTTGTATGAGATTTTGTTTTTTCAAAGTTGATCAGAAACATTTTTTTATTTACAGCCACAACAGTTTCAGATATTATAGTTTTTACCATAGACTATAATAAGGATAAAATGCAGTACCTTGCAATGCTGTGTAAACAGGTTTTGATACTCATTTTACATATAAAGTATAGCATAAAGAACAAAATATATAGGTTGGTAAATCAGTGTGTCAGTTGGTATTGCGGTGGACTACTAATCTGAGTAAACGATGCAGTTTGTTTGACCCTGATTCCTGCAATTTCCATCAGTAAATTGCAACAGATGTAAAGCTGATTTTAGTACTGATCTGGCTCACACCTTATTTCGATGCATTTTCAGGTGGTCATAAAAATTCAGGAAACACTTTTTTAGAATGGTGTTGTCGGGGATTGTTTTTCACATGACTTAAGCCTAGGCCTAGCTGTTTCTGGTATTATCACATAGATAAAACTAATTAGTAACTGTCAGGATCTGAACCTAGGACTACGGGGGCCAAAGTTCCGCACTCTACCGCTATACATTTTAACTATTATATGCATTACATCTAATCGTTGAAATGGCGTCTCCACTGCCAAAGTACTGAAAAGTTATACCTTGAAATGTTACATATTTCCCCATAATAACACAAAGTTAAAATCAAACACTACAGGTTGTAGAGCTAAAACAAGTTTACCAAACCACTTATTTCGCTCTAACTGTAATATTTTATATTGTACCATTGTTTATGATTTAGAAGTTATTTTCCGGTCAGAGACAGCAATACCAGATCTGCTTTGATATTGAAGTCTGCCACTTAGCTGCAGATCTTCTCGAGTTTACTCAAAGAGTTGATCTCTTTATATCTGCCATTTCCAATACACTGCACTGAATGTGTCCAGTTCATTTGATTTATGTTCGCCTTGATCCAGCTAATAATAATAAAATACATTTCTCTAAAAATTACTTATTCAAACTATAAACTATAAACCAAGGAGTTAAAAACCACTTTATGTATAATGTACACTTCAGTATTTAAGTGACAAACTGTTCTCATTGAAATATTAAGTGACATAAAACGAAATTATAACCAACCCTAATGTCTCTGAATAAGTGGTTCTCACTTGTTTAAATTAAACTAATTTGTAAATTGAAACAGGAAAATATGAGCGTGAATTTGCCTCTACGCCAGTATTGTAATCTTCACTCAACATTCGTTAACAGAAAAGTTACGAATGGTAATTTCCCCTTGGAACAATTTATCCTCAGACCTCGTATTATTCTTTCAATATTTAAAACTTCTTTTAGTAGGATGATAAGTTTCAATTCCATATTTATCTTTTAAAACCTAGTTTTTTTTTATGAGTATTCAACATCACATTACGTTTAATAATTTAGATTTAAATGTATTGATTTCATCTCCAGAGTCTAGTATATTCCCAAAACTGCAAAAAATGTATATGTCCTAGAAATGCAACTGGTTGGCTTAGTTGTTGAAGTTGGATTAATTTAACTGGGTACCTAAAAATTTTCCACGTAAACGATTGAAAAACTGTAATTTAAGTTTTTCTTGAGATAGAAAAATGACAGTAAATAAAGTTATCAAACAATGTGGTTTAATATTGTTTTTTTTTTCCTAAGACGCTAGGCACGAGCCCGGGTTTGTTTTTCACTTTACTTCAGGCTAGACATAGCATTATCACTTAGATAAAATCCATTGGTGATTTGGCGGGATTTGAACCCGGGATTTAAGGGACCGAAGTCCCGCGCCCTAACCACTAGGCTAGCTCGCTGGTGGGGTTGATTCAGGGTTACTCATAAGTATTAATGTGCTTTACTTAATAATCAACAACACCAAAAAATACGAAAACTGACCATCTCTTGCCTGCGTGACGGAGAATAATGTTTGACGCTTGATAATGAAGCATTAAAAACTAATTTGATTGTGAGATTAGATTTAAAAAATATCTGTAATAGAATCTTCTACTTCAGTATCATTTTCTTTGTGAACATATCTCGTTCACACCTGACCTGGTTGACAGGGTTACCAACAGGTGTTGTTGTTGTTGCAGTGGCAGACCTGTAATAACCAGTGTCAAGCTAGCTCGTCCCCTCAATGTCTTTATTGGTGTTTCATAACAAGTGTATATTGGCAATAGTTGGATTCTTTTGTTTGTCATATTTTCTTACGTAAAATAAGTTACAGCCAAAAGTGAATATGAAACTTCATAATACACGTTTATGAAATAGTCGTATTCATAATTACGTCTGAATTTATTAATTTTAATAAATCACGTGTAAATAATGGAACGATGGTGTATTTATTAAAAATGCATTGACAATGGTTTGTATCGTGTGTACGTAACATATTTTTACTTCCTCAAAAAAAATAGCTCTATAGGTATATATGATGAAGTTATGCATATTAACAGTTTATTGAAAACGGTTAATGAATTTTGTATTTCATGCGTTCTACGTTTTAATTTTTTTTTTTCAATTCATAGTATGTTTGGTAAAAACTGTTTTCTGGTGATATGCAATCACCCGTTAATTCAATAGTTTCTCGTTATTGAGTAAGTTTATAAAATAAACTAACAAATCATCAGGTTCATAATATAAAATATAAATGTATTGTCAAAACTATGGTTTATTCGAAGTAATATTGTTTATTCTTAGTATTTTGTATTATAATTTACAATGTGATCTTTCTAGGAGGCATATACTTTGACCTAGAGTCAGGATTATATAAGGTATTTATTTATTATTATTACCCATAAACATTGAATACCAACACAAAAAAGCACTGTTTAAAAGTACTGTTCTTAATATTGTGGTAATTAGGTTTAGTTTAACATGTACAATTTAAAATTGCTTATTTATACTAGACATTTAATAGCTCAAAGGAACCATATTATGTCTAGCCGTAAACATAACTTTTTCATACCTCAGGGCTTCTGAAGTGTCCTTTAAATTGCTTCAATATCAAGTTTGTTTATATTGTTGATGTCATTTTCAGTCATCTCAATTTCAAAATACGTATTTCTTTATACAAAAGACGACTTTATGGTTTTCCACACAAACCCCTTTTGTAAAGTTTTGCTATAATTTATTTCATTGTTAGTACCATCCCAATCCCAACATATGTATACATATTACAAATTTGATATGACATGCTAGTAATTAACAAAATTACACATATTCACAAATATATGTATGAAATAAATATTATATTTTACAGATGTATAGCTAATATATGTTGAGAGTTCAAAGAATTTTAATTTTTAGATACAAAAATAAAAACGTATTTTGAAATATCGCATTTTAATTTCCAATATTGATACTAATTACACATTTTAGAGTAATTTAGCGTATCAACGTTTTAGTCATGAAGTAATATACGTCAGACAAAAAACAGAGTATATGGACTTAACTGGAAGTTTCCTGTAAAGAAGAAAGTTTTTAGATCAGAGAGATCCATCTTACTTTGTAAAGATAGGCAAGAATTTAGATGTGATTCAAATCAATGTATCGTATTGTTACCGATAATTCCAATCGGATTCCGGGTAATATATTACCTGTCATTGGCTATGACCAGATTTTAATACAAAGTTTTTGTACTAAGCCTTTTGATCAGCCACGGACAGTTCCTTATCACATGAAATGATGGAGAGTTTAAAATAATTATGAAAATTTTGGATTTAGTGATATTTCTAATTAATAATCTCTAAGAGCAAACGGGTACGCATTCAGCTATTGGTTCGCCTTTGCGACTGCTTCAAAAAGGCATAAAAGTAACTAATTACTCATTCAGATAGTAACAGTTTGACACTAAGAGCACACACCACATGGTTTTACACTTACCTTATCTTATTTGGAAGTTTTGAAGTCACGTACTTTAGACACGAGGAGCTCATTTAATAGTTTAATGCTTCAAAGCTTACCTAATGTTGTTAGTGAGCTTAGTGTCGAAATCCCTTTTCCTCTGGGTACCTACTAAATACAATGTACCATTTGGTAGCATTAGCAACATTGTAACATTGGTTGAAAACGTGTATTCAATCAAACCATCTCACTGTTTGACAAAAAATGTTTTTGGGAATACAATATTTAACCAACGAGAGCATTTCATTCCGAATAATCAAAAAACTATTGAATCAATTTTGATTTTTTTACGATTTCTTTAGCTTTGGCTGGGTTTGTGTATTAGTACACCTTTTAATGTTTTTTTTTACTTTCTTAAATGCGGACAGGATCACTCTCCAAATCAAAATACGGTACTTGGATTTAGTAAACTTCCCATATAACCGATACCGACTGTAGATGAGTGTGCAATACATCTCACGTGGGTGGTTAGGCTACGTACAACGGTATATATCATACAAGACATTTTGAACCTGTTTATGAAACACTATTATCCCAACAATCCGTCTAAGTGCATCCATAACAGGTGAAGATAACAGTTACAGGGGTTGTTGGTTTCATAAATAGATATTTCCTATCTTCATTTTTAGCTCAAATCACGTATTATTTCCGTTCTTATTAAATATCTACTGACTACAACTCTGGTTTCATGACCAGTATTTAACAACGTTGATAATTCTATATTATTTTTAATTCCTTTAGTGAAACAGTCGTAAGAACCAGTTTTAGAAATATAAAATGTTTGTCCGAAATAAAATTTATCACGATTATATCACTGATTTTTTTTTGTTTTCAAATAGGAGGGCTTTATTACACTCTTAATAGGCTATACCTCCAAGGGGATATAATAAGATTTTTACATAATCTTGAAAAGTCATTGTTCCATTGTTGTATACGTTTTGTCTGCCTTGACGACACATTCGTGCAAGACATGTTTACACCTCTGTAGAGTTGTAAACATTTTTGACAGTAACTGCTGCCATTTAAACTGTTCAAGGTGACATAGCATTCACGCGTCAATCATCATACCATGAAGTCTACAGTCTTCTTGTATACTGCGTCTTTCATTCTGGTAATTATTCTAGTTAATAACAGTTACAGCACTTTTTAAAACTAGTTTTACTGAGATTGATACCTTCGTATTGTATAATAAATGTGCCACGTTAGATTGTATTAAAGATTTCGAATGGAGACATATTTATTGGTTTAAAAACAAGCATAATAATTATGCCTCACTCGGAATGATAAGAATTTACGTTTTCACTTAGTGTCTTTAAAACACGAATATAGAAATTTCTCTTTATACATCTTACACAATTAACTATGGTTCCAAGAAATTCTATTCTAAGTAAAGTATAACAAAGAATTGTATAGTTGTTCAATGAAAACTGAGTTTTAAGGGAACTCGTAAAGCTATAAACAGAACTGTTTTCACGGCTGTATAAAGTAATATTGCTTTATACCCGAACTTACGGTGAATTCTTTTTTCTTAACCACCTTAGTTCTGCTAGCACAATGCAAACTTTTCTTCGGCTTTTGATAAGTATTAAGCTTTGTCTTAAAAATGTTAATATTGTATTCAATAATTTTGTTTATCGTTTAACCTTTGACTATTGATACAACTAGACATTCTATACCGATGTTAAAGTTGTCACTAGTTTTTTAAATGTCCAAATCTTTGTAGTTGATGTGAGCCACCGACAATATTGTGCTGAAGTATGTTACTGATTTCTTTGAATACACAAATTTCAACCAAGTCAAACCGAAGGAGATGCTTATTGAGAGCTATAGCAACTGTTGTGACCCATAAACCAAGTCAGCAACAAAAAACTAGGTAAAATTATAATTTAGAAACTAGCGTATTCTGTGACTCGTTCACATAATTATGTTCTTTTTTAATAAACATTTGGTCACAGCCAATCCATGTAGATGGTATGTCTACTTCAGTATCTAATAGTCAAGGCTTTAACATTTTTCATATTCAACTGAAATTAATTAAGCTGTGTCCACAGGCAGTTCGAGCATGAAAACAGCAAACTGATAAAAAGTAAAAACGTAACTGTGTAACACGTGTATGCATAACTTTTTATAGTAAGCGTTATCGTAACTGGCGATTTATACGAGAAAGTCGAGCTGAATGACCAGTCAAAGTCAAACTTTCTAGAATATTTAACATGAAATTTAAGCCTCAGGCTATCTTAGTGCATTTAGTTTACTTTTCCAAGAATAACCCATCTAATTAAGGTGCAATCCCTACTAAGACACTATTAGTTTGTAATAGTCTGAAGTTACCGATCTTCATTAGCCTATGTAAGGCACGTGATTCGAACTATATTACCGTTTATATTATAATAGTAAACGTCTAAACAGGTCTTAATAAGAAAATAGTTTGTGCATAGCAAAGGTAGTTTCTCAGGTGTAGGCTGTAACCAGTGATGAAAATAACATAGTGTCTAACTTTTGATTATATTACGTCAAAGGTTAAAGGTTGTTGACTTTTGAGCAATTATCGGAATTCCACTTGTGAGTTTAAGAAACTTAGAAACATTTCTGTAACGTTGACCAATATTGTTTAACACTAATTTCTATATATACCAAAATATGGTAAATTCAAAATGGAGAGTTTGGGCAACTTAAATCGTTAGGTGTTTACACTATAATAATTTAATTTGGTAATAATGTTAAGGTCGGGTGATTTCATGTTTGCTAACAGCTAGCCAACTCTAGTTAAAACACATGAACAGTGAAGACCTCATTATAAAACACCTAACTTCGGCAATTAGCTAACCAACTATAAACAGTATGTTGCAGTTGACTCTGTGACAGCTTGTATTGATGGAGAATTCATGAGGGACCCATCATCCTGTGACCACTTCTACAAGTGCGACCATGGACAACCAGTCAAGTTCTCTTGTGGACCAGGAACATGGTTTAACCCGAAGATAAACGTATGTGATTGGCCCTACAACGTCAAGTGTGACGTCAATAATCAAAATGGCAAACCAACTGACAACTATCAATACAACGATAACATTGGTGGGAACACCCCAAATAACAATAACTATGGGGGACAGAACGGCCAGAATAAAAAACCTTCGAATCAAGGTCAAAATCACCCTGACCAAGATAGTGGATACCTGAATCCTTCCGATGAAGGGTATCTTTGGCCAATTCAGGGTAATGATCAAAATTATAACGGTGGAGGATCTGGGAATGGAGAAAACAGACCAAGACCTACAATAGATGATTTGTATAACAGTAACAATAGGCCGTATCAAGACTATATTGGAAACAATCGTGTTTAAAGTATTTATATACATAAAGAGATATACAATAATTAGGTGATTCCCTACTTTTTTATTGTTAAAACGTAACACCAAATATATTTTTACCAAGCCACCTCCACTCCGTCAAAAAACATAATAACTTTGAATAAATTGGAAGTATGATATAAGTTACTTCATAAATGCATTTGAGGTACTAGTAATTATCCGTTAAAGGCATGTAATTATGTAGTTTATTTTATAAGTTTCTATTGTTTGTAACATAGTTTACAGCATTATGCTAAACTCTGGAAAACCTCTCTAATTTAGAGTATATATTTGACGATTGTCCTTTTGAATCAAAGTTTAAATTGCAGATGGATCAATGTCCCAGAGTTATATGAAATTTCCTCTTGATCATGCACGAAAAATAAATATTGTGATTGACTTTAAGTTTGTCATTATTATTTTTTATGAATTGTTTATACAGGACAGTTCCTCTTGATTGATAATAGGACCTATAAAAATCCTTTGTGATTTTGGTATGAAAGCAATGACATCAAAATTCGAATCATCAATGGTTAATTTTACAATAAAGTAAGACTCAGTAACATTATTGTTACAGTAGTGAAGCTATTTTAACGTGTACCTTTTATGCTGACCAACTAAAAATTAATTTAATCCAAAGTTTATTTAAGTGCGTATATACAGTACATTTAAACAATGCTTCGATTGATAATGCATATATTTAATAAACAAAAGAATATTTTATCATTATATCACAAGAATTTCAGATCCGAGTAGTATATGAAGATAATTCTTGAGATACGAGGATAATAGATTAATTCCACACAAAAGCTCGCCCTGAGAGATGTCTTATAGATATGTCTTAAGTTAATTAGCAGCCTGGCCTGCAGGAAATTTATGTTGTAGCGTAGCACTTTGTATAATAGACTTGAGGGAACGAAATAGTTTGCACATGAAGTACTTTTAAGACAACATATAAAAGGAAAAAACCAAATAACTATCACTTGATGTCCCTGAAACATTTATTCTGAATCTATAACTGACTATTGATTTACTATATACAACTCTTAAACTCACGATAATATTGTTACAAAAGATAGCCACAAATGTTACGTCCTATTAGAAATATTATTAAAGGAAATATTCTAACATGTACAGTAATTTGTACCCTATTCATTCACTATGGTATTTTTTTTTTATATGCAAGCATTGGTAACTCTTTAAAATTATACATCACGAGACAAACAAATCTATACTAAAACATATGCTATGCGTATATTATAATTCTTTCTGTGGATAAGCATTTGTGATGATAATTTTAATACTCTGTTATAAAGATTGTAAGTTTGTTTTAGTTAGTAATCGAGTTAAAAATTAGTCGGTATATCGAGAAAAACATTTGTTCTTTGGAATAAAAGGAAAATAAAAGCAGAAACCTGATAATATTTTACAAAGTGTTGCTAATGATACTTCTTGAAAGGGGCTTTTCATTAGGCATTGCAGTTGCTGGGCGATTTATAATCATATTATTTCAAAGTTCGCTTTGAACGAAAAGTGTTAGGTTGTTTAAGAAAATGTTACCTTTGAGACGAAATATTAACTTTCTTATTTCTTATTTAGTGAACATAATCGTGGTTACTTATTATTTATTATACGTTTTAACTATTTCGTGTGCACAATAGTACCTAAACATTATTACCTTAGTTATTATGAAGTTTTTGTTATTTTTTTAGTTAAAAGCTGCTAAAGTGATGTTTCAGTTTTGTTTAAACACGTGACAGAATATGAAATACTGTATAACCAGGTGTGAACAAATTGCACATAGAGGCTCATCAAGGTATTCATCATCTACAAAAAAAAAATATTTTTTGAATATGTTTGCTTTGATAAGTGAATTATGGGTTCAACTCTGAATGTACCGATACAAATTATAGATTTTTGTACATATAAATTCTAAACAACACTTAAAATAATATTATAAGTTAATGTAACTCGTTGGACCTTTACAGTAATTATAATTGTTCATTATATCGATTGTATGTTGTCTTGTGACATCTCATGATTGGACGTACATGGTATCGTTGTAAAGTTACCATTTCCTTGGTAATCAAACTGTTTGTGCTACACAGTTGAAATATGAAAAATTAACATTTCAAATGAGTATAATTATATTATTTTAAAATTATGTATAGTAGGCCTACCTAAATCACCAATCAATCTCATCTATTTTGATTATCTGTTTTAATATAAAAGTGCTCACCTAAACCTAGCCCCATGAGCTTATTTCAGTAATTATTAAGTTATTGTATTCTCGTTATTTCCCATTTTATTTCTTAAGACCGTAATTATTATTTTTGGATGGTAAAATCTTTTGATTTAAGTTAAAATGATCATTACGGTGTTGTGTATCTCAAACTGGTATAGGGTCTGAACATTGGGTACATGATAAAGTCTTATTTCCATTATGCTTTTTCCTGTATGTTCAATTCATTCTTTCTATTCCCAATTACTTATATCTCGTGTATTGAATTTTCAGCTCAAATAAAACTCAAATTACGGTTAAACGTAATTTCATCGGAAGAAAATTTAAAATAGTAAAATAATAAAAACAATTAAAAGATTACAGTACCTCCAAAATAACCTAATAGCATAAAACGTCCAAGATCTCACAATATATGATGAAAGAGCTATTTTTTTGTAACAAAGCAAACTAATGTTGTCACTTTATTAATCAGTCATGTTACAATAGACTTTAACTGACTGGTAGGTCTCTATAGTCTACCAGTGATAGTCCCCAGAGCCGCTCCCGCCCCCGCTAGAAACTCCGCTTCCACCTCCACTGCCACCCCCGCCTCCACCACCACCACCACCTCCAGTCCTTCCACCGCCACTTTTGCTACCACTTCCGCTCTTATTCTGGGGCCTCTTCGTGGTAGATCTTCCACAAGATGAACTTCTACTGCACCTTAAAATTAGGACAATTACAACACTAGATACCTAACAATATTGAAACGAATCTATAAATTATTTGTTGCACAATCAATGTTTACCTCCTGGCGTTCCTATTTGATACTATTTTGCGACTCGTTCGAAACTGTGATGATTAGTCATCCACTAAAGCTTTGTCATAAATATTAACGTAAACATGAGTCGTTCCCAATAATTAATTGCGTGCGTACGTAAAATGTGGCCACTGTGACAACGATACGGGATATTTTTTAATGTATCTATGTGTGTAAATTGTATGTAAAGGCTGTTTTATATTATTGTATGCCGAAGCTATAGCGGATATCTGAAAATTTCAGCGGGTTAACGAAAAGTGTCGCAAATTAGCGGTGAATAGGAACGTCAGAAGGTAAACATTAATATTTGGTAAAATTAAATTCTAAGTGTTAGTAGCTGCTAGAAACAGATAATTTCAAAGTTATTTACTATGCTTGATTACATTTGTTTTTTTGTTTTTTTTTTAGAAAAATGTTACCTATGTTTGTGATTACATACGCACCTGTTGTGGTTTCCCTGTTAGGTAGCAAAATGAGAAATTAGCTGTTAGATTACTCTTGTTAATTTGTCTTTTACGGATAAAGTACTGATATTGAGAACATATTTCCACTTTTGTTTTAATTTGTATGTTGCAAAGCTATTTTATAATTTTTCGTCTTCAATGGGAGACCAGATAATGTAACTTTATCTGGACTCTTCATTGGGTGATGAACCCCCCAATTTTGTATTATTACTTGGATAGGAATCAAGCCTAATGTTGGTTATGAGGGTGTTGGTTAGCGTTCTTGACTTACGACTATGTTAGATGTTAAAATTGTGTAAGCTCTGCTCAAGTTAAACTGGTTTGAATACGTCAAGATATTTAGTGCACCTACCTGGGCACACAACATTGTCTCTTCTCTATAAAGTAGTAGCCTTCTGGACAGTTGCACCAGCGTCCTCTGCCGTTACAACATTGTATGTAGCCACAGTCGCTTCGTGGACTGGCCAGCTTGTAATCTCCACGGGGTGGACATTGGTGCGCCTGTACTACCTGCAATCAAATTAAATGTGTTTTTTATAGTAAAATCCAAAATACCAATTTAACTAGTGAAATCATCAATCCAATAGACGATAAAATAACAGTATATTATATATTACACATGTAGCTTATATATTTCCACCTAAAGTTTTGTTTATTTAAATTTAGTAGTAAGAAAAATATCATTGTGCTGGCAGAGGTTAAGTTTTGAATAAAAGGAACTCTATAAAAAGTGAAAGTATACATATTCATAATTATTTGATCCATATTGTAAATATAAGGTCAACGTTTTATTCATGCTAAAAAAAAAATATTTAAAACAAAAACTAAACCATCTGCATCCAAAATAAAATAACAGCTTGGAAGCCATCATATTAGTTAAAGAAACAAAAATACTGCGAAGACTTCACCGTCGTGAACAAGAACAAGAACTGAACAAGAAATCGATAAAGCGATATTGCAATTGAAAGATACAACAATAACGTTGTTTGGACCAAGTTATTGAGTAATTTGAAAAAGTTAATTTTAAAATCTGCTTTGTGTTTTAGCAGAGTACCTTAAACATTATGAGAAAGAGAGTATCATTTAACTATTTAGTTTAATTGTTTGTAGCATACAGTTATATTATTATCCGTAAAAAGTCAAATTCCAAAGGACGTGATGTGGAAATCTGAAAAAACATGTTGTTTTAGTTTATATATTATAAACATAATATTTATTTAGTTTTGTAACTTTCAAATAAATTAAATCCCTATACGTTAAGATGGTTAGTAATTGTTAACGTTGGTCAATCAAAGTATTAAATACAGAAATATACCTTCCATCTCTATGGACCAGCTGTCACCAAATTTTCACTAAAAAAGAATGTAGTTGTGTGAGCCAGTCACAGAATGCGCTAATGTCTAAAATTCGGTTTTCCACCTTATTTTTCGTTGCTGACATAGTTTATAGGTTTTAACAGTTGCTATAAGACATAATGGGGCGTTGTATCAGTTTGACTTGGTAAACACATCGTTTATTTGACAGAAATTAGCAACTTAGATCAGCGCAATCTGTCGGTGGCTCACATCAACTACAACGAATTTGATTTAAAAACTTGCTACATCTTTAACATGGGGATGGACTGTCTAAGGTATTTTATATAGATATTTTTCATTAACCCATATTATCAAAAAGGGTCACTTTCTAATTTATAACACAATCATTTACCTATAGCACACTTTCAAATTCCATACGATACTTACACACAGGATGGCGGAGACCAGAAGTAGCAGTGTGGACCACATCCCCTCCGGGTTCAAAGAGGTTCAGCAACCAGACATAACCTATGAACAAACATGTTTGTCTGACAACATCATTGACCTTAGTTAATGTCAAGATGTGTCACGGCTGTGTCGTTAAACCTACAGACTCTTAATTCTCTTACCAGTTGTATATACAGTATACAATTGTTGTGAATATTCATTTCGGGATGTTCAAATGTTTGGATTTAAAATTAGAAAGATTATGTTTTGTAAAGACAATGAAATTTTAAAGTGGATTCAAAGAAATTTTGGGTTATAGATCAGATTATGGTGTAAAAAAAATTATTAATCTAACATCATTGCGGACATTTTTCACCATGATTCGCTTACGTGACAACATCAAGTAAGAAGAAGAACAACGTTTTAAAGAAGTTTTTAGACGTTCTCACAAATAACGAAATGTTTGTTGCGAAATGTCCATAATAATTTCTAGGATAGCCTAAAGTCACCATCACATAAATTTAACTTTAAAAAATGGTTTTATTCGTGTTGGCCTTCTCGAGTTTGCTTTTTTACAAGGTTGTACCCTACATGTTAAGAAAGATTGAGGATGTTTAATTTGAATTTTATTTTACAAAGTCAAGCCTGCAAAAACAGTAAAAGTTTCAAAAACAGTAAAAAAGTATTCTTTATTATTTACATTATTTTAAGATGGTTATCTGTAATTATCTGTTTGAATTACAAGTGAAATTGCAACCAATAGGAGAGGGTCCCAAGGTTTATTAGTCATTTAATTATCATGAAACTTTTGGTAACAACATAAGTTGCCAACGAGACTTGATATGAACTACTAACTTATTTCAAATTGTTATTCCCTGCAAAAGTGTACATAGACCAGTTAAAACTACAGTTTTTTGTTTGTTTTTTATTTATTTTTTCTATTTGATTTTGCCATAAGTTAGAAATATTATACATATTGTAAATTTGAATAAGTGATTTTAAAAACGATATTTATTAAAAACCTAACATTTACGTAGTGTCAGTAGGGGTTTTCTGTTATTTTTTTTATTTAAAGTTTTCCCCTATATTTTATATAACACTAAAACCCAAATTGTCCATTACACTATTAAAATAAAGACTGATTAGTAACTTGTGATAGCACTTCTAAGCCTCAAAAACCATCAAACACACGACAACAATTTTTTACCGTGAATATTATCAGAATTTAATGAACAAAATAAATAAAAATTTCTATTAATACTACTTTGACAAATGTACATTAAACAATATCCTTCCATTCTTTCTCTCAATCCTTCCTACAAACGTATTACTTCCGTACAAATGTTTGACCAGATTGCTTAAATAGTTATATTTACTGAGAGAAATAAAAAGCAATCTTGATTGTAGCTGCTTTGTGAACCTGCGTTATTGCTTCCGTTCAACGTCTTTTGATTATTATTACATGGCAAACTAATATTTCGGTTATTGTTCATTAACTAGGGATATTTAGAGATAATTTCCCCTCATTTTTTTTTTAAAACCAATATGATAGATATCATAAGTTGCATAAGCGCATGAAGGTTTTTTTAGATTTTCATTACTTAAGTATTTTGAGTTTAATTTTTTGTGGGTCATTTGATTATAATTTGACAGTTAAAAATGCTGCCCAAACGTGATGCCAGAAAGATCTTGTCTTTATACAACACTTATTTATAGCTATAAATTACTTTTTACATCTTCATAAAGGACTGTTAACATTGGTTTTAATAAAATTCAAAATGAGAACCTCACCAATATTTTTTTTATTTGATCACAAAACATAACCTTCGGTTTTTGTTATGAGTTTAATGATGAAAGAAAACTAATAGAGCGTCAAAACTTATTAACACTAATTAGCCCTTTTTAAGAGTCTATTAGTTAGTATAGTGAACCAATGTCTTAAGCTAGTAGTTTATACACTTTTGGATTGAAAACAATCAAAACTACTTTACCCACAAGATAAAGCGCTGGTGAGGTTACGAGACCAAAGAGCTGTCGATCAACACAAGTGTGATTTTGTTTACCTTCATCTAGATGTCTAACAGTGCGCTGCTTAGTGATCAAACGTGATTGCACCTAATGAACAATTAGTTTTAAAAGTGAAAGTGAGTTGATGACGCAGGTTTCTTATGTCATCTCGTATCAAACTGTAAGCAGTAACTTCTTGTTTAAGGCCTTCCCCGTCGTTAAAGTAAAATTATCAATATTTTAAGACTAACATTTAAAAGAAATTTTAATATTCTAATAATGCTATAAACGTCTTATAATACTCCCTATATTTATTATTAATATAAAAAGGTTAATACATATATCTATATCTATTTTCTTGAATGCAAAATTTTATAAATATGGAAACCTGTTGCCCAAAAACTACTGATCATAATACTTGTTGCTTTATTAAACTTGTATTCATTCAACAAAAAACTTTCATATTGTATAATATGTCGACCCCTTCCCCCGATTATTATTATTATTACTACCCCGATCATTCATTACATTTCAGGGTAACAACTAAAATCAAAATTTCCTGAAAAGTGTTCTGCAAGGTTTTTTCCTGAAGGGGTCTAAGGAAGAGGAAGAAATTTGCCAGTTTTCGATCTATTGTTTTTTCTTCACAATAATAGTAGTTCAGTCGTTTTATATTATGTTATATTAGCACTCAGTATAAAAATAACTGTATGTGTTAATATGTATGAAATATTTTTTAAACAATCTATATACAGTATTTAATTGGAAACTGTTTCTCATTGTCTCCAATAATTTGAGAGAACGGCTGGGCATAGAAACTTGGTAGAGGTGTCTAAAGAAAGGTCTTGTTCTGTAGATGAGCCATCAAAAGAGAAACGAAGTAAATGCCCTTGGGGCTCTGCCAAGTGACATTATAATTCACTTCCCATGTTACTCTTATGAAGGAAAATAACAGGTTTTTTATCTCCACTAATCAAATCAAATCAAATCAAAATCTGCTTTATTTCCAAAAATGTTTACAATATATACATGTACAAAATACGAACAATAGTCCCGCATAGGCCGTAAAAGACCTGTGCGCGGGACGAGCTCTATTACAAATTAGAAATATTCTTAAAAAATTAAAACTAAATTAATCAAAATACTATTTACAACTAAGCTATGAGACAGCTACAGGAACAGTTAATGCTAAATAAAAGGTAGTCGAGTGAATGGAGTTGCAGTTACTGATATATGTACGCTAAATATTGTTTGTTGTACTTGTGTATAATTATTGTTAGGTATTGTATACTGAACCGATAAGTGTCTCAGACTGATCGAGCCCAATCTCCGACAGCCAACTGCTTACCGAACGTTTATAAACTGGAAGAGATACCTGTAGATCTCTAATCTCTGATGGTATATTCCTATACAAAAAATTCGCAATATAAAAAGCATTAGTAAGGTTTGCAGACTTGAAAACTCGGGGTACCTGCATACCTACATTTACAGCTCCTCTGGTGGAATAGTTATGTGTGATTGGCGTCACTATCAAATCTTGATTAGAGTAGGTATATACAAGTAAAGTTTTGATAAAAAGTTGACGCACCGAAAGTAATTGAGTGTTTTTGAATAATACATTTGTAGGGAAACGCCTGTTGAATTGAAAAGCTATTTTAATAATTAGTTTTTGTATGACAAACAGAGGCTTTAAAATATTGCTACTAGCTCCTCCCCATACTATAATTCCATATTGAAGTACTGATTGGACAAATGCATAGTATAACATTTTTATTTCATTGATGTTAAGAATTTCGCGAACGTTTCTAAAAACATAAATTAATTTCCTAAGTTTTGTCTTTAAATATTCAATATGGGGTTCCCATCTTAACCTACTATCCAATATCACTCCCAAGTACTTGTAATGATCTACTCTCTCCAAATGTAAACAACCACAGGTAGAGACACCTGGATCTCCACAAACATGCATCACTAGTCTGAGGTTGGTGGGAGGCTTACTACTTTGTCTGAGGAAAATTGGCATATATTTTGTTTTTAAAACATTCATTGATAATACATTTTGGGAGAACCATTTTTGAATAAGGAACATATCTGTTTGCGCTACATTGAATGTTTGGTCCCAAGTATTACCTTTGAATATAACTGCAGTGTCGTCGGCAAATAAAAAGAGCTTTCCTGTGATTGGAAGTTTGTCTAAATTATTTATGTAAATTAAAAAAAGGGATGGTCCCAGCGTACTGCCCTGGACAACTCCATAGTCTATTTCACGTATATCGCTAAAATTGTTGTTAATAGAAACTAACTGGCTTCGTTTATTCAAATAACTACTAAACCATTTTAGGGCCAAACCACGAATTCCGATGCATTCCATTTTATTTAAAAGAATATTTCTATCAATGGAATCAAATGCCTTTGCAAGGTCAATGAACACAGTCAATGCTTTTTCATTTCCGTTAATACACTCCGAAATATATTTATTCATAGCGAAGAGAGCATCACTAGTATTTTTACTCTTCCTAAAACCATACTGGCATTCTGATAACAAATTATTATCTTCCAAATAACAGTGCAATTGTATTTTGACACATTTTTCTAAAATCTTAGACATAACATTCAACAGGGATATTGGGCGATAATTGTTTAACTCTTGCTTTGTGCCAGATTTATACGAAGGAACTACTTTCGCTATCTTAAAACGGTCAGGAAATTGTCCTGAGAGAATGCTTAGATTAACTAGGTGTTTGAGTGGAGGTATCAGTGCCGGAATATTATTTTGTAATAAAATCGCCGAAATTCCATCTATACCAGGAGCAGATCCACCACGCAAATCCCTAATGCACCACTCAAGTTGGCTGTCGGTGACCGGCTCTAGCCGGAACTCATGTCTGACTCTGAACGCTGAATCGTCAATCAGCGGAGGTCCAGCCAGTTGCGGTATGCGTTGGGCAAGATTCCTACCTACATTTGTAAAAAAGTTATTAAACGAGTTTGCTACTTTTTTTATACCGCCCTTATCGGATTTCTCATAAAAAAGACTTAATGGAAGTTTTTCACGAATTTTCTTTATACCACTTATTTCATTTACTATATTCCAAAATTCTTTTGGCTAATTTGAAAGAACAGCTGGGCGTGGAAATGGAATAAATATAGAGGTGTATAAAGAGATTTCTTGGTCTGTATATGAGCCATCAAAAGAGAAACAAGGTAAATTCCCTTGGGTATCTGCCCTACCGGCCTTTAATGTTCCCTACCTAGATCTGTTTACATTATGCCCAGATGGATCACTTTACACTGCCGTTAATGAAACAGCTGTTATTATTCAAATTGTATTAAATGGTGATGTTTTATAAGCATTTACTGAATCTGTATAAACGAAAATATTGACAATATTTCGTGATTTTTTGCAATGGTCTTAGTAAACTTACTGGTTCAATAAAAAAATTATAAAATATGCTAAATCTGTTGATGTTAACTAAAAGTAGTCTCACAAATAAACATTTACAATTGTTTCTGTCTTGACACATTAGTATGTGAGTAGTTTTGAATTATTCAAAAGGTGTCAACGTTATGTTCAAAGAGTAACGCAAAGTCATAACAAATTGCAAAGTGTCACTTCGCTCTTTGTTGTTGTAAATCAACAATTTCACGCTTTCAACATACATACATACATACGTACACATCCAGGTTACGGCTTTGCTTGAAATGTAGTTCATGGTCAGATTTATAAATTATGAACTTTAAAGTAGTAACTTTTATTCTCATTCTTTCTTTTGTGGTCATATGTGTAAGTTACCAATTTTGTGTACTATTTCATACGTCACTTTGTGGTAAGGTTTATGTTATGTTTATAGAAATTGCTAATGTGAATCTGATATGTTTTAATGTGTATACGGTTCTGTTATCATTTTAAAACTGTACTGTACACTTTTATTACAACGCAAGTGTTCTAAAAAGTTAAATGTATGCTTACGTTCATCTTATTTACATCCCTTATCATATTAAGTTAGTTCTTTCAATTCACAACTAATTATCATTATTATTTTCTGTTCAGATTTTCCAATCGAGATAAGTATCGTCCAACAAAAATATCGTTCGAGGTGCTTTTATGTTTTTTTTTTGCAAAGAATCTTTTTTAATGTTTTTACATTAGAAGTGAAATCGTGACTTTTTGGATATTTAAGGCCCTTTTAACTGATTTAACCATAAATCTTTTAATAATTAAATATTTAATACAACATTGTTTATTAGCTATGTGGCTTTCCAAATGATAAAATGTTATTCTCTGGCAATTTATGTGTCACATTTTTTAAAGACCACATACATGTTTTAATTCAAAACATTATCCCTTCTTTACTTAATAGGTATCAAAAGGGTACTGTTCTTGTTTGCGTAAAAGTATCGGTTGCCATATATTTAACGTAAGGGTAATGAGACCATTACTTCTAAAGGTGAAGGTAAGCAAAATGTTGTCGCATTTATGAGTTTTGTCAACAAAACCCTTACAAAGCTTGTTTTCTTATCAGGTGGAGAGTCACCGTGGTGGAGGATGCAGAAGGTCATCAGGAAGGTCACGAGGAGGATGTCATAGAGGTCAAGGTCACCGGAGACAATCCTGTAGACCTCAGCGTAGACAATCATGTCATCATGGTCAACAAGATCGTCATCACGACTGTCATCCCCAAGATCATCACGATTACCATGATTATCATGACGACAACTACGATGACTACGGGGGCAGAAGTGTTCCAAGTAGAAACCCACAACGAAGTACCACAGGAAGAAATCAAGAAACGAGAAGTGCTCAGAGGAACCAACAAGAACAGACTCGTCAAAGAGATAATGTGAGTAAACCGAGACGAACAAGCAAGGACAGTCAGCAAGAAAAAAGACGGATGAAAGATGAAAATCTTAAAAGAAAGAGTAATAACGTTGCGCCTCGAAATCCACCAAATGGTCAACCGAAGACGAAGAAGCCTCGTCAGCAACCTCCTGCCAGAGATCCTGAGCCTGAACGTCCTAATGATAACTCTAGAGAGGATTTAAGTCTTGAAGACGATAACGATTCTGAACAAGACGTGTTCTTCTGGTCCATTCAGATTCCAAAAGATACGAACGATAATAATGACGATGATTATGTGGACAAAGATCACCGCTTTTAATTAAATAATAATTCTCCTACATCTTTTAGCATGATAGCCTAATTGCTGATAATTTGTAAAACTTAAGTGAAATACGAAATGGGATGAATAACAAGATATAAATGTATGTATTTACTGCAAAATGAAAATGATCCGTAGTAATTTTACAACTGATTTAAATTTAAATGTAAATAAACTTCCTATGGACCTCTTTTTATTGACATGGTAGTTATTTGAAGCAATGCAATTGATATTATAGTTGTATTTATTAGAAATCTTAATCACCTTATAAATGAAAAGAAAATGTTGAATTATGATCAAATCAGTTCAATAAAAATTAAATGAATGTACAATTAAAAGATAAGATTAAAAAATTTTAGTAACAATACTAAATATTATATGAAAATAAAATACTTTCAATAAATCGATTTAACTATTTTCAAACGCATTAAGTAAGATTTTTCAAAATCCTCACTGTTCACTCATAATTTAAAAAAATGTAATTGTTCCTTTATATCAAATGTGCAAAAGAAAAGATCTTCAATAAATGTTATTACTTTACGACTTTCGTTTACTTTTTGAAAACCGTGAAGTAAAATTAAACCTTTCCTCGTACAGTTGGATCTAACCTGCCACCAGCTGAATTAAATTAATCTAACATAGTTACTTCGAAAACAAATTAGCAATGCTGTTTGAAAGTTCATAATTACATCCCCATCTGTAACTCCCGAAGCTACTTTGGAACAATCCCATGCCACATCGGAGAGTGTATTGTCAGATTTCAGTTGCCGTTTCAATCTTTATTGAGATAATTATGGCTGAATATTGTTCATGAAGTTCCTAGCTTGAGAACTTTAGAAAGCTTTTGTACAGTATTAGAGTTTATATTTCAGCATCTTAATGTGTTTAATTTGTACTTATGGAATCTGGGTATATTCTTCTACACTTAAATAGTAGTTGACGCAACAATCGCATAAAAATAGTGTTAACGACACGAGTAGGAAATTTAAGGTATGAGCCTTGGCGAGTGCCTTAAAACTTCTCCTATTTACGCGAGTTGCGTACTCTACATTACCTACGACCGGTTTTCAATTACTAATAATTACTACCCAAAACTTTTAAGAGAGGTTATGTTTTCGTTTAAAACCTTTCATTGTCACTGGCATTGATGCAACGACTCATTGTACCAATCACTAAATACACCAATCGTTAACAATTAAATGTTTAAACATAAGTTTGAAGCATTACAATTTTACTTCTTTTCTCTCAACTCTTGAACCTCGTTTGGTCCGTTACCCATGTTGTTAAGTAAAACTATGTTTTTATGTGAGTAAACAATGCTGTTATGTGAAACTTTTCAATTCTAAGAACTGAGCTGAAACCGCTAGTTTAAAAACGGTCGTAGGTAAAAATATTGTCGACACACTGCTGTGTTTTAATTGACTTTCCATACATACAATTACTCTGGAAAACAGTTGTTTGTCTCCTGCTTAGTCAATGGGATTTCATTGCATACTACCACATTCAGTTCTTAGAATTGAAAAGTTTCTCTTAACAGCATTGTTTAGTTTCATAACAGCATAGTTTTTCATAACAACATGGGTAACAGACCAATGAGGTTCAAGGATTGAGTGAGAAGAAGTAAAATTGTAATGATTCGAATTTCAATTAATCAGCTGTTCAGGCCATTTTAATTGTTGAGTGGTGCAATTAGTGTTTGGTACAACGTTTCGTTGGCTCACTGTCAGTGGCAATGGTTACTGTAACTCACAATTAACTAAATAGAGAATCGATACATACTTTCGAAACATGCAACTGTTTACAATCGAAATCTACAAATAAGTGGACAACAGCTGATTTTTACTCCCTATCGGCTAAACACGATTTTTTTTATTCCTAGACAGTAAAAATGCTACTTTAGACCCGCAGCGCATGCATTAAACAAGGTTGTTTTTGCTGTAGTTAGTATGATGAAAAACTGTATTAGTTACTGTTATTGAGATATGTGAGATTACATTTGCATCAAGCGATCAATTGGTAACTCAATTAAACCATTTTGATACTAAAACTGGCGAACATTAAACAAAGGGATGGGATATATATCACTTTACAAGTTCCCTAGCTGAAAGCATTTACATTTTGGCCCACACACTTATTATTAATTATAGTATCAAATAAAGTTTAGCTTTTAGCAATTAAAGTCAATTGCTTAAAACTTAGTTTTTTGATATTTTTTTGTTTAATCCCAATGAAGGTATATAAGAATGAAGGGGAGTAATATTAAAACATAGAAAAGAAAACACTAAACGAAATAAATGTACAGTTGTTTAGTCTAAAAGAGCCTCATTCAATAATTGTCGGTTTGGATTAAATTAGAAACCTCTAGTCCACAAAGGTGGGATGTTAGCCTATTTTTCTAATAGCCTACTCTAAAAAATCGCATTCAATAGTGATCACTTTGAATTAAATTGGAAACTAAAATAATTCGATAAGATTGGACATAATACGTTATATTATGTCTATACAGAGTGAATTTTAACCCTTATACATATAGTAAAATAATAAATTTTTATTTAAAAGATAAAGGTATGCATGCTTGCTTCCTCCTCTTTAAATTAACCAAAGTTGTAGTTTCTAAAACAATCTTTTAATATATTAAAATAATAATTTACAGCTGCGAGCGTTTCTAGTAGCAAAACCTGGAACAAACAAAACAAATTCACAATACAGAACGTGTCGCCTAGCCCACTCTATATTGATTAAACAGAAGAGAACTGCATTAACGACATGTGTACAACGGACAAGTGCTGCCATCTGAGCGAGAATGTCAATGTACTACGATGCCGACGTATAGTATTTCTCTGGGCCAAACAGTGCTGCAGCCTAACTAAACTACTAAAACAACGTGGTTCGTTTTATCTAAGTCATTTACTAGCTTTAAACTTAAGTGCATTAACGTTTAAAATAAAAGCTATTGATTAATTTTGTTCAAGGATATAATATATAATTTTTATGTTTAAAAATAATAATTAATAATAATAATAACAAATTAATAAAATTACAAAAAAGTAATAAGTTAATAACCTTTTTTTATTGTATTTTGTGGCTATACTTCCACATTTAAATCCAAAAGTTACAACGTTTTGTTTTATTAAAAAAATTTACCGTTGTGTTATTATTCCTGTCTTTTGCCTGACTACAGATGTTGATCTCAGCGAATAATCGTAACAATTAACCTTTTAAGTTGGCAGACATTGAAATAACAATGTACAATTACTAGAACAATGCCGTTAAGTTTGCCAAATTGTCTAATAAATAAGTTACTAGTATATTTCTCTTATACACTTCGCAATTCCAATCCAAGTAATTACAATCTAAATTTCTACTTACAATTCAAAACAGGATATTTTAGCAAAACGTCTATGATTGTAAGGTAGCATTAATAACGTAATTTGCATTAATTATTTTTATCTTGGATTATTATTTGATATTATCTCTATGATTTGACTGCCCAAAATGAGAGCCTAGCAACACAACGTAAATGTACAAGATTAAAGTACAATAACATATATTGAAATTGACTTGCTATCGATGAGGAAATCATGTTGAAATTCTGTTACCACTAGGACACATTTCCATAAAGAGTTATTTAATATTTAAATGTCAAAGGAATTAAAGCATACCGCCTCTACACTTGTTAGTCATTGTTGACACAAGCACGACTGCTACAAACATGAGATTGTCTGATGTCGTAAAATGTGTCACATGTTGACTTATGTTGATTGGCTTTGTATGAGGTCGTAATCAAATCAGGATTTTAGTGACGACAGTCACAACGAGAATTAAATAAAAACTTTGTATGTTTATTAGTAGCTAGTTTAAAATAAACAAACAAGATGTATAAATATTTTCTATGTAAAGAGTTATACGTTTTATTACATTTTAGCAACATATTTTTTACATTGTAAAAAGGAAAATAATACAGGTTTTGGAATTGTAATTGCTTAAAATATTTAAGCAAAGCCACAATAGGCATTTATTACATTGTTAATAATTTGGTTTATAACTTTAAGGTATAATGGTTTTAGCTTTTAAGTTCTGTAATTCAATAGGTTTTGATTTGGTCTTGCTGTCCTTTCCCTACATTTGTTGTACATTATCTTCACTTTATACTCTAAATAGTGGCTCGGTGGTTAAACTGATTGTCTAGTAATCAAAAGGTCACCAGTTCTCCAGTAGCTTTTTGATTATTCGAATCTTGACCCAGCTGTCTTTTTCAATACTAGAACAAAGATAATTAACCTTGATACCTAGATACCTTGACTGGGACGGGTGGCGTCGTCCTGTAATCCAGCTACTAGGAGGTCACGAATTGTGGATATTTATAGGTATGCACTGTGGATGGGATACTCCCTGGTGTGGATTAACGTCCGCACTAGTGAGTATTACGACTATCAGCAGTACTATCCTGATAATTAGACCAATTCGTATATACCAAGGAAAAAATGTGGTTCGGATTCCACTATAAACTGTAGGTCCCTTAGTTGCCATTAGCTGTTTGGGCTATTAATTAACAGCTGTGTCTAAGGAATGTCGGCCTTAGTCACTAACAAGACTACAAGATCGCGCCACTCATCCTACACTCATCTCCATTCATACTTGGCTTAAAATACCTACATTGTATGGTCGCCATTTCATAAGAAAGTATTAAAGTATTAAAGTATCAAATCAAAACTCTTATTCTAATCCTTTTACTCAACGTGTACAGACTTATTCGTCTCGTATAGTGAAATATAATTGATTTCTGTTATATGCTTAATGCAATGGTACATTATGGGAGATATTCTAATTACTTCCGAGTCATTTAATGAATGGTTTTGTATTTTACAGTTTATAATACAAGGAGGAGGGATGTGGAATAGAGAGATTGCAATTTACAACGCGCGGCGTCGTCTCATCTGCATAAGCCCTTTACCAGGTTAAGTGTCTTCCTTGTGTGTGGTTTGACGCACCTGTACATCTTTAGTGGTTCCCCTACTGTAACTACATCAGTGACATGGTCAATTAAATAGATTAAAACAAATCGTTATAATTATTATTTTTATTATTTATTCAAATGAATAACTTTTATTTGCATTATTTTTATGGAGTTGTATTGGGTTTAATTTCAATAAGTTTTCTAGAACATTACAATGTTTTGGAATTTTACGTTTATTGGCATTATAAAAAGTCAGCATGTTTTAACGTGGTTTATAACTTTAGGGAAACTTCCGTTAAAATAATAAATATTCTCTTATTTAAGGGTTTAACGAGTAACTATAAATAAAAACCAGTTTTATTATCTTCTTAGAAAACTGTATTATTCTTACGATTTTCGATTTTGTTATATCCGCACACAATGTTAACAGGAAGTAAGAGCATAAATTAACTATATGATCATATAGTAATTCCAAAAAGTGGTTAATGAAACCAACGTTTTTTATTCAATTATTTAACAACTGTATTGCTTATGTCTTATTATATTTTTTTTTATTTTTATTTTGTTTATATGAGGTTGGAGGTCTCTTTTAAGCTTGCATTTGCTTGTCAATATAGGCAATGAGCCTGTGCATGGAGCTTATCCAGCAAACCAAAGGGTGAGCCGGTACATACAGTACAAAGATATACTGCACTGATAAAAAGTAGCGGCAGTGACCAGGATCGGAACCTACGACATCGCTGCCCGAAGTCCGTGACGCTAACTAAGCCACTGACTCACCAAATTAACTAATTAATTTAATGTTAAGTTTTTGACAGAATCATGACCCAGTGCCTTTTAATAAGCAGCAAATATAAGTAACCAATGAGTGTAAGTTATTCTTACCAAATGTGGAATAAGAGTAAAATCTATTCCGTAATATACATGAATAGAAAAACACTGAAAGTAGTTACGATGAATTTCTCCATAGTTGTTCTTTGACAAAGGTATGTCTGCATCAGTTCTATCCACCTATTGATATTTACACCTATATTGATATTTGTTGTTTGAGATATACTATCCATATTAAGAAAGGATACTTTTTAGAAGTATATAATGGTAAGGATGGCTTATACTTTCACTAAACGAATATTGAGCTGCCAAAACAGATACAGTATCTTCATAAGTTTGTTTCATACTATCTAGCAATATTACAAAATCCCGGTTAAATTCTCTTTAATATTTTTTTACAATCTTCATCACACATCATTGAACAGTTGAATGACGTTTTTGTGCCACAATCCACCCTTTTAGGATAAAAGGACCCATGACCATCGCAAGAATAATAAACTAAAAGAACATTTCTAAAAAAAATAGAATAGTCTATTTAAATAGCAAATAAATTTAGACAACAAATAATTAAGCTAAAATCAACACTTTCTACTAAAAAGACTACCACATCCACGTATGCCAACGGCACAATCTGTAGAATGGAGTACACAGCGTTTGGATTGTAGCATAAAACTCATTGACTTTAACTTTCATAAATAAAGACAAGTTACCACTCAAATAAAAATAACCAAAGCATTATCAAAATAATGTTGTGCATCTCATGGTCTATCATTAAAATGTATTCGTGGTTTGGAATTTAAATGTTTAGTAAAACGTAATTCGCATCCTATGGCCAGTGGTGTAGTGAGTAATTCAGAGTTGTGAATTAAGTAAGTGATAGGATGAAACACCACAATTTGGCGTTGGAGCAAGAAATTTGGCTTTGAATCAACGCCGTTGACCTCTTTGCGTTTACTAGAAGACAACTGTGACAGAGCAATCTTGACATCACACCTTTCTCTACATTTCACCAACGTTCTTGATTTGAGTTTCTTGGAAAAACTGTTGTTCGCTTTTAAACATAGATGACTGTTCACTGTGGTAGTTGATATAGTGATAAATTAACTCTACAAGCATTTTAAATAAAAATTGTGACGAATAAAACGCCAATGACAATTTAATTATTGGTTATAATATTATATAAAATAATTATATTAAAATAATATTCTGTAGAAACATACAACCCCCCCCCCCCCCTATTAGACCGAATGTTAAGTAATGATTTCAACAGTAAAATTCTCTGTATACATGAAGCAGTAAGAATGCGCCTAATATACACGTTCCTCACTGGAGATATTTGTAAGAGCTATGTCCCAGATTTATCAAGTGTAAGGAAGAGAGAATGCAGATGTTTTGCATGTAAATAGGCTATCTGCGAGTAAGGCAAGGGCTTTGCAAAGTACACAGTTTCTTTGCCCTAAATAATTTTAGAGTCCAAATGTATCTTCTCATCTCTTAGTCTAAATTTAGTTTAGCTTTGAATCCCTGATTTTTTTAAAGTAAATAAAAAAACAATTATGGACAGAAAATAAGGGACGATTGTAGAATTGCAATAGAATCAGAAATTATCATTGAGTTGATCCATACTCGTAACTTTCTCGTTTGCCAAGGATCATAATACATATTATGATTTTGTAATATCTTTAACATTTGCTTATTTGATAGGTTTGTCAAAGCATTCTTAGGTATGTTGGAATAGGTTTTTAAAACTCTCTGCTAACTTATAGTTTTCACGACAATGTTAAGTTTAGATGTCACAAAATGTTACCGATACCGAAAATCTCTTAAATGTCTATGATGCTTAATTGTCAACTTCAATTATATTATCTGCTCAGCACTTAATTTGTTAGAATGTAGTATAAACATCTAAACATTTACCACACATATGGCTGTACAAATAATCAAAATCTACCATATTACAGTGTTTTTGTACATGGAAAAATGCTGGTGTTACCCCGTAGGCTGATAAGAATATCAATTCCTCCAAATATTTCGTACATACAATTATAATTATGCTAGGCATAATAAACATGTCCACATACTTTTACACTATTATCAATGAAAACTTTTTAATATTTATAGTCGTATAAGAAAATCCAAAATAAGGGATTCAAAGTATATTGAGTAGGCAGGTGGATCTAAGGACACTCTTTGTAAACAGCTCACGTTTGGTTTTGTTTAAAAGATTGTGCTCAGAAGTTTAAGTTGGAATTGACTGTAGTTTTGTATATATTTTTCCAGAAAGCTACGTATTATTTTTAGAGTTAGGACTAAAAGGAAAAAAATATACGTAAAGATTAAAAATACATACGTTAAGGAAACTGGGTACCAAGGGAAGAAGTGCATTGGGTATATTTTTAAAACATGTCAAACGAAAGCACAAATAAGCCTCATAAACTGTTTCACAAAGTATATTTAAAGTCATTCATTTAGTTAGTACAACCAAAGAGTAACGAGAGTAGACAACCCATCTTTAATCTGTGGCTCAACATAACATTGACACGTAAATAGTTCGAAGATATTTAAATGCAAAGAGAAAAAAAACAATAATTACAAAGAGTATTTTACAAATTAACTTATCCATCATAAGTCTAATTCAACTTAGTTGCGTTCAAACCGGATACTTAAAGACATCCAAGCAATTTAGTGTTTGCTGTTATCTTTTCAAAAGTTGTATGATGATTCGCTAGTTATATTTTTTGCACTATAGAATGTAAGGTGTAAATATTTTTTTATTTACATTTCAATCCATAACTCACTTTATTTGTACTTAGACACTAACCACACAAAATATAAAAAACCAAATATCATAGATACTAGTAAGCCTACTTCAGTAATGTTAGCATATTTTTATATGGTAAACTTTCAAAAATATTTTAATACCTATTACCTTTTGTAATGTTATTAAAAATATTATTATTAAACTGACTGAGTGGTTCTATAACCAAGTAAGTCAACTGCTAGCCAGGTAATCAAAAGGTAGACGGCTCGATCCTGAAAAAAGTCACTAGCATTTTGATATGTGGAGCCCAGCTGTTCCTGATCATTGGGCTTTAAAAAAGTAATGAACCTGGCTAATGAAACCGCTGACCTTAGACCAAAGCTACAAAGATAATTTCACACCATTGTACACTCCTCCTTCTTCACTCTTGTTTGGGTTAAAATACCCACCTAGGTGGCGTCCCCATCTCAATTTCATTTGATAATTGAATTATACGTTTTTGCATACATTCATGCACCAAAGACCCATAACGTTCTTGAGCTGTAATAAAACAGTTGATTTGGATGGTTTTTCAAATAGGCCTAATCTTTCTACAATGGATTTTTTTATATCGTATTTGTAATAAAATTTATTGCATAGCCTAGTAACCAGTATTGTATATGTATTGTGTTGTCTGCAATACTTTAATGTTCAGCATGTAAACACAACACGCCGCCTGGAGTTCAGTTTTGGATCACTTACTTATCGAGGGCGCCATCTTGACCCCGAGCCAAAATGTCTGCCACTGTTGCCAGAGTGTGAAATTGTGCTTGGATTTTGAATAACTTTAAATTAATTAGCGGAATGCCCTGTTTCTAAAAACTAGCACAGTTATCATTAAATATCTGTTTGTGACTTTACCATAACTAGCTATTAAAATTATACATAGTCTATTTATATATTGCCAGTGTATTAATATAATAATTAACTAAGTATAGATGATTTTTGTTAAATAATACAACATATTTGTTCCACGAGAAATACTTCCTTTGGATAAATATAAGAAAATATGACACTCCAAGTATATTTTCTTTCAAACACCTATTTATTTCCAAGATTATAGATGAGAATTTCACTAAATGGGTATCAAGATCACTATCCCAATTTTCCAGTCAAAAGATCGATACGATCAATCAAACACTTTATGAATACAAGGAATTTGTGGTTTAACGTGCACGTCATTGAATGCCTTTAGATTATATGCTGTCAATGAAGTACTGCTATAGGTATATTTATAGTTACATGACTGCAGTATATCGCCTATTATATTAAAAACTAATATTGAACCACGACATTTCTAAAATGTTTGACTGGGTAAGGACGGAGGAGACGATAATTTACACAATGTGTAAACAATCTTTTATCTTAATTTTCAAGTAGCATATTACCTCTTAGTAGATTTGACTTTGTTCTTACATATTATACCAATCACACCTAATAATTTTATCATAACCTAACCTAACCTAACCTAACCAATTAGGTTAGCTTAGGTTAGAAATATTTTGTTGATTAAACTAATTAAAATCATATTTGAAAGTCGATTTATCGGTTTGGTCGGTATAATACGTAAGAGTAGACCTGACCAAAATTCTATGTCCGTCCATCGTGTCACTTGAAGGAGAGGAGAGCGATTTTCATTTGTTTCCTTAATTCATTTGCTGTTATTTGTTTTACTGAGAAACTATTAGAGGGATCAAAACACGTATTTCTATGTTTCTGGGGCAAGTATTATTTTTCAAGGCTATAACGCGAATCGGGAACGCTAAAGCGTGCCATGCGGTGTTGCCAACATGCAAAAAGCAGTGTTGCCAATTTTCTGCGACTGTTTACAAATAATCAGTTATACGAAACCGCAAGTGTTTGGGTGTCTTACATCTTAGTCTACACGACCCTGCAACCCACCTGAATGAAACCTACAGCTCTTATACACCGTGAAACTGTAGGTAGGCCTATAAAACAAAATATTTATATCCCATATAAATGCATTATAACCCGTATAAAGGAACTGTTTTATATTAAATAACAGTGCCTTGGGATTATTTAATTTAGATAGAATTTGGTACAAACGTGTAAACCAACATTTATTTGAATAAGTTCACGAGCCAGCATAATCAGACTTTGGGGTCGTGGTTTAACAGGGGGTTTTATGGGGTTAATATTGGGGTGTTCCCATTTTGATCATGAACACGTACAATTTTGGGATTTTTTACCAATCCATGAAGCTTAAAAACAAATAATCTAGTATATTAAAGACTTATTATGCACTTTTAGTGGTTCGGGAGAAAATTTAAAAAAGTGTAAAATTTAAAATTCCAATGTTGTTTTTATGGAGAAAATGTAAACTTTAGTAGTTTGCTTATTTATGAACACCTCGTGATCAAATTTGAAAAGAATTACTCATTTCATTCTTAACTACAAAGTTTTACAAAAAAAAAACATCGTAGTACCTTTCCTGTAGCAGTAAACTAAAGTAGTCTTCGTTTAAATGTTATTTTAACCCATTGGGGAAGGAATTAAAGCGCTACCTGCAGCTCTGGTGGCAATTAATTTTACCGAATGTGTAGACTTTTACTCTAACTGCTATAGAAAGAAAACCTTAGGTAATAAACTAATAATTCTTTCACTATTTTGTTCACAGTAAAATTGTCTACAGAAAAGTGGTAATTGAATAGTCAAAGTTCTAAACTAAAAATATATATATATAAAGATTATAAAAATAAAAATTTTAAAAACAATATTTTGAAAGTAAACTTGATATACAAATTCCAAGATTAATCCAGACACCAAATAACACTACTATTATAAACGTCAATCGATTCCCTACGTAGAAAAATCAAAAGTTGTGTACTTTTATAAGTAATAACATTTTTTTTTATGTTTGTTTACCTTACCGCAGCTGATTTTTTGTGATATTTGGTTTCCATGGCAACACAAAATTGTTTGTTATTCGCTAAAATAAATGAGTAAATACGCAAATCAAGAAGCAAGATATTTATAAACATTATAATAGTAAGAAGAAACAAAAAGGGTGAAAAATAATAATAACTAAATAGCAAATGGCACTGCCTAGCGGTGACACGAGCGGCTCTCGTAAGTCGGCCGCCGGGCCTGCAGCGGCCGTACGAGTTAACGCTCGTAAGTCGGCGCCAATGGGTAGAGAATAAATTCGACACATCTAAGGAGGTATTTTAGTGAAAATAAAATAACTCATAAATAAAAATCCGCTTCCTCTACAGTTTTGCTGCTGCAGGGGTATATTACTTTCAGTCTGTATAAACATGTTACGATTTTTTGTTTACGCTCCTGCTAAACCGTCATGGTGACATAAAAACCCCAAATGCCCATGTTTTCTAAAGTTAAAGTGAATATCAAAAGGAAGATAGATTTATCCTGGCTACACTATCGATCTAAAAATTATTCTTGTAGCAGAACTTTGTTATTCCTTATGTTTAAAGGCATAAGATGTTTAAAGGCATTTGACAATAATTGTTTCTTATTGACGATTACGAGATTGAAGTAACAATATTACTCATGTTATATACAAGATATAATTTGTTACTAAAGCTTTTGTAACACAACATGTATACCATATGCATTAATTTGATCATTTAGTTATTACAAACTCTATAAATGTAATCTATTACACCATAGTAGTTGAGACTTGTATTTTATATGTACAGTAGTATTATTTTTAACCACATATAATCGATGCAGTGAAAACTATACATGATTTTCTTTACCGTTAAAACTCTTGGTAAATTAATAATTTGTATCTAATATTTTGTAGGTTTACGTAAATGGTGATTTTATTTCGTACAGACTGTAAGTAATACTTTTGTTTGATAATAATAAATATGTAAAAATACCACCTTGCGAAAAATATATTTACAGCATTAATTGTAGTAAATGACTACATTCATATATTGTATGCAATTATGTTCTACCGTACTATTATAAATATCTCATGTAAAAACTAAAAGAATTTTAGTGGATCTTTCAGGATTTAAGGAGGTAAGTAAAGGAGGGCGTGATGAATGTTTGCTTAGGAGTCGCACATCTCTGCTTACCGGATAAAAAGAATTACGTAGGAAGAGCATTGCACGCAAAACCTTCAAAACGTGCCATTTTTTTTTTTACCACGTAAAGTAGATACAAAATAAGTTTATCACAAAAGAATTAATCATTTTACTTAAAATAGTACTTATCTTCATGATGTTATATAATTGTATAATTGTACAGTTATATCTTAAAATCTTTTGAATGTTTTCGGTGTTGACACATTTCAATAATTGAATAAAAGTTTCTAAAGGCCTTTTTGTCTAGTATATATATGAATGTAAAAACATGATAAATTTGTTTATGAGATGTACATAAACAAATAAAACCTATAAACAATACATACAAAAGTGAACTTAAATGCTTTTCCCATTTGTAATAATATCTTATGATACAAACATCATTAAGGACGAATGAGAGCGACAAAAGGTTTGTAATTTGCATTTGGTATTGTATGTTGTACTTCTGCTGACAAAACGAACATTTTATGGTATATATGCTTCAAGCCTCTTAAAAGGTGTACGTTAATAGTGCTGTACTGGTGCGAAGTATGCTCCGAAATTTCTATGTTGGGGTTAGTTAGATATGCAGATTTCGTATGCAAATTATACTTGTCAACATGTTACGGTTAGGTAGTAGGAGTTTAACATCAAACAAAGTTGTTATGTTTAGAGCTCAAGTCTTCATTTAACATACGCTAAGCTAAAAGTAAATTCAGAATATAAATATGTAAAAAGTAAAAAAAAATACCACTAGCCCTACAGGTTCAATTTATATAAGTTTCAAACTAAATAGTATAAAAAATCCCAAGTAAAAATTGTTAACAAATAAAAATTTATAATTGTACTTAACTTCAAATAAATGTAAAACAAGAGCTCAATTAGTATATATTTTTAAAACACGTCCAAAGCAACTTTACTCTCATTTATATCATTTACAATTTTTTTTTTTTATTAAAATCATTGGTTATATAAATTTTAGTTTAACATAACATTCACTCAGTCCAATTGATATTAGTAAAACTAATTTTAGTTGGGAAACTTCAATTGTTTTATAAAACATTTGCTGACAATTTTGCACTGACAATTACATTGAATTATGTTTACAAAATAAGTAGTTAGTATTATTTAAGTCCGACTGTAAAAAATAATTTACATACTGATGTGCATTCTTTAACGCAATTATCATAATTGAAACCCAAACACAGGAGTGAATTTCCCCCAACTCCCTCCGAGGGAAATTCCAGTGGGTGGTGGTTGGCAGGACTGCCGCCCTGGACTAGCGTTAGCGTCAGTCGCGAGCATGACTATGGCCGACAATGTACCCGTGTCCGCCAAGTCCCGCTCGGCCTCTATTTGCGCTCCCGGTTTTTCGAGCATGGAGCAAGTTTTGACCGCGGGTTTGCCCGGGACTCCGCCCCCGGATGCGACCAGGAGACGACGGCCGGCGGCGAGGTCGCAGTCCGCGAGACTCACAGGGAACAAATCTATCAGGAGAAGACATGCAGGCACCCACGATGTCGGGGGTAGCAACCACAGTATCCGAAGTGGCAGCAGCGAGCCACGGCTGAGCGAAGGTGGGTACACCCATGGGTGTGTGTGTGTGTGTGCGGGTGTGGAGGTTCCACAGGTGGCGACTCCCGCCCCACCCCAAGTTGCACCCAAGTGCATTAGTGACGTGGTTACTATTACTACAACGTACTATAGAGCTTGGATCTTAATTATACTGTAGTTGCTGTTGTATCCATACAGTATTATATTATAGTCTGCATTACATGCCACAATGATTTTACTACTTCCACTGTGAAGTTAACCATCGTGTTATATAATTTTACTAAAACTCCTATTGTATACTATCGAGGCTTATGTCAAATTATAAGCATTTACAGTCGGGCAAAATAATAATTGAGATCTTAAGACATAAAATAAGTACGAGTAGGGTTTCTCCAATTCAACTTGATCGTTTATGCCCGTGGTGGTATGGATGAAGTGCTTTCAAAAATATATTGGTTACGATTACAAGATGGTGTTTAATACTAGCGTCAATAATTTTTGCTTTGTTTGTGTATAGCTGAATAACCTTTACCGCATTTCCTTCTTGTGGTACATTTATTCACGGTTTAAAGTGAAGTAGGGTAAGGGCATGTCGAGTTGAAAAAAAAATTATAGTGTTGTTATAGCTAAGTATAAGCCTATTTTGTGATGTTTAAACACCAACGACAATGTCAAAATATTTGTTTTTTCCAAACTAAACGCAAGGTATTTACCTCGTGGGAAAACATCAAAGGACCTTTTAAGAAAATTAGGAGTTAAATGCCAATTGAAGTGAAAATGTGTCTTTTATTTTTATTTTATCTTTTATTTAATGAAAAGCACACGAGTACGAGAGTATACAAATAAGTTTGTAATATTAACTAATGAGATTTTAATTGTAAAGAGTGTACTGTCAGAAGTTGCAAACGTAAATTAAATAAGTAAGCTTAAATACACTAAGTACATACACGGTAATATTAACATGTATAAGGAGGTATAGAAAGGTAGGTTGTTTATAATACAGCCTAGTCATCAGATACTTGATTTTCTCTTATTGATTATTTTAATTTGTAATTTTTGCTCTTTAAAAGTTAAGAGAGATCGAACATGCCACACTATTACAAACAACTTAATCCATAATTGCAAGTCTGTTTGTTTAAAACCTGTAGAAAGTTTACAAACATGCAAAAAAATCGGTAAAATTCATTTAAGTAATTGAGAAACATTAAAATATAAAACTTGTTTAAATTACAGCTGAATCCCATGATAACAGTTTCCGTTCTGTGCACTATTTTAATTGAAATACCGTTGATATTTTAATTCAAGATCAGTACAGTGAAAAATATTCCTACTCAAAATTAAGTTATAATACTATAATACATTGTGTACTGTATTTATTATTGTATTACTGTTTTACTGTACATTTTATTACAAAGCAACAACAATATCACAATAACAAGGTACTATGAAAAATCGTATAACAGTTATTTACTTACTGTCGAGATCCGTACTTTTAGATTGTTGTTCATAACCAATTAATGTCGTATACACTCGTAGTTTATGTTCTAAAGTCGAATACAAAGAAAAACCACCCAATATCCGCCTCACAAACGATGTATTTATATATTTGGTTTTATATACAATTTTTACATAACGTACAATGTATAAAGAGAGTATGCACTTTAGTTAAGTCAAATCTTTATGTTACTGTTATTGTTTTATGTAAATAATTAAATTATTTACATTGTAACTAGGCTACAGGTAAAAACCTATACCACAATACACAACTATGCTTAAATGGGAACTCTATCATCGTAATTGCCTCATCTTACTAATTATTAAATTTTATATAAAAACATTCTATTTACAAATAACTCAGTTAAAGTTTAATCTCAACCTTAACAGCAATTTCTACCTGATGAAAAGACTAGATCAGTAGGCTAGGAATAGTAAACAGAAACCGGCCGCTGTGAATATCTTGAAATAGCCTCACTCAACACAAGTTTATAAATAGGCCCTGACATTTATAATGCTGTCTTGCTCACAGGACTATCGGCGTGTCTTAACTTTTGATTCTGATTGTATTCGTTTTGTTCTTGATGCTATATATATCATAAACAATACTTTGGGTCGAAACTTTATAAGCTCTTATTATATTTAAAAACATAATTAGTGTATAATAAATAGTTCATTACCATGGTAGGTACTCTACTAGCTAAGGTGTATGCCTTATTTAATTCGATTTCGGGTCGTAAACGGAAATTATATCCTTAAAAAATGTTAGGAAGTGATAAAATACTAAACTTTTAATCGAAATAGATGTTTCAAAAATGTTTTAAAGGTTATAAATCGTCATTTCCTCGTTGAATATAAATCATCAACAATGCTCACTGTATTTTGTCTAATGAAATAATTAATTCATGAAGTTATCAATAATAACATTCGTTCATTATGATACGTATCGGTTTTTACTGTTGATTTCAAGTTGGATAACCATAGCTGATCATGAACAGTTTTCTTATTTTAAAAGTTCTAAAAGTTTTAAATATTGAATAGTTTTTTATACATTTCCTGAATATTCTTAAATTACCTTTTGAGTTTGTAATGAGAAATGAGCAAATTTATGAGAACATTAATATGTTGGCAGGTTGATAAATTAAATTGCTTTCTATGGAAAAATTGTTATACATCAGCCTATGTTTTAACCTTTAGAATTCCTAATATTGAGATTTAAATTTTAAATGTATTCACATGTTACTGGTAAAATGTGCAAGTTTGCGTGCGTTAGTCAAATACGAAATTCCCACTGAGAGAAAGTGAAATTCAACGTAAAACTGGGGATTTGTAAATCCCACCTGTTGAAGCCCCCCCCCTCCACCTAACCACCAACACAGCCCCTCCAATACACCCTATTGTGGCAGTGGGTGGCCCAATGGCGTACACATCGATATACCCTTGCATGCTCACCCTGCCTTGCATTGCCGTGACGTTGACGACAGAAACAATACTCATCACAATAAACTCCAGTCAACGAAACAGAGTGTTTTCTAGTGTACTAGAGATTTTAATAGGATAAATTACAGACTGCTCCCAGTTGAGACTAAAATCATATGATATGTCTGTCTCTATATTAGGGGTAAAGCATCAGGTGCAGTAAAGTAAACCGTTTAATATATATCCCTAAGTATGAACTCTATAGTTATTTGTGCAACTAGTGAGCAAAGTGAGCAATTGACTCACTCGAGAGAAATACTTACTTTCGAGCCGCAGGCGAGTGGGGAATGGTTTCTCGAGTGAGGCAATTGATTTTTGCACTCGAGTTGAACATTATATTTTTCCTACAGTTACCATAAAACAAATAAATTGGTATAGAAACGTAACATATTTTTACACAGAAGTGAACTTTTAATATGACATTTAATGATACAACAGTACAACAACTGACCAGCTGATTTACAGCCAGTGCTGCCAACGTATTTCGCGCGAACAATGTTGACATTGTTCATGTATGTTAACATTGTCTCACTGATGAGCGAATTGGCCACTTTTCTTTCTCTAATCAGTGAGAGAACATGTACATTGTTAGGTAACTGTAGGAAAAGTTAATTTCATTATTAAATATGTTTCGTTTTTGTCACGAGGAGTGTTCGCTCTTCTAATTCCATGTAAGTACCTAAAGCCTGTGAATAAGAAAGTATAGCTGTTTTTTTCTTACTAGCCTTGATTATTTTGAAGTTAACAGGTAATAATTTTGATGATCGTCGACGCCAGACAAAAAACTACTTCAGCAGTAGAGAATTAAATACATACAGTTCAGCTAAAACAGTAAATCTGCCTGATTCAATGGATTGAGGTGACTTTATTGGATCAGTCGTGTCGGGTTTGGTTATTTTTGGGAACCCTCGAAGCTTTTAGGCTAACTGAATCATACAGATTTCAACTTGTGTCACTCTCAACTAAGTTAAGGTCGATTCACACATATCAGTCCAGTCACAGTTCCGTTACAATCCAGTTACATTTCAGTCTCAGTTGCATTCGTAATTTCTCAGTCAAAATGTCAGTCATTTGGTTTCATTCAGTCTTATGTCACTTTATTTACAGTGATGTTACATTAAAATGTTTTAAAATACAATTTTCATCGTCCATTTTGTCGATTGTTATAAATAGTACTTAAAATACGAAAACAACCATGTACAAAAAACACAATTTTTATAGTCAGGCGTCCGAACAAACCAAATATATCGCTGAAAAGAAATTTGAAATTGTCTGTCAGACGCCGGCAGAGTGACTGGTGGTTATGTGTCGGATGAGTGTAGATAACGCAATATGTAGGAAAATCCAGAATATTTTGGTTAACCGTGACGTGCCGTAACTGTTATGTGTGAATCGACCTTTATCCGAAAATATACCTTGATGTTAAAAAAAAGGCTAATAGCCTCAAAAACTGAACAGAACACTTTTGAATATTTCCAAAAAGAGAAACTAAAATATATTTTTTTAACTCATTCTATTCTTGAAACACGACAATAGCAACTACAACATTATAGCAATATTAAACATAAAATAGTGTGAATAGTTTTAAAATAAAAGTTTAAAATACAGACTATATCCCTTCCCGTATTTATACTGTACCTTATGATGTAGTCATCATAAGAAAGGGCACTTTATATATTTTAAGCTATCTACTTCGCTGTATTGATGCTAACCGTGTGGTTAACGCCTTCGCATACTTTGGTATGAAATATGTGAATCGATGCCGGGTATAACCATAAACATTTAAAAAGCTTAAATCAATTTCTCATGAGTTCGTTTTTGATACTATGATTTGAAATGCTGACAGATGTAATCGAAAGAATTTTTACACCAAATAGTCTCAACTAGTTATAACGACACACTATGTTTAAGCAAAAACCATCACAAACGAAATTCTTGCAAACGATGTAGGTCTTTAAGCACAAACGAGTTTCTTTTTTTATGTTTAACATATTCATTTAACACGTCATTCGCCTACTGGGTCTGATGATGATTGGAGTGTCCAATTGAAATCGATCACCACTTACCATCTTTTGTATATTTACCGTCTTGTGAGTAACAGTATAAGCGTAAATATATGTTTTAAGTGTTATAAGACGTATCTTTATTTACTTTCCGTAAATTTAATAACACTAACAATGCTGATCAAGAAGTTATTTACTTTCCGTACATATTCATGCAAAGCAATTTTTTGTTAATCCAAAATTTTAACACTACAGTTACTGTATATAGAAACAGCAGATGATGGACAGAAAGAATGCACTCTAAATTGTATTACAATTATAAACTACATATCCTTGTACAAGTTTATACCAACACATGAGAAAAAGTTAGATATTAGAATCGAAAATATTGTTTAGAATTAGTTAATATTTTATTTTACCATGTTGAATATGCGTACAGTAGCTAGTTTCTTCATGAATAACTGATGCATTAGTTCTATCACCGTAACTCAAACATCAAACATGCCTTTGTTAGCAGAGTGGCTGGTGGTTGAGCCTTCCTAACATTTATATACGTTCCATGTATCCAATACCATTCTTTACATTATATCTAATATTTTACTTGAGTAATCAATTTAACCTTTCATTGTCCTTTGATAAATAGAGTGTAACAACGCCATTTTTAATTTTGCATCAGTAGGTTGGACATTTCCTCTTTAAACGAGATATATATTTATTTTCAACTACAGCGCAGAAATTAGCTTGATGGTTTCTACAAACTTTATTTTTTTTACTTAAAAAAAATACATGTAAGTAAAACATTAATGAAAATTTAATTTTATAGTGTAACGACTCTTGCCATCCAACTAATAATAATTGAACAACAACAATAATTACTGGACTTTAAACCAGTTATGAATGCCTGTGAGACAGACCTTCGGGTCATAACAAAATAAAAACATTTTATTCCAGAAATGATTTATTACAAGACTTGAATCAAAATAAAATGACAATTCTCAAACAAAACTATCTAAGCAAATTTTACTCTCAGTCAAACCTAACCAAATAAATATCTTCCTATAAAACAGTATCTACTTTAAATGTGCAGTATTATCCTAAAAATTTTCAATTGCACACAATCTTTATCAAGAAAAACCAATGAGTTCTTTCATATCTAGGTATCTAGGGGCCCCAACATAATAATATCCACTATGTGGTACTCATCCGAAGTGTTCCGAAGAGAGCTTGATCCTTGAGTCTGAGGTAACGTCCATATTGTAGACATCAGCCACTTGAGTTGTCGATACAGGACTAGGACTGCTGGAACCAGCGACACCACGACTTCCCCAGCTGGCAGACCACCCTCCAAGGTATCCTTCGCCTTGGGCTGTATCGTCTAGGTCCAAGGACAGACTAGGCAGCTTCCGATGTTACCAAAGACAGACTAGCAGAATTGCACTTCCGGACGTAATCCATATTCCACAGGATGGAACCCTGTGCAAACTCCCCTTGCTTAGCCTTCCGATTTTATTCAAATATTTAACTCCCTAACTCCTTAGTATGTTCCCCATACAGAAACTAAATAATACATTGATTAATTTCATTGCTTTACACTTATTTAAAATTTATCTTCATTGCCAATGGCGTAAACTCAAAATTATTTAACCTCAATACTGCACATAAGATATTACCATCATTTTTTTTTTTTTTTTAATAGTAACTAGCCTCAAACTGATCGACAATCACAGTTACATCTTTCCTTTTACAGAAATAAACTATACTTTCCAACAAGGTTGACTTTACTGTTCATGACTCTAGGTGACAATACAATAGAGCCACATAGTTATTTCAGCATACTGCACACATTTCAATATAATTGATTTATTACTGTGGTTAATATTTCTTTTACAAACTAATCGCTCAACGGCTTAAACGTGTTTATATCTTTAAACACAATATCCTCAATAAAATAAGCAGTTTTTAATGAAAATGGACCTGAAAGAATAAGTTTGCAACCATGTGCTCACATATTTACAGCTCTAATTACTATTATTTACACATTTTTATCTGGTCAATCTGGTTCAATCTCTTTAAACTCATTCCTGGAATAACTTTTTGTTTTAAAATTATCCTACCAAAAATAACACAAAAAATCTTACCTCAACTTGAGGGTTAAACACTTGTAGATATACTTCTTAACAGGAACAAGAGCACAAGATAAAAGACTTTGCGTTGGCTAGGGACCCATATATATAACCTCTATTGCCAAGGCACTCAGCAAAAAAAAAAAAAAAAAAAAAAAAAAAAAACTAACATCTGCTAACCTACAAATTAAGTCTAACACATCCTCTGTCTTAGCAAGAACTACCTTGGCCCACAGTTGTCAATAGCAAGTTATCCCTCTCCCTCACACACTCTCTGTCTTTCTCTCTCACTTACTATCTCCAAACCCTAATAATAACCTGTCCTGCTAGCACTGAACTAGCTTAATTGAAATTAAAACAAAACTTTACTTTAAATAATATTTCAAGCATTTTCTTAAACAATAAAAAAACTTGTAACAAACCACTTGTTACAATAGTTTTAAGAATAAATATTTACTTACAAAGTAATTAAAAACACTGCAATTTCAAATAACTGTCCAGTTACTTTGATTACAGCTGTACGTACAGTTTCAATATACAAAATTATTTATTCATTAACTATTATTTTACTTTATTTAGTGACTCTTTTCTTTTAAATACTTCATTCATTTCCTGCACAACTCTTAAAAGCTAGTTGAAACTAAATAATTATAACTTCGTCATAAAAATTTAATAAAAGCGCACTCGCATGATGTTTCTTTTTTATCGCTTCTATAATATTCATATAGACTAGTTGGTCAAAGATAAAACATCTAGATGGAGTCCATTATTGTGGCAAATTGAAACGTCAGAGCCAACTACTCGGTGAGGCGTCCAACCATCAGTTGGCTACAGACCATGATAAATGTTTGTACATGATATAAACAAGATAGTGCAGAAGTTAGCTTGTTGGGCTAAACATAATGGTGGCTAAACATTTTGCTTAATTTATTATAGGAAAGTAATCATATAAAAGTAACGTTTCCAGTATTAGAATAATAGTGAAACAAAGCAGAAAGTGAGTAGAGAATTGCATTTAATTCTGAATGGCAAAAAATATTTTATCCTCCGGAAGCCAAGTAAAAAAATATATGCTTAAAGAATAAGTTAAATATTTCTTGGAGGGAACCCAAATTGCACTATTTTCAAAGATGATCTATTTTAATTTACGTATAAATTCAAAACAATGCAATCACTGTATAAAATTTATCCTAACCAGGCGGAAATATGTTAAAAATAACCTGGTGAAAAGGTATTTTTGATTAATTTATACGTACTTTATCTAATTTTAGGACTTATTATTTCTTACTTGCAAATATTGCATCCTACAGGGTGGAATAAAGTCCTAGGATGGCAAAATATTTCAAAAGGTAATAAATATAGAGCTTCATAACTTGGTACACGGTTACTGGTACAATGACCAGTAATCTTGTACCAAGTTTTCATCTTTATTACTTTTTTAAATATTAAACAGTCCCGGCTTTTTTCCACCCTGTATATTTAAATGGATATAACGTGTCAAGAAGTAATCTTTCCCTTCATTGCCTGTCGGTTGTTACACAATTTTATTCTGAGAATATTATTTTTTTCTTTCAATTTAATTCAGAAAGAATAAAGTAAAGAATTTGTATACATGATTTACTCACAAACATATAAATCTTCATTGATTTTAAATTCTTCAAAGCTAAAGAAACGTTAACCTAGATAACCAATTTAATTAATGAGGGCTTCCGCAATCATTTCCTAATTTACTTTGTACAAGAAAATCAGACTGTTGTAAGATAACGAGGTAACCCAACTACTCTTAGTATCTCAGACACCAAAGGGACTTGTTAGTGTTGCTTCTTGTTGTTTCTTTGTATAATTAGAACACAAACAACGTACCAGGTGTTTGTAACTACAACGGTTCTTGTCTGGTAGGAAAATCCAGATCTAAATAAAACTTAATGTTCATTGAAGAATATTTTAAAGTTATAATTTACGCTGGAATCTTTTATCGCTTATGCTGGTTTTATGTGATAGTACTATTGTATTGCCAGATTGTAGTAACTGAGAAGTCAAATAAAGCTACAAATTGAGAAGTGATTACTTTTGTTGGGTTGTTGTAATTTTAATATATAAAAGTTCCTAACTCTACTCCAAATGTTTTTCCCTTTGGAACTTTCCTATTGCAGCACAGTACGGTCACTATTGCATGTATTTTAGTTTCATGATCATAAATTGACTACCATATGAAAATGTAAAAAATAAAGATGTTGCCAATGAGATCTTTACTCAAATTTGTCTATACTTTACTTTAATACTAGGTAATACTTTCTTATTAAATGGCGACCATACAAAGTAGGTATTTTAAGCCAAGTATGAATGGAGATGAGTGTAGGATGAGTGGCGCGATCTTGTAGTCTTGTTAGTGACTAAGGCAGACATTCCTTTGACACAGCTGTTAATTAATAGCCCATACAGCTAATGGCAACTAAAGGACCTACAGTTTATAGTTGAATCCGAACCACATATTCATATTAAATTACTAAATTATGTATTTTAAACACCATAAAAGAACTATGTTCACATTAAACCATAAAACCCGTTTTCCCTTGCCTTATGAATTAAAAACTTGCGTTGATTTTAATAATCATCACTTATATAAGTAGTTTCATTCAAGTGGTGAAGATGAATCTGCAATAACAGAGATGCAACAATAAAATAAATTAACTAAATATAATTTGTAAATATAAAAAAGACACATTTAAAACTAAATACATGTCTTTACGTTGAGTTTTACTATTTTGCATTAGTTATTTCTTAATTATATTAAAAAGTAAAACATATTTTGACTACTTTATTAATCACACTCATCTGACAACTAATTTAGGAATATCATTTATCAAATCAACGCCAGACTATCTATGACAGATTAGATAGTTCAAGTTGTCCAAGCCATTAGTTTAGCAGATTGAAACGTCAGACCAGACTTCCTGGGGAGTTATGCAGCTGAATATTACTGTATGCTGTATACTATGTAATGAAGTCAGATACCTTGCAACAGTATACAAGATTTTCTATATTTTTTTTACTGTATACATTAATGGAACATCAAAGCCTAAAACCGTGTTTTAAAAAAGCTACGAAGTTTTTTTTATTTTACTGCTATTTTAAGTGTTCATGCTATTTTAACTAAAAAATCTATAATATGTATTAAGTAAATGAGTATTTTAAAATTTAAAAGTGATATAAAAATCCTAAACTGTTTTGCATGAACATTAACATTTTACAACGTTCTACCAATGTATTTATTGGTTACAACAATAATAATGGTTGGATAGTATAATATTACATAATATATTAACTGTTACACACTAGTATTACAAAATTCCCGATTATTAATAAAAAAACTGTAAATTGCCCCTATGAAAATATCTTATCAAATTTTGATCAAAAAAATATCAATACTTGATCAGGTCTGATCCGGTTATGGGACATTTCCAGATCAAACATTGATCAAGTATTGGTCAAAGTTGATCAGTTTTGATCAAGTATTGGTCAAAGTTGATCAGGTTTTGATCAGGTATTAGTCAAGGTTGATCAAGTATTAATCAATTATTGATCATGTTTTGATCAAGTGTTGATCAAGGTTGATCAAGTTTTGGTCAAGGTTGATCAAATCCTGTGTAATGTGAATCTGTAATGTGTAACGTGAATCAAAACTGAGCGAGAAATTGACAAAATATTGAAACTAATATTAATGAGTGCTAGAAGATGTGTATTGAATATTGAAAATAATAGGAACAAATATTTCCAGTAAAAATGTCTTAATTACTAGTGAGTAATTAGCTTTGAAAATACATGCTTTTTAGTACTTTGTCGATAATATTCAAACTAGGCCTAGGTAAATTTGTTCATATTCCACTAAGCTTTAGACTCCGAAAGAGGTAAAGTATGTTTACACCTACAAACTACGGCAAATGCCTTCAGTGAATACCGTGGATGGAGTCAGTTTATTTCAAGTGAATCACGCAGGAGTAGTTATTCCATTTGTCACTCACGTGGGGTTAGTGGTTCCACGGTATGGCTGATCAGATCAACTGCATTCTTTTATATAGATTGTTAACATAACTCCTTCGTTTTTTGGTATAGTTTCTCTGTCTTAAATAAAAATAATGGGAATAACGACGTTATTATGAAAAAAATTATGTATCCTGTGAACATAAATAAATAGGCCTACTGTTTATTTATGTATTTTAGTAGGCATACCTACTAATTATTCTTTAACACCCGATATATTAATGATTATGATCCTTTACAGTTAACCTTTATGCCAATTCAACTATTAAATAGTTTATTTGTGTTAGTTCGATTTAATACCATTGAATATTACGTTGAAAAAATTAAAACAAAGAACAATGCAAATGTAAATATAACTGATTGATATAACTCCGCCGTGTTTGGACTACTTTTTCATGAAATTACTAATCGAATTCAAATCTTTAACATAAAGTTACAAATTACACTTACTTTTATCAGATAATTTGTAAGAGTGCAGTTCAATTTACGCTTCATTAGCGCGGGTGGCCGGCAGGTCCCCGGCTATTGTTTGGAGACCTCGCCCAGAGTCGACGCATGACAAAGGCAGTGGTCTTGAAGGGCAATAAACTGGCATCCCTTTGCAACTTTCTCCGCGTCGATGAGTGGAAATCGTCAAATTCAGCTCGAAAACTTGTCACTGTATTCACACACTTATAACATAAACACTTACTATCCACGGTTTGCGCGATCCGATGTAGAAATACCTAAACGTAACAAAATGCACTGAACTGTAGACGCACTATGAAAATTAATTGAACTTGATTTTCACTGATAACACTTTAATGTCATTAATAATGCACATAAAGAAAACACTGCTTACTAAAACGAACATGTTAACTGCTGATAATGCTACTGTTTTAGTGAAAATGAAATTAATGCACGAACGAATAATGTACACAGTTTGAATAAAAAAATGTGTAAAACGAAAAAAATGCACAACATAGACGTTCGGACGTTGGTGCAAGACTGACCTACGCTACTCACCCCAGTTAGTCTCAGGGGGAGGGGATAACACTTGATCAAATATAGTTGATCAAGTTTGATCAACTTGAAAAACTAGTTGATCAACAAGGTCAATATTTGATCAAGAAATCATTCTTGATCAACTGTGTTGACCAAACTTGATCAAGTTCGGTCAATATTTGATCAAGAAATCATTCTTGATCAACTGTGTTAACCAAACTTGATCAAGTTTGGTCAACTTTGAACCAAAGTGATCAAGTTTGACCAAGTTTTGATCAATCTTGATCAAACATTTTCATAGGGGTGTACAGAACCTCATTTGCAGAACAACCATTTATTAATGCTAACATTTATTTTTTAAATCCCGTGTATGAATTAAGTATATTCGATAATAAAGGAAAAGCTTTACTGAGTTATTATACTCCACTTCTCCTAAATGCACACATGGGTCTTTGCGTAAATCAGTTGATGAAATAATCCATGCAGACCTCAAAGATGAAGACTAAAATAGTTTTATTTCCCAAACAGTTTATCCTGCACAAACCACAGTTTACAGCATTCTTGTTATTCTAGATTATAACTAACACTTCAGGTATTAGGGTTCTGTAGTTTATCAAGCTTAAGAAGAGACACAATAATTGAGGTTAATTTTTAATTAAACTATTAGTCGCTTAATTCCTTATTGCGTTTACAGTTAAAGTGCGTTTTATAAAGACGTATAAATCTTTTCCAAGATATGTATCAGGCAAATGGAATATGTACGAAGATTTATTTTCGTAACTCCTTAGTGTAATGTATAGGCTAAGGTGTGATTGAAAAGTCCCTGGACGGTGTAATATATTTTATACTATTATAAATAAAGGAATGAAACTTAGTAAATCTGCTATAGCCATACATGTATGCTCCTTTAAGATATTATTAGTTTTTATCCCCTAGGGGGTGGCCCACGAGGAGTCAGACGAAATCTTTAAATAGCAGCATAGGTCGAGTTTGGTATCAAATTTAAGTTCTTTGTTAGCAAAACACAACGCCAAAAACCTGAACTAAATTGGAAAATGGAGTCAAGAATGCCAGCTATTCAAAGATTCCCTGAATTTACAATGATTATTGCAGTACTGTAGAGCACCCGCTATGCGTCGGAAGAAATCATAAACACAAGCATAGGTCAATATGCACATCACATTAAAGATCCTTAATAGTAGATTACAATGTTGCAAACTTAAGCTCAAAATAACAGCTGGGTAAAAAATATCAGCCATTCAAAGATTCAAAATGGCAGATTCGAGAAATATTTTAATGGCTGCTATTTTTTACTCGATTGTCCAATTGACTTCGGGTTATTGGCAATGTGTTTTAATAAATTAGACTTTTAATTTGATGCCAAACTTGAACTATGCTGCTATTTGACAATTTTGTCTTACTCCTCGTGGGCCGTCCCCCTTAAGAAGTAAAAAAAGTAATATGAGTGAAATTAGTAATATGAGTAATGAGTAAATAGGTAATGAGTAATATGATGAGTAATATGAGTAAAAAGTAAAAGAGTGGACATTTATGATTATTATTGATATACCAAGTTGTATTACTTGAAAAATATATTACACCGTTCCGGGACTTTTTAATCACACTGGTTGTACTACAACCGGTCAACGTAGTATACGCATACAATCCACGTATGTTGTAGAGGGCCATTTTCAGTACAAATATGTGTTGGTCGTTAGAATTACTATGTAAGGTTAAGATTTCATCAAAATGAAAAAGTAATTTTGTGTTTTGTTCTGAATCACTAAGTGTACAGTTTAACAACACTGTCGAACAACAAATTTTAATAAAAGAAAAATAAACACTGCTTGCTGTTTTCAATGTTTGATTTACATTCCGTTGAATATTGAAGCGGCAATATTTCCTGCATCCTTCCCTCTATAACGTGAGATTATAAAATGGATGTTTAGCCTTTAATATTTCTTCTTGTGTATGCAGGGAATTTTATTTGTTATGTTTAATAATTATACACAGTAATTTAACAGTTGTAAAGTGCGTTATTTTAAATCCTCTATCTTGCTTTTTGATATACCTATATTCTCCAGTTATAAAAATCTTAACAGAAAATTTTCAAATTTAATATATGTATTTTGATATTTTATATCAAAATGTATTTACATCGCTTCCATTATTACTAAGGATCATATTATGGTTTGTGTTAATTTCTTTTTATAAAAAACAATTCCTATGTAGAAGTTCAAAGTAGTTATACGTAAATGTAATCTTCAACTCTATGTTAATGGTGCTAAAGGGAAAGGGTGTCACCAGATTTTGTAAATGTAACTCATGTTAAAAAATAAGTTTGGATGCGTCAAAGCAGTTTCAAAAAATATATAGTCTGACTGGAAATTACCAAAGATATATGAGAACAAAAAAAACTATTTTCACAGAGCAAAACCAATATACTAAACATTTACCTAATAAAAAAAAAATGAATCTTTTTAATGTATAAGGGAAACTGAGAAAAACAGTATAGTGTTGTTTTATAATGTAAGATCAACTTAATCTACATAGTGCCAAACGTACTATGTTAAAATCCCCAAGCTAAAAACGAGAAGTCTATCTAATCAATACCGTAAAGCACTTACATTAAACTAATGTTTCTTGGAGATTGACTAATTATATAGATTAATACAAACTATCTTATGAGACTGGTTTTGATTAAATTAAAATATTTTTTTCTTTCATATAAGTAATAATTTTATGTACGTTATAAACTATGAATTCACAAAACATTAACTATAAAGTTCAGTATATAATGTGTGCATTTTTACAGAAAAATATAAATGTAAATTTGAAACTCACTGCAACAAAAGACGTATTCTTAGGATAAGGAAACTAAGACTTTGAGACAGACTTGTTATCTCAGAGTAATTAAAACAAGCCTCCTGCCTTTTATTTAAGATATTCTTGTTGTTATTTAATACAACTGTACAGAACGTAAGCGACAGCACACTAATGAAATAAATATTAAGATAGTTAAATAAAGTAAATAAATAATACTTACTTATTTTAGTAAAAAGCATAATGAAATACATCCACAGATAGCAGATGAATGGGATGATACCAGTAAAAAGACATGGGCCTACGTAAATATTGCAATAATATTTTTTTTGCGGCCTATTTGCTTTACTATTATGGTAAATAAATATGTTTTATTTAGATCATCTCAACCTATTTATACCTAGCTTCTCTTTGTAATGATTTTTTTTTTAGAAAATCAAGAGACTTAAAGCAAGAATGATACTAAAACAACGTTTCTCATGATTAATTCATCAGTGGCTTATTGTGTAATTTTGGTTATTGTGATAATTTTATTGTCACATGATAGGTTTGCAGGGACATTGCTGTTTTCATGTATTAATAATATAATAATACTATTATTAAATCGGGGATTTTTGGGGGAAACTTTAAAAAAAACTTGATTTGTTTATACAGTGTTTAAAATGTATTTATTAATACATTGTTTAAGAATGGATATTTATATAGATGTATATAGTTTTGGTTTGACTGCTTATACAGCTTCCCTAAGCAATGTGAATTATGATTTGGGACAATATGTTTTTTTTCTGTTTTATCTCAATTGTATGTAAGCTAATACGTTTATAGAATGTTTACAAACAATTTTGTTCAGTAAACGTTAATCCTATATCTTTAATCGTAAAATTAACCCTAATTATCGGTATACGTAACTAAACGTCAAAAGTTTTAAAGGCACCTCAAACTAAGGTAATAACTTCTTGGTTGAGCTAATTAGTCTTAGTCTAGCTAATTACTAAGTTGCATTGAGGATGCATCTTTTGTTAACGTAGAGGATCCAGAGGAACGTATATCACGGATCAATGCGACTCATGATCCTAGGGAAATCGTAACATGATTTTGAACTTCCTACCTTTTCAAAACAACAAGAAACTTCAAAGTACATTGTTATTTCTAAAGTCAAAATTGTGTTTAAGCATTATCAAGCTTAAGTTTAACTGTCATTACAAAAATATTAACTGGCCTAAAAACTTAAATTTCAAGTTTTAACTTCCTTTTTCATTTTATAAGCATAAACAGTATTTTGGATGGGATAATATAATAAAGATATAATAAAGGTGCTTTGTTAAAGATAAACGAACCCGTTATTGCAGAGTCATAAACAAGAGATCAATGCAGTGACTGTATAAATATAAGCAGATTTCATGAACAACTGTTAAAACCTTCAATAGGCCCGGTCCTCAACTGTTGTAAAGCTTAAAGGGTATTTAATTGGAGTTTCGCATTACACTTAAATGTGTTTATAACTCCCTTCACCAGTTAAACAAATCGTTCTCTTTTATAGTTACTTTAAAAGAAGGGTAAGTATGGTAGGGCGTATTATTTAGTGAGAATATAAATGTACGGTGTTTTAAAGCTTAAGTTTATAACGTGTCCTAGGAAACATATGACAATACCCAGCTTATTTCAAAGGGTTTCCAATTCTTTGGTTTGAAACTCTTCGGGTATTTTCAGTTTTCAAATGCCTTCACAAGGAAACGTACTCATTTCAACCCATTTTTGATACAACTATTTAGTCGAAAATTTAAACATGTTAATATTAAGTGATTCACAATAATTTAATTTAATTTCTTTCCGAATGTTATCAATACAAAATTGTGTATACAATAAATGTTATCTTTTGGATACATACATGTGCTTAAATGTTTTCAAAGTTAATTATTACACAAAATCTGTACAGAAAAAGATAATTATGTATTAAATTACCTTAATATATACTTTTGTGACTTATACGAATTAAAGGTTGGCGATTACATTAAATAAAGTAAATATTAGGTTTAGACTATGTTTGACTGTAATGCGTCAGTTCTCACACACCCTCATCCTCATGCATAAGAAATAAAGCTTTGTGTTTAAGTGACCAAGGACCTTACATGTTTACTTGAAGGCTCAGTTCATTGGGTCCTACCTTCATACTGATACCACTTTGTCAAATGAGGTTTCTCACCAATGAAATTGTTCTGATTTTGTAATACATTGCGAATATTAGCATAAGTAAGTGATTATCTACGGATGAAACATTTTCCTAAAATTCTGAAAATATATAAAGACCAAGAAAATATAAAATGGAAAAATTACTATAGATACCTACAAGCTGCTATGCCCGTGCTTTGCAACGGGAAGAAAATGTGACCTAGAGAGCTATTAAAGTGGTGATGATGTGTGTTTTAAAATACAGCAACTCTACGATTTAGTTTTAAAATATAAACGGATTTAAAAGCGTTAACCTACTTAATTTCAAACCCCTACTTTTGATGTTAATAGATCCCTAAAAATATGACAACATACCTTAGTGTAGCAATAGCATAAATTATTGCTTCATATTGATGCTTTATGAAGGACATGTTTTACCATCTTCTTCAATTTTATTCAAGCCTCTTCACATGTAGCTTACTATATAAATTACAAAATGAAACGTTGAGCAATACTTTACAAAACGTATACAAACTCACTTTAAAACCAAACATAACCCTCCTCAATCTACATAAAGTCACAAACATCTTATTCGAGTAAATAGACAAACACCAGTTCATTGTACTGACCAGCTGTTTCATTAACTAAATTAAATTAAATCATGTAAACATTGGAAGTATGCCAGACGTAGCCCTTTGGAAATCAGCCTGTGGAGCAGAGCCCTTAGGAAATTCGTCCATATCAATACGTTTCGGCAAATCTACTCTCTCTAAGCTTTATTTTGATATGCCATATGCCTATATTTTTATTTGGTAAATGACCTTAACCGTTTACATAAAAATTGATTGTATCACTTTAATAATATAATAGATATTGCCTGCGGTTCAAACTAATGTTTATGTATCACATGTTTCAGCTCGTGTGCCAATACCAAACACCTTTCTTTAGGAACTTAATTACCAGTAACTTCTTCGTTGATGCCAAGAACAAAACGGTTACGAATAACACACGATTAAAAATAAAGAACAATACATTTGTGATAGAACTATCAATCATGGATGTTTATATATGAATGTGCATACCCAATTATTACAAGTCTGTACAACACGTTGATTTCTGCCGCTCAGTGGCGTCACCCGCATCGCCGTGCTGCTTCATCGGAAACCTCACATAACCTTGTAATATTTCAAAATAATTACCATATAAAGTGACTTTACTGTGTTAAACATACAATTCACGATGACAAACTGTACTGTTTGTTGTTTAAATGGGGTGTAATGGATATTTTAACGTTATTTGGAGTTTTTAACACTTATTTTTAAACTAAAGAATAAATAACTCAACTAATATCACAGATAAGGGGTTTTTCTTTGTAATATTTTGAACGCAGATGAAGTTGGTAATACAATACCGTTTAGGGCTTGTTTCTATCGTGTCTAGTTCATGAGATATGAGTGATGTTCTAGAACGTACCTCAGAGCACCTCCCCCCCCCTCCCACCTAAGTTGTGCACCTGTTGAGAGGGCGACAACATCGGTTTTTGCCATCTCCAAGATGCCTCTAACAACAATCAAAATTCAAGAAGAGTTACACTCTCATCCATACTCAACCCCCTATAGATGCTGGACTAATAGCACTGGCATGACCAAAAAAATGTTTTGTAACATGTTGTGTCAAATCGAGGTTTGGACATTTTAACATAGAACGGAATTCTCAACCAAATTGATGAGTTTGGATATTGGCTACTGATTGATATATTGGATATAAGCTTAGTTTAATTCGCTTTTGAAAGAAGTGTGTTGTTGGTTATTTTTAAAAGAATTATTTTTTAACAAAATTGAGCAATACAACGCTAATATTTTAAAGAAAAACTCGATAATAATATTTGACTGTAAAATTTTCTTGACATTTTTTTCATATTCGTAACATTTCGATTAATTTAACAAAATATAAACTTATGCATTATTATGTCTCATAAAGGTTTTAATTCAATAAAAATTTGGGGAACCCCCTAAAGACAAAAAAACATGTCGCTTGGTCTCAATAACCAATTTATGAGTAATTAACTTATACCTACTTTATATAAATAGTATCTTTGTTTAAATTGTTGAATCCGTTTTTCTCTTATAACAATTTTGCATTTTTTTCATGATTGAAACCTCTATTTCCGCAATCGGTTGATAATTTTAGAGAACTAGAGTATAATAAAAATAACGGTAAGAGAGTGAACTAGAGTATATGGATAATTTTATTATTTTATTGTAAAATCCACGAATCAATCAGGTATACAGCACTACTCCTATAGCCCAAGTTGTCATGTCGTATGATAACGATAATAGCGTGAGTGACATTGTCACGATATGTGCAGCAAGGGAACGATATACACTAAGTTGTATTTACGCCATATTTGCCTTTATTTTTGTGTAAAATAAAAGCACCAACTTTCAGGTCTTAGGTGCTATATTTTGCTGATAAATATTGGTTTACAATTTAATAATAGATAAAAAGGATTAGAAACTGTTCATTCTCAATTTTAGAATAAATTTAAAGTTACCTTTATTAAAAAATAGTGTCTTATCCACCGAATTATGATTTTTGTTTATATTATAATTAATTATATTTCCATGTACGTTTTTTAGTATGATGTATTCAATTATATATTATGTTTATTGTGCATTGAATTATCTAAACAATAAAAATACATCGCTTATGCATGCCTGAATCAAACATAACATAGTTAAAAAACAATTTATAGAAAGTTTCTCATCATCACAAGGAAAATCGAAAACATCTTTGAAATAAATTTATTTTTGTTACATTTTTATTTACAGAATTGAAAGTAAAGTTTTAAAATCTAAGGAAACCCACTGAAGTTAAATATGGATTTGATCAAAATGTCACGTGACGTTTTTCATACTAAAAACCGAAAAGGTGTTTTCTAAACGGTTTTAATAAATAACTTTCGTTTAGAGACATTTTAATTTTCCTAAGGCAAATATAAAGAATTATTCTTGGCGATTATAGGTATTTATATATGTACGTATATCACAGCACGCGGATACAAGAAACTCACCAACCATACTTATCAAATTACCAACCAGGACCACTATATTCATAACTATTTTAATGTAGTGATTCTACCAGATTACGACTAGCTTAAGGAACACAAACTACTTTGATGACCAAAGCAAAGCCAAAGATAAGCCTTTGTGCATGTGCAATATAGCAATCAATCAATCTTGTAGTGGCTTCTACAACCCTCTAACATGTATATCGATTGTTGGTACTTGAGTTAGTAATGCATGCTTCATGATGCATATACATACCAGGAAGTGTATCTTATTATTCAATGTCATTGGAGAATAACTTGGTTTAATAATTATGATAGGATGGAAAACCATTTATTCTTTACAAGTTAAACGTTGTTGTTGCAGGTTCGTTACTGTTAAATCACCTCTTATTTAAATACCCCTCTTTCAGATATAGATTTGATGAAACCAAATTTTGCTAAATCAGACCTTGTGACGAAGGGAAGAAGAGATTTATCTCGCCTTTGGTTTGTATCCAATAAGAAGTTTCTTCTAAGAAGGATTATCGGATTCATCTTATACAGTATTCACAACTCAAACTTATCGGTTTTTCGGTCAGAGAAGACCAATTTCTCAAAGAGTCTTTCAGTTTTGGTTACTGACACATATACTTCCCCAACAACTGTTCTCATAGTTTGTTGTGTTTTTTTCTTCGTTTATACGTATATTTAACAAAATCCTTAAGTTTCACGAACCTGTTTTCTTCTGCTTATTTAGATTTAATGGTTATTGATAATAATATACATATATAACTATACAATATACATGCCATGTATGTAATTACGTTATATCCTCAATATATTGTCTTGTATTTTTTTACACTAAATTTTTTTATTTTGCAAGTTAAAATGTATTGATGTTAGATATAAGGGCCTATCTATTATGTATTATGTATTGTTATGTGTTAGGTATTAGGTTCGTTGTGTAAAACATGTCCCTTAATAATTCTTATTTATTCTTAACTAACTTATCCAATCAAATACAAATTTGAAAAAGTAAAGGACGCCAACAATTTTAATATAAAAAATCAGTCATAAATTATAAGATAAATCATCTGCACTCCTCTGCCGAAAATAATAATTGTAATATATAGTTTATCAAAGCTAATACTGTTACAACAATATTATATTCAAACAACAACAATACTTTGTTGTAAGTGTTGTTGCTTGTTGTGATGATTGTGATGATACTCAACATCAGAAGTTAAGTATGAGTTTGTTTCTTTGATAAAAGTGTTTTTATTTTACGTAAGCCCAAAAACGTTTTTGTCACTTTAAAGTCATAATTTTAATATTATTATTTTATATTCATGTGTTGAACGAAGTAGTTAATGATTCTTAGAAAACGTTACTAATCACTACGGATACTCACCACGTCAGACGAAATAATAATCTGATGCTTTGTGTTACGCCATTTAAACAGATTCATTCCACAGAATACTTGGGTTAAAAATATTAATACTCTGTAATCATTTTGGACGGATTGTAGTTGTATGTCATAGCTGCTTACTTATGCATTACTCAATCATATAACTAGTGATTTTATAAGATATAAACATTTTTCGCAACTTAATACAGCTATGTGGATAAATTTAAGAATATGTATTTTTGAAGTTGAGTAAGGATTTTCTGGTTCTGTGGTTACATTTTACTTATGGCTTGTATTTACATTATGGTTCCATTCAAGCGTCGTTACTTAGCCACTAAAAGAGGTTCATGCGCCATTACGCGTTCACACACTGTTAAGCAGAGTTTTAAATATTGGTACATGAATAAAGTGTATTACAACTCATACACTTGTACTTAACTAAGATTAAACTCTTAATATCATACAGAACAGTTGGCTAACAGAATAGCTGCTTTTCCGAAAACATGTATTGTTTAGTGTGGTTATAAACATCATAAAATATAATTCAATGTTTTATTTAAGGTAATTAGTTTATGTTGTTTACGTATACGTGTTAAAAATACTTCAAGGAAGTAGTATATATATAAATTCACAAAAGGTGCATCAGGAGTTTACTTATAATATGGAGGTAATGTCTTTGATTACTCTTTGTAAGTTTAATTGATCAGCTGACTTTTAAAATAAGCGTGTTTATTATTATTGTTCTACGTTGTTTTTTTTATGCTGAACGAAATATAATAGTGATTAATTAACTTTACAAAGTGTAATCAAAGATATTACAATGGAAATGATATTTATCATTTTATATCATCAAACAACTCAAGGAAGTAAATAAAACGAACCAAACTATTTTGATCTAACAATGAAAAGCTATTAACGGTATGAAACGGGTTTTGGCCAAATTAATAAGATATACTCCCATCAATAATAAGTAATCTTCTATTAGGTATTCATCCAAATAGAAGTAGGTTAATCTGACCTAAATATTCTAAGGCAAAATGTAGTTATTTAAAAAAAAAATATGAAAAGTATGTAATAAGTTTAGTAATGAAAGTAGGTAGTTTTTGGGCGTTTACGCACGGCTTGAAACTTAAGTGTTTCAGAACGTCCAGTTGAATTTTCCCATCGATTGGTGGTGTTTTCGGGTCGTTTGGTTAGTTTGGTGGATTGTTAAGTATGGTTGGATATTTTGTTAGTTATATTTGTTGATAAAACTATTTTATAATATTGAAAATATTATATATATATTAAATTGTTTTGGATCAAATATATTCTTAAAGGGCGAGTGTGATATGTGCTTGAAACACACATACATGGTTGCATGTCTTAATGTTAGCGTGAGCGCGCAGTACAAAGAGGTGAAATCAGTGTTGCGCACAGGTGAAATCAGTGTTGCGCACAGGTGAAAGCGGCTGTTACATACAGGAGAGAGTTGCGGAATCATTAGTAGTTGTTAATTAAGTAAGTTGCGTGCTCATTAACAATTCCTGTTTTTATCATAATATTATTCAAACGCAATATTACTTTAATTAATGATGATTATATCTTTGGAGGATGTGAAGTAAAATTATTGCGTGTAGTTTTTGAATTTTGATTGTTAGTTATCTAGAGTTATCATTATCTATAACCTTCTAGAAATAATGAGAACATGTGCTCAGTCCGCGTGACTGTGTGAATGACCGGTTCCACGAGGTCACTTGTTGCTTACGTAAAGATGATTACACTGCCCTCTCTGCACGCGATAACCGCAAGTTGTTTGCTAATTAACAGATAGGCGGATGGTATATAACCTCCAAATCTTTGTCTCTTGTCAGTCATGGCATCAACATCAGCGCTAACCACCCCGAGCACCTGGGACGTCAGTCTCGTCGAAGACGGCGGGTTAGAGACTATAGAAGATCTTCACATCGTTTTGAAAAGTGTCTTCCCTCAAGGAAATATTGAGGTAAAACAATTTGTTTAATATTTTTAAAGTACTTATGTTTTATAATGCTGTAATAAATTTCTTTATATATTAATTTATTTTTCATTTGTTTGGTTTAAAACTCAGTTTTAAATGTGTACCATGTTTGAAAATAATTTTTAATTTTTTATTTGATATTATAATTGTGAAAACTGTTTATTATAATAAGCTCATAAATTTTGACTTGCATTATAAAGGTTTATAAGGATTTTAAGTGGATATCTTAAAATATTAATCTAAATAATCTTAATTTGATATATTCTCTTAATTTTAATAAATTTATAAATACATGTTTAAATTAAATAAATAAATAAATAAAAAGTATTTGTAAAACTAGTGACAGTTTTATAAATATACATATATTTTTAATTATTGTTTTAAAATGTATCTTTTGGAAGATAATAACAGGCATTTATTTTATAGTTTTTACTATATAAACAAAGATACTAAAAGGATTGCGTATGATAAAATAAATGTTATATAACATAACACAATAAATATTATAGGACATAATACAATAAATACTACATAACATAACACTATGCAACATAAATAATATAGTATAATTAAAATAATATTATACAAATTGTTTTACAAAGATTTGTGTTGTCTTTATTTATTTATTTTTACAGATCAAGAAGAAGGATGATATCACGTTCAGAGTCCGGCTACCATACTGCTCTAAGCTCGCCACCATCAGGAGCAAATTCGGCGACTACGAGTCGGCTGTTAACATCGTGAGCGCTGGGGCGGACCTCAGCATTGATGAGACAAAGCGGCTTGCAGAATTAAAACGGAAAATTACGCAGAAGAACAATGGTCAGTGAATCACAGTTAATTTCAGTTAGTTAGGGTCAGTGAATCATAGTTATATCAATTCCAGATAGTTAGACATTTACTTAATATAGATTTATCCATATATCAATATGGAAAAATTCCTATCTACAATAAAGTTAAAAAAGTGTAAAGTATGCGACATATGGTATAGAGAAAGTGATACTCATTTAAAAGATGCTGAACATTTAAAAAACCTTTATGGTTATGATCCTATAGTTCTGATTGAGTCTGCTGCAAAATGTCGTCTTCAAACATATTATATGAAAAATGGCTTAGGGTTTTTGGACTATCAAGATTTTTTTGAATTTTGTAAACCTTTTATGATTGAAAAATTTCAAGACAAAGTATCTGAATGCAAGTCAATTAAATGTAACATTATTGTTAAAGCAATTTATGTTAAAGAAAACCTAGAAGAAAATGAGTATAAAGAATTGGTGTTTAAGACCAAAAACACAGCAATATTTACTTCTACTGATCTTGATTTGTTTTGTAATGATGCTTTTGAAAAGTTAATTGAAGAGGAAAACTCATTTATGGGAAGGGGGTCAGGTTCGTCTCTAAGCAAAATCACAGGATTAGAGCTAAGAATAAATAAATATAATCCACTACGTGGACGCAAATTCATCACCCTGCCAGCGGATATAGCTGCTAAAAGAGCTGTAATAAATGTTCAAAATCAAGACTCTATGTGTTTTAAATATGCGGTCTATTCTAAATTCATTGATCGAAATCCTCAGAGAATTAGTAAATATATTAATAATGAAGAAATGGAAAATCGCTATAACTGGAATGTGATTCCTTACCCGGTAACAATAAACAATATACCTAAGTTTGAAAAGGTTAATAATATATCAATTAATATCTTCGGGTTAGAGAAAAAGAAAAATAGTAAAGAACACTATGTGTACCCGATCAAAATTAATAAACAACAAAAAGAAGACCATCGTGATCTTTTGTTACTCAAGAATGAAGAAACAACTCACTATGCATATATTAAAGATTTCGAACGCTTGGTATCAAATCAAATGACTAAACACCATGGTAGGATATACATTTGTAAAAGTTGTCTTGTACACTTTACGTCTAAATCTGTTTATGAAAGACATAAGCTCATTTGTTCTTCTCACAGTCCAGTTAAAGTTGAAATGCCTGATGAAACAAATAACGAATTGAAGTTTTCTAATTTTAAACATAAACAACAGATTCCTTTTGTAATCTATGCAGATTTTGAAGCAATATTACATAAGGAAACTCCATGTGAAAATTGTCAAAATTTAACTTGTGAAGCACTTAAAGATTGTGATAAAAAAAGAAAAACTAAAAATTATTCAAGTACAATCAAAGAAAGAAAGCATGTACCAATGAGCTTTAGTTTTTTCATTGTAAATACACTAGGTATAAAAACTGAACCTGTACTCTATAGAGGAGAAAATGCTGGTAGGGTATTTATAGAAATGTTAAAGGATGAAGCCCTCAAAATTAAAAGTATCTATGACAATAAACTTCCAATGTGTGATTTAACGGAAAATGAGGTTCAAAGTTTTAATTTAGCTACATCATGTCACATATGTGAACATGACTTTGAATTAGATGAAATAAAAGTTAAAGACCATGACCCACTAAGTGGATTATATAGAGGAGCTGCTCATAATCAATGTAACCTTTTATACCAGCTACCTAATTTTGTACCGGTAATAATGCATAACCTTTCTTCGTATGACTTGCACTTTATCTGTCAAAATTTAGCTATAGATGATCTTGATATAAAAGTCATACCTTCAACAGAAGAAAAATATATCAGTCTAAGTAAAAAAGTAAGTTCTAAATTCGAATTACGTTTTATTGACAGTTTTAGATTCATGAGTAGCAGTCTTGATTCTCTAGCTAAAAACTTAAGTAAATCTCAATTTAAAGAGACTACTAATTATTTTGGTCTTGATAATATTGACTTAGTTACTCGTAAAGGGGTTTTCCCTTATGAGTATGTATCCAATTGGGAGATACTAAACGAAACTTCTCTACCAAGTATTGAACATTTTTATAGTTCTTTGAACAACTCAAATATCACTACCGATGACTATTTACATGCACAGACTGTTTGGAATACTTTTAACATATCAGATTTAGGTTCCTATTCAGATTTATATCTTAAGACCGATGTACTTATATTAACTGATGTATTCGAAAACTTTAGAGCTGTGTGTAAAAATCACTATGGGTTAGATGCATGTTGGTACTATACTGCTCCTGGGTTATCATGGGATGCCTGTTTAAAACTTACTGATGTAACATTAGAACTAGTTACGGATTATGAAATGTTTCTGCTATTAGAACGTGGCATTCGTGGTGGAATTACCCAATGTGTTAAGAGATTTAGTGAAGCTAAAAATAAGTACTTGAGTAATGGTTTTGAATGCCCGATAGATAATTCCAATGATAATTTGAAAAGTAATGAAGCAGTACAATGTAATACAGATAAGTCAAACTACCTTATTTATTTAGATGTCAATAATTTATATGGATACGCGATGAGTCAGCGTATTCCATATAAAGGGTTTAAATGGTGTACTAATGATGAATTGAAGGTCTTGCAATCAACCATTTTAAATACACAAGAAACAGATGATATAGGCTATATACTTGAGGTAGATATTTTATATCCATCTAGTTTACATGAAAGACATTCTGACTTACCATTCTGTGCACAAAAGAAAAAACCTCAGAAAGGTAGATTTGAAAAACTTCTTTGTACATTAGAAAATAAGTATCATTATGTTATTCATATACAAACATTAAAACAGGCTATTCAAAATGGTCTAGTGTTAAAAACCATTCATAGAGCTATAAAGTTTCAGCAAAGTAATTGGTTGAATAAATACATTGCAAAAAATACTGAATTGAGAGCTGCTGCAAAAAATAATTTTGAACGCGAATATTTTAAATTGATGAATAATAGTTATTATGGTAAAACAATGGAAAACCTTAGAAATAGGTTGAATATGCAGCTTGTTTGTAACAATACTAGAAAACTAGAAAGATTAATATCAAAACCAAACTTTATTGATAGAACAATATTTACTAATGAACTAATTGGTGTCCATTTAGGTAAAACTAAAGTAACATTTAATAAACCAATCTATATTGGTCTCACAGTTCTTGAACTTAGTAAAAAACTGATGTATGACTACCACTATACACAATTCCCTAAGATTTTTGGAGCTGAAAATCTCAGTCTTTGTTATATGGATACAGATAGCTTTATTTATGATATATTATGTGATGATGTGTATTTAAAAATTAAGGAGAACTTGCATTTGTTTGATACAAGTAATTATGATGTAAATCATCCATGTTTTTCAGAAATTAGGAAAAAACAAATAGGCTACATGAAAGATGAGTTTGGTGGCATTCCTCTTAAAAAGTATCTCGGTTTGAGAAGTAAATTGTACTCATTGGTTTCATCTAATTTAGACTGTATTAAAAAGGCTAAAGGAATAAAAAAATATGTAATTGAAAATGAAATAAAGTTTAGTGATTTTGAAGCAGCTTTATTTAAAAATGTAAATTTATTCAAAAGTATGAATTTGATACGAAGTTATAAGCATTTGATATATTCAATTAACTTAAACAAACTAGCTCTATCATCCTTTGATGACAAAAGAGTAGTTTTAAGTGATAATATTCACACGTTACCCTATGGACATCACTGGCTTGTTTCAGATAGAAAACGTAAAAAAGAGATCCATGAGGAGTTGAAGAATAAAAGAATGAAAATTAATTAATATAAATTTTGATAAGATGTTAAATAAAAAAGCTTCTATAGTACTATTTTCATTTTTTCTTTTCTTTTTCAGATACAGAGTATCACATAAACGAATCACAGTTACTTTATGTAGACACTGATACATTTGTTACTCCTGTTTAAAAAATATGTTATTTCAATATAACATATAAAGGTTTTTCTTTTTGTTTTTAATTTACAGATCATCAAAGAGTTGTTATCAAAATACGGAAAGCACCGTTACACGACGTGTATGAGGAGCTCGTGACGATTCCAAGCTATGCGACCACTGGCAGCAGTGGGATGGACTTGCACGCACATCTACCCGGTCCGTGTAACAAAGTACATATTTACCCCTCTCGTAGAGAAGTAATTTCAACGGGGATAGAAATTGAAATCCCTCCAGGCTATGAGGGACAAATTAGACCTAGATCGGGGCTAGCTCTTCTTCACGGTGTGACCGTGTTGAATGCGCCCGGGACGATAGATTCAGACTATCGTGGTAAAATTTCAGTTATTTTACTAAATTTAGGAGACCGCATTTTTGAAGTTTGTGATAACATGCGAATCGCGCAGTTAGTGATTTCCAAAGTGGAAAAAATCAAATGGTCGCTCACTGATACTCTCAGTCAGAGCAAGCGAGCTCGAAGTGGGTTTGGGTCAACAGGAATCCACAGTCCGCTCGAAACAATCGAGCTTGACTTGTCGGATGACGATAATGAATCAATAGAGGCCAATGTCGGTGATGATGCTTATAATGATGATGTTGATGATGATCATGATGATGATGATGTTGATGATGATGTAGATGATAAATCAAGGTCAGAACAGGAACTAAATGAAATTATAGTATTATAAAGAAGCTTTTTTATAACTTTAATATGTTATTTGAATGACAAAACATATAAATGTATAGTTTTATGTAAACACCATTTAAATGATGCTGTATTAATCTCAACAACCTGTTCTTTTTATAAATGTATTATCATATTTTTAAAATTGTAATATTTTTAATGTTAAATACATATAAACTACAACATTTTACATACATGTATACTTTTTGATTCTTTTGGTGGTGGAAATAAAGAATACTATACGCACTATATGTTTCATTATTATTTTCCTTTAAATATTTAAATATGTTTAAAATAGTTTAGTTGGTAAAGAGAATTCAACAACGAAGGTTATAGAAAACATTTCTTATGAATGAGACAGGGCATGATGATGTGATTGTTTATAAGAACAATCCTTATAATAAAAGAAAACAAACTATGTCCAATCTTTGTACAAAATACATAAAGGAAAAATCCCGATTTTGTGGCAATTATTGTCATCAAAAAAATCAATTATTTAATAGAAGGTGTTGGAGACATAAAAAAGTAACAAGTAAAATGCTACCTCCAATAGTTATTGTCATGATAGTCTCTGATAAAATATACAATAAACATTTATGGCTTGATTTTATTTCATCTTGTGATAAACATAATGTACCTCTAGAGTTAGTTATTTATAACCAATATATGTACAGAGGTACAGTTAGAAATAATTACAACATGATCTCTAGATTTCGACCTATATCAACAATATTTAAAAGAAAATATCATGTACTTCCATTGATAAATAATCATGCGAGCATTACCTATGCAAATGTTTATTATGATATGTTAAAGTATGTGACTGAAATTCCAAATGTTAGCAAATGTTTCATGATAACTGAATCAACTATACCTATAAGGTCGCCTATAACTCTTTATAAATCTGCCATTTCATTTACAAAATGTGCACTTGATATAAGTTATAATGTAAAATTTTCTAACAAAGTACCAAAATCTTTACCGTTAAGAGGTAGAGGGAGACCTTTTGAATTAGTAAACAATAGGGCTCAGTGTATGTATACTATTCAATTTTTAAAAAGTGCATTGCCAACTTTATCTTTGTACAGTAAGTATTTTGGAATTGAAGAAAAGAAAAAAGAAGGATTTATAATTTCAAATTACAACTTGCTTAAAGAATGGGAAGAAATCACAGGAGCAATGTTAGATGAGTTTTGGCTGCTTAACTCATTCGTTCTCCACTTATATTTTAATAATGAAATATATCCTATGAAATATATAAAATTAAATGTTGAATCTAATCTACCTGAAATGGATAGATTAGTAGTTGCTGATTTTCCAGAATGGAGAAATGATATCCGTAGATCTTTTATATTCAATTCATTCGATGGTAAAAACCAACTAAAGCATTTTGATTTTTATAGCAAAAAATATTATTCTGGATTAATAAATAATAAAGAAGGAAAACATTCAAATACTTTTATTTTTAAGTCATTAAATGAAATAATCCAGTATCTCAGAAATAAAAAATCGAATGTTTTATTTTTTAGATCAGTTAAGATAACAGAATAAAAATAATTTTAATAATAATGATAAGATAAGAAATTCTTATTTATTATAATGAGGTTTGTCATTTTACTTTAGTCAGTGTTGAGATTTTAAAGTGACAATGAAGTTAAGTATTGACAAATTTGGAGGTTATTTGGGTTACACTAGTAAAGAAAGGGCAAATCCAGGTCTACCTGGTGTAGGATTTAAGCTTACATCTAATAATAACTATGACATTGAAAACAAACGTCTTACAAATGTCGGAGAATCAATTGATTCTAATGATGCTGCAACTATAAACTATATAAAGTCTAACTGTCTTATTTTAGAAGAAAAAGAGGTTAACTTGAAAAAAAGAAAGTTAACTAATGTTGGTGATCCAGAATCAGATACTAGTGCTGTAACTAAAAAATATCTAGAAAATAATATAAGTAAAAGTTTAGAAGATTGTGTTAGGTTCAATTTGAAAACACACACTATTGACTGTAAAAAGAATATTATTAAAAATATTTCTAATCCTATTAGTAAGGATGATGCAGTGACGTTAGGATTTTTAGAAACAAACTGTTTAACAAAGAATAATGGTAGCTTTAATGCTAAAAAGTTGAAAATTACAAACATAAGTGAGCCTGAGGAATTATCTGATGTGGTGTCTAAACAATTTATTGAAAAATATATTGCTCAAGAAATAAGCACAAAATGTTTAACATTTAGTACAAATGAAATTAATTGTAAGAACTATAAATTAATTAATTTTAAAATTATAAAAGATCCTATTGACAGTTTACATGCTGTAAGTAAATCATATTTTGATAAGGAGCTCATAAAACTGGATAATGTTATTAGTAAAAAACTCAATATGTTTATAAAACTGGAAAATGATGAAGTAAATCTAAAAAAATTTAAGGTTTATACAAATGAAGCTTTACATGATGATTCTCCAATTAATTTAAGGCAGGCTAATATGATGTTAAGCAAATACATCTATATAAATGATAAAAAAGAAATAAATATAAATAATGTAAACATACGGAATGTGAAAAAGCCTACAGACATACATGATGCAGCAAATAAAGGGTATGTAGATGAAACAGTTAGAAGTAATAATACAACCTTAGTTAATGTGATAATAAAGGAATTGATTAAAGGGTTTATAAAGCCAGACGAAAATGGTGTGATTGATTTAAAAGGGACAAATATAAAACTAATTGTAAATTTAAATAATGATGAAAATGCACCAGTAATTAATAAACAGCTAACAACTTTTAAAAACCAAATAAGTTCTGAAATTTCCCGTATTAATGAAAAACTTCAAGTATTCTACCCTTCACCAACATCAGGTGCAAGTGCAAGGTCAAGAGATAGATCGAGTAAGTCAATATCTGACGTAATTAATATGATGGTGGGTGAGCTAAATAATTTAAGATCAGAAATCAAACAATTGAAAACATCTAAATTGACTGAGGATGATGATAAAGATGATTTCTGGGATAGGGTGGATAAATTGAACAGCAACTGAGATATCATTGTCAGTATGGTATTAGACTTTAAACGAGGAGGTAGTCTATTAAATAAATTGATTAATAACCTACCATTTGAAGCTCATATCCCTGGTTATAGATTTTGTGGGCCTGGCACAAAGTTAGAGAAACGATTAGCAAGAAAAGACGAGGGGATTAATCCGCTCGACAATTACTGTAAGGAACACGATATTGCTTACGCACAGAGTAAGGATCTAAAAAGTCGACATATTGCTGATAAGCTATTGGCAGAGAAAGCTTGGACTAGAGTGTCAGCTCCAGACGCTAAGAGGGGTGAAAGAATAGCTGCTTTTGCTGTTACAAACGCAATGAAGGCTAAGGTGAAATTGGGTGCAGGAATGAGGAGAGTAAAAAGTAGTAAAACCACAAACAAGTGTGTGAAAAATATCAGAAAGAAAAATGTAAGAGTGCAAAAGAAAAAACATCTCAGGGATGCCATAATGGCGGCTAAAAATGTTCTCAAGAAAAGCAAAACTAAAGAATTAAAAGTGTTAGTCCCTGCAGCTTTGAAAGCCACTAGAAAGGCAGTTACGGGTGGTAGAAAGGAGGATATTAAGAAACCTAGAATTATCCCAATCCCAAAGACAGGAGGTGCTCTTCCATTTCTACTACCATTATTTGCAGGCTTGTCCGCGATAGGAAGTCTAGCTGGAGGAGCAGCTTCCGTATATAAAGCTATAAATGAAGTAAAAAAGGCTAAGAAGGAAAATGTAAATGATGTGCAAATTCACAAAGGAAAGGGGTTATACTTGAGACCATACAAGCAAGGAATGGGAATTTTTTTAGACCAACCGCACTGAGCAACTTCGACATTGAAAAATATGCTAAATTATTGAAAATTCCGAACTTTAGAGGTGTGTTTAGCAAGGACATGCTACCTGCGTTTCCATGGGAAAAAGAAGCACTTATCATTAATTTAGACATGGATGATGGACCTGGAACCCATTGGGTTGCTCTACGTAAGACTGGACTACAAGTTAAATACTACGATAGTTTTGGTAATTTAAAACCACCATTAGAAGTTATTAAATATTTAAAAAATTGTATAATTTTATATAATTATAACAGAGAACAAAACTATAATACTGAAATTTGTGGACATTTATGTTTGAAGTTTCTTTGTGAATATAATTAAATATTACTTAATAATGATCTTAGTTTTTATTAGTCCATCAACCTGACAACATGTCACACCTATTTGTATTAACTGGTAAAGGTTCTGTCTTGAGTTGTGAAATTTTCCCAAAGATTGAATTGGAAAATGAGCATGAATATGTTTTAGGGCTTATTAATTTTGAAACTTTTAATTCAATTCCAAATGTTGAAGAGGGATGTAATAAGTTTTATTATGTTGATAATGAGGGTTCTCAAGTTGGTATAAAAATACCCACTGGCTCATATGAAATTGCAGATATACAAAAGTATTTGAGAAAAATATTTAATGATAAAAGAGGTGAAACAGAAACAGACATTGAAGGTACTCCTACTTTTAAAAGTGCATACAATATAAAACATAATGTACTTATTACAATTCAATCAAATAATAATACACTAAAAAGTGAAATAAAATGTTCAAAGGATATTGATTTCACTCCTACCGATTCTATTGGACCACTACTAGGTTTCAAAAAAAGAAAGTTGAGTAAATTTCAAAGTCATATTTCAGATGAGACTGTAAACATACTTAAGGTTAATACTATAAATATCGAATGTAATATTGTAACATCCTCATTTGTAAATGGTAAGCCAAGTCACGTGATTCATACATTTTTCCCCACTGTACCTCCTGGTTTTAAAATTGTTGAAACACCAGCTAATATTATCTACCTCCCAATTAATACAAGGTCAATAGATCATTTATCCCTTAAAATTACGGATCAAAACGGAAAACCTATCAATTTCCGTGACGAGAGCATCACAGTAACACTGCATCTTAAACGTTTGTAACCATGCCAATGATTTATCTTCCTATCAAAAACATGTCTTACATGAAGGTCAGTGGCATTACTACACCGACTTCCGTGAAGAAAGGTTCTCCGGCAAAGAAAAGCTCTTTAACTAAGATTAATAGAGACTTTTTACTATCACTAGGATTTAAAATTAAAAATGGCTGGTAATATATTACAAGTAAAAGATAAAATTTATTTTGATGAATCAATTAATAAAATTGAAGTTCATTCTCATCTACCTTATGCTAATTCATCCTTTAAAAATAATGATGAAATTAGAATTCCAATTCAGCACCAAGATATATATACTTATCCTTGTAATAGTACTCTTTACATAGAAGGTGAAGTTACAGCTAAAAATACTAAATTTATCAATAATGGATTTTTATTTTTATTTGATGAAATAAGATATGAAATTGGAGGTGTGGAAATAGATAGAGTAAAGAATGTTGGTATAACAAGTACGATAAAAGGCTACCTTTCATTCAGCGAAAGTGATGTAAAAATGTTAACTAATGCAGGTTGGACTAATGAAAAAGATGGCTTATTGTCTCTTAAAGAAGATGATTCAAAAAAGGGTACATACTACTTTAATGTCTGCATTCCTTTGAAAACATTGTTAGGGTTTGCTGAAGACTATAATAAAATTATACTTAACGTGAAACAAGAACTAATATTAATAAGATCAAGGACAGATATGAATGCTGTATTTGGGGAAACTACCACTACAGGTACTGGTACTACTGCTACAAGCATCGATCCAACAGTAGATATAAATATTAAGAAGATTCAGTGGAGAGTACCTTACGTATATCCATCAGACAGTGAGAAGATATCTTTATTGAAGATTATAGACAAAAATCAATCGGTTTATGTTAATTTTAGAACTTGGGAACTTTACGAATATCCTCTACTTCCCGCATCAAGCAGACACACATGGAGTGTAAAAACGTCTACACAATTAGAAAAACCTAGATATGTCATATTAGCATTTCAGACAGATCGTACAAACAATATTAAAAAACACATGAGTCACTTTGATATTTGTGATATTTCAAATGTTAAACTCTATTTGAATTCTGAATGTTACCCGTATGATGATATGAACCTAGATCCATCAAGAAACCAACTAGCAATTCTTTATGAAATGTACATCAAATTCCAAGAAAACTACTATTTTAAAAAAGGTGAACCATTATTTTCATTTAGTGACTACATCAAGTACGCTCCCTTAATAGTTATTGATTGTACAAGACAAAATGAATCAATCAAATCTGGCCCCGTTGACATAATGCTGGAATTTGAATCAAAAAATACCATGCCAGCAAACACTACAGCTTATTGCATGATCCTTCACGACAGGGTCATAGAATATAACCCGATGACGAGTATTGTTAAAAGGTTGGTATAGGATGTCACAAAATTATACAATCATAGGGTCAAGAGGTTATGAGCTCATGAGATCAACCTTATTAGCTCATAAGGTCATAGGGTTATGAGTATAAAAACAATTATTTTTCCTTAGTCAGATCAGTTTTATTCCAGTCGTTAACAAGATGTCAGACAGAAAGGTGATTTGTGATATTCAAGGTTTTCGAGGATTTCGAAATGAATTCATCATAAAGGAAGCGGCGTTTCTCTCATCTTCCGGAAGCAAGGTGCAGTCATTGGTTTTCAAGCCTCCATACCCTCTGTCAGTTCTACCTGAAACACAGCAAAAGGTCGCATCATGGGTGAAAAACTTCTATCACGGAATGGACTGGAACGATGGATACGTCCCCTACCACGAAATGAAGAATGTTTTTAATAAGATTTTAGAAAACTATGACTCCATTTACGTCAAAGGATCGGAAAAACAAACCGTTATCAAAGGTATTTTAGCAGACAAGAATAAACATGTGTTTGATATGGACACGATTTTTTGTCCACGAATAAATGAGTTACGAAAACAAACACGCTTCAGAAAATGCTTTTATCATTTACGAAAAACTGATCAATGCGCTAGTGAAAATGTTCGATTGCTTCTAAACTGGTATGCGGATAATGTGTTAAAAAAGTCGACACTTTTACAAACAGAAGAAAATATTATAAGCAAAATTGGTGAAATAATTGGTAAATTCAATAAACGTGATGAATATGGAAATCCATCATTATCAAATCTACGCATACCGGAAATATCATATCTTCCAAAAGAGTACATAGTACATCACGTGCCACTGCCCGACCTCCAGTATGTGTGGGACTTTCTACCGGGCTGCACACGGAGTAAACTAAGGGATCTCATCTATTGCACCGATCACCACAACAAACCTGAAAACGAGGACCACATCGACGGACCACCTCCTAAGAAGGAGCATTGTCGATCATGTATGCAGCAGAACTAGAACTCTTTATCTCCGGAGATCCTCACATAGCTCATCATTTCAATGGAATATTTGATACAAGAGTAAATATACATCGTTTTATCAAATATCCAAGTTCATATATTTTCAATACAGGAAATCATTGGGTTGCTGTGTTTATTGACAGATTCCATCATGGAGAATATTTTGATAGCTACGGACTACCTCCTCCTTACAAGATCTTTTTATTCCTTGAAACCTATTGCACAACATGGAACTATAACCACATAAGAGTACAGAGTGACTTGTCTGATGTTTGTGGAAAATGTGTACTTTTATACTTAAAACACCGTTCTTCAGGTCAAGAAACTGTCGACTTTATCTACAACCTCAATCATCAATCTGACAGGGATGAAGACAATCATATTACAAAAATGTTTTTTAATAGTTTTGGTAGTTCAAAAATTAATTCTGTAAAACTTGCTGTTAAAAGAATGAAATTGTTATATTATAGAATGGAAAACAGGACAATGTGGAAATAAAAGAATTTGTTTTATATTACTTTTTATTTAATACCTCACCATCATTAAGTTAACTTAAGTTAGCAATTTAATACTTTTTCATCATTTTATAACAAGACTTTGAACAAGAAGGTTGCTATAATTTACAAATTAAAAATGAAAGTATTAAAACAAAAACAAAAAATTAATATAGAAAGTTTTGATTGGAAACAGATATCTTCCAGACAAAAACATAGCAAACTTCTCCCTAACTCGATAAGGTGTATATTAGCTGGACCATCATCTTGTGGTAAAACTGCTGTATTATTAAGTCTAATTACTGACCCAAACGGATTAAGGTTTGAAAACATTTACATTTATTCAAAATCATTATATCAGCCAAAATGTCAATTTTTGGAAAATGTTTTAAACAAAGTAAAAGGTATTAGTTATTACAAATATTCTGAAAACGAAGAAGTAATTAGACCATGTGATGCTAAGAAAAATTCAATATTTATATTTGATGATATTATATGTGATAAACAAAACAACGTAAGTGCATTCTTTAGTATGGGAAGACATAAAGATGTTGACTGTTTTTATCTTTGTCAATCATATACCCGAGTACCAAAACAGTTAATAAGAGATAATGCAAATATGTTAGTTATTTTCAAGCAAGATAGTAATAACCTTAAACATATATTTAACAACCATGTAAACCCTGACATGACATTTATAGAGTTTCAAAAAATTTGTCAAACATGTTGGAACAAGAAGTATGGTTTTTTAGTAATTGATAAGGAAAGCGATTTAAAAAATGGTAGATATCGCAACGGTTTTGACAAATTCATTATAATAGAATAAAAATAAAAAGATCCCACAGTTTGTATTCAACTTTAGATGAGTATGGACCTTAAGAGAGAGTTAATTAAAACCAGCAATGCGGTTAGAAAAAAATATTTAGCTTTAAAAAGAGGTACTATTGACGATGAAGAAATATTTAAAAAGAAGTTCAAACCAATTGTCGAACCAATTAGTGAAATAGTAAAAAATATCAAAGAAAAAAATGAAAAAAAGAAAAAGAAAAATTTATTTTTTAAATCTAAAGAAGCTGATAGTGAAACTAGACCTTTATTACCGCTAGAAAACTACAATGATGATGATGTTGATAAAGAAAGCTTAGCTCCTAGTGTTGAACAAATATCAGGGGAATCAGAGTCTGAAAGTGAAAGTGATGAATCATTCAATGACTATCTAGAAAAATCTGCTAAAAATGTAAAAAATGAAATGGATCATACATATGGAGTATATTTAGGAGAAGATGGTGACTGGATGATTGGAAACAGTAAAATCAGATATTCACCATCAGAAAATGTTATAACAATTAATAACTCAAGTTTTAAGCCTACCAGAGGATTATTAGAATTAATTTTTAAAAAGAAACCAAATAAATCGTTTATCACAAAAAGTGATTTACAGTCATATAAAGACATCTTACTACTCACAAATGCTCACTTAGTCAGATACAACGATGGTGAGAAGATTCAAGTAACAAATACATTAAAATATCGAAATTTTATAAAAAGTTTGTTCAAAAAAGGTAGTGGCTTAAAAACATCATATATGAAACTTGATACTTACCCTTGCGCTCCAGACTATGTGCATTATGATGATGTAAATGAAATAGTAGAAAGACTGCGAATACTAAAAGCATCAGAAGCAGCTGGCAATAACAGTCATAACAACGAAATAATCAATATTATTTCTGAACTTAAGGATAGTGGTGTTATTTATTAAATCATAAAGATGAGTATCAAAGAAGATATTGCTAATGAACTACACAAACCAGTGAGAAAAAATTTTATACGACGGAAGGTAGTTGTTAAGGGATATGATAATCACTGGCAGTGTGATTTAATTGACATGACTAAATATTCTAAATTTAATAAAGGTTTTAAATATATTATATCCATAATTGATGTATTTTCCAAATATGCATGGGCACAACCTCTCAAAACCAAAACAGGTAAGGAAATCACTTTAGCTATGGAGAATGTATTCAAGCAAGGTAGAATTCCTAAAAATATCCAATCTGATTTGGGCACTGAATTTTACAATGATACGTTCAAAAAGTTAATGATAAAATACAACATAAATCATTATTCTACCTTCAGCAACTTAAAAGCTAGTGTTGTTGAAAGATTTAATCGCACTTTAAAAAACATAATGTGGAAACAATTTACAATAAATGGTAATTACAACTGGATTAACATACTTCAAGATTTGATGAAGATCTACAATACAAGAAAACATTCTACTATTAAAATGAAACCCTGCGATGTTACTCAGAAACATGAAAATGAATTACTTCAAACAGTTTATGCATATAAACGTCCAAAATATAAAATAAAACAAAAATTTGATATTGATGATTATGTACGTATAAGTAAGTATAAAAGTGAATTTGAAAAAGGTTACACTCCAAATTATTCAACTGAAATATTTCGTATTATTCAAGTTCAACCAACAGAACCAGTCACTTATAAATTGGTTGATGCAGAAAACCAACCAATATCTGGAGGATTTTATCAAGAGGAATTGACAAAGGTAAAGCATAGTGATGTTTACCTAGTTGAAAAAGTTATCAAGAAAAAGGACAATAAGGTTTTTGTAAAGTGGTTAGGCTTTCCATCATCTAAAAACTCATGGATTGATAAAAACAAAATTATTTAGTATTTGACCAATGTATTAAAATATTGTGATAAATAAATAATGGTTTATATTACATAACTAATACATTCATTCAATCCCAATAAAACACATTTAATTAATCAATAAAAAATAAATTATATTAATTTACTCACCTTAACAAATTGAAGAATCGAACCTGGACCACCAGGTTGGAAGTCCGAAGTGATATCCACTACACCAACTCGCCGACGATTACATTTGTCAATTTTATCACTCAAATTATACACAATTATTAAAACTAAATATATCTTAAACTAAAACAATATAAACATACAACATTTACCCTCAATTTATTGGATATGTTAAATTAGATCAAATTATTGTTCATATTGTACCACCTACCAAACTAACCAAACGACCCGAAAACACCACCAATCGATGGGAAAATTCAACTGGACGTTCTGAAACACTTAAGTTTCAAGCCGTGCGTAAACGCCCAAAAACTACCTACTAATGAATTTTGTTGTTTTGTCTTTGTAAAGAGTAAAATAGTTCCATTTTTTCTTTTCCAGGTATTATTCAGGATACAATATGTCTATTACCTGTAAGTATAAAACTACAGAGATTATGATCATTTGTCAACCATCACTAGAGAAGCACTTAAAGTAATTAAAACAAATGGCAAACCGACGAATACTTCCTCCCTTTTCCCAGATATAAAATTCTGCAGCTTTTTTGTATTGCATGTCAGAAATAGAGAGTTGTGGAATTTTCTTTTAATGTAGAAAGGACGATTGCTTAATACATTTAAATCAAAATCGTTATAGCCATTTTCGTGATAGTCACACTTGATGTTATTTTATTGGAAACACATAGAGATACATACCATGGATCTTTATAAGGAGTAACCACCTACAAAGCCATATTTTGACGATAAATATGCTTTCTCCATGTGCTATGCAGATTGGGAAAAGTAGGAATACTGGATGCAGACGATAAAATCAATTAATAAACGTACTTGACAATCTGCAATAAGTATATAATAATTACGGCGTTTCTTTTTTAGTGGATGGAACACATTTTACTGTAAACAAAATATTTTTAGCAGAAACTACACGTTTCGACCAAGTAACAACATTTCCGTTCATTTGCAATTTCTAACATTCACTTGCATGTACAGTGTAAGCATTTTCTTTTACAGTTGAACAAAATTTTCAAATTCATTTACATTAATAGTTTATGAAAGCATTGATAACTAATCTAATTAATGATAACCACAGGGATTTCCACAGTAATTTCCCAATTTACCTTTTACAGGAACCCTAGACTGTTGTAAGATAACGAGGTAACCCAACTACTATCAGTATCTCAGACACCAAAGGGACTTGTTAGTGTTGCTTCTTGTTGTTTCTTTGTATAATTAGAACACAAACAACGTACCAGGTGTTTGTAGCTGCAACGATTCTTGTCTGGTAGGAAAATCCAGATACAAATAAACTGTGTGTTTCTTAGGGCATATTTACGACTATAGTCTACGCTGGGTTAAAAAACTGACCATATTATGTGCTGTTGCGGCCAAAACAATTATAGGTACAAGTTAAGAGAAAGATATTTTTTCCGAACTCAACATTCTGAGTATTCCAGGTTTATTTTGGTTTTTAACACTCTCTCCAATAGTCTTGCAAGTTTTTTTCGAGTCCTCGGAAATAGATTAAGAACCAACCATAAGTTTTAGCTATTACATTTACCACTCCGTGCTTAGAATAGTGAGGTTGTTTTACATATTCATTTTATCTAAAACTCGAACCAACCTGAAATCGCTTTTATCTGTTTTATAATTTAACAAAGATGGCAGTTTATCAAATTTGGATATAGGTTTGTGGCAGTTTTGAGTCGTGCCAATCCAATTATGCAGAATAATATGAAGATATAAATGCACTAATATGATGGATATCTAAAAATCTTTCAGATTTAAAATTACGACAGTAAGTTGAAAGAACAAATGCATTTATCTTTGACAACTTTCTACTACTTTACTATCAGTTTTATTTATTATAAAAAGATATACAGTACGTATACTTCTGTTTATAATAAACTTTTCTAGACAATAATGTAAGTATATCATTCATCAAAACAACACCAAAGTATCCGTGTCAGATTAGATAGTACATTTTGTCTAAACCATTAGTTTGGCAAATTGAAACGTCAGACCAGACTTCCTAAGGAGATATATAGCAGAATATTACTCTGTGCTTGGCCGAGGTACGTAATACATTATTTATTTTGTTATTCATATTTATTATTTGTTATTATTATTTTGTTATATTATATTATTTTGTTATATAATAGATTTATTTTGTTATTCAACAATTTTTATTTTATGATATTTATTCTCAATTGACAACTGTGATCTCTTCTGTGATATAGGCTAAGTTTTACATGTATGTTACATAAGGTCTACTGTGATAATGTTCATGACTCTGTTACATTTTCTAGTTTATAGTTTTCTTTGACAATGTCTATTGCACAACCGTGTCTAATGACAATAAAGGATTCTTATTCTTATTCTTATTCTTAATATATGTTTGGGTGAAACAGGCAGAGAAGTACCTTCAAGAAAAAAATATTTGTAAACGTATTACGCTTAAAAAATATTTATAATACACAACCGTGTGGCAAAAAATACATCAATGCGTATATTTCAAATTACGTATATTTTTTACGTGGAAATACGTTTATTTCAAGCCTGTGGGTCATTAGCAGATACAAATTTTATTTGGTAAATTAGCATAGTTTATCTAGAGGGAATATTTTTATTTATGAGGAAATAATAAATATTTTTATACTTGTTGAAATTCAAACCAACCAATTTGGGCAATACTAACGGGAATGTCCAAATAATATTTTGGCAAAAGAAAATCAAACATTGTTTTCTGCTGTTTAACTTACAATCAAGTGAATATTGAAGCAGCAATAGTTCATGCATCCATTCCTCCATAACGTGCATTTCATAAAAATAGTCGTTCAATCTTTTATGATTACTTAATATTTATAGGAACGTTTCAATTTCATATGTTAAATGTATACATAGTTATGTAAAAGATTTAAAATAGTGGATTGATAAATCCTACATATTACATTCTAAAATATATTTTTTATCCTCTCCAACCTACAAAAAACTCGAATATATTTTTTACATGAATCTTTGAATATATTTGCACCACTCTTACTATCTATCCACTTAGGCATATTATAGTTCAATTTATGAAAATTTATGTATACAATTTTTTTTACACAGTAAAAGTTAAGCTAAGTTCTGACTATTCTGGTGTATGGTTCCGTAATTCATTGTAAGTAAGGTGTGATATTCCGGACTGGTTACAACATTTACTTGTAAGTTTAAAAAGATTTTAACTTCATCTAGACTTATTAAATATAATAAAGAAAATTATAAAACACATAGGTACAAATTATCTTTGTAGCTTTATTTCAATTGTTCGTTAAATTGTTTGTTTATGTAACTAAATATTTATATTTTTAAGTGTTTGTTGTATTTAGTTTTTGTATATGCGCTCAAATAAAATAGGACCTAAATTATATTCAATTTTTATAAAATTAAAAATAAATAAATGTAAACAAATTTTGAAATAAAGTTAAAATAAAATGTTTTACTCCAATGAAAGGGACCCGTAAGTAATCTATGAATAACTAGCGTGACTTTCATGCAACTATTTAATAACAGGACTTGGCGCCGTGCGATAAGCATGTTAGCGTGAGTTATATCGTCGCGCATTGTCTAGCTTTGGTAGCTGTATGATGTGTTTTATCTGCAATTACTTAATTTCTATGTCGTCTAAACCTCCCCTCTAAGCTTTTCCAAACTAATTTTTCAGGTCTTTAGCGGATAAATTGTGATATCTTTTGCAACAAAACCAGCTGCTCACAATTACAAAAACAATATGTTTCAGACAGTTTAATCTAGTCATAATGAAAATAATACTACCAGGTTTGCTAAATAATAACATATAATAATTGTTATATCTACCATCAAAGCATTTTGTATTTTAATAAATTGTAAATGTCAATTATTATTCAAATTTGTTGACAATATTGTAATTTATTTTGGATTTTGTAAGCGAGTGTTGAGTTTCATTCCTATATATGTCACATAAACCCCCAGTAGCTTGGGATTACCTAACGTTATAAATTAATCACTTTACCGGTAAAAATGCATCAATTTCCATAGCTATCTCCAATGCACGGTTGAATAAAACGTGGCGTTTGTAAAATGTATACGTAACATGCATACATGGCGTATGTATATGTAACAATCTAATCACATAATAAACGAGTCGTACCTAAACTTGGATTTTTAGTTCCATTTTAGGCAAAATCCAAAAATTTTTGAAGCGAATTAAAGTTGATTTTATCAAACTCTGAGTTGAGAGCAAGTTGAAATGTATCTTAATGAATTTATAATGTTATATAATATACTTTTGCTCTGTAATTATTTTATATTTGGACCATTGATTACTTTTTTTCCTATTTAAAAAAAAAAACAAGTAGAATTTTTTTTATAATTTTGCTGGTAAATGTTTAATTTATTTGTTTTTTAACTGATGAAATGTTCAGGGAGTTTTTCTGTGTTTCTTGGTATTTATATTAATTACTTATTTTACGCTGGTCTGAATACACGACTGAGTCTCATACATAAAATTACATTTTCAGTAAGGAAAAATACGAAATTATTCATATGTATATTTATTGCGTGAAGGCTTGCTAAGAGACGATAACCTCTAACTTTGATGGCTTAAGCCTTTGTAAGTGCAACATAGCAATCAATCAATAACTTAGTTTCCTCTCTAACCCTCTAGCATGCATATCTATTGTTGCTACTTGAGTAAGTAATGCATATCACTTCATTATGCATATTCATAACACATAGAGCATCTTGTAGGACCAGACTATGTGATATATACAGCCACAATCTTATAACAACTTATAGCTATGTGCTTAATATATATATTTAATCAACTTAAACATATGTAAAACTTTTCTAGTACTGTATTACGTATTAATTTAATGATTTTATGTTTTAAAAGTCATTATATACGCTATTGTTTGAAATAATTCTTAATTTAAATGCTATATGATCAAATATAGTTAGTAATGTATTTACTATGAGCTAAACCTAAGCTAAAGATTTAAAAAAGATAAAGTTTTCTCTTGTGTTTGGTTTGCAATAGAAGAATTCTTTGAATAAGGATTACCAGTCTCAACTGGTACAGTATTCTCGACTCAAAGTTGTCAGTTTTTCACGGAAAGAGAAGAAGAATATTTCAAAGTCTTGCAGATTTGGTTTTCAGATAAATATATTTAAAACACACCACATCGTTTGTATTCTTAATGCAATTTTTAAATTCAGATCTTCTACAAATGAGTATATTTACAACAATTGAAGTCTAAAGAGTATATTGTTTGCTTCAGCTTATTCCAGTTTGACGTCTATTATATTTAATGTATTATCAAATATACTTAGACAAATACATTTCAACTTGTCAAGTTAATGACCAATGGACATAAATGAGTTCCTTACTTCTTATAATTAAGTCAGAAAAACCTAACTAGTGCTATACGCATGTGAATAAGTATTAGCCCTTGAATAGTACGTGAATAAGTAATAGCCCTAAAAGGGGTTTAAGAAATTCGGCCTTACATTGTCCGTTTTATACGTATATTTAACGATGATTTAAAATTGTGTTATAAGTTATATTTTCCAAAGAGAGGATGTTAAGTCAGTTCTAACTATGCATAACGCGGTAAATGGAAACAAAATTATACTAAGCTGCTGAAGGAAAATGTGTACATTTGAATTCATACTCTATGCATCGTTCGTGCAGGAAAGCTACATTAAATATATTCAAATCTAAACTGTATTTCAAGCGAAGTCGATTTTAGATCCAGAATGCATTGAGAGAGTCTCAAAAAACAGATCAACATGAAATAGTAATAAGACTAAATTTCGCGTACCTCTTGCCAAAATGGTTGACAAATGGACATTTGCGTAGAAACAGCTATATTTGAAAATATTAACACTTTTCATATTCCCCGCTATGTATATGAGTGAGTTGTACAGTTTATGGAATTAATTATAAGCAATACATTGATTCAACAATCAATCACATTTTTATACAGTTTAAAATAGTGTTAACATTAATAATTGTAAGTTGAGTTAAGAAAGCATTTAAAGAAAGCATTTAAGGAAGCATAGGAGCTACATACAACATTACTCGTTCACACATTGTTACCCAGACACGGTAAATATTGATGAATGCATAAAGTGTATTACAACGCATACATTTACGCCTAACCAACAACAAGCTCTTGATGTTCTATGGATCAATTCATTTGATCATTCCATAAAAGATGCCACCACACTGTTGTAAATGATTAAGTACGTTCACACAAACATTTGAAACATCTATCAAATTTTATTTTGCGTTTTATAGTCTCTTGTATTACTATGAATATAATCGATATTTTAATATGCAGTTTATTAGGAAATTTTTATAAAAAGATTTCACAACTGATAATCAGCTAATTTTTATCAAATATTGTCGGGTGATTTTGCGGTTTTCTAGTACTGTAAATAAGAAACGTCTCGTTTTAAATATGTTAATATCCACACGCAAGATGTAAACAAATAACAATGTTTTTATTTTTCCCGTATTATTCAGGATACAATATATATACTCACGTGTGTAAAACTCCACATAATCATGTAATCATGTAATTAAGTATTGATGTAGTATGCAATTTTCGAGAAACACATTTTATATAAAGAAATATCACCTGCTATAAAATTATTAATAATATTTAAGTATTAAGGGCACAATATCAGAGGTTGTGTAGATTTTTTCATAAAAGCTAATTTATTCATGGATGTATTTAGTGGATTTGCATTTAGTTAATTTCTGAGTAAACGGAAACACAGGTGTTTCACGAGAAGGATTTTCTAATACCATTTCTTTTGATGTTGTTCTGCGAAAGCTTTTGTCTTTTCCTGAAAGAAAATGTTTACAAACAAATATTTAATCATTTTGAATTACAGTACTTTAGGTATTCCCCAATTTAAGCCTGCTTAAAATACTAAGTTTATCTTTATAATCATTATACATGCGAATTTTTACATTTAAATGTAATACGATAATACTATACTTAAAAGCGTTTGTATTTCTTCAATAGGTTTAGAAAGATTAGGTTTTTTACTAGTAAACTAGATTATGTTACTCAATTGACACAAATAAGTATAGATCTCATAAGTATATCTCTCGTTAATTTTACTTCAATAATTTGATTATTGCAATGTGGTATATATAGCACCGTGAAATACCGAATTGTTCAAAATATTTTGTTTGTAAAATAATATTTTTAACTCTACTGATGTATTTTTGGTTTTTAATTTACTGTCAAAGGGCTTGGATAGTAAACATAGGACAGACATTGGTTGTGACCTGATAAGAAATTTACAGAGCCATCAATCTTAAATTGTATTCAATCTATAACCCTGAAATTGAGAATATCTCTTGTGTTTTGGCTTACATACATCAACGAAATTTGAGAAGCACTTGAATTGTCAAGTGTTACGTTTTGTGGTGTGAGCTCGGAGTATACGTATATTTGATTCACAACATGAGAGGTTAGGTTTAGAATTACCTTCAACATATTCGTGGTAAACTAATCAAAACACCAAGCTAGCTTTATCTAATACTAATAGTGTGCAACACAATATTTGACCTATTTTCTTTATGGAGGAGAGATGGAGTGTATTATTTTTTGAATATATCGTTTATTCGTAGTCGTCTGTATACTTAAATTCGTTGTCCAGGTTACAGGTACAGTAAATTGTTGTAATCAAATGTTGTCTTGATTAATCTCTCCTTATAAATTAGGTATGTACTTTATTGTATGTTGTTCCAATCAAATTCAAATAGTTATAAAAATATGTTAAAAAAACATAACCTCAGTTTTTGAAGACAAACTATTAATAATTCCGATGAAGTAGAAGTAAAACTAATTATTTTGATAAAGAGACAAATTCTATGTGGCTAAATTAAAAATAAAGCCAACAGTGAATCATGTAGTTTCACTCAAAGTCCTTTGTATCGTGTTTGGTGTCAGAGAAAAGGTGTTTGTACAAAGCCGTGACAGAGATTTAATGTAAGTTAACACACAACTTTACTACAACATCTCCTAATTATATTAATCGATGTATTTTTGAATCACCTGATCATTTTAATTGAGATTTTTTAAATAAAACATAACTATATAGGTATTGGCAAATTAAATTTAACACAACGATATTTAAATTAACTACTCAATTTTTATTCAGTTTGTTTGTTGTGTTTGCACGGTTTGTTCTTGAATATTAAAAACAATGTGAGAAAGTTTTACTGTCTATAAAGAGTGATTGGTCAATTAATCAACTATATTGATCGTCCAACACCTTATTGTAGTAAGCGGTTTACAAGAGAACAATATGATTGTACGGTTATGAAAGTGAAATAGGAATTAGATATACTTTTAAAAATATATGATTTTTTTAAGTCACAACCATTAAAGTTAAAACGAAAAAATGTGGTTTTCGTTATATAATTACGCCCGTATCTGGCATTTATTGACGTTTTATATTAGGGAAGTGTCCAAAAAATCGTATGTCTGTATTCATAGGTTTTTATAGTAATTTCCGATTGCTTTGTACTCGCAGTACGATTATGTATTGTTGTTGTCTACGCATTACTTATAATTATCTCTTATTTAACTTATCCTAATTGTATAACATATATATTACCATTGTAAGATGTTAACTCATTGACACCAATAATCCAGTGCTGAAAATGTCAATAGAATCTTTTTCTTAGACATTTTTTGACCTAATAAATTTTAGGACACACATGTTTTGTGAGGAAACTACAATTCCAATAAATTATTTGGTACTTAGTAGTATAGTAATTTTTAACTAAACTACGTTGTTTAGGATTAGAATTGTTTAATTAGAAGTACAATTGCTATATTACTATTTTTATTACATTTCATTGAGTTTAAATTACTCTGTTGTGCTATTTCTACATTATCTCAACAAACTATCATCGCACGATATTGCTGAGTCAGGTGTGGATAACGACCTTGCTGGTCATTTACCCTGTAATTTTCTACGCGTGGTGTCGTTCAAAGATCATCCTTTGGTCACTGCCGACATATATAACGTGAAATAAAGAGCTACAAAAAAATAAACCAATCCTTTTATTTAAATACAAATGTTACTCATTTATATCGTGTTGTGTATTTTCAGGCAAATTTCTAAAATTTCTAATTGCGTATTACAAGCTGTAAGATAAATACTGAAGTTTACTAAACATAAGTTGAGGATACAACTCAAGCTAAAAATTTTGACTCAAATTCTATCTCACCAAAATTTGCAATACAACACTATATATTAAAATCATTGTGCATAATTTAATAATATACAGGGTGACAAAAAAGTCTGGAAATGGCTTAATATCTTTTTAACTAAATCCGATAGAAAATTCAAAACTTTAACATTAACTTAAATATATGAAAACTACTGTTTGCAAGCATTACCATTTTTTTACCTTCACCAGGGGACGGCCCATGAGGAGTAGGTACATAATCTTTAATGTAAGCATAGGTTGATACCCACATCATTTTAAAGGTCTGGTTAAGTGGAGTTCATTGCCGGAAACAGCGTCAAAAAAGGTTCATCCGTTACAAAATGGCAGCAGTTCAAAGTTCTTGTGGAATATACCTGCACAGGTAAAATACTCATAGTCAACATTAGCCGGGAAATCTGAAAACCGGTCAAATTTGTTTTGAAGATTGAATAAACTTTAGTCTGTGAGCTAGTTGACTTAAAAAAACAATTTCAGCTCTCAAGTTTATGTTTAATACGAGTATTTACCAATACTAAGGCCTGTGAAGGTATTTTCCGCAAGAACTTTAGACGGCCGCCATTTTGTAACGGATGAACCTTTTTTGACGCGGTTTCCGGCAATGAACTCCACTTAACCAAACCTTTAAAATGATGTGCATATCAACCTATGCTTACATTAAAGATTATGTACCTACTCCTCATGGGCCGTCCCCTGATGAAGGTAAAAAAATGGTAATGCTTGCAAACAGTAGTTTTCATATATTTAAGTTAATGTTAAAGTTTTGAATTTTCTATCGGATTTAGTTAAAAATATATTAAGCCGTTTCCAGACTTTTTTGTCACCCTGTATACAAGTATAAAAGTGGATTGTATTTGTATTTTAGTAAGAAATAAATAATAGCTGACGGAACATTTTTAGAAACGTTTTTAATTAAAGAAACGTGTCGAAATTTGATTAATTATATTAAGAGTAAAAATTACCACTCAGCTAAAATCCTGTACAGAGAATTTTTAACTATTAGCTAGGGAAAACAACAACACTGCCAAATAATAATAACTATCATAAAATACCAAAATTATTATTTTCAATTATTATTTATAGGAGCAAAGCAAGTAAAGTGTGTTTTTTGTTTGTTTGTTTGTTTTTAATCTTCTTAAAAAGAAGGTATCGATTTACAAAACATTTAACAATGTACCCTGGTACACTTAAGCCAAACATAAGTTTCTGATGGCATTGTTTTTGAGTTTCTTCTTCAATGACTAAGTAAAAGAAAACAGTATCTTGAGCCACATAGTTTCTCTTCCGGTGCGGTTGCCATTCTGATGTTTAATTCACAACTTTTGCAATTCTATGCGTCTTACGAAGAGTTATACAATTGTATTGTATGAATGTAACAGCTTTAAGATCTTTCCAGTTATTTATTTCCTTTTGGTTTTTCCTAATTTTCAAACAGTATTACTAGATATTGCTAAACGATTAATTTCATTATATGCAAACTTTGTGATTAAATACACTTATATCTTTAAGGTAAACCTATTAAGTGGTTTATTAATTCGGTGAAATCACAGATACTCTGCGTATTTAATATAGAGGACAATATGTAAAAATGTTTTCACGAAAATAATTAAATTCACTACTCATTTGTTACTATAACTCACACTATCAATTCAGATCAAATATCTCAAATACAAATACTATCAACCTTTATGATATTATCAAGCGTCATTATGAAAATCAAGCAACTCCCTTGTAAACCCGTTTGGTTGTAACAAGAAATTGGTTCAATGTAGTTATTTTTAGACTTGGAAAGGTAGTTTTATCAATGTTTTAATAAGTGAGTGTTGTATTTCACTAGTATGGTATGGATTCAAATTTGGAGTGAATCATATTTAGGATTGAAAATGATACAAACCACATCACATAATAGTTGCTGCATCTACCACCCTCTGCTGCAATACAGCCATTGCTTTGGTTGTCACGATCAAAGGAATGTTGGTTATTGGTCAGTCATACATGACTCTGCATTAATTACTGTGTTCTTTCTAATAAAATCAGATGACATAAATAGAAAATATTATATTGTACGCTAATAAATAGATATACTTTATCTTTAAAACGTGTAATAGCTTTGATTAAATATATGTATACAATAAGCATTTTTTTAATAGATTTATTTTAAATTCTAGCTATCTCAAATTACATCAATACTACCTCAGAGTAATAATACATAATATATCATTGCTCTGAGGTAGTACCAAGGGACCTAGCATTGCTCGTGGTGTCTAATTTGTTCAAGACGTTGAAGCAATAATCATTGGTTTAATGATATTATAAAATACAGTCCTAAATTTATCTTAGAATATAAATTCTTAAAATCTGAATTTTTACAGGTAACAGATGCCTCTCTTCATGAGTAAAAGAGGAACTTTAGTTAAAGAGCTGCTTAAATCTTGAGCAATGCCTGGTCATTATTTTATTTATCTCTTGCCTCACTGCTTCAGATTAACATCATGTTTTCTCCCCCTTTCACAGTTTATTGGAAAGAAAATTGGCTGCTTGCAAAAGAGCCAGTTGGTTCCATTAAAAATGAATAAAATGCATCCTAATTAAATATGTACTTACCTCCCATTGTGAGAATAAAATGTAATTTTCAAATATTATTGGATACAGGTATTAGTGTTGTAAGATATGTATATTTGTATATAAAGTAGTAGTAATTCGTATCGTAGTAAGTGTACCAAACGGCTCCCTTTTTCCGTGTATTTGAATTCACTCAAAATTATTGTATGATTGTTTAATACTGTATATTTACTTAAACAAAACTGAAGTAGAATATCTATTATGTTTAAGTGAATAGCGTATTCATTTTATATCTATTATTTATGTCGTCTTAAGGACTTTCATAATTGGAACATAGAAACGTCAATTTAAAAAAGATAACCTTTTTAAGTACACAAAAATAAATTGTAAACAAAGATAGATAATTACAAATGAGCAAAAAATATATTTCCACAGAATCACAAATTTCATGGGATACAGCAATAGCTGCAAGCTATCGTTCCGGAAGTGTAACCAAAACAAATAATTATATTTTACAACTGTTTATTTTTACATTACCAAATTCTATGCGGCGAATCTATCGCCCTAGCAGTTCATGGGTATTGTAACAGACTTATAAATATACAAATGGAATGCAAATATATTGTTTTTTATCAATGTTAGGGGGTTGTGTTTTGCTCGTAGTGTGTATAAGAGCAACCAAAGATACACTAAGAGGGCTTTGATGACTGAGGCAGAGTGTATATCCTTTGTTTGTATACAATGCAGTAACCAATCACTCATCTAGCGTTCCTTCTGTTCTTGTATTGATTGTTAATGCATGCCAAGTCTTACACAGTAACGTGAATTAATAAAAGAGGGGTAATTCAGTTAGATGTTTCAATTTATGTTGGTAGCACTGGTAAGCAAGTACAAGTTTATTTTTTAATTTGACACTGATTAATTTTTTTTTGCAAATAAGACGTTATTTGATTGCATAAAGTGTTTTAATTGTTAAAAGTAGGAGTGTAACCCACTAGGTTGATGTAGATCAAAATACTGTATATCTAAAGAAAATATTAAAACCAACAGTGAATTGTGTAATTTCACTTAAAGTCTTTTGTTAGTTTGTTTTTTGGTGACACGGTAAATGTTTTTTGGTAAACTTAGCTACTCTACAAGATCTGTTAATTACATTACAAAAGTAAAAGTATTTTACTTACATTTGACGTCTGCTACGAACCGATGTTGATCACCCTTCCATTCCGTGGAGAGATTAAAAAACTAATTGATAAATTTCATTTAACGGTTTAATGTTATGTTAGCAAAATGCTTGGAATATCTGTATGATAACGATTAAATAACATTTTTAACCGTAATAACGCCTAGCATAACTTAATAGAGTGTTTCCAACCAAATTTACTGCAGTATAATCATATTTTTGGTAAATCAACATACATTTCAGTTCTTTATTTGAAGTTCATCGTTGGTGATGGTGAGTTAATGTTGCTTAAAGGTTAATTGCGAATATTTTTGAAATATGTACATACAGTGCATATATTTAACTACTAGTCTCTGTAGTGTATTTCAACTTAGGTTGGGCTTTTGAGTATTGTTAGTTGTAATGTGCTAGTTAAGTTTTTTTCACCTGAGGACGGGATCAGATTCCAGATCCCGAAACATAGTTTATTGTTTTTTAGCAGTGTGATAGGAAATATCCGCAATAAATCTTTTAATAGCATGCTATTCAGGTTAAGTTTTCTTTCTCTACCATATCCATCAATTCTTTGTTTGAAGTTCATTGTTGGTGATGGTGAGTTAATGTTGTTCAAAGGTTTATTGCGGACATTTTCCATCACGAAAGTAAAAAAAAAAAAAAAAAAAAAAAAAAAAACAATACACAACGTTTCGGGATCTGGAATCTGATCCCGTCTTCAGGTGAAAAAACTTAACTAACACATTACAACTAACAATACACAAACGCCCAACCTAAGTTGGAATACACTACCAAGGGTAGTAGTCAAAAAATATGCACTGCGTATATCCATCAACATGTGGTCTATTGTGTAATTATAACTAAACAAAATCTAGCTTACGATCTAATTAAAAATATTAAACTGATCATACAATTATTTACTGTAGGTAAGATAATCCTTATATTACAGAACCTTTTTTTGCTAATACAACACTTATTTTCCTAAATATAAATATATCAAAATTCAGATATTGATTGTATCAAATTAAAGTTAAATCAAGTTTACAATAGAGTATGGACAAATGATATTTTTATATTAAAGATTAAAAATACAGCTGTTATTTAATATAACGTAAACTCAAAATGTAGTAGGTATTCAACCGATTCAGACAGAAAAGGAATTCTATCACAAAATGACTTAGGCCTCTTGAGAGTTTTCTTTGTACTTTTGACAGACAAAATATCACAAAAGGTACCTTATCTGGTAAGGTCCAATCTCTTTTGTGCAGTATTAAAATAACGTATTAAAGTATTAAAATATCACATTTATTATTAAAATCAAAACCAATAAATAAAGATTATTCAAAGTCCTTAATTTAAATATTAACGTTCATTTATTATTGAAAGTGAATTGCCGGGTGAAATATATGATTCAATATTACGGAAATACGAATTAAAACTACATAACGGATATTATCTATTGCAAGTATTCATCTGAATCAACTTCTAATTTGAAAGCATAGGAGATCTAAATAAATTTTAAATAGAATTGTTCCTAACGAATTTGATCATACATTTTATACATTGGCGGCCTAGAAACTTATGGATACCGATACCTAAATAAATTAAACTTATCAACACTTTTTCTCACTCTTTGCATGACTAACTACAACAATTAATTGTCTTTGTTTTGCAAACAAACATCTAACCCAAATGAAAATTGTCAAATGTTAATAAAAAAAACTTTTATTGTGATAAGCTATCGTTACCAAGCAAACCAATTTTGTCAGAAATTCACTAAATATTTTAAAATAACACTTAAATAATTTGGTGATCGTCAAAATATAATTTATATTTTTAGTAGCCTATTGATCTGAAAAACTATATGTATTAATATTAATATTATGCTATCCTAAACATCACAAAATGTCTGAGATAATATGGGAATTAGTGAATGCTAAAATTGGCGGCGTTGATAGTTAATACTATTATTTTCGCTGTTAGAACCCTTATGTTTCTGTCATACCCTGCGAGGTTGTACTTATTTGTTCCATATACGGCGTGTTCAAAAAATCCCGGATCTTTAAAATAAAATACATTTTTAAGCAAGTTATAAAACCGTATGAATTGGTATACTGTACCTATGATGCTCATTAACTTTTTTAAGGAACAGTCTTTTATTCTCGTAGGGGGGTCCACTATGAGTAGCCTAAGTGGACACCTTAAACGTAATCATAGGTTGAAATGGACATCAAATTGAAGAAAAATACATTTTTAAGCCAGTTATAAAACCGTATGAATTGGTATACTGTACCTATGATGCTCATTAACTTTTTTAAGGAACAGTCTTTTATTCTCGTAGGGGGGTCCACTATGAGTAGCCTAAGTGGACACCTTAAACGTAATCATAGGTTGAAATGGACATCAAATTGAGGGATTAGTAGAAAATGATGCCGCAGAAAGTTTTAACCGTCAACTATTGCATTATATGTATATTAATTCCTATGCTAACGGTATCAGCTGCGTTTGTTGGTTGAAACGCTGCCATGCTGTATAGTTAAGTTAACCTTTTGAGGTCGGGTTTGTGGTATAACTTTTTTCTTTATTTGATGTCGAAATCGACTTATGCTTACATTTAAGGGTTTCCACTTACTCCTCGTCGGCTGCCCCAAATGTGAGAAACGCATTATTGGTATACAAACTACCATCGATACTGATACATATATAATGGTTAAAAATATAAACCGTTCTGGGACATTTCCAAGACATTGTATGTGCTTGTGTTACCAATGGATGATTGACACATTATGTTAAATATGGGTTGCGTAAGAATTCCGATTTGTGTTTGTAGTTTCTCTAAATAACAACGAATGCGAGGTTACGTATTTCATTGCGTGATTGGCTTAAATCACAAATGAGCACAAACTAAAGCTCTTGAACAAGCCGAAGTTTCCCCCTCTAAAGTTTCCTGTCAGCTAGTTTATCGCTTTTTCTCACGGAAACATTTGAGATATGTTGACTTCAACTTCAATTAGACAAAGAACTTACACCCTTTTTGCATGTATTTAATACGCTTTAAACTGTTCGTTGTGCTTTTTAGTGACCTTGCATCTCTCAAAGTATTTTCGTTAGTAGTCTAGATTAAGTTATTTATGAAACCAGCTTTTAAAATGTTCATTGTATTGTTTTCAAGTGATAAAACGTGAAGTTTAACGATACAAACTTTGTTTTTACTTTAGTTTTGGATTTATTAAGTGCGAAGTCACATCAGATATCCCTTTGATTTAAAATCTTAAAACGATCTAAAACTAAATTCTTTGGGGATATTGTAATCCAATAAGCCGATAATTGACAAGCAAAAAAATGGTATCCTTTATAGAGACGTTTAATTAATTAAAGGGTTGCCAACAATGACTTATAAAATGGACGAGAGTGGGCTTTAACTGTCCGTTTATTACCTAAGTGGATGGGAGACTCCTTTTAACTAATTGATATTTCCTCTTGTATTTCTTTATTTGCATGTTTTTCTTACGCTCAAATTGTTACAATTACGAGTATTACCCTTCCATTATAAATAAAACTAATTTTTTCTACAATTTACATTAGAATGATACTAACTGTGACTATTTATAGACTTAGTGAAAATTTGTATCAATATCCAAATTCAGTACCCACAATACAATGATTAAGGAAACATGCTTTGTCTAAGCTATGTTTACTCAAAGAGTGTTACCCAAGTTTTTATTTTTAAAAAGCTTGGGGTTTTCTAAAGATTGTGTTTATTTTTGCCTTGATATCATAACGAATTGCATTGTGAATTTTAATTTAGTATTTATTGTACATTTTAAAACATATTTTTAATAGTAAATTAGAGTTTCATACGAAATTCATGCAATTAACTGTGATACTCTGTTTTTCTATACAGAAGGTTTTTAATATGGAATAAGCTAATCATACTTTTTTAGTGGTAAAAGTAGCTAAAGGTAAAAGTACTTTCATGTAGTAAAATAACGCTAACCATAGTTAAATGTTTACATAGCAAATTACTTTCATGTCGTTTAACATACAAACAATTAACTTAGTGCATATTTTATTCCATATACAAGATTTCAAAACACAACAATAAATTAATGTCATCTATTTTAATTGAAGAAGATAAAGATGTGAATGGCTCAGTAAATATGGGTCATAATTTCATTCCAAAACCTAGATTATACCAGCAACTCAATACTATGGTGTAAATTAAATATTAAAAATATTTTTAATGATAAAAATAAACCGTCCTAATTTTATTTATTTATTCCGAAACTGTTGGTAACACAATTATGTTTGGGTTATATTTTGGTGACCGTGGTATTATTACTTCCCAAAATGTATCTATATTATGATGCCAAAAATTTTCTATGGGCCCTGCTACATTATAGGTATTACTACACTGACTACCATGGATTGCCTTAAAAAATATATACATTACTAAGACACCTAGTATTGACTTTCTCTAAGTCTAAGCCCCTAATATTTTTAATAATATAGGAAAAGTTTAAATCAATTTATTATTTAAATTTTAAATGTTGATGGTCAAAAACGTATTTGATACCCTTTCCAAAGACATCTTGCATTTTACTAGCTAAAATAATTTTTACTGAGATCCGAGTGACACAAAAGTTTATAATATGAAATTTATTTGTTCCACATTCAAAATCATTTCTAGCTCACTATTAACCCTAAGGAGATAAACTAAGAACCAATATCATCCATTTAACCAGTCAAATAAGTCAAAATGTTATAAAGACTTCTCTGTGACTAAGAAATGAAGGAACACACAGTGATTTGTGTTTTCTCTCAGTCCTTTGTCATCGTTTTGTGTTGTTACTAAGTAATCATGTGTGTAAAGCAGCTACAGAGATTGTCTCGTCAAATAAGTAAACTCTCATCACGACTTAATTTGACATATAGTTTTCGGAAAACCATGTTTACCATCTAGATGTTTAATAAACTATGTAATAAAGTAATAAATGTGTAATAAATTAAAACGGGAGATTTAAACTATGACTAAACACAAGTAAGTCAGGAGTTATCATTATTGTCACGAAATATTCACATGCTGTAAAATTAAAAAATCAATTGCCGTTTTAGGAATTCTATACGAAAGCTTGTTCTTTGAAGAAAAACTTAAGTAAATACAAAGTGTTATAAAACAACTCATGTTTCAAAAGAGTTATCAACATAGATAAAAGGTTAAAATTTTGACATTTAATAATTTTCATATTTCTAAGGACACCACATATATAACATTTCAAATACAGTAAAACTTTAACTAAAGTCAATTCGAGTTCATGCATCATAGTTTGGAAAAATCATTTTGTTGGAATTTATAAAAATTTTACACATAACTTTAGCAACACACCAAGACAGATAAAAATTGACCTAAAAATAATGTGTTTTGTATTTTACATTAAACTAGAATTATTTTATTGCCAGTGTTTTAAACACCTTTTTTCATTACGCCCCTTGGGTCTAATTTGAAAGATTAAAATTGTATAAAAATTGTAAAGGTAAAGAATTTGTGATCCAAAGATCTTGTGACCAATCTCTGAGTAGGAAAATCAATAATGAAGCAAAGGGAATGTAATTAATAATCTATATAATTGGGAAGAATCTATTGGTTTACTTAAGGTGGTTTATCTTCTTAGTGAAATTTACTAGCCAATGATTCGTAATGGGGGGATATTGTATTGTTACAAAACAAATTGCAGTTAACATTATTTTATTTATTTTTAATTTTAATTTTACATTTGAATTCATAGTAGTTTAGATTTGTGTGTGGTTAATCTTTAAGAGCTAAAGCTGAGGACGTAAAAAGTTCAATATTCAAAAGAAAGCCATTCGCACTGCTACAGTAATGGGTGCTAAAGTCTTAAACGAATTAAAACTTTTCCATTTTCAATTCTGAAGTTGGGATCTCCCAAGCGATTCATTCCTCGCAGTATGTGTTTATTTTTCACACAACGTCTTGCTCATTCTAAATATATCAATTTCTATGTTTAGCCACAATTATACGATTTTATAACAAAACTACTAAAACATTTTTTGTTCATTTGTATTTGACAAAAGTCAACATTAGAAGGTCCCAGGTTTAACTTTATCCTTTGAAACTATGAAAAGCAATTGTATATAACTTGTACATTAAAATTTTAACCAAGGTTCTTGAAATTGTAATTTTAAAAATAAATGCTATGTTAAGCTAAAATAATACATCAAGGCACGCCCGAAAAAAGAGCAAAACAAATAACACGTCTTTTCAACTACTGATTATTTAGCAATACAAATATATTACTAAGAGAGCGCCTATATTCTACGTTACAAATACTTAAAACAAACTTGATACAGTATAATCGTTCAAAGTAAGAGCTATGTAGTGATAGCCAATATGAGAGGTGCTTACGAAACACTAATGATTCAATCAATGCAAATATGTTGACGAATTAAATATTGGTCTCTTGTTAAACAATCAAATAGGTTAAAATTGATCACTATAAGTTCAAGGAGATACTCCCTCAGTTTGCTAAATAGATACTGTCCTAACTTTGTTTGGAAGTCCATTAAGGCAATAAATATCAAATCATAAAGTTATCTCCAGCATAAGTAGACGTATAGTTAATTCAAGTTTTAAGTTGGGTATTTTTCACACAAAAATAAAAGTTATATTCTTGATCGATACGATTTATTGTTTAGCACATTTGTACTGCATCCTACAATAAATGTGGGAACAATATGTAGGAATAAAGTAGGCACAGTTCTATGACAAATGTAATACAGCATGGAACATCAGCATGGGGTATTTACCTTTCTATTTCGATACATTACCTTGTATTGGATTTTTTATTATAGTTCGGCCGCTTAGAAAACGACCTGCGCGCTAATGCTAAACCAATGTTGGAGGAGGTCGCTTTCTAAGCGGCCGAACTATAGGTTAAAAGCTCATAAAAAATCTTATAACACCGTAATGCTAACAATCTTTCCCTAGCTCCAGATGCTGAGTGTTATTTTTTCATTCGGTATTCCAGAAATGGATTCTGTAATAGTTTATATTAATCAAAGTCCAGTTTACTAATTGGCTAATAAATTAAAATTAATCCAGGGGGTTTGTTCATATTTTTAAACCGCTCGCCAGTCGATGTACCAACCTACTCGATGTACCAGCGTAGACGATGTACCAGCCTAGTCGATATACCAGCCTAGTCGATGCACCAGCCTAGTCGATGTACCCGGCAAGTCGATGTACCCGGCTAGTCGATGTACCCGGCTACTCGATGTACCAGCCTAGTCGATGTACCAGCCTAGTCGATATTCCAGCCTAGTCGATGTACCAGCCTAGTCGATGTACCCGGCTAGTCGATGTACCCGGCTAGTCGATGTACCCGGCTAGTCGATGTACCCGGCTAGTCGATGTACCCGGCTAGTCAATGTAGCCTATTCGATGTATCAGCCTATTCGATGTACCAGCCTATTCGATGTACCAGCCTAGTCGATGTACTAGCCTAGTCGATGTACCAGCCTAGTCGATGTACCAGGCTAGTCGATGTATACGATTAGTCGTACTGTACCATTGAATAGTCAATAGTCGTACTCAGCCCGAGTAATCGTAATGTGACCTACACTACGAAATGGATTACATTTATTCGTCACATGTAGCTTACTATTCCCAAAAAAATCTAGATTCGGTGTGCTAGTTAAGCAATGTTATGTGATTTCTGAAAGCATACGAGGAAACAGATGGTCTTTCAACCTCGATTGGTTTCGCGATAGTTGTACTAAAACTTCAGTAGGCCTACGCAAAAGAGTAAATGACTGCCCTTGACAATCCTTACTAGACCAGTTCGTCTTGAGATCCAAATAAAGTAGTATCTATTTGGATTTGAGTATTTGTATTGGCTTTGTGTAATATCCGATTTTATGTAAGCGGCTTAAAAGTATTTGCACAACTGGTCAGGTGGGAAGATGAATCCCAAGGAAATTAGAGCAGTTAATAATTTGTATCATTTACATAACATATATTTTCAAGCCATTTTATTTCGATAAACAGCTGACAGCTCAAGTTTGTATGAATTTGATAAAGTGAATTTCCCATAATTGTAATAGAATATCATAAAATATCGCCGAGTAAGGTGTGTGCTGGCTAACGACGTACCGAGCCATTTGCTCTGTAATGGTCCTTACGTCTAGTGCCTGTTAACATAATATTTTGGTCACTGCCCAGTCCCATTACAGTCAGTGGATCTTTATTTTAATATATCGTCGATACATTTTGATAACAGTTATCCTTATCTATATACATTGTACATTACAGTTCATTATATACACTATGTATGTAGGCCACCTACATTTTGATGACTTATTAGGATATAAAATCAGTATTATAGTAGGATAAAAGATTTAATTAATTTTAAATTTTCACATATCACCATAAAAAAAGCTATATGTTTAATGACACTTGTAATGTATTCAAACTTTTACTGTGGACTCACAAGACGGTGAATACATATAAAAGATAGTGATTGATTTCAATTGGACACTCCAATCATAAACAGATTCTAATTCATTTTATTCGCCTATTGGGCCTGATGATGATTAGAGAGTCAAATCGATATTGATAACCATCTTGTATATGCATTCACCGTATTGTGAGTCAACAGTATAAGTATAAGTGTTATCAGACGTTTATATTTTTGTTTTTTTTCAGGTAATTTAAAAACACGTACGATGCTAATCAAGAAGTTACTCACATCACCCTGCATACTTGAGATAAGAAATTAACGTTTTGGTAGTTCAAACCATGATAGTAAAATGTTATCTTTATTACAAAAATGCATAACACAATTTTATTACAAGATCTTTCTTAGTATATATAAACAGTAAAGAAACTATTGTTAGTTTCTTACTAAAATCAATTCGCAATATTTATTTATTATTTTCCTAATTCAGTAATAATATATATTTAGCTAATATATTTTCAGTGATAGTACCACTGACATTAAAACTAAGTTATTATCATTAATATTATTTAATTATTTTTGAAATCGGACAAATGGACTAGTAAAATTAAAGTCTAGGATACGTGTAAAATGCTGGAGTCCAAACTAATACAAAGACTATTGTGAACGGCCGAGTGTGTTATTGGAGTTCGGAAAACATCTGTGGGTCTACTGGAATTCCCTATTATTCTCTTCCAATTAAAAGTGTTCATGTTAGGAAAACTGGTTCACTTTAGATTCATAAATTATGACATTACGCAGGCTATAATTTTGAACGAGTCAAATAAAATATTAAAATAGCATAAATGCTTCTTTTTTAAAGGAATTAGGTACATTTGTCATACCCTTTTGCTGTGTCATATTAGATGGATTATTTCCCGTTTATATTACAGCATAATTGAATCTAATTGGAAGCGGATTTTATTTCAAATGTTTTCAGATTATTTAATTTTGGTTGTTTGGTTTGAAGGACAGATTACATAAATATTATAAACACTTTAAGTAAAATGTTTTTATCATGGGATTGTAAGGTTCACATCAATTTTAAATAAAATTAAATTAAAATTGTAACAAACACATGTATATTTAGAGTTGATTGTTATTTCACATTTGAAGAAAAATTTAGTTTCAACTCCTTGATACCTTGTTAAAAAAAGATATAGTCATAATGTCAGTGTTCAAAATCTGTAGTTATAAGATGCATAACCTTTTAAGTGACACAGACTACTTAGCAAACAATCAAAACTTTGTTTAGTTATAACGAATAAACCTCAATTAAAAGCACTAAAATGATTCATGTTTTATGAATATAAACTGGCGAAACAATAATTGCTTCTTTTCAAGATTAAAAGTGGAGCGTTAGCTAATGGATGCTTTACGTCTTAGTAACGACTCATCATTATTTCACTTATCTTATGCATTACTTATTCCAAAATGTCATTATGCTTCCCTCCTTTTGACTAGTTTTCGCAAAGGAAATTGCTTGATATTACTTAAAAAGAACTTCAAGAAATTGGAAATGTTTCGCAACTATAAACAAATTGCGAAACATTCCGTGTCCTCAAAAAGAAGAATCAGTTTTCATCTATTTCCAAAAATTACGAAGGAGCGGTTGAATAAATTTATTTGAATGTGAAAAATCCAATTTTTTCCATTTTTAACCATAAACTACCTTTTTCCTAGATGAGTTGTAAAATTTTCATCACTAATTATTATTTTAACAATATAAAAATTTTATTATAACATAAATAATTGTATTTGTCAGTAATGAAAACTCTTTAAGGATTCCTACTCAAAACAACGAAGAAGAGTTTGTAGATACCTTTTGTCTCAGGTTAATAAGCTAAAACAATAAGTAATTTAAGTTAGTCAAGCCAACAGCTTTGTTAAGTAAATACTTATTTACAGAGGTAACTCTAAACACTATTGTTCGTAGTTTCTCTTCTTAACAATACTTGACATTTACTTTTTGTAAATAAAATACTGTATTTATAAAAGTCATCAACGATATTAATTATATATAATTTTTCAAACTAGTTTCAACCTGTTGAAAGGAAAATCACCTAGAAAAATATGTTTTTGTATACCACCTTTTGTTTATTAGTTATATATGTGCCTAACGTATAGCAGTAACATTTTAAGATTGCATGGCTATAAGGATGGTATAAACTTCTTCTTTTAGTCAAAAAACTGTAATTAGAAAAAAAAAATTACAGTATTTCTACCCACCTATTGATTGTTTATTAATATTTTTTTAACTGATGGCTTATCTCTTAATAATTATCTTTGTCCCTGATGACATAAATTAGATTCTTAGTTATATTTGTATATAAAATATACAATATATATACCGTTTTACAGTAATAATAAAAAGAAAATTTTAAATGTAACAGCAACGTTAAATTTATTTCATCCCCAGTAAAAGTAAGGGGTAACGGCTTATTAGGTCACCATTGTTGAGTTGGTCACTTAAATACTGTTGAGAGTTGTTTTAACTATGACCTTGAACTTGACTTTTTATTCGTTTGGTAATTGGTGAGACTCTATAGGGGAAATCCTTTTAAACAGTAAAACTATTTAATAAAAAAACAATCCATTTTAAAGTAAAGTAGACTTTTCTTACTTTACACAAATAAAATAATGTTTCAATTAATTAAGCTTAGAATAAAAGCTAGCTTGTCAATAAAGCAATGATCTGTGCAATTAAGTATTTTCATCATAAGTATTTTCATCATACTCGTATAATCAAAAATCTTTTTTTTTTCAAAATAGTTTAAAGATGATATATTGCATACTTAATTTATAACTAACTGTTAAAAACAACTCACTGTTGCAGTCACTCTGGTGTAGCCTTTTAAGCTTCTAGTAATTTAGTCTGTTAACTTATTTCAACGCTCTTAAAATAACAAAGTATTATAAACATGTGCTTAGAAAACTTAAATGGTGTAATTTTGTAGCCGATTTGTAATAACCAGTTTTATCGTGATCAAGACACATCTTTTTGTAGATCATCAACTTAATACGGGTCAATTTAGTTAAACTGGCTTAGCATACATAAAAACGATAAGGTAATAGAGTTAGTTGTTCCTCACTCAAATATTAGTTTTATATGAGCTATTGTGTTATGGGAACATGTATTCATACATCTAGCGGTACATGTAAAATATTACCTATTCTAATTAACAATCAAAATAAGTATCTAATGGAGCCTTGAATAAATATTATATTTTGCTAATAGTTAATGAAACATTTAAAATAGCTTCATTCAATTATTTAATTTTTGAATTACCACTTTTAAAATGTCATATTTATTCATACTAGTAAATCAGATGCACCAAAATAAAACATATACACTCACTTGTAAAACTTTGTAGTAAACAAATTTTAGGTGCCAAAATACATTGGTACACTAATTTTAGTTCTTTACTTTTAACACAAGTCTATTTACAGATTAATTCAATGAATATCAATCAATCAAACCATATCAGTAATTTTTCAATATGAATCATATTATTATTTCCGTATTATAGCATTATTTGGTTCTTGGGGGATCAGGAATAAACCTCCTGAAAATTTAATTAGGGTTGAAATTGCCTTTTCCATTGTTTGTTCGGTCTTAATATTTATAATAATATTTTATTTTCACGTATTCACATCATTTTCTTCCAAATTTAAGGATACGAAAAAACATTTTAGTAAGCAATTAAACCTTTTGCAAATCTTCTAAAATGTATTACTTATTCTCTCGTACTAAACTACTAAGGTTGCAATATTCTAAGGATTACATTTCTAACTTCCATGGAACTCCTTCTTTAACTCGATTAGATATAAATTATCTGAAACTTCTCAAATACCAGATTTACATTGATGAGAAGAACATTTACACTTTGGTTTTCTTAGCTAACATTTCTATAAACGGAAAGAAAATCTAATTTTTACTTTAGAATCCTGGATTAATAATGTTTTATAAAGATTAATAATAATTTATATGACAATTTTGTTCTAGTGACCAATACACTTTTCATTTAATTACCATAATACTCCTTTAGTGGCTGAATAATATCAAAACATCCTATGAATACTGTTAGGATTTAACAAAACACTGTTAGTTAAAATGTTTTGTCTCAAAGTATACAAACAAGTTATTTTTATAATGCAATGTTCGGTACTTTCCTGTTAAAGGGAACATTCATTATTATCGATGATGTTTTCGATATATCGATATTTTTGTTTACCGATCCATTACATATTGACAACTGATCTTGTTTAGGCTAAAATAGTCTATTATATGGATTAAGAAATGAAACTGTTCTAAGCTAACCTAACATAACCAACCAAACTTGCTGTACTATTTAAAAATTCCTTTTGATAACAGAAAAGGCAAGTTAAACATGGAATGTTACACAGCAAGTTTGGTTAGTTATGTTAGGTTATTTTTTTAGAACAGTTTCATTTCATTATCGTTTGTTGATACTGAACAATATTTATCGTAGTTGTCAGCTGATATGTTTCAATTTGTTAATATCGATATATAGAGGAAAAATCATCGATAATAATGAATGTTCCCTTTAACAGGAAAGTACCCAATGTTCCGAGTCAAAAGCATGATATTTAACAACAAAATACAAACTATTAACGAAGACTAATTTATATTTCAGGTAATTTCTTGCTTAGAGGCTATGAAACAGTGAGTAAAAATAAATTATAGCTAGGTCAGAGGGCACTATTAAATTTTCAGTATTTTCAAATGTATTATTAATTCCGTATTAAGTTTATAAGTATAATTGTACTGTTGAAATCCCATTATGTGAAAGATAGTAATAATGAGCTTCAAAAAAATTTTAGTAACAAAAAAGTTTTAGTACGGATTTGTTTCAAGAAATCAATTATCAACATTTTTGAAAAGCCAAAAATGATGTAATATTTTAATATGACAAAGGTTTTTCTGCACATCTCTTTTGTAATTCCCCAACTTTCCAATTTAACTCAGCAAAATTACCAAATTTACAAAAACATACAACTGAATAAAAATATACAAACTTTTATGACTTTAAACTATCACTGATTTACATTCATTGCGAAAGGAGCAATACAACTAATTACTGCAATTAAAGAAGTAATTATATTTTCTTTGTTTAATTGAAAGTTTACAGTAATTGGCACCCATCAAAAGGTTGGAAAAAGGTAAACAAACTTTTAATTAGGAAAACCTTAAGACGCTTCGTCGATTGTTCTTGGAGTTTTTATAGCTAAAACAATAAGTAATTTGGAGTGTTCTTGACAACAAATGTAACGGATACGTCTGAAGCTGAAGCGTTGTTTTTTAATATTTTATAAGAAAGTTATACAAATTTGTTTGTACAGTGCAAGGTTCTAGTGTAAGAGACAAACTGTGTTTTAAGTATAGGTATTTTAGCCATTGAATTCATTGGTTATACAATTCATTGGGTTCGCCGATTTTAAATTAATAACTTAATCTTATCAAACGAACATACATGACGATTTCCATTCATCTTACGCGATATAAATGTTATGAACCAAAGTACTCAACAAAAGTGCATTAAAAATTAATTTACCCATATACAATATACTGTTTTTACCATTAGATTGGTTATAATAAATTTATTTACAAGAAACAACTGAATTTATCTGTCGTGTTAATCAACTCAAATGTTGGCAGACTAGTTCAAGTTAAAAGCTAAATGACCTAAATAAAACAACGAGTTCAATTATTATTTAGCTTTTTAAAGTTAAATTATACTAAAACTATTGTCATTAAAATCCTGAGGACATATTTTAGCATTATTTTGTTTGGTTGTGATAAGATCATACTTCACTGGGAAATTGTTTACAAAACAGTTTAAAAACCATAAAAGAGCACCATAATACGATCATTTGAGTATTTCCATGTGTTTTGATACTTTTGGAGTATATTAGGATCTTGGCAAGTCTTCAAAAAAACACAAAAGATATTTAAATTTAACTGTAATATTTTAAAATCTCTATATAATCATAAAGCTTGACAAAGGTGTTACTAACGCTTTTAACACTAAATATATGTACACTTACATATTTATGCATCAATAAGCACCGGTTTTTTCTGTCACTGTTTATTGTTAAATGTAAACGCTTTTGATGCAGTGCAAGGTACTGTTTATATGTCACAGGGCCTGGCTGAGTTAAGTCCTGTAAATTACACCGGTTTTTCAGTTTTACATTTTTTGTTACGTGTTCAAGATTCAATCCTCCTATACTTTCTCAAATAAACCTTACTTTTCTGTCTCAAATATCAACAGAATCGATCAAGGTGTAGTTTCTTTCCCTCGAACTGATTGCCAAGTCAATCCGTCATGCTGGACCCCAATCCGCTTTGCTCTGGTTCTTACATAGTGTGGGACGAAGAAACCGTCGATGATTATAAAACCTCGTAACCAGTTTCTTTTGTAACTTTCAGTTTTTAAGAAAAATTCTCAGAATGTATCACGCTAAACACCGGCATACATCATTTTTACATTACATTGATGATCGTATTGTTAATACTGTAAACTTTCAAACCTTACAAGGAGAATCAGCACCATACCCAATTAATATATACTAACTATCGTAATTCAAAAAGAGTAAATAAATGTTTGTTTTTTTATTAAATGCCTAGTTTTAGATTAATTGTAGGTAGAATTTTTACTTGCATCCAGGTTGATGAGCTTCTTTCAGCTCCAGGCCCTTAATCGTAACCTAAATCCCAAACACACTACACTGGCAAATCTGACAAACTTATGCTTGGAATAGACTACATTGGCCTTATTGAAACAAGAGCTTTCTGTAATTCTAACTTCACTTCCAGGCTGCTCGCACAACATTGCCATACACTTCCGCTTTATTAAAACTCCCCTTCTACTTATAACACTGGTTATTGAAAGATCAGAATGTAGTCAATATTCCAATCCTTTTCAAATTGATATTGCGTTTTAAGAAATTTTCAATAAAACTTGATTAATTCTACATCAACCATCTATAGTTTGTTCTTATTTATATGCAAATTTAGTTTTATAAACTAATAATTTATTTAAATATGTGTTTTCTAACACAACTGTAGCTCGGTAAATCTATATTAGCGATAATTTCATTTGATTTCTCTTATGCAAACTCCTCCATTTTATTACGGGAGGTTTAATAAACAAATTCATCTTTGTTAATTTAAGTTTATTTAAGAGTCGAGTTATCGATTAAAAGTTATCAATCATTGTGGAGGAAACACAACACTATAGGCAAAACGCATGCGCATTAGCACGAATGCAACATTATGCTTTTTATTTGTAGATTTATGGATTTACTTTAACAATAAATCTCTAACAACATTTAATGATATTCTGTATCGAAAAATCATCTGTGATCATGCTTTGAAATTAAATCAGTATCTGAGTATTTCAACTAACATATTTCAACTAAAATAAATCAAAAGTTCTCACAAACTAATCATTAAAGAAACCTAATGAATGATTGACTTTATCAAGACCTTATTAAACCAAGCAAAGCTTCAATGTTCCTTGGTTTAAATTACACAAAGAAGCTTATTTAAAATTGTTTGTAAATAAGAATGCTTTGTTTAAAATTGTTTGTTGCTTGACCCTAAATTAACCGTTGTAGATTTTTTCGTTTAACTTTTTTCTTTACAGATTGGTAACATATTCGACTAAATACGTAAAATAGTATTTAGTTTAGTACCACTCATATTGCATTAAAATTCCTGTGTCTTATCTATCAATTAGAGGATTAAATTAAATATGCCTGAAAAAGTCACATTTGACCTTGTTTTTATACCATCGAATTTTTTTAATAATTTGTTGTATTTACCTATTTTATATACGGGCATTTTATTCGTTTTTACCTTTCTACTTTTTAATACGCATTTATCGTAAATACATTAGCCCTTTGGTTGCAAAACACTTCGAAAATGTTTCTTGAATAAAATTACTCAGTCATTATCTAACTATTGATTCCTTTGCCAAATAAAATGCAAGCCAAGGGTACTTAGTTAATGTTTTGATTAGTAATAAGCTGTCATGTGAGTAATAAAGTTTAATTTAAATATTTGTATTTTTTAATCCATCCATCTAATTACTTTAAAATATGTTATGTGAATTTTCTTCACTACCAACTAATATATTGTATCGTTTATAAATTTAATTAATTGTGTTATACACCTTTAAAATTAGACCGAGGTGCTTACTTAGTAGCAGTAGTTGATTCAATTAGGTTTAATTGACGAACTTTGTAGGTATGAGACTCTTATTTCTGTACAATTCATACATTCAGGAGGATATCCATCGGTGGAATTATAAGGGACTGGACGGTAGAATATTGCGGTCGTAAATAACACTGAATGATCAGACCAAGGTTTGTGAGAACCCCTTGCTGAACAAACGCTGAGAGAGTATGTGTTCGTAAATTTCTGTGTCCAAGATTAATCGTAGTTTTAATCAAGTATGAATGAATTATTTATGTTTTTTACATAATTTTCTTTTTTTATATATGAGATCAAAATCGTAAAATCTTCTATACTGACAAAAATGGCCGTTAATTTTATTTAATAAACATAGATTTCCTTTCCGCACATGGTTCGTGACACGTTTTACTTTCATAGTTCATTGCCATTTATTAAAGCACTATCTTGGATACCTATTACTCTTTTGAACTTATTACCATACTTGAAAACTGACTGTTTACTTTCTTTTTAGGGTTTTGGAGGGGATTTCTGTTTTATTAGTTTTGTAACAAGTATAAGTTCTTGTGGGGAATAAATCTTGATTATTAGTTTTAAGTCAAAATGTAATAAGACATAACAAAAGTAGAATGTCAAAGTTATATTTTAACATATATTGCGAATGATGATGGAACTAAGGCTGAATTGATGTTGTAATCTTAATCAGAGTTTATTAGTTTAAAAATATTATTTCCTATATAATTTTGGTTTGATTGAAAGTCCAGGAGACGTGTAAAATGCTGGAGTCCAGACCCATACAAAGACTTCCCATATATGAAGGGGTCAGTCGTGTTATCAGAGCTCGGAACACTATCTGTGGATCGTCTGGAATCTTCTTTATGTTTAACCCAATCAAAAGTGTTAGTTTTTCTCTAGACAAATGCGAGTACTTTGCATCTTTCATATACATATGTCGTTGTGTAGAGGTTAGTATTGAATTGGATACTTACATGATCAATTACGTTATACAGATATTCTTTGCTGAAAGATATTCTTTAGGGTTTTTCGGTTTTTGTTCATTTGGTTTGTGATTTTAAAGGTAGAACATTTTAAATAGCTTTAGCGTAGTTGACTTTCTATTTTTCAACTACATTTTAAACTAAATCATAAACGTAATCGATTGAAATTCTTTTATTACCTATTTTTTTATTTTGTAAAGAAGAAAATTAAATATTGGTCACGTAAATTATTTAAGAAAAAAAATAAGGAAGGCCATTTTGGTTTAAACAATTAAACTAAAACAAACCAAATAATTTAACAACTTTAAATTAAATTTCATTTTTATACGAGTTTTGCCCTTTTTTCTTCTCTATTTGACATAATTATCTTTTACAAGGGGTTATAGACTATACATAAATTTTAAAAAATAGAACTTAAATTGTAACTAAATCGGTGTAATAGCATTTACTGCCTACGTTGTTTGAAAGGATTATTGGCTTTCATAGAGGAGTAGGTTTTTACTTTGTTAAAATTGTATACTTAACCCTAAACACATAAATTCTTAGTTATTAGATTCATAATATTTTAGGTGTGGTAAGGAAATCACTTGATATAGTTTAAATCAAACGCGTTTTGATTCCTACACTATATTCTACTACACTACGATGATGAAATCCAGCAAAACGTATTACTTAACAGAGGCTTTAGCCAAATCAATTTCCACCACAAGGAGACTCGAAGGCTTTATTTTAGTTAAATATTTCAATTTGTGTATCCATCCTTTCCAATTATATACTAAATTTGTTTAAATCAGATGCTACATGTTTTTCACAAAAATCCATTCTTAACAAAAATTTTTGGTAAACAAGTAAAATATTTCGTTATCAGTGAAATATCGGAAATATTATTTGTCAGTAAAGAAAAACTGAAAGATTTTATATTTGTAGTCAACACAGAATGATTTGTTTGTTTACAGGCTACAACCTTTATATCTACTGTAAGTCTCACGTTAATAAGCTTAGATAGTATTTCATTTAAGTTTGTCATAAAAACAACTTTAATACGAAAATATCTAGTAACAAAAGTAACTTTAAGCATTATTGTTTTGAGTTTTTACTAGTTTCTTACATTACATTTACTATAAAATAATTCTTTTGAAAGATAGTGTATTTAACATCTCACAAATTATTCAAATGTTAAATATGTTTACAAATATTTCAGACTTATTAGGCAGGAACTATCAAAGTGAACTGCATTTTAGGCCCCTTATCTCAGCTTATAAATTTGCTGGTTTAAAATTTTCCTTAGATATAACCCATGTTTTACTATTTGTAGGCTACTAAATAGGTTTATATTCTTGACAGAAAACCAGGGTGAAAATATTAAACCTTTTTATGTGTCGAAAAAGGTATTACTGTAATAATCCGACCAATTTTATTATTATTCCATTCAAGAACCAACTCTCATTCAAAGTCTTAGTACATGATAATCCTGGTATGGCTGTATCTCAACCCTTAATACTGAGATACAACTTCATCAACCTAAATATAATCTAAATTGTTTTATTAATGACATAACATTCACCAACTAACTAATAAAATCCATTATTATAACATTTGCGTGTCTTATTTTTCAACCTAAAAACTTTAGAGAATCATCCAGCTGTACAAATGCATAACACCTTATGATACAAATAAATATGATTTTCCATTATCAAAAAACTTTTACAAAAAGTACTATTTTATAAGATATTTTTCTTATAAAAGCTAGTATTTATTTATAATACATGAGTATAGGGAAATAGAAATCCCTTTAGGTTAACTTTAGAACCATTATATAAAAACCACCGACGGTAGAAGTCCTTTAACGCTTTTGAAATTAAGTATCATGATCGACTCAAAAAACCACGCTGTGAAGCAATATTTCTATATTGTAATGTTGTATTCTTTCAACAATATGGTGATTATCATCAAGCACATTTTAATTTTTTTAATAGGAAAAAAATTATAATTATTAGGATATTGTAGGTACTATTTCAGAATTATACGCACACAAAAATCTCACAGTATCTTACGTTTACATGTCCTGTATATTCAGTTAAGTTAGAAGAAAATAGTTTAACTCGTCAGTGTGTATTTTTTCACTTCTGTGCTATTGAGTTATCTTGAACCAAAGGCAATACGGTATCTCGAATTTTTCCCTTTGGTCAATCGTTTCTTTGGGAGGAATACCTTTTCACGGTGTGCACGAATCATAGTACATTTAACAAAAATCCGTCTTAAAAAATAGAAACAATCCATTAAAAAACAAAGAGGCCATTTTGTATCTTTCTTTCAATTGTTGATATTCCCATAAAAGAGAAACTAAATTGTTATAAAATCATATTAAGCTGTACAACGCTAGGTTTTCGGTTTGGTTACCAAAATACCATTTGTTGGGAGTTTTTTTTTTCAATTGTACATTATTTAAACAATATTTATTGTTTGAAAACAATTTACTACTGCAAGAGCTTTAGTATGGCCGATTGATTGGGATTGTTTGATAATTTATTCTGTTTATGTTCAGAACAAATTATAAAGTATATGGTGTTAGCAATGATACAATAATCCAATGTCTCATCAATTGGTTGGTACACATCAATTTGTAGATCATCCACTTGGTACGGCGACAATAGTGTTAAACAAGCTTAGCATACATCAACACAAATAAGGTAATAGAGTTAGTTCATCGATCTCATTCCAAATTAATTCGGGCCAACTGTAAACGATAATTTATACCTCTTTTAGTAAATCTTAAGTACCAATAACTTGAAATTAACTATTTGAATGATAATAATCAAAGTATTCTTTCTTGACTACCATTCAGTGAAATATTATTATGGGTTGTAAGCCTAAGTTGGTAAAAACTCTTGATTTGACTATCTTTATTTCTTAGATTCCAATTTTATTCTTTTGTATAGTTATTAGTTCAATTGTTTGGAGAAAACGATTAAGGATCAATCTACAAACTATTAATACATGCAGCGTACGTTCAATAGTAATCGATTTTGATATTCACCGTAATCTTTTCGATACCCGATTGCATATCATATAGATTATGTATTTAAATAGTAGTAACGTTTTTTCAGGTGCCAGAAAGTTGTTTTTCATTTCAATGGGGATGGATTTTCCTTCCCATTGATCGATTGACGCAAACTTTGAAATATAAACTTAAATATGACGCACTAAATTGTATTACGCTTGACTTTTGCCTATCGAAAAATATCTAAAACATTACAGAAGTTGGTATTTGACTATGTACTAAACTATAGCTCCAATACTCTAGAGATTATTATTTCCAACTGTCATAATTAATCGAATGGAAACAAAACTGCCTGAGACTTAACAAAGACCAGATTTACATTTGTAATAAGAGAAACGGCTTTGGTTTTATAACCCAACATGGCTGAAAAGGGAGAGCGTTATCTTTTGTTTAAAATAAATGAACAGATTTTAAATGAAAAGAAAAAGATTAACTTACTCATGTCAATAAAACTCGTTCACAAGTCGAATACATTCTAACCTTACCATAAATATTTTGAAATTGTGTATTATTTATATCTTTTGTCCTGAAAAATACAATAACGTCACCTTTTTACTTAATAGTTCTAGGTGGAAAACATATATTTATCCACACAATACAGTTAAACAAACTCTAATTTGTGTTTCAGGTAATTTCTTGCTGAAAGAAACAATGAGTAAAAGTTAATCATAAGTCTCTAAAATTTTTTTTATATATTTAAAATTTATGATTTTATTTATGCCTAATTTTACTTTATAAGACATATTTGTATCTAAAAAAAGGATTTTAGGTTACAAACCTGTCGAAATCCTAATTCAGTAGTTGTGAGATTTCAATTAACTAAGGTTTTTTTTATTTATATATTTATGTTTAAATACATTTCACGTATTGTATCACTTTTGATATATGTCATGCGTTGCCTGTATTACAATAAAATAAAATAACTAAAAATAAAGATTCGTCGCAGTAAATCAACAGTAAAACGCATTCAAAGCATTGTAAGATTAAATAAAAACAAAGTAATGCCTTTCAAAATAACAATGAAGTTATAAGTATTATAGAAAGAAAAATAAAATTACTGCGATCTAAGAAACGGGGTTTCCCTGTTATATTGGGAATGTGAGGTAGTTGAAACTCTTAAAAGAAGAATTGTAAAAAGTAAAACTAACTTTAATTTACGAAAACTTGAAGACACCTCTTCGGTCGTTCTTGAAGTTTTTAAGTTGAAACAATAAGTAATTAGGAGTGTTCTTGACAACAAATGTAACGGATACTTCTTGTTAAAAGCTGAAGCGTGGTTTTTAATCTTTTATTAGATAACTATAAAATCTTTTTGCATGGTTACCGAGTGTTTTTAAAATGTGTTTATATAAACATGATGGTTTAGTATAGTACACGGTTCTAGTACAAGTGTATGGCTTTAATTTTAGTCATATCAAATCAATTCTCATTGACTAAATGTTATGACTGAAGCAAGGGCTAATATACCTCCATTCTTTAACCTTATAAAGTGTATTACTTTTAATCATGACGAGTTACTGATTAAAGAAAATAGTTTAAACAACTTTAAGTACCTACCATCATACATCCGTATTAATCTACCAAAATCTTGGTAAAAATACATTCCAATAGCTTTACGTACATTAGCTTTGATGGACAGTTTTCATGCAAATCCTCATATGTAATTTAACACAATTCGGTTTAGGTTGTCCTAAAACTGTAGAATTGGAAAACTTGTTTTCATCAATCCGTACAAAATGTAGCAATTTTTTATTACAGGTAATATCAACTATAATGATTGTTTCCTAAGCTCTACTTTTAGATCAGCTGGGTTTCCCTTGCTCTAAATTGACATTTCCTTCCCCCTGTTTTCAATCAGTTCTCAACGTGCCTAAAGTACACTAGTCACGATTTAAATCACCGTCGTATAATAAAAGAACCGTATAAGAACTTGTACCGAAAGTGACTTCCCATAATTCGGTCAAAACTTTCAAGTGCTCAGCTTCATCTCGTACGTAAAATACATTTACACACGCTCAGCTTTGCTTCACACGTAGATTTGGTGTTCCTGTGTTTGGTTTTGCGTCACACGTGATACTTGAGGGCACACTGGAAATTTCCCCTACTGAAATGTTTTTAATGGCCATAGCTTGAAACAATATTTAATACATGCCAAATCTTTATCCAATGTTTGTTAAAAATTACTATATAGTAAAAGATGATTTTGGATTGGCGTATTGAATATTTCGAGTAAGTGAATGAGGAATTTTACTTTATCGGTAGGTACAATATCAAAGTTTACTACTTTATTTACCATTATAAACTTCATAGATAGAAAGAAAAGCTATATAAATAGGGAGATAAAGTGTTTTTTATATTGTTAATCTAACCATAATATATTAAATTAAAAAGTTAAAATATAATAAGAAACACGTGTACGTTTACATACAGGTTTGTCAATCGTTACTATCATAATATTTTCAAACGAAGCAACATGATACCGTCGCAAAACTCAATACAGTTGTAAAAGCTCCAATTAGTCCACTGCGAGATCCCTTTGTTCAACAACCAGACAAATATCAGCTATTATTTGCTGCCAATCTATACCCGATGGGAACACATGAGCTTTATTCAACTAAAATACATAGGATAAACTTATGACATACTAGCTGTAACCCGCGGGCTTTGCCCCGTTTAACTTCTTAATTTTCAAGATTATCTCGTTCACATGGCTCAATCACGTCCTGGTTGAAGTTTGTTCGCTACGCTCACTCACCTTTAGGTTGGAGCTCGTTCGCTACGCTCACTCACCTTTAGGTTGGAGCTCGTTCGCTGCGCTCACTTGCCTTCAGGTTAGCTCGTTCGCTTCGCTAACTCGCCTCCAGGTTGAAGTTCGTTCGCTACGCTCACTCACCTTTTTTGGTTGCAAATTAGCTGTTGTCATAAATGTAAAAGAAATAATAGTGCTGCACCCTGTTGGTAATCCTTGTAACTTTAATGATATTGAACATCATAGAACAGAACCAACTTGTTTAAATGAAACAGCTGTTAAGATTCAATAATTCCATTTCTCATAAGGTTAACATGGGAAACTCCAGAGCCACTGGGGCGGAGCCCGAAAGGATTTTTGAAATAAGAATATGCCTATATGTTAATCGGGAATGTGAGCTATCATCATGCCAAATTTCAGCCCAATCCGACCAGTAATTTTCGCGTTCACTTGTCACAAACATACATCCATACATCCATACATCCATACATCCAAACTTTCTCATTTATAATATTAGTAGGATTCAATAGAAATATTAATATACAAGTTGTTCCATGTTTAGCATATAACGGTCTGATTTTTTATCCTAGATACGTAAAAGTATACAAAAAATATTTTTAATTCTGTCTAAATGCTGTAATGTTCTATTTCAATTTTTCTCAAGTAATGCTTCACAATAACAATACCATCAGGAAATTGTCAGAACCATAAAAACTAAATAGCTTAATCAACATAGTTCAATGAAACAAAGTTAATCGGTACAATTTTGTATGGCCAACTGATGGGATCGAGTCATATTTCATAGCTTCTGTTGAAGTTTAGCCCCAATAACCTTGACAACGTAGCCCATAATTTTAACTTAATAACTCTCTTATATGGCATTATAATTGCCTCACGTTCACCAATAACATTTGAAGCTCACGTGTGTTCCCAAACACGATACATATCAAATTCCGAGCAGCCTGTATTTGACAATTAAATTCAAACACATACATTCTCTATATAGCACAAAATAAAAAATAAGACGCTTTTTTTGTTAACTGGTAACCAAAACTCACACTAAGCAGTAGATCTATTGAACATGTGAATTCTGATAAAATAATTATCTGTAGCCAATTAGAACCACTGTTTTAATGACAAACTATTACGTTTCCATATTTAGTTGGAAAATGACAGTAAATACTTTGTTTGCATCCAAACAGCAAAAATATAAACCCAAATTAACTAAAGAAAAATGCATTTTCATTGGAATATTTCCTAGTTGTAAACCCAACTTCTTTAAACGGTACATCAAACCTCTAATACTACCTATTTACAACATAACATAAGTTATTGTAGCTTAAGAGACTACAATAACTTACTTAAAACATCAGATACCTTTTAGTCGTAGCAATTCGGTTAGACTTTCACCCTGCCTCGTTTCTTATATAACATATATTCACTCCACATCTATTTGATTTATTTACTCCATCTATTTGATGGGGGTTATAAAACAGTTTTTGTTTTGTTAATGTAAGTGTATATCTGGTATAACAGAATATATTTGCAAAGTTGATACAAATCATAATGGACTCTCAAAACAAAAATTATTATTGTTATTGTAACACAAAATTCAGGATAAGATTCATTCGCATATAACTTGTTATTATGTATTTTATTATTTAACGAAATTCTCACGATAGATATTTATGATTTGTATATTTATCTTATAAAAAATCTTTAAAATATTAATATAAATAAAATAAAAAATACAATTATTATTGTACCTTTCAAAGTGGTAATATTGCATAAAACTTAATAACTCCCCAAAAATCTTTAATTCTGTATGATTACGAATAAATTACAGACTATTTGTATAATAATCTAAAGGAATGGTTGGCTTTAACAACACCCTATTCCCTATTTCACCATGGTTGGCTTCAGTGTTTTTAGATTGAGGTAACACAAAGAACCTTATATAAACTTGTTTGAAACTAAGAGTATGCCTTGTTTGTAAGTTTATGGCTTGACCCTAAAATAGCCTTTGACTTCGTGCATGGTTTAATATTCTTTTATGAAAGGTTGGTAGCAAAGTAAAATATCAAATCAAACTAGTGGCTTGTAGGGACATAAGTCCCTAAAAATTTCAAATGTAAAACAACTTTTTGCAATACCGGTATTTAAACAAACTCAGAATAACATTATCTATGTGTCAGAATAGGCATCCCTACACCATATCTTTTGTGTAAAAACCAGTTTGTTGTTCTTCTCTTTGTTTGCTTTTGTTGATGTCATTTTCAATAAATAATTTGAATCACTCCAGTGGTTTAACATGAAAAGGCAGCAAATATATCATTGTTTGTGAATAAATACTGGTTTACTAAGGTAGCTTTGGTCTTGTGGTTAATGAGGATAAATAAAAGCTTCCCTGTTTGGAATTTTTAAAATTCATTGGAGGTTCGCCTTCAGATGAATTGAAGACGCCTGCAATTTCATCTGCAGTAGGCTTATTATACCTACGACGATCCATATTTATCCTGTCTACAAACCTAAGTTCTAATTCACTGTCACCTTGTACAACCATTTATTCCGAAGCTCTTTTGTAAATTTGTGCAAATGGATTTTCTAATAGAATTTCAGCTAGTTTTGACAATATTTCAGGTTTTAAGTCACTATTTTCTCGACGCCTTTGACGAATTTCTGTTGCTGTTGATGTGTCAATAATGTACAATTGGCCATACACGGGGTCTTCATCATGTTGAGGCAGCAAATCTGAGATTGAACGATAAATCTGTCCTTGAATTTTGAAACAGTATGGTCCTTTTCCTGGAATATCTTTCTTACTGGCTGAAAAATAAGCAAAAACCATCGCACTGTTGCATTGTCGAATGAATTTATACAGTTGTGGGCTCTCTTCAAACAAACTTTTAAGTTCTACATTAGTTTTTGACTGAGGAAGGTTAATAAGTCCGTTATGGCAACATGTCATAAAATGATTATTCGTTAGTTCTTCTCTAAAATGAAGAGCACTACATTGAATGCACTCTTGGTCCAATAGTCCTGCATCATGGATCTTTACATTTCTCTCGTCTACCATGGGTCTCCTAAAAAGGGGTTGTAACATATCTTGATTAAGTTCGTCATTATCTACTCTTGCTCTCCTACGCGCACTGTCATTCCTATGAACAGTTCCCCGCCTTTGTGGTATTCCCCTGGCGCTCATATTAATTACAGTACTTATAATGAAAAGAATATATATATCCAGCAGCCTACATACCAAAACATCTTGAATCCCGGGTGATTTTATAAAAGTATGATCGAATATGATTACTCTACGTTGTATATTCACTGCACTAAAAAAATTTACTTACGAAGGAATGCAAATACACCATTTTAGAACCAATAACATTTATAGGTTATTTTAGTTGTATATATTTACACAACCTTAACCTTAAAATGTGTAGAAATATAAAGAAAACAACATCATTTAAAATAAACTTGAACATATGATTTAAAAATAAAAACAAAACAGAAGTTAGATTTAATTTCGACTCTTTGATTATTTATACAGAATATTTATTCTATGTCGTTTATTCCTTTAACACGACAATAACGTTAAAGCATGAAAAAATGAAACTTGAGTATATGATTTAAATATAAACAAAGAATGCAGACGTTTTTCCGACTAATCTTCAATATTTCAGTTTTATTATAGTATACATTTCATAGTTGACTGGCTAAAAGTAAACCAAATGCGTGTATCGATCACTGTTTTCAAATCTGTGGCACAGCTGTTTTAATTTCAAAAGATGTAAACAAATTAAACCCCATGTTGTTTTAATGGGAAAAGTTTTATTCTGTTGCGAATTTATGGTAAAAAAAAATAAGAAAAATGAATAGTTTTCCCTCAAAATTCACGTCAAGACCTTTAAAATAAGACCCCTCCCATCCTTCTACGACCATCCAGTCACTCACAATTTCTTTACAAAAATTTGACTTACGGACATATATATATAGATATTCAAAGATAATAAATACCCATAGTTTTGTTTTTCACCTATACATTATTAGTTACCCTTATACATAAGTACTGTGATTTCTTTTGTAAAAGACATCTCCATCTCTCTAGATATCTCTAGTTTTTTTTTTTTTTTTTTTTTTTTAGATAACGATATATTTACATCTGACATGTGATTCAGTTTCTCTTTCTTTGAATGTTATACTTTGTATTTGTTATTATTATAAATCTTTTAGATGTTTGACGTTAAAGTACCCTATGGACTGATCTTAAATCATGTCATCTAATAATATAACTGTTTGCCTAAAATATTGTTAACCAATAGTTATAATTCAACTTTAAATCTTGTAACATTTTTTTTTTCATTTGGGCAATAAACTATGAATAACTTCTTGATCAGCATTGTACGTGTTATTAAATTTACGGAAAGTAAATAAAGATACGTCTTATAACACTTAAAACATATATTTACGCTCATACTGTTATTCACAAGATGGTAAATATACAAAAGATGGTAAGTGGTGATCGATTTCAATTGGACACTCCAATCATCATCAGACCCAATAGGTGAATACATCCTAATTCGCCTATTTGGTCTGATGATGATTGGAGTGTCCAATCGAAATCGATCACCACTTACCATCTTTTGTATATTTACCGTCTTGTGAGTAACAGTATAAGCGTAAATATATGTTTTAAGTGTTATAAGACGTATCTTTATTTACTTTCCGCAATAAACTATGTTAAAAATATTTGTTTATCTAATCACTTTTAAGTATGTTACTGTATATTGAAACATAAAATCACTTTGAATTAAAATATTTAATTGCTTATTAATTTAATTATAACAAGTGATTGAACAATAAGTAATATTTATTTAAATGAAAATAGCTCGTTGAGGTATTATGTAAGTATGAGGAAAACTTTGCTGTGAACTCCATACATTCAGGTAGCTTCCTATTTGCAGGATACTAAGGGACTGGACGGTAGAATATTGCGGTCATAAATAACACTGAATGATTGGACCAGGTATTACGAGGAAGGCTCGCTGAATAATTGTTGAGAGAGAATGTGATTTCTCATATTTTTACATACCCTATTTTATACGATAAACTATCGTATAGGTGTTAGTGGTAGGATTTTATAGATAAAATATTAAATATTTCCGTTTACATTACTTATTTTTTTACTTACAGATGTATCTAAAGCTCAAGATTGTTTTAAATCACGGAACGTATTGTTATAGGCCATAGTTAATCTGGTAAGCATTTAAACTACGTAACAATAAAAATAAACTAGTAAATAACGCCAAATATCAGCATTCAAACCATAACTTCCCAGATATAAGCACAATAGTTTTATTACTCTAATAATCACATTCGTATACATTAGTTTTGTATGTATGATTTTATAAAATTTCAGTATTAATATTAAGTTGAGGTCATATAATAAGTAATTTAGGCTAAATTCAAGGAATTTTGGTTATTTTTAGAATGTATGTTATTTAAGTAGTTTTTAAATTATTATTTACTTTTAAACGTGATAGATTTTGTATTTCTCAATCAACTAATCGATGGTAAAAGTTTATAATAATTGAGCTAATAATAAACGTTCATAGTGTGAACCAGAAGTGATATAATTATTATGTGTACATACCCTATCAAAAACCATACTACACGCCAACTATCACCTTGACGTAAAATAGTACGTAAATTAAAGGATTGTGCAAATTCATACCGTGTCTTTGTTACGAATATGTGTTTTTAAAATAGGATAGTAACTGTTCGAAACACGCCGGTTATAAAGAGATACATAGATGAAATGGTTAATTAAAGCCCTATTGGAATCAGAAACCTGATTGGAAACAAGTATTAGGATAAAACCCTAAAGCCCTCTATTGATACTTCTTTTCTATTCCGTCAAAAACTGTATTAGTTTTGTAAAAAATTAAATGGCATATAGTTTTTTATCCTAGTAAAAGGTAATATGCCCAGTAATATAATATATAAAATGTATTATTATTTTGTTAACAATATCGGTACAATTATTTATCTTTTTCAACATGTCTACTTTTGGCTTTATTACAAACCGTTTGATAAAATTTTGGTTCCTGCTATCCTCTAGTCCACTTATCTCATCGAATGTGGTTTTATATTTTGCAGTAGCCTATTTAATTCAATACTACTGGTTTTACGAGAACACATTTCCGCTTACAAATACAGTTTGGCCACTTCATCATCCATTTTGAAGTCGTTTACAATTAACCTTTTTTATAGGGTTGTGTTAGTTTCATACGGGTTTGCTCATCCTTCTTGGTAAAGTTATACTTATTGACTGTTATGAATTAAAGTTAGTGATAAAATTGAGCTTATTACTCTTATGATAGCATTCTACTTGGATGGTTATTTTTTCAATGGCTGCAGGAAATATAAAGGAAGCTGACTGGCTTATATAGGAGGCCTAAGGTGTACTCCTATATAGACCTGCAAATGATATATTGTCAGCTGGTTATTGCCAATTAAATACTGCAAGAGTTTTCTAAATGCCATCAAATATTTCTTTGTGCTTCTTTAACAAATGTTCACCTTTATTTTTGTTCTATTTCTCATATTCTTTGGAAAATAATAGATTTCAAATTCTGTTTGTAAGAGATTTATAAGTGGAATTAAAGAATGCAATTTCATAAATCTTGTTTAAATACGACTTTCACAACACTTAGACTCAGTGAACCCCTTACACCCATTTCTAAAACAACCTGGGGCTGGTACATTAAGCTTGGTTGTGGTACAACAACAACCTCAGAAACCACAAATGTTACCTTTCACCACAGAACCACAGATTTATTGCGTGACTTTCCCATCAAATAAAATAGATAGTCATTCCTCTTAAAGAACACCTCGTCTAACCACATATTGTGCCGATTTACAAAAGATGTGAACTGTAAATTTTGAATCAGTTTTAAAAATGTTATTAAATTAAAGATAGGTAAATATTATTTTTAACACTTAAATGTCTTTAACCTTTAGCTAGTAACTCATTTGTTTGCACAATACATGCAAAATTCAGTTTTTATATTGTGTTTTATAAATTATTACTGACACACTATTTCTTGTTTCTTAAAGACTGTACAAATATCAATATTTGGATATTATCCTATACATCGAATATGTAATATGCTACTCTACGCAAGAGAGTAGGCGTTGGCCAGGACGCTTATGATGAATAAATTAAAATTACTAAAAGCTGTATAAGTCCTTACTCGACCATTATCTACAATATGTTTTTCAGGTCTAAAGATACATTAATTGACTTAGTAAACCACATCTAACGTGATTATAACTTTATTCAATAAAATGTAACCCAATTGTAAGTGCTTTTTTTCATTTTCCCCACATTTAACATTGTAAAATATAGTTCCCGTATTCAGCACGTATAGCGTCTAGAAAAAAATACGATCCAATTGTACAGATATTTTTTTGCATATTCAAAAGATTGAACTATAAATTATAATCTTTTACCTAACGTTATTCTGTACCCTACGAGCAATTTGATTGAATAATATTCGTTATAATTATGGAGTGTATTTTTATATATTTATTAAAAATATATTTTTTTTTGTTTTAAAATATCTTTTTTCTGTTTTGTCTGAAATATACTCTGACAGCACAAGTCGCTCTTTTAATACACCTGAATAGTAGTGGATACATAGGGCTGCTGAGGAGTGACGTCACAAGAGCCATGTGGTGCTTAATTGACTGTTAAGCATCTGGTGGTAATGGTGCGTGACCTAGCACGTGGTGTGGTGGGTTACGGTATGGTGACGTCATGCTGACGTGTCAGACCTAGGGTGGATCGATATTTTCAAGGTTATTGTTGTGGTTTAAAAAAAAATCAGCATATCGGTAAAGGGATAAGTACCGATATGCTGATTTTTAATTCTTTATTGAAAAATCAAAATTTACATAAAAGGAATATAATTGTTTTGAAAACTTAAACCTAATACAGATCTAAGCTAAACTAAACATTTGGATCATAGAAGTTATAGGAGATCTACTACAGTAACAACAGTTGTCAAATTGTCATCCACACATGTCGCAAGCGAAACAGTGTTTGCATTGGTAAGAAGAGTAAATTACGATTTTTTTGTCCATGCATATTATACACTCAAAGTTTGCTTCTTTTATTGGAAACATAGTAGGAATTTTGTTAAATTTGAGAAATTAGCTATATATACGACATAAAACTGTTGGAGATAACTATTTGTACATGTTACCTTTGCAATGTTTGCGATATAATTTGTTGTTAATGAGATGTTGTCTTTAGCTAGTTCCACTACAGACTAATGAGAGACCCATCATACACATTCTTTTATGCTGTTTATGATTGCTATCTGGTATACAGCAAACATTCGCAATTGAAATATTTCCACTTTTGTCTTTGCATTTTATAAGATCGTCAAGTGAAAAGTTTGTTATTATGTACATATTACGAAAAGTGTTTGGATTTTGGTTTGCAATGTTTCTGTGAGAAAACTTATTAAAAACCACTATTTTATTATGTCACCATTATAAACATAAATTCAGAACTAAACTAAAATATCACTTTAATCCTGCAAGGTGTATCAGCTATTTAACTGGTATGGAAAAGTAATGTACACAGTGTTTCTACTTCTTCGTGAACAGTTGGCGGTACATGCGGGCAGAGCATTGTTCCACTAATTACAACCATGTGCCACATTTGCAACATAGTACCTTATATTTCTAAGACTTGTTTATTCATCCAAATCGTTATGTTTTTGAATGATTTTTAAAATAACAAACATTTGGTATATTGTACATTGCTTAATGTTAGACGTACAAACGATCAAGCTATATAAAAACAAATTTCCCACTCTTTACCCTATAATTTACTATTTATTTAAAGCAAATGTTAACTCTCATTACTCTTGGTTGTATTGTAATCCAACGTATTTCTGTTTATCGTTTGTCCTTTTGTGAAACTGTTTGAATGTTTTTTTATTGCTAGTTGTAGTACAGAAAACTATTCAATTTAACTAATTTCACTGTTAAATATGTTCAAATGTTAGGTAAGGCTTCTTTCACCGTCAACCAGTCTTTCTAATATATCTATCACTTCATTGCTGAACATGAATCTTTTTACACTGTATGATATTATATAAGCATCGGTTTATGACCTAGCACGTGACCTAGGACATGGTGTAGTGGGTTATGTCATGGTGGCGTGTCAGAGCTAGGGTGGATCGATATTTTCAAGGTCGTTGTTTGGGTTTAAAAAAAATCAGCATATCGGTAGTGGGATGAATACCGATATGCTGATTTTTGTTAATTCTTTATTGAAAATTTAAAATACACACAATATAAGGAATATAGCTGTTTTAAAAACTTAAACCTAATACAGATCTAAACTAAAAACACTTGGATCATAGAAATTATAGGAGCTCTACAGTAACAACAGTTATCGAATCTCCATCCGCATATGTCACAAGCGAAACAGTGTTTGCATGGCAAGAAGAGTAGATTACGATTTTTGTTCATGCATATTATACACTCGATGTTTGATTCTTCTATCGGTGGGGGTACAGCAATGTTGTTTGTTGGAATCCTTTTCTTTTGTAGGGCGTTTCTTTCGGTTCTGGATCTCATTTCGTTGACGAAATCTTGTCCTTTGTGTACCAATACGAACGGACACTTGGGAAACCATTTCGCGTGTTCTTCCCAAGGATCATCGATATCTTGCCAATGGTGTAGTCCACCACCGCAGTAAAAACAAATCGTTTGGTCCTTTTTTCCTGCGTAGAAGAATCCTGCTTCAGCGAGTTCGATTCTACATTCGCTAACAAAACTTCTCGTTCGGGCGTGTATGTACGAGTTGATCCTATCATTTTCTTTTGAATATTCAGGATGTTTTATACACCACGACATGTTACTTCGAGCTCCGATGAGAGTAAAGTGGATAGTAGTAGGTCTCGCATCGTCCTTTTATGCGGTAGGTACCTTATTTTCGTGGAATGAAAACCAGCTTCTGATTGGTTGATTACAGCAGACGTTGCAATGTTCAAGGTCATCCAAAGTAAATTTTAAAAAACAACATATCGGTATTGAAACAAAATACCGATACGATCTAGCTTTTATTTTTCCCATATTTATTTCAAACATTTAGATAAACATATTTACAATAAACATTATTTTGACTACGCTAAATTATTACATTTGCAAAAACTAAACCTAAGATACAAATCAAATGAAGGTGAGGTGTAATGAAGAGGGTTCCCGATGATGGTGGTGTAGAATGCTCCTGTTTTGACTTGTGGTCAGGTCGTAAATTTATGGAGTTATTTCGTACTGAAGGAGTAGATTGATTGTGTTTAGTCTCGTTGCAAAGATTAGGTGTAATGGTGTAGACTTCTGATTGTAGCGGTGGGGTAGAGCACTCCTCGTCGTAGTCAGACCCGTTGTAATCACTAAAGTTCATAAATGGTAAATATTGTCCATGCTCCTTTAAGAATATCCCCCTCGTTTGTTGATGTTCAAATATTAAATTCCAATCTAAATGATCTTTGTAGTTTTCGATAAAACTTTCAGAAAGGTTTTGATATTTACAAATTTCCTTCCAACAGCAGTTGTTGAAAGTAGGAATCATCTCTACGAGTATTTCTTCTGAGAACCGTTGTCTTTTTAAAACGTGAAACCAATTCACCCTGTGAAAGTACATCCTCAACATTTCTATAGTGAAAATGTAGTGCAAAGAAAGAAGTTCCCAGTCCATAAACGTGTCGAAACGTTGCACAAAACTATCGGATAACACTCCGTGAGGAAATCGAGGTTCTTGCGAGATTAAACTCCAAGCACTCACGTTGGTACCCATCGTGTTATCGTGAACCTTAGAGTGTGCAAACTGAACGCTGGAATACTGTGGCAACCCTTTTATGTGATTGTAACAAACTTAGGTGTAGTGATGTTTGCAGATTTAAATTTGAAAATTTAAACCTAGAGATATTTTTTTGTTATTCAGATGATCTGGTTTCATATGGTTTGAGAACCAAAGCTAGCTCATTAAGTAAACGTGTGATGTTACTTCTGTTTAAGCCAATGCTACAACAAACACAAGTATCGGGACCACAAGTTGCATCATCGTTTGACCATGGACATTCCTTATAATGCTCACCATATTTGGACTTTGTTTTTGCTGACAAACCATGCCTATCTATTTTTCTCTGGATTTCAATAATGTTTTTGATTATTCTTTCGAACTTCAGTACAGCTTCTAAATTCCAACTCACCAACCCTAGTGCAGGATGTGTTAAAACTCGATACAATTCGTTGTTCATGATGGGTTTCCTTTAGCTGGTTCTACTTCAGACTGATGAGCGACCGATGTTACACCCCCCTTTTATGTTGTAAAGTTCAAGGTCATCCAAATTTGTTAAAAAAAAAAACAGCATATCGGTATCAAAACAAATACCGATATGCTGTTTTTTTACTCTTTATTTATTTATTAAATCTTTTACAAAAGTACATTCTACAAACAGAACTTAAATCTAAGGACGTTGTGACATGTGAAGAGATAATTCTGTAGAGTTGTTTCCGCTTGACCCACGAGACACCAGGTACAGGGATCCGGGTTCGATGCTTCTCAGATCTTCATTTTGTAGTAGATGTACAAATCGTTTAGGTAGAAATACTTGAAACTTCGGTTCATCCCCCGAAGTAAATGGTGCATCACTTAAAGAAACCACGATGGCATCCCCGATGGAAGTGTCAATCTTCTTGATATTGTGAATTGTATAATGTTTGTTTTCTTTTAGTTCTGAACACTTTTTAGTAAGTAAACAGTTTGATTTGGACTGTGCGTTGAATTGATCAACAAACGTTTGTAGGAAATGTGAACTCATGATTTATTTAGTTCGTCGTTGTTGCTAGCTTGGAGTCTAGAGTAATACTCATGCATTGTCAAGGTTTGCTCTTCGTATTTATACCCATCGCTACCCCCACCACTCCTCATTGGCTCCAAAAAAGCTGCTAATCGGTATACATTTTTCAATGCGCACTGTGATTGTGTATGTTGTTTGTTTTTTACTAGTCGACATATATTTTCCAACTTGGGAGATTCGAAATTCTTATCCAATATCACGTCGTAAACTTGCCGAGTCGTATATGCTTGTATCCAATTACGTTTTTCTAATCCTCTTGTGTATACAGTTGTAAACTCATTACAAAAATGATACATAATATTTTCGAGACTCTTGTAGTTTGTAAACCCTTCACACCAATCGATACTATGGAAGTATCTCGTAGTCCATTTATTGGTTCTTTTCGTTTTACTGTTGAGATTATTAAATGCGAATGGAGGTTCAAATAGAAATGGAAAGACAATTCCTGTATTTAAATCTAGGAATACTAGTTCCTTTATGATATATTCATTTTTGTTTCCTCGAAAAGCTTGAAATTCCACTACACAAGGTTTTTCTTGAATCTCTTCAACTCTGTCAGCGAAGGAAATCTTCCTCTCCATATCGTTTTAAGATAACAACTGGTTTCCACACCACGGTAGATCCCTTTTTTATAGATCAGGCCGTACAGTTGTCAGCGCGTTGGTGTATATTTAACGTGGGCACCTTCCCCCCAGTAGGCCTACCCCACGTGATGTTAACATATTTGCTGTCCTGTTTACATCGGCTACAGCTTATCTGTTGTTTCCTTTTTTATTTCTTCTATTTTTCTCCGTCTTGCAAATTCATTACACCTTTAACATCACTCGTCTGTTCTGCTACTGTTGAAATTGTTTCGTGGTTTTCCTCCGTCACTTGTTCCTCCGTTACACTCACAGAACTAGATCCTTCTATCTTTTCTTCGTCGATGTTTTCCCTCTGTTCCAACGCGTTAACTTGTCTCCACATTTCCACCTCTTCTGGTATCCGGTTGAATATCGATGTATCCACAGGTCCATGCAATATCTGAACGTCGGGTTGTTTTTCCATCGTTTCCACTAAGTAATCTTTCACGACAGGGGAAGAAAAAACTAGCTGCCTCATGTATCTTGTTATCGATGATGTAGAACAACTCAATAAATAAAATTCAGAATTGGTAAGTAAAATTCTTTCATCGTGTTTGGTTAGCTCCCTAAATCTAACTTGCTGCTCCCCTCGCTGTTTAACAACATCTATCTCGATGTCGCAGTCTGAGAGCCTGATTGCAGTTTTTCTTCCAAACAGATTGTTCTCCAAATAACATTCTATCAAATGCAAATGTTTAATAAACGATTCCCAAGCATTTTCCGAAAACAACAAAGTTTTAGCACCATGGTTCAATAGCACTGTTGGAGAATAATCCAACGGTTTGTACATACCGATAGATATAATTTTTGTCATACATCTTGAAACTGGATATGATATACGAAGAAATACTTCTATCAACTTGTGTAGTGGCATTTCCTCTTCTTGTTTCCTTTTCCTTTTTCCGATTACCTTCGTTACGTTGTTGGTGTTTACATCATTTTCTGTACGTGATTCTTCTTCGTTAAAATATAAAAATTCAGATACCGCTTCTTTACATTGGTTTTTGTTTTCTTTATCTTTTAATAACATCGTTGTTGTTGTATCCGTTGCACACTGCGATGATCCCATCTTTGAAAGCGATGTTTTCCGTACTGAGAGTATGGATAAACTGAAGCTTTCCGTTTACTCCGAGTTTTATTTATACCCTCCCACAACGAGTGTTTCCATCTACAACACTACTTTTACAATTCCTTTTAGAGGGGTGTATGTTTAAATCTTATCATGCAAAATCAAACAATAAGCGGATGTTCCTTCAGGTTTATTTTCATCCAACTCCAATTACAACTTTATATCCACGCTTGAAGATTTTACAGATTCATTTTGTTTGGAACAATCTATAACCACGACTGGAGCTTTTAAGACACCTAATTTGTTAGAGATCTTCTTCACTATCCACCACTACGGTCTTAAATTTTGATAGATTTTTTCTTTGTTCACCATCATACAAAGGTGTGATAGAGCGTTTTTCCTCATTCCAAACAAACTTTGATCCCATGTGTGTTATAAGCTTTCCACCAACGCGATATACGTGTGTGCGAAACTTGTAATCTCCACCACGATATGTTGCAAATCCACTCATACTTGTAGCTTTTGCTATTATTACAGGTTTTGAAGGACTATTTACAACCAAATCAAATTCAACATCACCACATTTAAATATATCCTTTTCAAAATCATATGTCAACGTTTGACTGACAGTGCTTACATCATTTTTGTTAATACCTTTAGCTACATGAGTGATTCTTTTATTTTTACCATCGTAGCAACATCCTTCTGGAGGAAAAACAGCTTCCTTGACTTCTTTTACTGTTAACTTAAGGTCATTATTGGAGGATTTCAAGTTTTCAGTTAATGTTGAAAAGCTATTACTCATTTCCTGCAGTTTTTCCAACTTTTTATTTAGGTCACTAAGTCTTTCTTCCAATTCTTTCAATTCCAGTTTATTAATATAGTAACGGGTTAAATAACCTCTTGTTACTGCTTGACGTGCGGTTTCAGGATCCGACGAAACCCTAAACCGTTTAGTATCTTCATCGTCATAATCTTCGTATTCATCTTCCAAATCTTTTCTTTCTCGTTTTTGGGTGTACAGAGAGTGACCAAACTTATCAATAATGTGATGTTTTATCATTGGAGATGTTTACTGTAGAGTATATGTAAACCAAATAAGTATAATCCGAGAACCTAGCAATACTTATACTCCAATAAAAATATTGGACGGATAAGAATGATTTTTCTACTTAAGCTATTTTTAATAAGTGTTTACTTGATCTTGTTCAAATGAAGACAAACTGTTATTCTCTCGTTTCTAAAATCAACCAGTCTGTTATCTTGATCCATAATTTTGAGCGTAATATTACTAATTGTCTGGGTTGTTAATGGCAAGTAAATGACAGGATTAGGTATTTCAACTAGTTTATAGCCGGGTGGTACAGCAGGAAAGAATTGATAAATCACATGAGATTGTTCGTTGTTTAGATATGAGCCTGTCGTCACATTACAAATAACTCTTATTGTGTTTACCTTAAAAATGTCTACAATGTTTTCAGAATAATAACTGATTCCAGGTTTAGCTACAATATTTCCAAATCCTAAAAGTTTTCCAATTGAATTAGGCATGGAAAAATCTACTTCCACAGTACATTTGATCATTGATTGAAGAGTATTGTTGTTAGTTCCTAGTTGAATGTAGTATTTCTTTTCCTTTGTTGTTATTTTGTGAAACTTCTCTTGTATGTAATCTCTTATATCCTGCACCTCGTATGCACCTTTTGGAATAGTAATCACTTTATCACCATCAAAATGAAATTGGTTGTTTGTTTCATCAACGTTTGGTATTGAGTTGTACGATTCAAAACTAAGAAGACCTATTTCATATTCATCAATATTTCCTATTTCAATAGGTGGGAAATAATTTACGGAGAGCACTGAGCTCCTACCTGAAAGTGTCAGTGTCTTGGACATAACTGATGACTAATAAGCATAACAATATTTATTTATAGATGGCTAGTGCTTTTACTAAAAAAAATGAAACATAAATTACCACAGATCAACGTATCATCTAGTGGTTGTTGTCTATTATAATTATAAAATACGTTCTTGACTGGTTTAAAGTATTTAGAAATATTTTCGAAGTTCCTTTGAAGTTACTGATAATTCTACTGCTTTTTACATTCAACATTGTTATTTATAGCAAACAATGAGTGCACTCTATAATAGTTTTAATATTGTTTATTAACTTAACAGACAAGCTGTTATTTTTACAACATTTCTCAATTTTAAGCAATTATCCTCCGATTACGTAGTTTATCAACTAAAGCTACTCATTCGTTTTCCAAAAAAGTATGATCGGCTTCCAATAGCTTCATGTATTAACCGCATTAAGTTAATTCATTTGTTTGCATTGTTGTATTATATATTATGTTAGTGTTAGAAGACTCTTTTTAAATAATCCTTCTCCAGAACGAGTTAAAGTCCGGTATCCTCTTTTCTTTTTTCTTCTATAAATTGGATCAATATCGACTTATTACATTGTTCTTCGTTTAACTCTTCTGACTTCTGATGTAAACATTCCAGAAATGATATTTGTGTATTTTACAGATCTATTCCTAAGTATTGATAAATTTGAGTTATATGCTTTTTCTGTGAAGGTTTGTTCTACTACAGATATTCTTAAACAAAAGTTTGTTCTACTACAGATATTCTTAAACAAAACTAAAAGACGAAAAATAGATTTTATCGGAAATAGCCGAAACAATTATAATAAAGATTTAGTATGTTGTAGCTACCCTTTAAATTCTGAACAAAATAGTAGAACCTTTGATTATACGGGGTGTTTTTTTAAGTGTGCCACCATTGGGATCTCAGTAACTAATGATTCTACAGCAAACTTTAAATGGGGAAGATTCCCTTGTTTTTAAAGAGATTCAAAAATTATTTAATAATATTTTTTGTAAATGGTCACCATTTTCCAATATGGCGGTCAACTTTGAAATTTCTTATAGGACACCCCCCCTATATTTTATCATGTCTTCGGATAGAACATGCAATTTAAAAACTTTATCATTATTGACATTTTTTCGATAAACCCCCTTGTTTAGGAGTTAAAGCCTATGGAACAATAACTTCCGATGTACATTTTACATCATGTAGCTCCTAAACAAGTAGGTTTGTAGCGAAAATGCGAAGTGTAAGTAAGTCAAATAAGTCCTAAAACTGCACCCACATTCCATAAAGACCATAAAAAACGTTAAAAATATTCATTCTATTATTTCAAAAATGGCGACCATTTTTTGCAAAATGGTGACAAACTTGAAAAGTGGAAAACTGTGTATATTTTATGGTCTTATGTATTTTATGTATAGCATTAACTAATGTTATATGGTCAATGGTAGAACATCCATTCCTGTAACAATTACGGTCCATAAACTATTGTAACTTAAATTATTATTTTCCTATAAAACTACATGAAATAAAAACAAAAAATGGATTTGATAAAAACCGTTTATGTTTGAATTACTACATTTGTGATCCTTATGGTATTTAAACAACATGGTGCAACTCCAACATAGTCGCTAGATGTCGATGTAATCGGTAGCAAAACGTATGTATATTTAAAAGAATAACTTATACAAACTGTTGACATTTTGTTTTTAAGACGCAAGAACTACAAAATGATCTATTCTCCACTCTGTATTTTTTTTTAGTCTAGTGTTTTCATAAAATTTATTCAGACGGTTTCGAAAGCAATAAAACGAAAACTATAATATTAGTCAATGTAAATAGTTCAATTTATTGGTAAAAACTGTTTCGGCCTAATTAGGCCTCATCAGGTGGAGATAGACAAACAGCTTAAATATATAAATTGTAAACTGTGTAAATATTGGAAGTTTACAATTTAACATTTAACAGCTGTAAAATGTCACTCACACGACAGTTTTTTTTTTGTTTTTTTTTTTTGTGTTTTTTGTGTTTTTTTTAATGTAATTGCGAACATAAACCAACAAATTATCTATTACCCGCTCTGCGTTCTTTTCGCTTTAACTTTAGTATCAGTTTTAATCATCATCTACAGTTAAGGATAACACTCCTATGAGTCCAGCATTGACAGTATCGATCATAAAAGTTTGGTATTCCATTAAATCCTCTCGGAGAGACGCATTATATATTCGATCTTCGAATATCGGGGATAATGTTTCTTCACTAAAAATGCCAAATCGAAATATGCATCCAAAAAAAGGAGAACCATGGACTGCCAGGTCAAAGAAACTCTCACATACACCATCCATATTGTAAATCATCTTGTTGATCTGCATTGTAGGTGTAGGTGCCAAAGGGAGAATGATATCATACAGTTTAAGCTGTGCTTTTATACGTAACAGTGGAAGAGAAGGGGGTTGAGAGGAAAATGGGGGGGGGGGGGATTAATAGGTATATATGCTATGCAATTGGACGCAACAAGTTTTGCAACGTTTGATGATTTTTAATGCGTTTTACCACAGCTTTAAACTGTTTTAAAATATTTTTTCATTCCCGTATACGTACATTTTATTTGTAATTCAAAAATGGTGTGGTTTAAATAAATATTGTATAAGAAATGAACAACTAAATTTTTTAGGTTCTAATTCCATTTCTATCATCACTCAAAGAATACAAAACCAATACTTGCTAAGCATTTTTACTGCCATGTCAAAAGTAAAAACCCAAATCTTTAATTAAAATACCATCCTATAAAAAAATATCGGTTAAACGTTAATCCAGTATAATGATTCAATGCTTCACTAGAATTGTGATGTCAGTTAACAAAACCTGTATGACAATTATTAGTTATAACATCTTTTAATTAGATGACATACATCTGTCATTAGACCTTAAATGGTGAATGTAGTTTGGATTACTTAAATGTTATTTGTTCCTTTACTACATAAATAGATTCTAGGTCAAGAGTAGATTACTGGTCAAAATAGATTCAAACCAGACTAAAAAAATGTTGACCGAATGAGGTGAATCCATAACACGAACCACGGTGTTCCATCATTCGGTTAAATTTGCACTTACTTTTGCTGCATTAGCCTTACTTTTAACATGGGTATACAAATTATAAATGCTGCAGCAGCAAATGATTATTACTGTTAAAACAGCAAAAGAAAGTTCGACCAATGTCTCTTAATAATTAATTAAAAAATTGGTTAGTTTTTAAGTTACCTCTCTTAATACAAAATTTAAATAAGAATAGCAAACTCTTTCTGCAATATTGAAACACTCCTGATGTTAGTAAAAATTAATAAAAACAAATTTAAATGTTTCTTAAAAAATAGAAAAAATAAGATAAAATATATATGATTAGTCAACTTTTATAGATTAATTTATTGGTAAAAACTGTTTCGGCCTTTTTGGGCCTCTTCAGGCGGAGATAGACAAACAGCTTAAATATATAAATTGTAAACTGCGTAAAATATTGGAAGTTTACAATTTAACATTTAACAGCTGTAAAATGTCACTCACACGACAGTTTTTTTTTGTTTTTTTTTGTTTTTTCTACTTTTTTTACATTTTTATACATTTTAAATATTTCATTCTAGTTTCTTGAATTGATTGGCAATCACTATTCAAATTTGAACTTATTATCATTTTTGTCATATTTAAATAATTTGTTTAATAGTTCGTTTGGTTCAGATGTTCTTAATGACTTCGGAAGCTTAATCCATACAGTTTTTTCTGCCGATTGAAATTTTGCATTACCATTTGCGTCGTAATTGACCAATTTATAGATAAAATTTTTATTTAGCTTGTGCAGCTTCTTTACTTTTTTCTGACTGTTATTTACAGCATTGTTTTGTGGAGTACTTGAAAGACTTGTTTGTATCATTGTTAATTTTTTTTCAATTTCATTAATCTTCTTTTTCAAATCTTCATTATTGTTTTTAGTTCGAAGCAAATGCTCAACTTTTGACTCCAATTCTTGAGAATGAGTCTGAATGTTTCTTAAGTTTTCATCAATTTTGCTATAATTTGTTTTAGGTTTTTTCTCTTCTTCTTTTTTTGTGTGTATGGTACAGAATTCTCCTCTCGTCCAAGTTTGGCATCTTTCACCTTTCTTAGGTTTTTTCACATAGATGTATTTACAAAGATTTTTTGTTGGTTGAGGGGAAATTACAATAATTTTTCTTTTTTCTTCTACCGGTTTGTCTTTTTTTGAAATTTCATTTGCTTTTTCTTTAGCCCTTTCATTTGTGGATTTAACGTCATCTTCATCTTCAGAAGATGATGATAAAACGAACTCGTTACTTGTAAATTTAGATTTTTTTTTGTCTGATGGTTTTTCTTCTTCTATAGTTACTGCTTCCTCAACAATAATATCAAGTAAATTTTGCACTGATGTGCTAGTTTCTACATCACTAACTTCTAAATCTTCTTCTAATTGAGTTTTCTTCTTTTTAGGAATTGATTCTTCAGCTTGTTCTTGTAGCCTCTTCATTGGTGCTAATACTGGCCTGGGCAATGTTCTTTTTCTAAGGCATGGGTCTTCATCCATTTTTATCGAAACGGAACGCTCTGAAACACAGCACACAATGACAAGAGAGCTACCTATGCTGTGTTATATATGATTCCCTCACTTCCCCCACCCTCAACACAAAGGGTTTTTATAAAATGTAAGGATTAAAACTCACATATTTCAGAAATCATTGTTTATCAAAACATTAGAATTAACTTAACTTATTAACTTATGTAATAGTTTAGTTTATCATTATTTGTTTCTTTTGTCTATAAAATGAATCTAGGTCAAGGTCACTCCAGACTTAAAAAAATAAAACCCGAATGAGGTGGATCCGTAACACAAACCACCGTGTTCCTCATTCGGGTTAAAAGTATTCTTACTTTTGCTGATTTTAACTTTATTTTAAATGATAGTATAATAAACAAATGGTGCACCAGAAAATGTTAATTAACAGCAAAAGAAAGATTACTCAGTGCCCCTAAAAGACTAATATAATTTACTGTAACAGTCGTTTAGTTTTTATTAAATTAGGTAATTTAACTTTATTATATTCGATTTGGATATATAATGTTTTGATAATAGTAATTAAGTTATATCCAAAAGCATAAATGACTAGTATAAATTATATCAAAGAACGCGCATTTGTAAAATAATCCTGATGTTTTTTTATTTGAGAAATTTAAAATCTGTATTTTGTATTTCTAATTTTAGGGTTTTAGACAAGGATTAACACTGTTTCATTCAAAAATAATTTTACTTTTGATGTGAGTTGGAACTATTCATGTTTCAAAGATCACAGTTAACGTACAAACTGCTAGAGCTATGTTTCCACAGAATATTTGCCCACATGAATTATTGTTTTACTTTTTAATTTTGTTAAACAATTTCAAAGATATGTTAGTATTTCTCTATGTTGATAAACCACTGGTCACTAAAAATCGCTAAGGATTTTTTTTAGATCCGCTGGGTTTTAGACAAGGATTAACACTGTTTTACTTTTTAATTTTGTTAAACAATTTCAAAGATATGTTAGTATTTCTCCATGTTGATAAACCACTGGTCACTTAAAATCGCTAAGGATTTTTTTTTTAGATCCGCTGGGTTTTAGACAAGGATTAACACTGTTTCATTCAAAAATAATTCTACTTTTGATGTGAGTTGGAACTATTCATGTTTCAAAGATCACAGTTAACGTACAAACTGCTAGAGCTACGTTTCCACAGAATATTTCTCACATGAATTATTGTTTTACTTTTTAATTTTGTTAAACAATTTCAAAGATATGTTAGTATTTCTCCATGTTGATAAACCACTGGTCACTTAAAATCGCTAAGGATTTTTTTAGATCCGCTGGGTTTTAGACAAGGATTAACACTGTTTTACTTTTTAATTTTGTTAAACAATTTCAAAGATATGTTAGTGTTTCACCATGTTGATAAACCACTGGTCACTTAAAATCGCTAAGGATTTTTTTAGATCCGCTGGGTTTTAGACAAGGATTAACACTGTTTCATTCAAAAATAATTATACTTTTGATGTGAGTTGGAACTATTCATGTTTCAAAGATCACAGTTAACGTACAAACTGCTAGAGCTACGTTTCCACAGAATATTTCTCACATGAATTATTGTTTTACTTTTTAATTTTGTTAAACAATTTCAAAGATATGTTAGTATTTCTCCATGTTGATAAACCACTGGTCACTTAAAATCGCTAAGGATTTTTTTAGATCCGCTGGGTTTTAGACAAGGATTAACACTGTTTTACTTTTTAATTTTGTTAAACAATTTCAAAGATATGTTAGTGTTTCACCATGTTGATAAACCACTGGTCACTTAAAATCGCTAAGGATTTTTTTAGATCCGCTGGGTTTTAGACAAGGATTAACACTGTTTTAGTTTTTAATTTTGTTAAACAATTTCAAAGATATGTTAGTGTTTCACCATGTTGATAAACCACTGGTCACTAAAAATCGCTAAGGATTTTTTTAGATCCGCTGGGTTTTAGACAAGGATTAACACTGTTTTACTTTTTAATTTTGTTAAACAATTTCAAAGATATGTTAGTGTTTCACCATGTTGATAAACCACTGGTCACTTAAAATCGCTAAGGATTTTTTAGATCCGCTGGGTTTTAGACAAGGATTAACACTGTTTTACTTTTTAATTTTGTTAAACAATTTCATAGATATGTTAGTGTTTCACCATGTTGATAAACCACTGGTCACTTAAAATCGCTAAGGATTTTTTTAGATCCGCTGGGTTTTAGACAAGGATTAACACTGTTTTACTTTTTAATTTAGTTAAACAATTTCAAAGATATGTTAGTATTTCTCCATGTTGATAAACCACTGGTCACTTAAAATCGCTAAGGATTTTTTTAGATCCGCTGGGTTTTAGACAAGGATTAACACTGTTTCATTCAAAAATAATTTAACTTTTGATATGAGTTGAAACTATTCATGTTTCAAAGATCATAGGTCATGTACAAGCTGCTAGAGCTACGTTTCCGCAAAATATTTTCCACATGAATTATAACATCCCTATGCTTTGAATTCTAAAGTTTAAATATTACTTAAACAATTGACATAACAAAAGTACTAATACTAAATAAACTATTAGAAAACCTCATATGCTAAATTAATGTTTGTAAAACATCTTAATAACATTTATAAACTAAACATAGCTTACTTAACTTAATATTACCCATACGATTATTTGTTAGTACTAGCTACCCAAGCACATGCTATCTACAATGCAACATGCAGCTAAGTGTACATTTAGATTTTGCGATCCTCCTTTAATGCTCCTGGTAGGGGGAGGGACTTCACCTCAACCAATCAGGATCCAGTGTTTGATAATTATATATTTGTTTCACTATGAACGGTTATATTTTCGCAAATTTCAATTGTAAGACTTGATGAAACTAAACAAATTTTTGTTTGATAGCAATTTAGTTATAAATTCATTTAAAGCATTCTAATTTTTCCATGGGTTGAAGTCCAATCTATCACTATTATTTGTTAATATACGTAAACTTTTAAGATAGAATGGCTTCGTGTACAATTCCATTATTTAAATTTAGAACCTAGCCATAAATATTTTACGATTAAACTTAACAGGTAAATAGTAAGTAAGTATTACAATGTTGGTCAGACATTGCAATAATTCTTACATTTTACACAGTTCACCTTTTGATGTTCGACCTCAACTATCAAACGATGAACTGTGTAACAATGATGGCTTGCGCAGTCTCTTTATAGACAGTAGGCGTGGTTTTACTAATTAATGCGAGGGGCACTTCAGTGCGCAGGGTCACCCTATTGGTGTGGGCGTGGTCTACTCAACCAATGAAATGCGGGCATGGCGTGCATAACAATCCTAAAGATTGCATAGAATAAATTATACCAATACAAAGATAGCGCACCTTAATCTTACAGTGAAATTTAACTTTACTTGTGAGTTACCATGATAGCAACGATAAAATATATGATATGTTTGCATTTGAACCAGGAGGTTTAAATAATGACGGTCAAATGTTAAGTATATTATATAATACTAGTGTACCTACCTATTGCTAGAATTCGAGAAATTGCAATGTATTCCAAGCCTTAATTTAAAACGAATAACAGTCGTAATTTCCAACTCAAAAATGATGTAATCAATCACTCGGATACAGTTGTTATCAAAAACTGAAAACACACGTTTTTGTGTGTATCATGTGTTTACTACAAACAGCTGTAATTATTATATAATTAATACGAAATACGCTACATGAAACTTTTGTCGGTTGAACTCCTCAACCATTTATAAACCGATTTTATCCATTGACGTCTCATTGGAAAGAGCGTGTCGCGTAGATTTACAAACTGGCCTTACATTTTTTGGTAAATATTCCCCCTTGGGCTCAGCCCCAGTAGCTTTTTTTAAAGTTCCCCGTGTTATCCTTATGAAGAACATAATTGTTTACATTTTTTGATCAGCTGTATAATTTAATTGAAGTTATTTATTTTTCAATTCCACAAAACGCATTGGGTACATTAAAGAAAGGATTGAATTAAAATATTTTACTACTTTGTAAAAAATGTTATCGCTATAAAAATTGACTGAAATTTGTAAACGTACTGACGACAACGGGTAGTACCACGGTAGGACTATGTAGACTACATTATTATTGACAAAGATCAACATGGACAACCTAATGTGGCTATAAGTGGGAAAGATTTGTAGAATACACTAAAAACCCAGATCAGCTTTTGAAAAATGATTAAATATTTACAAGAAATGATGATTGTGTGGAACTGTTAGGTACGTAATCTATGAGTTGAGTCTTTTTAAACTCATCGGAAATTATAACTTTTATTCGTTTTTAAATAAGTTATTTGTTTTAAAATACTGTAACTACTTTACTTCTTTGCAATTGCTCGATTTCGAGCAACATTTGCGCTAGTTATTACAAATTATTCGTCTGTTTAAGTAAACATAATATTTTCTTCATAAGAAATACATTGAGATTTTGATAACCTGTGGGGGTTAAGCCTGAGCACTTTTATTACAGGAATTGGTAAAATAGGGCGTCTACACAAAAAATTCTTAATTTTGATACTTCGTTTGTAAAAAATCGTTCATTATTAATGGAGGAGTAGTGTTTCGTAGAAATCACCTTCACTCAGTAGGAGGGAATAGAGCTACAAAAAATAAACATGTGAAAAGCTCGTTACTCAAATATAAATTTGCATTGCAATAATAATAATAACATTTAGATTGTGTAGAATAAATAATAACCAACCTTAATATTAAAGCTTCTAGCAAAAAAAAGAAAATCTAACTATTAAACTTATGTCTATTTATATACAACAAATATTTACCTGTGTTAATGAAATGTCTGGAGAACTGCAGAAATTATAAACTGAAGTATACAATTGAATCTATCTCCAAACAAGTTAACTATATAACTTTGCTTTACACTGTTTATTATAAACTGACTATAAATAATTAAAAACAATTATTAAAAGAACATAGTAAAATGATAATTACAAAACAATATAAATAATAAAATATAGTTTTATCATACACTCATAAACAACGGTTACTGGAATACGCTGGACAAACTAACGACAAACAATGACCACTGCAAAAGCTGGACAAATGAACAACCAAACAATGACCATTGCGAAAAATGGCCGTTGCACATGTGCCAACGGTTTTAGACAAAGATAGAACTATAATGCGGGTTGAAGTTTATCAATCAAACTTGGAGGAACTGGCGGACCCTTAACTGTTTAGTCATTTCTGTTCATACTCACCGTATGATGCAATCGTTGCACCATACAACCATTAGGCCCATAACCAATATCTCTCGGGTACTTACGCGTACCAAATTATTCATAATAACCTTTTCGACGACAATCCTTGATACCGGTACTTTTCCCTAGTATACACGGCCTCCCTACTTAAGAAATTAAATTACAAACGTCCAAAAACCCAGCATTTTGTGATTTTTGTCATATTTCATTCTGATGTTTAAAGACATACCAATCATTGTTTAGAGAATATGCATACATACATAGTCTATTAAATAACAAACAGTTGTTTGTATAAGGTTTTTTCAAACTGACATCAATAAGTTTACATTAAAAGTTGTTTACGAATAAAGCAATTAATAGGAAATAACTTTGTTTGCTGATAACCTTTTACGAGAAAATCCGAAACCAAGAATTTACTAACCTTGAGACTTGATTAACGCATTTCATTTGTCGGTCGTAATTCTTAACTATAAACGTTGGTTTTTGGTACTTGTTCTTTTCCTTATAATCGTTGGTAGCAGCAAGAATAATTTTTACGTACCAACACATCACTGTAATTTAAAAATTAGTTATCATCGGTGTTGCACCTTATTTTATACAGTCGTATTACAACCGTATTCAATTTTAATTGATGTCTTAACTGTATAAGTTTTGCTTTTTATATCTAGATTCCAAATTGTTAGTTAATGCTAAGAAAATGATAACTCATTTAAGTAACACATTTGTTCAGAAAACCATCATGAATCGTTTACGATTTACGTTATTTATGTATCAATAGTTCGTGGCCTATTTTGCCTAAATTTTATATATACTTTGTTATGCTTTAAACGTAGCAAATTCTCTCACTAAGTTCTGTATTTTTGTGTGTATGTCTGTTGGTAACGCAATAATTTCCTTATTTTTCAATGTCACGAAAAGGACAAGAGCACCTTGATAATGAAAATGTCAACCCTAATAAAGTGAATTGTGAGGTTGAGGTAGTACTTTAAATACTTTTAACCATTGTGGGAAGTAACTTTCAACTGTAGGCTTACCTTAGGACAATGCCTCATAGATCTAGATCTATAAAGCTTTTTAAGTTTAATCATTGGATTTAACATATAGACCACGTATTTCTATCCTTTCACTATTTAACAATTAACTAATGAATGTTTGCAATGGTCAAATAGTTTTACCTTATAATGTTCCAGATAGAAACGTTCTGAATACAAAACTTTAAAGATCTAGCTTGCTGCGATGTGTTTTACTTCAACGTAAAAGAACCAAGTAAAGAGTATTTTCTCAATGACAGTGGGGTGATTGAACGTTTCAGCTCTCTGGATTGGAACATCACGAAGAACGAACCGTTGAAACACATGCGGGCGTTACAGGGATCTTCACTAACTGGAGAAGCTACCGTTGAAACAATGAAATTACCAGTAACCGTATTAGTTTTGGTCTACACGCTTTGTCAATTCATTTTGTTTTCATTTGAATTAAAAGGATATTTTTCCGAATTGGTTTTAAAATAACAAACAATTTGCAAGTCAACAATTTTGTTAGGGATTGTACACAACCTCTTGATGACACGATGTAGCTTACGTGATAGTGTTAATATAAATATCTCGCAGTAAGTTTATATAATGTAAAAGATTGTTTGCTAAAAAACGCTAATTTGCTTTAAAATTAATTGTAGATAACAGTATTGAAGGAAGGGATTTTATTTTGTACACCTTGGTTGTTTATACAATACATGTAACAATACATCTATATTGTTTGATTGGTAAACTCGCATAAAGTGGTTTCACTAGAGACAGACAAATGGAATCCAACAATTCAAAGTTAAATAATAACAACATACAAGATAACACTATTTCATCCACTACAGATAATATTCCTTATCTGAGCTACAATAGAGCATTACATCAAGACATTCCAGAACAAATAAATATAATATCATCTAGTGTAAAAAGATCCATATTTAGCAAGGAAGTGATGGATATATTAGAAAGACTGGTTGACGGTGAAAGAAGCCTTACCTAACATTTGAACATATTTAACAGTGAAATTAGTTAAATTGAATAGTTTTCTGTACTACAACTAGCAATAAAAAAACATTCAAACAGTTTCACAAAAGGACAAACGATAAACAGAAATACGTTGGATTACAATACAACCAAGAGTAATGAGAGTTAACATTTGCTTTAAATAAATAGTAAATTATAGGGTAAAGAGTGGGAAATTTGTTTTTATATAGCTTGATCGTTTGTACGTCTAACATTAAGCAATGTACAATATACCAAATGTTTGTTATTTTAAAAATCATTCAAAAACATAACGATTTGGATGAATAAACAAGTCTTAGAAATATAAGGTACTATGTTGCAAATGTGGCACATGGTTGTAATTAGTGGAACAATGCTCTGCCCGCATGTACCGCCAACTGTTCACGAAGAAGTAGAAACACTGTGTACATTACTTTTCCATACCAGTTAAATAGCTGATACACCTTGCAGGATTAAAGTGATATTTTAGTTTAGTTCTGAATTTATGTTTATAATGGTGACATAATAAAATAGTGGTTTTTAATAAGTTTTCTCACAGAAACATTGCAAACCAAAATCCAAACACTTTTCGTAATATGTACATAATAACAAACTTTTCACTTGACGATCTTATAAAATGCAAAGACAAAAGTGGAAATATTTCAATTGCGAATGTTTGCTGTATACCAGATAGCAATCATAAACAGCATAAAAGAATGTGTATGATGGGTCTCTCATTAGTCTGTAGTGGAACTAGCTAAAGACAACATCTCATTAACAACAAATTATATCGCAAACATTGCAAAGGTAACATGTACAAATAGTTATCTCCAACAGTTTTATGGCGTATATATAGCTAATTTCTCAAATTTAACAAAATTCCTACTATGTTTCCAATAAAAGAAGCAAACTTTGAGTGTATAATATGCATGGACAAAAAAAATCGTAATTTACTCTTCTTACCAATGCAAACACTGTTTCGCTTGCGACATGTGTGGATGACAATTTGACAACTGTTGTTACTGTAGTAGACCTAACTCTATGATCCAAATGTTTAGTTTAGCTTAGATCTGTATTAGGTTTAAGTTTGAAAACAATTATATTCCTCGTATGTCAATTTTGATTTTTCAATAAAGAATTTAAAAATCAGCATATCGGTACTTATCCCTTTACCGATATGCTGTTTTTTTTAAACCACAACAATAACCTTGAAAATATCGATCCACATAGCTCTCACACGTCAGCATGTCGTCATCATGACGTCACCATACCGTAACCCACCACACCACGTGCTAGGTCACGCACCATTACCACCAGATGCTTAACCGTCAATTAAGCACCACATGGCTCTTGTGACGTCACTCCTCAGCAGCCCTATGTATCCACTACTCTGAATTGTCAATTATGAACTTCACAATAGACTGAGACACAATGCAACGGCGCCTTGGTTCCTTCCTTCCTGCGTTTGAAATAATGTTTAGCCTTCTGCTCGGTTGCGTATTATAATGTTGTTGTTTGTAAGTTTTAGAATTAAATCCAGGCTTTCATCTCTTTAAGCCAATTTTGCTGTTAGTCGGGGGGCAAACTGTATTCCGTGGGATTTTTTGTGAAGGGAATGTGTGACTATGTGGAATCTCTTTATTATATGTCACATAACGGTGTAGTACCGGGTGTTTACCCTCAAATTGCGGGGTTTGGTTTTTATGACGTCTTAAATCCAAGATGGCCGCCATTTGTGACATCTATTCATTAAATTGATAATAACTCTTTCCAGAGTAAAATAATCGAATTTTAATTTATACCATTGAATTCAGCTCAAAGAATCAATATATATATCGATATTGAGGGTGGAAAACACAGAACATTGTCCCCAAGCAAGGCCCCACTACCCCCATGTTATCCTTATGGGGAAAAATGTTATCCTGCCACGGAAATGTAAAAATGTGGGATTTTAGGCCATAATCAAGTAGATCTCTACTAAATGAAGCCATATACCAATTATTATTAAGATATGCTGAGTAATAAGCCAGATATACAATTTAATTTGTCCCTATAAGGAACATGGGGGTAGTGGGGTCTTGCTTTGGGACAAGGTTCTGTGTTTTCCGCCTTTAATATCTCGGTAACCAATGGTCATAGAGCAATGATTCAAAACACCAAATTGTTTGATTTTTTGAGCTGAATTCAATGGTATAGATTAAAATTCGATTATTTTACTCTGGAAAGAGTTATTATCAATTTAATGAATAGATGTCACAAATGGCGGCCATCTTGGATTTAAGACGTCATAAAAACCAAACCCCGCAATTTGAGGGTAAACACCCGGTACTACACCATTATGTGACATATAATAAAGAGATTCCACATAGTCACAAATTCCCTTCACAAAAAATCCCACGGAAGCTGGATATGTGCAGTTTGCTCCTGGACTATGTAGACTCCATTCCATTTAAAAGGAATCTAGGAAAGAAATTAGGAATCTTGGAAGGAATTTAGGAGGACATGTATCGGATGGGGTTAGTGTACAGAAATATAATTCTTAAGGTAAAAGTAGTTTACCATAATTAAGAAATGTGGTGTGGACTATTTTATTATTTAAAAGGAGATCAATGAAAAGCCAATCAGACCAGTGGCAATCTAGCCATTGTTGTTTTGTAATTTCTGTCTGGTTTTCAATTTATCATCTTGTTCGTATAGTGTTTCAATGATGATTTGATTTAAATTATTATTAAAATCTCTGTTTTGTTAAGCTGGGTTTTCCTAGGCGCGGAAGCGAAGAGCGGAGAGAGGAACGCGGAGATCGGAAAAAAATTAACATGGTGTTCCACTCCGCTTCTAGTAAAACAGTAGCATTAAATTACCTGACAAGTGGAGTCCGCTCTCCGCGTTCCTCTCTCCGTTCTCCACTTCCGCGCCTAGGAAACCCAGCATTAAGGAAACTCAGGAATAATAAAACGATTTTTTATGAAAATGCAAAGTATTGTAAGTTAGGATCACTTAAAAAAGTTGCCTTTACTACTACTTTGATTCAGTGAATCTCTTCTTGTGTTGTTTTGTTTGTACTAAAATTATATTTTGCAGTTCATTTAAATAATGTAACCAGTATTTCTTTAAATCAGGTTTATATTTAATTACGGGGTAAAGAGCCAAGATACAAAACCTATTTATTTGGTTTAAAACATATCTAAATTTATATAGGAAACGTTACGGGTATAAGGAATGTAATTCAGAAATTAAATATGACAACCATTCAACGAACCTTTAAAGAATACTATCTAAAGAAATTTAACCAATACAAAAGTTCAATTAACATTGTCCACCCATTCTCTACTGCAAAGGTAAGAAAATCATTTTCCAAAGATAGAATTTTAACACCTAATAAAATACGGTTTAAGTTTAAATTATATTAAAATAAACCCGTGCCAATAAAGTTATTATATATTTCTATTTAAATGCGAAGACAATTTTTCCATTACTACAATATCAAAATATAAATTAATTCTCAATGTCGAGTAGAATCAAACATCTCGAAACCACGATTAAATTTCCATTTTTATTAAATGAATGTCAGCTCAACTTCTATTGTCATGTCCCGTATTTTGACTTTGGATATAATTAGATTTGGGGCATTTATTAAACTTGATATTGTTCATGCTTAGTATTATGTTTTAAATGCATTGCACGTGAGAACAATTGAACTGAAATGTAAGTGGATTCTCAGTTAAAGTTGTAAACATGTGACAGGTTTTTCGAAATATTGTAGCAACTAATTACACTCCGAAACAATCTAAACAATTTTTTGTAACAAAATTTTAAATCGAAGTTGAACGGAATCAAACGAGTTTTCATTTAGTAACCAGGCTAGGCTGTAAAGTCTAAAAACATTAAAATTATTATTGTTCAAGGAATCAATTTATATATACATACATACTTTAACATTTACCATTGCCAATTCCCGGTCATATTGCATCCAATAATGATTTGAGTTGTTTTAGTGATATTGTAAAGCATACAAACGAATCTTAAGTAAAACTAACCACACAATTAAACAGATGTTTTAATAACATTAATATGACTATACCGATTATATATTATGCAGCCTAACAAGGAATAATAAGCCTTATCCGTTTTAGGTTTTTACTACTAAAATTTTAAAAAAAATTACAGAAAGACCATGAATACTGAGCAAGAGAACTAGTGTAAGAATCTCGGTAAAAACTTTGTTTACATACAATAATTTACAATGTAGATTCTACAATAGCCTATACGTTTTTTTTTCTAACTAGTTACTTTTTTATTATCAGCAGATGTTAAACTGATACAATTATCTAAAACTGTAAATTAACTATAAATAGTTGTTCTTATATGTTTTGCAATATATTTATAATTTACTCGTTCAAATAAGCATTTAACAAACATTTATTTTCAATAGTGATGTAAGGAAAATATTTATAATTACCATTTAGTATTCATCTACCAGTTTAGTAAAATGGTATGTAAATTTAAGTAAGAATTATAAACAATAAATCCAATCAATTTTAAACCAGAAAATCAATCGATCCAGCGGTAATATAACAACTGTTGTCTGTAATTTCTGCCTTAATTCTAATTTATTTCTCTTTTAATAAATACATTGTTCAAGATGAAGGAGGCGCATTATTTAAGAAGTATATTAAATTTACGCACCGAAATTGGACTTGAACTTACATGACGTTAGTTACTCTACAAAACCAAATAAATACAGCCCTTCCATTAGTTCTAAAAAGTTAAATACGAAAGGGACAGTTCATTCTTTTAAATTATTAATTATATCGAATCAGCTCAAGGAGCCCATTGTATGTGTATATGAGTATGTTGGAAACATTAAAACATTTAGTTGTCTGTGGCTGTGATTTGAGAGATTGTAGATGTGGTTACGACGGTTGTTGAGGTTATGAACACATCCTGTGGTTCTATACCACAGACACACGTGTGGTTCAAGCTGTTGTTTATTTTGAAAATTGATGTTAACACAAGATTGGTTTTAGGGTATATGAATGTGTCATTGGATAAAGGATTTTATTGTAATGACAAACACCACTTACAATTTAAGTCAATTCAATCCAAATTATTTATTCAGAAATAGATACATTACATATAATTTTGTACATCAAATACTCTGAAATTAGGTCCCTGCGAAGCCAAGCTTGAGTGCAGGGACCGAGTTGCAAACATCAAATGAAAATACTATACAATAACTAATACATAGATATATCAATTACATTGAATTGTAATATACAGGGTTATTACAAATGATGTTCCTGATTTTGATTATAAATATTACTGGGTTAATTTGTTTCAAGACTATTTTAGTTGGTACCATTGGAAAGAAAAACTCATAGAGTTTCATTTACATTGGTTTGGGTGCATATCAGCTGTTTGTCAAGTCAATTGTTGTAAGTGTTGTGTAATGGCTGAATTTAAAGGCAGGAAAGCTTTTTACCAGTTGGAATATTACATTAACCAATCTGTTATTAGTGTGCAACGACACTTTAGAACCAGGTTTAACGATGATCCTCCTAGTAACCACTATATTGGCAAGTGACACTTGAAATTTAAGAGAAATGGCTGCATTTGAATGTTACTTGTAGTAGGGCTGAACTTAACAATGTGATGCCTGAGATATGGAATGAGCTCGGTGGTCCGAATAATGACACACCCCTGAACTGGCCTACAAGATCTCCGGACATCACCCCCTGTATTTTTTTCTTGTGGGGATACATCAAAGATAAGGCGTACACACCACCATTATCAGATAGGATACTTGAGATCCAGCAACGGATTACCAATGCTAAATAGACCTAGACACACTTTTCAAAGTCTAGCAAGAGCTTGACTACATTATTGACATCTGTCGTACCACAAGGGGTTCCCGTATCAAGCATTTACAGTTCTGTGTGTCTGTGTCGAAACTTTTTGAGTTTTTCAAAAATTGTAACCATTTTATTTCTTTGTATAACAAATAAAACTATATTTTATGTATGTATGAAATCGTGAACATCATTTGTAATAACCCTGTATTATTGCTATTAACTATATTTAAAAGAAAAGTTATTTTTTGTCGAAGGACGTGGTCAGTTTGTTCTAAGAGTTCCATACTCAATTTGTCACATATGGTTTAGATCAGAGGGGTGGATTATTGGCCTTTTTTGTGTACACAAGTCAATGTCGTTAAAATCTTATTTAGAATCAAAGTTGACTATACTACACATACGTCATATTGTAAAAGAATCAACAATATACTGTTTTAAGACAACCGTTTATAATAATTACAGATTTGTGTCTTTAAAATTTATTATGTGTGCCTCTTTACACTTGACATCAGGCATGCGTTAAGACACCAAAATTAAGTTCATACTGAAGAGCTATTTAGTAAAAGAATGTTAATAATATTAGTGCGTTTGAAATAGAGGCTGCAGTGGTGGGCTATACGGGTTATGTGTCCAACCACTGGCTACCAATCAGATTATCCATAGCGCTTAATTAACCCTTTTAACCCACAAGTTCCCTTCAAAAAACATATTTTGATCAAAAGTTAGTTCTTACAGGGTAATTTCAATTTGCACGAATTTATTGAATATGTTATTGACATAAATCAAATGAACAGAGTATTTGTTAGAACATTATGCACTAGCTCAATTTAAAATAATATGAACTTTGAATGAAAATTATCACGATATCAACATTAACTTGAATCACTTTCAAAATGTTTACTAGTTTCTAAATTGTCAAAGATTGAATTGGTTAAATTCATTCAGATATTCCTTTATGTTTGTGTTAGTTTTGTATAACAGCGTACACAAGCCAAAAGTTACAAGGCTTTATGAAATTATTAATTTGTATCAATTTTCTACCTCAGCTGTAGAGTAGAATCATTGATTCTGTACTGTACTTCAATATCACAATACCCAGCTTGTCGTATTGAAAAGCTCTTGACCAGATATTAAACCCGATCCGAGTACCTCCATTCTGCACTCACACCTTGAAGTATATTTTTTTCGTATTTGCTTTAAAGTCAAAAATGTATGGTAAAAAAATGTATGGATTGCTTGGCTTATTTCAAAACTATTATAGGAGGATGTCCTATAGCAATGTAAAATAAACTGTATCAGCAATCCGTCACATACTGTCATGTTGCACTATTTGGTTTTGAATTATAAGGACCATTGCAAACAGAATTGATTTAAAAGAATATTTCCTTGTTTTTTTTTCAATGGGTTTGCATAAGAAAACAACATAAGTTACAGTAAATTTTGAACTGTAAGTTTTACAGGAATGGGGGTTGTGCCCCATTTCTTTCTTTTGATTTTAATTTACCCTAACCTATCTGATGCAATATCGTGAGCTAATTTTAGCTTTTATAAATTTTTACCAACCCTTTTATTACACTAAAACATATATAGTTGAAAAGAATTTAATGATATTTTAGCACTTTCTTTTATTTTTATTGTATCTACATATGCATACATCGTATAACAAGTAAAATATTACCTGCAGATGTGTTTATCGTGCGTTGGCACATAAACAAATTTAGAAAAGCACTTATTTAGTAGGTTTAACTATTTTGTTGAGTATATATAATGGATTCCTACTTTATACGGTCACTATTTGTGTATAATGATGAAGAATGACACTGAACGAATTACTTAATTCAACTACATATTTCAATACTGTTTTGATACAATATACAAACAAATTTATATCCTAGTTAAGTACAGCCAAAGAAATTTGTTTTCGATTAGAATGGAATAATTTTATTTTCTTAACGAACGTTTTATATTTAAGGGTGATCGACCAAGCGGAAATTCCCCCTTGAGGAAAACCAATAAGGCCTTGTTAGGGAGCGAGTACCAGATGCTCCTCGTTGATAACATGACAACAACCCCGTGCTAGCCTGCAAACTACTTTTGTCTTTATCCCTGTTAAACATCCACATAAATAATTTGCAGTGCACATTTCTGTATTGTTTTAAGCTCACATGAATTAAAGCCCACATGGAAAGTTAATATTAATTATGTTTTTTATGGGGGGGGGGCAATTCTTTTTTTATTATTTTGTAAACAGATAATATTTTTACTTAAATTACTACTCAAGATATTAGAAATCGTAAAGTTTTATTGAGAATTCTATACAGCATTCATGTACATAGTAAATGTCAATATACTAAACAACTTTTTTGTAAGATTACATCGAATAATAAAATGTATGTTACGTTTATAAATACTGTCAAATTCTGGTGTAAAAATTGATCCACTGACGATTCAGGGGCTGGAACAAATTGGTGATGTTAATTAAAACCTATATGTTATATTATTGCTAAGAAGGGCCTATATTTAAAAATTGGCATGCATAAATTGTTTTTAATTTACTATTTCGATGAGTTCTATGTTTTTACAGTTTCATACTTTCCAATGGGTTATAAGGGGCATGGGGTTGGTGTTAATTTGATAAAAGCAATCAAAACATTATTTTACAGTTAGCAAAAATATATTTGGAAATTTAAACATATTATTTTTACAGTTAATATTAGTAACTGTATATCGTTTATCCAAATCATTAAATATTGTTTTAAGTTTCTCCGTTTGGTATGCCTAAATGTATTAAGTTCTGATTGGATCAGCAATGACTATAGAACGATACTGGGGTAAGACCTTTCTTGAGCACGAGTATAACTTCTAATGAGGACTTCTTTCTATGCAGATGAAGAATGCACGATCTGAGTAAAAAGCTTAAACATTTTTTACCGTGTCAAGAGGAGATGCATTCCCACATATGCAACGTGTTATGCAGTTTTCTATAGATGCCAATTAACAGAACTTCTATTTGTACATGCTCCAGTTGCACACTAATTTGATTCTTGTGTTTAAAATATAAAGAAAAATGGAAAACGTTAACTGAAATATAAAATGCAATATGAGTATACATATAATCAATTCCCATTTAGAAATATGAACCTGGCAATTTAATTAATACAAAGACCGAAATATCTCAAAATGCTAGATAGGCCTAACATATTTAGTTAAATATTGGTTAATATCTTTGATACATTTTCTTCATCAAGTTCATGGGTTTTGATAGGATATTGGATTGGTGGTGAGCAATAACAGGCGTTTGTCTGGTTGTTGACAAAGGGATCACAATAGTGGCCTAATTGGAGCTTTTGCAGTTGTTTTGAGCTTTGCAACAATATAACTTTATTGTTTGTTAGTAATTGAGTAGAATTACCACTGACAAAACTACATCATGTTACGTTCTTCAACATTTTATTAGGTTTGGTGCCGTTGTAATGTGAAAACATGGATAAAGGGTCTTAAAATAGTTTGAGGTATGCACATAGGAAATATACATTGTATTAGAGTGAATTTTATCCTCCTGGTTGCATTTAAATACTATAAATCGGTGTAAATACCTGCATTTATGCGATCCTGTTTGTAGCTGAGTTGCAACCGGTTTCAACTCACATATGAGTAATCTTCAGGCTATTAATGATGTCTTCTTGCTTCATTCGAAGGTCGTCAATCAATAATAAATAAATACACAAAAACACGAACACGTACACGAACATAAATAGGAACATTTATGATTAAAAAAGGAGTCTAGACATATTTCCCACCCGATCACGCCGTGCCTCGTAGGTTTACCATTTCAGTATTTTTTTTTATCCTAAATTTTCCTATTTATGTTCGTGTACGTGTTCGTGTTTTGTTTATTTATTTATTATCAATTGACGACCTTCGAATGAAGCGAGAAGACATCTAGTAGTCTGAATATGACCTCTTATGTGAGTTGAAACCGGTCGCAACTCAGCTACGAACAGGATCGCATAAGTACAGGTATTAACACCAATTTATAATACATTGTATGTATACAACAAGTATTTTATTAAACTTTTTGTCTTGTCCAATCTCTAATTTTTTTGCTAGAGAAAAATACAATTGACTGACCAATGACAAATTTCATCTGGGTCTAAAAATTATCCCTTGGATAGGAACTAGCTACCTTCAGATTTAAAGGTGGACTTTATACACTTGACGGCCCAAAGAATATAGTTAATGTTCTGGCGATTTGAAAATTGATATCACAAATTGCATTTTATTAGTATGGCTCATTGGTTTCGTCAAAATATTGTTACTAACGCATTTCAAAGTAATATTTGATAATAAACTCAATCTGATAAAATAGCATAAAAGTAGTATATATTTTTTCAGAAATACTCTGTATATTTTATTTGGCAACAGGGTCACATAAGTGTAAACAAAAATATGAATGCCATTTTAATAAGCTAATATAATATTGCAGTTGTTCTTGTTAAAAAGTAAAAAAGGTGTGAAGAATTATACAAAGTGTTATGCAAGTCTATGTGCCTAATATATTTATTCGATGTTTTTGTGTGTTTCTATTTTCATCTCATTTTCTGAGTAGGAACCAGAAGGGAGAATTGAGAATCAACATGATGGATTGCCTCCTAAATCACTAGGAGGGAAAGAAACCAGACCTTGAGTGATTCTATGTACATTCGATACAGCAAAGTCGGGCCACAATGTAATGCATTGGGCACTTTTCTTCCTTGGATATTATTATAGCACTGAGTGTCCCTAGAGAATATTACAGTAGATTATCCCGCGTTAATATGTTTATTAAAGTTACGTGGTTGAATTGAGTTATTGACAGAATATGTTTATTCAAACTACTGAGACGATATATTATACCTCTCATAACATCTTCAGTGAATTTTTTGTTTTTATTTTTATTATGTAAACTAAGCTATAGGCAGTTTTCGCTAGCACACATAACGAATAAAGTACAATGATATAAATGACTTAATACTTTCTTGACCAACACAAACTCCTGTACATTTCTCCTCGAATTCAAACTTCTATATCTTAGAAGTGTCCTAGCATAGTAAAGCCCTATGCTGTCATGTAATGTTACGACAGTATCGGATAAAAAGCAATTTTATATATTGTGTTATTATTTAACAACTTTAAATTCAAACTGGCAATGGTGAAACCTACCTAGATTTGCCTGTGTCAAAACACAACTAGCAGTAGTAACGGAGAAAAGCTTTTGTGGTAAGAAAAATCAGGAAAACGTAAAGTTAATGACTTTCACTTTATACCCGTAATCGAAATCACGATGGTAGTGCGAGAGGCATGTCGATCGGAAAGCCCCATTACGACTAAATAGGATTCTGATTTCCAACTGACTAACCTAAACCACTTCCATACGCCTTTGTGTTGGGTGCAGCATAAAAATAGGTTAATTATCTTCAAAGATTGATTCGATTACAATCTCGAAACTTTGGATTCTATACTTAAACAAGGTATTATTTTTTTATATATATTTACGATATTACTTTAAGATTTAAAGTAAAGAATAAATTATCCAAAGTAGTAGTGAAGGATTCCATAATGAATTACTAACAAAAATATGAAACTTGTTTAGCAACTTGAATATTTAGCATTAAAAGTCATGGTTTAACATAAAGGGATAGATGGTAACTGTTTTCCTCAACATAACCTTGTCATTTAAATCAAATCCTTTCTTTAATCTTTTATGAAATTTAACTATTTTATGCAATCTGAATTAAAAAAGTTCAGTTAAAGCAAATAGTTCAGTCGATGACGTGTCAAAGATTACGTTCTCTAATCTTGTATACTGTATAGCAGTTTTGATGAAAATATCTTTAATTATTTGACTACGAATACATTTTTGATTTTACAATTCAAAACTTTATTCAAAGGTTGATGTTGGAACTAAAAACCCCGTCCCTTCAAAAGACCTTTTCCTAATAAAAGCTATAATTGTTGACAAAACAATACTATAAATGCTAAGACAACTACAACAGCAAATTTAAGTGGATACGCAGCAATGTCTTACCAAAATGGTAACATTATTTAAAGAACAATAGTGTCGTTTCTTAGAGAAGGCTATTCCACGTAATGGAAGTTGGGAACGGACAGCAGATGACATTTTCACCACGTGTGGAGCATTAAGGATAAATGGCAAGATATGTCATCAGCTATAGGCCTATAGTATGTCGTTTTCGTTTATCTTTATTTATTCTTTATTATATCTTTATTATTTATTCTCAAATCTTCTACTATAATACTATTGTTGTAATAATGTGTTTAAGTGCTAATACTACACGTTTCCTCCTGTAAAATAACAAATAAGTATAGTAGGAGCTTTCATCCAATACACTGAAAGTGACACTCCATTTGAACTTTTAGTAGTGCGTTCATACTCCAGCTTGGTTGTTTAACTACTTTTAATAGTGTTTGGAGTTATCATTACCCATTTGTATTCATGAAAATAGACTACTAATTAATTGTATCTTTAGTAAATGATATCTCAGTAAAATATAATTTACTAAAAACAATATTACTAATACAACAGGTTCAAAGTAAAATCTTGTAAATTGAAAGCCAAATGGTTAGGTAAACATGTGAAGAATCGGTGCCTACGATTATGTTAGTGCAATTGAATAGTTTAGATTTTACGATATATATTTTCAGTATAATAAACTCATAAACATTAGGAAATAATTTTCCTATAGGATTTTGTAGCGTTATTATATGCAAATAGCATCAATATAACCAATGCTTAATGAACAATTAAACATGAAATGTATGATGTCTTAAAGTCTTGAAATAATACAATAACACTGAATATTTAGTGTTAAGTTAATCTTGTTTTTTTTCTGACAGTTTTCACTAAAAACCTGCAGATGAAAGTCCTAATTAGTTTAAAACTTTTGCATCCATTTCTGCGGAGGAACGCTTTCTTTTCAATGTTTACTTCTTAATTCATGTATTAAAACAACTGCCATTTTTATTAAAATTTTTACTATCACAACTGTGCTGGTGTAAAATGATGAAGTAGTTAAATAGTAAAGACGAATATTTTTATCCTCAAACTTACTTGAAATGACATTTAATTCGAATGATTAAAGCAATAAGAAGTTTTAATTGCAGTTACTACCCAATACCTTTGCTCTAACTCAATAAATATAAGTAAGTATTTATTTTTTTATTCAATGAACAAATACGGTATTTAATAAGAATGAATATTATTCCTCTTTTATATGAAACTTAATCAGTGATGCACCCTTCACGTTTACTCTACAACCAAAATCCAGGTAAAAAAACGTGTTCAAAATAAAAGAAGAGACTGTATGTTGCTACTCTTAGAAATTATCACCTTGTAAGAAGTTGCATTTGCAAACTAATTGTTCAAAGTCTTCTTTCTTTTCTTCGTATATTGATTACTAATGCCAAGATTTGTTAACGATAAACCTATGTTTGATTGTAGTTCGGTTTTGTTCCATACAGACGAAAAGTGTTTTTATTTTACTTACTACATACATAAAATTCTGATAACGAAAGAGTAGGCAATATAGTTTGAAAATAACATTTGAAACTTTCCCTTGCATAATGTACAACTATGTTACCAATTTAATTACACCATTACACATCTAGAACCATTATACATACCAAAGAGCGATCAGCGGTTATGCCGTAACAGCTATTAATATATGCTTACGTAGATATGGTTTCAAAAATAAAATATGGTTAAAAAATCAGTGTTTCGTCTATTGATATTGTTACAAGTCAGGAGCCCCGCGCAACAATAGCCAGGCGCCGTCTCAAAAGGGTTGTTTGTTTACACGGGTTTCTCCTAGCGCACCACTGATAGACAATAGACCCATGTCAACGTACTACCTCAATAGGGGCCCTAGAACCTTCTACACTTCTACGGCGTAAACACCTTTGTCTAGGCTACCAGGGGTCTCCAGAATGTTCCACGGTAAATTTATATAAGGGACCGTCTTCCGGCACACGGCAGTTGAGTTGAGTTGAGCCTTCCGAGAATCGTCGCGGCAAGCGCCCGTCAGTGTTAGTGACCAGTGCTAGTGCTAGTGGCAGTAACAGTGTAGATACAGTGTAGTGACACTAGTGACAGTGTAGTGACAGTGCTGTAACAGAAGTAGTGATAAATCCTGTAAAAGGTTAGCTGTAAGTAGAATCATTGTAAATTAGAATAGGCTTTAGCTAGGTTAGATAGGGTTAGTTAGGTGTTAGGTAATTGTAATATCTGTAAATATAGAATAATTAGTGTAAATAAATAGTTATTATAAAATCGCCAAGTTTTATTTGTAAAGAACCTGCTAAGCCCGCAACAATTGGTGTCAGAAAGCGGCATTATTTTGGCGATTTTATTTGTAAAATATTGAGTTTTATTTTAGTTGTATTAGATATTAGTAAGATTCAGGGTCTTTGTTACATATTAGTAATTTGTCTCGTAAATTTGTTTACAAAGAAAAGTCATTTATTGTAAAATTATTTGTTTGGTATAAAAATGGCTTTTAAAGGTGTGAAACTTGATGAGTTAAAAGTAGCTGATCTTAGGAGAGAATTAGAAGAACGAGATCTAGATAATAGTGGAACTAAATCAGCCCTTCAGGCACGCCTTAAACAAGCTTTAATTGATGCAGGTGAAGACCCAGATAACGTTTTATTTGAAACATCTGATATGAACAAAATGCTTAAGAACTTAGAGTCAAAAATGTCAAATCTAGAATCTAATATTGAGTCGAAAATGTCAGAAAATAGTAAAACATTAGAGTCAAAAATGTCAGAAACTAGTAAAACTTTAGAAAATCTAGAAGCTAATATTGAGTCAAAAATGTCAGAAACTAGTAAAGCGTTAGAAAACCTTGAAGCTAATATTGAGACAAAAATGTCAAATGTAGAATCAAAAATGCTGAACAAGTTAGATGAGTATTCTAGCAAAGTTGATGATTTAGAAAGTAGGATGAATGAAATGGATGAGAAATTTAATTGTATAGAAAAAAATCTAGAAGATAGGTTAGTTAAGCTTAGGCAGGAAATGGCTGCATCGGGGAGTTTCACACCTGCGTCATCGGCTAGCACTGGCGAACTTCAGCAGGATAACGCCCTAGATACGATCTCCAAGCCAGCGTCCACCATTGCTGCCGTTGCCCCTCAGAACATCGTTCCTCACTTCGATGGCAAAACCCCCTGGGAGGACTACATGCTTCTCTTCGAGACAGCAGCTATGGTCCATGGGTGGACCGAGGAGACAAAGGCTTCGACGCTGTGTCTTGCACTGCGGGGCGATGCGTTATCAGTTCTGCATGCTATGCCAATGGCGGAGCGGAAGAATTTCGCAGAATTAGTAAGAAGATTGGACATGCGCTTTGGACATCGACATATGGACCAGCTCTACCGATCACAGCTGCGGAACCGGATCCAGAAGCCCAGCGAGTCACTCCAGGAGTTTGAAGCCGACATTGCTCGCCTGGTGAGAAACGCCTATCCATCGGTCACGGATGATGTCTACGAGAGTTTGGCGGTGGATAAATTCCTAGACGGTCTACGTGAACCTGAGACTCAACAGGCAGTGAAACTCGCCAGACCAAAGACCCTGAGTGACGCACTGACACAGGCACTGGAGTTCGAGGCTGTGCGACTGTCGGTGAGGAGCCAGGCTCGAGTCCGCGTGGCAGACGCAGAACCTACAACTCCACTGGACATCGAGGAGCTAGTAAAGAGAGTGCTGGAGGCACTAAAAACTCGTCGCCGGCAGATACGCTGTTGGAGCTGCGGTCAGATGGGACATCCCCGGAGTAAATGTCCTTCGACCACATCGGAACCGAAGCAGGAAAACTAAGGAGGGTTGATGGAAAGGGGCAACCGTCAGCCCGCGATTTGAAAGCCCCGAGGAAAAGTGTTAAAGTTGCTTCACTGGGAAGTCAGTCGAGCAGTTTCTACGTCGACGGAAAAGTGAACGGGCGTCTCCAAAGCTGTCTTCTGGACACCGGGGCGACTATGACCATCCTGAATCCAAACACGGTGTCGACGGAAGATATTTCACCAACATCATGGTCTCTACGTACAGCTACAGGTCAGCTGGCTCAGGTCTATGGGCAGACGGTTGCTACCTTCCACATTGGCGGCTGCGTGTTTCAACACTGCGCACTTGTTGCCGACATAGACGAGGACGTGATTTTGGGAACCGATATAATGGTGTAGTACGGACTGAAGTTGGACATGTCAAGAGGACTAGTGACTCTCGGAGATGAAGATGTCATACTACGACACGGAAAAGATATCTCTGCACGCGTCCTTCTTCTGGAAGACACAACGCTACCAGCACGCAGCCAAGTCATCGCCCGAACTATTGTCGAAGGAGATTGGACTAGTGGGCAAAGTGTTCTTCTGGAGCCAGGAAGTGACAGTGAATCCCAGCTTGGACGTGGTGTCTTTGTCGCCAGATCCTTATTTAACTTAGGACATGAAAATCCGGTGCAACTGATGAACTTGAATGGTTTTGCTGTTACGATAAAAAGAGGAGTAACGATCGGAACGTGCGTGGCTGTTAATTCGGTGGTACGTCAACTAAAATCATGCCCGCCATCTCCAAATGGATTACCAAAGGAGCTAGAAGATTTCGTGGAGAGCACCTGTCAGGAGCTGACGCATCAACAAAGTGCAAAAATAAAGGACTTTATTACTAGATGGCAAGATGTCTTTGAGTATGGAAGTGGCCCTAGAGGAAGGACGAATATAGTACAACACAAGATAGACACCGGAGATGCAAAACCCATACGTCAGGCCCCTAGACGACTCCCACTGGCAAAACGTGACGAAGCCGAGAGAATCATAAAGGAGATGGAAGCGGATGGTGTCATCGAGCCTTCTAGCAGCCCTTGGGTGTCACCTGTGGTACTAGTGAAAAAGAAAGACGGCTCAACAAGATTTTGCGTAGACTACCGCCTTCTCAACAATGTCACCAAGAAAGACAGCTACCCTCTACCCAGGATTGATGACACACTCGACACTCTGGGAGGATGTCAGATATTCTCAACCTTAGACCTCAGAAGTGGCTACTGGCAGGTCGGGCTCGCTCCTGAGGACAAGGAGAAGACAGCGTTCTCTATTGGGACAGGACTTTACCAATTCACTGTGCTTCCTTTTGGACTTTGCAATGCCCCTGCTACTTTTGAAAGGCTCATGGAGAACGTCCTCAGGGGATTGTCATGGGAAACATGCCTGGTATACCTGGATGACATTATCGTCCTAGGCAAATCCTTCGAAGACCACCTGAAGAACCTGGAGAATGTCTTTATGCGACTGCGGATGGCTAATCTCAAGTTGAACCCCAAGAAGTGCAACTTGTTCCGCAAACAGGTTAATTACCTCGGCCATGTTGTATCAGACAAAGGAGTATCTGTGGATCCGGAGAAGATCAGAGCTATCACTGATTGGCCAATACCTCAGGATAAACACCAAGTTAGGAGCTTCCTTGGGCTGTGCGCTTACTACAGAAGATTTGTAAAAGGATTTGCTAATATTGCCAAACCACTAACTAAATTGACCGAAGACAAGAGAACCTTTGTTTGGGACAACGACTGTGAGAAATCTTTTGAAGAGCTGAAGGCCAAATTATGCAGCGCACCCATATTGAGCTATCCACGACCAGACGGAAAATTCGTACTAGACACGGATGCCAGCAATACCGCCATTGGAGGAGTCCTTTCTCAACTTCAGGATGGAGAAGAACATGTGATCGGATACTTCAGTAAGGTACTGTCAGCACCGGAGCGAAATTACTGTGTCACCAGGAGGGAGCTTCTGGCAGTGGTGAAGTCCATAGAACACTTCCACAAGTATTTGTATGGAAGAAGGTTCCTCTTGAGAACGGACCATGCCGCACTGATATGGCTTCTAAGATTCAAGTCTCCAGAAGGGCAGGTTGCTAGATGGTTGGAAAGGTTACAGGAGTATGACTTCGAATCAGTCCATCGAGCGGGACCGAGCCACAGGAATGCGGATGCACTTTCAAGAAGACCATGTGGAGACACCTGCATGCACTGCACACGCAAGGAAGACAAAAGTGCATCAGTTCATCGCGTGACCGCTGTTGGCGACGAATGGGACTGTAAGAAACTGTCAGAGGACCAGAAGGAAGACCCAGACCTAAGACACGTCATGCAGTGGAAGATGGACAATAAAGGAAGACCGTCGTGGCAGGATATTGCTCCATTGTCTAAGAACGTCAAGACCTACTGGGCGCAGTGGAACTCGATTTTAATGGAAGAAGGAGTTTTGAAGCGAGTCGTCGAATCGGAGGAAGGGGGGCACCGAAAACTCCAAATAATAATTCCAAGGAAGAGGGTTCCTGAAGTGCTAAGGGAAGTGCACGATGGAATTTCTGGAGGCCATCTAGGGGTACATCGTACACTGGTGAAAGTAAGGGAGCGCTTCTACTGGGCTAATCAGAAAGATGACGTCATAGACTGGTGCAGAAGATGTGTGACCTGCGCAGCATCAAATGGCCCTGTCAACAAACGAAAAGCCCCAATGAGGAAATACAACGTAGGTGCCCCGTTCGAGCGCATTGCCATTGACGTTGCAGGACCGTTCCCCATGTCCGATGCTGGAAATAGATTTATTTTGGTTGCAATGGACTACTTCAGCAAATGGGTAGAGGCCTATGCATTGCCTAACCAGGAAGCGGTAACAGTTGCAGATATATTAATCAAAGAACTGGTTAGCCGATTTGGCGTCCCGCTCGAACTTCATTCTGACCAAGGAAGAAATTTTGAGTCAGTGGTATTCTCTAGAATGTGTGAAGTTCTTGGTATCCGGAAGACTCGAACAACACCTCTTCATCCACAGTCAGATGGCATGGTAGAACGCATGAACAGGACGATGGGAAGATATCTGTCAAAGGTTGTCTCCGAACATCAGCGGGACTGGGACCAATACCTGCACCTGTTCCTACTTGCTTATAGGAGTTCTGTCAACGAAACCACCGGCCAAACTCCAGCCAACGTAGTTTTCGGGCGAGAGCTACGTCTTCCATGCGATCTGCAGTATGGATTGAAGCCGGATGAATGTGTGGTTGGCGAGGACTACGTATCGGATCTGCGGAAGAGGATGGACGAGATACATGAGAAAGTTCGTCGCAACATATCTGGAGCAAGTGACAGGATGAAGGAGAGGTACGACGTGAAGGCCGAGAAAGGAGGGTTCACACCTGGTGATCTCGTGTGGCTACATAATCCCCGAAGGCGTCGTGGTTATTCACCTAAACTCCAGAACTCATGGGAAGGACCCTATGAAGTTATTTCCCGTTTAAATGACGTCATCTACAGGATTAAGAAACAACCAAATGGCAAACCAAAAATAGTTCATTTTAACAGGCTTGCACCCTACAAAGGAGATCACGGCCAACAAGTTCGGAACCTCTCAACCGAGCCAAGAAACGTCGTGCCTGAGAGACATGGAAATGAGGGACTGAGGTTATTATACAAGGACCTCTTCACCTTGCCAGTGGAATATGCCTTGGCACACTGCGTAGCAGAAGACCTGAGAGCGTCGCGAGGTATAGCCACAGTCTTCAGGAAAAAGTTTGGTGGGATCGAAGATCTTGAGCGTCAGAGCCCCGCCATTGGCACAACCCTTCACCTGAAGCGCAATGGACAGCATTTGTTCTACCTCGTTACAAAGGAAACATCTAGCAAGAGGCCGTCCTACGAATCTTTGAAGAAAAGCCTGCAAGACCTGCGAGACAAGCTCCTTCGGATTGGAATCAAAAAGCTGGCTATTCCTAGGCTGGGATGTGGTTATGACGGATTGGAATGGAAGATTGTAAGAAATATGGTGCAGGAACTTTTCGAGGACACTGGCATCGACATTGTGGTCTGCGTATACAACCCATGGGGAACCTCCGGTGGACCAGAAGATCGCAAGCTTCAGGGGAAATCTGTTCTGGGACAGAACAGTCTTAAGGAGGGGGTAGTGTTACAAGTCAGGAGCCCCGCGCAACAATAGCCAGGCGCCGTCTCAAAAGGGTTGTTTGTTTACACGGGTTTCTCCTAGCGCACCACTGATAGACAATAGACCCATGTCAACGTACTACCTCAATAGGGGCCCTAGAACCTTCTACACTTCTACGGCGTAAACACCTTTGTCTAGGCTACCAGGGGTCTCCAGAATGTTCCACGGTAAATTTATATAAGGGACCGTCTTCCGGCACACGGCAGTTGAGTTGAGTTGAGCCTTCCGAGAATCGTCGCGGCAAGCGCCCGTCAGTGTTAGTGACCAGTGCTAGTGCTAGTGGCAGTAACAGTGTAGATACAGTGTAGTGACACTAGTGACAGTGTAGTGACAGTGCTGTAACAGAAGTAGTGATAAATCCTGTAAAAGGTTAGCTGTAAGTAGAATCATTGTAAATTAGAATAGGCTTTAGCTAGGTTAGATAGGGTTAGTTAGGTGTTAGGTAATTGTAATATCTGTAAATATAGAATAATTAGTGTAAATAAATAGTTATTATAAAATCGCCAAGTTTTATTTGTAAAGAACCTGCTAAGCCCGCAACAATATGTTTCATAACGAATGCAAATAGGTATTTTGTCATAATAGTGTTATTAAAACATTGTTATAACCAAAAGTGTGCTTTCAATATTTTAAAGCTACCAACTGCGTTATTTAAGAATAAAAAATTATTAAACACGATTAAACTTATATGCTGTACATCGTTAATGATTTATAATTGTAATTTGAATCGGTTCATAGCATTTAACTTTGATGTTGCTTCCATTTTACTGTTTTTTTTTACATTTTTTGTTTGACATGTGTTTTTACATAGGCTGATAAAAAACTCGTTCGTATACGTATCTTTATGTAAAATGATGGAATTTGCTAATATATATTGATTATATTATGTTATATAATTGATATATACTTGATCAAAAACATTGACCAAAATGTCGTCATAATGCAAAGATGCTGAGTTTTATTATGTATTAGAAGGAAATGGATTGTAAAAAAAGCACACTTTTTGGGAAGTTCATTGTTGTATAACTTGACAAAACAAAAGGTGGACAGATGGATTAGATTAGCTAACCCCTCTCAAGAAACACCTGGAGCTGTGACAAAAAGTCCTCCTGCAACAACTGTAATTTGCTAATACCTGGTTGTTAGTGGCAGGTTAAATCAAAATGGTTTACTTTATAGTTTTATATTTTGTAGTTCAAGATTATGAAGTGTATTTAAGAAATTTTTAACCTGCGATTTCATATATGAACCAAATTTTCTTTTCACCTAAAGGTTATTAAAATTATTATTAAATTTTATATTTAACTGCATTTTCTCAACCTTACGTCTTTTTAAAAGAGTAAGCTTGAACATAATTTGGTTCGTTCATACATTATAGCTACCTAGTTAATAATAGGATTCAAATTATAATTTTCTCAAAAGGCCTACAATATTATTTCACAAAATCTAATATATTTTAAATACAAAAGACAACATTTTCTACCAAGTTTTAGTATTTTTAAGAGTTTGTTGAGTATATGTAACACGCAAACTGGTATTTATGTTTCCAAAAAAGATTGAATGCTTGGCTATTTACTGGGTGATAAAAGGAAAAGTAAAGTTACTATGTTCATGAAAGTCGAGATAACTTGAACTTATCCGTGAGACCAAGCGGTAAAGTAACCGACATGAGACATTACGGAGAAAAACTTCCAAGTTCACTTCCCAGCGTCAATTTGACAGAAACATTTAATACAATGTAAAATATTGGAATAGCTGCAATTCAAATCAAAAACTAATATCCTTTGATGGAGAGTAAATAAACAATTTTTTTTATGTTCCATGGTGAGATGTGATTATGATATGTAACGGAGTAAGCTGTTCCTATGCGTATACCTTAGAAGGAAAAACACTTGATGTTATGAGGTTTGTGAGGTTTTGAATATTATTTTTTATTTATTTTTTTTATTTTATATTTTATAGTAACTAGTTATCCCAGCGAGCATTATATACAGTTAAATACGGCGTTTTCTTTGAAAAGTCTGATAATATTTTTTCACCACACTATCATGTTTTTGGCTGTATTACATACGTTAATTGGTGGCCGAAAGTTACGTTTTGCTGGCGATGCCAGCTGTCCATAATTTGGGGACCGAGCAGGTTTTTACAGGCCGGGGCCGCAAAATCAGCTGTCCGCTTACTTACTTAAAACATGAATGCATTTTAAATACATAATCAAAATCCATAGCATTTCAATAGAATTGTGTTATTGTCACCGTTGCCTAGCAACTATATATTTTTATTTTTGCTGATTCCTCAAATTATTTCTTCACATAACCTTAAAGTTGTAGTTGTGTTGACTATCAGTGTGCATTATTATTGTGGTGAATAGTGGTAATAGGGTATAGTGTGGTGAAAAATAGCGTTCGTACCACGGACCGAAATGGTTTTGCGGCTCTCGATCGATTTAAGTTCTCGACTTCGTCTCGAACTTAAAAACTATCTCGAGCCGGCAAAACCTCATTTTCGGCCCTAGGTACGAAATATACTATATTATATATTCAACAAGTTTACTCAAGTTATTTTACCAATTAAAAAAATTTACTTGATGGAATAAAAAATTCAAAGGTTGCCATTTATTTTTGTTGTTATTTAAATTCAAAATATGGGTGATTTTAAGAAAACATGTCAAGAGAATTTTATTCTTTAGATAAAAATTCAAACGATACCAAGTTTATAAAGGTCGAAAGAATGTGAAATATTACGATATGTTCTTGTAAAATAATATAGAATAAGGCTAGTCAGGTTGCACCTCATTTTCCCTTGAGATCGGCCACCATTTTGAAATTTGTAATTCAACCAAGATATTTTATTAACTCTTTTATCTTAAAACACACCCCAAGTTTCGTAAATATCGGTTAAAACCGTTAAAAGACAAAATCCTTTGTGTAAAAATACAAAATGAACGATATCAGAGTAACAAAGAGACTTCGAAAAAATGTTATTCTTGATTTAATCTGTATTTTGTTTCGTAGAACTATATAACGCAGTTTGTCTGTTTAATGCATGATGGTGAGAAGCTTGAGAACTAATTGTATATTTCATATCTATTTTAAAGATTTATTTATCTTTGCCTAAAGAATTATCTAACAAACCGTAAATGCCAATACTATGTTTTTAAATTCATACTCAACATATGGTACAAAAACAACGCAGCTACTTCACAACTTAATTTAATTGTAATTATACTATTAATTAATTAACAAAACAATAAGGGTTGGTCGTTAGTAAAGTGTAAATATAAGCGTTGTAATACACTTAATGCATGTATTACTTTATGCACTTATGCATTTACCAATATTTGCTGCGCTGGGTAACAATGTGAACAGGTGACGCATGCATCTCTTGTAAAGGCTAAAGGGAAATAGTTTTGAACACTGACTCTTAAAGATATTATGTTACTTTTACAGCGTTACAATTCATAATTGTTAGTGTTGTGTGTTTGTAAACTATAAAGAATAATTATTGCATAACGACCTCAGGAGGACGAAATGGCAAATTTTTAAAAGAGGGCCAATAGTAACGCGATAAACTTATGCCTTGGATAATGTTGAAATAACAGTTATTGCATGATAAATGGGGATAATACTTTTCCTTTATTCGTAATACTTGTTTTGGGCACCTAGACAGTATGCCGTTAAAAAAAGTTTGAATAACTACGTTATAATGGCAGGAAATCATAATGCAAATTTTGAAATCGTTAATTTTTTCTTGCATTTGATTAAGTATAAACTAGTTCCACCAATATGTTAGAATATACAACTAGCATACACAAACACATTTAACAGATAACTTATATTTGAGATATTGGCAATTAATAATGAAATGTATAATTAAATTTACAAGTTCAACCAGGCCAATATATAATTATTTTATTTTATTTACTAGCGCTTTCAGAAACTAGGTTTCCATCTTTAGGCACTAGATTTACATTTAACAGAGTTGCAGTTGTGATCTCAGTTAAGTTAAATCTCTGTAGAGATTGCTGCCTACAAACCACACTTTGGGTAAATGGTTAACGGCAGACAAGATTTTTAACGCTCTTTAAGTACCTACTATCATGATTTATACCATAGTTTGAAAATTTTGCGTTGAAACTTCCCGTCAAGGAATGTGGAAAGAAGGGTTGACGTAAACATTATTTTCTTGACTTTTCTCTATTAAATAAGTTCACATTTATTCTACAGCAATCACACATTATTATCACCGATTTGGAAACTACACTGAAATAATGGTGTACGTACATTAACTGTATTTAGGCTGTTTTACTCAATAGTTATAAGAAAACGTGTCATTGCCAAATTATCACTATATTATATTTCCCCTTATCAAACATTTAAATTTTAACTGTTTAATGAGTGAAAAAGAGAAATTTTGTTAGATGTAAGATAATCTGCAGTAATTAATGGATGTTACTGAGAGTAATTAGTATTCCGTTTGTAAATGAGTAGGCCTACACTTTATTACATTAAACCCATAACTACTTGATATTTCCCTCTCGAACATTTTCATTTGGGCTGGTATGTTGAGTAATTTATATCATGTAAATACATAGTAACGTTTATTCGAATAAATTTAAACCTGGAATCATATTTATAACATAATAGCGAATTTTTTCAAATAGTTTTAAAAACTGTACATTTTATAAAGAGAGCCTAGAATTTTTTTACTTTCTTAATTGTTATATGTTTTTATATGTATGTATTTTGAATAATGATATGGTCTAACCTGTAACGAAAGAATGTAACAGAAAACATATTAAAAAATTGTCTAAGCTAAACATATTTCATGACGTTTTTATTGTCAAGTAATAGCAACAGCTACACATAAATATTTATAATCACAATTCACTGTATTCAGAACCTTGATTTATTTTTTACATTTAACATCCAACTACAACACATTAGCGTATTTTCTACACTATTACAGGTAAAGATTGTACTCGCCAACATTTATTATCAGCCCTACAATGTATCAAATTTGTCTTCGATAAAAATCTGTTTATACTTTTGTTACTGTGTAATGTCTATAAATAAATATGCAACTAACTTAATCAATTATGACTTAGTAAAAAAGTGGAACTACCTGTGTTATTTCATTAATCCCATAAGACATTGCACTGCTGTTAGTGTTACGCTTTATGTATTATTGCTCAACTACTGTAAACGCTAGTATGTTTGGTTAAAGGGGTGGAAAATTAGCTTAGAGATTGATTAATTGCTTCGGAACAGTGGCTCAACTTTGAACTTTCACTTAGTGCAAAATTAAGCACTTTTAGTCAGCGTTGGACATAATACAAGCCTGACTGATGATGAACATTTACATGTTCAAATTATAAACATTTACAAGTCTCTATGAACAGATTTTTGACGCCAACGTACAAAAATGGACCGTATTGATACAATACAGTTCAGAAGTTGTGATATACAAGACTCTATGTTCATAACCTAATACAAGTCTAGAGAAGTAACTGTACAAGTCAGGATGACAAATGAAACAACCTAAATAAAACAGCTTTATGTTCCATATATGTTTTTAAAATATGAATCAGGCTGTTATTGAATTCACAACGTCAACTCCACATCATAAACCCGTTTTTCTACATGTCTAATACTATAGTTTACTTTTAAATTTGGAAATTATTTCATGTAGAGCAAGGAATTTGTAATTGCAATAAAACACAAGTCAAGATAAATTAATGACATCTTCAACTTTTCCAAGCCAGAATGATGAAGCCTTATTCCATCCGTTTGAACTTATAATCCTGGGGAAATAAGAATTTCAGAGAGGAAATTGTCGATATCCAGCTTATTTAAATTCCAATAACTGGTTTTATTAGTTTTCGATAATAATCTACCTAGTTATAAACCTAGGTAAAAAATTTATTTAACGATGAAAGATGAATTATACCAGAAAATAATACCTGGTAGTCTAGGGCTACTACCTAGTGTAGTTAATAAAAAATATTTTGTTAATTACTTTCAATAACATTACCTAACTGCTTCAGCAGTTAAATTATTTTTATAGCAAAAAAATATTAATTAATTGTTTAAAACATTTATAATTTAGTAAAAAAATATGATTCATCCACGTCATAAAAAGACAAATAAACGATTCAAGGTACTGTACCGACTTGAGTGGTGGTACTAATAAAAAGATAGGGTGAAGTAGGGTTATGAAAGAAGTTTTAAAAATTACACTTCCAAAAACTATATTTTTGTAATAGTTACATAGTAAGTTCGACAGTTTCAAATAGAATTTCTGTAAAAGGTATTGCAATTCCAAGCATATCTCTTTTTGTTTTGTTTTGATGTTATCAACTAAACTACGTTTTCCAAAGCACGTGTTAAAGAAAATTTAGAAATGAATAGCCTTGTATTACACACAGTTTAACATTTCACATGACCCTTATATTTGAAAACGTGTTTTAGTTTACAACTCAACAACAGGAAAGACAGCAACGATGTAACTAAGTCAAGATATTGTAGGTAGTTCAAGATCTCTCAACAGCACAGAAGTGGCAAACTCAACCCTGGCGTCTTTATAAACTACTTCTTATTACCTTTACTGAAAAAAAACCAAATTTAACAAAAGTTAAAAAGTCACACGAAAAAATAAATATTCAGGGTAACAGATAAACCATTACTTCTTTTAAGTTAAATTACTTATTTTTTCTGTTATGTACATTTAATGTAACTATTTAAATTTGTGTTAAAACTCCAATAAAAAAGGTTTTTTTAATTGGTTATTTTAATTTATTTTCAACGTTCCCTATAGTTTGAGCGTTAACATGTATTTGAGTTAAGCTATGCCAAATATAGTTTATAAAGTAGCTACAAACAATATATTCGTATTTAAACACTCTAAAGCCATTAAAGTGGCAAAGGTTGTGTATAAAGCAAAAAACCAACCACCTAGGGAAGGCTTAACCATGTAAAAGGCTCTAGAAATTTTTGCGTATTCATATTGTCTGCGAAAACAACACGATTTTATCTTTTGAGTAGGTTCCTCTTTTTGTCTGGATTATTATATTCTAAATTGAAACGTCGGTAATATTGTTTTAAAATGTTTCAAAATTAAGTCTACAATGGTTTTCTTATGAGTGAAGAATATTCCAGGTAATGTTTAAGGATTTTACATTATTTTTTTAATGTTTTTGCGGAAATTGATTTTCTGCCAATAGGTTTTATTTTTGCAAGATTTACAAACTTTAACAAATATTCAATACCACCTTCAAACGAAACTTTATCATCAAGCTTCAAAATGAATGTATTATAATTGATGTTTATTATTTCAATTTGTTTATCTGAACCTTTGAAGAAGTGTTCAGGGTTTAGGATCGCTTGACAAGCTTAACTGGTATTGACAGACACTTACGCCTGTCAGGCACTTTGACCAAGGGGATTGACAGTTTGATTGGTCGCTTGAAAATGATTAAAACAATGGGAATTGACGAACCCGTATACTCTACAAACTATAAAATATTAGAAAGTGCATTGCTTGAATTTATTTATGTCAATATTTATCTTAGGTCGAAAATAAATCTTTGTCCTGAAAATGTGTAATTTCTTCTACAGAGCTATGGTGATATTTATTGTTTTAGCGAATTACCCTATAGGGAAGTAGCTATTACCGTAGGTCTCATGGTAAGACTTAGGCCCGGGACCGATTTACTTTTTCATTTTGATGTCCCCAGAGGCCAAAAACACCATTCGTTCAAATTTTTATATATGTATATATATATATATATATATATATATATATATATGTGTGTGTGTGTGTGTGTGTGTCCGTGAACACGATAACTAGAGTAATTTTTATCCGATTTTGATGAAATTTGGTTTGAAGGTGTAAGGCGGGATAAACTTAGTGCAAAATTAAGCACTTTTAGTCAGCGTTGGACATAATACAAGCCTGACTGATGATGAACAATTACATGTTCTAATTATGAACATTTACAAGTCTCTATGAACAGATTTTTGACGCCAACGTACAAAAATGGACCGTATTGATACAATACAGTTCAGAAGTTGTGATATCCAAGACTCTATGTTCATAACCTAATACAAGCCAAGAGAAGTAACTGTACAAGTCAGGATGACAAATGAAACAACCTAAATAAAACAGCTTTATACTCCATATATGTTTTTAAAATATGAATTATGCTGTTATTGCATTCACAACGTCAACTCCACATCATAAACCCGTTTTACTACATGTCTAATACCATAGTTTACTTTTAAATTTGGAAATTATTTCATGTAGAGCAAGGAATTTGTAATTGCAATAAAACACAAGTCAAGATAAATTAATGACATCTTCAACTTTTCCAAGCCAGAATGATGAAGCCTTATTCCATCCGTTTGAACTTATAATCCTGGGGAAATAAGAATTTCAGAGAGGAAATTGTCGATATCCAGCTTATTTAAATTCCAATAACTGGTTTTATTAGTTTTCGATAATAATCTACCTAGTTATAAACCTAGGTAAAAAATTTATTTAACGATGAAAGATGAATTATACCAGAAAATAATACCTGGTAGTCTAGGGCTACTACCTAGTGTAGTTAATAAAAAATATTTTGTTAATTACTTTCAATAACATTACCTAACTGCTTCAGCAGTTAAATTATTTTTATAGCAAAAAAATATTAATTAATTGTTTAAAACATTTATAATTTAGTTAAAAATAATGATTCATCCACGTCATAAAAAGACAAATAAACGATTCAAGGTACTGTACCGACTTGAGTGGTGGTACTAATAAAAAGATAGGGTGAAGTAGGGTTATGAAAGAGGTTTTAAAAATTACACTTCCAAAAACTATATTTTTGTAATAGTTACATAGTAAGTTCGACAGTAAAATAGAATATCTGTAAAGGGTATTGCAATTCCAAGCATATCTCTTTTTGTTTTGTTTTGAAGTTATCAACTAAACTAAGTTTTCCAAAGCACGTGTTAAAGAAAATTTAGAAATTAATAGCCTTGTGATACATACAGTTTAACATTTTCCATGCCCCTTGTATTTGAAAACGTATTTTAGTTTAAAACTCAACAACAGGAAAGACAGCAACGATGTAACTAAGTCAAGATATTGTAGATAGTTCAAGATCTCTCAACAGCACAGAAGTGGCAAACTCAACACTGGCGTCTTTATAAACTACTTCTCTTTACCTTTACTGAAAGAAACCAAATTTAACAAAAGTCAAAAAATCACACTAAAAAATTAATATTCAGCGTAACAGATAAACCATTACTTCTTTTAAGTTAAATTAATTTTTTCTGTTATGTACATTTAATGTAACTATTTAAATTTGTGTTAAAACTACGATAAAAAAGGTTTTTTTAATTGGTTATTTTAATTTATTTTCAACGTTCCCTATTTTTTAGCGTTAACATGTGTATGAGTTAAGCTATGCCAAATATAGTTTATAAAGTAGCTACAAACAATAGAATCGTATTTAAACAGCACTCTTAAGCCATTACAATTTATCTTATGTAGTTCCGAAAGGGCAAACCTTTGGAAAGTACCCCTAAAGTGGCAAAGGTTGTGTATAAAGCAAAAAACCAACCACTCGGGGAAGGCTCAACCATGTAAAAGGCTCTAGAAATTTTTGCGTATTCATATTGTCTGCGAAAACAACACGATTTTATCTTTTGAGTAGGTTTCTCTTTTTGTCTGGATTATTATATTCTAAATTAAAACTTCGGTAATATTGTTTTAAAATGTTTCAAAATTAAGTCTAAAATGGTTTTCTTATAAGTGAAGAATATTCCAGGTAATGTTTAAGGATTTTACATTATTTTTTTAATGTATTTGCAGACATGGATTTTCTGCCAATAGGTTATATTTTTGTAAGATTTACAAACTTTGACAAATATTCAATACCACCTCCATACGAAATTTGATCATCAAGCCTCAAAATGAATGTATAATAATTGGTGTTAATTATTTCAAATTGACTGTCTGAACCTTTGAAGAAGTGTTCAGGGTTTAGGATCGCTTGACAAGCTTAACTGGTATTGACAGACACTTACGCCTGTCAGGCACTTTGACCAAGGGGATTGACAGTTTGATTGGTCGCTTGAAAAGGATTAAAACAATGGGAATTGACGAACTCGTATACTCTACAAACTATACAAAGTGCATTGCTTGAATTTATTTATGTCAATATTTATCTTAGGTCGAAAATAAATCTTTGTCCTGAAAATGTGTAATTTCTTCTACAGAGCTATGGTGAAATTTATTGTTTTTTACTTTCTCCCCCTATACCATAGTATATGGAGAAAGTATTGTTTTCGTCAAAATTTTCGAGTTTGAGTTTTGAGTGGATATATTCGTTTTGGGTCCCCCTGGACCCAAAAAAGTGGTTTTCGAAGTGATGTCTGTGTGTGTGTGTGTGTGTGTGTGTGTGTGTGTCTGTGTGTCTGGATGTGTACAGAGCTAGGGACTACACCTGTGGTCCGATTTCGATGAAATTTGGTATGTAGGTTCTAATCCATGGTATCTCCAGGCGTTTTTTTAATTTTTTTGAAATTTTGATTTTTAATGGGGATTTCCCCATAAAAACCCATAAAAAACCTGAAAAATCGGATTTTCTCAAAAATGGCCCGAACGATGTTGATAAAAATTTAGTATGTTGTAGCCCTTTAAATTCTGAACAAAATAGTACAAATCCCATTTCTGTAAAAATTACGGTTCAAAAGTTATGGTAAATTATGTTATTTTCCCATAAAAACCCCATAAAATAACGAAAAATAGGATTTTAGAAAAAAATCCTGTTTTATTTTAACATAGTATGTTATGGTCCTTAAAGTTTTGATAGTTTTTTCATTTTTAAAAATTTTAATTTTTAATGGTAGTTTTCCCATAAAACCCCATAAAATAACAGAAAAATAGGATTTTCCCAAAAACGGCCCGAACGATTTTGATAAAAAATTTGTATGTTATAGTCCTTTATATTCTGAACAAAATAGTACAAATCCCATTTCTGTAAAAATTATGGTTCAAAAGTTATTGTAAATTATGTTATTTCCCATAAAAACCCCATAAAATAACGGAAAAATCAGATTTTCACAAAAATGGCCCGAACGATTTTGAAAAAAATTAGTATGTAGTCCTTTAAATTCTGAACAAAATCGTACAAATTACATTTCCGTATATTTACTTTCACTGCTTACACATGATAAAGGTTGTTGACAAACTTATGGGAGAAAGTATGTGTCAGAATGCTGATACCGTTTATTTTTTCTTGTATTTATTTAAGAAAACTAGAGGTCAACTAGTGGTCGACAACTTAATCGAAAATATTTAATGTACAGATATCTCTGTTTTTAACCCACGCTGTAAAAAGAACTTTTTGATTGAAATTTCTTCCATTTGTTATGATTATTTGTTTATATTTAGTTGTTATTTCGTCACAAGCTTAGCAGCCCATAAGGCCCATGTTAATTTGTAAAATGTAATTCATTTCTGTGCCTATTTTTGAGCCTATTTTAATTTATAAAGGGATTTTGCACACATCAAGAGGAAAATATCTTTCTAATAGTATGCGTAGATTTTCCCTGCGATGCACACGAGCTGAGAAAAAAGATTTTTAAGAGACATGCTTGTCTATTGATATATAGAATATGAATTTAAGAGTAATCTACTTAAATTTACGTAGGCCTATCCAAACAAAACAAACAAAATTTTAGCGTATCTCTAATTTTACTCATATATTTCCTGTGAGTACACAAGTTCGTAATTAGGATATAACAGCATCTTACACCCTGATGCATTTTCTCTCTAAAAATGAACTAAGAGAGTATCTATCTCACTGCCCTGTCATTTATTTCTAATGATAAAATAGGTAATGTACATGAAAATTTAGTTTTCTTTTCATTTCTTGGGTTTTGTCTTTTAAATTTGACACATTTCAACTGTATTAATAAATTCGATATCAATGATAAAAATTAAAGTTGAGAATATATAATTTTATCGTCGTATCAAAACCATCAATTGAGATGAAGACACAACCTAACACAACAGTTGACTGTGCAGTTAACTGCTTTTTGGCTAAAATTACGTAGTGTTTTCATGTTCTCACAGTTTAATCATACCAATATCATAAACGCATGACATGAAAATAGGTGTTGAAATGAAGTTCATTCCATTAAAATGTAAACCGCAGCGTGTAAAAGATTGATTCCGCTTTTCGTTGAGGTTTTTAGTACCTGTTGACATTATGTGGAACTTCGTCATTACGGGACGATTACTTAACCGTGTTTACTGAAATTAGTAAACCGTATGTGTTTTAGCACGACATTCAGGTCTTCGTAATACAAACGTTTATTGACAAGTATTGAGTCTTTGAGATCGTTTGATATTATTTCAATTGAATTGCGTATTCTTTAATTTTTAAGTAAAGTAAGTTTGGATTTCTAAATCTTTATATGATTATTGTATACATTTCTGTGCATTTAAAGTATTTCAGTTAGCTAAAATATATTTTGTTACAGGTAACCTTTGGGGTCATCATTACGTGAGTTAATGTAGTTTGTTAGTTAGAGTAGCTGAAAACAGTTTTGCTGGTGTTTGTGCTAACAGTCAACCTAGTGCCTTAGTAGTTAGCGTCTAGGACTTCGATACGACATAGACAGGTTCGATTCCATTATATTAATTATCGATTACCTAAAATGGGGACGCCACTAGGAGAGTATTTTAACCCAATATGAGTGTAGGATGAGTGGCAATCGTGTAGTCTTGTTAGTGACTAAGGCCGACATGTTCCTTAGATAAAGCTGTTAATTAATAGCCCATACAGCCAATAGCAACTAATGGACCTACTGTTTATAGTGGAATCCAAACCACATATTTTTGGCTTGTAATTAACAAATTGGTCTAATTATCAGGATAGCACTACTAGTCGTAGTACTCACTAGTGTGGACGTTAATCCGCACCAGGGCGTATCACATCCATTCCCGACACATAAACAAAACATGTAATGGGTTTAAGCCCCTTCGAGTAGGTATGCTCAACCAAGCACCACAATTAGGTCTATGATAAAATTACTGACCCACTGTCACTCTTGAAAATGTGTTATATTACTTTACTGGCTTACTAACAATTGATTTCTAAATAAATAGCAACACACACTAAATAACCAATTAGATTATTGTTAAAGTTTGTAAGTTTGTAAGTTTGTAAAGGGAAGTTGACAATTTGAAAAACATTTTTTTTTTCTTTAAAAACTTTTATCCTGATGACCTTCCCTCCTCCATAACCTGATCTTGCTATTTTGTTAAATTATTCATGTTCTCCCAGTGCTACAAATTTAACATGTCAAATTTCACCGAAACTCATGTCTAATTTCATCAAAATCGGCCCAAAATTATCGTGATCACGGAAAAACACACATTTATATTGTTAACATACATTTTTATTATAATATGTGCATATATAACAATTAGAACAAAAAGTGTTTTTGACCTCTGGAGGCACCAAAATTAAAAAGTAAATTGGCCCGAGATCCAGGTCTTCCCTCGCTGCCTTACGGTAATATATTCTTCCCTATAGGGAAATCTGCTAAAATGATATGACTAATACTCTCAATGGCAATTATTATTTTATTTTTTGATAAGAATGTTGTATGAAAACTTTAATAACTTTGAAACCAGGTGTATTAATCAGGTCGGAAAGTAAAACATTCGTTTGTAATTTTTTTGAAGGGAGTAATGTTTTGATGATTTGTAGATACAAATATCAAACGAACAGACACAATTTTTATGAGGATGGACAAAGTAAAAGAAAGATAGTGGACCATATAAACGAGCACAGACCACAAAGCAAACGCGTTGGGTCCTCTGTTTGTTTTCTCAAAATCTACTTTCTTGAGATTTAGTTATTTTTTATTTGCATTCTTGTAACACGTCTTTTAACAGATTTTACATGTGTTGTTTGTTTACTTAACAACACGGGTAACAGGCCAATGAGGTTCAAGGATTGAGAGAAAATAAGTACAACTTTAATTATTCGAACCTAAACTAATCAGCTGTTCAAGTCAATTTCATTGTTGAGTGGTGCAATTAGTGTTTGGTACAATGTTTCGTTGCATCACTGTCAGTGGCAATGAGAGGTTATAAACAAAAACGTAACCTCTCTTAGAAGTTATGAGTAGTGATTTTTAGTAATTAAATTACTGTCGAAGTTAAAGTAGTGTACGCAATTAGCGTAATTAGTGTTAACTACACGTGTAAAACATTTTAAGGTACGAGCCTTTATTTAGCCATATGCATATCCTCAATTCAATAGTTTTAATTGAAGTTGTTGCAGTACTACATAAAGTAATTGGTGGTAATAGGTTGTTTGGTGCGGGAGGGACGGTTCAATCCCCGGCACATCCACCAAACATTTATTCTCTCGTGACTCTCTCGTGAAATGCCACTGGCGTTGAAATGAAAAAATAAAAAAATAAAAAAGTAGTTGCAATTGTTTTGTTGTCATATTTTGTTACATACCATTTTATGTAAAATCTGTAAATTTTTGGATTGTTAATTTATAAATGTTTAATTAACTCCATACATTTAACTCAACAGATGGCTACATTTATTCAAACGCAGGAAGGGAGGAACCGACACCGTTGCATTGTGATGCTGTCTATTGTCAACTTTATATTTGACATTTCAGGTGTATTTGAAGTGAGACTTGATCCTGTCAGAATAACCAACCCAATACATTAATACACTGAAAATAGCACTAAAAACATTGTATTTTCAATAACGTTTTCCGTACAATTAATTACAGGATTAACATTTATTCCATTTACGAGCTTTTCCTTTGGATGTTTGTGTTTATATACATGCCATTTATTCTACGAATATGCTATTAATTATGCAAAGTAATAAAAATGTAATAATATCTTTGCCCTTTTCAAGATTAAAATTCAACTTTATGTTCTTAACAAAGTAATAATTACGGTTGAATAAATGTATAAAAAACCAGTTAACTGTAACAATGTGTTCTTGTAAACGTGTTAAAAGAAATTAATAATAAGTTTATGTTTTACGTAAGCCCTTACAACTGAATAAAACCTAACAACGAAGTTAATTAGCCCCTTGTCGAGCCCTCTACTTTGCTGTGGCCAGAATCTTTGTTCTACATTGTTCGATGGTAAATCTAAAAGCTTTAAATACTATCCATACAGACTGAATAGTAGGCCTATATTTCTATTGTGGATACATTGCTCTTACTCAATTTAGTGATAGATTTCTTGCAATCATTGATTCTCCGTAAAACATTATATTACAAAAAATCCTTGTTAAAACTTTTAACGAATCTGATTTGAAACATCCTAAATACAAGTACGATTAAACATTTCTAGTAACGTTAAATTAATAAATTTAATAGTAATAACTAAGTATCATTCTAAAAAAACACATGGTTAAAGTAGCATTATTCACCCAAAGCTACGAAATAATAATAATAATAATAATCATTGTCGACACCATCATCATAGTAATAATAATAAACTCCGATTTTGGAGTTTCAAGCCTATATTAAAGTATATAGGTAGGCCTAAAGAAGACATAATTTTAAAACAATCACATTTTGTTTAAATACACATTTTCATGTTAATTTGCCCTCTGGATCAGTTTAATTTGCAATAAACCAAAGTGGTCCTTCAGTCTCAAAGTACAGACAAATTAAATAAAACAAATAAATATAAAAATCTTTTTATTATTATTGTAATTTATGCCTTGGTAAATGAATACTAAACAAATATTTTTATTAAATTTCTTCTTACCTTTACAAACGCAATAACCTAAGATATACAGAAACGACGAGCGAGCGTGGCTGGGATAGAATATTGTTATGATGTTGTTTGACATTCATCTAGGGACATCCAGGCAATAGAGGTGAGGATAAGGAAGGGTAGGGTGGGTGTGAGTTAGGGGGGAGAGGAAGAGATAGGGAAGAAAGAGTGTAGAGAACTCGCTCCAATAAATTGTACTTTGAATTGTTAAAACTCAAACTTATTCAAATTTGTTGATAATTGATAATTGTAATCTCGTAGTAAATAAATATTTACAATAGTTATCCACTCGGTTTATATGAGTAGAGAATCATCTATCTGAGGGTTCTATTACAACACTTACTTGTGTTTGTATTTCCTCTTAACGCCAGAAAATCTATATAACCTTTTAGAACAGCAGTCCAAACACTAAAGAGTACAAACATATATTTATTTATTTTAATGATTTTATTACTAGATTTATTAAAAAAATTAACATACACCAAACGAGGGTTCATAACCTGTACATAGTTTAAGAGTTCCTATAGGGTATTGGCTCGGTGGTGAGTACTAACAGGTATTTGTCTAGTTGCTGAACAAAGAGATCTACTGATGGAGTAGTTGGGGCTTTTGTGCTTGTTTTGAGTTCTGACACAATATAAATTGTTGTTTATTAGTAATCGTGTTAGCTAACAATTTGGCTTTTTAATTGAAATTAGATAGATTAATCAAAGCTATTATGGGTCCTAAGAGCCCTAAACCTCTTAATTATCTTTGATCATTATTTTGGTTCTTTGACAAGAAGCATAGTATCCATTCAACTGAAAAAAGGTTGGTTGAAAAATGCAAACGTGCAACATAAAGCTAATAATACTATGTAGAGCCTTTTATACAGTTTTTTTCCAATACAGATTATATGTGTGTTTTGCACCTATAGACTTCTTGTGATAAACCTTGGTATACTTTGGTATCCCAAGACTGATCAAGAAGTATTAATTGAGTATTATTATTTCTCGATACATTTTTATTGCTCCCAACCAGTGTACCGATGTCTATGAAAAATTAAGAAAACTTAAAAAAACGCTAAAATTAAATTGATACTGAAAAAAGTTGGATACTATCATTTATACCTATTCCTTAGGTTACTTTTTAGTAATTTCTGGATAAAGAACAAGATCCAAGGTGGATTGTGGACCAACGTGATGGATTGTATCGTAAATCACTACGAAGAAAAACCAGAACTGATTGATCCTGTGTAAATTTCACAAAACAAAACCGACCCATGATGCAATGCGTTAGGCATCTTTCTTCTTAGAGTATTACCTTTAGCCTTGGGCATCAGTAACTTAACACTCAACCAAATACTCGTAAGTAAGGTTTTGCTGGATCAAATGGCCTAATTGAACAGGATGTGACTTAAGACAGAGTAAACACAGCATTCAACAATGACTACAGGATATGCATTCACATAATGAAATATTTTTTTAATTGAACTTATGGTAATATCTTTCTGTTTTTTGAGCCACCTATCTTTGTGAAGGTTGCTCAATATGTTGATAAGACAAAAGTTTTTTTTTCAAATTAAGGCAAGACCCACCTTAAATCCCCCACTTAAGACCCACCTTAAGACCCGCCACTTAAATACATTGACTATGGCAAAGAAGATTATAAATAAAATATTTCTACTTCTGTATCCTTAAGTAATTTAAGATTAAACAGTGTGTTATAATTATATCTCTTTCGTAAATCTCCTTCTCCCACTTATCAAAAGAGTTAAGGTGTGGAAATAATAAAAATAATACATTCATATTGAATACAGCAGTGCTTACGTTTCGTTCCATTATTCTTTTTTAACAATGACACAATGCATTCGTATTACTTCTGTATTTAAATAAAATATCAATTTGACAGGGACCTGAATTAGATCTACAGTCCACTGTTATACTGTCTTTGCACTTTGCAATGGTATTGTAAATCAAGATAAAGAAACTAATAGGAAAATATGTTACTGATAATGGCATTTGTATGTCAAGGAAGCTTTTATATTATTAAAAAGCTGTAAATCGTAAAATTAATGAAATCCACTTTATATCCTTAATCGAAAACACGAGGGTAGTGCAAAAGGCATGTCGATTGGAAAGCTCCAATACGACTAAATAGGATTCCGATTTCCAACTAACTAACCTGAACCACTTCCCTATATTTAGGATGCAGGTTAATAATGGCTTTAAGAATTAACTCTGGCAATATTGTAATAGTTATTTGATGGTTTTTGTATTTAAATTAATAAAAGTTCATTTTTCATATCAATATTCCGATTGAAACTTAGTTTTAGTGAGACAAGTTAACAATCTATGGTAATAGTGAATCAATCAACACACACAATATGGAATTATTTTAGTAATAACCTGAATCTGAGACATTAATAGTTTTAACGCTTTCTCAAATATACCTTATATTTATGGAACATACGCGTATGAAATTCGTATTTCCCCAATATAATTATTCGTCTAATCGCAGAAACTTCGTGGCTATCTCAAGCGATCACAAAACATGGTCATCTTCCGCAAAAAATATTCATGTAGCCCGACGAGGTGGACATGAAAGGGTGACAAACGGTAGTTTGTGGCGGATTATGTTGGCCTTCATTTAACACTCTAAATTTTAAGTGCCTATACAAAATATACATATTTGGTAGAACTGGTATATTTATTCCCAGCTATCCAAATTTTAGTACAAGTCAGTCCGGTTTTCTAAATACCCACTATAGGTCATACAAATGTTAAAATCTAATTTTTCCCCCTTTTGTCTTACGAACACATAGAGCCTTATGCGACATTTTTTTAAGTTTGAAAATAAAAAATAAAACATATACTATGTATATTTGTGACACCAAGTTTTTGTGTAATCTTTACACAGGGTAGCATAAATGAATATAAGAATACACAATGAACCGTTGTCATTTAGATTATGGTTTTCAAGGATTCGATACGATAAGCTATATAACACTTTCTCTTAATAAGTTATGATTTATGATTATTGTACAAGTTCAACATTAGCCACCTTGAAACATTTTCAAACAAAGTTAGGAGAGCTTTTATCCAGCAAACTGAAAGTGACACTCCACTTGAACTTTAGCGTTGCGTTTTGACTCTGACTCGATTTTCAACTGCGTTTATTTTATTTAGAACATCATTAAACTCATTTTTATTCGAAATTAAATTCGTACTTCTAACAGTAATTTATTTCCAGTAATGAAGCAGGCTTAACACGTTTAGATTTTATGAAGATGTTTAAGTGAAATCTTTAAGCGATTAAATTAGTGCTTAATATTATTACATTATTTGATGTCCACGTTATATCTCATAAATGTTTAGAAATATTTCATTTTGTGCTTTTATAACAGTTTTATTTTATAATTTGATGTGACAAGGATTAAAGTTTGCAGTTTTATGGTGCTTTGTTGTACTTGTTTTGGGTTTCTGCAATCAACTAAAGAGTTTTTAGTGACGGAATTTTCAAACACATATAAAACAATCAAAAGTGTTGTTTTACTTTTACATTTATTTTTACAACAGAGTACTGCGATTACTCTTTCAATATGGTTGAAGTCTTTCAAACAAGCAACTCTGTAACAAGCTATGTTTGACAAGACATCGTTATCCTAAAACAATGTGGAACAGTTAAGTCCTTATTAATGCGATTGCTCTGAAACCCTTTAGTGTTATTAATAACAACATTTGTTAAAGGTTTGTGATTATCTGTTGCGTATAGAGTGTTCGAAATCTGAGTTACAACTTATTATTTTAATGAGATAAAACAAAGATGTCGAAGTAAACCATTAGGTTAAATTATTTTAAGCCAATATTATTTTAATTGGCTAAGATCAAGTCATTGTGATAGATTATAAGTAAAATGTATCCAGTAATCAAATTTAAGAAATATATAAATGTTCAAGATCCTAAATACAAGATTACAACAAAAACCAACCATTTTACAACCTAATTTAGAGCAAAGATTTTTTAAATAGCTAAGTAGAGAGAGTGAAAATGTTTGACTGAATTTTCTATGCCCAAAATATCTAAAAGATTATTTATATACCGTGTGATAAAAGGCGAAGTTAAGTTGCCATGTTCATGAAAGTCAAGATAACTTGAACTTATCCGTGAGACCAAGCGGTAAAGTAAAGAGGAAAACCTACAGTTTTTAAGGACTGATAGTTTACACATCAGCTTTAATTTGAACTAAACTTGCAATACCATTTATAACCTGTATTTTTTACTGCAACACTACTCCAGCTATGATTATCTAAATGGAGTGAAAATCTTATATCAATTTTATAATATGTTCTATGTAGATTTGTAATTATGATAGCTTTATTTTCTTACGCTTATTAGGATATACAATAATCAAAGAGGATTGTTTTATTTTTTCGTTTTTAATTCATACATTTTTTATTTAAGTTTGGGAAATTATACTAAAAACCATGTTAGGCATAAATTAGTTGTATTTACGCGATTTTAATCAAATTTATTTATAAAAAGTTTTACTATTTTATACTATCCAGTATTTGTTACTGATTTGACTCTATCCAAGATACTCGAAATGAAACTGGTTGATGAGTATAACAGTGCATTAAAGTGTCATTTCGTCAGATGTGGAGATTAGCTACAGTAATTAGTAGAGTTTACTCAGAGTAATCGATATATAATTACTCAATGAGTATATTGTATTGCAATAACCCCTTATGTTACTAATACTGTTGTTTTTCTACTGTAAGTTAGCATGTAGTATCGTATTTTAAATTCATAGTCATGCGTAAAAGATAGTAGGCCTAACATTTATTCAATTGAATTTAAAATAGGAATCATTTTTACCTGAAAACGGAATGGTTTCAATTATTTTTACATGGTATGGTTTATATTCCGTTCTTTCCAGTTTTTAATAGGTTTTAGAATGAAATATGCATGTTAAAATATGCATAAAATATGGATTATGTAGCTATCCAATTATTTTTTTAACTTATTGTATTTTAAATGAGAAATTTTTCGCTCTGAAAGTTTTTTTGTGTAGGAAACACCAGATTTCTTTTCAATAAGAGTTTCTGCACGTTTAAAAGATGGTCAATGATTTAGGTACTAAATCACTCACAATTACGGAATACAATTATTTTTTACTAGTTCAGCTCAAAATAGACAAGACTCTAAAATAAATCAAAACGATTTAATGGAGGAAAGACGTGTATTGGCCTAGGTTTAAACTGATTTTTTTTATTGATTAATTCAACAAATATCCAAAGTCCGACGAAATACGCAATTTTCTACCCAAATTTACCAACAAATGGGAGTGAAACATAGTAATAATTTAAAACCTGCAAGTAGTAATAATTTAAGACATGCAATGAATACTTCAATGATGGTCGGTCATCGTCTAAACTTGAAGCAGTCACTCAGCAAGAGGTCCTCCTTTAGTCGTAAATAGAGCAAATTATTGATTTTGTCATTATAAAATAAAAATAATAAAAACAACCAATCGTTTTGAATCAATTGTTTAATATAACCTGCTCTTTTAAACCTATATCCTAATAATATTTTCTGGTCCCTGGGTTTCTAGTCCTTATGACAGTTCTTATGACAGATCAGTATGACTGAAAGGTCAGTAGTAGGTCAGTATGACAGTTATAACAGTCCTTATGACTGCTATAAGGACCGAAAGTGTTTTTGATAGACAACGTTTAAAGGGTCAATAAATTAGTTAGGTAGCAAGTTTTCTAATTAGGGAGTTATTCATTGAGTGTTCTACATAACTGTTATAATTTAACCAAAAAGAGCAACATTTTTACATTTGATTTTAAGTACAACACCCATACCACCCACTGTACTATGTATTAAACCCTAAATTAGTACTTGGCAAAATACGATGGTTTAGCTTGGGTACCTTTCAAGCAGAATTCAAGTCCAAGGTATTGCGATGAGACGGAGATATTATAGTTGGCTAGATGGGACAAAGATTGTTTCAATTGGCTCATAGCAAACCATTGTATCAGGTAGCAAGCATTACTGTGATTAGATTACTGTGAATCTATTGGACGACGACAAATAGAAGCAGGGATTCAAAATACTTCGAGCTTTTCAATGTAAAATATAGGTGAAAGTCACGCGCTTGAATGTGGATTTTTATTGCAGGGTCCCAGAGGACATGTGGAAGCTTTAGGACGTTCGAAAAGCTATATTAACAAGCTTTTGCTCCGAATGGAATTAAATAAATAAAACACCACAAAGTAAATTCTTAAAGAAACATTTTTGTATTATATATAAACTCGTATAACTGAACAAATAAACAGGATTTATTCTTCGCTCGTTAGGATTTTGGTTTTAATTTTAGGCATTTGAACTATTAAACTAGTACTAGGATTCCCAAAGTAGCTTATCTATCTGACTTACTTTTTCAGTCTTCACTATCCACTCTTGCATTAGTTTATCTAGAGTCAACATGTACTCCATGTTTATTTTCTTATTTACCTGTTGCCTATGTAGTAGACCTTTGACAAATTTTAAGTAAACTAAATAAGGTAACATGTAATAATTTGCTCAAGTTATGTGTTGTTTCGTCTCATTCCTCATTTTTCATCTCAGAGAGTGCCAGTTAACTATCAAAGTACTTTACGAATGTGTTATTATTTGTATTTTTTTATTTTTCTGAAGACCCCTAATTCTAGTCTAATAATAAGGCATTCCGCTTCAAGTTAGGGTTCAATAGCTACAGAGAATCCCATCTGCCATCTCCAGGAGAACCACCAAAGATTGTGATGGCCCCTTGTGATCTTCTTACCCGCTACGCTTAAATATATCGCCAGACATCTTCATAATATCAGCACACTCAAATGTCAAGTAACTGTGTGTTTACTCATCTGGTTTATTGGCATTACTTGAGATGTTCCGCTATTTAAAGATATATGCTAAATTAAGTTGGGAATTTCTGTTCGCAACTTGATTAAATTTTCTCACTCTCTCCTTGGAACCCCCGCCCTCCTCAACATATGGTGAAAATGGATGGTTATGTATCTATAGCTTCTCCGCATAGCTTAAGAGTTTTCATGTATTTGATGAAAAAAGAACATTTTAAATTACACAAAAAGTGGTCATGGCATGTGAAAAAAATATTCTTCAACCACTGCACTCATATAGATCAAGTGCATAACTCTTTGTGAGACGCGTAGAATGGTAAAGATTCTGAATAAAACATCAGAATAGCAGCCACTCTGGGAGAGCTCTACTGAGTAAAGGCTCTAGACACTGTTTTGTGTTTATACTGACTACTTGAGGAAATTAATTTATTTTAAAATATTAAAGTACCTTTTCGTTTTGATTATCTTTGCAGACATTATTTAACGCAAACGTACTTATGTTATACATTTATAATTTAAAAGATGCTACGGGGATAATATTAACCAGATTTCAATCCTACAGAATTAGTTTGGACACTTCCATCGGTGTTTCGAAAACAGAACGGGAAAGAGTTTTACGTGGTATTTTGTGATTTTAACCTTTATTTTTACTAAATATGAAATGTTTATCTTACTATATCACTACCGGAATTTAGTCAAGCAAACTAATTTGTTTTATTAAGAAAATCTATGACTGATTATCCAAACGGTAATAACATGTTTTGTTGATAGTGAGATAATCAAGTGATGTTTTTAAAAATGGTTAATTATTGGTTTTTGAAGGCGGAAATAAACTAAGTAACTTTTATGCTTAAAAAAAGATTCATTTACAATCCGATATTATATTACTATTCTATTGTGAGAAAACAAAGGTGCATTTCTAATGAAGATGGACGAAGTGATGAAAAGATAATGAACCACAGACAACAAAAGACATGCGTTGGATTCTGTGTTTATCTTTTTCGTTTGAAGTTTCATTGCTATTCTTTGTATTGAGTTATTTTTTGCTTTATGTCTTATGTGTTTTACAGCATGAAAATAAACAATATGGTTTTCACAATTTAAATTTGATTTCACCCGTAAAACTCAAAGTAACTATTTGATTGGTTAAACTTCTCGCAAACTAACCAAATGCTAGCCAGATGCGGGTTATATTCCGTTTAGTAAGTTTTATGTGACATCTGAAAAAGTGTAGAGCCTAAGTATATTTTTTTTTATACATTTAACTCAACAGATGGCCAAACATTCTTTCAAACGCAGGAAGGAAGGAAGGAACCGACACCGTTGCATTGTGATGCTGTCTATTGTCAACTTTGTATTTGACATTTCAGGTGTATTTCAAGAGAGACTTGTGCTGTCAGAATAACTTTCAGATAAACACGCCTCGTATTTTCTATGGTATACCATTTTTTTTACAGTAAATTCCAGATTTCTTATATATGTAAATTATTGTTTAAATGTAAATCTTTTAATAGAGCCGTTAGGAGCAGATTTCTAAGAAATAAACTTTTTGCATTAGAAGCTACGTTTACAATTAATTTTTCTTTACAAATTAAATTGGACAATTGGTGAATGTTTGTATTACTACTTTAAATGGATTGATATAGCTGAAAATGTTTTCCGAGTCAATTTTGAATATTACTTCGCGAATAAACTTTTGTTTGAATCAATTTCCTAGCATTAGTAATATTTTAAGAAGTAAAGTATTATCTATTTTATTTAAAATATTTACTTGGATGTTGCATGCATTAAATGGATGTAAGAAATTTCATACAATTTACGATAAAGAAGTCTAGTAATAATTTAATAACTTTATATCTTAATCATTGAATATAAAACATTATTACGGATATAAAATTTTAAATTTAAAAAATAATTATATAATTATTTCTTTTTTTCGGGTAGGATGTTTTTCAAAAGTAAAACCTCCTATTCATGTTAAAATACAAATTCAATTCATATATTGAAATCGGCAACTTCATTTATTAAGTAATATTTTATTCAACAGGCAATTAATGGGAAAGCGTTAACAGAAATTAATAATGGGTCTATGTTTTGCTAAAGTCTTCATAATTGATTAGTAAAACCTGCCAACAAAGTTAATTAGCCCGTCGTTGAGAACTCAACTTTATTGTTGCTGGAGTTTTTGTTCTCCATTGGTCAATGAGAAATTGTTAAAAACCGATAAAATATCCTGCGTATGATGAATGATAATTTGTTTTTATATTTAACAAAACGTAATCAATTTATTAATATACTTTGTTCAAAAAATATTCCAAAGAAGTTACAATTTGATAAATTCACAAATTCAAACTTCCACTGCAGAATTAGGTTCATAATGATGTCCCCCCCCCTACAAATCTTTGTTACTGTTATTGTAAATATTTAATAAGAATAAAAATTACAATACATTCTACAGAAAACAATTTTAGTGCACTTAAGGCAATTTATACAAGAAATGGCAAATATTTTGAAAACAATCTTATTTTTGACTATATTTTCTAACAGTGAGGGTATTGAAACCTAGATTAGTGCCATTGCTTTACTAATACTTAGTAGATTAAAAAACATTTTACACTAACTTCGTATCACCCTGTATATTAGATAGGTAGTTGTTAGTCAATAGCCGAGTTATTGAATAAGATTAGCTATTCCTTTAGCTACATCCATATGCAATATAATTTATAAAGGTAAACTAAATCATTGATATTTTACAGTGAGATTTCTGTCTAGAAGAAACAGGTTCGTATCCTGTACTGTATCCCAATTTGTGCCTATTCCCATGATAATGCCTTTATCTGAAGGTTTGGAGCCTAAATTAGAAGATATGCTTTGAATCGCAATTGACCATAATGGACCATGCTTCGATTGGTTTGAGTTTATCATTTAAGTAAGGTAATTTTATACCTACTTAAGTAAAGTATGAATGACAACTATTATTGACGTTGTGGTAATCCTCATTGAAAAACTCCTTATTTGTGTGAAATAACAATTAGATAGCTTCAAATAAAAGACGTTTAATTAAAATAGTGTGCTTATAGGAAATAAGAGAATTGCGTGCATCCAGTGTGCGTGACAGTTAGCATTTGTTTCGCTGATAAAAAGGCTTTCTTCTGGTGTTCACGTAATTTGAACTCCTACATTGATTTTTTTACTCTAGCTGTGGGTTTTGCATTTTGTTTATTCAAGGAATAGAAGTATTCGTTACATAAAACCAGTTTTTATCTTTTTAGCGAATTTCCCTATAGGGAAGTAGCTATTACCGTAGGTGGCACGGTAAGACCTAGACCTGGGACCGATTTACTTTTTCATTTTGATGTCCCCAGAGGCCAAAAACACCATTCGTTCAAATTTTTATATATGTATATATATATATATAGACATATATATATATATATACGTCCGTGAACGCGATAACTTAAGTAATTTTTGTCCGATTTTGATGAAATTTGGTTTAAAGGTGTAAAGCGGGATAAACTTGAATGAGTTCGCGAACCAGCAAGATCGGACCATGGGAACGGGGCTTTACGGGGGGTTTTATGGGGTAAAAATTGGTTTTTCGCACTTTTGACCCTCAAAACACAAAATTTCCCGATTTCTCTTTAGACATTTTTAAAGAGCTTAAAAAAACAAATAATTTAGTATACAAAAGTATTTTTGTTCGATTATTAGTAACGGAGAAAATTAAAAAAATTGTAAATTTAAAATTCCCATGTTATTCTTATGGAGAATATTGTCAAATGTTGTAGTTTGCTTGTTTATGGATATATTTTGATCAAACTTGGCAAATTTATTTATTTTGTACTAAGCTATCAATATTTTACTCAAAAACACACTTTATTAGTTTCCTAGCAGCAAACCTAGGTACTCGTTAAACCTAATGTTATTAAAATATATTTAACTGGAAATCAATTCAGACAAATGGAAATTCGCTTAGTCGGCAGGTTTGCTGCGGCGGGGGTATTTACAAATTATTAGGCAGGTGAAATTCATTTGAGATATAGGAATTCAATAATGTATTTAAGTCAAAACACTAGCTCCACGTGTCGTTGTAGGCAAGGACACACATGTTGCTGTAGAGGAGGAACACACATGTTGTTGTAGGTGAGGAACTAGCTCCACGTGTCGTTGTAGGCAAGGACACACATGTTGCTGTAGAGGAGGAACACACATGTTGTTGTAGGTGAGGAACACACATGTTGCTGTAAGGGAGGAACACATATGATGTCTATGTTGCTGGACGTGAGGAACTAAAATAGACCAGGGGCAAAAATCAAAAATACGTCCTCCTGCTTCACCACCCAATGTAGGAACAACCCCACACCATAGCCTAACAAAATAATCATTTGATCTATCATTACTTACTCAAAAACGTAAAATTTGTCGAAAAGGAAATTCTAAAACTCTATAATATTTCGGAAAACAAGTGGGTGGCAATTGTTGCTATGGAAAATAAATCTATTTATTGGCTTATTTACATTCATCAGCCAAAGCATTCTTAATGTTTATACAAACAAATAGGTTTACCTAAACTATATGAAACACTCATTTACAGCACATTTCATTAAAACTCATTAAATAATTATATAAATATGTATTTTATCCAAGCATTGCTCTTTTCCAACAATTCACAACGATTTTTTTACACCATTTACAACACCCGATGTCAAAATACAATTCATTTGTCTGGCGTGATATTTAGTCACAATATTTGACTTGCAATTCAGCAATCATTACAACCTGTCGCTCAATTGGTTATTTTTCATTAGCTTGTATGTAGTTCACATGTGAAAGCAATAAGGAAATAGTTATCTGTCTGAAATAAAATTGTAAATATATTTATGTAATAAGTATCGGTATGATTTATACAAATCTATGCTACAAACTATTTTGCTAGCAGAGTGGTTATCGTACTTGTCTCCGAATATGAAGGCTGCTCGTTCAACTCGTGGGTTCAATTCTAGAAAAAATGGCATTTTACCTTGGGATATAAATCAATGAAATCATAAGAGAAACGTTAGAAGAAACAACACATTCTTTGGACCCTTCTATCACAAAACCTGAACATTTCCAATGGCAATAACACATAAATAGTCAGTCAACATACATTGGAAACTAGACTTTTGGAAAATAAATGAAGCTGCACACTAATTTTCTAAGTATAGTGTATTCCTAAACCCTTTGTGGGTTATGATATTAAAAAATACGAGTTAGTGAAATAAGTTTTGACCCCTTGATAAAAAGAAACTACCATAATTGTTAATCAATCTTACGAGTTTGTAAAAGTGTAATATTTATCATGAGTAGGCAATGACATAAAGATGGAAAGCAGGAGGAGATGAAAGGAGAGCGGACACACAGTATGAGCAACATCCGTCTTTTCTTCGCTGGTTGGGTTGGAAGTGACTCATTTATTTTCAATCTATTCTCCATTCTTCTTCGTCTGGATAACTCTTCTTTGCTGTCGTGGATTTGGTATAGAAACGAGTTTCCCTTTTACAGTATACCTCGGCAATAATTCAACTATATCTAAAGTTTAAGCCTCGACTATGATACCATTTTACACAGTCTAAATGGAAATTATATGAGTTTTACATTATTAATTCAAATGCAAACTCTCTTTCGATTAAATATGTGTAAGGTTATTTAAAGCTTTACTTTAAGATGGTACTTTAAATGGGCGAGTTACATAAAGGTAAGTAAATGCTGGATGTGAAGTTTAAACAGATAAATGTTTTTTTTATATACATCAACAACTTCAATGTATTTTATTGAGTTGAGGTTTTATTGTTTCATGGGAATGGATAACATGATAAAATATGCCTAATTTTGATTGGTTACAAATCCGAATCATAACGTCGTAATACACTTTAATTTACTTTCTCCTAACCTAACCAAATCCTAACCACATCAAAACAAATAACTTCTTGCTGTAGGACACTAAACATCAATTCCGAGGGGTTAAACAAATTTTTATGGTTGAGAGCTTTCTCCTTTTAGGAAATAGGTAAGATATTAAGGAGTCAAATATAACTGATGGATTTTAATCTATTTTGTAAAACTGTTACAGCTATGAATATTAATAACTCTTGTTAAAAAAAAATAACTAAATTATTGATTTAAATGCTGTACATTACGAAATATTAGCTGGCACGAAATTTCTTTCTAAACGCTAAAACTAATCGCATTTGGTATATTTTCTCTTACCCTACATACAAGCCATTTGACTGGTATTCCTCCAATTCTATTTAGGTACTTTTTATTTACTTTTAACCATGCAAAATATTGTTATTTAGTACTTTTCCACTCTTTCTTTCTTGGTAGTTTTGAACTCTCTTTTTGAATTAAGATTGTCCTTGTATAAGACAGTCTTTATAGTGGTATAATTTTTTAGACTATATTTTGTGCCGAAACGGTAGTGATGCAGTAAACTATACAACAATCCCTTTCAGAGGGGCCAGATTATAGCTATGAATTATCGTACGTTTGCATTATTTATGGTGCAATATTGTCGACGCATTAAATTTGCAAGTATATCGTTTACGATGGATTATTACCAGAGCCAAAGAATTATAATTAAACATATTTTTACCATTCCACATGGCAAAGCACAATAGCAAACCCCTATTATATCATTAGGTAGTATTTATAACAAACTTATTCAATTTATAGCTAAATCATCGTATGTAATGATATTGTTGGATATAAAACTCAAATGTATTTACAGACTCCCATCAGGAAGTTGGGAGTTATCGATTAAGCTATTATAATGGCTAAGCCAATGAAAAACGTTGCATGTTGCCGGCCTTTTAGATTAAATCTGATAACTAGTTATATTTAACTACTACAGTGTTAATCCCAGGGGAATTTTACAACATATTGTCAATAGCTTGCAGTTGAATAGTTGGTAAAAATTTATTTTTGTTAGAATGTTGAAGTACTTTAACATATGTTTTTATTGGGTTAAATAACTGAGAAATATTTGAAATCTTTTTTCCAGCAAAAAACATTTTCTTTCTCAATATTTTTAAACTGTCCTTAAAAATCTAAGAAAGTTTGATCAATACAAAAACAAGAAAAATACTTGTTTTAATTGTTTGACAAATTTGATTAGAAAGCTCTCTAAAATTACGTTTTCAGGTGTTATGTGTCAATAGGATCAGCAATTGTGTGACGAGCTTAGCTTACAGAAACACAACGTAATGGTTTGAAACTGAACCAATAGAGTATACAAATTTATAAACTTGTTAAAACTATGTAGCCTATATACTATATAAGATGTATAAATTATTCCAGTGACAGATATTATTAGTTTTATAGTCACTGAGGTATCTATTGAATAAGGCCTACTGCTAAATGTTTTTTTTTAGGTCGTGGTAACTGTAGGCTAAAAAAATATCCATTTAAAAAGATGTTTTATAGAATCATAGTGAAATATGTTGTAACACAAGGGTAAATACTTATATTTACATTTAAAAGAAATAGCAATGGTCAATATTTCAAGAATTGAACAACGTTTCTTGGCTTATGAAAAGTTATTTCTTCTGATAGATTGATATTCCATTGATGCAATGTTAAATTTGTACACTCTTTCCTTAGCCCAGTATCATTAAATTTAGTAAAGTGCATAGAAGGTTATTAAGGTTAGATTTTTATATAATAGTATAGATAATATTAAAAATGGTTCACATGATAATACATTTATTTAATGTAAAATATCGTCAAAACTGCATGTTTGAGGACACGTATTTTAGGGAGTTCAGTAAAATGTCCCGGCGAGCTTTTCCGGGGTTTAGTAAAAGCCCGTGTCGTGAGGGTAAGAGTGCGTGACCCTGTATACTCAACAAATGAAAAGACCTTTACTGTTGCTATTCAAGTGTGCTTGAATTTAGTCCTTTAATAAAACTCAGAGAGGGGTCTACCAGAGTCTTTCATTGCATACTCTTAAAAAAGTAAACAACACTGTGGTATATTAGTATTAAACTGAGTTCAGATTTTAAAATTTGAAGACCTTTAAATATTTAATAAAAGGTTAATCTAGCTTTCTATAGGTACGTGTAAATGAAAATAACATGCTTCGTATCCAAAATGAAATAATAGGGCCTACTTCCAAGTGAAATAGGATTTCATGGGCAAATGTATGCAACTTTCTTAAGGCCGAAACTTTGACAATTATTTAAAAAATTGTATACAATTTTTATTTTACATTAATTAAACTACTGTTTACAGGTATTTGCTGAATTCAGTCTGTAAGTATTTATTAGCACTAATAAAGTTATGAGTAAAAATATATCAGCCTTGTAGGGCGATTTAGTTTACCTCTAATTGAATTGAGGTATAATATATCCATAAATTGTTCGACCTACCCTAGTAACATTTTGTGTTTATACTAATACTTACGTTAGTTAATCCAAAAATTGTTATCCTAAGCTATTTTCTGTGAAAAATACTATTAAAAGCAGTTTATACATTATATTCACGCATTGCCATTCTGAAGGGACGCTGTGAAATAAATTAAAACGAGATAAAGTAAAACTAGATGAGTCGATTTAGCCCAAAAAAGCCTCTAAGATAGAACAAATTCCAACAAATGGTTTTTCGACGGTTTTTGGTAGTAATAGGTGTAGAAAGTACCAGGAAAAAAGTCTACCAAAATCGGACAACCGGAAGTCGGGTTTTTCCAAGATGGCCGCCGTGAGGCCCTCAAATCGACAAGATGACTGCAAATTCGTCGATTCATAGGTCCAGGATTGGCCGATTTCCACGAAAATTGGCAAACACATGTAGAACTATATTTCCAACCTTAAATATGAAAACTAGACAGACAAAGTAACCCAAAGATGAATTTTTAGGGTATTGTGTGCTTATAAAATAAGATTTTTTACCTCAAATATATGTTTTTCTAATATTTTGTACAAAGTTTGTTATAATTTCAAATTAATTTTTTCACCATTAGATTCAACACAAAAAACCTAACAATTTAGTATATTGAATCTTTGTTCTGCTTCAATTTGTTACAGAGATATTGAAAGTAATAACTTTAGTATGTTTTCTTGCCAAGATAGCTCAATGTTAATCTTATGGAGAATAAGCATAAATATTAATATTATTTTTCATTAAACCTATATAGATAAGAATTTTTGTTCTGCTTTATATTATCTGTTTTAATATTTTTTTTTTACTAAAAATTCCTTTTTTTTTGCAGTTACCATTGAAGCTAACCTACGTATTCGGTTCCTCAGTTTTAATCATAAAGAGAATAAGCAAAAATCAATTTTGTTATTAGTCCGAGAAGTACCTATAGAATATAACCTTAAAAACAATACAAGAAAACGTTTTATTGTTTTATGTTGTAGTTTTGGGTGTGCAGAGTCGGATTTTCCCAACATTGGACAAATTTTGAAAAAAAGATACCATAAGCATTTTCTATGCACAATTTTCTAAATATTGACTTGGGACCAACATCGATATTTATTGGGTGGTCAGTATTTCATTTCGATGGGAAACTTATTTTGGCCGTCATTTTGGATCCACCTTATTGGATATAATTTGTTAATAGTGTAACGACAGTGTTGTGACACATTGAGCCGTATTAATAAAGATGAGGTAAACCTTTTACTTGCGAAAATTCGAGCAAATCCTTCAATCTGTATTAATAAAAACTAAAGCAAAACCTTTTGCTTTAGAAGTAAAAGGTAATCTATAGAAATTTGAGGTTTTGCTCATGACTTGAGTAAATGGTTATTAATAAAACTCACCATTTACTTTTTCTTTGAAGTAAATCCTTCAAAAATGATGCATCTGATCAGTAGCAGATTATACGTTTAAGTAAAAGGTGTGTGGTGGTTTTAGTGTGGTGCTAAATTTTAGCGAATTTCCTAAATAGGGCAAAAGCTATTCCGTAGGTCTCATGGTAAGACCTAGACCCATGACCCATTTACTTTTCCGTTTTCAGGTCCCCAGAGGCCAAAAACCTCCTCCGTTCAAATTCATATACATGTTTGCCCGTTAGCACGATAACTCGAGCAAAGGTGATCCGATTTTGATTAAATTTGGTGCAAACGTGTGAACCTACGTTTATTCTAAGGGATTCGCGAATCAACATAATAGGATATGGAAACGATGGTTTATGAGCGGTTTTATAGGGTAATTGGATTTTAACATTTTTTACCCTAAAAACATAGATTTTAGCAACTTCTTTCCACGCCATTTTGTAGAGTTTAAAAAACTATTAATTTAGTATATCAAAGCGATATTATGCGCCTAATGGCTACGGAGAAAACAAAAAAAAATGTAAATTTAAAATTTCCATGTTATTTTTATGGAGACATTTTTAAACTGTTGTAGTTTTCTTGTTTATGAGCATTTTTTGATCAAATTTGCATTCTATCATACTAAACTATTACATTTTATAAAAAAACCTTTTTACCCTCCCTGTAGCAGTAAACCTAAGTACTCAGTTAAACTAAAGCTATTTAAACAGGGAATGGATGTGATATTGGAGACATTTTAGAGTAATCCAATCAGGCAAATGGAAATTTACTTAGTCTGCAGGTTTGCTGTGGCGGGAGTATTTTGTTTACCTCCTACAAAGCTATCAACATTTCAATAAAAACACACCTCAACACCTTCTTTGAATCAGCAAACCTAGGTACTCATTAAAATTAATATTATTTAAATAGGAATTAAATCTGACAATTTTCAGGGAATATTTTAGAAGAAATCCAGCCAGAAAAGGAAATTTATTTAGTCTGCAGCTGCGGCGAGGGTTTCTGTGGTTATACAGTACTGCATGCTATCTACAAAGTGACAAATAACATATGTTTAGTATTCATTTGTTTATGTTGTGTTTGTAAATATTTACAAAACTAATCACAAAGCATATATGATGATTTCTGTAAACAAATTTATTATGTACCCGACTAACTATTATCATCAACCAAATTCTATGTCTAGAAAGGGGTTAAGATTCTAGGGGTAAAATCCGGGGTAAAATTCCGGCCCACACACTCTAGATTTTATAATTTAGTTTGTTATGATTAAATCTAAAGCCAGATGCAAAACCATTACACGGAGTTGGCACAGTTAAGCCTTCGAGGGATATCAGTAGACAAAAATAGACAGGATCAGACGTGTAACATGTGATGTTCCTAAAGAACCATTTACTTCCGAGCAGAAGGATTTGCTCGGAAGTAAAAGGTAATCATTATTAATACGGTTTGAAGGATATGCTTTTACTTTTACCTTTTACTAGAAGCAAATGCTTTTGCTTCATACCTTTTCCTTTTGAGCATATCCTTCTTTTTATTAATACGGCTCATTGAGCCGTATTAATAAAGATGAGGTAAACCTTTTACTTGCGAAAATTCGAGCAAATCCTTCAATCTGTATTAATAAAAACTAAAGCAAAACCTTTTGCTTTAGAAGTAAAAGGTAATCTATAGAAATTTGAGGTTTTGCTCATGACTTGAGTAAATGGTTATTAATAAAACTCACCATTTACTTTTCCTTTGAAGTAAATCCTTCAAAAATGATGCATCTGATCAGTAGCAGATTATACGTTTAAGTAAAAGGTGTGTGGTGGTTTTAGTGTGGTGCTAAATTTCAGCAAATTTCCTAAATAGGGCAAAAGCTATTCCGTAGGTCTCATGGTAAGACCTAGACCCATGACCCATTTACTTTTCCGTTTTCAGGTCCCCAGAGGCCAAAAACCTCCTCCGTTCAAATTCATATACATGTTTGCCCGTTAGCACGATAACTCGAGCAAAGGTGATCCGATTTGGATTAAATTTGGTGCAAACGTGTAAACCTACGTTTATTCTAAGGGATTCGCGAATCAGCATAATAGGATATGGAAACGATGGTTTATGAGCGGTTTTATAGGGTAATTGGATTTTAACATTTTTTACCCTAAAAACATAGATTTTAGCAACTTCTTTCCACGCCATTTTGTAGAGTTTAAAAAAAAACTATTAATTTAGTATATCAAAGCGATATTATGCGCCTAATGGCTACGGAGAAAATAAAAAAAAATGTAAATTTAAAATTTCCATGTTATTTTTATGGAAACATTTTTAAACTGTTTTAGTTTTCTTGTTTATGAGCATTTTTTGATCAAATTTGCATTCTATCATATTAAACTATTACATTTTATAAAAAAAAACCTTTTTACCCTCCCTGTAGCAGTAAACCTAAGTACTCAGTTAAACTAAAGCTATTTAAATAGGGAATGGATGTGATATTGGAGACATTTTAGAGTACATCCAATCAGGCAAATGGAAATTTACTTAGTCTGCAGGTTTGCTGTGGCGGGAGTATTTTGTTTACCTCCTACAAAGCTATCAACATTTCAATAAAAACACACCTCAACACCTTCTTTGAATCAGCAAACCTAGGTACTCATTAAAATTAATATTATTTAAATAGGAAATAAATCTGATAATTTTCAGGGAATATTTTAGAAGAAATCCAGCCAGAAAAGGAAATTTATTTAGTCTGCAGCTGCGGCGAGGGTCTCTGTGGTTATACAGTACTGCATGCTATCTACAAAGTGACAAATAGCATATGTTTAGTATTCATTTGTTTATGTTGTGTTTGTAAATATTTACAAAACTAATCACAAAGCATATATGATGATTTCTATAAACAAATTTATTATGTACCCGACTAACTATTATCATCAACCAAATTCTATGTCTAGAAAGGGGTTAAGATTCTAGGGGTAAAATCCGGGGTAAAATTCCGGCCCACACACTCTAGATTTTATAATTTAGTTTGTTATGATTAAATTTAAAGCCAGATGCAAAACCATTACACGGAGTTGGCACAGTTAAGCCTTCGAGGGATATCAGTAGACAAAAATAGACAGGATCAGACGTGTAACATGTGATGTTCCTAAAGAACCATTTACTTCCGAGCAGAAGGATTTGCTCGGAAGTAAAAGGTAATCATTATTAATACGGTTTGAAGGATATGCTTTTACTTTTACCTTTTACTAGAAGCAAATGCTTTTGCTTCATACCTTTTCCTTTTGAGCATATCCTTCTTTTTATTAATACGGCTCAATATTACTATATAAACTAGATTTTCACACATATTCCATTGCCAAAATCCGTTTTTAAATACATTTTTTACTTTTAACGTTTTGTACTTTGAAATTTTTTTACGATTATTTTCCTTATCTTCAGTTAGTAGGTAATTCTTAAATAATTAATGATGTAAAGGCTTTCATTTGAGCTATTGATCATTAAAATTGGACGAGTTAGAGACGAGCTACCAATCCCAAAAAAATATTAAATTTAACTTTTTATAAAAAAGTTTATATTAAATGATTGATATCTCGGGTTCCTAATACGTTACCAAGTTTTTTCTAGTCTCAAATTACTCAGTAGGGAATTAGCTTTTTTTATTTTATTAGTCACTAAATAATATCTGACTAATTAATAAAAAATAAGTCATGCACCTTAATTTAATATTAAATTATTTGCATTTGAAATTTGTCTTTAGTTAAGTACATAACTTAAGTACCCATATTAAATTTGTCACATTTTATTTAGTGATTAAAAAAAATAACCCAAACATTTACTGAGTAATATGAAACCAGAAAGAACTTGGTGGCGTATTAAGAATTTGAGATATAAATATTTTAATAAAAATTTATTTCTAAAAAGTGAAATTTAATATTTTGTTGGGGTTGGTAACTAGTCTCTAACTCGTCAGATTTTAATGATCAATAGCTCAAATGAAAGCCCTTACATCACTAAATGTTTAAGGCTAGAACGAACTGCAAGCGTTAATATGTACTGGACATATAAGAAAAATAATCTTTAAAAAAATGTTCAAAATACGAAACGTCCTTAAGAAATGTATGCAGGAGAATTTTTGTTTGAATATATCTTTAAAACGAAAAAAAAAAATATTTAAAAACTCATTTTGGCAATGGAATGGGCGTGAAAATCTAGTTTAAAATAATGACTATAATATAATTGTACAATTACCTCGTCACAGCTCCGTAGTTTCCGTATATATTACGGCCGTTTCGGCATCAAAATGCCATCCTCAGATACATACATCCACCGGATTTGGCGTCGTCAAACTTGAAACACACACGTAACACGATAACAAACATTTAAAACATTTAAAACATAAAAAACGAAAGACAGGCCTGTCGCGCACATGATGAGTACGTGTACTGGATGTGTGGAAGCTGACTGGACAACTGCTAGTTCGTTCCAGCCGTTGCGGTATTATCTCTTGGACTTTGATCCCTTGGCTTGCTTCGTTTGATGATGTTATTGAAAATAGTGTGAGATTTAAATTGTAGTTGGTCATTTAGTATGGATTCATCGTTGTTTTTTATTTTATGGGCTTTATAAATCTCATATTCCTCAAGGGTGTCTAGTCTATTTCCATTAATACAGGCGTGCAGAATTTCTAAGCCATTGTCCAAATGAAGTAAGTCGTGATTATTGTCAACCAGGTGTTGTGCGAAAGTGGATTTTTGTTTGTCAGTTTTTCCGTTAGGACCATGTTCTTTGTACCTAATGCTAAAGGAACGTCCTGTTTTTCCAATGTACGTACTCGGACAACTAGCGCATTTTATTTTATATACACCTGATTGGTCAGCTTTATTTTTATTAATCTTAGGTTTTAACTTATTTATAACTTTATTGCTGGTTCTGCACGCCTGTATTAATGGAAATAGACTAGACACCCTTGAGGAATATGAGATTTATAAAGCCCATAAAATAAAAAACAACGATGAATCCATACTAAATGACCAACTACAATTTAAATCTCACACTATTTTCAATAACATCATCAAACGAAGCAAGCCAAGGGATCAAAGTCCAAGAGATAATACCGCAACGGCTGGAACGAACTAGCAGTTGTCCAGTCAGCTTCCACGCTTCCACACATCCAGTACACGTACTCATCATGTGCGCGACAGGCCTGTCTTTCGTTTTTTATGTTTTAAATGTTTTAAATGTTTGTTATCGTGTTACGTGTGTGTTTGACGACGCCAAATCCGGTGGATGTATGTATCTGAGGATGGCATTTTGATGCCGAAACGGCCGTAATATATACGGAAACTACGGAGCTGTGACGAGGTAATTGTACAATTATATTATAGTCATCATTCAGCTCAGGGGCTAAACCATGTCTATTGATTAAAATAATGAGTCACAACATTGCCATTACATTAAAATATACCCCCGCCGCAGCAAACCTGCCGTCTAAGCGAATTTCCATTTGGCTGAATTGACTTTCAATTGGTCTATTTAAATAACATTAGGTTTAACGAGTACCTAGGTTTCCTGCTACAAGGAAACTAATAAATAGTGTGTTTTAAGTAAAATAATTATTGCTTAGTATAAAATGAATATATTTGCCAAGTTTGATCAAAAGATATCCATAAACAAGCAAACTACAACATTTTACAATATTCTCCATAAGAATAACATGGGAATTTTAAATTTAAATTTTTTTTTGTTTTCTCCGTAACCAATAACCGTACAAAAACACTTTGATATACTGAATTGTTTGTTTTTTTAAGCTCTTTAAGAAGGTTTAGAGAAAAATTGGAAAATTTTGTGTTTTGAGGGTCAAAAGTGAGATAAACCAATTTTTACCCCATAAAACCCCCCATAAAATCCTGTTCCCATGGTCCGATCATGCTGGATCGCGAACTCATTCAAGTTTATCCAGCCTTACACCTTCAAACCAAATTTCATCAAAATCGGATAAAAATTACTCAAGTTATCGTGTTCACGGACACATATATATATAAATCTATATATATATATATATATATATATCTATATATATATATATATATATATATATGAAAATTTGAACGAATCGTGTTTTTGGCCTCTGGGGACATCAAAATGAAAAAGTAAATCGGTCCCGGGCCTAAGTCTTACCATGAGACCTACGGTAATAGCTACTTCCCTATAGGGAAATTCGCTAAAATTATTTATATCCAATATGGCCGATCCAAGATGACGGTCAAAATCACGTTCCCTATTGAAATAACACAGTCATTACATTTAAAAAAATATTTATATCCAATAGGGGGATCCAAAATGACGGCCGAAAACACGTTCCCTATCGAAATGAAGAAATGACCACCCAATAAATATCGGTGGTGGTCTGAAGTCAATATCAATGAAAATGCATGTGGATTTTTTATAATTTTTCGAATGTTGAGAAAATCCGTCGTATTAAATCTTGATTCTAGGGGTTTTCCAGTAGACCGATTTTTGGCAATTTTTACTATGTTACTCTGCATACCCAACACTGCAACATAAAACCATAAAACGTTTTCTTCCAATTTTTTTAAGGTAATATTCTATACTTCTCGGACTAATAAAAAAATTGATTTTTGCTTATTCTCTTTATGATTAAAACCGAGGAACTGAATACGTAGGTTTGCTGCAATGGTAACTGCCAAAAAAGGAATTTTTAGTAAACAAATTATTAAAACAGATAATATGAAGCAGAACAAAAAGTCTTATCTATATAGGTTTAATGAAAAATAATATTAATATTTATGCTTATCTATACTATTATATAAAAATCTAATGGTGTCTGTCTGTATGTGTGTTACTAATAGGTACAAAAACTACTGAACCGACTGGGCTTAAGTTTATGCTTATTCTCCATAAGATTAACATTGAGCTATCTTGGCAAGAAAACATACTAAAGTTATTACTTTCAATATCTCTGTAACAAATTGAAGCAGAACAAAGATTCAATAAACTAAATTTTTAGGTTTTTTGTGTTGAATCTAATGGTGAAAAAATTAATTTGAAATTATAACAAACTTTGTACAAAATATTAGAAAAACATATATTTGAGGTAAAAAATCTCATTTTTTAAGCACATAATACCCTGAAAATTCATCTTTGGGTTACTTTGTCTGCCTAGTTTTCATATTTGAGGTTGGAAATATATATTTCTACATGTGTTTGCCAATTTTCGTGGAAATCGGCCAATCCTGGAACTATGAATCGACGAGTTTGCAGTCATCTTGTCGATTTGAGGGCCTCACGGCGGCCATCTTGGAAAAACCCGACTTCCGGTTGTCCGATTTTGGTAGACTTTTTTCCTGGTACTTTCTACACCTATTACTACCAAAAACCGTCAAAAAACCATTTGTTGGAATTTGTTCTATCTCAAGTGCCTATATTTACTCGACTAAACGGTTTTAACGTTCTACATAAACTCAATTCTTGTAATTTTACAGTAATTGTATTCATGGCTCTTAAATTAACTATACAACTTTACAATCAAGAGTGAAAGGCGGAATAGCAGAGGAATGAAATAGGATTTTAATATCCAAGGTGGGGGATGAAAGGGGATAACGTCATGGAATGTCTCGCCTCCATCAGTTACAAACCCTGCAGCACGGCGCGGCGCCTCGGTCAAGCGTTGCGGCCAGTGTTGTCCATGTGTTGTCTCGCCTGCATGTTTTATGACGCAATACAGGTGGTGAAGCCATATTGCCTACTGCGCCCGTGCATTTTACTGCGAGCAGAATATTTCACAATAATGTCCCAGCTTCGTTATTTATTGTCTACTTATGAAATTGTTTAGTTATGAGTAATTTGATTTAATTTGATTGTCCCTCGTGTGACACACAGTTTGATATTGTTCGATTAATAAACGTTTCATACATTTGATTGTTGATTTTAACCGTTGTGTAGGTATTTTATTGAAATGAGCATTTTTACGGTTTTTGTAACGTAACGGTCCAAACGGTCTTGATACTAACACCAACCTAACGTTAATGACATAGTACTGTAAATAGAGTTTACCGAGGTCCCAAAGACACTTTATCTGCACATGTCAGTCAGTGTGTCAGCATTACAACATAGTTAAAAGCCGTTTGTGATTGGTCAGATTAGAACCTCGGGGTCGCCCCACGATCTACTACTAGACCAGATAGCTCCCGAAAGCATAGTTATGTAATACTGTAGCTTAGTGACAAATAGCAACCGGGTCCAAAAATGAATCAAACAAAGCAACATTCAGGTCGAAAGGCGTTCATTTTAAGCTTCCCATAACTCTTTACTCACTAGTGTTGTGATTGAGTAACTAGACTACTCAGGAAACACATAACGCTTATTACTTATATCAGTTATATATTTTTCGTTCTGTACAGGTGAATAAAAATTGCTCTATTTGTTCAGTTTCATTTTTTAAACCTTACAAAGAACTTTACTTCTACCAAACTTTGCATTTACATACTTCAAGTTTTGTGGCGTGTCGCGTGTCGTTATATGGTGTATAATAAACCACGCGTGCCGCGTATCAGAGTGCTGACAAAATTACATCTAGGAAATATTACACGTCATTTCCTTGACAACATAACCAACCCAAAGCGTATAAGTAGGTGGTCAAGTTTATTTTTAGTTAAAATAATTAAGTTACAGTTTATAGGTTTTAGAAGAGAAAGAAATATGTTATCAGTTTTGTCTTTATTGGTTTGATCATTGACTTGTTACTTGTTTGTTTGAAAGTGGTTCTATAATTATATTTTTACATTGCAAAGCTGAAAACCTTTGTAGCTTTATGAGTCTTTCCTTAAGCTTATGAATATTTTAATACAGCATTAGAATACTATTATTACAAAAATATTACCTAACATTAATAAGTACATATTATTATTTTAAAAAAAACTTTGCAAAATATACGTGAAAATTTTAGAATATGTAACAAACATTAAAGATATTTTTCTGCAAAACTATTTTATTTAGGCTCGATATTAAAAAAGTTTTTAAGGTGTCTTACAATGTTAACGGATGATAGTAACAATTTAAACTATTATAGATAAAATCAGTTCCACCCTTGTAGATTCAGTTCCAATAGTTAGAATCTGTAGTCTGACCAAGTAGTCAGTGATGTATCTAATATCTTCTGATTGTTCTAACTGCAATATTAGGTATGAATTGTACCATATCAAATTATGTATACCATACATTTGTCATGAATTTATTAAGATACAATATTAGAAACTTCCTTAGAAATAAGAGACTTCCTTTCAATAGATGGACTAGACAAATGTACCTTAATATAATATGTTTCATCTCTATCGCCATCAAAGACGTGATACAGCATCTTCCTCTGTGGCGTAATTGATAGTAAAGCTTGTATTAAACCTAATTGGCCCTCTCTCCCAACGTGCTTGGCATTGCGTAATGAAATAACAAACACACTCGGTTTAGTTTCTAGTAGTTTGATATGACATTTTAAAATATTGTTCGTGTAATTTAAAAATTTAGTTTAAATTTAACTCAATAGTATATATTTGTAAATATGCTTACATCATTTCATGGACCTTTTAATATTTACTTTTAAGAAAATGTCTTTGATGGTTAATTTTTAGTTCATTTATAATTTTAGAAGTTGTTTACTACAGTAAGACATAACTTGAAGAAATAGTAATAGTTTTATAAACAAAGCTAGAGAAATGCACACGTTAACAACAATATGCTTTCCAAAACGTTATCAATAGTAGTACAAGCCGACGAGGATGATGACAAAAGTTTAGTATCCATTACTGGCGAGACCGGCGTTTTTAATGACACGAACGGGTGAGTAAATTATCGGTGTCCAGAGGGATTATATTTGTTATATACTAAATCTATACTATTGTCCTCCCTTTATAATCAAAGGAAAGGTGCTGAACCAAAATCGCCCTAAGATGCATTCCCTAGGCCGAACGTCAATTTTCTCACAAAATAATCATAGTTAATATAAATTTGGTTAACTATTGTCTAATGGCAACCGACAACATCGACATACTTTTTTCCAAACAATTACACATTTTATTCATTTTTTTCATAAACAAATATCTGCATAAACTACTTTAACAATTTCATTCAGCCAATTTAAGGCCCTAGTGGAGCGAATGTAACTTCCAGAGCCAACAACTGATTTGTTCCCGGTTTTATCGCGGATTTACAACCTCCGTGACCAGTTTTTCTAATGCATCGCTGTATATTGGACTTTGTCAACTCATGGCTTATTGCTTTTATACATGTTTCTTCACGTCAAAGAAAAACAAGCTTAAAAGCTTACTGATACTAATTAATTTTTTTAACACTATTTAGTTCAAATGCTTCTTATATAGTGACATAATTTTGGGTAAAGTAGTTTTAAAATGTTTTATACTGAAGTTTGCCCCGTCAAGGAAGTTATATGATTTTTCGTTTCCACTCCAATCAAAAGTTTGTTTATTGTGGTTATGGCATAGCTGCACAGCTACAATATGATCCATCCATTTTTCAAACATTTCATTTGTTTTAAGGGCTAGGAATAGATCCTTATATTCAAAAAAACTTTTCTCGTCCAACTATATTGACATGATCGCTGCTGTTACCAAATGATATTGATACATCTAGACATTCCATTCTCATGTTAAATTTTTATCCGATAGTCAATGTTATCATCTGAGAATGTATCAACTAAACAAAAGTTGTTTATTAAAATACACAAACCTCACTTTTCTAACTTCTAACTGCTATATCAAATCACTCACACAGAGTTTTGTTGGCAATGACCTTTATTTATGTCTCTCAAGCACAAACTAATCAGAATTCATTACTGGAATGTCAATTTATCAAATATTTGACAGTAAGCATTTCTGGTGATATTTGTGTCACGCATTTTGTCAACAAGGTGACATCTGAATCATTGCTTTTCATTGCGTCACTCTGTTTACAGAACGCGAATAAATTACAGTAGAACGTCAGAATATGACTGATGAATACATAAAACCATTTCAGCAACCCCTTGCCTACCTTGAATGTAATAATTGTTATCAGTTATTATAACTCTGTCATCATTAAGTTGTAAAAAGCTACAAAGTTAAGTGTTATTCATAATCAAATCAGAAACCGAAGTTTGAAAATAATATTCTGTCTACTATGAAGACGTCATTAGCAGTAAACCTATAAACCTGTCACGTTTTAGTATAAATCTGTCAAGTTTTAGTATAAATCTGTCACGTTTTAGTATAAATCTCTCACGTTTTAGTATAAATCTCTCACGTTTTAGTATAAACCCTGCTTTTGTACGTTGCTCACAATTTATAGCATATGTGGATAACCGCATGGTGTGCTGAGCATGATTTTGCAGGTGTGCATTTTAACGAATCCTGATGTAGGCCTATTGTGATGTTTAAAAGACAAAACATATTCTTATTCTTGCCCTTAGTCCAGAGAGTTGTTGTTTTAAATTACTCATGATTTATCCCTACTTCAAACAACATTTTCTAGTGTATTTATACAAAACTACCTTATGTTGCAATAATTATTCAACCTTTAGGAACAGTTCTTTGGATTCCGTTTCGATGTGTAACGAATCTACTGTTAAAATGTTTCATGATTTATGACTACAAATATTCTAAAAACACTAATGTATTGTTTTTATTAACAACCAAAATGAACATTGACCATTAACAACCAAAAGGATTATTGACAATAATCAATAGTTTTGGTTATTTCATCATAATGTATTCATCGTCATGTTTGACGACTCGCCATAATTTATAATTTAAAATAAATAAGAACTAATGGACTATAATGAGACTAATGTGGTATACGGGGATGATAGACCATTTTTATTAATCTAATTGTTTACATGTGTTATAAGCTTCTAACTCCATTATACTCTGCAAGTGTTTTAACCACAATACTTCATAGTCTACAAGAAAGTCCTAAGATAATCACTCTTAGTAAATAAAATCATTAAGGAAACGACATAATTTTAATCAAGTAATATCTATATAACAATCATAGTAGATTATTATAATTTAATTCAGAAAAGTGTGAATGAGTTGTTTCCCCAAATTATTTTATCGATGAAAATCTGTGTACGCGAAAGAAAATGTTTTAAATCAACTTATATTAGAATGGCATAAGAAATATACCTCTAAAGTTGTCACGTTCAGTATGAACCCTGCTTCTGTGTGTTGCTCACAATCAAATTACAGCATTGCCTTCTGACGGAGACATTTAGACTGCGGTACAAACTGAATCTCAAACCTATAACTCAATCTAGAAATTTACCATTTAACCTTGTTTACCTTCCAAGAAGAGGTGTTATAAAATTAAATACATACACAAATGATATTATTTTGATTCAAATAAATCGTAAATACTCATACGCTTACTCTCCTATTTCTTTTTTTACTAGGAATTGTTAATAATTTATTGAATGGATTTACCTGATTCTGTATTTTTGATTTACGGGCTAAGAAATTCTTAACACGTACATTTAAAATCAATGAAATTAATGTATTTTGTATGTTTACCTAAACATTAATGTAGGTCTAAATTTATTTTCAAGTTTATCAAACTCAATTTTTTCATAACCAATCGGTCTAATAAGTATACAATCTTAAATAAACTAAAATAACTTATTAAATTGTAAATTAAGTTTTAAAACTAGATTTAATAATGAATATACATGTATATTAAAATATCCCTTTATTTAATGGACTCATTTGAGATGAATTGAAATTTGAAAACTTTATCAAGTATTATTCAAGCTGTATCAAAGACATGGTTGCTTTAACTTTCAAAATCATTTTTTTATGAAACAAGTCCCTTTAATTACTTAACTTTAAACACTCGACTTTTATGAAAATATTATTACAAACTCCAATCAAAACTAGGTTATTCAGATACATTTTGATATTTTTATGTCCACATTTGAATGTACACATTACACGTTATCACATAAAAATTGCTTCATCCTACGATGGGAAAAATTAAATTGAAAAAGCCGTTTGGACGTGAGAGCACTTAAACGTGGGTCAAATTGGCCAATAACGGGGTAAGAAAACAGTGCAATGTGTTGTGGTACTTAAAATAAACGTCGCAAACGAATTTTCAGCTTAAAATAACGCACGTGATCCAAGAGAGGCGGTATCGTGGTTGGTTCACTGATTCTAAAACTGTTTTGGCGCGAAGCCGAACCCTGTCGGCAGCCCTCCAAAAATACCGCCGGCTAACAGCTGTCATATAGGTAACAGCTGATCTTCACCAATCCTGCCAGTCATGCCAACTGAAGTAAATGGAAAATTTGAGAGAAAAAATAAATTGAAGGAACTGTTACATTGTTGTACATTATTTTATGAATCGTATTTTAATAACTATGCCAGTCAGCTAAATTGGACAAACCTACGAGTATTATTCACTGAATTCATATTCATTTAATAATGCCTCTGATATTAGGTATTGATTTTTTTTATGTAGCTGTACATATTTTGTGTAATGTGCCACATCGTAAGGTACAGTCCCTTGTGTGATTTATAACAGTTAACATTGAGAACAATGTACACGTTGCAATAAATAGCTTTAAAAGATTTTTAACTGAGCATTATTAGGTCCTACATTGCGGTTAGTGAATGAACATTGCCACAAAAAAGTAACAACGACAACTTAACAGAATCTATTAACAAAAAACAGGGTTATTAAAAAATATGGACCCAACATCATGATTTTGTATCTCAAAAAGAAAAAGTATAAATCGGACAGACATAAACTGTACACCATTAAAAAATTAATTTTCAAAGTTTTTTTGCCATAATTCCGTAAACGGCCGAAAAGGTTATCGCAACAATGGGCAGCCGTTTTGTTTTACCATAAGTATTTAGTTAGATGACTATCATGCAACATAAGATTTTCTTTGTGACAGAGTTTGCAAAAACTGAGTCTCCTATTACAGTGCAGCGTGGTTTTCTCATCGAATTTAGTACTGAACCACCGGCCAGAAAAAGCATGACTCGTTGGCTTAGGCACTTTTAAGAGATTTGTGACACAAGATATGCTGTCTCATTTGTGGGACTTACTCAGTAATCGCTTAAATGTATGCCATGCAGCATAGTGGGGACAAATTAAGCATTTGTAATGAGTGTAAATAAAACTTGGAAATGTTCTTTTTCTAATGGTGTAAAACATATTAGTTTCCGATTTTTACTTTTCGAGATACAGTAGTAGTCCCAAAACTGGGTCCATATTTTTTAGTAGCCCCGTAAGACACCACATCAACATCCAAGAAAGAGTACGTGATTAAATCTTTAGTATAAAATCATTGTACCGTGTTTAGAAGAAGCAACTAGTTCTTCCTTTTTGAACTGACGATCTTTTAAATAACACTATGTGTTTGACGTTTCCACTCCATTAGATTTAATGTTTTGCCTGGAGTTACACTTATAAAAACTAGTACACTGCAGCTATAGGAAAATCTTAGAAAATGTTCACACTTATAACTGTAAATTAAATGCATCAATAAGTATACAGTAAAAACTATCGAATCATAAACATATTTGCAGACCCAGTATCGCGATTACCACCTTATTCATGCAAACTTCATCGTGTGGTCATTAATTTGCTAACCATATACGAATGAGGGAATTTCTCTTGATTTTTTCAAAAAACTAACACATAAATATTAATAGTGATAAAACATAAACGGAATTACCCGTAACGGTGGGACATCAAATCCTAATTTGAGTTAAGTAATTACTGATGTAGCAATATCAAGAGATAATGCCTACAGATAATTACGTTATCATGGTTATGGTTAATCATGCGGTGAGGTGATAGTAGTGCTGTATCACCCGGATATATTATGGATTAGGTGATAAAGTTTAATATACTTAATATTCGGGTTACTAACCACCCATATCCATTAAGATTGTGTAGTTGCTATTACGACTAACAAACCAATTACAACGAAAAAGATTATAACAATCACCTTTTAATAATGATTTTTCCGTTAAGTTAAAAAAAACATACATACGATTATTCTCAACGTTCCATGGGACAGTCATTAATTTGTTATTTTATGGAATATGTAAAATACTTAATGAAAATATTATGAAATATAAAATAGCAAACCTATGCTTACTTAACAAAACTGCATTTGTCTAGAGTGAAAACAATAAAGTTTCGCCTATAGGGGCTGATGATGATTGGAGTGTCCAATCGGAATCGATCACCACTTACCATCTTTTATATGTATTTATATGTATGTGAGTAAACAGTATAAGTGTAAATGTAATATTATAAGTGTTATTTCACGTATTTTTTGTGCTTTCAAACAATACAGTTTCATGAGACGTACTGTATGGAACTACACAAGGCTGTGAGCAACGCCCCTATAGTTTCTTTGTTAGATTTTTTGTTTTGTTTTTTTTTGCCTGTTTAGGTTATAAACGATGTATCTTTACTAAATGAAGTAAATGGGTACATTTATTTTTTATTCATCCGTTACGTTTAATAATGCTGCAAAAAGCATAGTCCAACACATTGTGCATAAGCATGCACAGAAATGTTTACTAGAGGATTCCAAAATTTCCAAAATTAATATAACTAGTGGAAATGCTCATCTTCTATAGTAGCATTCTTCAAACGATATTATTCAAAATAATATGAATATGAATATTGCAATATAATAATCAAACAGATTACAACTAGAAATTTTCCACGGAATAAAATAATACTGATGGTCATGATTCAAACAAGTTGTTTTTAGTAAAAATAAAATTGTAACCATTTTTAAAGCTGTAAAATATTAAACATAACAAAATATAGTGGAGGATCATTTTTCAATACCAGATCGAAGGTAAAACAATGTAGGAAAATATTAAACATTTAAGGTTTTTTTTACTACTATATTAATTTATTAGTAAAGGTAAAAATCACACTACTAAGTTCTATTTAAAGCTAGTTAACGATAGCTAAATAACTTCCTCAAGATCAAGATCGACGTGATTACAGGCTAATTCAACAATAAAACGAAATTTCCCTGACGGGGAAAAGCAAGACAGTCAGAGGGGAAATTTCCCTGCCGTAAACACGTCACTCCTGACGTCATCGTTGCCAGCCAATAGCGTCCGAGGACGGCCGCAGCTGCTGAACTATTTGCGGGCCTTTGTTTAATCTATTCGGGGATCTTTGTTTCGCGGGTTGTTTACCTGTTGGTCTCGAACGCAGACGTAACTAACGCCGCTAAATAGCTTAGTTTATACTTCCGGCAAACAAACCGACAAAACAAATAGCACTGAAAGTGTTTTAGTGATTTGTTTGCTTAGAAAACTCAAGGTTGGCTTCCACCACGGGACAGTAATGGAGAAAATTACTCAGTAATTAGTTTAAATGGATTTCCGACTTGGCAAATAAACAACCTTGTTCAATATGACATGTTTGTCTTACGTAAAACGTCATACGGATCATGGAGGGAATTGGTCTTGAACAAATATGACTTTCTCAAAGTTTATTCTGAGATGAAGGATTGGCAAGTTTGGGAGAAAGGGTGGAAGAGAAAGATAAGTGATCTTTCTCGAGAACTTTTCCAAAGAAATTACATGACTTTTGCATATGACTTTTCCTTTTATCTGTTTTAGAAAAACGGTTTATTTATTTTATCCAAAGAAATAAATCAGGTCACGTGACCACGGTTTCATGTTAGACGGGTTTGTTTTGCTCTGTTGCCATTTTTCCGATTTTTCTTTAATACATAACATATTCGAGCAAATTTTCATTGTACTGTGTAGTCGATGGTTTCCCATTCTACTGTTATTATTGCCTGGACTTTCCTTTGCGTGAGTTTTTAATGTGAGAAGTTTTTTAATCATAACCTAATTTCGTTCATTTAACATTTGGCTAATATTTAGTGAACCCATACCGGTCACACTACCCAACTTCCACGTCAACATTTGATTACCGAAGCGCCACTGTACAGAGGCCAGACGCCACCTATACAGGATACGCGCAACCACCCCTATCCTTGAGAACATAACAACGCTATCTAGGAGCGATTACGCAAGTTTGCAACGCCCGCAATATTAGTGATACTTTCCGCTTGACAGTTGAGTACTGCGTGAAGGTGTTCCAATTATGGAAGGCGCTATCCAAAACAATGTACTAAACTAAAACTAAATAATATAAATTAAATAAAATGAAAACAAGAAACGGAATGCGTTTTTTAAATGAAGGGACAAAAGAACTGTTAAATGGCTTAAAAACGAATATTATCAATGAAGAAGTAATAGATATCGCCATAGATCTTCATGCTCAGTTAAGAATACTGGCAGAGAAATATGAAGAGGAAGCTATTGCTGAAATTTTACCAAATTTAGTGATACTCTTAAATAAATATGACACTTGCTTAAATCAAAACCACGACCTTGTTAGCAACATACAAAACTTAACAGAAGACTTCAAACATTTGGAAAAACAATATCTTGAAGAGAAGGAGAAGAGAAAACTAGCTCTGGAAACGTCAATCAGCAACGAAGACCTTCTAGAAAATGAATTAAGTAATTATAAAGCTGAGGTGATAACACTACGGAAAATCAAATGCAGCTTAGAAGAGAAGCTACGTCGGAATGAGGACAGGGTTACGCACGCCAGTACACAAACAGTTACGGTTGAGCTAATACCCGAGACACCTGGACGTAAAGCCATTAGTGAAGTTAACAATAATACAATTCACCACTCTTCAAACACAAAATGTTCACTGTGTAAAGCTACACAAGAAAACACTGACCAGTTAATGACAAATATTAATAGATTGAATGAGGATAGAGACTGTTTGCATAAAAAACTAAAGGAATTCGAACTCAGGTTGAGGGATAAACAAGATGAATATGACTATATATTAACTCGACTTGAAGAAGATGACATAAGGAAAACTCGTGACAATTCAAAACTAATTACTATAGAAAATACACCGACACCTTTACGCCGTCCCCTTGAAAAGAATTCGGCAGAGAACAAACAGGTGCGGCCAACTACGATTAAAATCCCATTAAAAAAGACCAAAACAAGTAAACCTAAGGTGTTAAAACTACTTGAAACAAATGAAAGGCGAATAGGAAGAAAAAACATGCAAGACAAACATTGGTATAAAATGACGGACACTGATATTAACACAGTACTCAAGACTCTACACCTGATACCGGACAATCTGTTACTGCTACCACCTGCGGTAAGCCACCTAATTAAAACCCAGGATGATTTGGAAGTCTTGAGAGAAACATGCAACGGCCTTAAACTGAATGAATATGACTTTGTTGCCTGTGTTGTAAATGGAAGGCAAAATGAAGCAGAGGAAGGAGGGGATCATTGGTCTCTCTTGGTTACTAATAAGCAAGAAAGTCAGAACAACCAGGATATCTCCTACCACTGGAACTCTGCGGGCGGTATAAACACCTCTGAAGCGAAGCGCTTGGCTGTAAAACTGAGCAACTTTATGTCCAACGGAGATGGCGATGTCGGTAATGGCAGCAACATAAGTAACGAGGTTCGTCTTGTGAATGTCCCGTGTCGACAGCAGAGCGGCGGAGTCGAGTGTGGCGCATATGCAGTGCATAACGCCGAACTAGTATGCTCCCTTGTGGCTAACAACTTGCCCCTGTTCGATAAGGATTTTTTCATGAGGGACTTCTCCGTTGATGATATTTATAGTAAAATTAGAACACCGGACTTGAGTTCCACTTTGGCCAATAATACGCAAGAGATTACAAATAATAATAAAATTTTCTTAATAGGAGATAGTCACGCAAGGGATATGGCAGACAAACTGCAAAATATGGTGGGCAAGGATACTGATGTAACAGCGAGCTGCTACCCCGGAGCGAATATGTGCTTCGTGCTTGATCGACTAGAAGATCAAATCCAGCGTCGGTTTGTAGCGGCTGGAGACTATGTGGTTATAGTTGGTGGCACCAACAACACCAGCCCCGCGCACTACGCACAGGTGACGGACCGCCTCCGTGGTATCAAATCTTCAACTCAGGCGACTATCATCCTTACTGAGCTACCTTACCTTCCCAATCTAACAAAATGTCAAACTGAACAAATATCCGATTGCAACAAACTACTTGCCACGTTATCATTACAGATTAATGTACCTTATCTATTTTTCTCACACGCCTTGCACTCTAAACATTTTACAAGGAACGGGTCACATTTAAATCATCATGGAAAACACATAGTGTGTGGAAAGATTTGTACATGGATGAAATATCTAATTAAAAGTGATACGAATTTGGGAAAAGACAAAAGTATTGCAACAAGTGCTTTAACCCGTCTGTCGCAACAGCAGCTGGACGTCGTTGACAATAAAACCTCTAACTTTCGATCGGCTAATATTGAGGTTGTAAATGGAAGGATGGAGAATGCCATAAAGAAGTTTAGAAGTGACAAATTTACAGCCTTTGTACACTGCATATCCTCAGATTTTGATGAGCCCCGACGGATGAGTGCTGGCGTTGCGGTGGCCTTTAAAAAATCGTTTGGCAAACCCTTAGTCTCGCATCGCACCAACTCTCACCTTACCTGTCAAACCGAAGATGGATCAGTTGTATATGGCCTATTGACCAAAGCAAGGTACAACGGAAAACCTACGGTGAATGACTACAACACGGCTTTCCTACAGCTCGTAGAAGATTTTCAGAAGAGGAAATTGAAGCGGCTGATTTGTCCACCACTTGGATGTGTCCGTGACAATATTCCTCTACACACTTTCATATCGAATTTGATACAATTCCAAGAGTCTACGGCAGCTACAATCAAGATCATAACATATGAAGAGCGTTCTACGCGTTCGGTAAGAAATGGACTAGAATTTCTCGACTTTGTAAGCCAGATGAAGAATTTGATTCAGAAGAAAGCTGCTTACAAACCCCATAGTCAAGATGTTGATCTTTCTCCCATATTCTCTTCGTCCGAATTAAGCAGTGGATCCACACCAAGAGCAGGGATGAGCACTAGCCAGAATTCGCCACAGTCGACAGTCCTACCTTCAAATGCAGCATCACATGGAAACTCTAGGGAAGCTGTGCCTGTGGACCGTCACCGAGACCCAGCGAATCTTCAGAAAATAAGTGCCAGTGAAGTGCCTACGACCGCATCAGTGTCCAAGAATGTAAATGGCTCTCTGTCAGATATGTGTGTGCACGGTGTGGCGTCTGGAAATAATCATAATCATAGATTAAGTTATTCACTGCTCAGCCCGCTCATGCCAACTTTAAACTAAAGCACAATGACAAAAAAAGTAGTTTTGCTCCTCAGAACAACTTAAGATCTTTTAACTTAAACTACAAAAACAACGTAAAAACTAAAAATACAAAGATATTTCCGGAAAACTGTGATGGTTTAAAGAGCAGCACAAAAACCAAAGTAAATTATAAAAAAACTGACGATAAAATAAATAAAGGTGACAAATGTTTGAGATTTATGCATACCAATTTACAGTCCATCAGAAACAAAGTAGATGAGCTTGGTTTATTGTTGGATGAGTTTGCGTGTAGTGTGGTATTAGTTAACGAGCACTGGTGTTGTAATGAAGAGATAATGTTTTATACACCCCAAGGGTTTAAGCTGGCCGATGCTTATTGTAGAAATAATGATCCACACGGAGGCTCAGCAATTTTTATTCTCAAACATCTCAAATGTAACAAAATCGATGTATCTCACCTAACACAAGTAGGATTAATGGAAGCAGTTTGTATTGAGCTTATAGATTATAAGGTGGTAGTTATATCATTGTACAGAAATCCGAGTTCCGATGTTAATAGCTTCTTAAGTTTACTAGATGCTTTACTTGATTATGTGTGTAAGAAAAAAACTAATTATCGATTGATTTTGGGGGGTGACTTCAACATTGATATACTTAAAGAGAATGTTACCAGTAATATGTTTCTCAATATACTTAAGTCATTCAATTTGTACTGTATAAATAGGGAGCCTTCCAGAAACCTGAGTTGTCTAGATAACATAGCCACTAATTGTCATAAATCTCAATTTAAACAAGGAATTTGGCCCCATACTATTTCCGATCACTCAATTATTTGGTTTGAATTAATAACACAAAATCCCCTAAAATGCAAGTTAGATGAAATTTCCTATAGAAATCTAAAACAGATCAATTTGTTTGCAAGCTCTTTGGCCAACACTGAATGGGATGAATTGTTTTGTACTCATGATGTAAACCTAGCGTTTAAATTATTTCTGGATAAACTCCTTTTATTGTATAATTTTTATTGCCCTAGAATAACAAAAAAATGTGTACCGGGAAGTCAAAGAGTCTCAAAGCCGTGGTTTGATAGCAGTCTGAAAGAACAGAGAAACACTGTAATTTTATTAAATGACTTGTTAAAAATACCCAAGTATAGAAACGATAAGTTGAAAGCATTTTATCTTAATTTTAAGAAACGATACAGGTCAGCTATCATTGAGGCTAAAATCAAATACAACGATAGTTTTGTCAGTAATGCGCCAAATAAATGCGCTGCCGCTTGGCGGCTCATAAAATTTGAATCCAACATTAACAAAACACAGAAGCTCGAGTCCCCAATTTCAGCCCAAGAGTTTAATGATCACTTCATTAAGATCGGTAGAAGAGTGGCCGAAAAAGTTAATTCATCCAATTGCAATAGTGACTTTGTCAACTTTCTTCAAAAAGTAAAGCCGGTGACCAAAGAGTTCCACCTTCAGCCAATAGATAACCGGTCATTGCTATCAATTGTAAGATTATTAAAAACCTCCCGATCCGAAGATATATTTGGTTTGTCAAATAATGTCGTAAAGGAAATCATCCCTTTCATTTTAGAACCATTAGTCTATCTCACAAACTTGTCTATTTTTTCAGGTACATTTCCCCATAGCCTAAAATTTTCCAAAACACACCCAATTCATAAAAAGGGAGACAGAACAGTTATTGATAATTTTAGGCCAATTTCTATAATTCCAATCTTTTCAAAGATAATTGAACATCATGTGAAATCTCAACTCTACAGTCATCTTGATAAGCACGAAATTCTGAGCCCAGCTCAATTTGGTTTCAGACCTGGTCTTTCAACAATACAGGCAGTTGACAAATTAATTTCTGAGGTATTAAAATCTTTTGAAGACAAAAAATATCTTAACGTAGCTTTAATGGATCTCAGTAAAGCTTTTGATAGTACATCACACCAAATTATTTTGCATAAATTAAAATTTTATGGAGTCCAAAAAAATGAGCTAAATTTCTTCAATACTTATCTATGTGGCAGATTCCAACAAGTGGTTGTTGGGCAGGACTCATCTGAGTTTGAGGAAATTCTAGCGGGAGTCCCTCAAGGGTCAGTGTTGGGGCCTATTCTGTTTCTCTTAATGATTAACGACTTACCTAGTAACCTATCTTGCCAATCACTCTTATATGCCGATGATACCACTTTATTTTCCTCAAGTTGTAGTTTTACTGAGTCTGAAGCCACAGTCAACAACGCAATTACTTTGTCTTCTAATTGGTTTAATGCAAACTCTCTTACCTTAAATCATGATAAAACTGAGCGGATTTGCTTTTCGCTAAAACACTTAGAAGGTTCAAATATCCCGTCAACAGTGAAACTTTTAGGCATACATTTGGATGCAAAGCTTACCTGGCAACAACACACTACGCATGTTGTCTCTAAGATCTCCCGAGTCTGCTTTTTGTTGAGAAGACTTAAGAGTTGCGTCTCGGATAATATGCTCATTACTGCTTATTATAGTTTCTTCCACTCTCATCTTCTGTATGGAAACATTCTGTGGGGTAATAGCGCTGGAGCCAGAAAGGTTTTCTCATGGCAGAAAAAAGCACTGAGAATAATTTTTGAAATACCACGCAGAACGACCAGCAAACCTTTTTTTAGCAAACACAGAATAATGACTCTACCGTGTATATTTATTTTTCAAAATTTGCTATTTGTTAAAGAAAATCTTTCATCATTCCCAAAACGTAATGAATTTCACAGTTATAATACTAGAACAAGTAACCACCTAGATATTCCGATAGTAAGATTATCAAAATCAACTAATAGTCACAAATTCCTCCAAATACAGCTCTTTAATAAGCTACCTGTATCGTTTCAAGAGCTTAGCTTTAATAAATTTAAAAATAAATTGGCTGTTTGGCTTCTTGACAGAAGTTTTTTTTTCAGTAAAAGAATTTTTAGAATACCAAATACCTAATATATAGTTCATTGTTTTTTCCCTTTTCAATTCATGCTGTAACTTATTTTCTTTCAACACAATTGACCTAATCCATAGAAAGTTTGTATTTATTTTGACGTTGTCTATTGTACTTTTGTTTGTATTTAATGACAATAAAGATATTCTTATTCTTATTCTTATTCTTATTCTTATTCTTATTCTTAAATGTAAGATTTTTTCCAATATATCTTATGAGTATGATGTTGGTGATTGTTAAAATGTCAGCTAATTCTATCTCTAGGCTATCGTTGAAAGGTGTGTGCTTACACCTATGTATTTTTCAGACTGAGTCAGATCCTCGCGATCCTGAGTCAGAGACCATGAATCGCGGGTAAAATTAAACATTATTTGACCCATAAACCAGATCTTGGCTTTGCATCCAAGCCAAGAGTTATTATTTTATATATTTTAGCAAGAAAAAATATTATTTTTTATATTTATTAAATTTATATTTCAAGGAGGATTTATTTTACGGGACACCCTGTAAGGGATGATTTCTATTTTTGTATTCCATCACCTAAATCTATTTAACTATTTATCTATTTATCTTTTGATCTATTTATCTATTTATCTATTTATCTATTTATCTATTTATCTATTTATCTATTTACCTAACTTTGCCTGACTAAATAAATCTTTTTTCATTTCATTTATTTAAGTGGCCTTAAGTTTTAGAATATAAAGGTGCACACGTCTATAACTTGTTTTTATAAAGATAAAATGTAGGTTACTTCGGTTTAATACAGTTAATTATATTTTCCCTCCGTATTAATGTACTTGTTATAGTAATACTAGCTGACCCCGCGAACTTCGTATCGCCTAAGTTATAGGTTTCCCCTAAGACAGACCGATGGAAAGAAAGTACCGTTACGTTTAATTTTCAAGATGATCTCGTTCGCATCGCTCAATCACGTCCTGGTTGAAGTTCGTTCGCTACGCTCACTCACCTTTGGGTTGGAGCTCGTTCGCTACGCTCACTCACCTTTAGGTTGGAGCTCGTTCGCTGCGCTCACTTGCCTTTAGGTTAGCTCGTTCGCTACGCTCACTCGCCTCCAGGTTGAAGTTCGTTCGCTACGCTCACTCACCTTTTGGTTGCAAATTAGCTGTTGTCATAAATGTAAAAGAAATAATAGTGCTGCACCCTGTTGGTAATCCTTGTAACTTTAATGCCATTGAACATCATAGAACAGAACCAACTTGTTTAATTGAAACAGCTGTTAAGATTCATTAATTCCATTTCTCATAAGGTTAACATGGGAAACTCCAGAGCCACTGGGGCGGAGCCCTTTTAAGAATTTCGAAACGGGAAATAGTTTACTTCCTATTCGCATACCTACAGAATTTACACACCAAATTGCATAACGATCGGTGAAGTCGTTCCGGAGGAGTTTGCAGACAAACACTGTGACACGAGAATTTTATATATTAGATGTTGGGGTAAACTGGCCAATTTTCAATCAAACCACACATCGTTTTTTACTATTTTAAGTTATATTTTTCTAAAACACTCCAAAACATCAATCAACATCGTACACTTCCAGATCATTGTTTCCACACACAACATACACTTACTATTTAAACGTACAGTATATACAAACTGAACGTGGTCGGTATGTAGTTGGGTTTTGGTAAGTGTTGATTTTACCTCTTGCAAAAAAAACTTCTTCTCTAGTGTTATCGATTTTCTCATTCAAATACAGTACAGTAATCACAAATACAAAATGTAAACATTATTATTCTGAAAAGTTTGACATCATTTTCCTATAAATGATTTAAGCACAATTTTAAACATAACACAATCATTACCTCGATCTCATATCCACCTACTGACATTTAGGTTAGAGGTTTAAACGTGATCTTGCATCAAAACGGAACCGCCTAAGTGCTGTAGAAGTGTATAAATACCTTCCCGACAGGCGGGCTGGCGCTAGATCAAAAGTGACAGAAGGGGGTAAACATGTTTCAACTCGTCATTGATGACGTAGATCTCTCTGAGGTGGTACCATCCTGAACGGTTCAGTGGGCAGTGAGATCTCACGAAAGCTGGTAGGGGGTGGGACATAGTCATTGTTGTGCGCCATTGTTGTGACGTCACTACCACGTCATTAATGTGACCTAACTGGCAAACGTGTTGGTGCCTTCATTGTTGCGACGTCACTAGTGTACTCTGATTGTTGTGACCTTATTGGTGACACCACTGAGTGATGTTGCGACATTGTTGCCACTAGCACTAGTGATCAGTGATCAGTGGTGGTTCAGTGAGTCAGTGGTCGACATGTCATCTGTATGTTCTTTACAAGTTGAGATCCAGACTGAGGCACTAATGACTCCTTCAAGACTACGGAGGATGTCTTGCATTCCAGCAGGTATTTGATGGAAACTAACTTCTAGGGGTGGCTTAAAAGTTAACGGTAGGTTTGGCCTGGTTCATAAAAATGGTAGAAGAATTCTTTAAACCTGAGATTTGGTACGGTATTTTATTTAAAACTATCGCAGTTATAATTTATCCATGTGTAACACTTTTTTAGCTCAATACAGGGGCATTTTGAAGTTGAGAAAATTTAACACCTTTTAACAAAGGTGTTCTAAACACTTCATGATTTAGTGGATATGCCGAAAATTGAGCCTGTCACTCCCTCGCCGAACTTTGAGACGTTAAACATTAAACTTGCAACACAACTTACTTATTTAATATACCTTTAGTGTTCATTTATGCAACCCTTTGAAAATAATTCACTGCTTATAAAGTTGGCAAAATGACAACGAATTGTTTATAATGACTGAACTAAATTGCACACTACTAACCTGAAGCATTGGTTGAAATTACCCTTAGTTAGAAGTGGTCTAGTTGTTCAACCGCTCACTCAACAGGTAAATTGTTTTTTGTAGTCGTTTTACTTATTACAATTCCAAAACTAATTTTGAGAATTTGTTGAAAAATATGAACTTTAAGGAAATTCAATAGAAATCGAGGTGCGTAAATATAAAACTGAGGTACAATTTTGTGGACGTGTATACATCAAATATCATATTCTGTATTCATTAAATATCACAACTTCCTAAATTATCGTTATGCTAAAAAATCGGAAAACATTTTTATATGTATAACTGTGTCATATTTTATCAGCATTACACAAGGTATTTTCCAAAAATCCATCGTCAATCGCGTCTTCACAGGTTCACTACTACTGTATAGCTGTCACACTCTTCTGGTAGTGGAGTCCCTCTACACTTGGTAGTGACTCGGTAAATTCAACAATATCGCCACAAAATATGAATAAACATTCATCAATACAGTCTAAGTTATAGAACACATACGGTCACTTTGACCGACAGTAGGGTGACGGTACAGAACACACCCGGTAAATCTGAGCAACCAACGAAACAAAAAACGTACACCCCAGGCGCTCCTCTGGGTAAAACTTGTCGATATTCTACCAGAGGGTCAGGGAGGGGTAGGGAGGTAGGTATTTCAAGAGATAGGCACAAAAAATAATCAGTGTTGCCAATATCAAAGCGTAAAAATTCCCATCGATCAGATTGTCTGATGTGTACTTAGTGTTAACCTAACATACTATAGTAGCTGAACGAGCATATGTACGACCTAATCCATTGTTTACTAAGCTGTAAATCCATACTACATTATAAACATGTGACGCAGGATCAAAACGTTGTCTTCAATCAGTATTTTACTGCTTTAGCAGGCGGCGCTGCTGAATCAACAACCCGGTTGCATGAGAAAAGTTATTCTATAAAATCTCGAAATTTAAAGAATCTCTGTCCATTTTATTGTTTTAAATAAGGTAAATGCATAGAAAAGTTTGTTTTTAGTTATTGTAAAATTAATTTTAAGAATAGTGTGTAAAATAAAACCCTACTTATTTTCGTTTATTAAAATGAGTAATTTTATTTATTGCTTAAATATTTCATTTATCAAAATTTTGCCTGTGCTTCCTTTGTTCATTATACTATGTAAAACATCCTCATGTATTCAAACTATTCAGTTATTTACTATTATTTCATTCTTAGGATAAGGTTCCGTTTAGTTTTTTAGTGGTTAATATTAGGCTGGTTATTATAATCCTTTAATCTCTCACTCAAGTTATTGTACACGTATAGTAAGGTGTTCCCTTATGATATTACCTATTCTAACCCATGTAAAAGTATTTAACGATTTAAGCCAACATCTCTAATAGGTTAAGGATATACAAAATAAATAAAATATTATTAGTTTAGTTACAATTTAATTTGATATACAGTAATATATTAGGATTGCACAGAGATGTACACATGCACATAATTGTTTGGAATGAAATATAATACTATTTATTCGGTAGTTTTAGTTATTTTTAAGCTTAAATATATATTTTCCTACAGTTACCTAACAATATACATGTTCTCTCACTGATTTGAGAAAGCAAAGTGGCCAATTCGCTCATCAGTGAGACAATGTTAACATTGTCTCACTCCAGATTTGCAACGAAAGGCACAAAATAATAGTGAGCGCGTAACATGCAGACAAGGTCGTATGCACGCGAAATACGTTGGCAGCACTGGCTGTAAATCAGCTGTTCAGCTGTACTGTTGTATAATTAAATGAAATATTAAAGGTTAACTTCTGTGTAAAAATATGTTACGTTTCTTTACCAATTTATATGTTTTATGGTAACTGTAGGAAAAATATAATGTGCAACTCGAGTGCAAAGTGCAATTGCTCACTAGTTGCACAAATAACTATTTTAAACACCCCACTTTGCTGCAGCCGAACTAATTTCTATTTACCTTGTTGGATTTTCACAAATACATTACATTAAAATTGCCATATTGATTTCTTATTATAATTGATTTTCAACTATAAATCACGGGTTAAGTCTTACCATCAAACGTTCCTGTTGTAGCATATTTCCTAATTGGGAACTTCGCTAATACAACTAAAATTAAGTATTGAATTTTTTATTCTTTTTTATCTTCGTATTACTAAGTAAAACCATGACGTTACGTAATTTGTAATATACAATGCAAAGCTTTCATTAAATAGGTTGAGTGTTAGTTTTTCGTCGTTTTTGACACGGTCGTTACCAGAAAACCACGATTCTACATTGTCAACCACGTACCATTAGTCATGGCACTACATATACATTGCGTGTAGAATTTATGTCGTACAACAAACGTATGAAATCATCTAGGCAAGACAAACTGGTATGCGTAGGTTAACCTTTGACCAAAATACCGTGCAAATCCTTCCTTCTCTCTTTTGTCACCATATAGTTTGCAGCTGCAAGACGACTGTAAACTTTTATTGTTCCCTCTGAAGTGTTTTATCGCCCAAGAGAATTCTGAGTCGTCTAACTCCGTAAACGTGATTTTAACGACTGGCGACAACTGTAAGGCCTAAAATATCCGTTGGTGCTTATTTTAGAAGCTAAATATGTAACAGGTTCTTTGCCGGTAGCAATAAAAACGTGACCTTTAACGTTTAAGGCTGCAGGTTCTACACCAATGAATTGTGCAAAATATGTAATTAAGTGTGGTATTAAATCCTTTTTGTGTGACAAAGCAACACGCTCAACGCATATTCAAACCACTAAAATATTTGAAACGTGAAAGAGAATATTTTACTGATTGCCATTTTTATCTCTCTCTGACCAACCTAAACAATATTTTTAAGGTATAGTTGAAAACGAGGGGTTCAGAATAGTATGTTAAAATACATCAACAATTGTAACAAACACTTACTCACACATATTAATACAATGTTAATTTGTTATATTTCTTGCGTCATATAGCTGTGTATAAGTGAGAGCTTTGGCACAGTTATAACTTAACCAAGATTAAGATAACAATTTGGTCCCTTACAACTTAGGCCTACGTAGGTTTTTAAGTAAAAGCTGTTCCCCCCCCTTGCCAGGAAAGGTTTTGCATTTTCCAGAATACGTGACCCCATACAAAGCAGCTGTAGATTATTTCAAGGAGTTCTCGAATACTTGGTATTATGGGATGCTATAATATCATGTTGTGCCTGGTGATCGTTCTTGTTTATTTATATGCCATTGACATGCTTTAAAATTTCCTTGCATAAGTAAAGGTCCGAACTCTAGTAATGTAGCACCATTGGCACTACCTATTGGTATCTCTTTGTCAAAGACCATTATTAATTGATGTGTCAAATTGGATCCAGATTTAATGGTGAGTAGTACCTATAACCACTCGGCTACCCATACGATTGAATCTCTCTAATATCACCTAATAGCCGAAACCTGACTGTGATTGTTTACCAAAGTTGAAGCTAGACCCAGACTCGTGCCAAACTTAAGCCAACCTTGTGCCAAGCTTGTGCCACGGCGGCATCTATAGCTGCCAATCAAAGGCTATTTGAGATTGTGATGAAACTCGACGATCATATGCTTTAGTTCTGCGCATTGGTTTTTTATTTTATACATTAAGCTGTTTGTATATGTATTCAAATTTGTCTATTATTCACAAGCTAACAATGCTTTGATAAAGCATTGTTAATGGTAAGGAAATTATTGAAATATATCGTATATGTAATAGGTCCATCTGATATATTAAAAATATTTATAGAATTCCATAGGTTTCTAATACAGTATTATGGAGTAAATTCAAACTACGTAGGATTGCCATAACGAGTGGATTTACTTTAGAATGATTCGTACGTTTTCTCCATTGTAAAAGGAAATGGGCCGCCTTTAAGAGTGGTAAAAAGTGTATTTAATCCTTTTAAAATTAGGCCTAAAAAATAATAAATGGTTTTTAAACTTTTTATTTGGAAGATTTTTTTTAAATTTGATATTCAATAGAGCTAAAATTAAAATGTTGAGTTTTTCCGTAGGGTGTATTTAGGAATTTGGTGACTGTAACTAGACGTCATTAAGTATCCGATGTAAATCAGGATAACTCACTTAACAAGCATGATTTAAAGTTGTATAGGCATTTTTCCTTTCTCAAATAGTCTAAAAGTTTATCAAACTAAACGCGATTGAATTGAGTTAAATCAGAAGCTTGGATACAAATATGTTTATATCAATTAAACGAAAAATAAAATATAGAATTATTGCATACAGAGTGATTGAAAAGTCTGGGTACGGCTTAATATTTTAAAATATAATGCAGATTGAGTTACAATACTTGGTACAAAGTTACAGGGCATAAAACTCTATTTTAACACATATTCAGTGATCCAATAACTCTTTAGGGGGTCGGCCTACAAGGAGTCGGAAGAAAATCTTAAATGGAAGCATAGGTCAATATGCACATCAAATTAAAGGTCTTCACTAGTAGATTACGATGCCGTAAATTCAAGCTCAAAAGAATGCCTGAGTAAAAAATGACATCGTTCAAAGATTCAAAATGGCGGATTCAAGAAACCTTTGAACATCTGATCAACCTTTTGAAGTACGGTTTGTGGCATTGTATTCTACTAAAAAAAGACCTTTAATTTGATGTGCATATTGACCTATGCTTCCATTTAAGATTTTCTTCCGACTCCTTGTGGGCCGACCCCCTAAAGAGTTATTGGATCACTGAATATGTGTTAAAATAGAGTTTTATGCCCTGTAACTTTGTACCAAGTATTGTAGCTCAATCTGCATTATATTTTAAAATATTAAGCCGTACCCAGACTTTTCAATCACCCTGTATACTATAAAAAATGTGGTTACTGAAAGCTTTTTTTAGAATAAATCTATTTTCAAAAATACTTCTCCATGTAGGAACAGGAAAACTGTATTTGGAGCCATAAAACTCAGCGCAACGAATGTCACTATAAAATTAGGGATCTAGATCTCGCAAAAATGTTTGCGTCAAATGTGAAGTAATAAAACTGATACGTGGACACACAGACACGATATCTCTAATTTTCTCACCAACACCCTTGTAGGCATACGTTCACACACGAACACACACATTCTCCAATACAGTCCTATCGGTCTTAATAAGGAAGTTTATCGTTGGCCCTTTTTATCCCCAGATACATGGACCAGCATAAACTTTGAACGATGTTTGCCTACTTTGGTATTTCGTTTATCATTATTCTCAACTTTTCGTTTGTACAACTACCATATTTCAGATAAGTCAGTTAAAAACGTGACATTATTCTTACTCAAAATGTGTTAAAAAAGACAAATATTACTAACTTGCAGAAATAGTCTGATATTAAAAGAAATATCATGTTTTTATGTTAAAAAGCTTTCATCATACGACGTTTTTTAGTTTTCATAATCACAATTCCTTCAACCAAAACTATATTTGAAGAAGATTCTGTCCAATAAATTGTACCAAAACAACTATTGTGTTGTTGTTCAGAGTGAACATTGATAATTTAAATAACTAATTTGCCATAGTTGGTATGGATATGTCAGCTACATAACATTGACCAGGAACACCATTGTGAAGTTTAATGCTTACATATTACATAATGCCAAATGCACTATTGTTTGTGATGTTATCATACTCGTATCCATTTACATTTCAAAGTATAATATAATATTTGTTGTGTTTATATTGTCTTCGATGTAAAATGTTTTCCAAATTTTGAGCATATTGTTAAATGTTTCACAGTTAGATAATCAAATTTTTGTTTGTCTTCAGTCATTTTGAGAGCTAAAACATCTATTTAAAAAACTCATGGATTAAATTAAAAAACATTACATCATTCCATGAAAATAATAACGCCCCTTCTTAGATTTGGTTTGGTGTCCTTTACACAAATATAAATCCAAATATTTTTTTTCAGTTTAAAATCTGTTCTTTAACGCTCAATGTTTAATAAAAGGTTTTCGATGGCTCTATATCCATAGTTTATGCTAATAAAATGCAAATACATGCTATAGGAAAATTGAATTACAATAGCTACGTAGGGGAGCGATTCCATTAAAGGAAACGAAACACATATCCAGACATATTTATTCCGATTTGGTAAACAGATTTAAGGTATCTCTTTGTCAATTTTTATATAAGTGCAATGTATTTGATAGCCTCTGGGTTCATATAAAGTTTAAAAGTCTTAAGGTTGAAACTCTTTTGGACAAATTAATTTGGTTGGAATTTTCTTCCTTTGCATATCTATGACTATCATTCGACTACTACTCCCTGAATACTCCATGATGTTGATTAACTGTGAAAATTCAGTTAGAATAATTTTTTTAATCATCGATTTCCGAACAAGGTTTCTAAAATATGAGGATTTTGTAATTCAGTTAATAAACCAATACGTATTTGATGGTAACCGTTTCATGAATGTAATAATTTACAGGTGGTTTTCTCCATTAACAGTCAAAAAAGTTAAAAAACGTAACCACTTGAACTGTTTAAGTACAGTAATGACAAAAAATTGTTCCCGTAAGGGTTTAATGTTCCGTGACTTTTGATTGAGTGCTGAACGACATTTTGACGAGAGCGGTTGTCTAGAAATGTGTTAAATTGACAACTGAAAACTCGTCTCCCACCCTCAATTTATCACTTTGCGATGAACTGCTGTTTGTTACTCCCAAGTCAAGTATTTTCATTGCCTTTTCAACTAAATTTTGAATATTTTAAAACACTAACTAAGAAATAAGTTCATAAAATCTTCGTGACCAAATTAAAAAGTAGTCAAATCTCAAGCACGCGTTATGAAATCCTACTCCTAACTCGTGCGAAACAAAAAAAGTTTTTTTAAATCCTCCACACATTTGTCACATTTTTTTGTAAATAATGTTCTAACACCAGTTATACATCACTAAATCTGTTAATACATTTTATAATTCGGTAGCTTATTTTTTTCTTTGTTTTTATTTGTTTCAAAACAATATCATCTTTTGTAACATTGCGCTGCAACTTGGTTACAAATTCCTTAGCCTACTGATACTAATTTTAAGGAAAAATAGTTTTTTGTGTATGCAGATTTTGCTACTGTGTGCAGAAATACAATTGTATTAAATAGAGTTAAATTCAAAACAAGCAGCTTTATTTAATTTCATTGTTAGGAAAATAAGCGAATGTGAATACCACATATAAGTTTAAAGGGGTTAATAGATTGTCTCTCGAGAAACTAACCATACGAAATACGAACACAACAAATTTTGAAAGATGACCAAACTCACAAGGACCGAAAAAAAAAACAAAGTTTACCGTAAAAATGAGGAAATAGACAGACCTACTGCTTACACACTCGTTGTAATATATAATCACCACACCTCCTTTATATTACGTGATTATTACCCCTTACTGCAAAATATAAATACCCTGCACAGAACATCAAATCTTCTTAAGCATGATGACTAACTAACTACTAGCATGAATCTAACTGTAAGATGAATACATAACACTAATCGCCACACGAGCACAAAACCCACAAAAATGCATGATACAGCACATAAAACTTCAGTTTTAATTAAAAATTCTATTTATAACCTAACTAAAGGATGAACGCATGAAACTCATAAAACCAGATGGACACATAACTTTTCCGAGTAACGACCGTCATTGTATTATCTTTACTAAAAGGCGAATGCATCGGACACATAGAAAATTATGGTATTGAAGACATAAAACCTTAACTTGCCTTCCACTATTTAGTAACCATACTTGAATCCGCACACGTTTAAGGTGAACGTGATGTAGTTTATAAAATTCAGAAAAGTATCAGTTTAAACAAACTATGACCTTAGTCAATGATAGTTGCATTAAACCCTCACACTTATTAACTTGACAATAGGGTTTTCAAATCTGACAAAGACAAACCCGTCTTTATCTGTTGACATCCATTTTCTCCACTCTCTGTCTTCATTTCTCAGGTGTCTCATGTTGGCAGATGTCTAGCAGCTGGCAGCCATTTGACACTGACTTATTGTAGGCTTAATAGTGTGGAACACCCATGAAGATCTTGAGCCATGTTATATGCGTACGGTATTTATCTGGCTTAGTAGGAAAAGTACTGATGCCTAAGCAAAAAATGTATGCAAAAGTTTTATTTTTGGTGTACACATATTATTTGTTCGGAAAGATGTCACTTAGTGTATTTAGTTATAACGGTTAATTTGGGATGAAGTTATATGTGTGAAACTTAATATCTGAAGGTATTCTAATAGTTAAACAAATCACATCATAATTTTAAATATTATGTAGATAAGTAACTGAATGATAATAGTGTCTAGCAATTATAAAGGTCATCGGTAGTTAAATTACTTAAAATGTACTGTCGTACTGTGTTAATTTACTTAACAAAGCTCTTAATTGCTACACTACAACTCTGCAGCTCCACACATAAACTTTGCATTGTTTGTCTACATCTGTCCATTAGCTCTCTCAACATCCTTTACTGCTCAACACAACCCGCAGTGCTCTTCCAATACTTTGCAATTTGCTGTAATATATTTATGTTTCACCATTCAACATATATTTTCTACCAAAACCAATTCTCTACTTTACCACAGCTCTAAGGGATTCTTCTATATTGCCTTATCATATTTCTATTTTGCTCTCCAGCTTCATCACTTGTACAGGATCACTTGGCATCTTTATTAAGTTAATAAACATTGCTCTACTACAACTAACAGTACAAGATATATACTCGTAGTTTTTCAACATCTATTACATTATTCTCTCAAGGCTGTACAATATTTTCTGCACTTCTCCAATAATCAAGTTAACTCTCCTTTTCGCTCTAGGATCAAATCGCTTATCACTCTCCTAACACTCCAAATATTAATGTGATATACTTTCCCTTGTCTTTCAATGAATCTTAATCTCTACTCCCTACGACAACTAAAACTTAGTGTTCTATTTCCAGTGTCAGGAGGAGCCAACGAGTCTCCTAGTCCAGGAGGATTCCGCAGGAAGGGGTCGACCCAGAGGAGAGTCAACTCCGTGTACCAGAGGAAGTCTACAGCCTTCTTGGACGTTCCTTCAGACAAACATCAGCAGGAACAGGAGGACGAGGACAGCTACAGGCTCAGGTCCTTCAGCTTTACTAGCAAAGGTAAGATTAAATTTGGGATCTGAAGTAATAGGGCCTGGTTATGATCATCCAAATCACTAAAGGCGTTTTAGCACTATAATTATGCAATGGGCCGATTCAATAGAGACTATCATAAACTGTCAAGCTATCTAGAAAACAAAACCAAAACCAAAACCAAAACCAAACAAAATTAGACCCTCTATTGCGGAAATCACACTGTAGCATCTGGGAAAAAATAAAATAATATAGCTGGACAAATAAATATGGGATGTTGTTTGGCATTATAGTTTTAGTTGAATCAGAAAACATGCATGTTTAATTTACTACTTAGTTATATATTATTATTTTATATATATATTAAAATATAATAATAAGTAGGCCTAACGTTAAAAATAATCTATGGATATGCAGAGGTAATATTCATAGTTCTAGTAAAAACTTAACCTAGATCAAAATAGATTATTTTTTATTGCTCTGAGTAGCAGGTTGAAGATGTGGGTATTCAATTTTAACTCAAATAAGGCCAAATAAATATATTTTCTTTTATTTTGAACTTAAATATTGATTTTCTGTAATAAATTAAACCCAACCAGATTCCCAAATTTCATTAGTTGTCATAGATAATGATACAATCCATACTCTTAAAATAATAATCTATTTCTTTATTATATAACTACAAAATAAATAAGAACAAAATCAGTTGTTTTGTACGTTTTGAACTGTGGCAAAGGTAAAGTGTTTACACATATTTAGCGACTAATTAGGCTAAATGGCGGTTAGACATCTTGTAGGAGAGGAAAGCTTTATATGAAGTACAGAGAAGACGTCCAGGAGGGTGGGGAAATAGAAAAGTGGAGCAGGAACATTATGTTTCCTAGGGATATCTATAACTACCCCACAGGATTACAAACACTAAACCAGGACTATGATTGATTCAAATCAATCAGTAACTATACATTGCTCTGACACAAAACATTTCTAACAATACATTACTCCAAGTCTCAGGTGATCCATTCTCTTGTTCTATGAAAATAAAAAGTTTTTTTCATGTCTTGCATTCACATCCTAGGACGCTATGTAGAACAGTTATACTCATTACTTCAGAATAGGCCTAGGCGTTCACGGGATTATCACTTAACTTAATTGGTTATTTGCGGTATTTGAACCGGCGACCTTGGAGACCAACACTACAACTAGACCAGCATGTTCCTAAAAGTTCGGATATTGTGAGATTCACAGACTTCTAGTATTAACATCATATTCCGGTTAATGGTACCTAGCAGAAGTCTTACGTTAGGTTGAAATCTGTGTAAAATGTAAATGGAAAAAAACTCTGTAAAATTATTTTAGGCTACTTCCTTCAGACATATGTTCTCAACAAAAATAAATAAAACCAGACACCTCTTAAAACTATAGTTTCTTTAACTTTGCTGAGGTTTATTCACTAAACAAATTTCGTGGGTTATATCTATCCAATTTCTCTATACGATTTACCCATAAACGAGTACATAGTTGTGCAGTTAAAACTATTTATCAGCACGTCCAAAGATTTAAAGTTATTTGGAAAATCCAAGCAATTAGACATTTTTAATTAGTAATAGTTCTATGATAAATAGAATCTATTGCAACTGCAATAAAGTTTCAAAAGTAACAGGTAAAATAGAATAACCAAACTACATTTACCAGTTGCCACCTATTAACGAATCATATGGGTCATTTGATGATTGATCGAATTGGGGCGTTTCGGAATGTTAACAGCATTGAAGTATCAATAAAGGGCCGTCCAGCGAATTCATTTGTTATTGGCTGCAATCGGTATCCTGGAATCTGATTGCCAGTGGAAATAAAGTTAGCTTCAAACCGAATTTTCATGGGAACTTTATCTAAATGGGATTTGCGGATTAATCCTAATATGTTAGTATATTTTCTGCAAATCTCTAAGAAAATGAATAAAGCAAGCCATTGAAAATGTTCAAGACTTGATGTTATTTGAAGTTGAACCCTGTTGTTTAACATGTTTATAATGTTTATTTGTTCACTTTTAGAACTGAACAGTTTATTTGAAAATGTATAAAGTTTATTGGGAAAATGTGCAATAATATCTAATAAGTTACTGCAATGATATCAATATAGGTGTTTAAACAACAACTTGATAAGGATTTTCTCTAGTTATATGTAAAATAGTTTGCAACAATATGGAACTTTTATAGAAATTAAAATTTACAATTTGTAAAGAGATGAATTAAAACAATAGAAAATGTAAACCAAGTACTGAATAACAAATATGGAAATAAATAGATATATTTGACTTTAATGCTATGTTTCCGTGAATATATGCTGTCATGCTTATAAAGGAAGTTTGTAATATATGACTTTGCTATTAAAAATATCCTACCAATGTTAATAAAGTGATGTTGATTAAGAATTTTTGTAATTCATTGAGATCTCTTTCAGATAGATTTTGTTTCAATGCAATTCTATCTCATTAATTGTAATGAATAATCACAAGTTCTAAAGGTTAGCTGCAAAAAATACACTTTTGCAGCTTAATTGCTTTTAAAGTCTCTCACTAATTCGAAGATCAAATCAAGTTGGAACAAAAAGGCAAGTCGAATGTCGCCGAAGAAACTTTCCCAAGTCTAACTTCCTTAACTGACTGTTAGACATGTTGATGGAAAGGGATGTGAGGCGGGGTGAGAGGGGGAGGTAGAGAAATAAAGGAAGAATTACAAGCTCGTACATGTGTTCTAATTAAATATGTTCAAAAATTCCGAACGACCCTTGGTTTTGAACAAAACCAATATTTATACATAAAATTATTATAATTAAAAGCGGTCAAGAAAATGCATAACAAAACCAAATAGACATACACTTAATTAATGAATCCTGAGTAAAATATACGAGCTAAATATCGTCTTATTTTTTAAAAATATAAATACAACACAAAACCCCTATGAATTTATAGTGTCTGTTTCAGTAGTTAGTTATGACTGATTTAAAAGTTACATTCACTATGTTTTTAAATGCATGTCTTGAGAAGGTAACACCACTGGTTTTTGTATTATAACCAGAGAACAAGACGCTTTGTAGAATAAAGTAAGATGCATTGAGTCTTGTCACTGACTAAAACAGTTGTTTCCCTGGCCAGACCCATCTACTATTGGCATAATAATCTCAGATTGCTGATCCCATTTTTGAAAAATTATAAAACTACTGGCTTTTCTCAGGATTGAAAAGGAAGAAAATTCTTCATTGTTGAAATAAAATAAGCAAGAAAGATAAATGTTTAATCTCTTCAACTTCCAATATTAAAGATGTTTATTTTATTGCATTGAAATATGCATAATAAATCAAATAATTTTTAAAACATTTATTATAATTTTATCGATTTATGTTATGAAAACATGCAGAAAACATTAGTATTACCAATCATATAATAGTAATGTGTTTGTATACGCTTTCCAGGTTATTAAATCAATATCCAACCCAGAGCCAACAAATGTAAACTTCGATGATTGATAGAATTAGGATGGTGCAGTATTTTCAGTATCAAATGTCAATCACAGAAAAGGTAGAAATATTTATTCGTTGCAGCAGTTCCAGAGTGTCAATAAGACATGAGGTAGACAAAATTGAGTTTTTGTCGCAGTTCGCTGCATAGAACTCCAATAAAACCTAAGGCAAACAATTGAATTGCTGCCTTTGTACCTCAATCAAATTTGAGGAAGACAGACAGAATTGAGTAGGGTAGCTGGTTTACTAGCTACTGCATAGGGTGTCAATAAAACATGAGGTACACTTCATTGTAGACTAAATGTATATCATAAAAAATATTCGTATTGTCAGTCTCGAGGATCCTAAAGACAGTTTTAAGATAATTCAGTCTGGATAATACTAAATTCTTCATTAACAGGATATTTTCTTATCTCCTTTCTTTAGGGCCAAACTTTCAATAGAACGATATATCTGTAAATCCCTCCCAAAAGGGGGATTATCATCTCCCTAAAGGATTGGCATAAGCGTGCACACTGTTACTTGTGAACACACCTACGCCACCGAAATTAAACATTTTACAAAAAAGCTACAGATTTTACAATATTACAAAAGTTATCTTTTTGAGCGTAAAGTCATCGCCCACTTGTTTTTTTTCCTAGCTATAGTGATTCCATGGCATGTTGTATAATATGAGGAAGACCAAAAATGGTTCTTGAGGCCTTAGGTTACTGAAAACAGATTCAATAAAATATATTTTTATCGTTACTGGGCGTTAATTTGCAAAGATGTAAAAAAAGTTAATTAAAAAAATTAAAACTGAAATGCATGTAAAAATAATCATCTTATTGTATACTGTATTACCAACTTATAATCAACACATGCAAAGAGTGTACATGTTGAGGATGTAAATCTATTTGACCAGACACCTGAAGAGCATCATTTTATTACTTCAAAGCACAAAGACAGAAAAAGAGTAAACCTTCAAACAGAATAGAATTATCAGTCACAATTGATATCGCCCAAAGTGATAAAGCTGTGTTTATTTGATGCTGCACTGCGTTCGTTTTAAATCTACCTCAAACCTGTAACTTTGAGCTTCCAAAATTTATTCAATAGTCAAGTTCAATTCTGATTCCAATCAAACTAATCAAATTTTTGTAAATACTGTATAGGCAAATTTTACCTTGCATATCATTCGTACTAATTTAATTTTGATCAATCGTTGGTTAATAATTTAAATAATAAAGCACAATATAGGAGCCATGCTGAACATTATGCTATAAGGAGAACATTGCTGATTCATGACCAGCCACATCTCAGCTTCTATGGCTTGTCCATATGACTTGTACTGTAATTACCGTACTTTGCTGTAACTTGAAAACTGCAAATATCATTAGACTTATGCCGATCCAGGTTAGAATTGACCGCTATCAATTTCAATCTTTACTGATTATCGTAATAGGCGAATAAAAGGGGGAGAACATACTTTGTACGTTTTCGTGCCTCCTCTTCAAAATGCTACTTTCGATTTTTTCACAATAGTTTGGTCTATTTTTTACATCACACCGTTTAATTTCTCGGCGTGGCTCCGTGCTTTATGGGCTCTATTACATCCGGTACGAGTTGAGGGTACATCTTGGGTTTGAAACCCCTCTGCCGGGTAGGAAGGACCTGGCTGCTCTATCAATTAGCGAAAATCCTCTTCGCCGTTACAGCTCAGGCTGGTGAAATGGTGAGATGGAAGAGCACAATCTCCTCTTGGACGCTGTATTCTGAGAAGGCATCGAGCGAAGACTTGTAGTCGAGGTGGTTCATTGTGAATTCCACATCGGGGAAGTATGGGGAAAATATGCCCAGTCTTGGGGGCCAATCCAGACAATATCGTCTTATGAAACTGGCATTTCACTGACCAGAAAGGAGGAAGAACGGTTCCAGCAATTTCTGCAACCCATTTTGGTAAACAAGGCCGTGTTTATCAGGCAGAGATCAACTATTAACTTTGTTAAAGAGAAACGAAAAAGGTTCAAATGTATTTATTACATTTTGCTAGATTCAAATCAGTTTGCAAATGGTTCATGTAATTCAACACGAGTCATACAAATTTTACTGTATATATTTTACTAATACGCATGAAATTCATATGCAGTGTAGTAAAACTATCCATATTTTTCAACATAATTTAGTTCAATGAACTGGGTTTTACGCTGACCTTTTCAAAGCGCCTCTCTACTCATCCATTTTAAGAACGTTTATAACATCTGACAGACACTTTCAGTTGGAATTCATCGGAAACATTTGGCTCGGTTCTTGTTAATATTCTACCTCTTTCAGAGTATGCTTCAAATAGATAATTTTGTATCTTAGGCTATCCTGTTTGGCAATTAGTCACACATACTGTATAGTCAAAATCAAAAATTGCATTTTACCGATTTCGATTTGTTAGACATTGTTTGAGTTCATTTAAACTTTTTGCAGCTTAAGTGTTGTAAATCTTCCGAATAGCTTAAGTGATTTTAAAGCTAACCTCTCTAAATCAACGTATGTTTCTGTAATCGAAATAGTAATACTCTGGATAGGTATGAAACAAGCCTAAACATACCTGGAAATTTGCTATACCCGTTTAAGTGAAACAATTAAAATTAAGTTTTTTTTATTATGTAACTATGCATCTAGGTTAAGAAGAACAACTGTAATAATTACTGTTTAAGATCAAAACTGATAGACCTTTAAGTTTTCTATAATTATCGTCCAATGAAACTGACATGACCTTCCAAAACAAGGGAAAACTGAATTTTGTTTAAAGTTGGAATCCGAAATACTTCTTGTCTGAGTTACATTATCTTAAAGAATTGTATCAATATTTACAACATCTATGTATAAATACAAAGATATAATATGTATGCTAAGACTGGGAAACAAAATATTGACACAAGAGCCAAACACTGTGCTTTTTTAATGTTTTAGTTACACAAAACAACACAATAGTAGTAAAAACAACAGTATTCAAAATTAGGCGAAACGTAATAATGATACTGCCTTTTGTCTTCGACAGTTTGTATTGATGGATCCTGCAAAGTCACTTTTTGTCCTAACGTCAAATCTAAAGTATTTTTGTTAACTTTTCAAGCCCAGTTTAGCTAGTGCGCTAATGTCACTTAGCTGTTTTACTAAAGCTAAAGTGCAACAGCATTTAACAAACCATTCTAATGAGTTTTATTTATTTTAATGTTATTAAGTAGTTTTAACTAAACTGTGAACATCAGAATGTAAACCAGGCTTAAACATGCAAAAGAGTCGTCTTTAACTGTACAGTGTACACGAACAGTTTATAAGGGATTACTTTTAATCCTTGATACATAGTAATAATCATAACTTACTAGATTTTTAAATGTGCAATCTCCACACTTTTGTGAATGTTACTCAATCAAAATGAAGAGTAATATTCAAATTGTAAAGAATTTGGCTGGATAATAGAAATTCTGTAATTGTCTTATTTACTTACTTTTTACTACTATTTACTTAATCACTTTAGGAATATTTTACAATACAGTTACTATGTAAAATACCTGTGGGTTCAACTAATTTACCTACTTTCGATCACTCATTGTGGAATAGTTTCCATCGAAGTTGTGGCTTATAAACCAAATTTAATCAATCAAACTACCAGTCAGTGAAGTTATGTTTGACGTTCTGCTGGCTTTAGCATTAGTATAACAGCGCAAAACAAATCATTTCACAGGAAATAATAAGTCTTTATTTATCTTCTATTGTATTTATATTGTTGAAGAATATTCAATGTTCTCTGAGGTTTTAATCTTGAATTAGTTCAAATATATCCATTAATACATTGAATTTGTAATATGTCGTATTATATTACATCACAATTCCACACACTTTAAATACTGTACACTGTACTGTACTGGAAATGTAATCTGAATTTCAAATATACTTAGGTTCTCAAGTGTTTAGCTCATCTCAAAGAGGAATGCCTCGACGATACTCAGATTTAAGATCAAAGTTTTAGAATCTATTTACTGGACTAGGCGTTAATATTTGTTGAGTTTTGTCAATGATACCTACCTTTCTCAATTAATTTGGGTTTCGTGAAGTAGAAAATCTAGTTTAATGTTTCTCTCAGCCTTCTTTTACTCCATCATCTAAAAAAAGTCTTTTGAATTCATTAACGTTGTAGGGATAAATCTATGCTTTACGATCTTGTTATTATATAGTATAAAATAAGGAGAAAATAGAAAAGATGCGTAAAACTAATAATTTTAGGTGTAACATTTACAGTGGATGAATGATACGAACAACACACCAAAGACACAATAATCAAGCTTCAATTTTTAGGTGAATAAAGATGAGAAAACTTAAAGAAGGTTTATTTAATTTATGACTGGATCTATGTTTTACTTGGTCGCATCCAGCAATGTTAGTTCAAATACTTACAATCACTTTTCCCCACAGGTGTTGTAAACAGAGGAGATTCGTTCAGGAGACGTCGTTCTCGCAGCAACAGTCTACTTCCTTCCAGCCCCAACCCCGAGCAACCTCCGAGCTCCCTCTCCCCCGTACCCTCTCCTGAGGTCATCACCTACCGGGTGGCCATGCTGGGGGCTCCGGGAGTCGGCAAGACTGCGCTGGTCAGTCAGTTCATGACGTCGGAGTGTATCAACGCCTATGACAGGACGAGAGGTTAGATATTGATAAATTGATACCCAAGTGCTAAAGGTACCGTTTAATTTTGGATACAAGTGGACACTCCATCTTTATCGATCAGCTGTAGTCAATTTCATTGAAGAAGAACATATAAATTAAAATTCGATTGTTTCTTTAATTATTTTTAGTACTATGATGTTTCATGCATCATGAAAGATACAAAAGTTAACGATAAGTTTTTCTTGCTTTATTTGTTTTAAAAGTTGTCGTATTCCGCATAAATGATTAATTATGGTCAACACACAATATCGGTTTATATTCGCCTACGTTAATGTTATTATAAACTAGCTACGGCTTTAACATGAGATTGGAATGTATAATTCTATTGATTATTTAACGTTTTACTTAATTAACATTTAAAAACATTTTAGGAATAGTATTTACAGCTAGACATGAATCTTCAAACATAAACAATTATTTTTGATTCCCTTCAATGCTGTAATTGTTATACAGGGTGTCTTGCAACCATATGAACAAACCTTGTCACGTTATTCAGCATGTCAAAAAAAACTTGGATTAAAATTGGATTACCGTCTTTAGGGAGATTAAAAATTATAGCTTTTTAGGCCTAATATCGTGCGATTAACTGCTCGAGCAGAAAGCATTTTCTTTACTACTTTAGAGAAACTCTGGCCTTTTCTGTGAACTACTGTGCAAAACACAAAGAAGTATATCCATTGCCTAAGAACTATCCACACAGATTTATATGAATATACCATTATTTATTTCGCCAATATATGTGAATATTTGAGTAAAGTGAATGTGGAGAGGAGTGAGATGACGTCTGTATCGTTGTAATTGTATAAATGAATCAATTAGTTTCAATATAATCTATGTTATTTGTTTTAACTGATTGAAATAAAAGTATCAGTCAGACTGTCAGGAATGTTTAAAACATTTTGAATTACTAATGTAGATGAAAGTATGCTTAGGTTTTGATCCCTGAGCTAAGCTCGGCCACTTGAATCACTGGATACTTTAGTGTCTAAAAACCTCGCAGTTAGACACTCACGGCTGGGCCAAAAGATAAATCCATGATTAATCGAACAGCGACCTGCCTGACGTTGACCGGGTTTTCAACTTCCTCCATCTATTATTGTCGTATCTTTCTTGGAGAAACTAATCATACTTAGCAGTTTCTGCCACAGCTTCCTTGTATCACACCTTTCAACACATTTTTCTCAATATATGATGCATGTTCGTATTTTAAAGACTGTAATGTGTTTCCAGATGACTCTGCAGCAGACGGTACGCAAGAAGAGTCTGTATGTATAATGCTGAACGGAGAGGAGTCCGAACTGAAGTTTATTAATGTTGGAAATGAAAAGGTAACTAAACTACTTCTTGCAAACCTAACCTGTTGCTCTGAATCAAATATAGTTCTGGACCAAGAACTGACTGTTCAATTTACAGTCGCGCAGTCATTCAAATCAGACTATTTCCTCAAAGTGAACATTACGTTCATGCATCGTGTTTAATGTATTTAAACAAATAACTACATCAAAATTAACCTTAGAATAATTATATCGATTAAAATATTGTTTTTCTCGACACCAACTTTGTTTGATATTTACGCAGTTGCACTATCCCATTGAGCTCCATATAACGCGCTACAATTTTTAATATCTACTTTAGATGTTTTAGAGGTTCCAGTAACAAAAAACCCTTATACCATAGCATATGAAAAAATGCAATATTAATAGTCACAATATTAATTTATTTCAAGATATAGGCTGCATTTTTGTGAATGAGTAATCAAGTTTTGTATAGATTAATCGTTTATTTTTAATCGATGTTATGGATAATCCAATCAGTTTAAAATTATAAATTATTTTTACAAATCGTTTTCCCCGACACCTGAAAACACATATCTTGTATTACTTTGTAAGACACTAACAGTCACTCACCTAAATCAGTTTCTGAAACATCGTTAGAGGCTATTCAAAATTGTTTACAACCCCTGAAAATACACCTGGAAGTTCTGCGTCAAGGTCTTCTATTAAAAGCCGCGTCAGTTTCATTTACGGTCTAAACTGTGATAGCCAAGACGATTTAACCAGCTAAGTGTTGAAGTCCTGTAATCTGTGTTTCCTGTTTTCAAAAGACATTGAATTTTACTTATTAGGGTGGTGAACTGTAAGGCTAAGTTAAATATGTATAAGTTCTCCTAAACTTGTTCAGGAGATACATGATTATACAATCGCAATTTTTTCCTGAAAATAAAAGAAAAATTGATTGGTGCTTGGTAAAAAGAATTTAATTTGGAATAAATTGAATTTTTACTATTCAAAGCAGTTCCAAACCTAAATTAAGTCCGTGTCCCTTTTTTATATTTAAAAACCCACTTTTAGGGTTTATAAATACGAAAGTTAAAATGGCATTGCTATTTTTTTATAAATAAAATCTATCCCTCTACATAATAGACTGTATACTACACTTTCACATACATTTTGAACTCACGGGCTAAAAATATAAATATAGAAGCAGCGAGCCATGTATTTATCCAACCTACTGATCTGAACTATTGCTTCTTTAGTCTCAACAATACATAAAAGAAAATACTGCAATAATTATTTATTCGCCCTAAACGATAATAGGGTCATTGTCGTTGAAATAATACATCTATGGTACGGTTTCTTTTTTATAATACATGTTTATAAACAGTATTGTTGTACTTTCTGATTGGATTCTATTTAGTTGGAAATTTAACCAGTTTATTAACAATTTGATATTTCCATTTGAAATTAAATTAAGTGACCAGTCTGTCCCCATTGAATCCCCGTTTGGGGTTTCAGAATATGTAGTTTCCTCATTCCTTTATTTTGAGTTCTAGTGATTATGATATATATCAAAATGTTTTAGCAAAACTTGTTTAGTGACCCACATGTGGTACATATCAATGCTAGGTCCTGTTGTATCTGTTTCTGAGAGGCACTTGAAACCAATTTGCCTTGACTTTGTTCATGAAAACTAAACAATTACAAATCACTCCAGTACTATGAGACAGTGACATTTTTCCTCCAAGCATCAAATTATGATGGATTAAATATCGTTAAACTTAATCTTTTCTATTTATGACTCGTACATAATCGCATCAAATATTTATCAACATAACCATAATGTTCTATAAACAAGGTATATTTCCTTTATCAAGCAAATTCGAAAAAGTTAGTTAAGCCACGTTTCTCCCTTGTGAGGTAAGTAAGACAGTGTAGTGCCGTTTCATATGGTAAATGCCAACCTGCAGTCTAAGTGAATTTATATTGGCCTTATTAAGCTGTTAGCCTACTAAATCCTGCTAAATCCTAGATCCTTATCTCTACGTCCAATTACTACTGGCGCTATGGGTAGTAGCATAGGTAGAACTAGTAGGTTCTCTGCTACTAAGGAAGAAGCACAACGGCTTTTGTTTTGATTAAATTTAAAAGCTTACATCGGTTTTACAAACAAATAGTTTCCTTAAAATAGCCCCCTTCCTTGAATAGTGCTATATTAAAATGTAAATTATCAGAAGAAATCATTCTTCTTGGGGATCCTCCTGATAATGATATGAAACAAAATATTTTATATCGTGTATTTTCATATAAAACCACATTAATCAATGATGCCTTCATTGTCATATCTAAATCTAGTTTCGAAATTTTACAATTTAAAATTCCTCAACTCAAAATAATGCCGCCAGTTTATTGATCTTAAATTTCTCCTCTGTTAAAAATGTCGGTGGTGCAAAATACAAGTCAGTTACGATGTTATGTTACTAAAATGCTAGTGACTAACCTTAATTGTGAGGTCAAATACTTGAAACGTAAGAACATCTTTTTAGCATAAATTAAATGAATATCGTCGAATGAAAGCTGTATAGTGAATGAATAATTATTTAATTATTATTCAACCAGGTATATTAACCATCTAGGTACCGCAGAAAGTCATCTTGTGTAAACATCAAAACTTACTTGTAAGTCTTTTATTGTATTTTATGATAGCATTACTGTGGCATTTTCCTAACCGTTACATTACATTTGTCTCTAGGGGGAAGTGGATCGTAGTTCTCCGCCGGCAGACGCCTACATAGTGATGTACTCAGTGATAGATAAGGCTAGTTTCCAACGAGCAGAGGACGAGCTCGGCCGACTGCAGGACTACGACCTGCTCAGGGCCAGACCCGCCATCTTGGTGGCCAACAAAGTAGATCTGGTCAGGAGCAGGGCTGTAAACGCTCAAGGTAAATACTTTGGACATTCTATGTACGTGATCATAACTTGAATCTGGGTCGTGATATAAAGCTAATCTAAATAATTTTATTTTATTTAGTTAGTTTTTACAAATAGATAGTATATATTTTGATTCAATCAGAATGTTCAAAATTTTAAAAAAATCTCAAAACTACATTTTAAATATTTATTTCATTGTTTCAAAATAGCAGCTAACTTTAGTACTGGAACACTCAGTATTTAATGGTCTTTTTAGAACGTAGATGCAATTTTAAGACTTGTTAATTCTTTGATTTTTTTTCTCGTTTATGAGCTACAGGATACAAAACGTACACCACAAGCCCTTTTTTTCTTAAATGTAACACGCTGTAACTCCTAAATGTGTAGCGATAGAAACAAAGAATATCAAGAATAAAAACGTTTTTAAATCTCATTGACATTAGAACACAGTCATAAAATACAGAACGTTATATAACAAATAACAAAGTACAAAGTAGTCGGCCATATTGGAAAATGGTGAACATAATTCTGAAATTCGAAACCATAAAAAAATCTTAAAAATATAGGACAGTGCCCCATATCTAGTCTATTAACTCTATTAACTCTGTTAACTCTATTTATCATAATAAAAAGTTTTATTGGTTCACTTTAGGTCAGACACTCTGTATAGTAAAATTAACTACAAAATAAAGAACATCAGGTTTCAAGGTTAATGTGAAAATTGATCAGCAGTACACTTGACCCGACACCTGCCAAAGGCTGACAATATCTATGCCAACTGAATCAAACTTTATAACAAGGTATTTTGAATGTAAATTAGTTGTTATGCAAAAACCACATTAACTCAGTTTAATCAATTTTACATAACAGAATTACATAATAGACGAGAACCTTCAGATGTAGTTATTGGAGTTCTATATTTATAATATTATTCCTCGTCAATAATTAAAACGTTTTATTTTGACATAAAACCCCTTTAAATGGGGTTTTTATCTTAAAATATAACATGTTGTGTAAGGCACTGCTAATTTAGCTTTGTTAGTAACTTGTGTGATCAAGTTTACACCAAGTGAAAATTTTACGAATTATATAACTAGTTTGCAAACTTAACTTAAGCATTTTAGATTCATAAAGATTGAGTGAGGCTTGTGTTGCAAATCGTTAATCATTCGCAGAGGTATGTTCAATGTTCATTGCTTTCAACAGAGCTATTGTGTACACCATTATATACCACCAGAGCAAGAGACGACAAGCATTCCGATGTTACGTTCAACTGAAGCTTCGAAACTAACTTATGTATCACTAACAGTATTATATCAATGACTCTCAGAAAATGAACATCTATTATCTCTACTTATAGCTTAGAATTTTATTATATTCTATGTTTGATGTATTGAAAATAATTATTGTAATATCTGAATAAGGTATCCAATCCTTGTCATTTACTACATAACATATTAATATAAAGTAGTTGAGCTTAAATATTTACTCGACTGATATACCTGTAGTTTGAAGTTAATTAATGCCGTTCGTAATATAATATATTTTCAGTCGAAACAATGATAATTATATACTTACATGTATAACCTTAACACTTTTTCACTGTGATGACATACCAAATAAAACAACGAACCTGAGCTCGGACGTGTTGTATAAAATGATATCGCAAATCGTTACTTTTTATCAACTCAATGAATATTCCTGTTGGGGGCGTAATGGGTAAAAATGAAAATAATTAATAACTCGAAGGACCAGAACTAATTAATAGTTCAAGAGAAAAATAATTAAATTAGAGAAAATGGCGAATCTGCAATTTGAAGGGCACTGAGGTCCCGAGATGGAATAAAATGTCTTGTGAGGGGCAAATGAGATTAGTTTTAGAGTCTAATTAAAACACACACAAAACTTTAAGGTTGTACCTTGAGTCCAATTATCCAAAGGTGGAGAGTATGGCAGCGGCGTCGTCTATGGTGGAGCGATGGCGGATGGCGGAGTCCTTAGACCGAGTGCTTCTGTTTTGTAGAATTTTGGAGAACGCAACGCACCCAAGTTCATAATCACAAAGAGCTCACTAATACGCGGAAGTCGCGGTGAAAACGTACGGAAAGTCTAGAAGTAATACACGGACGCGCACACACTGTCTTGAGGTTTGAAGAGTCTGAAAGCACTAGATCACAATTTAAGTAATTTAATCACAAACAAAAGGGGGAAATTAAAATGTATATATAGTTAAATGTACTATAGAGGAGAGGGAGGCCAGATATAATTAATCTATAGCCTAAAAATACGTTTAAGAGAGGTAAAATGGGCAATTAATGTCCCGAGATACGAGAAACGGAATACACCGTGAGTTATGGACGCCGACCGTGGACAGACAGACGCCGATCGCCGGCTTCACACTTTGAAAAATGCAATTGCGGTTTAGAGGGGTCTAGGAATTCGATGGCCAATAGGAAATGCGATTGAAGCAAACACGGCGTCAGGTGATTCATGGGTATGTAGTACAGGAAAATAGGCCTTACTGTGGCGGGAAATTCGAGCAGGCTTAGCAATCTCATTTGAATATTGAAAGCGGGAGTCTATTTACAATAAATTGTTACTGAGACTAAATAATATTACAATAAATGTGGTGATTTATATACACATTAGCATGATTAATTAACCAGTGACTTAATTAACATAATGATTAATTTCTAAATACTCTAAAAATATGAATACCGAACATTCCGGCCCCCTTGAAGCATTACAGCTTCAACAGACAATTAATTAAAAAACACAAGAGCAAACGTAAACCACACTTAAATCTAATATGTACATAGAGTAGGTTTCTTGGACTTAGTCTTCATTGCATGGCAGAGGGAAGACCTTGTGAACAGGCCGTGTGAAAGTCCCAGAAGCTGTCTTCACTGTGACGACTCGAACTGTTCCATCAGCGCCAGGGTGAGTGGAGACGATGCGTCCAAGAGGCCAGGTGAGTGGAGGTGAATTGGAGTGAATGAGCACCAAGTCTCCGGTCTTCAAATTCTCATGAGGGGTGGTCCACTTGGATCGCTGCTGGAGGGAGTGGAGATATTCAAGCTGCCAACGCCTCCAGATACGCTGGTGAAAAGCCTGGACAAGCTGCCACTGACGAAGACGATTGAAGGGCACTTCAGACAGGTGAGGTTCCGGCAGGGCAACTAATGGAGCTCCGATGAGGAAATGTCCAGGGGTCAGCACAGAAATTTCGGAAGGGTCTGAACTAAGAGCTGTAAGAGGGCGCGAGTTTAGCATTGCCTCTACTTGAATGGACAAAGTTTGAAATTGGGTTAAAGTTAAAATGGTTTCACCAATTACCCGTTTCAGATGGTATTTTGCACTTTTAACGGCACTTTCCCATAAGCCACCTTGATGAGGTGCAGAGGGGGGGTTGAAATGGAAGTTAATTCCTTTGGGGGTGGTGAAATGAACAATTTTGTCCTGCGAATCAGGTGTAAGGATGGTTTCACGGATTACCTTGCGTAATTCCGAGTTTGCACCAACAAAGTTGGTTCCGCAGTCAGAATACAGATCGGAACAGAGTCCGCGTCTCGACACAAAACGTGTGAGAGCGGCAATGAAGCCTGAGGTGGTAAGATCGGTGACTACCTCTATATGAATAGCTTTGGTAGCCATGCAGATAAAAATACACAAATAGACCTTAATCTGTCTAAGAGCTTTGAGACTGCAAACGCGAACACTAAATGGTCCGGCGTAATCTACGCCTGTAGATGAGAATGGACGAGTAGGATTGACCCGATGAGCAGGTAAATCACCCATTAGAGGGATTTTGTTTCGTGGTTTATTTTTAAAGCACACAAGACACTTAAATATGCGCGAGCGGATAACGCTCCTGGCCGATAGAATCCACACTTTTCGGGCGAGTAGTGATTGAGTTAGTTGCGGACCTGAGTGCAAGTGTACCTGGTGGTAAAAGTCTATAAGCAAATTCACTACAGTATGAGACTTGGGTAGAACAATAGGGTGACGTATGTCATGAGCAAGCGAACAATGTGACAATCGGCCACCGACGCGTATGAGACCATTAGGGTCGAGGAAGGGGGTGAGTTTCTGTAATTGTGCAGAACATATTGAGCCTTTATCAAAATCCTTTATCAGAATTATTGACCACGGATATTAAATTATTGAACAAAGGCTCAATATGTTCTGCACAATTACAGAAACTCACCCCCTTCCTCGACCCTAATGGTCTCATACGCGTCGGTGGCCGATTGTCACATTGTTCGCTTGCTCATGACATACGTCACCCTATTGTTCTACCCAAGTCTCATACTGTAGTGAATTTGCTTATAGACTTTTACCACCAGGTACACTTGCACTCAGGTCCGCAACTAACTCAATCACTACTCGCCCGAAAAGTGTGGATTCTATCGGCCAGGAGCGTTATCCGCTCGCGCATATTTAAGTGTCTTGTGTGCTTTAAAAATAAACCACGAAACAAAATCCCTCTAATGGGTGATTTACCTGCTCATCGGGTCAATCCTACTCGTCCATTCTCATCTACAGGCGTAGATTACGCCGGACCATTTAGTGTTCGCGTTTGCAGTCTCAAAGCTCTTAGACAGATTAAGGTCTATTTGTGTATTTTTATCTGCATGGCTACCAAAGCTATTCATATAGAGGTAGTCACCGATCTTACCACCTCAGGCTTCATTGCCGCTCTCACACGTTTTGTGTCGAGACGCGGACTCTGTTCCGATCTGTATTCTGACTGCGGAACCAACTTTGTTGGTGCAAACTCGGAATTACGCAAGGTAATCCGTGAAACCATCCTTACACCTGATTCGCAGGACAAAATTGTTCATTTCACCACCCCCAAAGGAATTAACTTCCATTTCAACCCCCCCTCTGCACCTCATCAAGGTGGCTTATGGGAAAGTGCCGTTAAAAGTGCAAAATACCATCTGAAACGGGTAATTGGTGAAACCATTTTAACTTTAACCCAATTTCAAACTTTGTCCATTCAAGTAGAGGCAATGCTAAACTCGCGCCCTCTTACAGCTCTTAGTTCAGACCCTTCCGAAATTTCTGTGCTGACCCCTGGACATTTCCTCATCGGAGCTCCATTAGTTGCCCTGCCGGAACCTCACCTGTCTGAAGTGCCCTTCAATCGTCTTCGTCAGTGGCAGCTTGTCCAGGCTTTTCACCAGCGTATCTGGAGGCGTTGGCAGCTTGAATATCTCCACTCCCTCCAGCAGCGATCCAAGTGGACCACCCCTCATGAGAATTTGAAGACCGGAGACTTGGTGCTCATTCACTCCAATTCACCTCCACTCACCTGGCCTCTTGGACGCATCGTCTCCACTCACCCTGGCGCTGATGGAACAGTTCGAGTCGTCACAGTGAAGACAGCTTCTGGGACTTTCACACGGCCTGTTCACAAGGTCTTCCCTCTGCCATGCAATGAAGACTAAGTCCAAGAAACCTACTCTATGTACATATTAGATTTAAGTGTGGTTTACGTTTGCTCTTGTGTTTTTTAATTAATTGTCTGTTGAAGCTGTAATGCTTCAAGGGGGCCGGAATGTTCGGTATTCATATTTTTAGAGTATTTAGAAATTAATCATTATGTTAATTAAGTCACTGGTTAATTAACATAATGATTAATTTCTAAATACTCTAAAAATATGAATACCGAACATTCCGGCCCCCTTGAAGCATTACAGCTTCAACAGACAATTAATTAAAAAACACAAGAGCAAACGTAAACCACACTTAAATCTAATATGTACATAGAGTAGGTTTCTTGGACTTAGTCTTCATTGCATGGCAGAGGGAAGACCTTGTGAACAGGCCGTGTGAAAGTCCCAGAAGCTGTCTTCACTGTGACGACTCGAACTGTTCCATCAGCGCCAGGGTGAGTGGAGACGATGCGTCCAAGAGGCCAGGTGAGTGGAGGTGAATTGGAGTGAATGAGCACCAAGTCTCCGGTCTTCAAATTCTCATGAGGGGTGGTCCACTTGGATCGCTGCTGGAGGGAGTGGAGATATTCAAGCTGCCAACGCCTCCAGATACGCTGGTGAAAAGCCTGGACAAGCTGCCACTGACGAAGACGATTGAAGGGCACTTCAGACAGGTGAGGTTCCGGCAGGGCAACTAATGGAGCTCCGATGAGGAAATGTCCAGGGGTCAGCACAGAAATTTCGGAAGGGTCTGAACTAAGAGCTGTAAGAGGGCGCGAGTTTAGCATTGCCTCTACTTGAATGGACAAAGTTTGAAATTGGGTTAAAGTTAAAATGGTTTCACCAATTACCCGTTTCAGATGGTATTTTGCACTTTTAACGGCACTTTCCCATAAGCCACCTTGATGAGGTGCAGAGGGGGGGTTGAAATGGAAGTTAATTCCTTTGGGGGTGGTGAAATGAACAATTTTGTCCTGCGAATCAGGTGTAAGGATGGTTTCACGGATTACCTTGCGTAATTCCGAGTTTGCACCAACAAAGTTGGTTCCGCAGTCAGAATACAGATCGGAACAGAGTCCGCGTCTCGACACAAAACGTGTGAGAGCGGCAATGAAGCCTGAGGTGGTAAGATCGGTGACTACCTCTATATGAATAGCTTTGGTAGCCATGCAGATAAAAATACACAAATAGACCTTAATCTGTCTAAGAGCTTTGAGACTGCAAACGCGAACACTAAATGGTCCGGCGTAATCTACGCCTGTAGATGAGAATGGACGAGTAGGATTGACCCGATGAGCAGGTAAATCACCCATTAGAGGGATTTTGTTTCGTGGTTTATTTTTAAAGCACACAAGACACTTAAATATGCGCGAGCGGATAACGCTCCTGGCCGATAGAATCCACACTTTTCGGGCGAGTAGTGATTGAGTTAGTTGCGGACCTGAGTGCAAGTGTACCTGGTGGTAAAAGTCTATAAGCAAATTCACTACAGTATGAGACTTGGGTAGAACAATAGGGTGACGTATGTCATGAGCAAGCGAACAATGTGACAATCGGCCACCGACGCGTATGAGACCATTAGGGTCGAGGAAGGGGGTGAGTTTCTGTAATTGTGCAGAACATATTGAGCCTTTGTTCAATAATTTAATATCCGCACTGAAATGGAGTTTTTGCACTAGTTTAAAAATTGTCACTTCCGCTAGATTTAATTCACTGAGTTTTAAGTGTCCAGAGAGTTTGTTTTTAGACCTGGAAGAGTTTATGAATCGTAGTACATAAGCTAGCACACGGGTTAGTTTCAACCAAGATGAATATTTAGACAATAAGTCCCATTCCGAAGGGGCGACTGTTGCACTAAGTACACTAAGAGGAGTTTCTTTAATTTCGTCCGTGGGAGTGAGTTCAGACGGCGAAAAACATGAGGGGGGCCAGTTGGCCGCAGGGAGCTGTAACCATGGTGGGCCAGTCCACCATAAGGGATGGTCAATGAGAGATGAGGCTAGAATTCCTCGTGAGGCACAATCAGCGGGGTTTTCCGTCCCTTTTATGTGCCGCCACTGATAACTGGGAATGATTTCTTGCACTTGGGCTACACGATTAGCCACAAAGGTCTTTAGTCTGTATGGAGGGGTTTGTAGCCAAGTAAGAACTACAGATGAGTCACTCCACAATACAGTGGTATTCGTAGTAAGAGAGTTAAATTGTTTTTCACAATAATGCACTAGTTTTGATAAGAGGTGAGCTGCACACAATTCCAAGCGGGGTAAAGTTACCTTTTTTAACGGGGCAACACGAGTCTTAGACAATATTTGTTTCACAATGACTGTTTTGTCACTAGATTCACACCGGAAATACACTACCGCGGCATAACCGCATTCCGATGCATCACAGAAACCGTGAAGCTCGATATCAGAGGAGTGAGCGAGCGGAAATGCTCGGGGGATCTTAATTTGACCGAGGTGGTCTTTAGTGTTACTAGTGAACACATTCCACTTATGTGCGAGATCAGAAGGGAGATGGTCGTCCCAATCAAGACCTTGAGTCCATAGTAATTGCATGAAGCATTTTGCTACCATGATTAATGGGGACAAAAATCCGCAGGGGTCATATAGTTTGGCAATAAAGCTGAGCACGGAGCGCTTAGTCAGCTTTTCAGACGGGGGGTTGAAAGCGTAACAGAAACAGTCTTCTTCAGGAGACCAATGGAGACCTAGGATGGAGTACTGGGGAAGCTGAGCGTCTTGCAGGAAACTTGGAGTCTCTAGATGTTCCGAAGGAAATTTTTCTAGAAGAGCAGAGGAGTTGGAGGCCCACTTGCGAAGTTCAAAGCCACCACGATGTAGAAGTTGGATAAGTTGGTCCTGTAGTTCAAGAGCAGCCTCAACGGAGTCAGCACCCGTGATAATGTCGTCCACGTAGGTGTGATGACGTAGAGAGTGAGAAGCCTGAGGGAAGGCATCACCTTCGTCTTCCGCTAACTGCATTAAAGTTTTAATAGCAAGGTAGGGGGAGCTGTTCATGCCGTAGGTGACGGTAGTAAGTTGAAACGTAGAGATTTCCTTTGAAGGGTCGTCACGCCACATAATCAGTTGAAACTTTTGATCGTCAGGGTGCACTTGTATTTGGCGGTACATTTGCCGAATGTCACATGAAAACACAATTTTATGAGAGCGGAAGTTCAAAATTACGTCACAAATGTCAGTTTGTAATTTACGTCCTGTCAAAAGAATATCGTTTAAGGAGTGACCGGAACTGGTTTTGCTACTGGCGTCAAACACTGTCCTTAAATTGGTCGTGCTAGAGTCCTTCAGTACCCCATGATGAGGTAGGAAGTAGTGTGGGTGTATGTCTTCAACAAAATCTAGTTTTGTCATATGGCCGAGAGTTTGATATTCAGACATGAACGTCTTATACAAGTGTGAAAACTGGGGTTGAGCTTTAAATTTCTGCTCAATAGACAACAAGCGCTTTTCAGCAATGGGCCTAGATTGGCCTAGAATGGAGGGGTCCGTCTTGAACGGAAGTCGCACAACATAACGACCTGATTGATCACGAGAGTGTGATTTTTTATAGTATTCATCACAAAGAAGCTCTTCCTGTGACTTAACCTGGAAGTGAGGGGGTTCCTCCTGTTGCCAAAAACGTTGCAGGGAAGAGTGTAGTGAATTATCACTAACAGAGAGAAGAGAGATCGCAAAACCTGACACGGGTTCCGAGTTAGTTGCACAGGGAGCTTTACCCATCAGAATAAAGCCAAGATGAGTACCTATCACATGAGGCATGTGCGTGCCGAGGGAGTAACTTTCATGAGTCCAGAGGAGGGGTAGCAGAGAACTACCTATAAGCACGTCAATGCCACCAGGCAAGTGAAAAGTAGGATCAGCTAGAACATAGGGCTTGATTTTTGTTAGCACTTCCGGTGATATAGGGGAGCGAGGTAAGTCGACGGAAATCTTATCAAGAATATGGAATTGATGGTCAGTGGCTATTGCTCGACCTGAGAGAGTTTCAAGATTCAAGTAAGTTGACCCTTTAGTACAGGAAGCCATTTGAGAAAGACCAGATATTTTGAGTTGAGAAGACTGGCGTTTTATATTCAGGAGATTCGCAGCGCGTTCTGAGAGCAGATCACACATACTGCCAGTATCTAGTAGAGCACGAAACACATGAGAGATACCCTGAGGGGAAGTCAACTTGACCAAGGCGGTGCCGAGTAATACAGTATAATTACCCGAAGTCGTACATGAGTTATTTTGGGCAGAATAATTGCTTACATCCGCGACAGTGGCGGAGATAGAGGCTTGTGAATTAACATCACCAGTCTGAGTGTGAGATGGACCTGAAGTGGTCGGGGAAGTTCTTTGAACTTGAGGTCGAAAAGACATCTGAGAGGTTTGATTATTATCACCAAGGTGTAAGAGAGAGTGGTGTCGCTGTTTACATGTGCGACAAGTGAACTGAGAGCGGCATTCTTTGGAGCTATGTTCACCCAAGCAAGAAAAACAACGATTATGTTTTTTAACAATGGCGTGTCGCTCTCGAGGAGATTTATTTTGAAATACGTCACAAGTGTAAACTTTGTGATCATTTTTGTTACAAACAAAACATTTGTTATAGACAGGACTATTTTTAGTCTGAGAGCTATGAGAGGGGGGAGCATTAGATCTCGAAGTAGCTACCATGGCTAGGCCTACGTCAGACCGGAAATGCACCTTTTTTGGTATGGTTTTGTGAGGTGAAGGTTGAACGCTTCTGTGGGCCGATGACATGTTATGTATGTTAGCATCTTCTGTCTGCGAACATTCTTGGTTAAGAAATTTTATTATTTCACCAATTTCTGGTAATGAATGAGTAACTGGATCTTCGGTTTGACTGGAACGGAACGATTCAAGTTTTTTACGTAGTTCCTGGTCCATTTTACGCAAAAGGAGTGCGGACAATAGGGGGTTGTTGTCACTAACGTCACAATTTAATGCCTTAAGAGCTTGTGTGTGTTCCGTAAACAGGTTTACAAATTGGCGCAAACCTTTGAGTGAAGTTGCCGTAATGTTTGGCAGGTCCAACAATTGGTTAAGATGCAATGATTGCAATCTTCGATTGTTGTGATATCTGTCACGTAACAATTCATAGGCGACTAGATAATTAGGAGCGGTGAGATTTAAACTCCTTATTAAATTGAGAGGCTCTCCATTTAAGACAGAGAGTAAGTACTGGAATTTCATAACAGAGGATAATGAAGCATTACGGTGGATTGCAGTGTCAAAAAGATTGATAAAACTTGTCCACGTTAATGGATCGCCAGAGAATTTTTGTAAGTCCAGTTTAGGTAATCGTACTTGTGAGCTTGGATGAGTTTCTGAAACAGAAAACGATTCACTGAACGCGGAAGGGGTTTTTGGTGGTTCTGAGGGAACCAGAGTTTCAATCGTAGCTTGAATGTGAGAGAACATGTCTTCAATAGCATCTTGATCATTGGAAAGAGTCTTATCATCGATCCCTTCATCTTCCAGAACGAAGGCACGTTGAAGGTTATTTTCAAATTCACTGCGTTTCTTTTTTATTTCCAACGCGTAAGCGGATAATTTCTTAAGTTGTAATGGTGTTAGAGGGTCGATTTGAGTTGATAATTCATCTACTGTAGCCTTAAGTTTTTCAAAACGTGATTTAATCAGCGCCGTAGAACGGGTGTAGATTGCGGACTTAAAATCAGATGCTTTAGGAGGCATTGTGAAGTGTTCACTTGAAAGTATTCACACGAAAATGGAAGTTATGGGTACACAAAAGGCTTGTAGCTAGGCCTATGAATGGTATTAGCTTAACAATGTAGTAATTAATTGTCCGCTGAATAATATAGAGATAAAATATTATAAATATCTAAAACATATATCCACCTACTTTGTAGCTTAATTGAGGCAAATAGTGAAAAACACTAAGTTATCAACACGTTAAATAGCAATAAAATATTTTTAAATGAGTGTGGCAGGTTTAATTCGATTTTCAAACCATAAATCAACAATTGAGCTTAGTTGAAAGTATTCAAGTACGGTAATAATAATGCACAATAAAACAAGAGATATGATAGAACAAATGAATGAGTCACATGAAAGTTCACTGTTATTTACAAAAATAATAAATGGATCTAAATAAGTTTAATGAGAGTAGGCCTCATTAATGAAACAGTGTAGAATAATCCTTAGTAAACAAGAATTGCAACATAAAGAGTAAGTTATTACCCTAATAAATGAGAAAGGAACATAAAATTATAACCATCAATGAAATATGAATCACAATACAAATACGCTAGCTAACAGTTTTGTTTATATGTACAACACTAGTAATAAGAACCAGTAAAAACGGTTATTTTGAACTATTTATTAAAATGTTAGTTGACAAGATAAAATTACCTTAAATATAATATCGCACGTTTGTCAACCAAAATTACAGAGATGAACTAATTTAACTTTACTTCATTTAAAATCAAAATTCAGAAAGCATAAACAATGTTAAATAACAATGACAAATTATTGTTTATTTAGTATGATATTCAAAAGAGCAATATTGATTCAAAGAATAATAGTAAATACCTAATAATAACCTAATAGTTGGTTATTAATAATATCAATCAACCTTATTACACAATACACCTTAAATGAGAAAATGTAAACAACAACAAACGCTGTACAGTGAGTGTGAGATATGCGTCTGCTACTAGTGTCGGCCGTCTGCACGCGACTAAATCCCGCAACTAAAACTAAATCCCGTTTTCGGGATAAAAAAGCCAAGTAGGGAAAAATTGTCTACTACTAGAGAGAACAGCAAATTGTACATGATTGTGACCTGCGCAGACGCGCGAGTGGAGAGAGATTGCTAAACCACGCCCACGAACGGAACGAACGCGAGCCGATATTTTACCAATATGGCGAAAATTGAAAATTGCAGATCGCTAAAAATATGGTTGATGATGAAAATTGGCTGAAATTAATTACCACAGGACTTTAGACAATGAATCCGGCTCGAAGGACCAAATGTTGGGGGCGTAATGGGTAAAAATGAAAATAATTAATAACTCGAAGGACCAGAACTAATTAATAGTTCAAGAGAAAAATAATTAAATTAGAGAAAATGGCGAATCTGCAATTTGAAGGGCACTGAGGTCCCGAGATGGAATAAAATGTCTTGTGAGGGGCAAATGAGATTAGTTTTAGAGTCTAATTAAAACACACACAAAACTTTAAGGTTGTACCTTGAGTCCAATTATCCAAAGGTGGAGAGTATGGCAGCGGCGTCGTCTATGGTGGAGCGATGGCGGATGGCGGAGTCCTTAGACCGAGTGCTTCTGTTTTGTAGAATTTTGGAGAACGCAACGCACCCAAGTTCATAATCACAAAGAGCTCACTAATACGCGGAAGTCGCGGTGAAAACGTACGGAAAGTCTAGAAGTAATACACGGACGCGCACACACTGTCTTGAGGTTTGAAGAGTCTGAAAGCACTAGATCACAATTTAAGTAATTTAATCACAAACAAAAGGGGGAAATTAAAATGTATATATAGTTAAATGTACTATAGAGGAGAGGGAGGCCAGATATAATTAATCTATAGCCTAAAAATACGTTTAAGAGAGGTAAAATGGGCAATTAATGTCCCGAGATACGAGAAACGGAATACACCGTGAGTTATGGACGCCGACCGTGGACAGACAGACGCCGATCGCCGGCTTCACACTTTGAAAAATGCAATTGCGGTTTAGAGGGGTCTAGGAATTCGATGGCCAATAGGAAATGCGATTGAAGCAAACACGGCGTCAGGTGATTCATGGGTATGTAGTACAGGAAAATAGGCCTTACTGTGGCGGGAAATTCGAGCAGGCTTAGCAATCTCATTTGAATATTGAAAGCGGGAGTCTATTTACAATAAATTGTTACTGAGACTAAATAATATTACAATAAATGTGGTGATTTATATACACATTAGCATGATTAATTAACCAGTGACTTAATTAACATAATGATTAATTTCTAAATACTCTAAAAATATGAATACCGAACAATTCCATAAAAGAATAATTTAACACTGGACCTTTTCTGTCAACACAATACCACTGTATAATTTAAATGAACAATACACAACCTAGGGTTTAGGTCATGCCTCGGTCTCAATCTAACCCAACCGAAATTAGTTTTGCCCTAAACAGGATTCTAGATATTTTATTTCAACCTGATCTTTAAAGGAAAAGATCAGTATATGTTTGTCCTTACGTTCGATTATTCGAAACGTTATTGGTAAAAAAAAAATTCTAAGCTATACCACACGAAAAACCATTTATCAAATCAATATATATATTTTTTGGAGTATAATTTCGGAAAACGTTCTTAACTTACCTAGGAATACATTCTGTATTCACCATCTTAATTGTGTTTACCTTTTTATTTCAATGAATTTATGGTTTTCAGACGGCAAATGCCTTGCGTGCACCTACCGAGCCAAGTTCATCGAGATCTCCGTCGGCATCAACCACAACGTAGACGAACTCCTCGTGGGAATCCTCAACCAGATCCGGATGAAGAGGGCGAACGCCGACAAGGAGTCGGGGAGTCATTGGTACAAGAGCCGGGGAGTTGTCAGAGCCAGCATGAAGGCCAGACAAATGTTCACCTGGATCTTCGGCAAAGAAGACTCCAAGTTTAAAAACTGTGAAAACCTCCACGTCCTGTGAACTGGTTACACAATATATTGCCATCGGTGCAAGTTTTCAAAACAAATTTGTGCTAAATTTCATAAGGGTTGTTTGTTTTCTATCACGATTGTTGCAAAATGTCTTTTGCAAAATTTTTAAATCTAGTATCAGATCTTTAAAAGTTATGATGGCTTTTGTTTTGCTGATCGTGATTTAAAATGCCCATAATAATAATGTCATAAGAAGTCATTTGTACTAGTTTGTTTCCCTCAAAGTTAGTTTACTTTAACGGTTAAACCGTGCAAGAATAATATACATTTTAAAATATATAAGCACCTAGATAAAGTATTATGAATTATTGCCAAGCCAAAGTTTCTGGTTATTGACATTTAAATGAAAAATTATTTAATTTTAAAATTCTCTGAAAGTACAAAATAGGTCAAATAACTCTAGTAATAAATATATTTACACATATACTCACAAGACGGTAAATACATATGAAAGATGGTAAGTGGTGATCGATTTCGATTGGACCCTCCAATCATCATTACACCCAATATGTGTCTAAATATATTTATTACAAGTTTTATAGGACATATTTTTGTACTTTCAGGTAATTTTATAACACGTACGATGCTGATCAAAAAGTTATTTATAATCGTAGCAATCTCAAAAAACACTCACTCTATGTTTTTGTTGGATTGTTTCTAAAAAATTAAATTGTGTCTCAGGAATTGACCAAACTACTTGTTTTTGTTACATTTCATTCAACGTATTTTTACGTTTTTTTTCTCAAGCAGTGACGAAGAGAAATGTAGTGTTTTTTTAGAAAATTACATCTCTAACCGATCTGTAATATGTAAACAATCGCTAACTAAATGTACATTATATTACTTTTGTTGACCAGGGACAACGGACGAATCATAGTAGTGTATATGCGATTCAATGACACACAAGCACTTCTTGATAAAATAACCTTGTACTATTATGAACACGCCAACAATATTAAATAGTATGAATTGACTAAAGCTTTTTTTAAATACATAAATATGAAGCGACCTCATTGATTATTATTGACACCGGTGGCAATCTTAGTAGATGATATTTCATATAAAGTAAGGTTATTATTGTATCTGACCTAGGTGTTAATTTTATATCGTTTGTAACTGCTTGGGGTCTTGATTAATAATTACCTTCTTCATTTTTATAGCTTTCTTACACTTTTCCTACACATAAAGGTTACAGCACCCAAATCGTGTAGGCCTAATTTTGTAAAAATATGTAAAACTCTTAAAAGTTTTTAACGTTTAAAATGGGGAAAACGGGTTCTATTGAATGTCGATCCATGTATATAGCTTTCTACTCAGGTTTCATAAATCAATAATCTTTCCAATAATCCTACTTTAATTCAGAAAATTTGTTAATATTCATATGTACAAATGTTAAAATCAAGACCCTAGATAATCTTAGATAAGGAACGTGTTTATCGTTTATTTGCTATCGAATGAGCTAAACTGACTGCCTAAAATATATTTTGAGCAATAATACTTTTAACCCTTCGTTAGAAAAGTCGCAATAAAAAGATGCAAACCCTACTACCAACAGGGTCAATTAATATTACATGAGAAAATACAAAATGTAAAGCTATCCTTACGATTATTATCTTGAAGTCTGCATGATATAGATAGCTTATTTCAAGAAACATTTTTCGTAAAATTCCACAAGGACTCGTTACGGGATGGATTGAGACTCTTTTAATGTAACATTGTCTACATTTTGTTGATTATGCACACGTTTGTCTTCCATTTAAAAACATTAGATTGGACTCGGAGAAACATATTTGAGGTGGATTTTTTATAAACCAAACAGTTTAAATTGACGTTTAAAATTTTGGATTTAGAATTTTAATACATGTACATGTTTAAATAAAAACTTTAAAGTTTTTTTGTGTTGCTGGATTTTTTAAATTGACTCTAAACATATTGCCTGCAATTAAATACCATTTTATTATTTTTTGTGTGCTCCAAATTGAATAACTGCGATAAAAATCTATACAGTTAGTATAAAGCAGAAAAAGTTATCTTATAATATATCTCATATTAAAACTAAATAAATTAACATGTCATTCTGTGCCTTAAGAACGAAAAAGATATATGAAATACACGAAAAAAATATATATCGTTTATAACTTAAATTGATGTAATTGTGTTGTTACATATACCACAATAAATGTTATGTGTACAGTATACATACAACTATGTATAGATATGCAATCTGTATATTTCGTCAGTAGAATAGGAATCATATAATTGTTTACGATTTTATTGTAAATGTAGTAAATTTGTATCAACTTGTATTTTTTCATTAAATTATTTGTCGATAAATTTCTTATTTTTGTAACGTTCTCACATACTAACGTGTCCTTACTCTCCAAAACTATTTTATAATAATTTTTCAATACTATAGTTAATATTATACCAACTTTTTCTTAAAAACTTGCTGTTTAACCTAAATACGTTTAGATATTCTTAAACATATTATTCCCTTAAAAATATGAATCTGCACATTGGATTAAAACTTTGTGCGTATTAGTTGCATCTACTTTATAAAAATCCTTGGAGATTAAAATCACCGATTATTATTAACTTACTTCCATGGCGGTTTTCAACTTTACCATTATTAGATATTTATATCGACATAGAAGCATATATGAGCTAGTTTTGCTAAGGTAAGGACAATCCTAATGTTGCTTCCATTTCACCAGATAAACAACTTAACATTCAGAAATTTTCTCCAATATTACTATTGACTTTGGGACCATAGAATAGAACCGAATTGTGATTTTGTGCAAGGAATTGAAATGTTACTATTCCTAGAGATAACTTTTATTTAATTACTTTTTTAACCATCCATCATCATTAAGATATTGATATTTTATTATTGTTACTGATGTGTCACTGATACAGGTTTGTTTAATGATCATTAAAAACGCGGATATTTAGATTTTATAAATGTATCGTACGGTGTTTATATATTTTTGAACTACTCTATAAACGTGTGTGCTAAATCTATGCTAATCCCGTGTATATAAAAGTGATATGACAATATAAGTGTAGCTATTATCTGTAAGTATGTGTAAAGTCCCAACAAAAGTGTGATGAAAGTGGAAGATGTATTGAGTGGGAACAATTTTTTACTATTATTTTTATATTGTTTACCACAGTTCAGCTTTCTTAAATTATATGTAACCTATATTTGATGTTTTGGATATAACAATTGATTTTAAAACGGTTCACACGTAATGCAATAGTTTTAAGCATAATTTATGAAGGTGAGTTTTAAATCAGTAATGTTAGTTTTTAGTATATCATAGTAAGATATCAGCAGAGTCGTCAAGCTGTTTTTTTAATTCGTAAAACTAAAATAAAATGATCAATACTAATAACTACCAACTCAAAATGCATCTTCTACCTTGTTCATATGTAAACTAATGTCTTCTACTTACTGACCAATGATTGTGCTGACCTTAAGTAACTGTTTGTTTGAAAATTGTCTTCATGTCCTTTATGAACATGTTTTTATCTTTTACATATGTCAATAAATATTTTGAACATCAACCATGCTATTTTACAACATCTACTTGAACCTGATATTATGTGTGCGTAGTATTAAATCGCTTAAAACCATCCATAGCACAATTAGAAAGTTGTTGGTACAAATTTGCGGATTACGTGTGCATGGAAATTACCTAACCACTAAAAATGGAATGAGTACCAACTATTCAGACTGTCAATACAAGCAGTAATTTACAAGAACGGCTTCTCTTAGGTAAAGTCTTGGAGACAATAGATCAATTGATTCATTAGCTCAGATAAAGGGTTGGTAACTAATTAAGGTCAATTAGCCTAATTATTGCATATACTATATCATTTAGCTTTTATTTTCAAAATACGTTTACTCTTAATTTTACAGAAGTTTGAGGGGTTTCACCCATTTCATATGCAATGATACGACTAATCAGAAAATTAGTAAGTAACCCAAAATCTGATAAGTGTGATTTTTTTCCGTTTCAAAATTCAAACGTGTTCGTTGAAATTTTATAACTGCTTTGATGAAACATGAGATTTGTTATCTCTTCAAAGATTCTACCATATAACTTAATCGTAATGTCTCACCCACATTACCTGATTCAAAATGTCACTTTTTCATTTGACAATAATTTATAAAAATATAAAAGGTTGTTAAAACATGCACCCACAATATGGGGAACTACTTTAAGGCACTCGAGGCAAAGTGAAAGCAGCATTTATATTGCATCTTTTACAATGCAGGAGCGGCATCGCCAGGCTAGCGCTGGCCGCTGCGTTTGATTATTAATGTAAACGGGGTTTAGGACCTATTAAAGCGTGCGTTCATTAAATTCTTAGGGAGTTTAATTATACCTTTTATCACTTGTTGCAGTATTTCATATTTTATTTTGGCTTTAAGCTAATTAAATTTAAATTTCAATGTGTTTAGTTCGAGCGGTATTTTGTCCTCTAACAACATTTTAACAAAATAAATCTCGCCCTAAGAAAATATTTTTATATGTCTAACTTGAATACTGTACGATACGGCGTTCTCAAAACTCAAAGTTATTTCACAACACTTATTACATCGTTTTGTGATCATGTGTGTAGTTCTAATCTATATCTATAAAAGAGGAACTATGTATGTGTGTGTGTATGTATATACGTTATGGACTCCGAAACCGCTCGACAGATTGTAATGAAACTTTCAGGCATTATTAAGCATCTTTCAAGGATGGTTCGAGTGAAGTTTGGTGCAGATCTATCAAAAGGGCTCTGCCCCAGAGGGTTTTAAGTGGGCCAATGTCAGACTTTTTGATCTACAATGTTTACAAATAAATATAATTTAAAAGCAGATGTTTACTTTTACCAACTGTTTTGTAGGTTTGAATAATTACAACATTCTGTATTAGCATTAGTCATGATTTGAAATAGTGCCACAGTGTTTCTACAGAGTGCAGCACAGAAAACTATTTTACTTTTGAATAAGTCCAAATGTATTAAACCCCAATCGCAGCACACCTGTGCACTTAACAACGTTTAAATTCTCCAATGTTAAATATTAAAACATAAAAACCTTTATCAAAGTATTATAAACAATAAAAGGGATTACTTTTAAAATTTATGACAACAGCTAATTTGCAATCAAAAGGTGAGTGAGCGTAGCGAACGAACATCAACCTGGAGGCGAGTTAGCGTAGCAAACGAGCTAACCTGAAAACAAGTGAGCGCAGCGAACGAGCTCCAACCTAAAGGTGAGTGAGCGTAGCGAACGAACTTCAACCGGGACGTGATTGAGCCATGCGAATACTTATGAAGTTAAACGGGGCAAAGCCCGTGGGTACAGCTAGTTTACTATAAAACATATACCAAATGTTTCCTGTGTGATGAAGTAACAAAGCAAATCAATTGTAAAATAAAAGTTGTTTAAAATTTGCACCCATTTAAGCTTACAAACGAACCTACATTGCATAAATAGTGAAACAGTTCCAACTATTTTAATAATGGAGCCTGAGTGACAATTTTTTCGTTAAGTGTTGGATATTTTGGCCCATCGCCATGTGGTATGTGGTGATCTAAAGATAGTGAGGTTTTGCATCATAAAACAATGGGGCAAGCTAATGTTGAATTAAATCATAAAATATTGCAGTTGGCCAGAATTATCTGGCTTGACTGGCAAATATACGATACCATTACCGAGTCAAGGAACAATTTGACAATATAAATATTTTTTATCAACTATGAAAATGAATTTTTAATGTTGGTGTAACATAGGTATGTAAAGTGGTAAGTAATTTCCATTAGTTTGTCAATAAGTTTCTAAGTACAGTAATAACTATATAAATGTTAACTATTTTAAAGACACAAATATATTTCCTACAGAGTTATTGATGTAAACGTATTGACCCAAAATCAGTTTTGAACCAGGTAATATATTTTAATCGTAATAATATAAAACAGGCTGACCTCCTGCAATAGGATACTGAAAATGAAAATATGAAGGTAGAATGATTGAGGCCACTTATGTACCCGATGTTACTATTGCGTTACATTTCTTGGTTTGACGTTACTCTAACATAATTCATTTTACAACATTTATTTTATGATTATTATTAGGTTATTGTCATTATTATTATTTGAGTTGATTTTATCATAACTTATAACTTAAAAACTTTATAACTTTTTATTTTAACTTTAATCTATACATTTTACTGTTAATTTATTTCATTTTTGTTATCACAATATTTTGTATATGGGTTGTACACCATTGCAATTATTTCTTTATATTTGATACGTTCCCAAACCCTCAAATATATTTCGCCGTGCTAAGTGGGACATAATATTTTATGGAGCTGTTGAGGAAGGCTTGCATATTGCGATATAAACATTGTTTATGATCCTCCGTTGATTCTTTGTGTTCAGAGTTTATGCTCCACTTAAATTGTTATTCATTGTTCAATTTATGAATATACATTGAAAATACCCATCAACATTCGCTGATGAAATTGTTATAACGTTTCACCTGCTACTTTTCTATAATTATAGTTACAGAAGTTCCTACATGTTATAGCATAGTCTACGGACTACCATTTTATTTATTTACACGGGAATGTTTATATATAGATGATATATAAACAGTACCTAGCATGGTATTTATTTAATTCTGTTATTAAATTAGAACACCTTAAAATGTATTAATCGTTTTTGATAATCACTAATTTACAGTTTTATAGATACGACTACGCAAGGATCAATAAGTTTCTTCGCGTCAAGTTTGTTTTGGAATCTCTAATAAATCCTTGTAAATTTATCCTTTGCAATAAAACAGTTATAAAATAAATAGCTTTTTTGTCAAACTTCAGCACCACAACAAACAGCTGATTTTGATACAAGCGTCGCTAGTCTAAAATAGCTCTTTACTTGTACAATGAGTAAGAGGTGTTTTTTAGTTCCTACGGAGTAAAGATGTTACACTCTTTATTCAACAAAAGATAGATCCTACTCAATTCTGGGGAAAGCAATTTTAACCCATTCAGTGTTATGTATTCAAAAATTGTAGGGGATATTCAAATGAATAATGAATAAAGTTTCATAAATATGCATGCTCTTTCGAGAATCCTAAGCCTTTTCCCTCGACCCAAGGATATCTCTAATGTTTATTTCTTTTAACATCTTTCTGAGAATATATATTATATTCAAAAATATATACAGACTTAAACTTTACATGAATGAGTGATACATTAAACTGACTTATTTGATAAGTTTAAGATGAAGAAACTAGATTATATTAAGTAAATATTCTCTCGAGGCAATAGTTAGGAACGGTGCACTTTTTGAAAAATCTTTTTCTTTTTCTGAATATTTATTCTTTTTCAAGTAAAAGGCAGGTTTATTATAATCTATATCCTAATTTGCTTTACAAGGCTAAACCACTTTGATATTCTTTAACATGAGTCGAGAATCTATAATTGCTTATCGCAACCATTGAAATAGATTGTTTACTAGATTCCTGGAAACGCTGTTATCGACTAAGGTAAAGTAATTATGATAGTAATTAATAAAATACAATTGTATTCTTATTTGAAACTACTTATAGTCCAGGAGCTGAGGGGGGTTGAGCATGCATGAAAGTAGTACGCAATGTTATTGCTGATTATTGTAATATGGACTGTGGTGATCAAAATTACGTATGTCACCTATTTCAAAAGTGGTTGATAAGGTGGGGGGGGAGGGGGCAAACATGGCCGTTTGCGCTATGCGTTAAAATGCTGATATTTCGAAAACGGTAAAAGATAGAACATCGGTTAAAACGTCGTTGTAATTCTAAAAATATGGACTACAATAATGGTTATCAAGTCCGAGGTCGTATCTCTATAAATAAACAAGTAATAGTATAAAATATGTAAAAATGGACTTTTCGTGTAGTTTTTTTTACTGAAAGTAGAATTAATTTGTGAGTGTCGCAAAGAAGTAATATCAAATATCTTTGCTGATAGTTGTAATATGGACTGTGGTGATAAAAAATACGCATATCGCCTACTTTTCAGGTGGTCGAGAACTTGGGGGGAGGGGGGCAAAGATGGCGGAACGCGCTATGCATTGAAACGACTGTAGCTCGATAACGGTACGAGATAGGACATCGGTTAAAACGTAGTTTTAATCCAACAAATATGGCCAATAGCAAAGGTTATTGGGTAAAAAAGTTGTATCTTAACTAATAAAAAAGTTATAACAATAATAAGTTTAACAAAATCTACATTATACAGCTATTTTCTTCAAAAATCATATGAATTGTTGATAAAAATTTGTGTAATTACTTAATTACTCGGCTAAATATTAACTAGATGAATTTTCTTATAAGAAAAAAAATATTATTACGAATACATATGGTTTCAAATGTAAAACCCGGCCTCCAAACGCCTTGGGGTTCGTCCGAAAGGTTGCGTCATAAATGCTGCGCAGTGCTGCTAATATCGGCACAACTGTTAATCCCCCAAAAGTTCATTGCCTTCCGACTCAGTGATATCGGGGTTGTGAAAGTATTTGTACAGTTTAAGACTACTGACATTTATTGTTTTTTATTTATACAAATAACATTCTTTTACAACTTTTAACAGTTATTTAAATATTTTAAATTTCAATACATTTTATTTTAAGTTGCTTACTTTTTTTTAATTGTGTGTGGCTGGTTACGTTTGTTCCTAGTGATTAGTGGATTAGGCAATAAAATTTCATCAACTTACAAAAGTTAGGTACCTATTTCAATTCAACAAATAATATGAACAACCAGTGTAATTGTTGTGGGCAGAATGAAGAGATTTACCGTATTTTTATTATAAGGTATTTACTTTTGTAGTTATGTTATTTATTTCATATAACTGTATTTAATAAGAATCTGTTACATAATCATATTGTAATAAATGGTAATAACCTATAACATTATAATTAAAATTGGATTTGTAATGGTAATCTGTATTATGCATTCGATTGCGGCGAAACCCATTATACGTAGTTTGGAGGCCGTGTTTTACATTTTAAACCATATGTATTTGTAATAATATATTTTTTCTTATAAGAGAATGCATCTAGTTAATATTTAGCCGAGTAATTAAGTAATTACACAATTTTTTATCAACAATTCATATGATTTTTGAAGAAAATAGCTGTATAATGTAGATTTTGTTAAACTTATTATTGTTATAACTTTTTTATTAGTTAAGATACAACTTTTTACACAAAAACCTTTTCTATTGGCCATATTTTTTTGTATTAAAACTACGTTTTAACCGAAGTCCTATCTCGTACCGTTATCGAGCTACAGTAGTTTCAATGCATAGCGCGTTCCGCCATCTTTGCCCCCCTCCCCCAAGTTCTCGATCACCTGAAAAGTAGGCGACATGCGTATTTTTTATCACCACAGTCCATATTACAACTATCAGCAAAGATATTTGATATTACTTCTTTGCGACACTCACAAATTAATTCTACTTTCAGTAAAAAAAAACTACACGAAAAGTCCATTTTTACATATTTTATACAATAACTTGTTTATTTATAGAGATACGACCTCGGACTTGATAACCATTATTGTAGTCCACATTTTTAGAATTACAACGACGTTTTAACCGATGTTCTATCTTTTACCGTTTTCGAAATATCAGCATTTTAACGCATAGCGCAAACCGCTATGTTTGCCCCCTCCCCCCCCACCTAATCGACCACTTTTGAAATAGGCGACATACGTAATTTTGATCACCACAGTCCATATTACAATAATCAGCAATAACATTGCGTACTACTTTCATGCATGCTCAACCCCCCTCAGCTCCTGGACTATTAGTTTATACTTACAATCGTAATTTTTTTCGAACATCATAATATGAGAACAGTTTAAAAATATATAAATTGATAAGGAACTCAGTTATTCACTTATTTGTTCGTGTAGCTCGTGTGCTCTCATTGCAGGTCATCATTGCATAAATAGGTCATCAGTTACGCAGTTATGCGATATATTTAGAATTGTAAAACAATATATAATCATTACAGAAAACTCTTCGTGTAATTATTACTAAGGAAATTTAACATGTTACTATACTCTATTCGTCTTTTTACTGTTTAATCATGATGCTTTAACTAACAATATACAATAGATTTGAATCCACTAAAACAGTGTTTTGAAAACTATTCAATATCGAAAGATCCCAAATGGTTATTAGTGATTTTAATTTTAATAAGAACAGAAATAGTTAGTTTATTGTGTGCTTGGGCAGAAAGGTCGATCTGGAAAACATTTGGTTAAGAAGCAAACTTACTTTAGGTATGATCAAAAAATAAAATACCATGAGAGTAGTATAGTGCAATGAGAGCACACGAGCTACACGAACAAATAAGTGAATAACTGAGTTCCTTATCAATTTATATATTTTTAAACTGTTCTCATATTATGATGTTCGAAAAAAATTACGATTGTAAGTATAAATATTGCTTTGATAATGATTCACCCCTTTTTGGGTTTTAACTAAAGGTTAATTTTTGGTGTAGACGATTTTTAAGATTTTGCTGGCTTTTAAAATTAAAATGATTAACCCTTTCTATTAATATTAGTATTATAAGATTAGTATGGTTAAGATTAGCCTTATTTAGACAGAACTATTCACTAAACACCCAACGATCATAGCTTGTTCCAATTTATGCGAGCCTAGATTAACGGTAAAATCTTAAGAGGATTTTTTTAAAGATAATAAATATTTGATTGTAATGTATTCATGTAACAGCACTGTTATGCAACAATGGAAGGATAAACTGTTACGGTTGAACCCTGATTACACGTGTACAATGTCTACTGTTATGTACAAACTCGTGTTACTAATGAAAATTCATAATCGGTTTCCGAGAGATTTTCTTTAACATTAGATGTAATTTAGTGAATTTAAATTTCCTGTATGAATATAATCCATGTATTTTCATTTTAATTGTTCCAATAGTCAGATTTGTCTATGTTTTCATACGAACTATATTACTGATTAAATAAAGTATATAAATACAATTTATTAACAGTAAAATTTCCATTATCAAAATTAATTCCCTGGTCGGAAATTATTTACTTAAAAGTTCTCTGTATATGCAGGTCTAACACTAAGGTTTTTGCCAGTAAGTTTCGTATGCAACTGATCCAAGTAACAACTTACATAAAGATTTGTCATAAATAACAATTTTAGGAAGAAAATAAGATCTTATACCCACAGTGGGATCTCGCTGTGATTCCAAGTCCCGACTAATGCTCCCAACTGAACAGTCAGTAACTGTTTGACTACATAGAAATATGCAAGGGTTATTTTAATAGTTTACCTTCTGTGGTCATGTTCAATGAAATTACTATATAATTCCTTCTTGATACGTAAGGTATACAACATTTAGGTTTATACAACATTCCCTATTTTATTAGCTTTGATTAATGGCGTTTGAGAAAAGTATATAATCACAACAATCTTTTAAAAAGTCCAAACGAATATTAAGCAGTTCTAAAGAAAAACAAATGAGCCTATATTATAAAACTCTATGTGCTTGAATAACTGATTAGAAAATAATATTTGTAATTTTGTTATTACTTTAATGTAAACCAAATAAAGCAATGATTCTCATAAGCTTATCATGTTAACTTTGAAAGACCAGGGGGCCTAGATCGATGTGGAAAATATAATAAGATATAAGCATTCTCTGGAGTGTAGAGACACTTTTCTTGACGTTTTTTAGTGATCGGATAGATGGTTTGGCTATTTATAAAGAAGAAACATGCAATAACTAATTTAATATTTGATATATATTTAGTTTTTGAATGTGGAACCATCATAATGGTTAAAAAAATATTTATCAAGCATTCAGGGTAACATTGGGCAGTGGTTTTGAATAAATTAATTATTATTAATTTATTCTTCATACGTTCATAAAATGAATGTAGATTTAATGGAGCTGAAATCATATTTGAAATGTTTCTACGCGCAGATAAATATTTGGAGAATGCAGTTACTTTCCCTCCTAATTGAATGTTTAATGTTAACAATTAATCATAGCATCATATGATTATCAACCTGCGTTAAATAAAAATGCCGTAAATTTCATTGTTTTAGCGAATATAGGGAATAAGCTATACCCATGTTAAGACCTGGACCCGGGACCGATTTACTTTTTCGTTTTGAGGTCTCTAGAAACCCAAAAATACCATCAGTTCAAATTCATACATATATAACCGTAAACACAAAAGCCGTGTGATATGTCCGTAAGCACGATGAATAACTCGAGCAAAAATTATCAGAGTTTGATTAAATTTGGTATAAACGTGTAAACCTACATTTAATCGAACGAGTACGCGAACCAACATGATCGGACTATGGGAAAGGGGGTTTATGGGGTAAAAATAGGTTTTCCCCATTTTTGGCCCAAAAAACACAAAGTTTTACAATTTCTTTCCAAACCATTTTGTAGACCTTAAAAAACAAATAATTTAATGTATTGAATTGTTAATATGCGCCTAATGGTTACGCAGAAAATCTAAAAAAAAAATTTAAAATTCCTATGTTGTTCTATGTAGTTTGCTTGTTTATGAACATATTTTTATCAAATTTGGAAAATACATTTATTTCTCATTAAACTATTAACATTTTACAACAAAAAACATTTTTTACCCTCCCTATTGCAGCAAACCAAAGTACTCGAAGTTTTTTTTCTTATTTTATTTTATGCACCAACAGAATGAACACACATAGAATTGGCTACATAGGAAACCGTTATTACGTAATTCTTTGAAATAACGTGAAACTATAACCCAATACGAACGGCATACAAACGCATTTTAATTAAAATAGTTATATACCATTAAAAACCAGACCAAGAAGGTTTCCATTTTGCATTTAGGAAATATGTCAAAAGCATATCAAATTACAGAAAAACTGTTGCTTTTAAACCCTGCTTCATAATCAACATTGTGTAAAGATTTTACTGCAAATAATTAATATACTAAACACACATATAAAGGTCTTTTAGATCTCAGATTAGTAAAGATACATGTAAGACTAAATTTGTACGTGGAAATGTGCCCTTTGTCTTTCTCTGTTAAACGCATTTGGGATATTTAGAAGGCAAGATGGAACATTACCACACCATTTGTAGGGAAGACAATCCACTTAGTAGATTATGTTAGTCCTCATCTTCATGATAAGACTTGCGGAATCTTCTGACGAACTTCATCTTGGATATAATTTCCTACTTTCAGCAATATTACTATAATATTGGTTACAGTAGTCTTCTGGAATAAGCAAACAGGCTATTTTCATTTGTTTTACATAATATGTAAATTTTTTTTAACTGTATAAATATAACTGATTTATAAAACTAATTTATATCGTAAATTATGGACATCATAAGCACAAATAATTCCATTTCATAAAAAAAATATTTGGACATTAGTTAATAAAAATAATCTACGGCAATTATTGCCATGGGTGTTTTTATATGTTTTACATTATTATGTAAGGTCACTCAAAGATAAATTCTAGTTCACGGACAAGAAATGTTATCCTTAGTTACGTATTCAAATCTTGTATGAGATTTAGAAATGAATAATGAATAAAATGTCATAAATATGCATGCTCTTTCGGGGATCCTAAGCTATTTTCTCTTTACTCAAGAATAATAATTTAGTTTTATTTTCGTTTTATTTTAGTTTATTTTAGCAAATTTCCCTGTAGGAAAGAAGCCTTTGCCGTAGGTGGCAGGGAAATACATAGACCCGGGACCGATTTACTTGTACATGTTAATGTCCCTAAAGGCCAAAAACACTATTTGTTCAAATTTTTAGGTGTCTGTAAACACGATAGCCAGAGTAGTTTTAGTCCGATTACAATTATTTGGAATGAATGTATTGATCTGAATATACTTGTTTTAGTTTGTGAATCGGCAAGATCAAAAAATTGGGGTGCCATAGGGTTTTAAGTTTTTTCGAAAATTGGGGTTTTAAATTGTTAAGGGTTAAAATATGGAAAATTGTAGCTTCAATTAGGGTAATCGCTTAGGGCTGACAAAAACAAACAATTATGTACATTGAAGCCTTATTGTACAGTTAAATGTTACGGAGAAAATAAAAAAAAACTGTTATGGATTCCTTTTTTTCATGGATTTTGCTCAAATTTGGCTAATCTATTAATTTTATAAGAGATACTATTGACATTTGATTAAAAAAATACTGTATCCCTTCCCCGTAGCAGTAAATCTAAGGGGTTTTTAAATATAGTTTTATACAAGTAGAGAATAAATATGACTAGTTTAAGGAAATGCAGTATTTTCGTACAAATCCAATCAGACAAAATGAAATTTGCTTAGGCTGCAGGTTTGCTGTGGCGGGGATTTTTATAATTTCCATTTTTATTTAAAAGAAACATTTAAGGTTTTTATTTACAAACACAGGAAAAAACTTATGGATATTATTGGTAAGGAAACTAACTTGTGAAGCCTGTTAACAACGTAACAAATGAAGAAAATGGATTACATTAAGTGAATATTCTCCCACCACTATAATATTGGAACGATGTATTTTCTTACAAACTTTTCTCTCTTAACTTGTTTTATTCCTGTTTAGTAAACACAGATGCATTTTGATATAAATCTTATTCATGGAAACCCGAATATTTTAAATGACTTTCTAAAGAGGGTTTGAAGAACAAGCTACCAAAATAAAATATTTGTTTTTGTTAATGAAAATACTTAGTAATAAAGTTTTGTTTACAAAATTAAAAATGTATTTTCTTCAACCAAAACGAGCAATCAAATGAGATCAATGTTTTTGTTGAGTAAAAATTACCTAATTGTTCCAAATTATTATCCTGTGGATGTTCTCCTGTGGACGATTATTCTCCTTTTAAGGTTCTATATTGTTTTCGTTGTTCTGTTTTTGTTTTATTTTTTTTAGATGAGCAGAATTTCAGCTGAAATAGGAACCCAAATCTTGGCGTGATAGGAACCCTGGACTTGAGAACAAATTTCCCAAGCTCTTGAGAGGGTTCACCCCATTCGCTGGTTATCTTTTTCACATGTGATTTTAGCTTTTTAAAAGGAGTTAAAAGTTAATCTATCCACATCCAATGCAAGCTCTGATATGTTAAGAGCCCAAAAAGCACACAATCATTGGAAACAAATTAGAATTAGAGTGTTGAGAGCTTGTATTGTAGAGTCATGCTTAGAAACATTAGCATGTTTAGCCGCCATCTTGAATTGACCTGGTAGAACCCTCTTAACCTAGTTTAGTTATAAGCCATGAAACTATCCATTTTATAATACCTCAACCCAACTACAGTCAGAGTTAATATTTTAATATTTTACTTCCGGCCGGATTAAGTTAAAACTATAGCCAAGTATGGAGGGTCGCAGCCATGTAACATGCTCTAACAAACTAAATGTTCCATTTTCACGAGCTAGAAATCCCATGTCCATTAAAGGGAAAAGTAAAATGATTGTCTGAGTATACAAAAAGGATAGATCATTCCTAATAAACAATAAGGAAGTAACGTTAAAAATATATAAAAATCTGACTTCTTTAAAACTTAATTTCAATTCGGTTTCCAACAAATTTAGCTAATTCTAAACATAAGAGGGTTTGTATTTAAGCTTGCAAACAGTAATTAATGTGATTGTGTGATTCTCCAGTACTGTAATACTAAAGATACACGTGTGCAATAGTGTGTTGTTATGGACAATTTGATCCATGTTTCTGTCATAATCTGTAATCGCTTTGTAAGAGATTACTTTGGATGGGCATCATTACATGAATTAACTTTGTTTTCACCAGTAAAATTTTATGTTAAATTTGCAGATGCTAAAGCACCAATTTTTTCTTATTCAATACATACATATAATTCATATTTTTCACGCAATAAGGATACAATTAATCAATGGGTCCCATTGAATTAGAAGCTCTCAAATTTAAACTGATTGTTAGGTTTGGTTAGCTCAAAACTTAACACAGAACGGTATTAATTTTATTACAAGGGCGTAAAGGGGCTCTTTTCAACAAAAGTAAAATGAGTGAGGGGTTGAAAAAACAATTTTGATCCGTCTGATGACTGATCAGTGTGTTCTTGAGTGGGCAGTAGCAGTCGGGCATATTAGATTGAAGTCATATCTTTTGAACCATATAGCGCCGTTATTTTTGAACATAGAGTTACGTTGTTATATTTGTTTGTAAAATTACATCTCTAAAAAGGATATTATTTTTTATATCTTTGTTTGATCCGCTCAAATGGCAGCCCTGAGACCTTATACCTAATTGTTTTAATAAGTAAAACAATTTAAACACGAGATATTTTGAGAAGATAACGGTTTTAGAAAGAACTGAAACATACATTAATGTTTATAATTTACACCTAAAAAAGAATAAATGAAATTTGAATTTTGACGGTATATTATGCAAAATAATGTTTTTATGTTGTACAACCTAATAAAACCAAAACAAGTCTTACCTCAAATTATTTCTGTCTAGCACTGTGTTTGTGACGCCTAACGCCTACTCCAGGAAAACGAAGGCACCGATCAAGATTAAATTATTTGTCCTGTTCTTATTAGATTGCTGGATGTTAGATCTTTAACAGCAGATAGATTATTCAATTAATGTATATCTAATCTATCATGTTAAATTTACTTATTTTGGCAAAGCTGGTATTGTTACAAAAACACTAAGGATTTAAGTTTAACGATTAAACTTGACTTGATACTATATCTTGCAAAATAAAACAAATATGTTGATTTCATAACACTTGATTGGTTATTTTAGAACATTTGGATTATGTGATAAATCTCATTAGTTCAGCACATTGCTTATCACGTTGTTTTGAATAAATCAATATTTATTTATTCATAATTATAACACTTGTGGATTAAACTTAATAACACTACCACAAGTATTTTAATGAACTGCAAAATCGTTTGAAATTACACCGAGAGTAAATGAATATTTTTAGTCTGGCTTCTGTTATGTTTGCATTTTTTATTCTTTAAATCTTCATGAACATATTATTTGTTGCTTTATTTCGTTGTATTATTTAAACGTGACGTAACTCATAAAACTGTTGATACTTCAATTGTTTTTACCTTTTATTATTTTAACTAATTAAGGTTTCAAAATAAAATTCCTTTCAAACCGTGGTGTCCAGGTTTAAACATGGTACAGGTACAATTTTATGGCACCGATAACCACTATAATCAAATTAAAATAACTATATTCAAAATACACTTTAACTGTGCAATACGGAGAATACTGTAGTGGCCAAGTATGTGTTAATGGATATTGCACATAATGAGCCACTTAATAATTACTTATTATTATTTAACATTTTACAACTTATTACTTAATTATTTGATATGTATATTACTTAAAAATTGTTTACTAACAAAACATACGAAGGTAACTGTTTTTTTACAGTAGATTTCTAGACCCATATTATTCACCTAAGTATTCTTGGCCTTTGCGCAGCACGGGCAGAACAACAATTTATTATTAAAATTGCTGCCATTTTGAAACCAAATAATCTTTTGTAAGAATTATTTTTTCGTAAACACATTATGATTTGATCAAATTGTATACCAAGTTTCATATAGATATCTTAAATAGTTTTTGAGATATACATCAAAAACCCCAAAACACAAAATAACGGGTATCTTGCTAACAAGGAATTTTTGGGAGAAATGTTACCTATTTGTGATATTTGTTGTATTTTGACCCAATAAACCTATTGCTTAATGGTTTGTACTTACTTACGGGACACCCTGTATATGTATAGCTGTAAAATAAAAATACCCCCGCCGCAGCAAACCTGCCAAATAAGCTAATTTCCATTCGTCTGAATTGATTTTCAATTAAATCTATTTAAATAACATTAGGTTTAATGAGTACCTAAGTTTGCTGCTACAAGTAATCTGAACTCAAACCTATTGTAGGATAGTTTGGGCCAAACTTCAATCACTGAAAAACAGTTAAATCTTTTCCACACGCGTGGTTACTCGGGAAATAAATGTATGCAAATTTGAGCGAGTACTTCGTGCCTATGCATACATTTGTTCAAACAATTTTAATGTAGGAATGTAGTTGTGGCTTTGGTCATGGAAATCCTTTTTTTTTTAAAGCTGAATGAGTTAACATTCAACAAAACTAAAGGCAATTTATTAGTCTGCTGTTTTTTTCAGGTTTGGTTTAAATATCAGTAGCATTGTAGCATAACTTCCTCATTGGCATTTCACATAATAGCACTCTGTGTGAACATAATAAACAAAATACATGCTATAGCCTACTGTAAACATTTACAACACGATTATAGGCTACTTAAATGTGTTACAATCTTGTTTGTTTTTGACCCGGCAATGGTCATCCGTCCCAATCGGAGAACATAACAGTAAAATGTATGCCGTATTGCACATAATATTAACATCATCAAGAAGATTGTTTAAGCTGTTAGGGAGAAAAATTGAGCAAGCTAAACCTAACTTCTACAACGTATTATATGATTTATATGTACACACATTAAAAATGGGAAGTTTACAAGAGATGTTATGATGATATTTTGTTCTTAAGCAATAGTTAGATTTTTTGTGAAATAATTGTTAAATCTTAAACGGAATTTATTTTGTATTACTAATTTCATAACACTTTAGTTTCAAGTTTTGAATGTTCTGTCTTTACTATTTGAAACATTGTCATGCCGTTTTATTATTTGTGTACTAGTGTACTAATGTGAAAAATACTTTTACAGGTAATCCTCAATTGATTATGAGCTATTCTAGTGGTAGGAGCGTTGTACTTCTGTCTTGGAGGGCAGGGTTCGAATCCCACTAATCACTAATAGCTTATAGCTTTGAGGAAAACTTTCACTATATTGGAGAAATCCGCCGAGGCCCCAAGCTCACTAAAAGCCATGTGATAATTTAATTGATAATAGTCGATAGTAGTTCAATAAGTGATAATTGATAGTAGTTCAATTATGATAATAGTCTATTAGATGGGTAAATCAAGTTGGTTACTGATCTAATAGATCAAAGGTATCGATTCAATTGGTTTTGATAATATTATTATTGTTACAATTAATTATTGTGTATTGTGTCAAAGCGTTGTAGATAATCAAAACTATGAAATAGAATGTAAGCTATCTAATTTTAGTTTATTAAAACAGTCATTAAGGAAGGCTGTGAAAAAAATCATAAATACTTCAATATCATATAAACAACTTTAAAGTGATTGATTTGGTAAGGGGTTTATGATTTCCAGTGGTTTAGGTACATTATGGTTTAAAAATGTATACCCGTAATACATCTTTAGGCTTTATGGTTAATAAGTTTTCTATGATGTTTGTTCAAAACTAGGTCAAATATAGTTCAAATTTACTTTATTTCATTTATCCTCCAATACATTCTCAACCAATACTTTATTTTTAAATTCTATTCTATTCATTATATACTGTAAACAGGGTTTCCATTTCATTACAAATTTTAAATTTAACTATGAAATTTATATTCAATTCCAAGTATTGGTTTATTATCCATCTTGGCTCTTGGGACGAAGATTGCTTCTTGAGAACTTCCGGTTATTTCTCGTTAATCCAAGATGAGTTTGTTACGATAATCATTCCTGGGAAATTCCTCTCAGGAGCCAAGGCAAAGTAAGTTTGGCTTTCTAATTTGTAAATATAACTCAATACAGTTATCTATTTGAAATAATAATCCCACCTACAACACTAAAGAACATGAACCTCACTAATGACTTGAAATTAAATTGAAATGTACTATTCGTATCATATTTCCAATTTCCCAACAGTTTATACTTTCAAGAGTTTTCAGTTTAATTCATTACTTATTTTTTAGATATTGAAGAGAGAAAATTTTAATTTGCCACCATTATAAATTGATAGCATTGACAAATCTGATAGGTACTTTTTACAAAATGTCTGTCCTATCTGTCACTACTTGTGCACTAAATTTGAAGTCAATGGGATTCTAAAGTTATGGATACATTTGTGAAAATCATAATATACAGACAGACAGAAAACTTGCCATTTTGTACCCGAACAAGCATGGTGGGACTATGGGAACAGGGTTTCATGGAGTAAGAATTTATTTTTCCCATTTTTGACCCCCAAACAAAACATTAATGTTTGCAATTTCTTTCTAAACTTTGTTGTTTAAAGTTTTTAGAAAACATTAAATAAAGTATATTTAAGTATTGTTGTACGCCAATTGGTTACGGAGAAAATTGAAAAAAAATTAAATTTAAAATGTCCATGTAATTTTTATGGAGAATGTTAACAAACTGTTATAGTTTGCTTGTTTTAAGGATGTATTTTGATAAAATTTTACATTAGTATAAACTAATAGTGAGTAATAACATTTGGATTAAAACACACTTTATTACCTTCACTTTAGCAGAAAACCTAAGTACTCATTTGAATCTACTGTATATTAATAGGCAAGCATGTTTCTTTAAAACCTTTTTCCTCAGCTTGAGTGCATCGCAGGGAGAACTGTGCATACTGCCGGAAAGATATTTTCCTGTAGATGTGCAGAATCTCTTCATAAATCAAAAATGGCTCAAAAATAGCACAAAAGATTAGTTTAAAATATAAAAAAATAACATGGACCTTATGGGTTGCCATGATGGTGACAAAATAACAATGCAATATAAATAAAACATTAAAAAATGGAAGAAATTCCAATTACATGTTTTATTTATAGCGTAGGTGAAAAAGAGAACTTTGTGCAGTGGCAATATCGTAACCATTGAAGTTCAACTGAGGTGCGATTATTGCTAATTGAAAACTTTAACCAAAAAGAGAACTCTGTACATTACATATTTTTGTTCTGGTTTTCGACCTCTGGATGACCTCTAGTTAAAGTTATTTAAGGGAATGATTTAGTGGTAATCCAACCAGGTAAATTAATGGAAATTGCTTGGTCTGAAGATTTTCTGCCACGGGAGTATTTTATTTTCTCTTAACTTGTGAAGATGTTAAATCATTGGTTATACTACATTGTCAGTTTTCAAGAACTTAATATAAAATTCTACACGTTTTTGATGTTTTGTAACACAAGTAAGGCTACTAGCTTACAATATTATACATTTTAAAGATTTGAAACAGGGCCCAGCTGTTTCTGAAGAATGATCCGGGCTAATGTAACAGCTGATCTTAGTCAGTAACAAAGTTACACGGATCATCTGACTCCATTCTACACTCATCCTTCACTCATATTGGGTTAAAATACGCAACTAGGAGGTGTCCCCATCTCACCATTATTGATAATTAATTGATAATAATAACAAATTTAGTAGTAAGCAATACTAACAAAGATAATACCTACTTTCGACCGAAGACAACAATGTTCTAAATATCGCAAACCCTCAAAAACAAACGAGAGAGCTGAAAAGAAGACAGTATTTGGCCGAAAGGCTGGATGATTAGTTGTCATTGTTGTATCTTGAAGTATCTGTCTAATCCTCAACTCTCCAACGAGACTTCAACTACAGACAGTATCTGAAGTTGCTTTGCTGCTGATTCATTATTTGAGAAGAGTAACAAAAAAACAAAAGGTCAAAAAACTTATGTTAAGTATGTTTAGAATCTTGAAATAATTAGCAAAAATAGTAAAATATTTCACAAACAGATTAGTAAGCTTATTTATTCATTCCAAGACTTAACTGAATCTTCAAACAATTAAAATAAATTCATTCAAAATATTAACATGTGGTAAAACAAAATACAGTAATTTAGAAAAAAATTAAAGTCAGATCAAAAGGAGAAGTGAAAACATTACAACAGTTCAAAATAATGTAGAAATCGTCTATATACTTAATGCAATATGGGTTTTCTCTGTGACATCCCTTTTACAGACATAGAAAATTAATAAATTTAATTTTACAGAAAATTAGGTATCATTACCATTTATCCCTATGCTAGATGATAAGCTTTAAAATGTCATCTCAATCCAAAAAATTGGTTGTAATACTCAAACAAAAATTTTGTAATACTCAACCAATTTTTGGATTGAGATGACATTTTAAAGCTTATCATCTAGCATAGGGATAAATGGTAATTTGATAGATAATTTTCAGTATGTCATCACCCCCCTGGCCTTTGATTAATTTCTAGAGGGTGCTATCAAAAGTCCAGTGCTGCTGACTAACTTGCTTTGTACCGATGCTACAGTACCCTACCCTTTATTGATAGTTACAGCATCATTGAGGGAGGTAGGTAAATCTTTACGGTATAGATGTACAATCAACATATTATTAATTAGTAGTATTTCTTATTTAGGGAGACAATCATATCATACTATTTTTATTCTCTTTCATGTAGAGTTTTTATTTTTTCTTCAGTTTTCATTTGTTTGAACTACCTAATCTTTTAAAGGAAAAACTGTACATATTACTATATTATACAGCATAACTATATTAATCGTTACGCTGTTGAGACAAAAATTTCAAGCCTTTCAAACTGAGCAATTTGCACTCCTTATAATATTTTAATTCCATTACATTTTCAAACTAAGTTACCACTCAGTTGTACCATAGATAAAACATACTCCCTTAGTAGATTTCTCATCCTTATGGAACAGCTGAAGACAATTTTATTGTTAGTTCATGTACGGTTTATGTAGAGGTCGTGTTTTGTTTACAATTTGTTTCCCGTTATTACAGCCATTTAAAACCTTGTTTAACCAAATAATACGATCTAATCATAAACAATAACTTGTCCCCTAGTTATATAACCAAACAGTAAAGCACAAATCAAGAAATTAACCCTAAAATAATGGAAACAAAGTTTCGTTGACACTAGCGCCTTTGTGTCACATACATGAACTAGACACGAAAAACGTGCTTCAAAATTTACAATGGGATGAGAAGTCTACTTGTGTTGGTTAGTCAATGGTTGTATTTTAAAAAATATATGAAAATCAGATAATTATTTCTTTTACTCAAGTGTATCTTTAGTTTATTTTGCATTGTTTAAGTGTCTTGGAAGGGGATGTTTCAGACACTGATGGTCTAGCTTTTGTAACTGCGTAGCTCAGGGCAACTTAAAGAGTTAAGTAAGAGTTGCAAATGTAAGTTAATAAATGATTCAAAATTTGGAATGAAATTTGAAAATTTTGAATGAAGTCAAAAACCCTACTATTTGGTTATTTCTCAATCAGTTTAATTGTTTCAACAATTCTCTGGAGACAAACAATTGAAACCAATTTGCAACTGATGCCTCAATGCGACAATAGTAATTAGGTCAGATGGTAAATGTTTTCATTATTTTGAAAAGCAAAAGTAAACCCAGTGACAATTAAGAGTCCAGGGCTCCTTGATTAATTTCTTTTGTTTCAGACACTTGGAATATTACAACCACTTTTTGATAACAATAACAGTTTTTGTCTATTTGAAGATCACTGTCTTCTGTCTGAAGAGTTGAAGATAGCTCTTGCTCAACCTCTTGTAGATAGCTGAATTAAATTGGGGATACAAATTTGAAATATAGTGTATACTGTAAATTGTTAAGACATTTTTGTTATATTTGTAACGCTTTAATTTACTGTGGATGTACGAATTGTTATAAAATAAATTTAACATAAAATTAATTTAAAAATGAAAAGATGACATTGTCTCAATTCTGTTGAAAGGATCACAGTGAATCATTCAACATGATCTGTACAGCCAATATTAAACTAGTATTATTTTGTTACTATGGTTTTTTGTACCTAGCAAGTTTATTAAACACAGTTTGAAGAATAAACAGTTTCATTTTGGGCTCTCTGCTTCAATACATACTAGGTGGCGTTCGCAGATGCATCCACAAAATTGAGCGGAGTCATCAAGGGTTCATATTATATTGTTTTTGTCATACTGCAGTAAAAACAGTCGTCATTGATCCATGCGTTGCGGGTCTAAAGTAGCATTTTTACTCTTTAGGAAATAAAATTTGTTTTTAGCCTCTATGGAGAAAAACTCAGCTGTTGTCAACTCAGTTGTAAATTTCTATTGTAAACGATTGAATACGTATCGAAATATGTAACGACTCGTGCTTCATAATCATTTTTACCTACAGTCTACAGTGTCTTCCCATAGCATTTTAGCATTGCAGATACATTAATCCATTCCCACACTCAACACTGCCCACCTTTACTACTTCCTTCACCACCCACTACGTCGTGGACCTATTTCCCTCTCTTCCCATAGCATTTTAGGATTGCAGATACATTAATGTAATTGAGTAATTGCCAAAGACAGTTCCCACACCCTGCACTGCAAGCCTTACTACTTCCTTCACCATTTCCTACGTCATAGACCTGTTTCCTTCCCTTCCCATAGCATTGAAGTATTAGATACATTTATCTATAACTGCCCAAACGGTTCCCTCACTCTGCACTGTCAGCCTTTACTACTTCCTTCACCACGTCCTACGTCATGGGGCCTGTTTCCTTCCCTTCTCATAGCATTTTAGCATTGAAGATACATTAATCTAAATGCCACAGACGGTTCTCACAATATTTTCATACTTAACTACTTCCTAAGCCACTTCCTACATCGTGGACCTGTTTTCATAACTTTCCATAGCATTTTAGTATTTTAAATACGTTAATCTAATTGCCACAAACATTGCCCACACTCCGCACTGCTAGACTTTACTACTTCTTTCACCATTTTCAATGTCGTGGGCATGCTTCCATCCCTTCTCATAGCATTTCAGCATTGCAGATACATTAATTTAACTGCTACAACGGTTTCCAGTTCCCATATTCCACACTGCTCACCTTACTACTTCCTTCACCTCTTCTTACGTCGCAGACCTGTTTCCCTCTCTTCCCATAGAATTTTAAGATTGTAGATAGCCTACCAAGGTACGGAGGTACGGAGCAGAAGACTGAGATGGGCAGGGCATATTCTAAGAAAAGATGACAACTCCCTATCAAAGAACATCTTGAGGAATAACCCAGAAGGTAGAAGACCCCTTGGAAGACCGAAACTTAGATGGTTCGACCAAGTGGAGAAAGACCTGAGGAAGCTAGGGAGAAGGAAGGAAGATGCAAGAAGCAGAGACCTATGGAGGCAGTGTGTTGGGGAGGCCAAGTACCATCTAGGGTACCAGTGGCCACAGCAGTAAGTAAGTAAGTAAGTAAGATAGCCTACCAAGATACCTTAATCTAATCGTCGTAAACAGTTCCCACACTCCAAAAAACTCGCCTTTACTACTTCCTCCATCTCTTCCTACATCACGGACCTGTTTCCCTCCCTTTCCATAGCATTTTAGGATTGCAGATACCTTAATCTAATCGTCATAAACAGTTCCCACACTCCGAAAAACTCTTCTTGACTACTTCCATCACCACTTCGTACATCGCGGACCTGTTTTCCTCCCGTCCAATAGCATTTTAGGATTGTAGATACCTTAATATAATAGTCATAAACAGTTTCCACACTCCGGACAGCTCGCATTGACTATTTCCTTCACCACTTCCAACATTGCGGACCTGTTTCCCTCCCTTCCCATAGCATTTTAGGATTGCAAATACCTTAAACCAATGGTCATAAACAGATCCCATAACCCGAACAGCTCGCCTTTACTACTTCCTTCTCCACTTCCTACGTCGCGGACCTGTTTCCTTCCCTTCCAATAGCATTTTGGGATTGCAGATACCTTAATCTAATTGTCATAAATAGTTCCCACCTTCCGGACAGCTCGCCTTGACTACTTCCTTCACCACTTCCTACGTCGCGGACCCGTTTTCCTCCCTTCCCATGGAATTTTAGGAATGCAGATACCTTAATCTAATCGTCATAAACAGTTCCCACACTCCGGGCAGCTCGCCTTTACTACTTCCTTCACCACTTCCTACGTCGCAAACCCGTTTTCCTCCCTTCCCATAGAATTTTAGGAATGCAGATACCTTAATCTAATCGTCATATAAACAGTTCCCACACTCCGGGCAGCTCGCCTTTACTACTTCCTTCACCACTTCCTACGTCACGGACCCGTTTTCCTCCCTTCCCATAGAATTTTAGGAATGGCGATACCTACCTAATTCTAATTGTCTTAAACAGTTTCCATACTCCAGACTGCTCACCTTTACTACTTCCTTCACCACTTCCTACATCACGGACCTCAAGCTAGTGTCGTCATTTGATTATATTTATGATCCATACCACCGTTTATGTTCTAATATCTGTGGAATAATGCTATCCGCTATTTATTTATCCACTGCATTCAAAAGTCAACAGCTGATCATATGTCTTTGTTTATGTGTCAAATACTGCTTCCATAAGGATTATATTGAAACTTTGAGACCCAGTGGGGCGGATTCCTGAGAGAATTTTTTAACGCCATATAGATGTTGGCACTCACCGATATGGTCTTTATCACCATGCAAAATTTGAAAACGATTGATTCAGCCGTCTAGGAGGAGTTTGCGTATTACGAAATGCATAAAAGTAGACGTATAAGAGCTTCGCTCGCTCCGCTCAATTAGTGATGGTCGAATCCAGGAATTTCGAATCTCAAATCCGAATCCTTAAAAATCTAATCTCGTATCTTTGAATCCTGAGTCCCAAAAATAAAAATAGGCCTAATAAGAAAATCCTAAAAATAATAGATAATGGGCTTATGATGATTAAATAAGCAAGAATGGAATAGGAACCATTTAACACTAATACCACCACCACCAATAACCTCTATGGTTAGTCAATGTCACAGTACTGTATATTACGACGTCAATAACCTCTATGATTAGGCAATGTCACAGTAAATGCCTTGTAATTCTATTCTAAGGAATTTAGCAGCAAACCTAGGTGCTCACTAAACTTAATGTTATTTAAATAGGTTTAATTCAAAATCAATTCAGACAAATGGAAATTCACTTAGTCGGCAGGTTTGCTGCGGCGGGGGTATTGTATAGGCTAATTACTGTATAACCATTAATAAAAGGGCTACAGTTTTTTGAAAGATAATTCAATTAGTTCATCACAAAGGCAACCAAATACAATTACCGTGTGTTCCGTTGTTTAGGTTTTATAATACCTGGAGTCTGGAGTAATAGCCTACTTGCAATGTAATATAAGATTTTAAAAATGTACAGTGAAAATATTAATTGGAATATATTAAAATAATAAGTGGATTTGAAAATAACTCAAACTTCTCTTTCTCACTACGGTAGCATTTATGAATAAACTAATGGAATGACTTCATATTAAAACATTTCATATGGCTAATAAAATTTATTTAACATAACAAGTTCACAGGTTCATCCGAGAAAATAACAGAAAGGTACAATTACTTTAACAATATAGTTAATTCTGTACAAACATATGTGTATTTATCATAAAATTGATAAACAACATAAAACACTCACGGCCCATTGTAAGATAGGTACAATTACAATGCAAAAATAAATAAAGAAGCGAGCTAGGATTTGATTTTCCACGGGATCGGCAGTTTTAATTATTCAACGTTGTCGACATAAATGGTTTTATTTACATTTCATAAATACAATTTTAAAACCTTTGAGTGAATAGCATCGCTAGATTGCGTTTGATGTATTTTACTAATACGTGTAACCACATTTTCAACTACAGTTAGCCTTTTATTCGTGGCTTGACGGGGGCTTGAATGCAATTTTTCTGGACTTGAGTGAGATCCACTTGTGTCTCTTCCAGTACACAGTCATACCGATCAAGGTTGCGCTTACAACCAGAACCTGTCAACAAATTACAGTTTTAGTTACTAAACTAATAATATCCACGAAAACATTTTAAAAAGAATTTATTCTAAGACAGTCTTCCCAGGCACATTGCTGTCAATTTTATAGACTTCCTTGGTTAATATTCACCATGTGATTTTTATACATCCTTATATATAATATTTATTTAGTGGTTGAAATTATCAATGACCATTGGCAAGCTGGTCGAGCTGTCTGCAGAACGTAACCAATAGCAGTGTCAGTCTTTTGTCATTGTAACGATTTTTGATGTAGACTTGATTGTGTTAAGTTAGAGCTTAGGTCAAACTAAAAAAATATTTATTTTTAAGCTTTTTTTAACTAGAAAGGATCACCACAATGATTTGTTCAATTACTGTAATGTATTGGTTTAGTATAGTTATAATAAAATACTGTGTTTAAAGCTTTTTAAGACTACTGAAAAAGTGTTGAGCATTTTTGTATTATTGAACTTTAATAACACTGCCTTATTTTAAGAGGTTTTTGTTTTTATGAAAATTCTATTTGATCTTTTGTTAATCGAGGGCTATGATTTGATAAAGCACATATTTTACAAGTATTTGACTTCCTATTGTGTTAACTAACGTATACCCTAACTTTGAAATCTACGTGACTGCCATGTTATCGGAGATCTCAGTAACCAAAGTAGTTTCGGTCCCAACAATCTCGGTTAATTGGGAGTGTACTGTATTTAAAATGATGTTAAACGAGAAGTAGAAACTAGACCAAATCTAATCAATTGTGACCCAACCCTAGAAATTCAGTCGTATAGTCCTCATCATGACCGAACTTAATATAAAGTTAACTTTAATCATTTTATTTGGCTAACCAACTTTTCAGTTTAATTTAACTTCTGAGCATACATATCTACAAAACATTTATTTTGAAAGATAAAACACCTCACTATCTTCCACAACAGGCGATACATACCTTCATGTACATCTTCTTCCTAGTGTCATGTTCAGGTTCTGCAGTCCACTTGAGGAAGGCGCAGACATCCTTGGCTAGCTGACTCTGAGTGGCCGGTGTGCCGTCGGTATACTCGATAATCTGCGGTAGACAACAAAACAGCAGTTATGAGAGGAGGGGATATTATCTCATTGATCCCCAAGGATTTTTCATTTATCTATAGCCTATTTATGGCTGTTTTCATCATGTTTTTCCCTCATTTTATGGGACACAAATATCTAAAACTTCCATACAAGTTTTCAGGGAACACACACACACAAAGTAAGGATAGGAAAAAAGTAACAAAACGTGATATGTGGCACAAATCACAAAGAATCCAGTCATTTTTTTACAAGAGCTTGTCCATTTATTATTATTTTTTATTATTTATTTTTTTTTTGACCTCTACCCCAAGTTCTACCACTGACAGAGTAACTCCTAATGAGTTTCACAGCAGACCTGACCAATGTGAGCGTAGCGAACAAACTTCAAACAGGACGTAACTGAGCAATGCGAACGAGCTCATCTAGAAAATGGACGAGCATTTGACATAAAACCACATTAGGACAGGACGACGTCTGTCGGGCCAGCTAGTATACTTATAAAAGTCAGTTACCACTTCACTCACTGATCACTATATCCAAAAAACTACAAGCCATAAAAACTCAGGAATTGGCATGGAGGTTCCAATCAACCTCTAGGTGAGCAATGAGAAGAATTTTCAATAAATTCCATCAGGGCTCCACCCCAGTGCCTTTTAAGAGTCCCCATGGCATCCTTATGGAGAAAGATTTGTTTACATTTTAACACATGAATACATTTGAATCTGCACTATTATTAAGGGAACAGCTGGTTATATTTGATTACATAAAATGAAAATATTTACATTATTTTTGTGGCTTGAAATAGTATATTTCACTACTAGTCAAGAAGTGACCTATTTTGGGGCTGGATAGACGAGTATTGAACGATACTTAAAAAAAAAATTATCTGATATTTCGTAATCTATTCATTTTTCTAATCTAAACACAATACGGCTGTTTTTAACCGGGAACTTCAGTTGTAAATTTTGTTGATGTCAGGCAAAGTATTGTTTGTGTAGCGAAAGTAATATTTAGGCCTATGTCAGGAAAAGTCAGCTGATCACTATTTGTATTTGGTGTATGGAAATTGAAGATTTTCGAAGATCTCAGCTGTATGGAAATGGGCTATTTCCGAATACAGAGTAGGCCTAATGAAAAATTGTTTTACTGCAAAACAAATTTCTAATAGTTAAATGAATAAAAAAATCAAGATGTGTAGGCCCTACTCATGTTGAACATTTATCTTTTTAATTTAAATTTTTGTGAGCGAAGCCACAACGGGTTTGCTAGTTAAAAATAAAACCAAACAATGAATTTTTTTACAAAAACATAGATTTATTAAAAGGTTGTTAAAGAACCTTTTTTACTGTGCACTGACTGTTTGGAAAAATGTTGTTTTACATTGTACAATGAGAGTTGAGAATGACACACTCCATCCCATAGCTTACCTCGTTATAGAGAGCCTGGGCCATGCCAATAGCACCACCAGGGAAGTAAGGATTGTAGTATTGGCCTTCCCTGAGCACAACTCCAGCCGGGGGATCACAGTAGCCAGTCAACAGGGCAAACACATAGTCCTGCAAATGAAGAAATATGGTAATAAAACATGTAGGATCAACAATCAGTCTAAGTAACTATTTGCATACATTAAAATTTATATATTTAATTTGGATAAACCTGAGCATAAAGTCCTAGGTTTTAAGAATTGCTGTGAGTATAGCAGGCTACATAGGATAGATTACCTGAATGAAAAAGAATTCAATCTGGCAAAAGTAATACAAAACTTAACAGAAAAATAATTGAAATTTTCAGTGTTGCTGTTGGGTATGCAGGCCAGACTTTTTTACTTCAAAGTATTGACTTTTTAAAACATTAACAATACAGTACCTACTACAATCTATATATTAATTTGAAACTGTTTTTCTTTGTGACAGGTATTTTGAGAGAACGGCTGGGCGTAGAAACTCGGTAGAGGTGTTTAAAGAAAGGTCCTGGTCTGTAGATGAGCCATCAAAAGAGAAACATGGAGAATTCCCTCGGGGCTCTGCCCCAGTGGCCTTCAAATTCCCATCCCATGTTATTCTTATGGAGGAAAACGAGGTTTTTGTCACAGCTAACTTGAGAGAACGGCTGGGCGTAGAAACTTGGTAGGGGTGTCTAAAGAAAGGTATTGGTCTGTAGGTGAGCCCTCAAAAGAAAAACGATGTGAATTTCCTTGGGGCTCTGCCCCAGAGGCCTTTAAAGTTCACTCTGCAATTTGGTTTACATTTCGACCATATGGATAATTTTACACTACTTTTAATGAACCAGCTGTTAATATTAAAATTGTATTCAAAGGTTTACTGAAACTGTCAAAATTAAATGTTTACATTATTATTTATGATTTAAATGGATTCTCCACTGCATGACAAGTTTTTTATAGTTTCAACAAAATGATGAAATTATGATATGTTTGAAATGTTTTGTTCAAAGATCTATGCTTTATTGCTCTTAGAAAATTTTAAATTATGAAATAAGTGTGACTTATCAATTTCAAAGGAACATATAACTATTCCTTATCGGGTTAGCTTATACATATTGCAAGGTTGGCACTTGCCTTTTTTCCTACTTTCAATCACCATTTATGTTTAAATTCAAGAAAGAACACCTGAGATTCATTTATTGGTATAACAGTTTTTGATAATCGGGTTGAAAATTGTGTCATAGATGAGTACGTTGAGGATGAGAGCTGTGTTCAAGTTTTGGAATAGACTAACTACGGAGTCTATGGTTTTGGTATAGTAAGTGAAATAATGTCAATTCACTAATTCAGGTATTTAAAAAAAATGTGTACACAGTTTTTACTTTGATGTACACATGTAGCTAGAATGAAAAACGCATCTAAACCTCACTACATACAAAACATTCGGAAACACAACAGTGTCATCACATCTCATCGCATTTGCATAATTTGTTACCAATGCTGGACTATGTTATGGATTTGGTTCCGGAAATGTTCAACATTAATTTGTGATAAAATTTCCTACAATTATGGTTCATTCAAATCCACGAAATACATGCACAGCTTTATGTGATCTATATGGCCAAGGCAAAACTACCCCATAAGTTAATGAATTATCAAATAAGAACAGGATGATTACATACATGGGTCGATGTGGCAAGAGAAGGATTTGAAATTGCTGAGATCGAAGTAAGAATGTTACTGCTTTCTGGAGAATAAGATATAAAAAAAAATAAATAAAAAAAAAAGATTTACATCTTTTAAGATAAATTCGGATACAATCTGAAAGCACATGGAATTAGTGGTTAGTAATAAATATTGACTCTTTCTGTAACATGATAGACTAATTACATGAACTCATTCTCCCATATAGTGAAAGTGGCTTTGGTATGAAACAAACTCATGAACAAACAATTATAAGACTCCTAAAAAACCTAAAGCCGATAAAAAGAAAGGTAGAAAATATTGTGTTAAACGAATTCATCAATCACGTTTTTTAAGGAACACAATCGTCATAGGCCTACTTATTATTGCTTATCCTCCCTTCATATAACTAAGATTTTAATGACTTCACTCTATACAACGCAGTTAGCTGAATTTACATAAAACCTCAAGATTAACCGTCGATTTCGACGGGGTTCCACTAGTTTATCTATGATTTCGGTTTTGTTTCATTGTAAACTGATTTAATTGTTAAAATAGTTTTAACTTATAATTTAAGTACATGTTAAGTGTAATAAAAAATAAATAATTTTTATTAAATTTTTTTTCATTGCTACACAATATTTTACACGTTCTTGCCCATTCTGCGATAAAATCAAGAACATCTTTAACGGTCATCTTCTATGTTCACGGACAAATAAAAGATTTTCTGCGGTGACGGCGAAACCGAGACAATCTCCCACTACGGCGAAAAAATCGTGAACATTACTTATTATTGCAGCAGTATCGTAAATTTTCGATCGAGCATCTTCCCAGATGCTCGGCCCAACCCGAGCTTGGTTCAATAGTAATTTCCAGCCCCTCAGGCCATCCCTCAGGTCAACTATTAACCAGAAAATATTGGGTACCTGCAGACCCCTACCGACAGCATTTATAACCGGGAAACGTTTTAGTTGAGAAGCAATACATCTCACCTCTTTCCCGGTACAAACCTTGCTTGGCCAAAACAGCTGTTAGTGACAGGTGACATAGTGTCAAGTGTTTGGTTTCTTGTGGGGCTCTTTCCCGTCCCAGCTATCATAGCAAAACTAAATCATATGTTTAGACATGTAAAATCAACCATGCGTCAAAATTCTAGTGTGATAATATTAACTTGAAGAATACGCTTAAAAAGAAGAGTACAAGGTAACCAGGCTACTTAACTTTATCGTAGCGTAATCATTAGAGGTTTGAATTATATGAACCAAATTTGAATTCTAGAGGTTATTTTGTCTGTCCCAAATATTTTTGAATGTCCAATTTTTCCTGGCACCAGTGGTTTTGTGATAGAAGACATAACACTACAATTTTATATTTTACATTAGGAAAAGCTATGTGGCTGATTTTAGTTTTTTTTACAAACTAAGAGTTCAACTAACCCAGGAATATTTAACATGATTTAGAAACACCAAAAAATTACACATGACACTGATATCAAGGAGATCTTTTGAAGGTATACCAGTACTAAATTTTATGAAAAATACACCACACTACAGACTCACTTACTATAGCTAGACACATTTTTTTTTTTTTTTTTTTTTTTTTTTACTTGTGAAACATGTGTACACTTTTTTCCTATAACCTTATAACCTTGTTTTGTTTAGTTGAGATATTTTGTCCTCAGTCACCCACCTCTCCACCATGGCGGGCCGCAGTGATGTAGCTCAGGTCCGGGGGATAAGCTCCATTGTTGGCAGCCCTGGCCGCCTCCTCGTTGGGATACGGACTAGGGAAGTAGTCAGACAGCTTGCCTGGTCGCTTGAACATGTTGCCGGTGTCATCCGGTCCATCTAAGATCTGTAAATGGTTTATAAATCATTTAATGGTATATTAGAGTATGCCCAAGAAGAAAACATCCAATTCCCATATTGTACCAGTTTAAGGATAAAAAATATGTACATAGTTTTTATTTAACCTTATAAATTAAAAAAAAAGTAAACATTAACTCACCATCTGCTCCTCGGCCTCAGCTTTAGCCTCTTCCTCCGTGTGTGTGGCTCCGATGAGGTTACGGTAGGCGATAAACCTGAGGCTGTGGCATGCGGCACACACTTGCTTGTAAACCTCATACCCCCGCCGCATACTGACAACAACACAAATTGTGAGAAAACAAACAATTACCTAAGGGACGCAGTCTAAATCTGTAAGTTTTCCTCAACCCCTCTTTAGACTCCAACTTGGGACAGGTTAGGTTGAATTGGATATGATTCATTTTTCATGCTGTATTTTGAATATATATCATACTTCATACTAATATTATAAATTAAAGGTAAAGTTTATGTGTTTGTTTGTTTATTTGAAGTTCAATCACGCATTAACTACTGGTTGGATTGGGTTGAAATTTGGTATGATGATAGGTCACATTCCCGATTAACATATAAACATATTCTAATCTCCTGACCAAGTGGCTCTACAGTTTCCCATGTTAACCTTATGAGTATTCATATTTAAAAGGAATTAATGAATTTTGCCAGACGTTTCAACTACAATATTTGTTTCTATGATATTCAATAGATTTAAGTTTATAAGGTTTACCAACAGGGTGCAGCACTATTAATTCTTTTTACGTTTATGACAGTTAACTTGAACCAAGTAGCAACAAAAAGCTGTAAGAACTTTACTTTTTTCTATTGATAAGGTGAAGTGGTAGAAGGCTATGGTAGATGTGCTATACTATAGTACACCGTAAATTATAGTTAAGCAAATCGTCTTAAAACACGTCCTCTCCCATTGCAAACGCAAAGCACGAGTTTTAATGCAATAAGCATTTTATACTTATACGTCAACCCCGTACGAAGGGCGGGTACTCGGCTAGTATACAAAAATTTGTTTTGAATTATTGAATATTTATCCTTACAAAACTTAGTCCAACTTGTACCCTACCAGATTATTATTATTATTATTATTACTAGTAGTACGTACGCTTATTCTGCGCGTAACGGGATGAGTGAACATGAGCGCCAGTAATGAAGAGTCCACAAACACCTAGCCTACTTACCGGTGTCACTGGTGAACACAGTGTTATTTGTATGGGCATATCAACCAAATCGTGGTCAAAAACAATCCTAACTTCTCATCCATTAATTAACCAAAGTCATTGGTAATATACATAATGGATTTCCAACAGTTATCGATAGGAGGTAAATCCATTGTTCCTGTACAACATGTCTTTTGATTAAATGAAGCCTATTTCCATATTTGTTATGAGGCCTATCATAAACAAAACTAAGCCAAACTGAACTAATCTAACTTAACCTAATTGCCAAAGCACGATGTAAGGAATCTCCTAAAAAATATCGTATGGCTTACAATGATGATTTAAAGCAACGATATCGTAATTATATCATCTAAAAATGATTAAAAATCCAATATATGTTAATCTAACTAATGAAAAGGGTCCCCACACTCCGGACTGCTCGCCTCGACTACTTCCATCACCACTTCCTACGTCGTGGACATGTTTACCTCCCTTCCTATGGCATTTTAGTATTGCAGGTTCATTAACCTAACTGTCACAAAGGGTCCCCACACTCCGGACTGCTTGCCTTTGACTACTTCCTTCACCACTTCCTACGTCGTGAACCTGTTTCCCTCCCTTCCTTTAGAATTTTTTTCTTACAGATCCATTAATCTAACTGTCACAACGGGTTCCCACACTCCGGACTGCTCACCTTGACTACTTCCTTCACCACTTCCTACGTCGTAGACCTGTTTCCCTCCCTTCCTTTAGCATTTTATTATTGCAGATCCATTAATCTAACTGTCACAAAGGGTCCCCAAACTCCGGACTGCTCGCCTTGACTACTTCCATCACCACTTCCTACGTCATGGACCTGTTTCCCTCCCTTCCTAGTTTTTTTTATTGCAGATACATTAATCTAACTGTCACAAAGGGTTCCCACACTCCGGACTGCTCGCATTGATTACTTCCTTCACCACTTCCTACGTCGTGGACCTGTTTCCCTCCCTTCCTATAGCATTTTATTATTGCAGATACATTAATCTAACTGTCACAAAGGGTTCCCACACTCCGGACTGCTCTCTTTGACTACTTCCTTCATCACTTCCTACGTCGTGGACCTGTTTCCCTCCCTTCCTATAGCATTTTATTATTGCAGATACATTAATCTTACTGTCACAAAGGGTTCCCACACTCCGGACAGCTCACCTTGACTACTTCCTTCACCACTTCCTACGTCGTGGACCTGTTTCCCTCCCTTCCTTTAGATTTTTTTATTACAGATCCACTAATCTTACTTTCACAACGGGTTCCCACACTCCGGGCTGCTCACCTTGACTACTTCCATCACCACTTCCTACGTCGTGGACATGTTTCCCTCCCTTCCTATGGCATTTTAGTATTGCAGATACATTAATCTAACTGTCACAAAGGGTTCCCACACTCCGGACTGCTCGCCTTGACTACTTCCTTCACCACTTCCTACGTCGTGAACCTGTTTCCCTCCCTTCCTTTAGATTTTTTTCTTACAGATCCATTAATCTAACTGTCACAACAGGTTCCCACACTCCGGACTGCTCACCTTGACTACTTCCTTCACCACTTCCTACGTCGTGGACCTGTTTCCCTCCCTTCCTTTAGCATTTTTTTATTACAGATCCATTAATCTAACTGTCACAACGGGTTCCCACACTCCGGACTGCTCATCTTGACTACTTCCATCACCACTTCCTACATCGTGGACATGTTTCCCTCCCTTCCTATGGCATTTTTTTTATTACAGATCCATTAATCTTACTGTTACAACGGGTTCCCACACTCCGGAGCGCTCACCTTGACTACTTCCTTCACTACTTCCTACATCGTAGACCTGTTTCCCTCTCTTTCTATAGCATATAAGTATTACAGATATATTAATTTAACAGTCACAAAGGATTTCCACACTCCGCACTGCTCACCTTTCCGCTTCCTTCACCACTCTCTACGTCGTGGGCCTGTTCCCCCCCTTCGCATAGCATTTTAGTATTACTAACATCTTTGAATATTTAATATTCAATGCCAACATTAAATTGAATAATGTAAAAAGCAGCTTTGTTCTAAATATATACATATATATTTTTAATTTAAAAGTGAATTTTAATACTGAACATAAACGGTATATAACTGCCGATTAATATTGTAAAGTTCAATTTATTATTCAGAAAGTTGTGAAATTTAATTAACTTAAACAACATTATTCTGATACCTGTGAAATTATAATGATATTCATAGACGCCAAACTGTTTGCTCCATGAATGAAATAGCTTAGAGTAAAAGTCGTTCTCTCTGTCTTAAGTAGACAACAAAATTGTTGGTCGCAAAACGTAAACAAATAAGAAGAAGAGGAAGGTAGCTCCTAATGTTATTCTTATGGGACAAATTTAAAAATGTTTTTAAGGTTTTTATAATTACTACTTAACGGAATCGTCTAGAATTTTAATGAGGTCTTCCCACTGGTGTCATAATTATTTGTGCAAAATTTGAACGCTATAAGTGCAACGGTTCTTGAGTTTTTGGTGCGAACACACGGACTCACGGACTCACAGACAAGCGGACAACTTTTCTCCGACTCCGCTATACACGATACATAGATTCGTTCACTTCGTTCACTCATCTATTACCAATTGTGATAGGGACAGCAACTAGGTGTGTATTTCAACACAAGAGTAAAGGATGAGTGTACATAAAGTGAGATGCCTTGAGTAGCTTTGTTACTAAGACCAGCTGTTTCATTAGCCTCATTTATTAAAAGCACCATGATCAAGGGCAGCTGGGTCCAGGACTGAACTATCAAGAAGTTACACACTTTTTCTCAGGACTAAAGGACGACCTTTTGATTACCAGGCAGTCACTATGACAACTCAGCTATCCAGCTGTCTAGGTAATGGCAACACAAATTAACTAGTTACAAGTTACTTTCTCAAAATAATCTCACTAAATATTCATTAAGATTTGGTTAACACTAAATAAAATAGCAGCTCATGCAGGTATTTTGAAAATAATTATCGAGTCAAAACAAGTAGGCATGACTTGTATTTTGAGCTAGTTTAAAGTGGCTCACAGCTGTCTAACACAATCCAACACTACAGGTTCTAAATTTTCCAAAGGCAATCCGCTTTACTTAATCATGCTTGATGCCGCTGGTGTAGGACATTAGAATTCCATTCAATTATACATGATGACAACCAGGCCTATTGGTGGTACCCAAAGTGTTGAGGATATACTGGCCAAGGATGTGCCGGGCTTTAATCAATAGACAACTTTCAATCATAGAAAAACTGAAAAACTCAAAGTTAACAAATGGAACAATGAAACTCAACGTAGACTGATTGTATTTTTTCACCTTGCATGGTCATAGGAGTCGAACCACCCATTGTGGGTCCAGGGGTTCTTGGGTGGATGAAGCTCAAGATCCTCAGCCTTGATGGACTGATCCAACGCAAACAACAAAGCGCCTGCTCCCCCGGCCACCACCCCGCAAGTGGCGTAAAACTGCAACACACACCAGGCTATCAGAACTTGGATCCATCTGGTTTTGTCATATTTGACATCTAATTCTAAACTTGTTTGAATAAAAGGCCCGTGTTTAACATATAGATATATGTATTTGTAGTTATGTATGTTGCTATATGAAAGTTCATCACATACCAGAAAATTATACGGCAAATACCACAGATAGATATTCACAGCTTAGAGGTGATGATTGCACTACTTTGATGGTGGCCACAGTGAACAGAATGAAATAACCGTGTGTGTAGCCTAACTCAATCAACTGTCAAATCAAATAATAGGTAATACCACGAATACTAGAAAAGACCTGGTATGGATCATAAACAAAAACAAATGACGTTTTTGGCCCGAAAATAAACATTATTTAACATTGCTTAAAAATGGAACTGCCAAAACATATGTTATACCCGTATTTTTCTAGGATTCAAGGGTAATACTAAGGCTTCAACTTTACAAGTATTAAATGTCATAAACTTTTGGACAATGTTTAACTATTTAGTATTTTAAGGTGAAAATAATGAGGAAATGATATATATTAAAAAATATTTTCATTATCTACAGAACTTTAAATCCATCACTCTAAGAAAAGGTTTATTAAGTTACATTATGCTTAGTGGTCCAGGATCACTTATTGAATAAAATGGTTTATATTACCTTTCTGTCGGTGATCCTATTGTCATCGTCTTAGGCGACAGGTTTCGGGATTAAAATCCCATCATCAGGAGGTTACAAATATCATTAACCTCAATACACAACCTCAATTTGAGTGATAATGACATTTTAACTGCCTGATGATGGGATTTTAATCCCGAAACCGGTCGCCTAAGACAACGACAATAGGATTACTGACGGAAAGGTAATATATACCATTTTATTAAGTTAGATTAGGTATCTAAGTTACAGAAAAACCTAACTCGACAATTTATGAGACCAGAGGTTGTCGAGTTTGGGGGTTGTCCAGTTATCCAGAACATTGAAATATTTAATGGGTTTTAATAAATAAATACATAACAGACTAATTTTTACATACAAATTTATTACTTTCATGAGTATTTTTTTTCGAATTGAGTAAAACAATCTTCAAAAAAATGTCAAATATTCAACAATTTAAACTAAGTTCTGAAAAAGTTGCTTTATTTTGCATGCACCCTGTCAGTTGTAGACTGTTGAGTTACACAGACTGTCGACTTACAGGATGTCGGGTTAGTGAGGTGCTACTGTAAATACATAGCTGCTGAATGAAACATGCTACAAATTAAATAATGTAAAAAAGGATATCATACATTTTTTTGTAGTACTAGTTCTAGGGTACAACAAAGAATTTAAGAGTGGATAATTACCGCTTTGCGCCCTCTGGACCATCCCTTTGCAGTGGAAAATGTTGAAACCTGAAAAAAAGTTGACAGGATAAGTTAATTATTTAAATATTCTTCTTGAAAAGAAAAAATATTTCATAACTCACTGAATTGTTTACAAAGTTTCCACCACCGCAGAAATGCATTTTTTAATCTTTTCATGACTATATTATAAATCAAAATGATTGAGTTAATATTGTGGCACTATCAACCCAAAGGACCGACATACTGAACACCCAAACTTACTTCTCCAAAAGGAAATAGTGTGTAAATAGGCTAACAAAATTAGATTTTACAGCCAAATCATCAAAAGTGATAAAACATAACATTAAGTGGCTTAAAGATATTTCTGCTGAGTGGGATCCAAATATTAACATAGAGGAAGACTAAACCACTGAGATAATTTAGTAAAAACAAAAAGTGAAATTAAATTAAATAGCTAATATTTTATTTCCCAACTGAAAAATAGATAGGCTACAATTTTTCTCAGCTCGTGTGCATCGAAGGGAAAATCTGTGCAAAGCCTACTGTTAGTTGGGAAGATATTTTCCTGTAGAGTAGATGTGCAGAATCCTTTCATAAATTAAAATAAACTCAAAAATATGCACAAAAAATGAACTTAAAATTTAAAAAATTACATGGACCTTATGGGTTGCCAGCATGGTGACGAAATAACAACACAACATAAACCGAAAATCAAAACAAATCGAAGAAATTCAAATCACATGTTTTATTTACAGTGTAGGGTGAAAATAGTCAGTAGGGATTACATTTTGTTTTTGAGTTTTTGACCACTGGACAGCGTCTAGTAGGCCCCTACCTATCAATACATCTGCTAAATTTTGTATACTTAAAGCTGGATTTAAAATCGGTTAGGTGGAAGAAGTGTGTCTATTTGGACGTGTAGTTCCGTTACAATGAATCACAGAAGACAATCAAGTTGGATTACACTAATTTGACCAAACAATGATGATAAATCTAATCCGCAAAATTAATATAAGTACGGTATTGCGTAAAAATAATTAAAATATGTGGTAGATACAGTAACTTAACCTTAAAACGTTCACTACTGAAAATCTTAACAATGGCGCTCCCTAAACTGCGGGCGGAGCCTCGGCGCGCTACTGAATCAGCGATTGCTATTGGCATTGAAATATCTCAGTAAGACGAACCACAAAAGAGCAGTGGTGGTTGTTCTTCGTTCCCCTAAAGTGGACGTAGTTCACTGAAACACCCAAAGGGAGCATCACTGCTTGGATCAATAACCAGAGTCTTTGTAATATGGCTCGAATAGAGAAAATCCCCGAAAACGGGACAATAGCATTGCCAGACGGGATTTTACGGGAATATTTAGTACCAACCTACACACCAAAATAAAGCTCACATTCTAAAGGCAGTTTCAAACTGGCGTCCGCGGAAGAAATGCGAAAATAAATCGCTGCCCATGTTATCAGGTGGGACCGTTCACACCGCCCATTGAAACGTAGCGTCCATCCGCGGATGCAGAAATTCGTCCGTGGACGATTTGGTAGAATCGCTCTGGGAGCGATTTTTCTAAAACGTCCGCGGACGATCACGCCCTCGCGCATGCGCAGACTGAGTACCAAACCACGTGTAGCTCTCAGCGAGGCATGTGTCACTCGCATCACAGTGTTTAGTAGTTTGTGTTTACAGTCATAGTTGGCTGAATTAATTGAGGCTGTCCGTGCCTGCCCAGTTATCTGGGATACAACTATAGAAATTTATAGGGGTCAACAAGAGAAAGATAAAGCATGGTTGGAAATTGCGACTACAATCCAAAGAGATAGTAAGGATCCTAACCAATAACCATGTAGTTTATATTTATACGAATTACTGTAAAGTAAATCATTATTACAATGATTTGTAGGGTATTAGTAGCCTATATTAGGAATACGTTACTAGTCCTGAAAGTAAGTGTTTACCGGACAAGTGTGGATTAGCCTACCATAAGAGTCCTTTAAACACATTTTGCATTTTGCAGTTACGTACGATAGTTTACGCCATACTACTAAATCTGTCCAAATCCTTATATGTCATAACCTCTAGGAGAGGTTATGTTTACAATAATGAGTACAAAAGTACAACCTCGTCGTCACTATCATCACTACTTGAATCAAGCCACGGAACAGAAAATCCGGGTTGACACCATGGGACAGAAGGCTCAGACATTTTGCACAACTCCACTGAGTGGTAAGTGGAAGTAGGGCCTATGTTTAATCTATGATTTTAGTAGGAATTCCCAACTTCCCTATGCGCATGCGCGAATGAGTGGACGTTTGAAACGTAGCTCGCAATGTGAAGGGGGCGCGTAGCGTCCATCCGAATCATTTCATCCGTCCGCAGACGAAATTATCGTCCGCGAACGCCAGTGTGAAACCGCCTTAAGCTACAGCCTGGCAACAATCACAACGTTCCCGGCCATGTGCTGGGCTCATACCTTGACACAATGTTTGGCAGGCGAGCACACTACTGATATAGCAGTAGGCCGCAAGCAGTGCCAGTGCCGCGATAGCAGTAGGCCGCAGTCAACGTGTTAAGTAAATTGTGTATTTCGGGAGGGGGGAAACCGTGTTTAGGTGTTTGTCCCAAAATTACCAAAGAAATAGTGTAGGCCTATAAAATTTAGCCTAGGCCTAATTTAAATCCAAAGAATTCAATTTTGAAAAAATCTCATGATAAAATATGAAGCTTAAGTTAGGCCTAACTTGATATGACTTAACTTTAACTTTATGTAAGCTTATATGGATTAACTTAGGCTATTTTCAGAAACAACTCGTAATAACTTAACAGGTCAAGTGTTAAGTATAATATTCTTACCTATAACTTATTTTATGGCTTTTACATGAAGCCTGACAATTACATTTAGCCTAATAAAAATTAACTTAATCAGGCACATCACAATAACTTATTTGATGGCTTTTACATGAAGCCTGACAATTACATTTAGCCTAATAAAAATAGGCACTTCACAAAAGTTAGTTAACTTGATCAATGACCTAATTTTCGTCCAAACAATAATAGTGGCTGGGTAGTTGAATGGTTATAGTACTCGCCTATCAATCAAAAGGTTGCCGGATCCATCCTGTAAACAATCAGCGGCTTATTGCTAGTGCAAAACTCGACCCGTCTGTTCCAGTTCAATGGGGTATAAATCAATGGTTCTGGCTTATGAAACAGCTAAGTTACCGGTTATCTAGGTCAACAACAAAGCTACACAGATCATCTCACTCTATTCTACACTCGTTCTCCAGCTTCACTCATATTCTGGTTTAAACGCACCTAGGTGGCGTCTGAATTTATAATGATAACTTAATTGTCTACCATGACAAATTGACAGAAATAACTCAGGCTAATACTCAGCTAGGCCTAGGTACCTTTCCAACATATTTACATTAGAGTTTAGCCTTTAAAATGTAAATAATAATAGCCTATCTGTTCCTGGATGGATCCTGGAAATTAAATTGAGAATAAGCCCTATGCTTAGACTAGAGCCTAAGCCTACCCATTCATCACAAACATAAACCAAATGGTAAGATAAGTAACTTAGGTGATAGTATTCTACGGTTATTAAAAGTTAAGATTAGTTTAAATGCTCCCACGATCGTAACATGCTAGATAAACAGCAAGAATCCTTTTTTTCATGTACCCTAATGCCCTAGCCTGAAGGTTGAAAGGTGCCCTAGGCCAAGGCGATAGAGGTGACATTATGTAACCTGTAACAAATATCGCTCAGGTGAAAGTTGTATTTTAAAACTTAATAATAGAACAAAATTATGACAAGGACGAACCTGAAGAGGAATATGTGAAGGCTTAGTTTTCAACAGCCCCGACCTGCAAATTCTTCCAACGGTGGCAGCCATAACGCTCAACACGGGGAGGATCGCAGAAAAGAAGGTTGGGAGTCAAAGTCTGAATGATTTCTTAGTTACAGAATTAATGTTGAAAATAACCTCTAAGAAGTTAGGTTGCAAGTAATTACGACAGGTAACGATAATACGCAGTATTCGATCGCAGTTTTACAAACAATAAAACTTGTTTCGTTATTAACTAAATTAAATAAGACAAATACACTAATGTTTTGACTGCCGTAGTAGAATAGGCTGACTAGCAGACTGTTTTGTAGGACACCTTGAGTAGTTGAGTAGAACAGTTGGGTTGATTTTTTTCCCGATGACGAAGGTAAGCTATTAGCTGAATGATGCGCTCCAAAGTTTCATAATAACATGTCCATGCTTCTGAATGATTGATATAGTTTTAAAACTACGTAGCATCTTTATAATTTTACATCAAGTTCAAGGGCACGCATACAAGCTGGGTTTAAATTAAAGTTAAATGTTAAAAGTCATAAACATTAGGTGTAAAACTATAAATATAGGCAAATACATATTTTACACAAGCAATATTTGGTGCCGTTGTATTTCGTTGAAAAAAATATTTTTAACATTTCGACACCATGTTTTCCCACGAATATTTGAACAAATGGATATTAGTATAAGCTCCTGGGGAGGCTTGGTTAGCGTATAGGACCTCGGTGCGAGAGGGCACTGTTCAATCATGGTGGCATTTCCTTCCACCATATAGGCACAGACAATATAATACTTTGGGGTTCAACCACAACAAATTTTTATTAAGCGTTATTTGAAAGTACACTATACAACTTATTGACTCTACAATTAAATTGCCACTCACGTCAACAATGAGGAAAAAGAAAAACTTAAGACAGGTGATGTAACTCTGGCCCAAATCCTATACTAATCCTATACTCTAATACGAGCAATGTTTGCTTGTATGTATGTATGTATGTATGTATGTATGTATGCTTGCTTGCCCAAAGATCTCGAAAACGGTTCCGACGATTTTCTTCAAATGTTGTAAATAGTTTAATTCTGGCCTAAAAACGAGTTTACTGCAGTTAGAACTGCCAACTAAAATCTAATTACGTAGAAAAATGAAACTGAAAATCACATTTTTTAACATTAGTCTTATGGGTTGCTAGGTAACCTTGTTTGCTGAATTAAATAACAAGGAAAAAGTAAACAAAAGACTTGAAGTTGTAGCATGTGTTCATAATAAGCCAACTAGGGATTTACTCAAGGGAGGTACAGAAGAGGATTCGATGACGTCAGCTGTCAGAAAAAAAGTTGTTGACGTAATCGATTGAGCGATCTGTTGAAGATGGAATATCGTACTCGTACTAAGTTTATCACTATCGTATCGTTTCGACTTTCGTTATTGTATGGCTGTCGGCTGCCGTTTGTTTATGTTTATGTGCTTTCCTCATCACTCTCCTCCTTCACTTCAACTAAGTTACTAAGTTTAAGTTTACTATTTATTTATAGGCCTACATACAGTTTAAAGTTAAAGGTAAGTAATTATTCCTAATTAACTTTTGAGGTATTAATAATTAGGCTTAAGTTATGGCTATTTTTAATTTGTATTATGGACCACATGATAGTCCAAACCCAGAAAAACCTAATCTTAACCTGATTTGCTTAGTTAATATAGGCATAGGCTAGTCATTGATTTGTGTTTGTAAAAGTCAGGCCCAGAGTAGGATGACCAGGTTGTTTCAGAATAAAAACAGGACATTCAAACAAATCTCGGCCTCCCCCGTAACTTACAACACACACCTTAGAGTGTCTAATTAAATTACACAGAGGGTCTCTTATTTGCAAATTTTGTTGAGGTAGAAATCAAGTACGTTTAGGCCCTTTTATCAACCTGTTTTTAAGCTTTTAGACCAGTAAACTTACCTAATCTTATTTTCCATTAAAACTTATTTACACATCACACGATTGTCATAGTTGTTTTAAAAATACATTAATGGCATGCAGCTAGGGGCTAGGCAAGGTAAATACTTTTGTGAATCACCACATAGGCCAACTGAGAATAAAATAATCCAACAAAATTTTTATGGGTTTTAGATCTTAGGGTACAGTTTCTTAACTTAACTGGGCTATGCTAATATCGATTGAAACTATCGATTCGATTAGCAAACTTTCATGCGATTTTTTCACCATCAGCAAGTTTGGTTGGTTAGGTTAGGTTATGATAGTTTAATTTTATAATAGATATATTTTTAAAAATTTAAAATATATTAAAAAAAATATATATATTTTAAAAATATTGATTATTAATCAATATTTCCAATTCGATAGTTTCAATTGATATAAGCATAAGTTAGCCCAGTTAAGAAACTGTACCCAGATCTTATTACAAGATTTATTATGGGTACAGTTTCTTAACTGGGCTATGCTAATATCGATTGAAACTATCGAATTTGGAAATATTGGTTAATAATCAATATTTTGAAATTTATCTATTAAGTTATAATGTAAAATTAAACTATCATAACCTAACCTAACCAACCAAACTTGCTGACGGTGAAAAAATCGCATGAAGGTTTACTAATCGAATCGATAGTTTCAATCGATATCAGCATAGCCCAGTTAAGAAACTGTACCGTACCCTTTATTACTAATAAAACATAGGTGGTAATAGCCTGCCGGTATGTGAAACTAAGTTATTGATTTTAAGTATCATGAGCATCTTAAATTTAATTTTGTTATCGTTAATTTGTATGCTGGGAATAAACTTTACTTTATAAAGCAATAGGCCTTATTTACTTATAAAAGTTATAACCAAACAAATTGAAAAAAAAACCAAAGTGGACTTAACCAATTTCAAATAATAATAAGCCTAAGTTAATACTATCTATAACCCTCTAAGATTTAGCCAATACATAGTGTAGGCTAATTGAGTTAAAGCTTTGATATTCAAATTCATCGCCTCATATTACTATTGGTGTTTACAAACAAGTCAATCTATTGATTACCGGTACCTAAGTTATTTCACCTTCAATTAGTTACGGTAATCATATAGCAATAATGGTACATTCATTGAGTAGACCTAGGCCTATTTAATGTAAAACAAAAGTAAGAATGTAATGCATAATACGCTATGGTTGACGCGCCGAGACCCTGAGTCCTTATCTAACCCAACCCAACCACAATGCCATAATATCATTGTTTTAAATTATTCAAAAGTGTTATTATCATTAGTCGTAGAATCAAATCCAATCGACAAATTATAAATATGAACGACTAAGATTGATTAGTAAGAACAAAGTAGGCCTAACTTACTTATAGACTAAATTTTGTGTAGGCTACTTCAATGTGTATCGGCAATCAAACTGTCGATGTGTTCACATTTTGTGTTTTTCATACTAACCGATTAAACTGTCAGCACATGCAGGAGCCCGGAACATTTACATTCGAAGATAATGTGTGTTTTTAATAACTTAGCTGATTTGTTGTCACGTCAATTTATTACACGTTCTTATTAGAATATTTTGAAATAATGCCTTAGGCCTATGCAAATATTTAAATAAAATGAATAATGTTAAACTCTACTCTTTGACAAGCAGTCCTGATCATTCAAGACCCCAGCATGATTAATATTGACTACAATCATACCGATAATTAAGTTAATCTATTATATTTGTTTCAGGGCAAAAAGTGCTGCTGTCGCAACCATCAATGATTAGGATTGGAGTGGACGAAGAAACATTTATTTCCATTTTATTTGATTTTAAAAGTTTTTGTAATTTCTTTACATAATTTGGTTTTAACTTGCATAGAATATAATAAATAGTTTTGTCTAAACTTTGAGTTTTCATCCACCAAAAGTTGAAAAATAGATTTATTTTTTTATGTAAAATTTATAGTTGAAATAGATAACTGAACCAGACACTTTGTGTGTCACCAAATATTGCGTCTTTTCACTGTTTTAGTCAAATAATCGTAATGTCCAATTGTACATAAATCGAATTACAGTTTTATATCAAATTGATCATCAATTGGACTAAATATACACATCAATGTTTGTGATGTTTGTACATTCATTGAACATTAAATAGTCTCAATTTGTACAAACATGAATGTGCATATGATGTTCACTAGATGTCCAATTGAATCTTAATTTAACCTAAATTGAATAACAATTTGATGTAAAATTGATCATCAATTGATTGAGATACGCACATCATATGTATATCGATGTTTGTGACGTTTGTACAATAATTGAACGTTAAATAGTCGTAATTTGTACAAACATGAATGTGCATACGATGTTCAGTTGAACATTCTTGAACATCAATTTAATGTTCAATTGATGTACATGTGTTATATGGGTAGGAACATATTAAAGTGATGCAAACAAATGTTATGTAAACGGTTAAGGCCATTTACCAAATAAAAATATAGACATATGGAATATCAAAATGAAGCTTAGAGTGTGTAGATTTTCTGAAAAGTTTTGATATGGACAAACTCCCTAAGAGGTCTGCCCCACAGACTGATTTCCAAAGGGCTACGCCTTACATGTTTTGGAAGTTAACGTTATTTGAGTAATTTAGTGAACAACAGCTGGCCAATGCAATTTACAATATAGTTTGTTGGTTTGGAAAATCATTCAAATCATCTTGCACTTAATTTATTGGACAATCACAACACCATTTACAGACTGAAGCGACATACGATATTGGACCTACCATTCAGATTCGGCTAAGTGTTATCAAAATTCTCTTTGTTTGCTAGTGTTGACGGTGGTCAATCACTAGCTCATGTTCTTCAAGTTATTTTTGTATTACTATTTATATCATTTGCTTATTGTTCAACTTGAACAGATTGTAAATTAAATAAAGTAAAAAAAAAAAAATGTTCTTAAAAGAGGTGCGGTGAATAGACAGTGAAGCTATCTCTAGCCGTTTGATACAAGTGAGTGGTTAAAGGTGTTCGAAACACGATGAATATGAGATTAACAAACCATGTATGTCGTTCGTTCCAAGAGGTTGTAACCGATTTGTAACAGGTTGCCATTTCATTGACAAGTATTTAAGTAAAGTATTAAAGACGTGAAAGAGAGCGGCGAGTTCAGGTACAACCCTACCCACCTTAGGACGTAAGGTTTGAAGGCTCCAATGCTTTTTTACCATCCTTTCAGATGACAATTTCTCGAACTTGGGCCCTTTAAATGAAATACAAAGTCAAAGTTGATTAAATTAATTTAATGGTGGCTTCTGTACACCCGTGAATTTGCGGGTAGAACCTCTTATATTGTTAATAGCAGTTTTCTTAGACTTAATAATATATTTTATCTAACAAAGTAATGTACCGGTAATGTCAAATCTGACGTGAGAAGCGAAGAGAGGATGATATGTTGTGTAAGTGCCGTATCTTTTCCTGCAATTTCGTTGATCCTTTTTATTCCAAAAACTACAGTTTGAAACTATTTTATGCCAAATTTATTTTCAAAGTTAAGGTAAGTTTTTTGGATCTATTGTGACTCATACAAATTAGTTGGGGTCTATTATTGTTTTCAATTTAGGATTGTTGTTATCTTGCACTAGGCCTATATCATTATTCTGGTGGAAAGGTTGGTGAGATTTACATCCCTGGGTAAATCTTGACACCATCTTTGACCAAATGAAATTATTTGTACAGGAATATTATAGTAGCCTACCCGTTATAGCTTGCCTATATTCGATTAGGTACGTTAGGTGTAGCCTACCTATACATTATTCAAAATTCTTTATTGGGAGGATACAACTTAATAAAAAAAGCAAGACTTGTCCGCTTTAAATTATCAATAGTGCTGATTTATTAATGGCATTCTTAAAAATTAACTCCAAGACAGAAACTGGCCTAAGTTAATATAAATTGGCTTTGGAACTGTAATGAAAATGAATGCCTTTGAACCAGTCTTTAAAAGCTAAACGAAAAAGGGACCTAAATAAACCATTTTTTGCCAAGTTAACCAATCATTTCAAGCTAAAGATTTCTATTTCAACCGGTATATTTTACATAATTGATAAATGATTGATCTTATTTCATGGAAGCCCCTGAGTCTAAGTTTGGCAATGTTTTTGTAAATAGAGTATAAGCATGGTATAAGTTAATACCTTGGATAAAGAACACTCAAACTGATTAATTTTTATTTATGTTAATACAGTATGAGTATGTTCCCATAGTGAGGGATTTCGCGGTATATTCCATATACACAACACACTGTCAATTTTTTTCAAGGGTCTGTCGTAACATAACCACAAACCAACCAGTCCGATTACGATGACATAAACGTACGACTACGATGGGCAAATATCGATTGTAGTAGGATCTATCGATTATATCGATAGTTGGCGACTGACGACTCGAGTACTCGACCGAATCAACGATGACGTCATGGCCTGCTGTGCTCTCTAATACAGCGCTGTTCACGGAGAAAATTTGAACTAAATTTGCCTCATTTGTACCTCCCTTCAGTCAGACCCAGCCAACTACCCACAATATACTAGCAAATTACAAATACAGTACAAAAGGAAAAACATCATTTAGCAAAGATTATACAGTACTAAAGATTACTCGATACATTGTAGTCAAGGGTAGCAGTGAGAAGTCTGGGATCTGTTTATGACGATTAGATAAGGGTATGGGCAATCCTAAAATGCTATGGGAAGGGAGGGAAACAGGTCCGTGACGTAGGAAGTGGTGAAGGAAGTAGTCAAGGCGAGCTGTCCGGAGTGTGGGAACTGTTTATGACGATTAGATAAGGGTATGGGCAATCCTAAATGCTATGGGAAGGGAGGGAAACAGGTCCGTGACGTAGGAAGTGATGAAGGAAGTAGTAAAGGCGAGCAGTCCGGAGTTTGGGGACTGTTTATTACGATAAGATCAGGGTATCTGCAATCCTTAAATGCTATGGGAAGGGAGGGAAACAGGTCCGCGACGTAGGAAGTGGTGAAGGAAGTAGTCAAGGCAAGTAGTCCGGAGTGTGGGAACTGTTTATGACGATTAGATTAAGGTATCTGCAATCCTAAAATGCTATGGGAAGGAAGGAAAACAGGTCCGCGACGTAGGAAGTGGTAAAGGAAGTAGTCAAGGCGAGTAGTCCGGAGCGTGGGAACTGTTTATGACGATTAGATAAGGGTATGGTATGGGCAATCCTAAAATGCTATGGGAAGGGAGGGAAACAGGACCGTGACGAAGGAAGTGGTGAAGGAAGTAGCCAAGGTGAGCTGTCTGGAGCGTGGTTCGGGAACTGTTTATGATGATTGGATTAAGGTATTTGCAATCCAAAAATGCTATGGAAAGGGAGGAAAACAGGTCCGCGACGTAGGAAGTGGTGAAGGAAGTAGTCAAGGCGAGTAGCCAGAGTGTCGGAACTGTTTATGATGATTAGATTAAAGTATTTGCAATCCAAAAATGCTATGGAAAGGGAGGAAAATAGGTCCGCGACGTAGGAAGTGGTAAAGGAAGTAGTCAAGGCGAGTAGTCCGGACTGTGGGAACTGTTTATGACGATTAGATTAAGGTTTCTACAATCCTAAAATGCTATGGGAAGGGAGGAAAACAGGTCCGCGACGTAGGAAGTGGTGAAGGATGTAGTCAAAGGCGAGCTGTCCGCAGTTTGGGAACTGTTTATGACGATTAGATTAAGGTATCTATAATCCTAAAATGCTGTGGGAAGGGAGGAAAACAGGTCCGCGACGTAGGAAGTGGCGAAGGAAGTAGTCAAGGTGAGCTGTCCGTAGTGTGGGAACTGTTTATGATGATTAGATTAAGGTATCTGCAATTCTGAAATGCTATAGGAAGGGAGGGAAACAGGTCAATGACGTAGGAAATGGTGTAGGACGTAGTAAAGACGAGCTGTCCGGAGTGTGGGAACTGTTAATAACGATTAGATTAAGGTATCTACAATCCTAAAGTGCTATGGAAATGGAGGGAAACAGGTCCATGACGTAGGAAATGGTGTAGGACGTAGTAAAGGGGAGCCGTGTGGAGTTTGGGAATGGATCTATGTGTCTCCAATACAGTACTAAGACTGCTTTCAGAGTGGACTAATGATTTTCCCCGAGCAAAGCTCGGTCCCCAGGTACTCCTATATACTCTAATACGAGCAATGTTTGATTGTATGTATGTATGTATGTATGTATGCTTGCTTGCACAAAGATCTCGAATACGGTTCCGACGATTTTCTTCAAATGTTGTAAATAGTTTAATTCTGGCCTAAAAACGAGTTTACTGCAGTTAGAACTGCCAACAAAAATCTAATTACATAGAACAATGAAACTGAAATCCTATACTCTAATACGAGCAATGTTTGCTTGTATGTATGTATGTGTATGTATGTATGTTGCTTGCACAAAGATCACGAAAACGGTTCCGACGATTTTCTTCAAATGTTGTAAATAGTTTAATTCTGGCCTAAAAACGAGTTTACTGCAGTTAGAACTGCCAACAAAAATCTAATTACGTAGAACAATGAAACTGAAAATCACATTTTTTTAACATTAGTCTTATGGGTTGCTAGGTAACCTTGTTGGCTGAATTAAATAACAAGGAAAAAGTAAACAAAAGACTTGAAGTTGTAGCATGTGTTCATAATAAGCCAACTACCCACAGTATACTAGCAAATTACAAATACAGTACAAAAGGAAAAACATCATTTAGCAAAGATTATACTGAAGATTACTCGATACATTGTAGTCAAGGGTAGCAGTGAGAAGTCTGGGATCTGTTTATGACGATTAGATAAGGGTATGGGCAATCCTAAAATGCTATGGGAAGGGAGGGAAACAGGTCCGTGACGTAGGAAGTGGTGAAGGAAATAGTCAAGGTGAGTAGTCCGGAGCGTGGGAACTGTTCATGACGATTAGATAAGGGTATGGGCAATCCTAAAATGCTATGGGAAGGGAGGGAAACAGGTCCGTGACGAAGGAAGGTGTTAAGGAAGTAGTCAAGGCGAGCTGTCCGGAGTGTGGGAACTGTTTATGATGATTGGATAAGGGTATGGGCAATCCTAAAATGCTATGAGAATGGAGGGAAACAGGTCCGTGACGTAGGAAGTGATGAAGGAAGTAGTAAAGGTGAGCAGTCCGGAGTGTGGGGACTGTTTATTAGGATAAGATCAGGGTATCTGCAATCCTAAAATGCTATGGGAAGGGAGGGAAACAGGTCCGCGACGTAGGAAGTGGTGAAGGAAGTAGTCAAGGCGAGTAGTCCGGAGTGTGGGAACTGTTTATGACGATTAGATTAAGGTATCTGCAATCCTAAAATGCTATGGGAAGGAAGGAAAACAGGTCCGCGACGTAGGAAGGTGTTAAGGAAGTAGTCAAGGCGAGCTGTCCGGAGTGTGGGAACTGTTTATGACGATTAGATAAAGGTATGGGCAATCCTTAAATGCTATGGGAAGGGAGGGAAACAGGTCCGTGACGTAGGACGTGGTGAAGGAAGTAGTCAAGGCGAGCTGTCCGGAGTGTGGGAACTGTTTATGACGATTAGATTAAGGTTTCTACAATCCTAAAATGCTATGGGAAGGGAGGAAAACAGGTCCGCGACGTAGGAAGTGTTGAAGGAAGTAGTCAAGGCGAGTAGTCCGGAGCGTGGGAACTGTTTATGATGATTAGATAAGGGTATGGGCAATCCTAAAATGCTATGGGAAGGGAGGGAAACAGGTCCGTGACGAAGGAAGTGGTAAAGGAAGTAGTCAAGGTGAGCTGTCTGGAGCATGGGAACTGTTTATGATGATTGGATTAAGGTATTTGCAATCCAAAAATGCTATGGAAAGGGAGGAAAACAGGTCCGCGACGTAGGAAGTGGTGAAGGAAGTAGTCAAGGCGAGTAGCCGGAGTGTTGGAACTGTTTATGATGATTAGATTAAAGTATTTGCAATCCAAAAATGCTATGGGAATGGAGGGAAACAGGTCCGTGACGTAGGAAGTGATGAAGGAAGTAGTAAAGGTGAGCAGTCCGGAGTGTGGGGACTGTTTATTACGATAAGATCAGGGTATCTGCAATCCTAAAATGCTATGGGAAGGGAGGGAAACAGGTCCGCGACGTAGGAAGTGGTGAAGGAAGTAGTCAAGGCGAGTAGTCCGGAGTGTGGGAACTGTTTATGACGATTAGATTAAGGTATCTGCAATCCTAAAATGCTATGGGAAGGAAGGAAAACAGGTCCGCGACGTAGGAAGGTGTTAAGGAAGTAGTCAAGGCGAGCTGTCCGGAGTTTGGGAACTGTTTATGACGATTAGATAAAGGTATGGGCAATCCTTAAATGCTATGGGAAGGGAGGGAAACAGGTCCGTGACGTAGGACGTGGTGAAGGAAGTAGTCAAGGCGAGCTGTCCGGAGTGTGGGAACTGTTTATGACGATTAGATTAAGGTTTCTACAATCCTAAAATGCTATGGGAAGGGAGGAAAACAGGTCCGCGACGTAGGAAGTGTTGAAGGAAGTAGTCAAGGCGAGTAGTCCGGAGCGTGGGAACTGTTTATGACGATTAGATAAGGGTATGGGCAATCCTAAAATGCTATGGGAAGGGAGGGAAACAGGTCCGTGACGAAGGAAGTGGTAAAGGAAGTAGTCAAGGTGAGCTGTCTGGAGCATGGGAACTGTTTATGATGATTGGATTAAGGTATTTGCAATCCAAAAATGCTATGGAAAGGGAGGAAAACAGGTCCGCGACGTAGGAAGTGGTGAAGGAAGTAGTCAAGGCGAGTAGCCGGAGTGTTGGAACTGTTTATGATGATTAGATTAAAGTATTTGCAATCCAAAAATGCTATGGGAATGGAGGGAAACAGGTCCGTGACGTAGGAAGTGATGAAGGAAGTAGTAAAGGTGAGCAGTCCGGAGTGTGGGGACTGTTTATTACGATAAGATCAGGGTATCTGCAATCCTAAAATGCTATGGGAAGGGAGGGAAACAGGTCCGCGACGTAGGAAGTGGTGAAGGAAGTAGTCAAGGCGAGTAGTCCGGAGTGTGGGAACTGTTTATGACGATTAGATTAAGGTATCTGCAATCCTAAAATGCTATGGGAAGGAAGGAAAACAGGTCCGCGACGTAGGAAGGTGTTAAGGAAGTAGTCAAGGCGAGCTGTCCGGAGTTTGGGAACTGTTTATGACGATTAGATAAAGGTATGGGCAATCCTTAAATGCTATGGGAAGGGAGGGAAACAGGTCCGTGACGTAGGACGTGGTGAAGGAAGTAGTCAAGGCGAGCTGTCCGGAGTGTGGGAACTGTTTATGACGATTAGATTAAGGTTTCTACAATCCTAAAATGCTATGGGAAGGGAGGAAAACAGGTCCGCGACGTAGGAAGTGGTGAAGGAAGTAGTCAAGGCGAGTAGCCGGAGTGTTGGAACTGTTTATGATGATTAGATTAAAGTATTTGCAATCCAAAAATGCTATGGAAAGGGAGGAAAACAGGTCCGCGACGTAAGAAAGTGGTGAAGGAAGTAGTCAAGGCGAGTAGTCCGGAGTGTGGGAACTGTTTATGACGATTAGATTAAGGTTTCTACAATCCTAAAATGCTATGGGAAGGGAGGAAAACAGGTCCGCGACGTAGGAAGTGGTGAAGGATGTAGGCAAAGGCGAGCTGTCCGGAGTGTGGGAACTGTTTATGACGATTAGATTAAGGTATCTATAATCCTAAAATGCTATGGGAAGGGAGGAAAACAGGTCCGCGACGTAGGAAGTGGCGAAGGAAGTAGTCAAGGCGAGCTGTCCGTAGTGTGGGAACTGTTTATGACGATTAGATTAAGGTACCGGTATCTGCAATTCTGAAATGCTATGGGAAGGGAGGGAAACAGGTCAATGACGTAGGAAGTGGTGTAGGACGTAGTAAAGACGAGCTGTCCGGAGTGTGGGAACTGTTAATAACGATTAGATTAAGGTATCTACAATCCTAAAGTGCTATGGAAATGGAGGGAAACAGGTCCATGACGTAGGAAATGGTGTAGGACGTAGTAAAGGCAAGCCGTGTGGAGTTTGGGAATGGATCTATGTGTCTCCAATACAGTACTAAGACTGCTTTCAGAGTGGACTAATGATTCGGTCCTTAGGTACTAACATTAACATAAGGTTTGTAAAGTTATATCTTATATCATTGAGTATATACGCAGTATACATGATCCATACTATATTTCCCTTCTATTGTTCGTGGTGTTTTCCTACAACGTGGGCCGGACCGGCCTTAAAGACTCCTCAGCCCATTGTTATGAAAGACTTGGAGCTCTTTTTTTGTGTCTTAGTTTCTTGATGGTGACAATAGGCGCTAGTGTTTTGAAAGTCTATTAATTTAGGGTTGATTTCATAATTATTTGTGCTTAATTATAATTATGTATAACAAAGGGGGTGAGATGTAATTATGATAAGATCGTTTTATTTGGCTGGTTGAACGAGGTTTTATAATAGACTAGTGCAACTGTTGCTTGAATTTGAGTAATTGCTAAGTATTACAAGCGTTTTATTTTAAAACAAATAACATTCATAATTTCTGATGCCTTTAAAAGATTTGACTGAAGATTATGGAAATACTCAAGATGTACATAACAGACCGATATAATCAACATTTCTTGTAAATATCTTATCATTTTTCAAAATCTGATGTTGTCAAAAGCTTGTTTTTTAGTGTTTTCTATAAAAAGCATTACTTATAGCCGTATTAGGTTGTCCATAATCGATTATAAATTACAAAAAAAATAAACATTCTTTTCCTTTGTGGTGTTCTATGACTTTCCTATGTTTCCATAGTTTGCAAATCGGCTATTTCAATGATTATGAAGAAATGCATCACACAGTGTTAATTCATCAGTTTACTTTTTGGCGAATTCCCCTATAGCTATTACCGTGTAGTAGGTCTTATTGTAAGACCTACTAGGCCCCGCGACCGATTTACTTTTTCATTTTGTTGTCCCCAGAGGCTAAAAACGCCATTCTTTCGAATTTTTTATCATATTTATATGTGTGTGTGTGTCCGCGTCCAGACGATAACTTTAAGCATTTTTTATCCGATTTTGATCAAATTTGGTTTGAAGGTGTAAGGCGGGATAAACTTGAACGAGTTTGCGAACCAGCATTATCGGACCAAAGGAACGGGGGGTTTCATAGGGTAAAAATGGGGTTTTCTCATTTTTTACCCTTAAAACACAAAATTTATCATATCAATTTTTCTTCAGACCTTTGAACCCTTTTAGTGATATGCAAAGATATATTGTTGTGCGTCATTTCCCCTAAAAGTGCTATGGAACGATATATTGTTGTTCGCGTTTCATCCTAAAAGCACTAAGCGACAATATCGTGCCGGCAGGACTTTCGACCGTGTGAGATTAAATTAGCATATCGGTTGACTCGGTTGTTGTTTCGAAACAGCGATGGCTTCTTTCGATTTCTCATACGATCGAGGCCCGATATTTTATTTTTTACCGATTTTTTTTCTCGCCCACTAGACTTTGCCCCGTGGCAAGTCTAGCACTTTTCAGACAAAATAAGTAAATAACTCTAGCATTTTTCGGAAAATTACACAAAAAATTCTAGTATCGACAGGATTTAGAGAGCTTAAAAAACTTTATAAGCATAAATATATGTTTTAATTATTGTTATATAAAGTTTCTTTTATTTTCTTTCCGTAAATTTAATAACGCATACAATGCTGATCAAGAAGTTATTTATAAGCAGGTGTATCATTATTATAAGGTGAATAATTTGAGTTGGATAATTATTCTGCGGAGCTGTGCCACACGGGGAATTCCTACAGATCTCCAAAGGATGTCCTATGGATATGATCGTAAAACTTGATTAATTTTTATAAATCATTGGTAATTATTGTTAATTCTAAATAAGATTAAAATCCTTTTAAATTAAGTTTCTCAAGCACTTGTCACTTGAAAAAATACATCTAATACTATAAAATATGTTTTAATGTAGCATACCGAGAATATCCATAGGAAGTTCCAAGGAAACCCCAAAATGCATTTGTTAGTATGGGATATGTGGAATATCCTAGAGTGATCCTAGGGTCATTCTCAAATCTTGGGATCTCTGTGGGATATGTGGGAACTGGTCAGAAACACATCAGGTCATTTTGACGGTTTTGTGCGTTTTTACCTTTTTTAATGGGTCTAAATGTATATTAAGGTATAAAAAGTAAAACGAATATTAAAATGAATTAATGCAGTTTATTTAAAATTACCTAAGAAATATTTATTACATTTTTGATACTACTATTAATACTTGTTTATACTGAAAATTTACTTTTTGTATTAAGAAACAAACATTCACATGAACAAATACCTTCAGTTAATTGGTAATTACCTATTAAATACTATTTGCATAACTAATAATTAGGTACTATTAACTATAAATTTTGGAAGAAATTCAAGTTGGAAAATGAAGTGCTATATTTAATATCTTTAACAGCCATAAACTTTTCTATTAATATTATAAGAAACCACCTATATAACAATTATCATAATTAGGTTTAAACAAACTTGCAAAATTTAATGTAATATTATTCTTTGTTCTATGGCAGACTACAATGTGTAGTAAGATTTCAATTTTTAAAATAAATTTGAATTTATATATAACTTGTATACTATAATATACGCCACCCGTCCCTTCCTCTTTACTGTCCAAGACTGGGACTGGTGGCGTCGTCCTGTAATCCAGCTACTAGGAGGTCACCAATTGTGGATATTTATTTATAGGCATGCACTGTGGCTGCGATGCTCCCTGGTGTGGATTAACGTCCGCACTAGTGAGTACTACGACCATAGAATAAATACGACTATCCGCAGTACTATCCTGATAATTAGGCCAATACGTTAATTACAAGGAAAAAATGTGGTTCGGATTCCACTATAAACTGTAGGTCCCTTAGTTGCCATTAGCTGTATTGGCTATTAATTAACAGCTGTGTCTAAGGAACATGTCGGCCTTAGTCACTAACAAGACTACAAGATTGCGCCACTCATCCTTCACTCATACTTGGGTTGGAATACGCACATAGTGGCGTCCCCATCTTAAAATAATTGATAATTGATACTATTAACAACAAGAATCCTCTTCCTCACTTTGACGCATCAAGTAGTCAGGGTCAGCGTCTTAGTCTTCCACTATGGAGCCAACATCGCCCACTTTATCTGGATCATCTGGGTTTCTTTATCTTCCTCTAACATCTTGCGTACTTGTTCAACAAATTCTGGATCATCCACTGTCCATGATGTACTACAAGATTTACGTGTAGTAGGTCGGTCCATTGTACGTAAAAATATACTCAAAACTATTACTAACTATTTTTACAAAGACCATTGCGTTTGTATTGTATGCTGATAAGACAACTCGGAAAATGTAACTATATCACTAAAAAAGACGAAGACACATTCAACACAGTCTACGTTATAGAACACATATGGTCACTTTGACTGACAGTAGGGTAACGGTATAGAACACACCCGGTAAATCTGACCAACCAGCGAAACAAAAAATGTACACCCCAGGCGCTCCTCTGGGTAAAACTTATTGATATTCTACCAGAGGGTAGGGAGGGAGGTATTGTGAGTAGTAAGCACGAAAATTAATCAGTGTTGCCAATTTCAAAGAGTAAAAATTCCCATCACTCAGATTGACCGATGTGTACTTAGAAGTGTTAATAAAGTTCAAAAGTTGTTTCTTCCAGTTGCTTGTTGTTTGGTTGAAAACAGTCAGGTAGGCTTAGTTAACTCACAGTTCATTCTACACTTGTAAAAGTCATCCATACTACCTTGTTTATTGTAATGTTGTATACTTTTACAGCGATATCTTGAGAAATATTCTTCAGCGGTGAAAAATAATTATGGTATATTTGGATTCAGGAGGTAAAAAACTATAAAGTAAAGTAAGATATCAAAATTAAAAATTCTTTTAGATGCATATATACCAAATAAATACCCTTTCCTTTTTTGTTGCTATACCAGTTTCAGAACTTGGAATTAACTTATATTAGAACCATTATAGACGTAAGGGAGTATGTTTTATCTATGGGTTGCGTTAGTCAGGGTGCATGTTATTTTGTCTTATCTAACAACTAAAAAAACTTTCTATTCCAGTTATTCGTCATCCATTTTTTTTTTTATCTTGGTGTTGTTTGATAGGGAATTGTAAGTGCTAAAAAAAGTGTTCTTGACATTTTTTCATAAAATTAGCCGTTTTTGAGTTATTTAATTTATAAAAATTAAAAGGGTTGCCATTTTGTAATTTCTAATCTGACCAACTTTATTTTTTTTCCTGCAATAGGTATTGAATACGTTAACATGAAGTTTCATAATCTTTGGTTAAAAAACTTCAAATATAAAAATATTTATGTATAAAAACAAATTGCGGATATCTGGTATACAAAGCAATTTTGGAAAATGCTATTCTCAATTTTCTCTTTATTTTGACCCATAGAACCAATTCCCCGAGATTGGCTGTTTCCTTACGGGAGACTCTGTATATATTATTTTCTAATTCAAAATTACACCGTTATTCATACCCTACATTTTAAACTGCGGGAAAAACTAATAACAGCTATATTTTTTTTGCTGGTGGATTTTGTTGCAGACCACTTAAAAAGCATAATTTTCACATAATATTGTGCAAACAATCCTAATTAGTAAAAATTGTCAACTACAAATCAGCTAAAACTTGTGTGTGTCTTGCAGTGATCCAACCAACACGTTTATTTAATTAACAACTCACAATAAAACTCAACAATTTGTAACATAATAATAATACAGGTATAATCACAGAATATATACTACTATAACCCAGAATGCTGACTGCTGGTTATAAAGCGTTAAGTACTCGGAGAGAGCTTTGCCTGTCGCTCGATAGGCAGCGCCACCAGCATTGACGGGCAAGCGCTGTCAGTGCTGCCAACTGCACGCACCCTTATTTCCCTCTCTCTCCTAGCTAAGCTGTCGTGGCTCGTCTGCACTGCACTGTCTAGTGTAGCCAGCGCGCGCGCGCGTTCATTTCAAAACGGAATTGTATTCTCAATTGTCAATGGATATTTGTGTTTCGAAATAGTGTGTTTTTTTTTAGTTATTTTAAGTTAATTGTTATCATGACAAGGACAAAGTGTAGCTATAAGTCTTGTTCTTCAAGCCGGGAGGAAGGTGTCCGTATGTTCCGGTTCCCCAATTCACCATTAGCCGATATTTGGACGATTAATTGCGGTAAGTACTGAATAATATCATATATTCATATATATATATTTATATATTAATGTTTTCACGACACCTTTTAAGAATACAAAACTTAAATATTAATTTGTATTGTGTATTGTGTTGTTCTATAAAGTTAGTAGGTACTAATAAGTTTACATTTCAAATAAGATCGCAGCATTACGATTAGAAATTATTTGATTGCTCATAACTTCAAATGTATTATGGCGTATAAAACTGGAATTATCAGTAGAATAATTAGAGGTAATAATCTGGAACCAAAAAATAATTTGTCTTAAAGTGTTGCAGCGCGTTATGCGCCATTGCTTTGGTAATAATAAAAACTAACACTTTGAAATTAACTATAATTGTATTGATGTAGAAAGTAACAAATAATATTAGTGGGCTGTATAAATGAAACCGTTGTGAAAAAACTAATGTGGTTTTAACATAATGTGAATAAGACTAATGAAATGCGTTGAGGGATCTGCCTCTCACGTTCTATATGAAGCTATGCGAACTTAAACTTAACAATGTGATGCTCGTCGAAACAGAGACAAAAGACAACTCCCTTACCCAAGGTTTGAGTTACAACATTCTAAGAACTGGCGAGGAAGGGTCCGTCCTTTCGTAGAAGGACGGTGATTTATTACTCTGTACCGCTGCTAAAGCCGACAAGTGGCCCTAGGTGAAAGAACGTTAGACTTTACATTTTGAAATACTAAACTAAATGTGAAAACTAATTATCCTAAACAACATTCGGGTTATTGACATCATTTATTTATGTTTATGATCCATACCGGTTCTGTTATAATATTCATCTATCTATCTATCTATATAAATAAAATTAGACTTTTGTCTGTACATTGCTCAGAATCATAAATTTTTAGATTATTTTTACGTTTTATACATTAAAGAAGCCGAAACAAGTCTCATCTAAATTTCTGTCTGTCTGTCTGTAACACTCAAGGTGGTATTTTACGCAATCTTCTCCAGGAAAACGAGAGTACCTATCAAGATCCAAGTTATTTTAATGTATTCACTGGATTGGCGAGAGTGTCTTTAGCCATTACAATATGGCCTCAATGCCCTCAATACTTTGTAAATAAAATTACGGACGTTTAAAAAAGCAGATTTGTGCGATTTTTGTCAAGTTTTCGTCCAATTTTTATCACATAATCATCTATGAAATAACGAACAGCTGTTCTGATCAAGATTATTTTTTCTAGATATGTTTACAAATACCGCAACCATTTCCGATCAAGTTTTAAAGGCAAATCCCATCCAAGTGAGATTTACAACGTTTTTTTTTACATAAAGGATGTAATTAATCGCAAGTGGAATATTTAATATAGTGTAACCGTAAATGAAATTAACTAACTAGGCATCATCCAGGTCAGGAACCAGAGATTGTTTGTGTATAAAATTGTTCTGAAGTTTTGATAACCAGAAAGAAGACATCGAATCAGTGTTGTATATGGCTGGGAAACTTCAATTTATTAATGATCGTCGCCAATAGCTTAGAAACAAGGTTCCACTCATTGACGGCGCTTCAATGGCGGTTGTGTACAGTGTAAAGTAAAAATTCACAACTGCAGTGGGTGGTTGTAACAGAGGTTTACGGATGATGCTAAGCTCGATTTTCCAATGTGTCACTTTCTGTTCCTACCATTGATTATATATAGTTAATAGTTCCTACTCACCGTTCCTACCCGACCGCTTTTGAGGTCTGAAATAAATCGGACAAAAACCAAAAATTGAGGTCTGAAATTGAAGGTATGCACGCACAGATTTGCATTCAAGCATTGGCATATACAGTGTTTTTTAGTAAAGCATATCGGGCTTCAGATTCTACATGAAAAAATAAATCGCAAATGTCGAGAATTTTTTTTCAATTTCGTGTTACTTCAGCCGTAAACCGCAATTTTTTTATTTTTTTGAAAATATTAATAACTTAAAAACCCTTGGAGATATTTTTATGAAACTTTGTAGAAACTTTAAGTCTACAGGAACAAACATTCTCCGAAAATATCTTTGATCATAAGGCTTACCAAATTTCAAAAGACGGTAATTTAAAATTTTGTTTTAAGGTGACACAGTACTCACTATCCCGCCCATGTTAAAATGACAGTTTTTAGGTACACATAACTGTTACAAATATTAACCTATCAACTTGAAATTTTTGTACTAAGTTAAATGCATTATTACCAACAATAATATGAAGCAAAAATGTTTTTGAGCAAAATTAAATTGTCAGTGTTGAGGTTAAATCTGTGGACCTTATTGAATTATAATACTTGACTCTTCAAACAAACAATACTTTATTTTATAACTTTTAAACAGAACACATATAAATTTATACAACTCATAAGCACATTTTGTTTTTACCAACTAGGAGGTTGCTATGCCAACATAACAACTAATTTTATAAACATGAAACAGTCTTTAATTACACATAGAATAATAAATAATTGAGTTAGGGTATATTTTGATATATTTTTGTATTGCTTCAACACCCTCCTTCAATATAAAAATGTATTGTCTTCTTACAAACAGTTTTAAACAACATTCATCTTATTTCTGAATGTCTGGAACTTTGGTTTACACAGAGCTTTTGTTAATATATCCGCCAATTGGTTTTCAGAGTTAATGTACTTTAAAACAACACTTCCCTTTTTGATAACTTCCCTTAAAAAATGTCATTTGACATCAATGTGTTTAAGTCTTTTGTTTTCTAGACTTCCTGCAACAGCTATTGCTGATTGATTATCTTCATGGATGATCAGTGTATAAAGAGTGTATAAAAGTCGCTGTATTGCTTAAAATAATTTTTTCTTCCATAATATGTGGTATGTACGTGTTCAGGAAAGTGGGTTCTACGAAACTAAATAATAAAAATGTTAAAAAAAATTAATATTTGACGGCGTACCCTCTGCGTCTTGATTAGTAGGCTAGTAGGACCTTGGACATGCTAAATTAGGCTGCAATAGTTTATAAAAGTAGCTGAAAATTTTAAAAATAGTTTTCTTTCTTCCTTAATTTTTATTATCTACGTGTTCAGAAAAGTCTGTTCTACAAAACTAAATAATAAAAAAAAATAAATTTGAGTACTGTGTTACCTTAATGACTAGTTTTCACGGTATTTCACTTTAAAAATTTTAAATAGCCACCATTTTGAAATTTGACGAGCCTAATCAAAGATATTTTCGGAGAACGTAAAAATTCGTTTTTAATAGCTAAAGACAGTGTCAAAAATGTTTCAATACTGGCAAATAACTTACCATTCGGTGCTTTTGTTTGTCAGGAGAAGGCCGCGTAAAATGCCTTCCGGGCCATGACAGACGGACACACGGAAATTGAGATAAAACTTGTTTCGGTTTCTTTAATATATAAAAGTAAAAATTAAGAAAAAAATGATTACATATTGTTATGAGAGGTGATTCGTGGCGAATGACTGGAACACTGGAAATTAACATATGATAATGTGATGGGAATCACATATAGACTGTTAGGAACAAAGACATATAAAATAAAATAAAAATCAAAGCCAACTTGACTGAACACAAATACTATAAATTATTATTCTTTTTTTACAGGGAATCCTTTGCTGATTGGATTTTCACCAAAGAAGCTGAACAGGATCAAAGTTGTTTGTGAGAAGCACTTTCCGAAGGAAGCAATTCTTCCAAGTGGAAGACTGATCCGTGGTTCAGTGCCCTACCCTTATGCTGCGGATTCAGAAGTTGAAGATCCATCTGTTGTTGCGGATTCAGAAGTTGAAGATCCATCTGTTGTACAGTCTCCTGATGTCCATCTTAGCCGAAGTATATGTTCACCAAGAAGATATCCAGGAAGACCACAAACAGACATCATGGCCTCTCCTGCTGTAAGCACGTCATCTGCAACTTTTGAAATTGAGCAGTCTCCATCAGTGCGACAATGGATTGTGAATGCGTCACCGCAAGCAAGCAGATTTGTAGGGAGATCAAATCTACAAACCGTAAGGAAGACCCTTTTTGAATCACCATCAAAAAAACGGATCCAGGAAAATCTCACAAGAAAAAAGAAGCAATTAGCATCTAAAATGGCGACAATATCAGCATTGAAGCGGCAAATCCGAAAATTAAAGCATTTTAAACCAACGCTGCAAAATATCACAGCGGGTTTAAAATCCAAAGCTGCAGCAACACTTTTTGGAATGCAGCTCCACAAAAAAAGGCAAGCTTGGAAGAAAGACGAAATGAAGTTTGCCATTGAATTGTATTTAAGGTCTCCTGCTGCCTATAGATTCTTGGCAAAAAAAATTACCTTACCAGGAATATCTACGGTTAGAAATTGGTTATCTTCCAAAAAGTTATTCATTCCTGGCTTTAACAGCAAGTTATTTGAAAAAATCAAACATAAAGCTGCAAGCATGAATGACAAAGAAAAGTGTTGTGTATTGCTGGTGGATGAGATGGCTATTAAAAAACAACTGGAATATTCGCCACAGTATGACCTGATTGAAGGGTTTGAGGATTGTGGCTATTTAGGCAGAACGAGGAAATTAGCTTCTGAAGCAACCGTTTTCATGATAAGAGGCTTATACTATCAATGGAAATTACCCATTGGTTATTTTGTATCAAAGGATGGTCTATCAGGCTCAGTACTCTCTACACTGATCAAAGACGCCATAGAGCACCTATCAGAAACAGGATTAATGGTCAAAGCTGTTGTCACAGACCAATGTTCCACGAATACCAATGCCTACAGAAGATTAGGAGCAACAGTTGAGAAGCCATTTTTTAAAACTGGTGATAAGAAGATTTTCACTCTGTACGACCCACCACATCTTCTCAAATCTGTCAGAAATAATCTCCTGACACATGACTTTGCCCTCTTTGACGAAAGGATATCTTTCAAAGACATCAGGCGGTTATTTGAAATCGAATCCAGTAGCAAGACAACAAGAGCTGCACATCAATTGACCCCAGCTCATATATACCCGAACAACTTCCAGAAGATGAAAGTGTCGCTCGCTGCTCAGGTCTTCAGCCACACAACATCAGCCGCTTTGCACACTGCAGTAGCGACAGGGCAGATAAGAAGCCCTACTGCCCAACCAACGGCGAGGTTCCTGGCAACAATTAATTCATTGTTTGATGCTATGAATAGTAGGAGGTTAAGGTCTCGAAATCCTGACAACTGTGCGTTGAGTCAAAGTGACAAACATGTGTTAGACATTTTGAAAAATGCAATCGAAATGTTCACTAACTTGAAAAAAATGAATTGCAAATTTCCTAGGCCACCGTGTTTTGATGGTTTTATTTTTACCATTAATGCCATGCTACAGCTGCTGGAAAGTGAAAAATGCAAGTTTCTACTAACCTCCAGGCTGAACCAAGATCCATTAGAAAACTTGTTTTCTGCGATAAGACAAAGAGGTGGATTCAACAGAAATCCTTCAGTACGAGTATTTAGAGGAACTCTTCGAGTGATGACACTAAAACTCATGATAGAGCCGCCCAAAACAACTTCCTACGACCCAGACGAAGACAAGCTACTGGAAATATCTACTTGTAATCAAAGCGAAGACCTTCAAGGTAAGCAATAAAAATCCTCGTACAACTTTGGTAGAACAATTTCTAGTTTTTTAGGAAACCCCTAGTCAGGAATTGGTGTAGTAAAATATTTCAGAAAACCCCAATAATAAACCCATTAACAATTTTGTTTGAGATAGTTTAAGTAAAAAAGCGATTTTTATATTGCATTATGTTTATAAAGCTGTTGTTTAAAAGATAACCAGGATTACTCATGATATCAATTATATTTTTGTTCTGAAGAATTGCTGTTTGTCATATATTTTTAGTTTGACGTCAAAATTGAATAAAGCTTTGTTATATTGCATGCTGTTAATTATTGAGCTGTTGTTTGAGAGATTACAATGATTTACCAAGATATAAAATTAGTTTTGTTATGTAGGATAAAATTGCTGTTTGTAAAGACCCATTGTTCAAGGACATTCAAGTTGTCTTGCATTCCAAAGTCAAAATAAAAAGTGACAAGGATAACGATTGTGTAAATGTATATACATAACAATAGAAGGATCTGTTGGATGCACATAACAACTTGATCAATGAAATACTGTATATTTAATCTATCCTGGTAAAGTCAATCCGCCTATACGCATGTGTTTTGGTTCTCATTTGTTATTTTATGTTTGAAATACTGTATATTTAATCTATCCTGGTAAAGTCAATGCACCTATACGCATGTGTTTTGGTTCTCATTTGTTATTTTATGTTTGAAATACTGTATATTTAATCTATCCTGGTAAAGTCAATGCACCTATACGCATGTGTTTTGGTTCTCATTTGTTATTTTATGTTTGAAATACTGTATATTTAATCTATCCTGGTAAAGTCAATGCACCTATACGCATGTGTTTTGGTTCTCATTTGTTATTTTATGTTTGAAATACTGTATATTTAATCTATCCTGGTAAAGTCAATGCACCTATACGCATGTGTTTTGGTTCTCATTTGTTATTTTATGTTTGCATAATTATGATCAGTTGGTTTTATAATTATGTATTTATCAGATCCAATGGCCAATACCGAGGACAACATCAGCCAATCTTCCAGCCAATGCTCCACGTCAAGTGAGGGGGCAGCTGAAACCAACAATCAGAGAATAGATATGATGCCAGACAGTGTAGTCATGTTGGAAACGTGCTCCCAAGTGTATTTTGCTGGGTATATTGCCCACAGGTACTACAACAAGTTCAAATGCATACAGTGCTTACGTAAGATGTGTGACTTACGTTCAAAGCTTTCAAGTCGAAAGGAACTGCTACTCCTTAACAGATCGTTTACAACTTTTAAAGTGGATGAAACAAGTGGACTTTTGGCCCCTTCGGAGAGCCTCCTGTACGTTGTCGATGCAGCGTTAAAAATTTTCAAAATAAGGTACAAATCAATTGCCCACAAACGCCATCTTGTACGTAGGTTGCTAAACAGTACCAGTAAGATAGTTTCATTCGGGTCACTGACTTGTGCCAATGCCAATTGTTTTAGGAATGAAGATTTCGTTGTAAGAACTTTATTCCGTATTTTGATACAGAAACAATGCAAATGGATAAGTACCAGCATGAAAACCAGTGCCTTAGACAAGTTAAAAGTGTTAAAGCATGTCTAAGGTTTGATACAAGACAAACCAGTCCATTATTGAGTCCACAGTTATTGAGTTTTTAACCCTCTTTTTTGCTCCTTTGTGTTCAATTTAACTGTAACATTGTTGCTCTTATATGTCGCAATTGCATCGTGTATTTTGTTTGTATTAGCTATTTGGCTTTTGTACATTACTACGTGTATATATTTATTTGTTTTGCAATAGCCTAATATGGTATTTGTAATTTTATACCTGTCATATACTATTGTTTCATTATCGATACTGGGAACTTGTTTTTTTCGGGTATATTTAACCTTATTTGCTATTACATATATGTCGCAATTGCATCTGTATTTCATTTGTATTAGTTATTTGGCTTTTGTAGGCTACCTTTCTACGTGTACATAATTCTGTTTATCAATATCTTTATTTGTCATATGTAATTTTTTACCTGTAATAAACTATTGTTTCATTGTCGATACTGGGCACTTGTTTTTTCCGCGTGTATTTAACGTTATTTGCTATTATATGTCGTAATTGCATCGTGTATTTTGTTTGTATTAGCTATTCAGCTTTTGTACCTAAGTATATATATAATTATTTGTTTTGCAATAGCCTAATATGGTATTTGTAATTTTTTTCCTGTCATATACTATTGTTTCATTATCGATACTGGGCACTTGTTTTTTTCGGGTATATTTAACCTTATTTGCTATTACATATATGTCGCAATTGCATCTGTATTTCTTTTCTATTAGCTATTTGGCTTTTGTATGCTACCTTTCTACGTGTACATAATTCAGTTTATCAATATCTTTATTTGTCATTTGTAATTTTTTACCTGTAATATACTATTGTTTAATTGTCGATACTGGGCACTTGTTTTTCCGAGCGCATTTAACGCTATTTGCTCTTATATATTGCAATTGCATCGTGTTCTTTGTTTGTAATAGCTATTTGGTTATTGTACTTTACTATTTTATTGTTGGTATTTAGCCTAGCCTACATGTTTTTTTGTACTGTTTTGTGATATAAATGTAAGTGTTCTCATTCGAATAAATTATTTTTATTTGGCAAATTTCGTTTACATTATTTTTGTTTATTAATCTAAATCGTTAGTTGTGTTGGATAACAAGGTAGAAGGTGGAAGATTATTAAAAATTTTGTTTACCTTTGGTAACCTAATAAATAAGTTTTACGCATATTTTGTCAATGGCACTATAAATATTTATACAAACCATCAAAGACCTAAATGTTTGCTACAAAACTTAAATAAATTACTGAAATATATTTTATATTGCGTTGTCATCCAGTTATTTTTTATGTTTAAAATTTCTAATCTTGCTCATCTGGGAGTTAATTGTAAATTACTGTAGTTGCAAAAGTTTTACAGAACATAATGAAGAGAAGTGAGTTAATTCAATCGTTTTATTAGAATAATCCTTAGAACCATCACGATAGTGCAATTAAATAAAGGCTATTTATATATAATAATTTATTGCAAAACAGCAAACTATGAATTATCGCGACTGAGGATGTTAAAGATTATAAAAACAAATACGTCATATGTTAACTTAAAAACACTACTGGAATAACATTTTATCTGGAAGTGGAATAAAGACAACAGATAACGAGGTAACGCAAAACGTTGAATTAATATAGTAGTACTATAATAGTGGGCATTCATTGAAACGCCAGTGAGTGACAGCGGCTGCGGCAGCCTCGTTCAAGGTCACATATGCCGCGACTGTGGAATGGCGGGACGGGGAGAGAGCGGGAAATATGATGCGCCCGTCTAGTTACAGTTGACTCAAACTGGATAAACTTCTCCCGTGCGCGCTGAGTTGAAGACACTAGCGCTACCAACAGGCAGCGCTCCAAATTAAATTTCACTTAATGCTACCTCCGTAAGCGTCAGCATTCTGGGTAATAGAAGTATATTTTCTGTGGTATAATACACAATACAATAAATCACTTTATGTACATCACTATTTTTATATCAAGCTAGGAATCTTTTGGTTTATCACAGACAAAGGCCACTTAAAGAGCCACACATCATGTACTTGGTTCTTCTTTCTTCAACAGTTGATCGATCTGTAAACATGGAATTCAAAGTTACACACAGTAGTCCATTTTGTAAAGATTACCAATTAAGATGCTAACTAGGTTTCTGTTACGGACATCATTATTTGATCGCATTTTGAATCCATTTTTTTAAATTATGATTAAAAAGATGGTGTATTTCATACAAATCTGTTATTCACACTCTGTTGGCAGTTCAATTCAACTTCTGTAACTAACAACCTGACTAGAACCTAAATATAGGAATGGGAAAAATCAAAGATTAAAACGAAGCATTGCATTAAAAAAAATTAAAGATTGATTTGACCAGTGCTTGATTTGTTTGGGGAACGCGGCGGAACAGAGTTCCGGTACCTCCCTTTAAGAAAGATAAAAATATTGGCATAAACTGTCGGTACAAATTACCTTAAATAGGTTACAGTTTCGTTAATTTTTTTTACAAATCCAATACTGGTATTACTGGTTTAGTAAAAACATGTCTTTCAAAAATAGAAATACTGGATTTGACAATAGTTATGCAATTGACATTGACCTGAGTCTTGTACATATCCTTGACGTCCTGCAGGTCCATTCTCAGCTCCTGACTCTCCTCTAGTTTCTCCCCATACAATAGCAGCAATGCATCATACTCTGTCTGTAGTGTGGATAGTGCTGCCAACTGCTTGTCCTGCACCTCCACACGGCCAGTCAGGGCTGCCAACTCATTGCTGAGTGCTGCCCTCTCTACCTCTCTCCTGGACAACTCCCATTGTAGTTGGTGTACTTCACCTGTACAATCAAGAGCAGTGAAGTAAAGACAGTGCTGCCAACTAATCACCCTACGAGCAGGTACATCTCATCTATGACTATACTAGGAACATTAATCTTGGTTCTGAGGCAGCTGGTGGATCACATGGTAAGTTTGTTTACCTTCTCTTTGCTTCAGTTGAGCCTGGAGTCCCTCGAGCAGAGAGGTGGTGTTCCCAGGCCGCAGACTGTCGTACACACTCATCCTTCCACTCATGGAGGCCGTCTCAAACACATCGTCTCCAAACTGCAACATTGTATCACGCTACATGTGTAACAAGCGAGTTAGATTTGTAGAAAAAATATTCTTGTAATTACTGTAATATGCTTTAGAACTAGAACTTAACGTCACTTAATGTACTACTAAGTACTAATTATATAGCTCAGCGGTGGACATGGTGACTTGGGCAGAGATGCCAGACATTTCTCAATTTCTGATTAAGAACTGACCACAGACACTACTTTATCATTACAGTTGTTATTGCTATGGTTCAACATTTAAAAATGTTAAGCTTTTTGGTGGTTTTATACTGGATAAAGCTTACCTCGATGAAAGGGATTATATTAAAGGGGTTAGCTAAAGCTGAAAAATCCACACAGATCTACCCACTCCATTCAACGCTCATTCTTTATCATACTCACTCAGCCTAAAATACAAAGCAAAGCCGTTTGTGACGTGAGTGTCGTTGTCTTTACGAATTTAATTTAAATGAATTCAAGCAAAATGGTTTTAGTTACCTTGCTTTGTCGAGTGATCCTTTGTGGTAGTACACTACTGTTAACATATTTTTTGTTATCCCAGTTTCAAGAATTTGAATCGTATTGATATTATTATTAGATTTACCTGAGTTCTTGTAGGTAAAAGTGTTTATGTCACCCTATGCATTTCTCCACCTTGTGTGGCATCTTCAGGGGTCTTCTTAATCCACTTATCACTTTCAATATGAATATAGTCTATATTGTATTATTAACAGAAATATTTACACACAGGCGGTCACTAGTATTGCGGTCGTGTCGATCGGACAATGTGTCAACGGACACGCTGCGGAGTCACGGCAGGTCTTTCTTCCTCCATTTCATTTCTTGGACTGCGGCTTTTGGAATTTGAATTTGGACCGTTCGAAGGGTTTTTGAACTTTTCTGGTTTATGATCGGCCGGGTGCTTTGATCAATGCAGTGTTGCCTGTTTGTCCCTGTGTTTCCAGGATTGTTAGTCTCAATATCATTATCGTAAATTCATTTAATAATTGTAGAGCTGGTGTAGTCTCATTTTCTGTTTACGAGGGTGTTTCAATACATTTATATATATTTGTACATTTGTTTTGTATATGTTTGTATATTTGGTAGCTTTCTTGTATTTTTGGTAATGGTTATGTTTTAAGTTTTGAGTGGGTTTTGTTCAGAATCATGAGGGAATCAGAACAAGTAGCATAAGACGACATAATAAAAACAAGAATAATATATTAGCATAACATAACATCTTACCTACAAGAACTCAGGAAACAACAAAGGTAAATCTAATACAATTCTATTTTCTATGGTTTCAGACTTCTGGAGTCTATCGCCACATGTGACAAATACATCAGGCCATCTACCCAATTTGGTTAATTCCATTGTTACCATTGTAAAACACACATAACACAAACACCTTGCCATAACACCGGTTATAACTTCTCATAGTAGAAAGCTGTTATAGGAGAAACTATTATACTGAATACAAAATACACAATACTCACTCCTGGCCACATGTTACTGGCTGTTGAGTCACAGACAGACAACCTTCCCAGACTGAGGGTGGGGGAAGAGCGGGGAGTGGTGGGGGGAGACTGACCTCGCATCTTTGTCTGCTCCTGCAACACAAACATGCAAAACAGTGAATATTGCAGCCAAGAATACCACTGAAAACCACACTCTAACTAAATACTTCCTAGCTGTCACCTGGCTGGGGAAATTATATAAGCTTTACAATGATGTTCACCAAATAATGCCCAGTTTTTCAAAGCATATTTATTATTTTTATTTTGCTGATTTTTACTAAAGTGAATTGCTTCCTAAAATAGCAATTTGAATCGTTCTAATCTGACAAGTTTTCATTTTCATTGATTCACAAAAGATATTATTATAATGTATGTAATGGGAAATAATTATAAGAGTCTATAAGAGGATTTTGACTAATTGCAATTTTATCACTAACTGAACGATTGCTGATCAAATCTTAACCTATAAATCCTGAAAAGTGAAAACCTAGTCAAAAGCCATCTTAACCAAACAGTATCTATAAAATTAATACGCTACATGAAACTTTGTCGGTTGAACTCCTCCACCATTTCTTAACCGATTTTTTCCATTGACGTCTCATTGCAAAGAGCGTGTCGCGTAGATTTGCAAACTGGCCTTACATTTTTGAAAAAGTCCCTTGGGCTCTGCCGCAGTGGCTTTGAAAGTTCCCATGTTATCCTTATGAAGAACATAATTGTTTACATTTTGATCAGCTGCATAAGTTAATTGCTGTTATTTATTTTTCAATTCAACGAAACGCATTGGGTACATTATTTACTGATTTTGTTGAAATTAAATATTTACTACTTTAATTTACAATGTAAAAAATTGAGAAAGCCTAGGCAATTTGATATATTTTACATCCTACATAATGAAGAACACCTAAAATGTGAAGATTCCCACAAACAATGAACAAGGATGTTAGCCGAAGTGTTACTATTTTGTAGGAAACACGGACTTAACTTTATGATGATTGGCAAAGGAAAACACTCTAAGGCTGAATTAAACTGGTACGACAAGGACATTAAATATATGTATTCATAAAAGTCAAGTGATTTTAGAATAATATGACTACATCCAAGAAACCTTAGTAAAACTTTCATTGAAGAATTTGCATTTTTCACATTTAAGGGAAACAAAAAACCATCTGAACAACATTAGGCCTTTCAATTCTGCATTTTTTCAGGTATGTATAACCATTGGGTATACACGTAACGTATATAATTGAGTGTGAGTGTACGTTGATAATTGTATGTGTGTAGTTACGCTATAACAGTAACTAGCCAAATTATTGCCAATTGAAGCAAATACAATTGTGATAGAGGTTATGCAGGAAATCAGGCAGTTCTTAAGAAATATAAACAAAATTTTATCGCTATACAAAAATGACTGAAATTATTTAACGTTTGACGACAATGGGTATAGTATCATGCAGACTACATTATCATTGACGAAGATCAACATTGACAACCTAATGCAGCTATAAGTGGGAAATATTTGTAGAATATACTAAAAAAGCAGACCAGCTTTTGAAAAATGATAAAATATTTACAAGAAATGTTGAATATATGGAACTGTTAGGTACATAATCTATGAGTTGAGTGTTTTAAACTCATCGGAAATTATGACTTTTATTAGTTTTTAAATAAGTTATTTGTTTTTAAATAACTACTTTACTTCTTTGCAACTGCTCGATTTCGAGCAACATGTACACTAGTCTTATTTTAAAATGTAATTGAGATTACTTTGAATAAATTTAGTAGGCCTACCAGTAAATTTGTTCTGACTCGCCAAGCTGAATCGTTCATTGAACAGTTCCTACCTGCAATGCCGCAGTCTTTCTCCTCTCAGCCTCCAGAGCAGCTCTCTCCACGGACAGTTGCTGCTCCAAACTCCTTCTGTCTCTCTCACTCTCACACAGTTCACTACGCAGCTGCTTCAGACTCTCCTCATGTTCCTTGACCAGTCTGAAGTCAACAATCCAGGGTTAGTCACATAGAAGCAAAGACTAAAGCAAATCAAAAATATGTTGATAGGCAATAACAGACAAAGTAAATATGAAAAGTGAGCTACCTGTCCTTTTCTCTCTCTGCTAGTTGCAGTTTGTCCTTGGCCTCTGTCAACAGTTCCTGAGTAGCCTCCAGTTCTCTCTGACCCGCAGACAGTTTGGCCTCCAGTCCAGCCCCTCTGTTGGTGGCCGTCATCAGCTGTTCTCTCAGCCCCCTCTCTGCTTCCACCAAGCCTGTCACTCGCGACTGAAGCTCATCTGACAAAAGTTGTATTGTGTGTTTAGATTGAAATTCTATCAAATTTTAAGGTTTGATAGTAATGGTAAATACCCCCCTTGCAAAAAACCTGCAGATTAAGCTAAGCAAATTTCCAATTTCCTGATTGGATTTTAACTAAAATATCTACTTTAAATGTCATATATATTATTAGCTTAACGAGTACTTAAGTTTGCTGCTACAGGGAAGGTAGTAAAGTGTTTTTTTTAGTGTAATTGTTTAGCATGAAATAAAAAAATAATTCCAAATTTGATCAAAATATGTTCATAAACAAGCAAACTCCAACAATATTTTGCTACAGTCACCTGACAAAGTGGCCTTTCTTGCATTGATTATAGCACAGAAAGTTGCTAATTGCTGCATCTACTTATTTTTGCCGCATAGTTTTTTCTTTTTTTTTTTTTACTTACACCAGTATTCCTACGAAACAGCATGCTTTTATTAGGCACGTAGTACTGTAAGCTTGAAAATAAGTTGGCAAGACTTAAAGATATACGCAGGTGCAGTTACAACACTCCAACTCAAAATTTAGTTATTTTTGTTACCCTAGCTATTTTTTGTAGAGCAATGAGCTATCTTCAGGGAGAGGTTCTTTGCCAGCCGATTTAATGAGTGGGGTTGTTTCTTATCTGAGCTTATTATGATTTTGTATTTTCTTTATTTATGTCTAGAGAGATGAGAGCGTGTCCCTACAATAATAAGTCAAGAGTTTATGCTGTAACAATTAAATATTTATTCAACAAATTTATTAAATCTAACATTCAGTCTTATTCAGTAATTATCACAGTGATCCTTCTCACTAACAATTCACAAACATTAACAATTCATAAATATTTAACTTGAAATTGAAAAAATCTACTTTAAATTATATCACAAAATATTAATGACTCAACAATTCCCTAACTCGCAATAATGTAACCCCTGAGAAAGAAATTTAATTTTGTTAATAAAGAAAACCTAATCTGTAGTTTAAGTTGCCAACTTTCAGCTCTTACCAACTCCAGCACAAAGCCGAGTGTAGTGTTTGCCGAATGTAGCTTTGAGGACTCTAATCTTCCAGCTAAAAAGCCGAGTTAACAAGAGAGAAGTCTTCTCTCTTTCAAAAATACCGCCCTGCCATGATACCGGAGTACGTACCGCGCAGAAAAAACTATATGACGTAATGTGATTGTTTTACTTCCTCTCACTCAATTCTCAAACCGGGCCGGGTACCGATGTCTGTCAAATGTCATGTCCTGGAGGTTATGTTAGTGATGATTGTAAATAGGCATCCGTATAAAGTTATTCTTAATATGAATTTAAACAATCTTACAGTAATTAAAAACAAATCACAGTTATAGGATAATTTAAATAAAAGAATGATTAGTCGGAGTCTAATTTAATTATGGCCTTTGATGAAAGTAAAAGTTGTATCGGCAGACGTTATAATATCGAAACGGTAAGTGTACGTATTGTAGGTTATCTCAACTTAGTCAATAATGAAATTTGACTTAAATCTGCTATTAATTAGAGAGGTATTTATTAGAATTTTATTTATTATTACCTTGAAATTACAAAGCATCAAGAGGATCGGTGTTTATTGCAACTGTGCAACAACCTAGGCTATTTGGAATAACGTCTTTCATTGGTTATTGTTTGAGCCTATTAGAAAGCTTGATAGTAGGGATGGACGGGTCCCGAAATTTCGGGAATTTTTCGGGAAAAAAATATTCCCGATTATCGGGACGGGATTACATTTGACTCGGGAATTTTTCGGGACGGGATTTAGTCCGATCGTCGGCGATTTTTCCGCTTCGCGAGTGCCGATAACGCCGTTATTGCGAGCGATAGGTCCGCGAACGCAGGAGACGAAGTCATACCGACAATCGCGCCGTGACCGCGGAGCCCTACCGACGATCGCGCCGTGACCGCGAGTCATACCGACGATCGCGCCGTGACCGCGAGTCATGACGACGATCGCGCCGTGACCGCGGAGTCATGCTGACGATCGAGCCGTGATCGCGAGTCATACCGACGATCGCGCCGTGACCGCAAGTCATACCGACGATCATGCCGTGACCGCGAGTCATGACGACGATCGCGCCGTGACCGCGGAGTCATGCTGACGATCGAGCCGTGATCGCGAGTCATACCGACGATCGCGCCGTGACCGCGAGTCATACCGACGATCGCGCCGTGACCGCGGAGTCATGCTGACGATCGAGCCGTGATCGCGAGTCATACCGACGATCGCGCAGTGACCGCAAGTCATACCGACGATCATGCCGTGACCGCGAGTCATGACGACGATCGCGCCGTGACCGCGGAGTCATGCTGACGATCGAGCCGTGATCGCGAATCATACCGACGATCGCGCCGTGACCGCGAGTCATACCGACGATAACCCCGTGACCGCGGAGTCATACCGACGATCGCGCCGTGACCGCGAATCATACCGACGATCGCGCTGTGACCGCGAGTCATACCGACGATCGCGCCGTGACCACGAGTCATGACGACGATCGCGCCGTGATCGCGGAGTCATGCTGACGATCGAGCCGTGTTCGCGAGTCATGCTGACGATCGAGCCGTGATCGCGAGTCATACCGACGATCGCGCCGTGACCGCGAGTCATACCGACGATAACCCCGTGACCGCGGAGTCATACCGACGATCGCGCCGTGACCGCGAATCATACCGACGATCGCGCTGTGACCGCGAGTCATACCGACGATCGCGCCGTGATCGCGGAGTCATGCTGACGATCGAGCCGTGTTCGCGAGTCATACCGACGATCATGCCGTGACCGCGAGTCACCGCGAGTCATGACGACGATCGCGCCGTGACCGCGGAGTCATGCTGACGATCGAGCCGTGTTCGCGAGTCATACCGACGATAATGCCGTGACCGCGAGTCATACCGACGATAACCCCGTGACCGCGGAGTCATACCGACGATCGCGCCGTGACCGCGGAGACCTACCGACGATCGCGCCGTGACCGCGAGTCATGACGACGATCGCGTCGTGACCGCGAGTCATACCGACGATCGCGCCGTGATCGCGAGTCATGACGACGATCTCGCCGTGACCGTGAGTCATACAGACGATCACCCCGTGACCCGCGAGTCACAAGTTACTATAGGTACCTGTAAATTGTTACCCATTTTTTGGTTTTTATAGATCAGTGCCACAAATGGTAAAAATTGATTTTGTATGCCTTTTTTTGGTAACTGCAATACAGTACTTTCTTTTTATGCACAGAAAAAAATCCCGTCCCGTCCCGTCCCGAAAATCGGGAAGGAAATAAAAATCCCGTCCCGTCCCGTCCCGAACTAAAAATTCAATCCCGTCCATCCCTACTTGATAGTAATCTAAATTTGGTTAATTGAGTAGGCCTATTATATTATTATTACGGCGGTAAACTTTGGTAACGTCGTACAGTTCAATGTTTGGATTTAACCTAACCGAAAAACGTAAAAAAAAAAAAATAGTTTAGGAAGCGCTTATAAGGAGGAAATTAAAAAAAAACTGTAAATTTAAAACTCCCATGTTATTCTCATGGAGAATAAATTGTGTAACTAGTGTGTGAAGTGGCACTTTGCTGCACACGAGATAAATGTTTACGCACAAGCCGTAGGCGAGTTTGGAAAGTTTCTCGAGTGCAGCAAAGGTAGTTTGCACTCGTGTTACACATTATATTTTTCCTACAGTTACTATAAAGCACATAAATCATTTAATAATTAGTCTATCAAACACTGTAAAAAAAACTGTTTACATAACTGACTGTTTGTATCAAATTTTTTCTGAGTATTTTGCTAAAATCATGTGTTACTTTACTGAACATCCTTCATATTTATTGGGAACATCAAAATGTTTTAGAGAGTTTCTAAGGTTGAATAACTTTGCTTCACTAAAAAACCCATGGTAATATGGTATGTATTTTAAGTTTGCCAGTTTGCAAATGTTTTTATTAGATTACTCGTTGACCAGAGATTAAAACCGCTAAGTTTAACAATAATTATTATTATAAAACAGCTTTGTAAAATTTGGGTTTTTCAAGAGCAGAAAAGTGGATTATAGTACGGTACAAGTTTGTTTGGTAGTTTGCATTTTGCACAAGTTCAATAGACACAGTTTCTATAAATGAATGGAATCTATTTCAAATCAAATATTAAACTAATTTATATATATCTAACATTCAACTGAATAACCAAGCAGACTTACTGATCTGCTGCAACAAGCTGCGTTCCTGTCTTTCCCATGCTGCCTGGTTCTGAGAGTTCTGTGCAGTGAGTGTGTGTATCTGCCGCACCAGTGGCTGCGTGGCTGCACTCACACTCTGCGCGACCTCCTCAGCCGCAGCCCCTGCAGTCTCCAGCCTGCGTAGCAACTCTGTGTGTTGTGTGCGCAACTCACGCACCTCTCTACCCAACAATTACACGTGTTAGTTATTAATATAGGATTCTACAATTAATAGACAAGTAATTTAATTAAGACATATATTTGAGACTTCAAAAATATGGATATACAGCAGGTAACAACTAGATACTGGTTTTGTGTGCAGACCATACTGAGTTTGTCTTTTAAATATAAACCAAAACTTAAAGTTGGTTGAAAAAAACGTTTAAAAAATATTACATCATTTGATTAAGTAAACTATTTATTACAGAAAGCAAGACCAGTCAGTTAACTCTATTTGAGTTCTTTGAATGGGAAGCATATATTTCACAACTGTGAGGTTACAAGAAACAATGAATAACTCCAATAAGGAATTAACAAACTGTGAGTGTTGTTAGCTTTATGGCAAGCATCTTGCAGTTTAAGTGCAATCCCAGGCATGTCCACAACTAGAGGACTGATTTTCCTTCTTTTACATCAGTTTAGATTGGCATAAACACTAACAACAAAACAAAACAAATAATTGCAACTCACCAAGATTCATTAAGCTAAACCATCCTCGGAATTTAAACTGTAATGTATAAAATATTTGTTTGTGTTTAAAAAAAAAACCTCCTGGTTTATTTAGTTTTATGTGCCTTTTTACAGTGTTATGTATGAACTATCTAGTGAATCCAACGCTTCTGCCCAATAACTTTCTCAGGTGATTTATCGCTCAACTCCACCCCTTGAGAAATATTTGTATTTCATTCAAGCTTTGGAGAGTTCGGTATTGTGAGAGCCAAACTCACTTGTCATGCAGCTCCAGTTGCTGGTCCAGTCTGTCTCTCAGTGATGTCACCTCAGCCTCCAAGCTGTCTCTCTGCTCAGCCACCTCCCCCCACTCCCCCTCTAGCCTCCTTCTCACCTCCGCCTCTGCCTCTGACTTGGCCTCCTTCAAGGACAACTGCAGCTGTGTCACTCTGTCCTTGCTGTCTGTCAACTCCCTGCAAACACACGGTATACTGTAACTTGGAGTGGCCAAGGAGATAAGGTAGGTATACAGCATTGTAAAAGAAACAGGCTTACCTGTATGGTCTGGATGGAAAATAGTCTGCTCTGGCACAAGAAACTTAAAAATTGTCTTCAGCTGTTCTATAAGGATAAGAAATCTACTAAGGGAGTATGTTTTATCTATGGTTTCGACAAATCATGCATTGTAAGAAGCCAACATGATCACCATTAACTCTTTGGATCAGCATGTTAACATAAAGAATCCTATATATTAAATAGGCAAGCATGTTTTCTTAAAACCTTTTTTTCTCAGCTCATGTGCATCACAGGGAAAATGTACGCACACTGTTAGAAAGATATTTGCCTGTAGATGTGTAGAATCCCTTTATAAATTAAAATAGGTTCAATAATAAGCAGAATAAACTAATTAAAAATTTAAAATAAATTAACATGGGCCTTATGGGTTGCTATGCTGGTGACAAAATAACAATGAAATATAAACAGAAAACCAAAACAAATGGAATAAATTCCAATCACATATTTTATTTACAGCATGGGGTGAAAATCGAGAAGTTTCCACAATACATATTTTTGGTTGAGTTTTCGACCACGGAGCAACCTCTAGTTTGTTGTATTCCGTTTCATTAATTAAGTTTGGGCTATCATAGCTCTTCAATCCCTCTCCCACATTACATCACAAATTGAGAACCTAAAATAAAATGTAACGGATTCCATTCCATAGCTTACATAATCCTTAGCTATCAAAACAAATAAACTAACCGGTCATTATAACCAATTAAATGGGTTTTTACAAACTTTTTTCTTACAAAACAGGCAAAAACCCTTCCAGAGTAAAATAAATGTAAAAAACTTGTCTACATACTTTTGCAGAGACACGATGGTTGAAGTAAGATTTTCTACTTGGGACTGTAGCTGAGTCAGCTGATTCTCTAATTGATTGTTGGTCCTCGTCAGCTGATGCACAGCTTCTATCTGTGACCGCTCTACATCCTGCTTGGCTGACAACGCCTTCTTTGTTCTGTCCACTTCTTGTGTACATTCTTCTAATTGTTCCCTGTAAAAGCCTGACTGTTAGAATGTTAAGAGTTGTTCTGGCTGTTGGGTACTGAAGTAGACTGCATTGTGGGAACCAAGCACGAGGAGGGTAGAAGTTTCTATTCAGTTGATAACATGTGATAATTTGCTTGCAATAAGTTGTCTTTTCAGTTTGGGTTGGTGAAAAAGTTGGTAGATTGGACACAAACAACTAATTATTGACCTCAGCACGCTCTCCCTTTGCTTCAATTTAACTATGATTTTATTTTAAAACTAGCAAGTTGTCACAGTTTTAACATGGTGAATGGGATGTCTAATTTTATCATGGTCAAAGGTTTTAGTCTTTAAATGTTTATTCTTGTCATGATGGGATTTACTACCAAAACTGAAGTTTCCTATGATCTGGGACCACATTTAAATATAAATCCTTATTTATCTTATCTTATCTTACTTCTTACTAATATTATAAATGTGAAAGTTTGTGTGTTTGTTTGTTTGTGTGTTTGAAGTTCAATCACGCATAAACCACTGGACGGATTGGGCTGAAATTTGGTATGATGATAGCTTACATTCCCGATTAACATATAGGCAAATTCTTATCTCAAAAATCCTTTTGGGCTCCGCCCCAGTGGCTCTGTAATTCCCCATGTTAACCTTATGAGTACACAGCTGACAAAATTCTTTAATTACCTTTAAATATGATTAAAGGTAGTTAAAGGTAATTAAAGAATTTAGTCAGCTGTTTCAACTAAAAAAGTTGGTTATATGATATGGAAAAGCATTAAAAAGTTATAAGATTTACCAACAGGGTGCAGCACTATATTTTTTTGCATTTATGAAAACAGCTAATTTGAACTAAGCACCAACAAAAAACTGTGATTCGCAATGAAAACTGTCAAAGTAGGATTGTTTACAGTTATGTTTATGTTTTTCATTTCATGAATAATTTGTGATATTTTGCGAATTGTTGATAATAGATTTTTCTCAATTGTTTAGGTGAAGTGGTAGAACATTATGGCTATGGTAGATGTGTACTAGATGGGGTAGATGTGTATAGAATACTGTAAATTTAAAAAAGCAAATTTTATCAAACTGTGTCCTCCCTTATTGCAAACGCAAAGCTTGAGTATAACTGCAATAAGCATTTTATACTTATATTCCAACCCCGTACGAAGGACGGGTACTCTGCTAGTAAGTTCATATATAGTTAGTATAACTGTTTATTTGAGACCATTTAAATATAAATCCTTATTTATAAGTTCATATATGGTTTTATTACTGTATTTGCAAAACAACAATTACCGATTACAATTTTAGATTGCAACAAGGAATAATTTTAATTTTAAGTTTTTGCTTCGGTTCCAGACACTTCCAGACACTCCAGACACTTCTTGTTGTTTTCTGTTTGTTTTTGGGCATCACTAAAAGCAGCTGAAAGAGCTTAAAATAATGTAAAATTAACCTAGATTTAACCATTTAAAAGCACTCAGTCTCTTACTTCAAGGAGCTGATAGTCTTCTGATTGTCCCGCTCAGTGGCTCGTAGTTTCTTGATGATGTTGTTGAGTGCCAGCTGTTGTTTGCTGAGTTTCTCTCCCTCGGCACGTAAGTCTGAGATCACCTGGTCCTTCTCTGCTTCTTCCTCAGCAACTGCGGCTGCCGCACGGGCTTGCTGTGGGATATAAGGAGAAGTTAATTTAAAATGCAAACAAAACCAACAAAAAATGGAAAGCCAACAAAACCATTCTCATAACACGAGATTTAAAAATTTAATCAAACCGGTTCAACATAGGCTTCAATTGTTCCACCTCTCCCCTCAATATATGGGACCACAAATTTACAACAAATTACCCACATTCATTAAAAACACAGAGTCTGTAGCTAGCTTTAAAAAAACTTTGAAAAAATGGTTATTGGAGAAGGCTTTTTACAGTGTTGAGGAATTCTTATCAGAGCAAAAATAGATTTAAATTTTCTTATTTTTAATTTTAGTCTACTTTTAGTAATAATTAAGACTTAAGGACAAATCACCTGTCAATTAACTTGATGTAATGTGATGATTGATAATAAATAAAATAAATAAATAAATGTTTAACAGGTTTTAAGAGCATCGAGGGGGCCCGTGCACAGATTGCATATTTTAATTAACCTAATGAAAATCCCAATCCTACTCTCACATCTAATCCCATGCACTTTATGTTACTTACAAACAATACATCTCCCTACTACTGATGAAAAAACTCAATTCTATGATCATACCTCAAGCTGTTTCCGTAGAAGTTCCTTGTCACGTATCGCTTGCTGGAACTTCCGCTCCAAGGCTGCCAACCTTTGAGTAAACTCTTCACTCAACTCGCTTACATCTTGTTTCTGTAGACCGCTTTCAAGCTGACTGTAAAAATTGTTACTAATATGTTGTCACGTCAAGTATAGCAATAGCAATAATTTGCCGATTTAAGAAATTATGGTCTTATGGTTTTCATTGAATTTTATAGCACTTTTAAAATGACTAGGGAAGCCTGTGGTTAATTTGGAATGTGATTAGGGTTGATAGTAAATACTAGCTAGTAAATACTAGGAGTTGAGTAGATAAATATTTTTAATAAAGCTGTGTTTTTCAATCATCCATTTCAATGATTTGTTTTCAATAATTTCAGTAAAACTCTTCAACAAAAACTACAGTTTTAAACAAGTTTTTACTTAGTTTTTTTAAGTTCAGCCGAAGTAACGAGACAGCTAATTCAATAAATTTACACAAAATACAGTAGAGTCTCAATTATCCAATCTAAATCGGACGTGACTAGGTCAAATAACAAAAAAATTGAATAAAATGGAAAAAAAACTATATTCGAGCTGGCGCTGTAACCGCGGGACGAGTTGAGGATCGTGCTGCGAGCGTTGGACATGTTGACAATTGTGTCGTAATAGCGGAAGATGGCGCCGTGACCACAAGCCATGTTGAAGATAGCGCCGTGACTGTAGAATATGTTGATGATTGTGCCACAAGCGTGGAACATATTGACAAGTGTGCCCTGATCGCGGATAATGTTAAATATGGTGCCCATGACTGTGAGACGTGTTGACAATGGCACCGTTATCACAGGATGTGTTGACCATCGCGCCACAAGCGTGGGGCATGTTGAGGGTGGTACCGTGATCGCAGAATATGTTCAAGATGAGGACGTGACTGATGATTGTCCAGGAAGGTTGGATAATCGAGACTACTGTAACATGAATATAAAATAAAGAAATTGCTTTAAAATCTTATACTCAGATTGCAGTGAATCAAGTTTCGATAATGGTGAATACAAATTATGAACGTAAGGTGTAATTATTGTTAAAAATACAAATGACTCATACATTTTAAATTACATATTTCATTTCAATAAAATATTTTTTATTTCTATTTTCTAGTAACTTGGCCAAATAACCAAATAAGTAGTTATGTACCTACATAAATGAATTACCCCAGCATTTACAAGTGATATTTGCTTCTAACCATAAAAGATGAAACATTATTAACTTAAACCATGCAACTTACCGCCTGAGGTCACCGTTTGTTTCTTGAAGGTCTGAGTTTAATCTGCTGAGATCTATCAACTTGGCCTCCCTCACTTCCAAGATTTCCGTCATTTCTGAAATACGCTGAAAGGAAAAATAAATAAATGAGTTAAGAACGTCAAACTGTATGTATTTTGAGAGACAATAATTTGTAAATATCTAAGTTATAAACTATAATCTTAATATTTTAAAACTCTCACAAAAAATTCTTGAAAACTCTGATGTTTTTTAACACATTCACTACCGGGTGTCTGGAGACCTTACGTACAGTGGAGAGCGACAGCTGGTAGTGAATCTGTTAAGCAAATACAAGATTTTTAATGACCAAAGCAAAACTGTAAACAACTTTTGGAAAAGAGTACGTACTAAACTAAACACTACATTTTATAGTATCAGTTCTTGGAATATCACCTTGTGTAGTTTATCAACTTCTGAACCATCATCAGAACCTCCACTAGAGGCCTCGGATAATTCTCTTTGATGTCCTAAAACACAAATGAATTTGTATATAAATCATCACTCTCAATAAGCAAGATAGTATTGCAAGTAATTAATCAAATAAAAATATAACACTCAAAACAGGCACAATATAAATGTCGATGGCACAGTTATAATTATTAATATAATTAGTAGTGGTCCTCCGCCTACTTTTTGTTTCAAACTCTTTTTATTCCAACATCTGATAAAGAGAAAAATAATGTAACAATATCTCACTTGCAATTATACTTGTGAGCTTGAAAACTGTGCCTGGCCTGAGAGCAACTTAGAAAACGAGCTTAGAACTGTTGTGCTGGGGTGTTGGGTGTTGGGTGTACCATTATTGGCAGAGCTAATGAGAAGTTCACCTGCTTTGAAAAGATTTGGTGGGAAGGCCCCCCTAGTATAAGCGGCTAATGGTTCGGATAGGTTTGATTATTTGAGAGTGTACAAATTATCACAGGGTGCACCTACTTAAGCAAATGCCCACTTTTTACTTATCATTAGCAAATGTGTTTGACTGTAGTAAGTACACTAGGAAAATTTAATTTTGTTGTATACAAATTACATTTAGGGGTAAAATATTAGTTACAGTAAGCATGTATCTAAAGATCTAAGGCAGTCATTAACCTCTCGATTTGAAAGGGTTAAAACTAGGATGGAGTACAAAATGTTTACCATCCATACTGGATAAAGTACTGATATAAAACCACAGTAGGTATATTCAAATTTTGAAATGTTTGCTCAATAGAACAATAAACATTTTACCTTTGACTTTGGCTGCAAAAACTTTACTGAGAGAATGTTCAGGATGTGATGTCCCAGCTACAAGGCTCATCTTAGAACGAGAGCTAAGTCTGGCGGGGCTCTGCCTGGAAGCTGCACTGCTACTGTCACCGTTGGGGGTCGGACTGTAAATATTAACAAACGTTTTTTCAGGAATCCCATATTTTAACAAACCACTTTCTTTCAACAAGTAAGAGAAAATGGCAAGTTTTTGTGAACATTTTATTACTGTAGGATAATACTGAAGAACTATAATTCTTAAATAATTTAAATCGGAGAATTTAGTTCCCAATAATGAATTGTAACATTAAATCTCTAACATGGGTTAACACTAGCATGTGTAATTGGTGCAGTTTTTTTAAGTACAATGCTGCTTGACATTTTATCTTACCTTGAGATGATTTCGATATCCGAGGAGGTTGTAGTTTCCAGCTCGTCGCCAGAAGTGTGTCCACTGGAGCCAATTTTGATCATGTCTGACCGGCTAGAGAGAATATCCAGACATTAATAATGAACATTAACCGGTACACACATTTTTTTATTAAGCCTAAAAAATTTAAAACTGCTTGTCTAAATACATCATAAAGTAAAAATTGCATTAAAAAAAAAGATTTGCTCAATTGTAGCATTATGTAAAATCACTTATGTATAAAAGCTCAACGCTGCAGTCTCTCCAGACTGCTTCGAACTGGAGTAAACAATAGCAGTATTTCTCAAACAAAAAACTAAGACTATTCTCTGTGAGGAGGTTGCTCAGTCATTGCGTCTGCCAGTAGGTTGGTGAGATAGGAGGTTGATGTAGATGTACCTAGAGTTGTCTCCTCCCCACTACTGGCCATCAGTGTGCCTTCCTCACACCTAGACACTACAGTTTTCACTTACCTCTCAGATGATATAGGAGAGTGTTCTCTGTGAGGAGGTTGCTCAGTCATTGCGTCTGCCAGTAGGTTGGTGAGATAGGAGGTTGATGTAGATGTACCTAGAGTTGTCTCCTCCCCACTACTGGCCATCAGTGTGCCTTCCTCACACCTAGACACTACAGTTTTCACTTACCTCTCAGATGAAATAGGAGAATGTTCTCTGTGAGGAGGTTGCTCAGTCATTGCGTCTGCCAGTAGGTTGGTGAGATAGGAGGTTGATGTAGATGTACCTAGAGTTGTCTCCTCCCCACTACTGGCCATCAGTGTACCTTCCTCACAGCTAGACACTACAGTTTTCACTTACTTCTCAGATGATATAGGAGAATGTTCTCTGTGAGGAGGTTGCTCAGTCATTGCGTCTGCCAGTAGGTTGGTGAGATAGGAGGTTGATGTAGATGTACCTAGAGTTGTCTCCTCCCCACTACTGGCCATCAGTGTACCTTCCTCATGGCTAGACACTACAGTTTTGACTTACCTCTCAGATGATATAGGAGAGTGTTCTCTGTGAGGAGGTTGCTCAGTCATTGCGTCTGCCAGTAGGTTGGTGAGATAGGAGGTTGATGTAGATGTACCTAGAGTTGTCTCCTCCCCACTACTGGCCATCAGTGTACCTTCCCCACAGCTAGACACTACAGTTTTCACTTACCTCTCAGATGATATAGGAGAATGTTCTCTGTGAGGAGGTTGCTCAGTCATTGCGTCTGCCAGTAGGTTGGTGAGATAGGAGGTTGATGTAGATGTACCTAGAGTTGTCTCCTCCCCACTACTGGCCATCAGTGTGCCTTCCTCACACCTAGACACTACAGTTTTCACTTACCTCTCAGATGATATAGGAGAGTGTTCTCTGTGAGGAGGTTGCTCAGTCATTGCGTCTGCCAGTAGGTTGGTGAGATAGGAGGTTGATGTAGATGTACCTAGAGTTGTCTCCTCCCCACTACTGGCCATCAGTGTGCCTTCCTCACACCTAGACACTACAGTTTTCACTTACCTCTCAGATGATATAGGAGAGTGTTCTCTGTGAGGAGGTTGCTCAGTCATTGCGTCTGCCAGTAGGTTGGTGAGATAGGAGGTTGATGTAGATGTACCTAGAGTTGTCTCCTCCCCACTACTGGCCATCAGTGTGCCTTCCTCACACCTAGACACTACAGTTTTCACTTACCTCTCAGATGAGATAGGAGAATGTTCTCTGTGAGGAGGTTGCTCAGTCATTGCGTCTGCCAGTAGGTTGGTGAGATAGGAGGTTGATGTAGATGTACCTAGAGTTGTCTCCTCCCCACTACTGGCCATCAGTGTACCTTCCTCACAGCTAGACACTACAGTTTTCACTTACCTCTCAGATGATATAGGAGAGTGTTCTCTGTGAGGAGGTTGCTCAGTCATTGCGTCTGCCAGTAGGTTGGTGAGATAGGAGGTTGATGTAGATGTACCTAGAGTTGTCTCCTCCCCACTACTGGCCATCAGTGTACCTTCCTCACAGCTAGACACCCCGGTTTCACACTCACTGCCTACACTCTACAATCAAAGAGATCAGGTCACATTAAAAGGTTTAAATTTCGGAGTTCTTGGTAAACCTATCTGGTTGGGTTGGAAACTAGTTTAACTTCACATGAATAGTACTTTTATTTATGCAAAGAACAAATGTCTACATTCAAAATTTAATGCATGTTCTATCACATACCCAGCCAAATCTATTTTATGGAACTATATTTCATAACTATATTACAGCAGAATCCCTCTTGTTCGACTTCAGTTGGGGTCGGCTGCTGAAAATTACGGCCGGTCTCAGGGAGATGAGTTATTTATAATTTCATATGTTTATGGTTTTTTACTGTACAGTACCGGTATAAGATTGTTTATGGGGGTGAATGTTGAGTAAATGTGAGTTCTGTATGCGGGTATACTGTTAGAAAGATGCATTCTAAAATGAGTGGAATACGTAAACATAAGTTTGTGGCAATGGAACAAAGACTCAGCATTCTAGAGCATCTTGATGGGGCGCAAATTTGTCCAGTATTGTAAAAACACATCAATAAGTGGAAAAACAAGACAATTCAAGAAAAATATGTCAAAAGCTTAATTTTGGTAAGTAATGTTGTACAAAAATATTAAAAATAATGTTGTTTGTTGATTTGAAAGTGTTAGTCATTAATTTATTAGGATTATTTTAACCTTTGATAATACATTCGGTTAGTCTGGCCATTTTGTAGTTTGGCAGGTAGTCCAGTCCTAAAGTGGCCAAACTAGAGGGATTCTACTACAAGTTTAATCTGCCGTTTAACTTAGAGCAGCCAATCCTAGTTTAGGCCTATTTAGAAGAAACTTACATCTCGAGGAGGCTCTGTAAAGGAAGTGTCCAGAGACGATGTTGATTTGAGCATCAAGTCTCTCGATGTTGACGATGTGGACATTAAATCCCGTGATGTTGTTGAAGCAGACATCAAATCTCGCGATGTTGACGAAGCTTGGGGAAGATCCAGAACTGAATGACAGAAACATAGGTGGATTAAACATCAATTCTAAACACATTAATGAAGATAACATTGATAGGTACTTTCCTGTTAAAGGGAACATTCATTATTATCGATGATTTTTTTCTCGATATATCGATATTAACAAATTGAAACATATCAGCTGACAATGACGAAAAATATTGTTCAGTATCAACAAACATTAATGAAATGAAACTGTTCTAAAATAAATAACCTAACATAACTAACCAAACTTGCTGTAACATTTAAAAATTCCGCGTTTAAAACTTGCCTTTTATATTCAACCCAAACGGTTATGTTTAAATGGTACAGCAAGTATGGTTGGTTATGTTAGGTTAGCTTAGAACAGTTTCATTTCTTGTTGTCAATTTGTAATGGATCGGAAAACCAAAACATCGATATATCGAGAAAAAAATCATCGATAATAATGAATGTTCCCTTTAACAGGAAAGTACCCATTGATATATATTTTAAGTCAACCAATATTTTTAATCTTCCACAAGAATACTTTTGTTTTGTTTTGTTTCGTTTTTAAATACTAAAGACACATTTCTTCTCATCCTACCTTTATTTACTTACATCTTAACCACTTTCTGTGTATTTGGCTATATTTCCAGAGGGTGTGCGGCTGGGAAATAATAACTTTAGGATACTGGGTAAGATGGAACAGTATTTCATCACTAGGGCCTAAAGTGACTCTTTTTGACCCGAGGTCAAGTTTTACGATCAGGGCGAAGCCAAGGTCGGAAAATGAGCGAGGGTTAAAAAGACACTTTTTGCCCGTGTGGTGAACTTTATTTTTTTGCATCAATTAACAAACTAAGGTAGAAAACGAAATAATTTTTATGTAGAGATAACCTCTTAAAACGACTTCCAGCTTGTTTTCAATTCTGATAATGCAAATAAGCAGCTGTTTAGTAAGCGATTCAATCATTTTGTCTATTACAATTGTGTTACTGGACATTATACCATCGATATGTCGAACAATCAAAAACAATAGGTAACCACCTTACCTAATAAATCAAACGATAAATAATTTTGATTGATATGATTGCCACAATTGGAATTTACAACAGTTTACAAAAGTTGATTTTTACTCCCTAGAGAGTAAAATGCTACTTTAGACCCGCAACGTATGCATTAAAAATGGCTGTTTTTGCTTCAGAATGGCAAAAAAGTGTTTTTGTATTAGAGTTTTACTAAAAGAGCTGACAGAAATGAATTTTACTAAACTAAAATCTTTTAAATTCAAAATTGTGTTCTTCTTACAATCCAAATAGGTTCTCCAGGAGCATAAACATTTCAATTGCACATCTTAAAAATGTTTCCAGCTAAGCCTACTTCATCATAAATGTAAATAATTTGCATCCCTATAATTCTACGAGATATTTAATGGTTTTTCTAAGAAGTAACCAACAATCACCTGTTCCCGCTGTTAGAGTTTCCGAGGCAGAGGTGTAACTGTCCTCGGCCACGCTTGGTTCCGAGTCATCCACTAGTTCAGGAGGACCTTCCCCTTCCGCTATGGGTGATATGCTGTCACTCGAATACCTATAAAGAAAATATTAAATAGAAAATAGACTGAATAGATTTACTTAGCTCAAAACAAAAACACAATAATCACTTTTCATCACTCCGTAACGAAAGTAACTATTTTCGATAACAGCTGACATCAATGAAAGTAGCCGTTTCCCAAGCTCTAATTTAGGGCGAGGAAAAATCGATCAGCTGATTTTCCCTCGCTCTAAATTTACTTTCGTCGCTCTCAATTAGTTCTCCATTTATTCACTACGCGCGCTAGTGTTTTGTTACAGTTTAATTTAATGATTTGAATCAGCTGTTTTTATTGTTTGACAATCTAAATGTAAACATAAACAGGCATAAGCTTGTTTTGCTGTGTTTTTAGCTTAGTGCGTATTTAAAAGCGGCCAAAATATGTCTATTATTTCGGACGATTTATCGAAGAAAGCTTTAGAGATAACCAAAAACCTCCTTCCAGAGAAATCGAGAGAGAGGTATAATGAGGAGTTCAGGAAGTTTATGGACTGGTGCCAAGGACACAATGTTTTACCAAAGAATGTAAGTGACGAAGTTTTATTAGTATATTTATCTGAGAAATCTAAAAGCATGAAACCAACAACGTTGTGGAGTAAATTTTCTATGATAAAGAGTGGTTTGAAATTAAAAGAAAATGTGGATGTATCCAAATTTAACAAATCTCTAGCATTTCTTAAACGTCAATCAGTGGGTTATCAACCTACAAAAGCTAAGGTTTTTACTGAAGACGAAATTCAAAGATTCATGGTTAACGCTCCTGACAATGAATGGCTATTGAGCAAAGTCATCCTAACGCTCGGTATTTATGGAGCTTGTCGAAACCACGATCTTATAAATTTAAAAGTAGAAGATATTACAGACAATGGCAGTTTTTTTGTCGTGTTTCTCAACGATGGCAAAACACACATTAAACGCAGTTTTACCATAACCAATGACAACTGTCCATATAGACCATGTGATTTGATTCGCAAATATTTGTTATTGCGCCCCAGACAAATGAAAAGTAACCGATTTTTAATTGGTTACAGGAAGGGTAAATGCGTGGGACAAAATGTAGGGGGTCACACAATCAGTTCAATCCCAAAAAAGGTAGCAGAATACCTTAAATTAGACGAACCGGAGCGCTATACTGGACACGCCCTCAGGCGTACCTCAGCCACCATGCTAGTTGAGGGAGGAGGGGATTTACTTGCCCTTAAATCACACGGAGGTTGGAAATCCTCTAATGTCGCAGAGAGTTACATAGAAAATTCCATTGGAAGAAAATTACAACTGTCAAGAAAACTGTTTAAAAATCCGCATGCAATGAGTTCAACAGCTGCTGAGAATACAAACAGAAATGTTGTAGAAAAATCACATTCAGGAAGCCAAATAGATTTTTTTGACATTGATCATGTGTTTAACAACTCAGAAGATGAAGAATGTCCTCAGAGAAAAGTAAGAAAAGTTGATGAAACAAACACGACCACTACAAACGTTTCAACGATTCAAGAACTTCAGAAAAAACTTTTAAACGAAGGAGTGAATGTCTCCAACAATGAAAACTGTACAATAAACATAACCATAAACTTCTAATTTTTTGATTGTGAAGTAGGTTCCCTTTAGATTTTTTTTATGTTTAAAAAAAGATTAATCGAGAAATATACAAAGGTTTCCTTTTAGAAGATTTTATTTTGATGTTTAAAATAAATAATTTAGAAATAAACTAGTTGTAATATTACTGAGGTCTGTTATTCTGTGTTTGTGTATTTTTGCGTCGTGATGAAAAGTATCGTTCATAACTCGTACCGAAAGTTATTTTCCGGCTCTTGCTCCATTATTCCCGTCCTCGGCTTCGCCTCGTACGTGAAAATAGCTCTCACATACTCGGCTTCGCCTCGCATGTGAAATTGGATTTTCCTGTGTTCGGCTTCGCCTCACACAAAAACTTGAGCGCGCTCCGGAAAATGCTACTTTCGGTCCTAGTAATGAAATATACTATTATTTTCTAATTATAACAACAAAGGACTTCTAAAATATTATTAACAGATATTGTTGTAATTCAAAATTGAATTAATCTGAAATAGAACATACTGAACACCATTATATTTTTATATAATAGTATAGATAAATGTTGGCTAACTATTTTAGTTTGAATTTATTAAAGTAGGAGTTTATTTCATGGTGTCAGGTGAATAAAAATGGAGTGCAGATTTCCTGGAAAGCTACCGGATAAAAGTGATAGTCTGCCATAAATTTTGGCTAACTATTTTAGTTTGAATTTATTAAAGTAGGAGTTTATTACAACAACTTGACTTTGCAACTTGAGTTGCATTTAACTGGGGCAATTATTAAATTTTCGATATAAAAATAGCTTGTGGCTTATATAAATTTACTAAAACAAAATATAGTAATTAAAAGAAGAGATTATATTATAAATCATTGAAACCCTTTTGTTTTAAGAAACAACAACAGTAAATTAATTTTAAAACATAAAGAAGAAGTCCGCTGATCATAATATGATGGCAATTAAAAATTAAATACAGTAGGGACAGTAAGTAGTAGATTCATATTAGGATTCATGTTAGTGTAAAACTATACAGAGTGATTGATATAAGTGTGCCAGCCGTTTTATTCGAAAACTATAAGAGATATCAAAAAAAGTTAAATGGTAAGTCCCTTGGATTTTTTATTAAAAAAGTTATAGTCAAGTCAAAAAAATTATTTTAGCCGCCATTTTTCCAATATGGCCGCCAACTTTGATTTTTCTTATAGAACACCCTGTATTTTATGATGTATTCTGGTAGAAAAAGTAATTTTAAGACGATTTTATTCTTGTGATTTTTTTCATAAACCTAACCGTTTCAAAGATAATAATGGTTTAAGTTGTAAAATTTTTAATGGTTTTTGAACAAAACAGCTGGCATGCTTGCTTAGGCCTTTATCAAAACTCTTTCTCATGCAGAAATTTCAAAACTTTAACCATTATTATCTTTGAAACGGTTAGGTTCATGAAAAAAATCACAAGAATAAAATCGTCTTAAAATTACTTTTTCTACCAGAATACATCATAAAATACAGGGTGTTCTTTAAGAAAAATCAAAGTTGGCGGCCATATTGGAAAAATGGCGGCTAAAATAATTTTTTTGACTTGACTACAATTTTTTTAATAAAAAATCCAAGGCACTTACCATTTAACTTTTTTTGATATCTCTTATAGTTTTCGAATAAAACGGCTTTTCACATATACGGCATTTCACAAGCTTTCCAGTTCCAACCATTTGCTACACTATTGAAGTTTGGATATGCTTTTGTTTGTTTTAGTGGTTTGAAAACTAGAAAACAAAGAACTTTTTTACTGTTTTTATTGTTCAAACAGAAACATAAATACAAGTTTTGCTTAATACATGCAGACTAATCTATGTTTAAAATGTTAAAAACACCATGTTTTGGAGTCTTCAAACCACTAAAGCGTACAAGCAGATCTAAAACTCAATAGAGTAGCATATGGTTCGAAATCTTGTAAACTGGCACAGTTTTTAACATATTTTGCTACATTCTTGTATACAGAGTGTAGAAAAATGCAATAGACTATTTTTTTTTTTAATTTCTATCACAGAGCTTGTGTTATATTTATTTTATTCTAAATTAAATGAGAAAAATAAAATATATTGTTATTGTTATATAGTATTTATTTCTTAGATGACTACTAAACTTTATAAAAAAATATATGAAAACCAAAACGATGTTAGCAACCATAGACAACCATAGACGAAAACGAACAAGCAAAAAAAACACAGGGCAAAAGAAATAGTTTGCAAAACAGCCATTGTTATTGGTTGTCATGAAGTCCAGAATCTGCTAAACACGTTTGTATGCATTGTTGCTGGGATCTTTCGATAGTACAGGATTATATCGAACGAAACAGAAAACCTGCAATGTCGCCGTAAATATAGCGACTGACACTTGTGGCAAAAACAAAGTCGCTATAATTACAGCGAATGACCCTAAGAGGGTGTAACTTGGATTTGCATGTATACAAGTATCTCATAGGTCTGTGCATGAAACGTAGGCAAAGCAAGGGGTGAGCCTGTACAGTACAAGAATAACTGATAGCCTACTAATAAATTCAACGTGGTGGTATCAGGACATGAAACATTGCTGGCTTGGTTTCACTGTTCATTGTGCTACTAACTGAGCCACCCAATCACCCCTTGCACTAGTCACACTCAATAAACAAACAACCTATAAAGGTTAAAGCTGCTAGTACTTAAACCTGATCTTTTAGTCAACTTTAGCCACATCCTGACCAAACGTAATCCATGCAAACAAACACACCATCTTAAATAACATTGTATTAGCCTAACACAAACAAAATATGTGAAACTAAAAACTGTTTCCAAAAGGACTTTACCTGTGTTCACTAGCAGTAGACCCGAGAACTTCAACACTGCTGGGAGACGTAAGTACTTCAACAGACTCAAAGCTGCCCGACTGCCGCAGTCTAACGACGGACGAGGAGGTGGAGAGGGAATGTTGAGGGTCAGAATCAGGCGTACAACTGCCGAGTACTTCACAGCTGGAACTCGACCTACAGAGGGAAATATGCAAGAAATTCATCAAAGACTATAAACAAGTGTTGTTTGCAAAACATTTGTCTTGCTAAAATGTCTGGGTAGGTAGTAGCTGTTTTGGTTTGTAGTAGTATAAATTACTTGTCAGCTTAAACATTGTTCAAGGTAATGGAAAGTGTTTGTTATATTTACTTACAAAATTTAAATCTTACATTACAAGGCTACATCCAGTCACATAACATCTGTCTAGAGATGTGTAAAAAAACCAAACCAAAATCTTTAAACCACTGAAAAAAGTTTTGGTTTCAATATTCAATTAACAATTTTAAAAACTCAAAAGTGACAACATTTTTTCAGTGATCATTGTTTTAAACAGAAATCAAGCATGTTTGTCCTCTTAAAATGTGAAGATCACAAACATTGTGGTTATTGGTTGTCTATCGTTAATAGTGACATACTGTATTGGGAAAAAATTATTTATTTTCTGTGTCCTTTTTCCCAAATAATAAGGTTAAGTATATCCATCAATGAACAACACGCAAGTAAACAGTTAACATTTACCTTATATTTTAATATCCAAAAATTTAATAGAAAAACTGCCAAAAATTTAATAGAAAAACTGCTATGTCCAGTATGAGATGCTAAGCTAAATTTAAAGCATTTTGATTTTTTAAGATTTGTTTCCAGTTTTTAGATTTATAATGTTTGGTTTTAACAACTATCACTATACCGGTACCTCTCATATTCTAATTTTTATACCACAGGGATTATAACACACAAAATGTAATTCTGCTCTACATCTTGTCTAGCTAACCAACATCAGTTCAACAAGGAATTTTATAAAACGTAAGACTGATTACCTTCGATCACTTTCAGACGAAATAGCAGATAACCGGTTGTTATAGTTACGAGGTTCTTTTTTCCTATAGACTACTGGCGGAAAGTTGAGAATCTCTTCTCGGATATCAGAAGGACAGCTCGGATCAGGGGTTTTTGCCTCTGAAGGTGAAGTATTAGCTGTACTAGCCGAGGGAGGCTGAAATGTGGCTGTTTTTTTGGGCTGGTTTGAAATAAAGTTAGTAGGACGACTAGGAGTCTCAGGGTTCTCTTTTGCATCATCTGTAATCAAAATTTAACATTTACAAAGTTATAAATAACAGATAATGAAGTTACTAAACAATTAAAGATTAAAATATAAAATGCACTCTTATGAAACATTATTAAATAATTTGATAAAGTGACTGACAATTAAGTTAAAGATTTGACAAATATATCCTAGTAATAGTAGTAGTAGTAGTTATAGAAGTTTCCATGTAAAAGCTTTATAGCCAATTTAGAATAAAAATAAACATTGTTACATTGAGCAACTGGCAGAATGTGTTGTGCATATCACACAAAAGGCTACCGATTTATTTGTCTAAGCCGAACTGAAAGGAAATGACAGCTTATTGTAAATTATTGCATGTTATAGACACATAAACTATCTCAGTATCAGTAACAGGTGTTCAATTTTACTAGCGGCTACAGCTGATCCTTACAGATGGGATGTTTATTACAAAACCAATGGTCAACGGTCAAAGGTCCTATTTTCGGTCAATTTTGCTGAGCTTATTTTATTTATTAAACTACGGCAGATGAATAAGACATAGATCAATCAATCAATCAATCAATTAAATCAATAAATTATTAAAGATGGGGACGCCACTATGTGCATATTTTAACCCAAATATGAGTGAAGGATGAGTCTAGGATGAGTGGCGCGATCTTGTTAGTGACTAAGGCCGACATGTTCCTTAGACACAGCTGTTAATTAATAGCCAATACAGCCAATGGCAACTAAGTCAATATGTAAGGGGATTTTAAATAAAGGAAATCTTTGAAACAAGTGTGTGAGAAAATACGAGGCATGTTTTTTATGTAAGTACCGTTTTTAAATTTCTCCGTTCCAGCACTGCGATTGGCATTTTCAACATTTGCGCTGTGTATGGGCATCTATTGGTAAGACCTAGCCAGAAATTCGAGAACAATCGGCCGTGTTTACATCCGGTTTCAAGCATTCAAAATGGTGCCGCCAATTGAGACTACCGCCGACTGTGAAGTTCGCGCTGTAATTAGATTTTTAAGTGCTAAAGGTTTGAAAGCTATTGAATATCATTTAATAAGCATGAATAAAGCATATTTGATTTGATTTGATTTGATATCATCGTCGGATTAGTGAAATGTATGGCGAGAACATTATGAGTGACGGAGTGGTACGCAAGTAGGTAAGGGCATATTAAGACGGCCCCATCAATGTTCATGATGAGCAACGCACTGGGTCCGGGGACAGTAATGACGCCGCCCAGTGCGTTACTCATCATGAATGTTGGTGGGACCGTATTTAAATGCCCTTATCCACTTGCGTACCATTATGACACTCATAATGTTCTCGCCATACACTTCACTAATCTGTCGATGATTTTCAATGGCTTTCACATCTTTAGAACTTAAAAATCTAATTGCAGCGTGCACTTCACATTTGGCGGCAGTCTGAATTGGCGGCACCGTTTTGAATGCTCAAAACCGGGTGTAAACACGGCCGATTATTCTCGAATTTCCGACTAGGTCTTACCAATAGATGCCCATACACAGTGCAAATGTCGAAAATGCCAATCGCAGTGCTGGAACGGAGAAATTTAAGAACGGTACTTACTTAAAAAACATGCCTCGTAATTACAGGACTACTTTTCCCCACTAAAGCCACTACAGATGAAATTTAATATCAAAAAACGCTTGATAATCTGACACACTAATGGAGGTATTACTACACATTCTTGAAGTCATAACAGCCATATTCAAATACAGCTTATTGAACAAAACTTGTTGTACCTAACTCCATTTTAACAGCTACAACTAGGAGACAGTTTTTAAAGACATAATAAATTAGATTATTATTATTGGCCTACTGACTAAAATTTCTCTTATGAAAGAGGCTAAAAGAATAATAAAAAACAAAGAAAATTTAACACTTACTTTCTAGCAATTTAGGATTTTCAAAAAACGAGCCTGTGAAGGATCCCCACAGACTTCCACTTTGACTAAGTTTACTCGAGGATGAGAGTTTTGGCTCACTTTCACTCCGAGGCACTCCTTGGTCTACCCACATTTCCGTCTCAGCACCAGGTGACGTCACTAGAAAACGAGTATCATTTAGTAACGAGTCATTTGATTTTAAGAACAAATTAAGCTGTTTTTATCAAAGTTCTTAAATGCTACTTTACTGGAGGAACTCGCTAACTCAAACCCCTATACAAGTCAAGTCAAATCAACTACAGTAGACTCCCTCTTATCCGGACTCCTCGGAACTGAGGCCAGTCCGGATAACGGTTTTTCCGGTTAAACCGACGTCCCTAAAAACTTGTTAAAATGGACCGTTTAGTGTGGTATTTGACTTTAATTTAGGAGAGCATTGTATTTAGACACGTCATCACTGGTCTCAAATCTTTCCCACAAGAACAGTCGTTTCAATACCGCCCACTTCCTGCCGACCTAGTCCGGTTAAACCAATGTGCTGATAAAAATTACCTGGTTTAAGAGATGTCATTTCCGTTGAGTGTAGTCTGGTTAAACCGATGTCTGGTTAAAAGGTGTCCGGATAAGAAGGAGTCTACTGTATGCACTTTATCTCGGAAAATCAAGATTAACCTCTTTATTTTTAGGTTTTCTCAACCGATCTCTAGAAGTCAAAACCTCGGAGTACAGGTTGCTATGTGTTTGTTAGCCATATTTAGTCCTGCAAACAACGGCTGTGTTGAGAATTTCAGTCACATGGAGTACAAAAAGAAACCATGTGAAGTGTATTGTATACCGACAAATGAAGAATGGTTTGGGGGAAGAGGACCAACCCCGTGACTGATGTGGGTTTCTACAGTTGTAGCCGGGGGTGAGAAGGAAGGAGGGAGACTTTTGTTTGCTATTGCGGGTTTGGGGGTGATATATGGCGGTTATGGGATATTGGCGGGAGTTCGGGAAATCGGAGGGAATAACAGGGTAATGCTAACTATGGATCCAAGGAAAACCTAGAGGGTGCTGGTACTGGTGAGCTTTTGGTATACAGGGAACAGAAAGGAAGTGGGAATCCGCCTTTCTTTGGGAGTGCACTCAACTGTTTTCCAAGCGGAAGTCACTGCCCTTTTGGTTTGAACCTGTGAGAATAATTTCAGTAAGGAGACCAGAGACCAAAGAATCTGTATCTACACTGACAGTCCTGCTTTTATCTCAAACAAATTCAACTTCAAGATTGTCTTACACCTTGTCGAAATCAGGAATAGGAACTATCTAACATTTGTTTGGGTACCTGGTCACTCAGACCTTGAGGGTAACGAGGCTGCTAACATTCTGGCAAATGTTTCTTTGGCGGCATTTTTGTTCGGTCCTAAACCCTTCTGTGGCATCTTACATCTAGGTGCGTGTGCACCTCCATCATGACATGGGCCACTGAAAAACATTGTAAGAGATGGGCTGAAGCACCCCTCTTAAGAGAAAATAAGCTCATTCTTCACACGCCTTTGCTGGACATAGGTGGTTCAGAAAGCAACTGCATCGAATGAGTTTGTATGATGATGGCAAGTTCAGCAGGTCAGATAAGACTGCTGATCACCTGTTTTTGACTGTGAGGTGCTCCCTGAGGTAAGAAGGACAACTCGTGGCAATCTGGGAAGAAGGAGTTAACTTCTTGAATAGGAACATATAGGTTTATCAGATGCCTGGACATTGAAGGTCTCTTTAGAATGTATCAACTCACTGGGGTGCGAAATAATTCGACAAATCTGGATGAAGCATTTTGAGGCTTCGGCCTACCCCTTCCAGATAAGATAAGAGTGCAAAAAGACAATTTTTGTATTTTATTTTAGTACGGTATAGGCTGTAGGTAATAAAGACAGTTTTCACTATTTTTCACCTCTACATTTCAATTGATTTACTAATACATTTCAATGTCTATGAAACTAAAATTTAATCAATAAGTTAATTTTTTAAACTATGCCTCAAAATATAGCTTAGTGAAAAATCTGTTTCACTAATTTTGTCGGCTGCGTTCAGCTTGGGTGATAAGAATGTGTGTGTGGAGATATTAAGCACGGGTAAAAATGGTCTAATAGGAAATAAGCACTGTTTTTAAAAAGACCAAGAGCTCACTAATTTTCCTTACATACAACAAATTGTCGCTTACGCCCCTTCGTCTTGCAGGCATTGAAGCATAGGGTCACAGACAGTAAGAGCCTACACATGGCAACTCTTGGCGAAATTCTTGATTCTTGCTTGATAAAGCCTAGGCCTACTTTTAATAGTTATTATAACAGGGTGTCTTGCTAGCTAGAGGTTAGTGTCTAAGATGTCAGTAACAGGGTAGAGTCCAATTCCAGGCACATATACAAGACTATTATGGGTTTGGACAGTTTTTTTACAAATATTTGAGTTGACTTCATCAATAATAAATAGCACTGGCGTAGTCACAAGCAAAAAAAGTTTAACCACATATAAGGTCTACCATATTTTAGAAAACCCCAACTGTTCATCCCCATAAGCCAAAAGAATGTGTTTATTAAGTAAGTAATTGTAAATTAATTAAAACTTGACTTCTTGAGGTGCATGCAAATTTGCTACTTTACTTTTTAAATTTATTTTCATTTTTATTAAACGGCAAACACCATTTTACAAGTGGGTTTAACAAGATTACATTATACATTGTGCATACATACATACCAACGACAGAGCCATTTGAAAATGAGCGAAAAACAGTTTCCTAACTAACAATTAATTGCTATAATCCTAAACTAACAATTAATTGCTAGCCATTTATGCTAGCATTAAATGAACTAGGCCTATACTACTAGTTATTGGCCTCTTAACCATTACAAATTTATTTCATAACTTGATTCGGATCCAAGTAAAAATGTTAACATGATACTTATTTTTAATATTGACCAGAAAGCTTAAGGGGAGTCGCTACTAAAAACAACCAATTTTGTAAAAAAAACCATTATTTTTGTTTTTTTTCTGGTTCTATGGTATATTTTAAGGTTTTAGGAAAACACAACAAAAGGAATAATATATATTTTTATCACTATGAAAAAAAATATTTGAAGTGGAGGGTACACAGCTGTTCCGGGCATCAGATTGAAACATCAACCACTGTTTTCCGCAAATTAAAAATTGGTGTTTTTTTTACATATAATTACATATATAACTTTTTAACTAGGGTATTAACTTTAAGCTATATGAATGAAATTTTGTTTACACATTGTTTATACTACTGTATAGAGCAACTTTTTGTGCATGGATATTGTAATGGTACAAGTAGGCCTACATGAAAAAAATGAATTACATAGGAATTTTTAAAAAATTACCCGAAGCCATAAACTAGTTTGGAAAAATATATTAGTATGCACAAAAGTTGGTACATTTTTTGCTCTTTAAAATGAGGTACCAAGCAATAAAATTGGTTCAGTAGTTATAAGAGAGTTGAAAAACCCTCAAAAAACTCCAAAAAGTACTTTAACAGCGGTAATCCTTTTTCTAAGACTAAATGAAGTTAAAAAAGTATATACTATGACAGTTTTTTTTTCAGTAGCGACTCCCCTTAAAAACTTTTAATTTTTGTCTAGTTAGCCTAACATAGGAGATTATTCCAAAAAAAACATGCACTGGTGTATGCAATATTTCAGACTAGCTGTACCCGCGGGCTTCGCCCCGTTTTACTTCATAAGTGAGCTCGTTCGCATGGCTCAATCACGTTCTGGTTGAAGTTCGTTTGCTACGCTCACTCACCTTTAGAATGGAGCTCGTTCGCTGCGCTCACTTGCCTTCAGGTTAGCTCGTTCGCTACGCTAACTCGCCTCCAGGTTAAAGTTTGTTCGCTGCACTCACTCAACTGTACCCGCGGGCATTGCCCCGTTTTACTTCATAAGTGAGCTCGTTCGCATGGCTCAATCACGTCCTGGTTGAAGTTCGTTCGCTACGCTCACTCACCTTTAGGTTGGAGCTCGTTCGCTGCGCTCACTTGCCTTTAGGTTAGCTCGTTCGCTACGCTAACTCGCGTCCAGGATGAAGTTCGTTCGCTACGCTCACTCACCTTTTGGTTGCAAATTAGCTGTTGTCATAGATAAAAAAAAAAATAATAGTGCTGCACCCTGTTGGTAGGGCGGAGCCCGAAAGGATTTTTGAGATAAGAATATGCCTATATGTTAATCGGGAATGTGAGCTATCATCATGCCAAATTTTAGCAAAATCCGTCCAGTGGTTAATGCGTTCACTTGTCACAAACATACATCCAAACTTTCTCATTTATAATATTAGTAGGATAAATAAAGTGGAGAACAATTAATTTTGAAATGCTATGTTGTGAAACAGACTTACAGCTGCTCTGAGTTACATGCTCAATATCCTCTTCCTTGATGTCAAGAGCTTTGTCTATAGTCTTTTGAGCTTCTTTCAGAGCCGTTTTTGCTAAATTAGCAAATCCTGTCGCATCAAACCAACTCATTGTGTCCATATAGTACCTAAAGACAAAGTAAGTGGTTATTTCTAGTGCCTTTGTTCGCCTAGTATTTTTTTTTGTCTGGACTCAAAATGTAGCCCTAATATAATCATTCTCTACTTTTTCAATTTTTTTTTTTTATAATTTCAATAATAATGTTTGACTGCCATCTAACTTAGTTAGGGTTATTTTTTGCAAATTTGTATACATATACATTTATTTGATTACCTCCTTCTACTAGGAGACCAGGTATGTTGAATAAAAAGTAAACATTTATTTGACAAAAATACACTGGATACAGGTAGGCCTACATTCATATTCAAAAGATATATCCTGTACCTACCTAGCTTAGGTCTTGGCCTATACACTTAATATTTACAAATAGCTTAGGTAATCGTATGACAGATGACCAGCTTTTCAAGGCTCTGTAAGTACGATTTGACTTTATTTAGGCCTACATGAAACTGTCACCGAAATTAGCTAATTTTACCCGAGTCACAGTACCCATTTTCTGCAATTGACCCGGGTCAACAAAATAAAATTAGCTATTTACGGTGGTTTTAAAATATGTAAATATTTTTTAATCGTTACCAAATTTTACATAGGCTTACTTGTAGTTGTAGAATAAGTTACATGTTGATATACCATAAGTTATACCTCCGTTCCAAGTTTCATGTAAATATCTAAGTTATATCCTGAGTGGTTTTTTTGCCAATTGAATTGTATTTGTTGACCGGGGTCAACAAAGTAGTAAGTCCCTCTTCAAGGCAGTAATACATTTCCAGATTTAAGAGGTCCTGAAGCAAGCCTGCTGTACATATCAGTGCCTTGGTCGGGTAGTGCTCTTGTCTTTGAGGTCTATAAAAGGGAATGACTATTTTGCTGTTTTGTCTAGTATGACATCTATGACCGGTATTGGCAAACAAACTTGCCACTAGTAGGTACATATCAAAAAGTACCATTTGGCTTGTTTTTAATCATAGTTAGATGTTACAGGCTAACTGAGATTTGGTGAAACTTGAACCACAGTTTAAACTTAATGCAATTTTTAAAAATGTACGCTACTTCCATGAGTTAGTTTTCAAGAAATCAGGGTGGTAATTATTTATGACACGCCAATTAACCTATCTTGAAATTATGCAGTTTCGGCCTATTGTTTTACACTAAAATTGACACCTTACGCCTAAGTTTTTCAAATTTAGGTTTAAGGTGAAATGGGGGTCCTCAACAACTACCAAAAAAATAATGATTGCAATGTGAATAAAGCATTTCTGCAGATAGCAAACTACGCTTAAATTATAAATTATAACTAGGCCTAGGCCTTTGCTATTGCTAAATGTGAGATAGGCCTAGGCCTGAGTTTGATTTGGACTCCTAACTTAATTGGAATACAATCCATCTAGCACAGTTTTACTTTTACTTACCTAGGCCTAAAGATCAACTAAGTTTAACAGGTTTAACTTAGCCCATTATTAAAAAGTATATTTTTGTTAGAGATGCAAGTTGAAAACCTACCTTTTTCTTAGAGCAAATTAGGAGATTTGGATATAATTACACTGTTTGACATATTTTAGAAGCATCGAATAATAACATAATTTATTTTATATCATTATTTCCAAGAATATTAAGCCTATGTACGCCCTTTAAGTAAACTAACCTATAAATCATAAAATAGTACATAGGCCTATTTATTTTAAAAATAAAAGAATCCGCATAGGGTTTTTAGTTTAAAAGTTATTTATAGAACCAAATACATCCAAAATATGACTTAAAACTTAAACTAACAATATGTTGAGCTGTATTTTAGTGCTTGAGTGATAAAAATATGACAGATCATCAACGATTATCATCGGAGTCGGAGAGCAGTCGACGTTTATTATCTTCTTGCAACTAACTGCAACTTTTATTGAAACAAACTGCAATGCAGTAAATCAGCTATGTGAACGTAATTCTCATATGTATTAAAGTTACAGTTAAAACTATGGTTAAAACAAAATTATTGTTTGCTTGAATAAATTTGAGGTGAACTTATAACCATAGTTTGTAATATAATTTATATACATGTTAACTTATAGCTAAATAAGCAGTTATTTTTATATTTCTCAATTGATATAAGCTTACACTCACAGATATCATAAATTTGTGCATAATTTCCCAAATAATAAAGGTTCAAGGTCCAAATAGTAAAAATTAGTCATTGTGTTTTATACATACGGTATAACATTGATAAGCTGTACTGGCTCACAAACTACGTGATCCAAGTTCGTATGCGACATTTAATGCGCTTCCCATCGCCTGCCCCAGTGGCGCAATCGGTTAGCGCACGGTACTTATAGACAGTAGTCGTGAGCAATGCCGGGGTTGTGAGTTCGAGCCTCACCTGGGGCATTAACTTTTTGATGCAGATTTATAGGCATTTTGATCAATTTCTCATTGGTATATTTTTGTATTGTATTTGCATTTAAGATTCAAATTAAATAATGTACTCAAAATTACTTTTTTTATTTTATTGTGCACATAAAAATTTAAATCAAATCTAGCTTTATACAGGTAATTATTTTATGAGGATTTGAGTTTGAGGTATTGTTTTATTGGATGATTGTGAATAATTTGGACATAGCTAACCAAATATATTATATCTCTAGCCAAGAAAAAGTTTGTTTGAGATATTTTTTTCAAACTGTAAGTTATTGTTATTTTTAATTTTTGAAGCCCACTTACAGTTTTTACTTCCCCCCCTATATCATAAATTAGTTATTATGGTATATAGGAACTAATTTATAGTATCTCCAGGGTTTTTTATATTTTGATTGTGACTTTCCAATAAAAAATCTATAAAATAAAAGAACAAATGGCCCGAACTATTTTGATAAAAGTATAGTATGTTATAGTACTTAAATTCTGAACAAAATGGTACTAAACTTCCATTGCTGTAAAAATTAATGTTCAAAGGTTATTGTAACTGTGTTATTTTCCCATTAAGAAAAAACATAAAAAACTTAAAAAAAATTAATTAAAAACATTTGTTTCGATTAAAATTAGGGGTACAAATTGTTGACTAGCTAATGGGAGAAAGTATGTGTCAGATTGCTGATACCGTTTTATGTAATGCATCATTTTCATATTTTGTTGTAGGTTTTGGTTTTACGCCTGAAAGTAACTTAAAAGCTAAAATACCAAAATTAAAATAATAAAAAACAAATTAGTCTATTTATGAGGATAGGAAATTAATAAAATAATTAAATCTCCACATCAATTACTAAAATTCTGATTCAACGAAGTGTTGATGGGATTGAATACACACTGTATTATGTATATAAGGTGTCATCTGTATAACGTAGTATGACGGTTTGTGTAGCTTTGTTTAAGAAGCATTGACAAATGATAAATTAATTACTCACTATTTTATTCTTATGACAAAGTTATCTTCAACAACCACATATCATTGGCAACAAACTATATACTTTATTTAGGATACCATAGTTTTATCAACTTATTCAAAAAATGAATATTCAGAAATTAGCACAAGAGAGGAATTAAATTGACACAATAAGCTGAAATCTAGAGGAACTTTTAAAGAAAATAAAAGATGTTGCTCATCCTTATAAAATAACTTGTTCAAACGAAACTCTGAAAAGAAATGAGGCGTCGAGAGGCCAAGGGAGATATGTGACTTTTTAAAAAATGTCATTATATTTTTTTCATGGTCATAAAAAAAATATAAAAATAAAAATACATACACTTTTACCCCTTGGCTTCCAACTCTTAGGTGTTTAGTTTGGAGGCCAAGGGATATAAGTGAATTATTTGTTGAAATTACACCCTTTTTTAACAAAACCCGTTACCATGACAACTATTTTTAAAAAGTCACATATCTCCCTTGGCCTCTCGACGCCTCAAATTCCATTGGAAAACTCTACTATTCATTATTACCCACCAACATTCTTTTACTTTATGATTTAGTGAAGTGTTTCCCAAACTTTTTTCTTGGAGTATCACTAAACAAACCAAAAATTTGTAGTGAACCACTCAGTCAAAAGGTAATTATCGATAGAATACTTATTAATAATTATTTTTATAATCTAACCAACCCACTCTCTAACCACACATATTCACCACTCGCCGGAGTAATATTTGGAGTGCAATATAGAAACATACCTGCATCAAGATCACCACTCGCCAGGCCCAAGAGTCTTTTCTTAAATTTCACTCATTACTTGAGTGCTATTATTTTTAATCAGTCACATACTTATTGCCTACTTTCTCCACCTATACATGGTATGGAGAAAGTATTGTTTTCATCAACATTTTTGAGCTTTGAGTGGATCCACCTGAATTAAAAAAAGTAGTTTTCGAAGTGATGTCTGTGTGTATGTGAGTTTGTGTTTGTCTGAATGTGTATGCATGTGTGGATGTGTACAGAACTATAGACCACACCTGTGGTCCGATTTTGATGAAATTCGGTATGTAGGTACTAATCCATGGTATCTCCAGGTTTTTTTATTTTTTTAATTTTGATTTGTATGGTGATTTTCTAGTAAAAACCTATAAATTAAAAGAAAACCCAAATTTTCTCAAAAATGGCCCGAACAGTTTTTATAAAAATTTTGCATTTTATAGCCCTTCTGAACAAAGTGGTACAACTCCCATTTTGTAAACATTATGGTTCAAAAGTTATTGTAACTGATGTTATTTCCCCATTAAAAAAACATAAAATGAAAATTTTTAATTATACTGGTTTGATTAAAATTAGTGTGTTATGGTCCTTATAATTCCAAAGAAAATAATGTAACCCCAATCACTGTAGAAATACGGTTCAAATGTTGCAACCTTTGTGATTTTCCCTAAAAAATATCATAGTTAGTCCCACCACTTACTTACTCATGATAAAGGTTGTTGAAAAGCAAATGGGAGAAAGTGTGTCAGATTGCTGATACTGTTTATTTATCACATTAAACAAACAAAATAATCCACATTCTAATGTCCTGTTTTCTACAGGCTACTGAGATGTTAGTGAGCCATGAACACATCCTGACATATAGGTGTGAAATATAATACTGTACTCAGATCGTAACCACGTGCCGAAGCAATTGCTTTTATGAATCACAAGAGGTATGCATACCACAAGTTGGGTAAACACCGATTCAGTGGATCCAATAAAATTACGCTTTCAGACAGACTCATTTACAACGGTCATTAATTTATAAACAAGATTTTATAAGATGCCTTTTTTACAAAAGAACCATTGTTATTAATACATAAAAGTACAATACTATATTTAAAAAATAATATTTTAATGGCATCAAATGAATTAAGGACGATTAAACAATTAAACCAAAATGTGGATCTAAAACTAAAAATAACACAACAATAACATGGGAAACATACATTATGTATTTTGTACATTAAAATTACATCATTATATACATGGAATGTGGTGTTATCAGAACATGCAAGGGTTTTTGGATTAAGGTTGGTATTTGGGGAGTTGAATATGAAAAAATTGAAAATGGTGTAAGTAAATATCATTGTGCTTATAATAATTTACAAATTGCACTAAGTAACAGTTTGATGATAAAAGTGTCCAAAAGTATACGTTTTCATCTCCAGCTGGTTCCTGTAAGTTTCCTCAAACCCCAAAATAGTACATCACTATACAATACACACAAATACAAAACAAACGCTCAGTAAAAACTGCAAACCATAAAGATACACACCTTGTGATACTTGGGTACAGCCTGAGGATGGTTGCTGAGTACATTCTGTAGATTAACCATAAACAGGTATACTATATTCAATATTTATCAGTGATCCAAAAGTAAAACAAACATGAGTTAGAAAACTCCATAAAAGGTAGGAGAAATTAGAACTCTTAAGTGCCAATCTAAATAGTAGACATTCAGGAAAAGGATATTGAATAAATAATTATTATGTATCTAAACACATATTTACAAGGATTTTTTGTGAGGATAGCAGGCTTACATGAATAGATGTCTGAACAACTCAAATGCTGTCAGTGACGGTGAAATATTCTGATTTTTTTTTTAACATTTAGTGTACATTTTTGTGTCTCTTGAGCCAGTTAGGACTAGTTCCCATTCAGGTAAGCCTGTTATCCTCACAACAAATCCTAAAACCTAGACCTTTGTGCTCTATGTAAATAAATCCTTGACTTTTTTACAAGTTAATCAAAACAGAGGGTTAAATCGTAGTACAGGAACTATATTATACTCCCTTCATGGGTTCATATTATACGTCTATAAATTAATTTACATCCCTATTCAATTATATCAATTATTTAACATGGGGACGCCACTATGTGCGTATTTTAACCCAAATATGATTGAAGGATGAGTGTAGGATGAGTGGCGCGATCTTGTAGTCTTGTTACTAACAATTAGTGACAAAGGCCGACATGTTCCTTAGACACAGCTGATAATTAATAGCCCATACAGCCAATCGCAACCAAGGGACCTACAGTTTATAATGGAATAATAACTACATTTTTTGCTTGTAATTAACGAATTGGTCTAATTATTAGGATAGTACTGCAGATAGTCGTAGTACTCACAAGTGCGGACGGTAATCCACACCAGGGAGCATCGCATCCACAGTGCATCCCTATAAATATCCACAATTCGTGACCTTCTAGTAGCTGAATTACAGGACGACGCCACCGTCCCAGTCTATTTGCAAAATTAAGCTGATTATCCGTGTTTACTGTGATTGACTATTTTACTGTACAAAAATTGGAGTAATGCAATGTGATTTGATTATGTTTATTTCGTAGACGATTCTTAACTGATGCATTGTGCACTTCTGTTAGTACTGAGAAGTTTAAAATTTTAATAGAAATTACTTTTTTATTAAATTTACCTAACTTTTTTTGTTGAACTGTGTCCAACTCTGTCCAATAACAAAATTACAGAACTTGAATGCAAAATAATTAACTTGACATAAAAAAGTAACGTATGTTTTATTTTTCAATGATATTTTTTCTTAAAAAATCTTACAGAGAGTGAAGAGAAAAAAATTCTGATAAACTAGTAGTGATACTACTGACTCATAAATTGTATGATTTTTTTTAGATGGAAAAAATGTTTTCTATTGAAGAGAACATTACTAGAATTATAAAAGCTTACAGAACTAATTTTTTTGTTTTTGTTTTTAACTTTTACCATGTTAAGTTGTTTACTATGAGTGTAATTTTACTACCTCATCTTAGATTTAAGCATAAACAAGTTACATCAGAACAATGCTTTAACGATTATGAAAGCATGTTATTAAACCATCACATATACGTAGAAAATTCCAAACACTATGCATGATTCAACTCTTATAATAATACTATCAAAGATTCCAACCACATTCAAAGTTTACATCACAACAACCAAATTTGATTAATTTAAATATTTTAAATGTTTAAAAAAATATGCTCCAAAACCTAAAACCTCTAAAACATATGTTTTAAAAAGTCAACAATCACATTACACATCTCAACAAAATGCACAACAAAGTCTTTTATTTTCACCCATCTCAAAAATAACTTTCAGAGTGTAGAGTGATTATGCAATTATTAGCAATCAAACTACTTATCACAAGCAAAATGGCAAGAGCAGTCTCTTAAACGTGTAAACATACTCCTTGTAGGTAAACAAGATAAATATAATACGGACGCAGACAAGTTGTTTAGGTTAGATTGCTAGGTTATGCTCAAACGACATTAGTGGGAGATCCAGCAGTGGTAGGAGGACTCGTAGGAGCAGCTGCCCTCGTCATCATTGACGCCATCTGTAAAACACAGGTCTTGTACATAAAAACATATTCTAGATGCTGATGGACAAACAGTGATAATGAAATGCACTAAACATACATAGAACTCTAGATATAATTATCTTTCTGTGTTATATGTACGTGTTCTCTTTCAAAGCACTCCATTATGTATAAACAAATTTTAACACTTACCGAAACCCCGGTCTGACAGGCCCACGGGAGTTTTCACAAACGCATGTTGGCAACACTGGGATTCCATTCCCCCAATACCTTACCCGCTTTTCCTCCCCTACCTGTTGATATATTGTTTGTTCATTTTGCGTGGGGTGTCAAAACCTTGACAGGTTGTCTGTTCATAACATACCCGTCTCAGAAGCCCAGCGTTAGTGTATTATAAAGCGGGGTCTCACAGGCCCAGGGTTTCGGTTTGTGTGTTTCTAAGCGGGGTCCATTATTTTCAAATGAGGTCTCACAGACCAGAGGTTTCGGTTAGCGTCAGCCTGGCTAGGGTTTCGGTATTATTGTTAAACTTTAACTTAAAGCTGACTGTGAAATAAAGTTTCATTTTTATTACTTTAAACTCATAATTTATTATTATTTTTATCATTACGAGATGGGGACCCCACCTATGTACGTATTTTAACCCAAATTTGAGTGTAGAATGTTGTGAGATAATCTGTGTCTAGCTTTTTTACTGACTAAGATTAATTGTTTCATTAGTCAGGATCATTTATTTAAAGTAGTGATGGTCGAATCCATGAATTTCGAATCCGAATCCGAATCGTAAAAAAATCAAATCTCAAATCTTCGAATCACGAGTTCTAAAAAAAATTATTACAAATGGGTTTATTGTAATTAAAAAAGCAAGAATGAATAGGAACCATAAACATAAATATAACACTAACCATTAATGACTACTCTTTGTAATGAAAAGTTACGTAATTACTTTTGACACACGGCAAAAATAACAGACGACTATCGGTTACATCTTTAAAAACCAACTTTAAAATCGAACGGTTGATCGGTATACTTTATTTGGATGGCAAATATGTATTGTTGTTGTAGGTACACTTGTTAATTTTAAATTCGTTGATCGATAGTATAGGCCTACTCTGTTCATACAATTTTAAATAACATATTAAATAATAAGCATCAATGCAATCCACAGTCGAGCGTCAATTGGGAATCATATTGTGTAACTTTAATCGCCGTGTCGTCTGTCTAGTGTCTACGGTACAGTTCCGCCATTGCTTGCTACACGAACGCAGACAAATACTTATTGCGGGCGGTCAAGGTTAAGTCGATGATACCGGCAATGGCGGCAATAGTTGCTCGAACGCTCGCACTGAACTAGAGCTACAACCTACAACCGAGGATAGCACTGAATACTGAATGCAAGAATTGAGATACATTGGCCACCATATGTAGCCTACTAGGGGAATAGAGTTTTTAATGGAGTCGTGAGTAAGATTTAATTTCAGACAGAACTGGTATCGAATTGAGAAATTCTGTTATTGGCCTATCCCTATTTAAAAAATACAATTCATATTCGACTAGGACGTAATTCAAGCCATGACCATGGTAAGTAGACTGATGTGTCGGTTTAGAGACCGAGTTTGGCTTTGTTCCAGCTATGCGTAGATCGACACTGCTGCTACACGTTATAGTTATACATGGCGAGTTGGTGTATTCTGTCAGCGGACCCATCTCGAATCTGAATCTTTTCTTAGGATTTGGTGGATTCGAGATTCGGATTCGACACACCCTTAATTTAAAGCCCAATGATCAGCCCAATGGGACACCTGGGTCCAGTTTCAAACCATCAAAAAGCTGCTGACTTTTCTCAGGGTCGAACCGGCGACCTTTTGGATGTTAGGCGAGCACTTAAACCACTCCCCATAATATTATTTATTAGTTAACAATACTTCTTTTCAAATGGTATTCAAATTTCAATTTTACAAGTTTGAGGTCAATGCCGTCAATCAATCAATCAATCAAATATTCTTTATTCAAGTTTAGACAATATGTCTTGAATAGTGTCATTAAACTAACATAAACAAAAATTTATAAACTAAATAATTAAAATCATTCATTACAAAGTATGTATTGAAAATTCAAAGTATATCTGAATGAAAACTAGGAAGAAAATTACTCATCAGCACAACCAAAGACTTGGGCAGCTAAATGAATGATAATTATAATAAATACTAGAAAGGAAATACCCTTAAATACATAAAAAAGATTTATGTTAAGTAATTTTTATACACTATTGTGAGAGATTTTAGCAAAGTGTTAGAATTGACTTTTTAATATTCTTACATTTTGCAGGACTTGTTTCCTGAAGAACTCGTTAACAGTTGAGGTTAACTTCTGATCGCTGACACCCATCTTACACTTCATGTACCCGTAGAGGTTGGCACCCGTGAGAGTCAGTGCGATGCTCACAAGCAACTGAAACATTGGCAACAACATGTGAGTCACAATTAGGGATATGTCGACGATGACATTTCCGTGACTGGGGGAGTCAATAATGATGTCTACACAGCCGCGGAATATTTTTGTGATTTTGCCGTGATCGTGGACGACAATAATCAGGTTTTCGTGACCGCAAAAGGCGTTGATGATGATGTCTACTCAGCCGCGGAATATTTTTGTGATTTTGCCGTGATCGTGGACGACAATAATCAGGTTTTCGTGACCGCCAAAGACGTTGATGATGATGTCTACTCAGCCGCGGAGGATGTTCATGATTCTGCCACGATTGTGGAAGATGACGATGATGTCTACATGACCGTGGTAAATGTTAATGATTTTGTCGCCATTGTGGATGACGACGTTTCTGTGACCAAGGGAGATGACGATGACATCTACATGGCCGTGGGTAATACTCATGATTTTGCCGTGATGATGCATGATAACGATGACTTTTCCGTGACCGCAGGATTCAATAATGATGCCTACACGGCCGCCGGAACATTTTTGGGATTTTACCGTGATTGCGGAGTTGATGATGATGTCTACACGGGCGCGGGAGATGTTTTTGATTTTTCTTCCGCGACCGCAAAAGACAGGGATGATGATCAGTTGTAATTGAGGAAGACATTTAGGATTTTTCAGTGATCCCTGAGTCTTACCCTAACACATATTCTTAAAAGTTAATTAATAAACCGGCATTTTTGATAATCCGGCACAACCAAGGTCCAGATCTTGCCAGACTAGTGAGCATGTATTCTATAATCAGAATTGATTTGACTGTACAGTCATTTAAGGAAGTAATGAGGTAAGAGTTGTAGGCACATTGGCCAGAGACACTTTCATCATGCTGCCCTATCTAGATGAAATAAAAATCTAAAATGTAGTAGGCCTACTCACCAGCCATTTAAAGTTGAACGTGAAGAGCGCCGTCAGGAAGATAAAAGCCCAGACAGCTGGCACAGCTATGAGCGCTGTCCAGAATATCCTCGCCTCACTGGCGTTGATACGGTTCTGAGCGTCCCCCTGGACAGGGGCACCTCTTAAAATGTGTTCCTCGTTACATAAAGAGTGCAATTAATATGTACCTTTTTACTTAAGAGTGTAATATTTAAATATACATATACAGTAGACCCCTTTAATTAACCTCACATTACCCGATAATCAGATTATTCGCCCTCGCTTGTAAAATACGACAGTTTGTGTTAGCTGACCTTGTTTTGAGAGAGGTTCGCTTTAACCGCCCCTTTCTAGGAATCTTGGCATTTCTGCTGTCACGCTCGGCAATGGGAAGAAAACGCTAAACTCTACAGGATGTTACATGCTATAAATAAACATCCTGTCTCGTAACAAAATGGTTGCTTGTATCTTAAATTTTGGCAATAACTTCTGTACTGTATTACAATGGATTTGGAAAGCATAAGTTATTATTAATAACGGTATTAAAATAAGAATTTTTAGTGACCCTTGCCTACAACTATAATCAATTCAACTAAGTTTGCAGTTGGTGGCAGCCAATCACAAGACAAGGCTAGTGCCACATTGCCACATCGCCCGTTGACAACACTAATTAAAATTTAGTAAGCAATATTTTCAAATCAGCTGTTATTATTAGATTTGGCAACACCGTACGGTTCTCAATGGTTCTCATTCAAAACCACATAAATAGGCTCCTCCCTCAACTGCAAACTTACGTAGTTCCGACTGTAAATATATTTTACTTTATTGTATTTTGGGGTTATTTCTGACTTTTAAATTTTCAATTCTTAAGAAATACCCCTGCCACAGCAAACCTGCAGACTAAGCGAATTTCCAATTGCCTGATTGGATTTACACTAAAATTTCCCCTTAAAAAGATCACATTTATTCCCTACTAGCAGAGTACCCGTCCTTCGTACGGGGTTGGCATATAAGTATAAAATGCTTATTGCAGTTATACTCGATCTTTGCGTTTGCAATGTGAGAAGACACGGTTTGAGAAAATTAGCTTTCTAAAATTTACGGTATGCTATAGAATTACAAAAGTATTACACATCTACCATAGCCATTATGTTCTACCACTTCACCTACACAATAGAGAAAGATAGATTATTAAAAATTCGCAAAATATCACAAATTATTCATGAAATAAAAAAAACAAACAGTTAACAATCCTACTTTGACAGTTCTCATTGCGTATCACAGTTTTTTGTTGCTGCTTAGTTCAAATTAGCAATGTTTATTAGGGGTCTGCGTTGCACCGAAAAAGAAAAAGTACAGCTTAATTACCATTTTACAGGTACACATTTGGGTACAAGCTTAATTCGGTACAGCCTATTATGATAATAAATTACTTTCAGTTTACTATCATAGTAGTCAACGGCAGTTGGTTGCGCGAGCACATAGAAAGTCTTATCTGTTGACTTAAGTGAAAGTAAATTACTAACACCTAAGGTTTTACTGTTACAATAATTATCTTTTATTTTACTGAAGTACAAACACACAACATTTTTACTCAAACATAACTTATTCAACAATTCTCATTACTATAAAAACAATCCTAACTATTTACACATGGTCAGCTGTTACCAACATAAATTAAATTAAATACAGAACAAGTAACAGCAAACATATTATATAAAAATAAAATTACATTCAACACCTTCCCTTAATTTTAATTTTATGTAAGAAACAAAAAATAAATATCTTGATTATCGTCTTCTGTTCAAGATTTTGGATAGTTGATCAAAGCTTTGCTAAATTGATGAAACTTAACATTGTTCAAGGGTTTTGTAAACATATCCGCAACATTCTCAGATGTAGAAACAAAAGAAATGTTTATTTTACCTTGCCTTACATTTTCAGTCAAAAAATGGTAGCGAACATCAATGTGTTTGCTTCGCTTGTTAAAAATTCCATTTTTACAAAGCTTAATAGCACTTTGATTGTCCATGTTTAGGTTTGTTTCAACATTAGTTCCACTCAACTCTTGCAAGAAAGTTTTTAAATATAACACTTCTTTGACACATTCCGCCGCTGCAATGTATTCTGCTTCAGTGCTGGACAAAGCTACAATCGGTTGTCTTCTTGTACACCAGCTTATTGGGTCTTCTCCATACATTATGACAAATCCAGTAGTACTTCTTCTTGTATGCTTGCAATTTGCATAGTCTGCGTCACAATATACATTTAGGCAATTTTCTCCTGATGCTGAAAATAATATTCCTGCGTCTTGAGTACCTTTAATATATCTTAAGGTTCGTTTGACATTTACAACATCTTCATTGATTGGATTCTCAACACATCTACTTTCTAATCCCACAGCAAGTGTAAGATCAGGTCTGGTTTTATTGGATAAGTACAGCAAACTTCCTACAACTTCTCTGTAAGAATAATCTTTTGTCAGGCAGCTTACTTCTTCATCAGGTTTGCTCGTTTTCACTGGACAAATGGGAGTGTCTACAGGTTTACAATCTATCATTCCATATTTTTCGAGAATACTGTTTGAATAGTTCTTTTGTGTTAACAATATCCCTTCCCTTGAATATAAAATTTCCATTCCAAGAAAGTTTGATGGGTTTTCGTCTGTTTTTATTTTAAAATCTCTAGACAGCTCGTTCAAAAGTTTCTTCATCTCTCTTTCATCTGAACCAGCAAGAATTCCATCATCAACAAATATAGCAAGATGAATACTGCCATTTGTAAAAACACAACGGTCAGACTGAGTTTGTTTTAAGCCATATTTTAGCAAGCAGTTTGTAAACAACTGGTTCCATTTAAATGGAGCTTGTTTAAGTCCATATAAAGTCTTTCTTAATTTCAAAACTTTATCTTTATGATCAAACCCTTCAGGTACACACATATAAATTTCTTCATCTAAATTTCCATAGAGAAAAGCAGTTTTAACATCAAATTGCATTAGTTTGAGATTTTGTTTGGCAGCTAATGAAAATAACAAACGTAAAGTTGAATTACTTACAACTGGGCTGTAGGTTTCATCATAGTCTATACCTTGTTCTTGGGCAAAACCTCTTACAACTAGTCTCGCTTTGTATTTTCCGTTATCCTTTCTTGTTAATACCCACTTGTTACTTAGGATCTTCTTGTTTAGTGCTTGCTTCTTGTCAACCACTTCCCACGTTTCATTCTCAATTAGGGAGTTTTTCTCATCCTCAATTGCTTGTAGCCAATTCTTTTTATCTGGTCCTTTGATTGCTTCTTCATATGTCAACATCACAAAATCTTTATATCTTTCAGGTAGTTTAGTTTTTCTTCTTAGTTTGATGCTTTGTGTAGTATCAGTATTACTTGAACTTGGCTGTTCTTCATTGATTTCATTTTTGTCTGAAACCAACTCAAACTCTACTTCATTATTACTTATCTCACTTAGATTATCTGCACTCTCAATATCTTCATTTTCATTTTCGTCTTCTTTCTGGTCATTTTCATTTTTGTCTTCTTTCTTGTCATTTTCATTTTTGTCTCCTTCCTGGTCATTCTCATCGTGACTGTCATCGTCTTCAATAATTGTTGTTTTCTCCTGTTCTTTGCCACAAAATTACACTATCATCCACTACCGGTTTACTTGTTTCTCTTTCTATTAACTGAGCATTTAAATTACTATTTATGTCAAAAATCTTCACTGTGAACAATCCATTTGCATTTTTTAAGCCTTCCAACACTTTATCTCCAGTTTTTCTAAGTCCTATCATAACTTTATTTTCAGAGAAAGTAACCTCACCACCATTATTAGTTATTGCAGAAACAGACAACAAGTTTTTACTGAGTTCAGGAACATACAGCACATTATTCAGGATACATTCTTTGGATTTTACGGTTCCACTCGTTGAAGCTAACATGGTTTGATTTTTCTTAGCAACATATATTTCAGAAGAAATATTTTGTTTATTACTTAACAAATCTTCACAATTTGTCATATGTGAAGATGTGCCTGAATCAACAACCCATTCAGATACAAAGTTTACAGTCCCACTATTACCCCGAACATTTTGTCCATCATCATACGTCAAAAATGACACAGTTTTACTAGCGACATTTAGGTTCTGGCTTTTTCTAAAGTAACAATTTTTTTTTCATTATGATTTGACTTTTTACATATATTAAAAAATAAATTTGGCTTTACATTTCTTTTTTCAAACTTGTTAACAAATTTTTTTACATTTCCACAGGTGTTTGCTAGATGACCAACAGCATTGCATTTAAAACATCGCCTTTCATTATCAGAGTTAGCCCTATTGTATGTAGGCTTCTTGCAGTACTTTGCTTTATGGCCTGGAATTTTACAGTTGTGACAAACAACTTGGAATGCAAGATTTTTCTCTAGGCTTACCTCCTTTAACTCACTTCTTGACTCTTCTGCTAACAGTCTCGCTGTTAGATTTGCCAATGTCTTTTCTTCATTGGGCATTGATTCCCAGGCAGTTACAAAATACTTAAATCTATCTGGCAGACTGACAAGAATTTTTGATATTATCATTTTTTCATCAATATCTTGTTTTAAAGTTTTTAGTCTGTGTGCTATGTTTTCAATTCTACTTATGTGAGAACTTATATCAGAATTAGGCTCATACCTGAGGTTAAAGAATTCTTGTAATAACGAGTACTTCTGCTGCTCTGAGTCTCTTTCATAAATATTACACAGCTTCAAAAACATTTCTCTTGAGTTTTCACAGTTAATGATATGTAACATCGGTCCCTTCTCAATAGAACTAACTATACACTTCTGAGCCTTGGCATCTCTTTTAATCCAATCAGCCTTCTTCTTTCCATCACCCATATCTTCAAGTTTCTCAGAACCATCCACAATACTCATCAAATCACTGGATTGAAATATTATTTTAATCTGAAATTTCCACAATGGAAAAGTTTCAACTCCTTTGAGTTTTTCTACGAAATCATCTTCTTTTACTGATGCCATTGTTAGTCTTACTTTTACTTTTTCACTCACCTTCACTACACTGTATCTCTTAGGGTTTTACTAGAAGATTACTTCTTGTTTTTACAGTTATGGTTGAATTAATGAATTTTTCTGGGCCCATAACCTGTTGACTTAAGTGAAAGTAAATTACTAACACCTAAGGTTTTACTGTTACAATAATTATCTTTTATTTTACTGAAGTACACACACACAACATTTTTACTCAAACATAACTTATTCAACAATTCTCATTACTATAAAAACAATCCTAACTATTTACACATGGTCAGCTGTTACCAACATAAATTAAATTAAATACAGAACAAGTAACAGCAAACATATTATATAAAAATAAAATTACATTCAACATTATCAGATGTTCGTGGTCTTCATAATTTATTACTAGGGTCATGATGCAATAAAAAACCCATTAGCAGTCCCAAATCCATTTACATTTTATCACGACAATAATTGTTGCATTCAAGTACTTCCAAGAACTGTCAAGTGTAATCACTTTTATTTCTTTACGACTTTACCCAATTCTATTTTATTTGTTATAGATATTTTATCTTCCTATTGAGAAACCACAAGCATAGTTGTTGTTGTTTGCATAATTTTTGTATCGTTATGCAAGCCTACTCGGTCTCAAATTATGTCATTGCATGTTCTGTTTCTTGTCTTATATTATTAGATGTGGCTTTTTAAGGCTTAAATGTTTTTTTAGTTTCCTGTATTTTTATTGTGTTGAAGGTACTTTATGCAATCTAAACCTTATGAACTAGATAGTGAATTTGCTACCTTCATTAACCTAATCAATTTATATATAGGCCCTCCTAAATAATTAGGTCTAGGCCTGGGTCTTTTGATTCTTTGGAAGAGCTTTAAAATATACTAAGAAATTGGATTGAGCCTGAGATAAACTAATGATTGATATGATTGATATTGTGGATGTTAACTTTGTAAATGAAAAGACAATAATCTTACTCTGCGATAATCCAAATTTTAGTTTCAGAAAAAAACTTTGCAAGATCCTTAGCTCCAGTGGCGGATCCAGAGGGGGGCGACTGCCCCCCCCCCCCTTCGGGCAAACATGTACATGTATTTTTTACTGCATGTAATACAGTAGTTATTTGCGTAAAATAATTTGTCACACTTACTTTGGACAAAGAAACGGTATAAAACCGCCATTAAGGAGACTTAGTTTACACAAATTTTTCGCCCCCCCCCCCCCCTTGTGACTGTTCTAGATCTACCACTGCTTATCATTTTGTGGGCGACCCAACCGGTTTTCCTTTTCAATCAACTCACCTTTCTAGACTCAAAAACCCAATGTGATGCTCCATCATCATCAACATAGTTCCACCATCTTAGTCCCACCATCAGCCGTCCTGAAAAAAGTCAAACAACAATATGTTTGTGGCCTTTGTCTCAATCGACATTTGCAACTGTTTTAGTAGGTACTTTGTTATTATTAAATCACTTGAAAATGTTAGCTTTATAATTATAAGTCAATAAGTCGTTTACTGAGCTAGATTAACAAACTTAAATTAGCCAAGCCAATACAACAGAAAAATGTAATTTATTGTAAACTAGCAGAGTACCCGTCCTTCGTACGGGGTTGGCATATAAGTATAAAACGCTTATTGCAGTTATACTCGAGCTTTGCATTTGCATTTTCAATGGGGGAGGACACAGTTTGATAAAATTTGCTTATTTAAATTTAGGGTATACCATAGTATTACACATCTACCATAGTCATAATGTTCTACCACTTCACCTAAACAATAGAGAAAAATAAATTATTAAAAGTTTGCAAAATATCACAAATTATTCATGAAATTAAAAACATAAACATAACTGTAAACAATCCTACTTTGACAGTTCTCATTGCGTATCACAGTTTTTGTTGCTGCTTGCTATAGTTATGATAAATGCAAAACAAATAATAGTGCTGCACCCTGTTGGTAAATCTTATAACTTTTTAATGCTTTTCATATCATAGAACCAACATTTAGTTGAAACAGCTGACACAATTCTTTAATTCCCTTTTAATATGAATACTCATAAGGTTAACATGGGAAACTGCTGAGCCACTGGGGCGGAGCCCGAAAGGATTTTTCAGGAAAAAATATGCCTATATGTTAATCGGGAATGTGAGCTATCATCATGCCAAATTTCAGCCCAATCCGTCCAGTCGTTAATGCGTGATTGAACTTCAAACAAACAAACAAACAAACAAACAAACACACAAACTTTCACATTTATAATATTAGTAAGATGGTAAAGAGTGGTCATAGTCCATCAGTAACACTAAGAGAAGAAAGAAGAAGAAAAATCAGTGTGAATAAATGCTGTAATTCATTTATATTATTAATTAACAAGAAAAGGATGAAAAATCCACACAAGAACAACACTTTTGTGAAATAAAACCACACTCTTGTCCCACTTAAACTAAAAAAAAATAAAAAAAAACAATAAAAAGCAAGCTGTGATGATAACAAGATATACAACCAAAGACTAGATCCCTAAATTGAGCTCTATCAAACTACATAGCCTATAAAAAATTTTCACCACACTATGATGTTTTTAGCCGTTTTACAAACGTTTATGGGAGGACGAAAGCTACGTCCTAAAACTAAAACTTTCATGCATATTATCAGTACCCATAGCATTGATATAAACTTCTTTTATTGTCACCGCTGCGTAGCAACTATTATTCTATATTATTCCTCAAATTATTTCTTCACATAACCTTGTGGTTGTGTTGACTGTTAGTTTACACTATTATTCTGGTCAATATTAGTAATAGGGAGTAGATAGTAATGTACCAATCCTAGACCAAAAAAGGAAGACTTTAATAATTTAATGAAATTTGTTGTTTTTCAATACTAATATGTTAAATTTTTGCCACTTTTAGGCCAATTTCTAACATTTTCATATTTTTCTAGAAAAAGTATATAATTTTGATGAAATTTTCATGAATATGTCTATACTTTCCATAAAATTGACTACAAAACAAAATGTTTTTAAAAACAAGTAAAATTTTAAAATTTAATGAGTAGTTTTTATACAAATTTAACTAAAACAGTTTCTTTATCTTTGAATGTTTTAATTTCAGTAATAATTAAGTGTAAATCTTTTTTATTTAATTCTTTAATTGTTTTTTCATCAAATATATTAATAAATCTATGAGGCAAATGAACTTTACATTTTTCTAATTCAACAATAACTGTTGGTCCATATTTATCTTTAACTTTTTCAAATTTTTCTATTTTATATTTTGTATTCAATTCTAAACTTTTTATTGGTTTATATTCTTTGAATTTACATTCTCCAATATTATTAATCTCTTCTAGTAGATCCATTTATTACAAAAATAATTATAGAAATTTTAAACAGTTAATAATTGAAATATATGAAAAGAATTTTAAATATCACACAACAGTTTGTTAGAACTGTTGTGTGATATTTAAAATTCTATTTTTTTAAATAATATCTGATGTATCACTTATGTTATCAGAAAAACCATTATGTTAATTTATTATGCATGGATCATTTAAAGTTGATAGATGTTTTAAGAATTTTAAAAAAATATCATCAAATTCTGGTTTTATATAAAAATTCAATTCTAAAAGTTTAAAAATCATTGGTAATAGTTTTTTAAATGATATATTTCTTTTTGTAAAACTGAAATATGCATTAAAAATTACTGTAATATTTCTTTTATCTTCAAAATTTAATTCAAAATCAATATTGAATATTTTGTTTAAGAATTGATAGTAAAATATCCAGTTTGTATAATTTCTTTGTTTTAAGAATAATTTTATATTTTTAGGTGTTATTTCAAAACTATTGTCTAAAATACATAATGTATAGATTTCATTGATTAATTGTTGTGTACGATATGGTTGAAAATGATTAAATTCTCTTAAAATATTTATAAGATGTTTGTTCTTATTCTTTCGTCTATTAATCTTTTTTTCAGAAATAATTCTTTTACATATATTACATCCTATACAATTTTCAATAATTGTAAAGTTATTAAAATTATGACATCTATAACATACATACATTTATATATAAAATTTTTATATCTAAATGGAAGAACTTATTCAGTGTCATAAATGTAAGAAGAAAACTAAAAATATTAATCCAGAAATTGTTGAAATGAAGAATGGTTTGTTTAGAATTGCTACCAAGTGTTCAATATGTAAAACAAATAAAAGTAAAATAATTAAAAAAGAAATTAAACCAATAATAAAAAAGGAATTAAATAAAAAAGATCAAATAATTGAAGCTAAAGAAATTCATGCTCCAATAAGAAAAAAATTTCCAAAAAGAAAGATAGTTACATTAGGTATTGATGATTTATGGGCAGCTGATTTGATCATTATGAAAAGTTATGAAAAAGAAAATGATGGTTATAAATATATGTTGAATGTTATTGATACATTTTCTAAATATGTTTGGTCAAAACCTTTAAAGAAAAAAGATGCAAAATGCGTATCTATAGCATTTGAACAAATTATAAAAGATGCAATAAAAATTGGTCATAAATCACCAAACTTATTACATACAGATAAAGGACTAGAATTTATAAATAAAGAATTTAATGGAGTTTTAAAAAAGTATAATATTAAATTGTATCATACAGAAAATGAAGAAAAATCAAGTATTATTGAAAGATATAACAGGACTCAAAATGAAAAAATGAAAGTTCTATTTGAAATTAATAAAAATTTTAGATGGATTGATATTCTTCAAAAAATAGTTAAAGAATATAATAATTCATATCATTCAACAATTAAAATGAAACCAATTGATGTAAATAAAGAAAATGAAAATGATTTATTAGATACAGTTTTTAAATATATCCCACCAAAAATAATTACAAAATCTAAATTTAAAATAAATGATAGAGTTAGAATAGGAAACAAAAAATCAACTTTTTCAAATAAATATAAAAACAATTGGTCAAGAGAAATATTTGCTGTTTCTAGAATTAATAATACAAATCCTGTTACATATAGTATTAAAGACTTGAATGATGAAGATATAATTGGTAGTTTTTATGATTATGAATTGAAGAAAACTAATTTGTAAAATTTTATACTATATAAATGGAGAAAAAATGTATAAGGTGTAATTTATATAAAGATGTATCTGAATTTTCAAAAATGAAATCAGCAAAAGATGGTTTATATTATTATTGTAAAGAATGTTATAAAAGTTATAAAAAGGAATTATTTGATAATATTAAAGTAATTGAAATAAATCAAAAAGAGTGTTTGAATTGTAAAGAAATTAAAGACATATCAAATTTTCATAAAAATTACTATAGTAAAGATAAAAAGTTGGCAATTTGTATTGAATGTATTAGACATATGTTTTTAAAACCACAAATGTGTGAATGTGGAAGAAGTATTAAATGGGTCAATAACTATTCAAAACATTTAGAAACTAAAATTCATAAAGAAAATATAACAAATAAGATGAATTAATAAACTAGTTTATAAAAGTTTTATTAAAAACAAATACTCTAGAAAATATAAATTGACTAGTTGATTACTAATTTTATAAAAAAAATACTCTAGAAAAAATAAATTAATCATTAATTTGGGTATATTACTTATATTTTATAAAAACATATTTTCTAAGTAAAAATTATTTTTATTAAATAAAGGAATTTTTTCTCATCTAAATGGAAAGACGAAATGAAAATATATTATGTCCTTATTGTATTAAAAATATATATTCTAAAAACTATGCAAGACATTACAACTCAAAGAAACATTTAGAAAATAAAATAAAATATGAAAATGAAGTTAATAATTTAAAAATATGGTGTAAACAAAATTATATTAATGATTATAAAAACAAAAATCTAGATCAATTAAAAGAAATAAAAAAGTCATATGATCCAACAAACTATTCTTTATTTAAAGAAGAAAAATTAAAGGAAATTGCTAACAAACTATCTGTTAGAAACTATACAAATTTAGTAAGAAATGAACTGATTAAAAGACTAAATAAAATTAAACAAAATCCTAATAATTTAAAATATAGATCATTGAAATTTATTCAAGATTTAGCTGTTAAAAATAATATTAAAATTGTAAATAAAACTAGAAAGGAATTGACTGAATTATTGACTGATCATCTTAAAAATAAACCAATTCTAAAAGAAAATATAATAAATATTCAAGAAGCTTCTTCATTAAAAGGTTATTTTCAAGAATATATTCTAACAAATTCAAATGATGGTTTGGATATATCTGATTATTTAGAATCACAAAGAAGTGAAATTCAAAAATTAATTGAAAAACAAAAATTTAAAAATATAAAAGGACAATTAGCTTTAACATGTGAATATCAAAGAAAATTGGTTAGTGGTGAAAATCAAACCAGTACAATGTATTTTGCTCTTAGGAGTTCAGATATCTTAAATATTAATGAATTTATAAATGATCAGTTTAAAAAATTAATATTAAGAGAAAATTTGAATCAACCATCAAATGGTAGTGGTTGGTCATTAAGTAGATGTTTAGAATTAAATCTCAAATTGTATAAAGTTAATTCATTAAATGCTGGTTCATATATTGAACTACCAAATAAAATCAAAAACAAGAAGAGTTGTATAAATTTTAAAAATAAAGATGAATATTGCTTCATTTATGCAATTAGATGTGCGATTGATAAATATAAAAATAGAAAATTAGATCATCCAGATAGGGTTAAACAGTATCAGAGTTATATAAATGATGAAATTTTTAAAGGTTTTGATTATCCAATAACATTAAAAGACATAAAATTGTTTGAAAAAAGATCATTTGATCCTAAATATAACTATCCATCCATGTCAATTAATGTTTATAGAATTGATGAAGATGAAAAGATTGTTCCATTACAAATATCTGAAAATTATGATGCAAAATTAGACATTGATTTGTTGTATTATAAAGATGGTGACAACTCACATTACATATTAATAACTGATTTAAGTAAATTAGTTTCTAACCAAGTTTCAAAAGATGGTCATAAACTATATATTTGTAGACGATGTTTGACACATTTTTATAAAAATAGTGATTTGAATAATCATTTAATAATTTGTAAATCTCTTGAACCTTGTCGACCAATTATGCCATTTTCTGGTGAAACTGTTAAATTTGAAAATTATTATAAAAAACTTGAACATCCTTTTGTAATTTATATGGATTTTGAAAGCATTCTGAAAAAGATTAATACTTGTGAAAATAATCCAAATAACTCATATACAAATAAAATTCAGAAACATATACCTTATGGATTCACAATTTATTTAGTTTCTAGAGTGACTAATAAAATATATAAACCAATTTGTTATAGAGCAAAAACAGATGAAGAGTTGAAAAATGTACCAAATAAATTATTTGAATACTTAGATGAGATTTCAAAGTATATAGCTAAAAAATATAATTCGAAAAACAAAAAGCCTATGAGTTTAACTAAAAATGAAGAAATTGAATATCATAAAGCAAGTGTTTGTCATATTTGTGAAACTATTGGTTTTGATAATGACACAAGACGAAAGGTAAGAGATCACTGTCATTTAACAGGAAAATTTAGAGGTGCAGCACATTCAATTTGTAATTTAAATCTAAAATTTCCACAAAATATACCTGTGTTTTGTCATAATAGTTCAAACTATGATACACATTTGTTTATTAAAGAATTAGCTAAAAAATATGGTAAAATTGATTTAATAGCAAATACTGATGAAAAATATATAAATTATTCAGTTAATTCAGGATATGGTTATGAATTTGAAGATGATAAACCTAGAAAATTTGTAAAATTCTCATTTGTAGATACGTTAAGATTTATGGCCTCATCAATTGATAAGTTAGCTAAAAATCTGAAAGAATTTAAACACTTGACTAAATTTATAAAAAACATTGATATAATTAAAAAAGATGATGAAACATTTGAAATATTATCTTCGAAAGGTATATTTCCTTATGAGTTTATAGATGATATTGAAAAATTAAATTATGATAAAATATTAGATAAAGCACAGTTTTATAGTTCTTTAACTGATGAAAATATTAGTGATGATGATTATAAATACTATCTAAAAGTTTGGAATAAATTAAAAGTTAAAACATTAGGAAATTATTCTGATTTGTACAATATTCAAGATGTGATGTTATTAGCTGATATATTTGAAAATTTTAGATCAGTTTGTTTAAAGAACTATCAATTAGATCCTGCACATTATTTAACATCACCATCATTAGCATGGGACTCTATGTTAAAATTAACAAAAATAGAATTAGAATTGATAAGCGATTATGATATGTATTTGATGATTGAAAAAGGTATAAGAGGTGGAATTTCTCAATGTGTTACAAGGTATTGTAAAGCAAATAACAAATATACCAAAAATTATGACCCTAATAAACCTGAAAATTACATGTTATATGTAGATGCAAACAATTTATATGGATGGGCCTTAAGTCAAAAACTACCATACAAAGATATTAAATGGATGAATCCAAATGTATATACAACTAATGAATGGAAAGAAACTATATTAGAATTAGATGAAAATGTTGATTATGGCTATATATTAGATGTTGATTTAGAATATCCAAAGGAATTACATGATAATCACAAGGATTTACCATTAGCTCCTGAACATTATAATAATAAGCTTTGTACTACATTATTTGATAAAAAAGACTATGTGGTTCATTCAAGAAACTTAAAATATTACCTAAAACAAGGTCTAGAATTAAAAAGAGTAAATCGAGTAATAGCATTTGATCAAGATAACTATATGGAAAAATATATAAAACTGAACACAAAATTAAGAGCTCAATCAAAATCAGACTTTGAAAAAGACTTCTTTAAGTTAATGAATAATTCTGTATTTGGTAAAACAATGGAAAATGTAAGGAATAGATGTAATATAAAATTAGGTGATGAAGAATATTCATTAAAACAAGCTAAAAAACCAAACTTTAAAACGTTTAGTATATTTGATAAAAATTGTATTGCTTCACATTTGATTAAAGAAAAAGTTAAATTTGATAAACCAATATATGTGGGATTTTCAGTTTTAGAATTATCAAAATTATTAATGTATGAATTTTACTATGATAAGCTAAAGAAATATGATCCAAATGCAAAATTATTATATATGGACACTGATAGTTATTTTGTGGAATTAAAGAAAGATCCTTATAAAATTATTAAAGAAAATATAAATGAGTTTGATACAAGTGATTATAAAAAAGATCATGAGTGTTACACTGAAAAAAATAAAAAAGTAATTGGTAAATTTAAAGATGAGCTAAATGGTGAAATACTAGAAGAATATTGTGGATTAAGATCAAAATTATATAGTTATGAATTTAACAATAAAAATCCTGTAAAATGTAAAGGTATCAAGAAAAGTGTTGTAAATAAGACAATTAATATGAGTGATTTTAAGAAATGCTTGTTTGATGATATAGAACAATATAGAACAATGACATGTATTAGAAGTTATAAACATGAATTGTATACTATTAGAATAAACAAATTAGCTTTGAGTAATAAGGATGATAAAAGATTTGTATGTGAAAATAGAATTGATACATTACCTTGGGGATATAAAAATATAATTTAAACATAAATAAATGGAAATAATAATCATACCAAAAGAATTAATAGACAGTGAATATGATCAAAAATTGTTTTTGTTTAAAACTAAATTATCAAATAAATATTTAATTTATCTTTTTAAATATAAAGGATATTATGTTTATCACAATGCCTTTAATTTTAATATAAAACCATTCTTATATAAAGTAATACAATATGTTAAAGAAAGTTTTAAGGAAAATGATCAAAATGTAATTAATTTAAGATTTTAAAATTAGTGAATATAAACCTGATTCATGAATTAATATATTTTTATTTTTAAATATAAAATTATTATTAAATAAATCAATAGTTGTCATTATTTATATAGAAAAAAATTTAAGTTAGAAATTTTGTTTTAATCTTAAATACACAATATTCTTAACATTTTTATTATTTATCAAATTTCCTTCATTATCTTGAATAGATATTACAATATTTTGAATTTTATTAATATTCTTTAAAGGAACATAGTCTATTTGATTTGGTTTTTCACTTATTTTTGAACCATATTTAACATTTGGATAAAAAGTATATAGAATTTCTGATTCTTTATGTAAATGCGAGTGATCATTATGATTTTCAAAGCTAGGTTCAACCAAATTACAATGGATTTCTAAAACATCAAAAGATCTTAATTTAGGTAACTTAATTCCTTTAATTAAAGTGTCTGGTTCAATCATTTCATCCTTTAAACCCAATAAATCAGTTATAATAGCTGTTACTATAATTTTAACAGGTGATTTTATCACAATAAGAGAACCCTCATTTTCTAATAAAAACTCATTTTCATCAAAATTATCTGCTTTCTTTTTAAATTCTTTTAAGCTATTTTTAAAGTTTTCTTTTATAGTTTCTAATGTGTGATATCCTTTGTTTAAATTAAAATATTGATTTATTTCTTTTTCACCATTCTTAATAGTAAAACCATATACATTTTTATAATCATTTGGTACATTTAATACAAAATTATCCGAATAAAATCCACAAAGACCAATACTATAATTTCCATCCAAATAAATTGGATGTTCTAATCTTAGTTCAATCTTTGAAGAATTGCCTGTAATTTTAAATAATTTCATCTTATTTAAATGGAAAATTTTTTAAAGGAAAAAAATAAGATAAAATTTGATACATATGATGAAAAAATCAAGAATAATCAACCAATTAGATTGTTAATAATAGGATCAAGTGGTTCTGGTAAAACAACATTACTATTAAATTTCATCTATAAAAGATTGATACCATACACAAATTTATATGTTTTTAGTAAATCACTAGAGCAGCCTGCATACATAAAATTACAACATAGATTTAAAAATATTGAAATGAACATTAACAAAAAAGTTGCAAATTTCTTTGGTTCATGTGAAGATATAATTTCATTAAATGATTGTAAACCAAATTCATTAATTGTTTTTGATGATTGTATTTTAGAAAATCAAGATAAAATAAAAGAGTATTTTGTAATGGGTAGACATAAAAACATATCATGTATTTATCTTTCACAATGTTATTCAAAAGTTGACATTAAATTAATAAGGAATAATTTAAATATGTTATGTATTTTTAAGCAAAATAATCATTATGTAAAACAAATTTTTGATCATTTTGTAGGTTCTGATATGTCATTTAATGAATTTAAGGATATTTGTAATGATTGTTGGAAAGAAAATTATGGATTTTTAACTATGAATTTGATATTAAAAACAAATGAAGGAAAATATATGAATAAGTTTTCTAATATAAAATTTTCTTCTAAATAAATGTGGTGTATGCTTGATTTAATTGTTGATAAAATATTTGTTATAATAATATTTGCCTTATCTTTAGTGTTTATTTTTTTTATTAAATTTACAGAAAATAAAAAATGATGTGTTTGTGTTTAATTTTAGATTTACTTATTATTTTTGTTTTATTTATATTAATCATTAGTGTAGTGTTGATTGTGCTTAATCGACATAGTTTATGTTTATGTTAACATGGTTTATGTTTATGTTAACATCATTTATGTTTATGTTAACATATTTTTTCTTTTAATAAATGGATAACATAACTGTTGACAAAGCTAAAAAGTTAGATGAAATTGAAAAAAAATTAATAAAAGAATTTAAAAATCAGATTAAAATTGATGAAAATTATGAACAAATTAAACAAAAAGCATATGAACCAATAACATCTGCAATTGGTAAAGTAGAAAATAAAATTGGTGATGTTTTAAATGAAAATAAAAATTTAATGGATTTAGTACCTATTGTTAATCAATTTGCAAACATATCAATACCACAATCTGAAGAAGAATTTATGTTACCTTCAAGTACTCCATTTAGACCAATAAGAGAACAAATTATTGAAGAAGAATCAACATTTATAGATCCAAATATTGTTTCACCTCAAATATTAAATAAAATCATTGGTCCAATTGCACAAAAATATTTACCTAGAGCAAAAGATGATAAATTTGGTTTGTATTGGGATAAACATAAAAAATCATTTATGATTGGTGATAAAATAACAGTAATTGATAATGATGATTTACTTGTTAATGGTAAAACATATACTGGCACTCAAGGTTTATGGAGATTATTGACATATAAAGACAAACCAGATGATAATTTATATAGTCAAGATGATTTAAATAATTACTCAAAAATTTTATGGGAAACAGATTCAATTTATAAAAATAATGATCCAAGTACTAGAAAACCAAAATCAAGTAAAGGTAATAAATATATGAATTTGATTAAATTTATTTGGGATTCTAAAGGAAATATTGAAGGATCTGGTATAAGAAAATATTCAGAAAATAAAATTGAATACAGATATATTGATGATTTAAACAAATTAGAAAGTATAATCAATTATATATATGCTCAAGAAAAAGCTGGAAATAATAACTTTATCAATGAAAAAAGGGCTATTAAAGATTTTATTTCAAACAAATTAGATGAATTAATTGAAAAACCTGATGGTATAAAATATTTAAAAAGAATATTACCAACTATAACATCACCAATTATAGGTTCAGGATTATTAAATGATTTTATAAATAATTTACCATTTGAATTGCATGTACCTGGTTTTCAATATCTAGGACCTGGAACTAAGCTACAAAAAAGATTAAAAAGAGGTGATCCTGGAATAAATGATTTAGATAAAGCTGCTAAAGAATATGATATATTTTATAGAGATCATAAAGATACAGAATCTAGAAATGATATTGCTGATAAAATATTACAAGATAAAGCATGGGATATAGCAACATCTAGTGATCATGATATAGGTGAAAGATTAGTTGCTTTACCAACATCAGGTGCTATGTGGTTAAAAAGAAAATTTGGAATGGGATTAGAAATAGGATTAAAATTTTAACCTATATAAATGGAGAAAGTTAAGGTAAATTTAACTGATTATCAAATATCTAAAATTAAATCTGCTTTTAAGAAAAATAAAAATTTGACTATACAATTTGAAATAGATCAATTTAAAAATGGTAATGATGTATTATTATTAACTAAAAGACAATTGAATAAATTAGAAAAACATAAAAAATTAAATACTGGATTAAGACTTGAATTTTCTTATAATCAACTTAAACAAATGAAAGATGGTGGTTTATTAAATGAAATATTAAATGTTGCTGATTATATTCCTGGCATAAATAGTTTAACACCAAAAGTTAGAAGAGGAGCTAAAGTAGTAAAAGACAATGTTATTCCAAAATTTAGAGAATTTATAAATTGGTTAGATCAAGAATTAGCTAATGTAAAAGGATCTGGATTAGATGAAAAAACATTAAAATATGTTAAGAAAAAAATTTCAACCCATTGACTTTAGCTGATTTAGAAAAATTATGTCAAAATATTAAGAATTTTAGAGGTGTTTTTATGAGAGATATGCTTCCAAAAACTGTTAATAAATTTGAATGTGGTATAGTCAATTTAGATTCATTTTCTGGTAATGGAACTCATTGGATATGTTATTATAAAAAAGATAAAATTAAATATTACTTTGATTCTTATGGAAAAATTGTTAATAAACCTTTTAAGGAAATTGTTAAATATTTAGGAAAAGACAATATATTTTTTAATGATTCACAAATTCAAAATTATGATGATCCACCTATATGTGGTCATTTGTGTGTTTTTGTATTAAATGAGTTGAATAAAAATACAAGATTTGATAACATAATCAATAAATTAATTCTTAATAAATATGGATTCATTAAATATATTTGATCTATTTGGTAGACAGAAAAAAGATTTAATTGAAGTAAAAAATGATTATATTAATTCAAAATTAAATTCCATTTTTAATGATATTAATAAGGATTTAAAAAACCATATTAAGAAAACTAATAATTTGGTTAATGCTATTAGTTTATCTAAAAATTATTTAAGTATTAATTCTAGAAGAATTGTTAATGTAAAACCAAGTATTAATGATTATGATGTTGTTATAAAATCTGAGTTAAATGAAGTTTTAAATTCTATTATTAAGGTTGGTAATGATCATTCAAAAACTAAACAGGATTTAAATGAATTGGTTAATTCATTATTTAATCTAAAAATGTATGTTGAAGATTTAGAAAAACAACTTGAAGATAAACTTGCTGAAAAAATAAGATTAGTAACTGCTGGATTAGCACAAATATTAGAAGATAAACTTAATACAGAAAACCAAGAAGATCAATAATTTTTACTATATAAATGGAGTTTATTTACTGTCTTAAATGTAAACAAAAAACCAATTCTAAAGACATTCAAACAATAAAATTAAAAAATAAAAATATGGTTAAAGCAAAATGTTGTATATGTAATTCAAAGAAAAGTAGTTTTACAAAAATTTCCTCCTAATAAATGGCTCTATATAATTCATTTGATTATTTCATTATCAGAAACCAATTTCTATTAACCAATGAAGATTGGGATATTATTTCAGAAAAATATGAATTGAATGAAGATATGATCAGATTGTTTCAAAATAAACTAAATTGGGAAAAAATTGCACAATATCAAACATTAAGTATACAATTTATTGATGAGTTTATTAATTATCAACTTAATGCTTATATTAATTTGGTTTGTAAGTATCAAAATTTAGATGAAGATTTTATTGATAAATATAAAAATGATTTGGATTGGGAAATAGTGTTACAATATCAAAATATATCAGCAAAATTCATCATAGATCATGCACTGAATATTGAACAGTTTAAAGAAAAAATGGATTATGACGAGATTGATTAAATTATTCCAAAAAGATTTATAAAACTATTCTTTATTACAAAAATTTTACTGGTTTTAAAAAACCTTTTTCTTTCCATATTTTTTTCATAAATTTCTCCTTAATAAATGGCTAATACTTATGAAATTGAAAGAGCTGAATATAAAAATTTTTATCCTTTATCTAAACTACATTTGAATGAACCAAACAAAAAAAACTGAATTTAATATTGATTTTGGAGATGGTTTTTGTACATCTAAATTTCAATTTTATATTTCAGGAACACTAAAAAAATCTGATGATAGAGACTATGGTGCTACAGATAATGTAAAGTTGATTAATAATTTTGTACCATTCTTATTTTCAAAAATTGAAATTAGAAAACATAATAAATTAATTGAGGAAATTGAATATCCTGGACAATTGAGTACAATAAAAGGTACTGTTACTTATTCAAAAACAGAAGCAGTATCCAACATTTGTAATGGATTTCAATCAGATTTCAAAAAAACATTTGAAGCTGTGGGTAATCTATCACATTTTGGATTAGGTTTCTTTGAAAATGTTAATGTTCCAATATACAAAGGAGGATTCAATATATGTTTTGTTAGATCTGAAGATAATGATGCTATTTTTAGATGGAAAACTAAAAAAGTTGATGGAACTTTTGATGATACTACATTACCAGGTGTTGGAAAAGTAATTATTGATGACTTTTTCATTAGAGTTCCAATAATTGAGTATAAAACTACAAGTAAAATTCAATATATTAATGAAATAACTAAAAAAGAAAAAATACTATTTCACTTTAATCATTGGCAATGTATTGAACAAAAGACAATAACTGGAAAAACAGTTAGTTTTGATATAACAAATATTTATCGAAACATCTATAATCCAAAATTTATAATAATTGGTTTTCAAAAAGGTAGAACTAATGATCAATTATATGACACTTCAAAATTTGATAGTATGTATATTAAAAATATTAGAGTAAAATTAAATGGTCACTATTATCCTGATGAATTAATAAATCTAGATATAAATAATGAAAAATTTAGAATTGTATATCAAATGTATCAAGATTATAAAAAGGTTTATTATAACAATAGTGAAATGTATTATGATCCAACAGAATTCATTGAAAATAGACCATTATATGTGATTGATACAACAAAAACTCCTGTTAATATTTCTGGTTCAAAGAATGATATTATTATAAATATGGATTTTGATTATGATATAACTGTTGCTAGTAAAACTAATTGCTATGTGGTTGTTGTGTCTGAAAGATTATTAGAGTATAATGTGATTAAAAATGATATAACTGAAATCAAATAAAATTATTATAAAACCACCATTTATTTACTACTTTTTGACATATTTTTCAAAATATTATTATATTTTATGAATAATGAGACTACTATTGTTAATTTAAAATTTGTTTCATAAAAAAATATTAATAAATAAAAATTTTTGATTTTCAAGGTCACAAGAAATAAATATTTTAAATTTTATTATTTAATAAATTTGTACTTACCTTATAGATATATCATACCAAATTTCATGAAAATATCTTTAAAAACAAAGAAGTTATTAAGGTTTTTAGTTTAAGGGTAGTTCACCCTAAATTGGAAAATTTTAGTAAAAACATTGATTTTAAACATAATTTTTCATAATTTTTAAGTTTTAGAATTATTCAATAATTTTTTACATTTTTATAAATAAAATACAAAATAAGGGATGAAACTACCCTTAACATAAGTCAAAAACATTCTTTAATATTCAATGAGTGTATGTTTCAAATTTGGTTAAGATTGGTTTAAAAACACTCAAGTTATAACATACAATATATTTCAAATAATTTCATTCGATACTAACAATCGAATAATAAGTTGAAACATTCGATATTAACAGTTAAATTACTGAATAGGAATTCAAAATAACTCACACAAACATAAACAAATAATATTTACTGAACATTTCAGATTTATCAAAGCGTGCATTCAATGCACGCTTTCGTTAAACATCATTTGGTTTGGCAAAAAAAAAAAAAAAAAACTGTCAAATAGAACAGCACAGTCACTTAAATTTTTTTACACAAAATATTTACTGTACAATTCAGATTTATCAAAGCGTGCTTTAGAAGCACACTGTCCTTGAATATCATATGGTTTGGCAAAAAACTATCAAACAAAGCAGCAATCACTTGACCTTGAAAATTCTGATTGTTTTATAAACAAGTTATGATTACAAACAATAAAAATAGTCTATAAATAGTTCAATAAATCACTTTTACTTATTAAAATATTAGTTAAAAACACTTGAACAATCCAAATATGGTGATGAACACTTCAAACACATTTCACTTCACAACACGATAGTTTCACAATTTTCATAGTTAATCTTCTTTATACTTCATCTTCAATCAATAAATAATAAACTTTTACCATCAATAAACTCTTATTTTAAATATTTCTTCATAAAACAAAATGAGAATATACATAGAAAATCAGCCAGTCGACAGAGCCACACCCATTATGATAGCTAATGACGAGATTTTTGCTAACTTGACACTTTTTTTTGTTCAATCGGCTAGTTTCATTAGCTAACTATTTAACCATTGATTATACATTTTAAGCATTAATTATAAAATACTTTTCGATTAGTTTAGATAAATCAAAATAATTATTTTAATCCACACTGCAATTTACTAACATTCAACTGGTTATTATTTTATTCAATCACTTATTTTCATAAAAAGATCGACCAAACAAATTAGGCCATAGACTAATATTCCTTCAATAACATTATATTTACAACGCAATTTGTTTTTGTTGATTTTTACATTATCTTTAATCGTACAGAAATGTATAATATATGAAATAGCATTAATTTTTAACAAGCTTTTCATTGGTGATATTTATTTTCAATTTAAATCAATACTTATCTTTTTATCTTAAGATTATCATTTTGTTAACATTTTTATGATTTCACAATTGAAATATATAAAAAGATATTTTTGATAATTAAACCTTAAATAAACCTTTATAAACTTGTTTTTTTAATCAATTAAACTACATCATGATTTTTATGATATAAAAAACTTTAATAATTTTGATAAATTTCATATGTTTTAATAGTTTATTTAATAATTAAACCTTTATAAACTCATTTTTAATCATTTATTAACGCGTCGCGATTTTTGCGACGCGTCAAATATTTAATAAATTCCATAAATTTAATAATTTATTTGATAATTAAACCTTAAATAAACCTTTACAAACTTGTTTTTTTAATCAATTAATCTACTTCAAGATTTTTATGATATAAAAAACTTTAATAATTTTGATAAATTTCATATTTTTTAATAGTTTATTTAATAATTAAACCTTTATAAACTCATTTTTAATCATTTATTAACGCGTCGCGATTTTTGCGACGCGTCAAATATTTAATAAATTCCATAAATTTAATAATTTATTTGATAATTAAACCTTAAATAAACCTTTACAAACTTGTTTTTTTAATCAATTAATCTACTTCAAGATTTTTATGATATAAAAAACTTTAATAATTTTGATAAATTTCATATTTTTTAATAGTTTATTTAATAATTAAACCTTTATAAACTCATTTTTAATCATTTATTAACGCGTCGCGATTTTTGCGACGCGTCAAATATTTAATAAATTCCATAAATTTAATAATTTATTTGATAATTAAACCTTAAATAAACCTTTACAAACTTGTTTTTTTAATCAATTAATCTACTCTAAGATTTTTTTGGTATAAAAAAACTTTAATAATTTTAATAAATTTCATGTTTTTTAATACCATAAAAATCTTAGAGTAGATTAATTGATTAAAAAAACAAGTTTGTAAAGGTTTATTTAAGGTTTAATTATCAAATAAATTATTAAATTTATGGAATTTATTAAATATTTGACGCGTCGCAAAAATCGCGACGCGTTAATAAATGATTAAAAATGAGTTTATAAAGGTTTAATTATTAAATAAACTATTAAAAAATATGAAATTTATCAAAATTATTAAAGTTTTTTATATCATAAAAATCTTGAAGTAGATTAATTGATTAAAAAAACAAGTTTGTAAAGGTTTATTTAAGGTTTAATTATCAAATAAATTATTAAATTTATGGAATTTATTAAATATTTGACGCGTCGCAAAAATCGCGACGCGTTAATGATTAAAAATGAGTTTATAAAGGTTTAATTATTAAATAAACTATTAAAAAATATGAAATTTATCAAAATTATTAAAGTTTTTTATATCATAAAAATCTTGAAGTAGATTAATTGATTAAAAAAACAAGTTTGTAAAGGTTTATTTAAGGTTTAATTATTAAATAAATTATTAAATTTATGGAATTTATTATTTAAAATTCTTTTCATATATTTCAATTATTAACTGTTTAAAATTTCTATAATTATTTTTGTAATAAATGGATCTACTAGAAGAGATTAATAATATTGGAGAATGTAAATTCAAAGAATATAAACCAATAAAAAGTTTAGAATTGAATACAAAATATAAAATAGAAAAATTTGAAAAAGTTAAAGATAAATATGGACCAACAGTTATTGTTGAATTAGAAAAATGTAAAGTTCATTTGCCTCATAGATTTATTAATATATTTGATGAAAAAACAATTAAAGAATTAAATAAAAAAGATTTACACTTAATTATTACTGAAATTAAAACATTCAAAGATAAAGAAACTGTTTTAGTTAAATTTGTATAAAAACTACTCATTAAATTTTAAAATTTTACTTGTTTTTAAAAACATTTTGTTTTGTAGTCAATTTTATGGAAAGTATAGACATATTCATGAAAATTTCATCAAAATTATATACTTTTTCTAGAAAAATATGAAAATGTTAGAAATTGGCCTAAAAGTGGCAAAAATTTAACATATTAGTATTGAAAAACAACAAATTTCATTAAATTATTAAAGTCTTCCTTTTTTGGTCTAGGATTGGTACATTACTATCTACTATAGGGTATAGTATGGTGATAAATAGCGTTCGTGCTACGGACCGTAATGGTTTCATCTTAAACATAAAAACCATCTTGAGCCAGCAAAACCTCATTTTGTCCCTAGGTACAAAATATACTATTTCACTAATCAATTTAAAAAGCACCAAAAATATAATCTACATTTAAAATGTATCAAGGGTTTTGTCTACAATCGGTCCTGTTATGTTAAACAAACAAATGAATCGTACAACAACTAAGTATCATCATATGTACAATTTTAAGAAACCCACCTGTAATATTCTTGACAGTCCAAAAGTCCATAGATAATAGCAAAACAATAATGACAAAACTGGTGATGAAACTCTTACTGAACCATCCACACAGCAAGTACATGACGAGAGCAGTGCCTCGGAAAAACAGGTGGAAGAACGTTACATATGGGTGCCTGGGAAATATGATACAAACATTTTACAAGATTAATATGCATATTAACTTTCATAAAACTGTATTGCAATTTGCAACTCGTAATAGCCTTACCGTACATGAAATTATTTCACTTTATACAGCAATCATAATTAAGGTACAGCATTACAGTTATTACAAAACAATTGGGGTAGAAAGGTTTTCGGATAATCAACTTTCAGATAATCGATCATCAACGAAAAATGCCTGTATTTCTTTGTGAAGCGTAATTAAAATCCTTCAGCCTTGGCATAAAGTACCTATATAATTTATTTGAGCAACGAACAATATTTACAATCATTGTAGAAGCTTTAATTTACTGTATTGCTACCGTGATCGTCAGCACAGGTGTTGATATCACCAAGATCTTCGGCATATCTGACCATATCACCGTGATCATCTTTAGTTACTGTACATAGAGCAATATAGAATAGCACACTCAGTAATGCAATTAAGTAATGCAATGTCCGACCTGACTTGACATATGGTTCGCTTGTGTGGTGGCCTAAGATGGAATCTACTGCAGCTGTCAAAGCTTTAGCAGGAGTTCAGAGGCTTGCTCTTATAATGATAACTGGGGCAGTAAGCAGCTGTCCTGGAGCGGCCCTAGATTGTATGCTTGATATGCTACCCATCGACATTTTTATCTAGGTGGTAGCAAGAAAATCAGTTCTACGCCTTAGCTGTGTAAACTTATGGATAACCACAGGAAACAATAAAGGGCACTCCAAAATTGTTCAGGTGGTACACAATGATGAGTTGGACTGCCTTCAGATCTCCAAAAAACACTCCTTTGGAAAGCCTTTCGAAGTACTAATACCAGATAGGAAGGATTGGTCTGGCGGAAAAGGGCCCATCCCTACAGGTGATTTAGAATGCTATACTGATGGTTCTATGACCAAAAATGGGGGCACTGGAGCAGGTGTGCATTGGATAAATGAAGGCACTGGCATTTGTCTTCCCATGGGGGTGTGTACCCAACTGTTTTTCAAGGGGAGGTCACTGCCATCTTGGTTTGGGCTCGAGAACATCTTCCCACCTTAAAAGCACTAAACTCTTATGAATTCAACTCAAGGCTCGTGTGGGATTGCCTTGCTTCTGTGTCTGAGTTGGGTAGGAGAAATGATCTTACGCTTATGATCTCTGCTGGGTGCCTGGGCACTCAGGCATAAAAGGAAATGAAGCTGCAGACAGAGTGGCAAAGACTGCCTCTGCAGCAACAATGATAGTTACCAGCTATCAGGGGTTTTATACAACCCTTCTGTGGCATTTCACGAAATAGCGCATGTTCTTCGATTGCGTCATGAGCCAAAGAAAAGCACCGCAAACGCTGGGTTGATACTCCCCTTCTTAGAGTCAGCAAAGCTTACTCTGTTAAGGCCTTCTAAAAAGGTTGGCTCTGACCTCTTGAGAGATGGACCATAAGAATCAAATTAATTGTAGAACTGATAACTGGTCACGGGCGATTCAGGAAACATTTACAGCGGGAGGGCTTATTTGATGGTGAACCGATCTGTAGGCACTGTGATGGGTCAGAGGAAACAGCCAATCACCTGCTCTTTTATTGTGACCAGCTCTCTGATGCTAGAATAATAACTCTTGGTAATGTGGCTAGAGGAAGATATCTTCCCGAGGATGAACTAATTGGGAAGCTAGAGACATTCATTGGACGCCTGAACTTGTAAGGTACCGGTAATCAAGAAAACAATTGTCTGGGGTGCACAAGAATTTGATTTTCGGATGAAGTGCTTCATGATCTCAGCCTGCCCTTGTTAGATAAGATAAAATCCTTACTTAATCTACCACAATGTTTAATCGGTGGTTGCAAATAAAACACTGTTTTGGAGAGACTAAAACAGGAAATGGAGAGGAATTTTTAATGACACACATTGTACAAACAACAATCACTGATGTCACTGACACAAAGTGAGGTTATGTGTATACATGTGTAGCCTAGGTGACAGCACAATCTACCATGTCGCTGAGTTTTGCGTGAAGCATTGTGCCGTGTGTGCTCCTGCCAGTCCTGCCGGCCGCTCTCGTAATGTTGGCATCCGGCAGTAAATTTGAATTCACCGTCTTTGGCAGCGATTTTGCTTAAAGCACGTTTCAGATGAAAAAACTAGCATTCGGATACCTAACCGGTGTTCTACTGTAATTAGTTTTTAAGATATATAAAACAATAAAATCTTATTTTTTAAAGAATCATTCAAGAAAACAAATTTACTCACGTAAGTTTACCGGCGTTCTCCTCTTCACCAAAACCCAATGTGTCATCATCAATCAGAGGTGCCTGAAATTATAGCTTATACATTATTATACATATTTTGGTGAATCCCTATGAGAAAATCTTACTAGCATTAGCTTGTAATATATATTTGACAGCTTTTTTGCAGAATAATTAATTTAGGATAACCACGAATTTATTATAATGTTTTTTTTTTCAGCATAGAGGTTGAAGCATTACATTTCGATAACTTATGCTACAGTCAAATTGGGTGACTTTGGGTCAAGCTTTTATTCTTATTGAAATATTTTGAGGGGGGCCTATGTATGGCCCAGTCAGCTCGTGATTTAGGGTGACATTGGGTAGCCATGGTTTTTACACTGTAACACCAATGTCACCAAGTAAGGGGTGAATTTGGTGGTATTTTCTAAAAGCCAAGAATTTGCCCTTTTTTGAGTATTTTTTATCAAATGTCTGGAGTTAGCATAAATGGAAAAAGTTACGACAATTTATATACATGCATAAATGCATGGGATGAGCACATTTAGCGGCAAAGATTGTAAAAAGTCAATTAAAAAAAAACAAAGAGGAATAATGATTTAAACTAAGGATGTACTGAAATAGGATGATATAATTGACTAACGAATGCAACAGAAAAATTTAAACTTAAAAATGGGTTGATTAATTCTCTACTGTACATTCGAAATTGCAACCTGCAAGCAAATCCCTGTGAAAAAGATTTAAGAACAAATAAAAGAGACAATATAAAACAAGCAAAAAAATCATAGCATGCATGGTTGTACAAGTTTGCAGAGAATAACCAAGAAAAAGCCAGTCATCGGGTGTATTCTATGAGTAACCCAAAGTCACCTCTGTTTTCCCAAAGTCGACCCTTTTTTCAATGACTAACTCAGCTCCTATTAAGGCCAGAGGCTTAAAATTCAGAGAATTTCTACTTGAGAATATGTCTAATTATCTGTTTGGTACAATTTATTGAGTGTGTTAGAACTTTTTCTGAGGACCCGTAATTTTTTAGGTCTCCTTTTTCGAGGGAAAAGAGTAGAGTCAGTTTCTATATTTTTTAAGGTTTTAAACTGTAGGCCTACCTACTACAAAAACTAGACATTCTAAACTATTTTTGGTGTGATTGTAAACCTTCTAGAACAAAACATTTATGTTAGTGATAACGATTAGAACACTTTTTTCAAAAATGCAAATGTCACCCCAAACCCAACGTCATCCCACTTGTCTGTATCAAAATGTCAGGCCAAAAACAAACAGGTTTTCACAGATGTCAAATATATTTTACGGAAACATAATAATTAAGTTACACCTCTTTGTTTTTTTAACTATACGTCATACTAAATAGGCTAAAAAATATACCATACCTCTTTTGATAGTGGAAAATTTACAGGATCAAATCAGGATAGTAAGAACTCAAAAGACATACAAAGATAAAGAGTCATGTTAAAAAAGACTTAAAAATATCAAAGCCATGCAAATTTTAAAATGTTAGGGACTGTGGGTTTAAAGTATCATTTTAATTATTTTTTACAAGGAATTCTTTGAACAGCAAATTATAGTAAAATTTTGGAAACTTAAACGTGTGAATATATGAGTCACTAGTGCTAGCCAGTCATTCAGCACCACAGACTTTTTTATAAAAATAAGCCATGCTGTATTTTCTTCAATAAGTTGAATTTATGTCAATGCTATGGTGTTTTAAATACACACCGTTATCTGAATACGAGAAATAAAGTTTGATACAAGTACGGCTTAGTATTAGTAGGATTTAGGCCTCATCAAAATTACCAGGCATTTCTCAAACTCGGTAGGCCTACAGTACTGTCAAGCCCCAATTAGGCCAAGTTTGTGTAACTGTACAGTATTTATGCTAGAAGCTTAATAAGTAGGTAAGTTACATCAAAATTGCCGAGAGGAAGATTTAAAAATGTCTGTAATGAAATGCCACACATGACGTTTAGTATTGATACACTTGTCTAGCTGAAGAAAAAATCCTTCTGATTAGGATTTTTTTTTAATTTAAGAAAGCTCATAGGCTAGGTTTATGGACCTTAGAAAATACCCGCCACCACCAAGTAGGCTAAATGTTTTAAATACCAACCATCTTGCGTAATCCTCAGTGGCTCTTTGTGAGACGATGATGAAATGAAAAATTTCTTTCACTCAGTGATGCTAAAATTTACTCTTAAAAGAAAGCTGAAATCACAATTTTTTGTGTTTAAAAATGTCTTTATAACCACAATTGATTGTAAAAGGGGATAAAGAGGGAAAAGAAGGGAATCCGGTTTAGGCCTTAAAAATACCATGCACTCAGAATACATAACTTAGCTTATGAACTAATTTAGAACTGGTAGGCCTATGTGAATAAGCAATCATGGATAAAACACTTGTCACTCTGATTGTGCCTAATAGGTTATTTGTTATTAGAATAATGAATAAAGTTAAAAGTAGGCCTGGCTTTAAACTGACACAAAACTTCTCTAAATACTGTATTGAAAAAGGTAAAAAGACAGTAAAATTTAAAAATAAATGTTAATAAGTTAAAAGTATTAGGCTACTATTTTTATTAGGTAGTGCTACTTGGTAATTCTGAGCAATTACTTGGTCAACCCCAAACTTTTTCATATTTTACTACGGTCATAAGGATGTTCTCAGAAAACAAGAAACATATAATTCAAACCCCGCAAGGCCATCGTACAGGTTGCCGAGCGATAAGAAGGTTCAAAGTCCACGCGATAACAGTGGCTTGCAGGAGATGCGCGGAAGGCCCGTTATGTTAGGTTAATTCATAACCTTGCGGGGCTTGAATTATATGTTTCTTGTTTTCTGAGAACAACCTTATGACCGTAGTAAAATATGAACAAGTTTGGGGTTGACCAAGTAATTGCTCAGATTTACCTGCTACTTTTTTTACCAACATCCCCTTAACAAGACAAGGGGATGTGTAAGTGTAGCCTGATGTAGCCTATTTTTGATATGTTTTTTTGTGTGATAGAATTATAGGCTAACTATAGGCCTTGGTTAAGCCTACAGAAATAACTATAGTTTACAACCTTAAATAAGAGTATCTGATAAGGCCTATCATTGTGTGTAGATTAAATGAAGATAAGAAACTAGAATAGGCTATGGCCTAGAAAAGTAGGCCCTACCATTTGCCTTAAAGTTAATAATGATATTTTTGTCTGGAAACTTAGTATTCTGGTCCTTTGTAAAGCTTCGTAGATAGGATTTAACTTAAAGTTAAGTAGATCCCGGGCTACAGAACAGACAAATCATCAAATAGAAAAAGCCCAAAATTATTTGTTTAGGTCTTAGCCTACCTTTTATTTCTTACCGGTTCTTCATCTGTTACCCCAAGGGTATGAGTTCTCATCTAGCTATTACATAAGGGTGGCTAGGGGGTACGGAAGAACCCCCTGGATTGTGAGGGGGGGGTTCCTTCCCCGAAAATGTTTAATTATAAGCTCTACAAAGTGGTTTGGAAAGAAATTGAGAAAGTTTTGTGTTTATAAGGTCAAAATGGGAAAACCCTATTTTTACCCCATAAAACCCCGTTCCCATAATCCGATCATGCTGGTTCACGAACTCGTTCAAATAAATGAAGGTTTACACGTTTGTACCAAATGTCAAAATCAGATCATTTTTGCTAGAGTTATTGTGCCAACGGACACACCTAACATGAATTTGAATGGGGTGTTTTTGGCCTCTAGGGACCTCAAAACGAAAAAGTACATCGGTCTCAGGTCCAGGTCTTACCATGAGTACTACGGTAATAGCTTATTCCCTATATGGGAAATTCGCTAAAATGTAAATAAGTATTCAAGTTAAATTATTTAATCACTCCCAAATACAAAACTTGTTTCAAACTATGTAACTTACATATTGTTTCCCTCCCCGTACCGATAAATAACTAGGCTATCGATATAAAAATGTGCATCAGTGCTTATGTCATTCTTTTTGCCATTAGTCATCACCCTGATTAAAATATGTTTAGGTGCAGTACCTATGTGCCATTTCTGTAAAAAAAGTAGTCTTTCAGGATAGCCTAAATCTCAGAATTTTTTTCACAATTCCCTGACTTTTCCAGACCAACCAAATTCCCTGACTTTTCCAGGTTTTCCCTGACCGTACCAACCCTGTTTAATCTTGCTAGGCACAATTGCCTATGGGCAGAGATGGGTACACTTCCCTATCTGTTGGCACAAACAACCGAATGAAAATATCGATCGATATATCGATTATTTGATATCGTTTGGTTAGTTATGTAAGGTTAACCTAACCTAGCTAACCAAACGATATATCAAAATAAACAATCGAATAATCAATATTACTCATTCGATTGTTTGTGCCAACAGATATGGAAGTGTACCCGCAGAGATAAAATTTATAGAATAGAAGAAGATGGAGAGAAGATAAATTAATTGAGCACTGCTATTAATTTTAGTTTAACTATTTTTTTTAAGTTTAGGTTAGGCTAGGCCTAAGTCTAATTTAGGCCTATAAAAAAAGTTAATGAAGTAATTTGGCTGATTATTTTTGTTATTGAGATACTAAGTTAATTACTGCAACAGAGACATAGGATCAACCAAACCAAGACAAACATAGCTATTACTTACAAGAACAGATTCTGAATCCATACTTCAATCCATACACCAGGCAATATCAAAAATGCAAAATCCAAGTTTGATGATGTTCTTTTTTCAACGAAAACGTCCAATAATATAACTGTGGAACTGACTCATTATAATTCTTATGAAAAAAGCTCAACTCATTAATTAAAATTTAACAGTAGGATCCCTCTTTTAATTTCTGCTGATCAAATAGGTTTTTACTAGACCTTGAACGGAAATTAGCAAATTAGTACCGTAGGGCCTAAATTCGTTCGGAACTCTTATCAAAATCAAACAGATAGGAATGGATACCGATACAATTTTGACATACAAATACTAACTATGCCAAATAATATTACCATAAATAATTTAAATTTAGCAGATAGCAGTAACTTGTGAGCAAAGAATATGCATACACCTTCAATTTCAATGCAATGCAAAATGCAATGGATTCGCTTTCCCTTGACGTTTAAGCTTGTTGTTTTTTACGACGACGTTCGTCGCACCAACACCAACGTTGACAGATTATAGAGCACTGACTGAGCAAGAGCAAAGTTTGTCAGCTGAGCTGATAAAGACTTCCTTACAGCCAAATTTGTAAACTGAAGTGGTTAAAGGTTAGTACTATAAAATATGATTTAACATACAGTAATAGTGCAGGTAGCCTAGGAGAGTATTGTTTAATATATTTTCTTTTATTTAATTTCCATTCCAACGGTCAAAGACCATTACAAAAATTATTGGTAACGCTAGTTATAATCTTAAATTAATAAATAAATATGCAGTTATAAAATTCAATAAATAGATATTTAACAGGAAAAATGTATGATGAATAACAGATAAATATATAAATAAACATTTTATAAGAGTTTAACATTTAACAAGACAAGAGAACAAGAAACACCACCCAGTTTACATGCACATTGATTAATAAATATTCTAACCTATCTATACTTAACAAATATAACAACCTATAATAAATTTTGTTGCTGGCGCAGGGAAGTCAACCGGACCGTAGCCTTCCTTCAAAAAGTCCCTGTGGTGTCAAATCAAATCAAATCAAATCTTTATTGCCAGAACATTTTACAATGCATAGCAGTGTCAACTAGTTACAATAAATATAACTATAAAACAGTCCACAGATAATCACAGACATTTTTAGTAATACTATACATGGTCATTAACATAAAGGAAAAACTCATTTATGTCATATGGACTAATACTAATCAAAAGGTGCTTAACGTTCCTCTTAAAACAGTTAAATTCTAAACATTTATAATGAGAGGGTAGAGAATTATACAGTTTTTTTCCCATTTCAACAAAACAATTCAGAGCAATTTTTAAATTACACTGGGAAATTCTAAGTGAGTTACAGTTTCTAGTGAAATAGTTATGAACATTTTTATTTGTAGGTATAGTATGTAAATTTCTTTTAATAAACATCAGACATTCAAAAATATACATTGCAGGTACAGTGAGTATGTTGAATTTCCTAAACAATGGCTTACTGTGAGTCCTCATGTCAACATTTGCTATGACTTTAATAGCACGCTTTTGTTCAATTAGCAATTCCTTAACATTGGTGTCATTACCCCATACAATAATTCCATATGATATATAACTATGAAGGTAGGCATAGTAAACTGTAATGAGAATATCAGTTGACACAAACGATCTTAGCCTAATCAACATAAAAGTTCCCTTAGATAATTTGCTACATAACATTGTGATATGTTTATCCCATTTTACATTGCTTTGAAGAAGAATTCCTAAAAACTTAACAGAATTAATACTCTCATGGGCGTATGGCCTCAAACAAAATTCCAAGTTTTGAGTTTTCTGTTCATTAAGACAAAGTGAATTTGCAGCTGACCAGTCCTTAACAGTATCATTAACCTTGATTAGAACATCATGTCTCCGAAGAAGTCGATACTGGCCCCAAAAGTGTTACAAAGACGAAGAAATCTTGCAAGAGGAGCGTGATAATCATATTGGCTACTGAAGTGCCTCCTTGCCGAACAGTTGTGAACGGGTTCTAGAAGGCACACGGAGGTCCACTTCGACAAGTAAAGCGGGACAGTCAAATTGGCCATTGAGAAGTTTGTGGAGGAAAACAAAGTCTGCCACACAGCGTCTCAAGTGAAGATCTAGCAGGTTTAAATTGTTTTGGAAGACCTTCAGGGAGGTCTGAAGGAGATCCTTCAGACTCCAGAAGAAGGCACTCAGAATTGTAACATCTAGCAAAGCTGACGTCCACTGTAGACATCTTTTCATGCGTCTAGGAGTTATGATATTGTTCAGCCAGTACGTCTTAAACAGTGTGTTGTACACATAAAGAAAAACTTAGATGATTTTAGCTTCAGGGGTGACCTTCATAGCTGCAATACTCGTAACCGGACGGAGCCAACTTGACCTTCCATCCCATCGACTCAGTAAGACTGCAAATAGTTTCCCCACTCTGACCATAAAGCTGTATAATAGTCTCAGTGTTGAGATCAGAGGCCTACCAGTTAAAGCGTTCGTAACGCACATGTCTAGGGAGTTGAAAGTTTAAGACTAGGCCCCTTTACTCCATCAGGGAATTTTTTTGAAACCCCTGACTCAGTTTGGACATCATGATCCACCACCTTGTATATAGTGTATATAGTCAAAGTTTTAAAGTTTTAATTTTTCGTAACGCAATCTATCCAGCTATGGCTGGGCAACGATGCAGAACCGATAAAGGTAAAGGTAAAGGTAGGTCTGCCACACCTCGTCTCAAGTGAAGATCTACCAGGTTTAAATTGTTTTGGAAGACGGCCACTGGGACTTCATGGTACCGCATGCCTTGACGGGCACCGATAAATCTGATTTATTTCTTCAGGATCCCTTCGAGTTTGTTGATGGGCCCTAGGTGGAAGGGTGACCAAACTGGGCTGGCGTACTACAACAGCTGTCGGATAAGGGAGCAATACAGAGTCTTTAAAGCAATGCCATTTGTTAGTCCATGGGTAACCCGAAATAGGAAGCCCAGCAACTGGTTGGCTCTTTTAAGTAATCCACATGCTCGTCGAAGGAGAAGTCCGATGAGAAAATCACTCCCAAGTCTTTCACCATTGAGACTCACTTCAGAGGTTGGTGTATGATGGAATACTCAGCCATGTATGGAGCGCGAATCTTACTGGAAGTCATACTGGAGCACTTTGACACGTTCAGGATGTTGTTAGAGAAGCGCACCAATCGTGGATAGTGGTTAGGCTAGCTTGTAGATGGAGAGTGTCTTCAGGGCGTGATACTTCAACAAATATCTTAACATCGTCCGCGAACAAAAGGGACTCCACATCAATTTGTCCTATGGTACCTCACTGTGGGCCAACAGTTTTTATGCTAACAGGTTGATTTTTACTTTACAAAAGAAGGCGGTGAGGTTAATTTGTAGTGTGAATAGAAGAACACATTTTAAGCCCCTTTTTGTGGGTCTTAACATTCTCACATTTCCATCTTTGTATGTTTTGGCAAGTTTGTTGTTATTGTAAAGAAAAATAAAAACAACTCCCTCCTACTACTTTTATATATTTAAATATTGTATTTAAATATATTTGCTCCTTGCAATGCTCTCAAATGAATCTTTACAAATGTTGGTTGCCCCTGGGTTGGAAGAACTCCAGAAAATAAAAATATCAGACAGAGCTTTTTGGCAGTGGAAGCTTGATGTTATTGAAAAAATATGAGTGGGCCCTGCAAAATATAAATATTCCCAAAAGGTCCTTAGGGGACGCCCTTGGCACTGTTTGTAGTTCTTCCAACAAAGTAATACCTTTAATGAGAGCAATTTACCAGTCTTAATTCTACACCGAATTTACTTGCTCACTACTACACTAGTGTTTAGTGTTGCACTTAAAAGGTGAATCTTTTGTAGTGGCCTATTATTTACTGAATTACCTTTTGTTTACCAATTTGATACTATAGCATATAATAAAGAACTACCAGGTTATTGAGAACTAAAAGTGAGTACAATTTGATTTATTAAGCATTATTTAAGATTTACAATGATTCCAGTTTGACAGTTTCTGATTGTGTGGTGCAATATAAAAATATGACCTTGAGTGACACAATCAGACGGAATTGATCTGTCTGAGAATGTTGAACGGATTTATTCAAAGGGGAATATTTGGCGCGGTTTCACACCGATCTCGAAGGTGTCAACGGAGGAGTGGTATTTAATTTAATTTGAGACGACCAGTGCCAAACAAGTCCTGTTCGTTGGCCAACGATGTAAATATGAAGGTCGATTCTCGAAGGTCAACTGATTAAACAGTATTGTGTTTAATCGTAATAATATTTACTGGAACGTTGCTTATTGTTTTATAGCTAATTTGGCACTTTGGCGGTTCGTCTATATGCAAACTGGCACAGCCTCCGATAACACTTCCCGATTCAGCCGAACCAGCAACCTAATCCCTCCTTTGATATTAAATGATTCCCCCAAATTAAAATGCTGATTGTGACACTCTGTAACGAATTGTACTTTTAATAATGACTCTGTGCAAAATTCAAATACTATATAAAAATATTACAAAGCAACTCTGAATTACCCTATAAAAACATTTTCATATATTTATTCTTAATACTATAGAAATATCACAGTCTAATAAATAAAGCGGATTGCAACAATATGAATGGATTTAAAAATCAACAAATTGTGATCGAACCTATGAACATGTGCTTATTCTACATGAATTGACAAAACAAGACAGGAAAATTTACCAAAGTGCGACTCACTGAAAATCTTAATTTAACAAATAAATACACAAAATTACTTACAGTTTGGACGTCCACAAATATAACACAAAGGGGAAAGGATGGGAAAACGTAACTAGCCGGTATACTACAACACGCGATCAATTGAACTCGTGAATCGTTTGAGAAATTTTCAAATGGCGGACTGCGTTTGGCCGGTAACGAACTTTTGCACTTTTTGACAAAAACACTGATTCTAATTTCCGATCGCGAGGCAATTATATCCCTTAGGGATATAGGCTGAACGACTTTAAGGAAATTTAAGATTGGCCGACCAAACGCCGCGAAATGAATTTAATTTCCACGAACGATAAACAATTTTACCGAACTAGCTACGATGAGACTTGGGTAAGGACTGAGTACTGATTTAAACAGATGGCCGCCCGGCTAAACCTTATCCCCTCTCCGTCTTTAGTGCGTGGTGCATTCTGGTCTATACTGATCTATTGTTGAAACCAGCTGACTGTTCTTCGCATTAACCTGTATTGATTTGTTGCCTTTTACAACAAAATCGGTACAAAATGCCCCCTAGCAGAAAAAAATGATCCGTGATCGGCCCAGGACAGTCAAACCTATCGTACTACCTCGGAGCATTTTTGGCCTAGCCGGTGGACCACGACGATACACATGAACACAATTACAATTTACAATCAACAATAACGACAACAATCAGGCAACAACAATTTAAATAATGGTAACAACAATACTAAACTATTACAATGATCTATTTTATGACAAGGACACCAACTGATCATTTCCTCATTAAACACACAAAGGCATCCCGCGCACAGAATAGACACTATGATTTACCACATGTGGTAATCAGCAGAGCGTGTTGTCCGAGGTGGTGAACAGCTGGGCTCGTACATTGTTGTTGGTCGGCAGCGTAGTGGCACAGGTGTATTGGCTCTAGTGGATCAGTAGCACAGTGACCCAACAATGGTCCGATAGTAGTGCTGTCAGCTGGGGAGGGTGGGGCGGGCGCTCAACAATGGTTAGACAGAGAGCGGCGATAACATTGTTGTCAGTGATGCGATAAGCAGGCGATAACCCTCTCTCGACAGATGGACAATATCTCTTCTGCCGTTTTTATAAGTGTGTTTGAAGTATTCATTCTTCTTTATTGTAGTTAACGGTTGGAATTGTTTATGAAATTGTAACACTCGTACTCTGGGCGGATTATGTAACGATTGTATAAACACATTGATTTGTTTGATTTGGTTTTGATGTTGTGGGTTTCTGTTGAGGGTGGGGGGAATGGTCGAAATTATAATGTCTCTATTGCTGGCTTTAATGAGGGTTGTAATGATTTTAAGATTTGATTTGGTTTGATTCGGGGGTACTTTCTTGAATATATCATTTATGGAGCAGATAATAAAACAGGTTTTGTGGAGATGAGGCAATATGGGTCTTAATGCTGATTTTAAGTCTGTGGTTGTCCAACCGCCTCGGGTCCCACTGGCATTGAGATCAACACTGGGGTCGTCTATAGTCCATGTTTCACACATCCTTCTGGCCTGCGAGTCGCCCAGCACACTTACACCGTTGCACATCATTGATTTTTATTCACTGTCAGGGAAATCACTCACTGTTACTCCAATTTTTCACAACAATATTTATATAATACAATATAAAGATTCTTACGTTACCACATTTAAACATTTAAACACATACAAAACAATACGATACGATTCGATCCACCTACCGCTGATAATATTTTTTCAATTGGCATACATGAACTACTCGATTTATACTGGGATCCTCGACTAATTCAATTCTGACATTTACTGAACTTAACACATTGGTTACGACGTATGGACCTTTCCATGTTTGAGTCAATTTGTGCGATACTTCGTTGGCTTTATTACTTGGTATGTACCTTTTATATAATACCAAATCGTTTTCTTGGAACGGCGATGGATTCCTATTTTTATTATATCTGGCGCTACTTTTGCGATGGGCTGATTTAATATTATCCATGATTTTTGCGATACAATCCTCTGTAACGTCAGTATCGTTTTCCTGATCGATGTCCCACTGTAATTGCAATGGATGATTAATTTCTCGTCCTAAGAAAATTCGCGCAGGCGTCGCTTTGGTTGTTTCGTGGACGGCTGAATTTAAACCCATGTTTAAATATGCGATATTTTCATCCCAGCGTTTTTGTGTTTGCGAATGGAATATCTTTAACGCTATTTTCAGATTGCGATTGACTCTTTCTGACTGATTTGAGTTTGGCCTAGCTACAGAAGTATTGATGTGTTTGATCCCTAAGCTGAACAAAAAACTTTTAAACATTTCTGACTTAAAAATGGATGCGTTGTCAGATACAATTATTTCTGGGAAACCATGTTGAGTGAAAAATTTTTCCCTTAGCGCTGCAATGATTGTTTTGGTGTTTGCCTTCTTTAATGGAATAATCCAACTAAACTTTGAAAATGTATCGACACAAACTAATGCGTACATATTTCCATTTGCGGTTCGTATTAATGGTCCAAAGGTATCGATGTGTAGTCGTTCAAAGCATCTTTCGGGAGGTTTAGAATTCATCAGGCCAATATTTAGCGCTTGAGCTGGTTTAGACAGCTGACAAAGGCTACAAGATCTGACAAATTGCTTAACCTCGTCGAAAATTTTCTCCCATGTGAATTCGCGTGTGATTCGCCCGATAGTCTTTTTTATTCCTAGGTGAGCTGATATTGAAATGTCGTGAAAATATTTCATTAACATTTTCCTCATTTGAGTCGGAACGACGATTTTAGACGGATTTCTGGGGTTTTTTTGATAACGTAGTATACCCTTTTTTATAAAATAATTCGGTACGTCGATTCCATCTTCGATGTTATTTATAATATTGAGGAGCTGTGGGTCTTCGCGTTGTTTCGAACTCAGTGACTCAAAGGTTTCAGGGAAGTGTTGTAGAAAGAAAACTTGTTCGGGGACAACATCATTTTGTGGTGTGAGAGTTTTAGTCGGCTGTTGTTTGTTGACTTGGACTCGGTCGGGGCCAACGTTGCTTTGTGGCGCTGGGGTTTTAGTCTGTTGTGGTTCATTGACTTCAAACATCCGGCTTAGAGCGTCGCTTACTATGTTTTGTGTGCCCCTACAATGCTCGATTTTCTCGCATGGAAATTGTGAAAATCGTAGTTTCCAACGCGCTAACATACCAGTAGTCTTGTCGGAGCCCATAACATATGTTACAGCCATACAATCGGTTTTAAGGATGAATGGGTTATCAGTGAGATAATCCTTGAACTTTTCCAGGCCGTACAATACAGCGGCAAATTCCTTCAAATACATGCTGTATTTTAATTGAGCACCTGAGAATGTTTTGCTGGCAAAAGCGATTGGAACATTATTGCCATTAATTTCCTGTTCCAGGACAATTCCTACGGCGTTTTCACTTGCGTCACACGACATTATAAATCTCCTGGACCAATCTGGAAGATGAAGTACGACGGGTGAGGACAATGTTTGCTTTATTTTGTCGAAACTAGATTGTTGATCGGGACCCCACCTGAATCTTACGCCTTTCTTTTTCAAGTAGTTCAATGGTCTACTGATTTCGGAGAAATTAGGTATGAACTTGGCATAAAAAGCAGCCATGCCGATAAATCGTTGCACACCCTTTAAATTGCGTGGTCGAGGAAAATTACTAATAACTTCAGCTTTAGTATCGTCCACATACAGTTTGCCATCCTTTACTATGTGTGACAGGAAACGCATGCCCCTCTTTGCCAAGGTGACCTTGCTGGGTTTGATTGTAAGTCCGGCGGCCCTTAGACGTTCCAAAACCATTTTCAAGTCATTGTAATGATCCTGTGGGTTTGCGCTATAAATGCAGAGATCGTCGACAAAGTTTATTACACATTTAAATTTTAAGTCTCCTAGCATTTCGTCGACTATGCGTCCTAACACCTGGCTACCGATTTTTATTCCTTGGGGACAAGTACGAGGCTGATATAAGGCATATCCTACATTGAAAGCGGCGTATTTCCTACTATCAGGGTGTAATAGGCATTGGTAATAGCTATTGTTCAAATCAAGTGTAGTGAAATAACGAGCATCTTTAAAATAAGGAAAAACTTTATCTACTTCTGGTTGTGGGAAACTGTCCATTTCAATAAACTTATTTAGTTCTTTATAATTGACTACCAATCTAAATTTTCCGGGTTCCTTTTTTGGTCTTAGGAAGGCGCTAGAACTAAACTCTGAAACACTTTTTTCTATTACCCCTTCATCTAATAATTGTTGCACAGTATTTCTCATTATTACCATCTTATCTGGCTGGACGTGGTAAGGTCTTTGTCGGAATGGCACAATATCCTTACTAAAACGAATTTTGTAAGGCTCAGTCTTGGCTAAGCCGATTTTGTCTGTGACAACGTCGCTAAACTGTCGAAGTAGGTTTTCGAATTTATTTCGTTCGTCGTCTGTGAGCGGTGAATCACCTAAATCGGGTTTATCACAAGTTGGGATCTCTCCTTCTCCTATCAAACAATATGATTTAACACTCTCCCTAAACTTAAACTCCGCTGTTGAATCACCTAAATTCACGGACATTCGCGCAAACTTCATAAAATCGTACCCCAATATTAACTGTAACGGAAGTTGATTGACTACCCAGAAGTTGTAGTCCCATGACAGATTATCTATCTTAAAATGAACTTTGACCTCTGTCCGCACAGTTATCTTCTGGCGGTTCGCGACTTCTACTGATTGATTAATTTTACTTGACTGTTTGATCAAATTAGCACTTCGCAACTTATTAAAAAGCGTTTTACTCATCAATGACCTACTACTGCCAGTGTCTATCAGCGATAGGCAGTCTATATTGTTGCCAAACAATACCTTAATTAGCGGCAGTTTCGCGGATACATCTGTTGCTTGCATACTTTTGTTGGGCGATAACTTTACAGTTCGACGTTGTGTGCCCTTGACAACGTCGGAATCTAGTTTAAAGAAACCCTACAGTTCCTAGCGATATGACCTTCACCTTGACAACGATAACATTTTACAATTCTTTCCCTGGGTCTGTTACGTAGATCGTTTTGCGACGTAATTGGATTGTGACGAGTTTGATTCACAACCCTAGGCGATGAATTAATCAATGGGCGTCGATTTGCATTACCAAAATATCTCTCTTCGGCACGCATTGAACTAGTGATTCTATTTGCGAATGATTTTAGCTCAAATAAGCTTTGTGGCATTTGACCGAACGAAAAATGACTTCGAACAGTTGGATTACATTTTGTCAAAGCAATCTCAATCACCTCGCCTTCTGACATTGACGATTTTAAAGCGAATGCGATAGATATGATGTGATCGACGTATTCTGAAAAAGTTTCATTCGGTTGTTGTGGTCGATCTAACTCAAACGATGCAATCTCTCGTCGCCTAATTGACGGAATAAATCTGTGTAATATCTCGTCATGTAAGACATTCCAGCGTGCGTTACTCGATACTGCTTCTAAAAACAATTGGAACATTTGACCTTTGACCTTAGGGATAATAAGTTTAATGATCTCTGTATGACAATTCGGAGAAATATCAAATATTGGTTTGATGTTTTTGAGAAATGAAATTAATTCAAGTTCATCTGTGCCGTCGACTGTATTCAATTTATTAATCAGTTCAATTACCACAATTTGATCGGTTTTAGTAAGTGATTGACTAACATTGTATGCGTGAGCGTGTACGTGTGTGTCATGGTGAGTGTATGTGAGAGGTCGAGTGTGTGGGTGTGGGTGGTGTACAGTGGCACTGACCGGGGCAACAGTGGACAGTGAACCAGTCGCTACAGGAAATGACGCGCGTTGTTGTGCAGTGACTATCTCCATCTCTCTCGCACGTTCGCCGTTTGAAGGTTGAATATCCACGTACGACGAGCTGTTGGCATGACTGTTATCTTGAGTTGCATTCGACGTACTTGATAGCATTTCAGTCAATTCGTGGTTGTTTAGGTCCATTAAACAACTATTAGAATTTTGTCTAATTGGCGATGGTTCGTCATCGTTTACGATCGGTAAACGACAAGCGGAATTTTGTCTATTTGACGATGGTTCGTCATCGTTTACGATCGGTAAACGACAATCGGGATTTTGTCTACCTAAACTAACTCCATTATTATTTGGTGGAATATGCTCATTGTTTTGGTGTATCGGCGCATTTAAATCGATTAATTCCTCTAAATTTCTCCTTGACATACGATCGCGTCGGTCATTCGCAGTTGTATTATACCCAGGCCCAAATTGTTGGTGCATTTTTCCCGCTAGGAAAATAATTCAATTTACGATAATATATCTCACTTTAACAAAACGAATTTTCCACGATGACAAAAACCAATTGACAATTAATTACAGCACAATACACAACGACAATAACAATAATAATAGAATCTCTTATAATCTAAACAATTTCAGTGAATCGCACAGACACAAACAGTACCAAGAGATCACGCGATGATATCATTTATTTGTAAAGAAAAATAAAAACAACTCCCTCCTACTACTTTTATATATTTAAATATTGTATTTAAATATATTTGCTCCTTGCAATGCTCTCAAATGAATCTTTACAAATGTTGGTTGCCCCTGGGTTGGAAGAACTCCAGAAAATAAAAATATCAGACAGAGCTTTTTGGCAGTGGAAGCTTGATGTTATTGAAAAAATATGAGTGGGCCCTGCAAAATATAAATATTCCCAAAAGGTCCTTAGGGGACGCCCTTGGCACTGTTTGTAGTTCTTCCAACAAAGTAATACCTTTAATGAGAGCAATTTACCAGTCTTAATTCTACACCGAATTTACTTGCTCACTACTACACTAGTGTTTAGTGTTGCACTTAAAAGGTGAATCTTTTGTAGTGGCCTATTATTTACTGAATTACCTTTTGTTTACCAATTTGATACTATAGCATATAATAAAGAACTACCAGGTTATTGAGAACTAAAAGTGAGTACAATTTGATTTATTAAGCATTATTTAAGATTTACAATGATTCCAGTTTGACAGTTTCTGATTGTGTGGTGCAATATAAAAATATGACCTTGAGTGACACAATCAGACGGAATTGATCTGTCTGAGAATGTTGAACGGATTTATTCAAAGGGGAATATTTGGCGCGGTTTCACACCGATCTCGAAGGTGTCAACGGAGGAGTGGTATTTAATTTAATTTGAGACGACCAGTGCCAAACAAGTCCTGTTCGTTGGCCAACGATGTAAATATGAAGGTCGATTCTCGAAGGTCAACTGATTAAACAGTATTGCGTTTAATCGTAATAATATTTACTGGAACGTTGCTTATTGTTTTATAGCTAATTTGGCACTTTGGCGGTTCGTCTATATGCAAACTGGCACAGCCTCCGATAACACTTCCCGATTCAGCCGAACCAGCAACCTAATCCCTCCTTTGATATTAAATGATTCCCCCAAATTAAAATGCTGATTGTGACACTCTGTAACGAATTGTACTTTTAATAATGACTCTGTGCAAAATTCAAATACTATATAAAAATATTACAAAGCAACTCTGAATTACCCTATAAAAACATTTTCATATATTTATTCTTAATACTATAGAAATATCACAGTCTAATAAATAAAGCGGATTGCAACAATATGAATGGATTTAAAAATCAACAAATTGTGATCGAACCTATGAACATGTGCTTATTCTACATGAATTGACAAAACAAGACAGGAAAATTTACCAAAGTGCGACTCACTGAAAATCTTAATTTAACAAATAAATACACAAAATTACTTACAGTTTGGACGTCCACAAATATAACACAAAGGGGAAAGGATGGGAAAACGCAACTAGCCGGTATACTACAACACGCGATCAATTGAACTCGTGAATCGTTTGAGAAATTTTCAAATGGCGGACTGCGTTTGGCCGGTAACGAACTTTTGCACTTTTTGACAAAAACACTGATTCTAATTTCCGATCGCGAGGCAATTATATCCCTTAGGGATATAGGCTGAACGACTTTAAGGAAATTTAAGATTGGCCGACCAAACGCCGCGAAATGAATTTAATTTCCACGAACGATAAACAATTTTACCGAACTAGCTACGATGAGACTTGGGTAAGGACTGAGTACTGATTTAAACAGATGGCCGCCCGGCTAAACCTTATCCCCTCTCCGTCTTTAGTGCGTGGTGCATTCTGGTCTATACTGATCTATTGTTGAAACCAGCTGACTGTTCTTCGCATTAACCTGTATTGATTTGTTGCCTTTTACAACAAAATCGGTACATTATGTAAAAGAACACATTTCTCACTAAGAAAAGATATCTGATGTGCACAACTATTGTACTAGATCAAAAGATAATCTGTCTACACTAAGGCATAAGTATACATCAGCCACTCAAAATAGTTTTGAGTACCAAGGTGTTAAAATGTAAAATTTCTTGCCTGCATCCATCAAAAACCTGTGTGTTTTAAAATTCAAACATGTTTAAAAAAAAACTACTCTAACCCAGGCTTGCCTGTATAAACATGAAGAGTACTTTGGTTTAGAGTTTTAGATATTTTAGTTGCCAGAGCCATCTTGATTGTTTTGTTTTTCTTTTGACGATTGTCATGAACTTTGTATATAGTTTTAACGACAATAAATCATCATTTCATTTTATTTCAAGAATATCCACGATGTCATTAATGAAAGTTATGAAGAGGTGAGGTGCTAGCAACGAGCCCTGGGGGACGCCTGAGAGTTGGATAAATACATCGGAGTTGCAATTAAAGGGGCAGTTTTATATTCAAGCACCGCCCAGTAAGAGTCTTCCATCCACTTGAGAAATTGACCAAGGATCCCGTAGGCTTTCAGTTTGGCAATAAGGATAGAGCGATCGACCTTTGTCAATAGCTTTTGCAAAATCACCAAAAACTACATCCAGCTGTTTTCCGTTTTTCAAAGCTGATAGAATGTTGCTCTCAAATAATAAAAGGTTGGTCACAGTAGACTTCGAGGCTGTAAACCCATGTTGCCTATGGGGATGAGTGGTCTTAGGAATGGTTTGAGTCTAGAGAGAACAAGTGATTCGAACACTTTACTAATAGCTGGTAGTATAGCTTAGGCCTGTAGTTTTTTTTTACTCTTGAAGGAATTCCCCCCTTTAAAATATAGGGACTACTTGGCTGACCTTGAGAATTTCCTGAATGATCCCTTGATATAGTGAAGAGTTGAAGAGGAACGAGAGGGGTCCCGCTAGGAGCGTTCGGCAATGCTTCAGAAATAAATAGGTGGTTGGGGTTCCCCCCCATCACTGCTGGTGGTCCCCTTCTTCCTGGCTTTGATGGTGGGCTCTGCCTGTCAGGGATTAGATAGGTCCCGAGTGTTGCTTGCACTAAATGCGTCAGGGCATTCCATTATGGTCCTTCTGGGTTTCGTACCTGGGGGAGCCCAGGTGGAGTGACGCTTAAACAAGTAGCCGGTATCCCTGGTTAGGATTGAGGGGAAACCCTCTCTCCGATGGGTTGCTTCGGCAGCCGGTGAGCCTGATGACCTTAAGTCATCCTCCCATGATGTGCCAAAGGTTGGTGCATTAGCTTCGGCCTACATCATGGGGCCCGGGTATGTTTAATTACAGGTACCGGGCTTGCAGTCAGGGAGCTTGCTCTTATGACAAAATGAAATGTGAAATGCGAAAAAAATGCGAAATGCTTCAGAAACGAAGGTGGAATGTTGTTGGGACCAGCGCCTTTATTAATGTTTAGCTTGGAAAGGCAATCCAGAACTTCGGATGGGTTGAAGCTAATAGAGGCTAGAACAGAGCTACTGTTGAACTCGAAGGTAGGGGGAAATTGCACATTGCACAGGCTGGGAAAAGACTGACGAGAAGAATATGGAAAACATAGCGGCCATTTCGTGCGGATCAGCAGAGGTGTTGTTGTCCTAAGACATCTGAGATGGAAAGCCGGGAGATTCACGATTCGCCCCCACGAAGCTCCATAACGCTTTGGGGTTGTTGGGGGATAGTGTGATGTATGTGACCTGTGTGACTATGTCGGGTTAGCGTCGTCTGTTGTCGTAACTGATCAGTAAATGTTTCGTGTCCGTATCGTGTTTTGTGTCCTGTGTAAATATGTTTATTTATTTTTACGTGTTAAATTTGACGGTCTTCATGTGAGAAAGAAGAAGTCCTTGTACCGCCTGATGATGACTCCACATAGGAGTTGAAACTAGTTGACATTGCATTTAAATGGATTGTTTGATAGCAAGTATTTCAAACCTTTTTAATATTATTTGGCAATCCGGAGGCTACTATCCACAATGAGAATTCGGCGTTTGCACGGACTAGAAATACCCACAACCCGACGTGGGCAATCACTTTTACTTACATCGCGTTGTGTGTATTTAGGATTTGCTCATTCGCCGATGAACGATTTGACTTAGGCATTTGAGTAAATCAGATTACCCACAACGCGGTCTGGGCATTTCGTTTCGGCCAATGTCTGAATAAAATGCTCACCCCGCGATGCGACGTGTGTATAAATACTTACCGTCCACATCGCGAAGTAGGTAAAAATTTCGGACAGTGTCCGAACTCGGAGTTTGAGTGTAACATATACACACGACAACGTCAACAGTCTGTAGCATATTTTGAGTGTTAGTTACATTTCGTCGTTATAGGCTGAAAAATAATGAAAAACTTGTTTTAGAGCGCGTATATTATTAGATTTATGTTAAGCAGAGTGCACGGATTTTTAAACATATTTTGCACGGATTTGTGATTCGTGAGGGAAATGCGGGATTTTTATGCTTCTGAGGACCGGTTTTTTACAGTGTTTCCATACGTGGGATTAAAACGGGATGCGGGATGGATTGTTGGCAATGATGACTAATTTTATTTTGTTCTACTTAATTTTAGAGAAAAACTAACTCCATTGATTATAGACTACTGTAGGAAAATATAATAGCAATGTTTAAACAACTTTTTTAACATGATGCGTTAAATAATAATATACAGTTCAGTTACACTCGAGATTAAACGCAAAAAAGTATGCGGGATAAAACAGGATTTTTTTAAAATTCAAAAGTGATATTAAATGGGATTTTTTGACCTAGTAAGCGGGATTATTCTTTTGTTCGTGTGGATTGGGTACACTCGGGTACACTACACTACACTGGAACTGGAATACTGGATTCCTTAAATTCCTTCATTCCTTCCGGAGTTGTGTCATGTTTCTCGTGTGCGTGTGGCAACACTGGCTAGGGCTAGACTCGCTAGACTAGGCTTGGCGCTGGCGCTGGCGCTCGCTTGATCTTGCTTGATCCATATTCCATTCCAGATTCCATGATGACTGAGACTGAAGAATGAATCGTTTCGTTGTTTCGTTTTCGTTACGTTTGTCTTCGTCTTCACTCTTCCTTCCTTCAGTCAGTACTCAGTAGTGTTAAAATCAACTGCATAAATTGAAGTATACCCATGTTTTAATTATCTGCTTCTTGCATGATTAACTTAACTATTTTTGATCGTTGGAACAGTTAGCTTTTTAAGTGTCTGGTAAGTTAACTTGAGTTTTATAGTTTAAGTACATGTTAAAATAAAATATTCATCTTTTCTGTAATGGCGTCTGCTGTAGATTAGTGGTATGGTAGTTGTGATGCACTTTGGCACTTCGTAACTTAACTTCTGTAAAATCTTCTAATAGTTAACTTAGGCCTACCTTCCTACTACTGTATGTCTAAGTTAAATAGTGGTTCTAAAATGTTTGTTTCCCGCAGTTTGCAGGGTGATAGTAAAAAAACTAGCTTATTTTTAGTGTGACTTGTAGTGTAGAGTAGGCCTAGCCTATTCTCAAAAGTGAAAGGCCCAGCCATGAGTAAATAGGTCATGTCATAGGATAGCTTTGTTTTTAAGGCTAGGCTATCATGTCTAATAAATTTAGGACCACTTTAACCCTAGGACTGCCCTGATGGTTTGGATGAATGTCCCTGCCATTTTTGCGATTTCGTGAGAGTTCTTTTAACCCTCCAAGTGTCCATAGTTTAGGCCTTAACACGTTCGCTGCTACGGACGTTCCGGAACGTCAGCCGGGCCACGGCGCCAGGAGCTAAGAACGTTCCAGAACGTCACCGTTCATTGTTGTTTAACGTTGCTATAGATAAGCCAGCACGTCACAAGCGTTCTATATTTCTTTGCAGCTCGTGGGGACGTACTTTTCTGACAATAAAAAATATAGTTTCCCAAATCACCACCAGGGTTGTTTGGAACAGGGCTTTGTTTTACCTCTTTCCTGCTAGATAGCGACACTACTTTAACGACTGTAACCTGGGTAGTGCTGCTATCTATCAGGATCACTTAGTACTATATCCAAAGCCAGTTTTATTGCAGAACATTGCCATCCAGTATAACTACTGTTGTTTTTATTGTAATTCAGTGTATCGGTGGCAATGTCACATAGCGGCCGAGCGTTAGTTCAGCAACTGGCGCCGTCCCGGCATCTAGCGCTCAGCAGCGAACGTGTTAATGTCCACCTATTTTTGGCGCATTTGCAAGGTTTTATTAAAACGGATCTGAGAAGCTTAAAACAATGTTAATTCTAATGTTCTATATACCATTTTGTTTGGAAAATCATGGGCTTCAATATTATGTATAAAACATAAGGAACATTAACCCTCCGAGTGTCACGTGTTTTGGCCTTAATGTCAGCCTATTTTTTGCTCATTTGCAAGATTTTATTAAAACTGATCTGAGAAGCTTAAAAACAATGTTAATTATACTGTTCTATATACCATTTTGTTTGGAAAATCTTGGGCTTCAATATTATATATAAAACATAAGGAAGATTTTTAAAAAAAAATTTTTTTAGGTAAAAAAAAATGTATAATTTTGAAAATTAAAAAAAAAAAATAAGTTTGCGCTCAATGAAATTGTATAAATTATAGGCCTATAAATATTTGAAAATAGCCACTTTGTTCTAAATTTTATGAGGATTACAAATATATAATAATATAAGGAAGTAGATTTGCAAATAAATAAGTTATGGGCAAAAAACAGATTTCAGTACATAGCGTTTAGCTAAGAATGCATAGCCCAACCATAGCTAGGAATCTGGCTGATAATTTACATCAATATCACTACCTACTTCTTCAGGATCATCAACCAGCACTTCAAAACCACTTAAATCTTCTTATAATGCACCACGTATATCACTACTTTTGATTTTTAACACTAAAACAATGATAAATGTAATAAAACACATCAGTCATCGGTCCAAGGGTAAACTAGCTGTTTACAAATACACCACGCACGTCAGCTCAGTCAGCTGTCTGCTACAATATTTTCGGAACTAAAATGAATAGTGCTTAGAGACAGACCTAGGAGAAAGCTTAGAATATTACGGAAAGAACGATACCTAACTCAATCCAGTACAGTCCGATTCAGTTAGTCATAGAGCCTTCGCCGTAAACAGTGTTCGCGAGTCGCTGTAGCGACGCACGACACTATACAAAGTGCGTTACGCGTCGCTGCAGCGACGCATGACGCTCGGAGGGTTAAAAAAAAAAAAATTTTTAGGTAAAAAAAATATAATTTCGAAAATTTTCAAAAAAAAAAATAAGTTCGCGCTCAATGAAATTGTATAAATTATAGGCCTATAAATATTTGAAAATAGCCACTTTGTTCTAAATTTTATGAGGATTACAAATATATAATAATATAAGGAAGTAGATTTGCAAATAAATAAGTTATGGGCAAAAAACTGATTTCAGTACATAGCGTTTAGCTAAGAATGCATAGCCTAACCATAGCTAGGAATCTGGCTGATAATTTACATCAATATCACTACCTACTTCTTCAGGATCATCAACCAGCACTTCAAAACCACTTAAATCTTCTTATAATGCACCACGTATATCACTACTTTTGATTTTTAACACTAAAACAATGATAAACGTAATAAAACACATCAGTCATCGGTCCGGGGGAACCTAGCTGTTTACAAATACACGCACGTCAGCTGTCTGCTACAATATTTTCGGAACTAAAATGAATAGCGCTTAGAGACAGACCTCTGGAGAAAGCTTAGAATATTACGGAAAGAACGATACCTAACTCGATCCAGTTCAATCCGATTCAGTCAGTCATAGAGCCTTCGCCGTAAACGATGTCTGCGTGTCGAAAAATCGACAAGTAACACTACACAAAGTGTGCTGCTTGTCGAATTTTCGTCAAGTAACACTGGGAGGGTTAAAAAATGTGCAGTGTCTAAAAACTTAGGCCTAAAATACTTATGATAACCTAGGTTAGTCATTTAAGTTACATAGCCTACTCATTTTGTAGAGAAAAGGAGATTTTGAATAAAATAAACAGCCTAAGTACCTAAATGAAAATCGCTAGGGGTACCTAATCTCTTTAGTACAGTTGAAAAGTTAAGTAAAATTTGCGTAAACTATTTTACAACAATTTTAAAAGTAGAGTCAGGGTACAGTTTCTTAACTGGGCTACCAACGCTAGCCTAATATCGATTAAAACTATCGAATTGAAAATATTGATTAAAAATCGATATTTTTAAATAAGTTAAAGTTACATCTACCTATTTAGGCCTACTTATTATGAAATTAAACTAGGCAACCTAACCAACCAAACTTGCTGATGGTGAAAAAATCGCATGAAGGTTTACTAATCGAATCGATAGTTTCAATCGATATTAGCGTAGCCCAGTTAAGAAACTGTACCCGAGTCCTTGAATTTTCCTACAAAATTATGAAGGAAAAATTCAAGATAGGCCTATACAAAATGTACTTAGACATTTTATTTCCCTACGTATAAATAGGCCTATGTTTAGTAAAAAAAAATTAAATGAATAAAGTTAAGTTTAGTTACAATTGTTTGAACTTTAGGTTATTTTAATGTTGTATTGAATGTTGATCTGCACATCTATATTTACACTCTTAAGATTAAAGTTAAGGGTATATGTACTTCCATATCTGTTGGCACAAACAACCGAATGAAAATATCGATCGTAAGGTTAACCTAACCTAACTGGCCAAACGATACATCAAATTAAACAATTGATTAATCAATATTTACTCTATTTGTTGTGCCAAGAGATATGGAAGTGTACCCAAAGTTAGGCCTAATAGCGTAAGTCACATAATTGATTGATTATGCCATTTTAACCCATTGGCGCTGACTTACGAGCGTTACTCGTACGGCTGTGCAAGCCCGGCGGCCGACTTACTAGTGCCGCTTGTGTCCCCACTACGCAGCGCAATTAGCTATTTTATTATTAGGCTATGATTTCCCCCTTTTTGTTTATTCTTACTTTTAACTTTTCCTTTATTAGCGAATTTCCCTATAGGGAAGTAGCTATTACCGTAGGTCTAAAAACTAGGTAAGACCTAGGCCCGGGACCGATTTACTTTTTCATTTTGATGTCCCCAGAGGCCTATAACACTATTCGTTCAAATTTATATATATATATGCATGTACAAAAACAAATTTATTATATAGTTATCGTCCATCCGCACGATAACTTGAGTAATTCTTGTCCGATTTTGATACAATTTGGTTTGAAGGTGTAAGGCGGGATAAAATTGATTGAGTTCACGAACCAGCATAATCGGACCATGGGAACGGGGTTCAACGGGGATTTTTATGGGGTAAAAATGGGGTTTTCTCATTTTTTACCCTTAAAAACACAAAGTTTATCAATTTTTCTTCAGACCTTTTTAAAGAGCTTAAAAAAACAAATAATTTAGTTCGGTATATCAAAGTTTTTTTGTTCGATGATTGGTTACGGAGAAAATTCAAAACATTGTTAATTTAAAATTCCCATGTAATTCATATATGGAGAATTTATAATGTGTTGTAGTTGGCTTGTTTATGGATATATTTTGATCAAACTTGGCGGATTTATTTATTTCATACTAAGCTATTGATATTTTAATAAAAAACACACTTTATTAGTATCCCTGTAGCAGCTAACATAGGTACTCGTTAAACATAAATAAATGTTTAATTTAATACATTAGCCTAATTAAAAATCAATCCAGGGAAATGGAAATTCGCTAAGTCGGCAGGTTTGCTGCAGCGGGGGTATTACTATACGAGACCATCTTGTATAAAAAATAGTTGCTCCGAGCACCAGCAGGAGGCTAATGGGGTTATTAGTATCCATGGCAACTTGATTGGATGCGTGGAAGAAAGGAAACCCGAGAAATAATGGAAGAACAAAGAGAAAAAATAATGGAAGTTTTTATGTTAAGCTGGGTTTTCCTAGGCGCAGAAGCGGAGTGCGGAGAGAGGAACGCGGAGAGCGGAATTGAGATTAACATGGTGTTCCGCTCCGCTTCTAGGAAAACAGTACAGTAACATTAAATTACCTAAGAGAAGTGGAGTCCGCTCTCCGCGTTCCTCTCTCCGCTTACGCGCCTAGGAAAACCCGGCTTTAGGCCTATCTTTGTGAGTTTACTTAACTTAATCTAATGTTTTATAGGTTTCAAAAAAAAATTTGTTATATCTACTGGATTGGCATGCTTCTCTTCTGAAACAGCAGCACTAAGTTTACTGGACCATGCGTAATGAAGGTCAATGACCTAAAATATCATGATTGTGCAATTTTAAGTATAGGCCTATATTGTATTTTTATGTAAAAAATGAAAATCATCCATGGCATTAATTTGAATTCAAATATTTCTCCTGGTCCCTGGCATCTCTTACAAAACTAGCTGTTACCTGCGTGATTCGCCCCGTTTGACCTCATAAGTATTAATAAAACTATTGATTGTCGTACCGGGTTGGATGGCATTTCAAGTGGCTTTTTATGGTTACTTTGAAGAACAACATTGGACTTAATAAGCCGAGCATTGTCAGGGCCGAGCCCTAGGAGAGTACCTACTGACACAAAAGTTGACTATCTCCATTAAGCCTGTGGTTATATTGGCTGTATTCATGGGAAAAAAACTGCTCAGTTGGTCAAGTAGTTTTTACGTTATAGAAATTTTTACTTCAAAGTTCAAACATTAATAATATCTATGATTTAATTTCCTTCCATTTAAGTCATTGACTTGATCAGAAACGCACTAAAATTATTATCAGGCTACTCCGTTTCCCAGACATAATTTTTGGGAAATCCAACACAACCAACACTTTTTAATAAAAGTTTTGGGGAAAAAAAGTCAATAAGTTGATGAATTATGCACTTAAAATAAGTTACCCTATTCACTCAATACTACAACAATTTAGTAGGTAGGCCTACTGTATTTGACAATTCTCATTGTGTATCACAGCTTTTTGTTGCTGCTTTGTTAAAAATAGCTGTTATCACAAATTTAAACATAAAACTTAAATTTGTTGGTATACCACTGGTATAATAAGTGTTGGTAAACCTTAAGTAACTTTATAATGCTATGGAACATCATAGAACCAACTTGTTTAATTGAAACTGCTGTTAAGATTCATTAATTCCTTTTAAATACTAAAGATCATAGGGTAAGGTTAACATGGGAAACTCCAGAGCTCCTGGGGCGGAGCCAGAATAAAAGCCGCTTAGTTTTTCTATTTAATGCCTTTTAAAGAATTGGTGTAATAAATTTCATTCAACTATGTAAATGGGAAGTAGGAGAATAAGGGATGAGTGAGTCAGTCAGTGAGGGCTTTGCATTTTATATTAGAGATCAATGATAACTTAAATAATTGTTGTTAATTAAAATTATATTTTTGATAAATTAAAGTTTCTACGTGGAAAAAGACAATAAAAAGTCAAACCGGGCAAGTAATTCCCATAAAAACCAACTTTGTATCATTGTCCTGAGATTAAAAAAGGAATCCCCCTCACCAGCCCTTTAGGTAAATGGTGCAAGTCTAAATATATAGCTTCAAGGTTGCATCCACTGACCCACCCCTTCTCCCCTGCCCTATATCACTTTGAAAATATGGAATATTCCAACTCATAATCTACCTGTAGTTTGTTTACTATCTCGGAGCAGATTTTAGCTACTTTTTAGACTTAGTTTATAGCTATTATTGCATGTCGGTCGGACTTCACAATATTCACTACACCAATGCATCTTTTGTAATAAATTTATTTGTAAATGAACATAATACTCTACACAAATGCAATTCAATTGTCAATTGGAGTGATTCAAATTAAAAAATACCCCCGCCGCAGCAAACCTGCAGACTAAGCGAATTTCCATTTGCCTGATTGGATTCATACTGAAATGTCTACTTAAAAATATAACAGTTATTCCCTATTTAATTAGAATTAGTTTAAGGTGTACTGCATCAGGGAGGGTAAAACTGTTGTTTTTTTCGTAAAATGTTAATTGTTGGTAAGAAATAAAAACATTTTCTAAATTTGATCAAAATATGTTCATAAACAAGCAAACTACAACAGTTTACAAATTTTCCATAAGAATAACATGGGAATTTTAAATTAACCAATTTTTTGGAATTTTCTCCGTAACCATTAGGCGCATAATAACGCTTCAATAGGTACTAAATTATTTGTTTTTTTAAGCTCTACAAAATGGTTTGGAAAGAAATTGCTAAATTTTATGTTTTTTTTTGTCAAAAATGGGGAAAACATATTTTTACCCCATAAAACTCCCCGTAAACCCCCGTTCCCATAGTCCGATCATGCTGGTTCGCGAACTCGTTCGAATAAATGTAGGTTTACACGATTATACCAAATTTCGTCAAAATCGGATCATTTTTGCTCGAGTTTTAGTGCTAACGGACACTATATAATATATATATATATAATATATATATATATATATATATGAATTTGAACGGGTGGTGTTTTTGGCCTCTAGGGACCTCAAAACGAAAAAAAAATCGGTCCCGCGTCCAGGTCTTACCATGAGTAGGCCTACTACGGTAATAGCTTAATTCCCTATATGGGAAATTCGCTAAAAAGCATTGTTGTGGTGGACGAGTCTATTAAGCCGGAGGAGGGGGAGGTAGCTTCATTGACAGCCTACAGAATTGTTGAAAGGCTAGTCTGTTTCATGCGGGAGAAGTAGCTTAATTTCGAGCCTATTGAAAAACTGACTGGTAAATTTACTCTACTCCAGCTGACTATAGAGAAATATTACAGAACATACGAGCTGCTTACTGTCTAGTGTTGTGGAAACATTTTAATTAAGTGATTGATTTTCAGGATTTATATTTGCAAATTCTGTGTAAATGAGTGTTATGGGCGATAAAGGTCCAAATCAGCCGCACCCTTGGCAGTACCCAATGTACGGAGCATACAATCCCTACCAGCAGTAAGTATCTTTTTAAATTTATGTTTCATCATTGTCATGTTGTTTTTATTGTTTTCATTGTCATCTTTCATTCTTTCCTTAAGGGAACGGTACCCAAACCTTGGTCCTGTTACTATTCCATGTTGGCCTTTTGTCTAGTTCTATAATTACTGTAAATAATAGCCTTTTTTTACAAATGACATATGGTTTCAGAATCAATCCTGCTCTTTTCATTATTATGAAAAAACTCATTGGTCTTGTAAGAGCTAAAATTATCTTATATCGTAAAAGAAAATCATTGGGCCAAAAAAAATCATGGTTTCTATCGATTTAACCAACAGGCGTGAAGACTTTAATTCTTGCCTATCACTGATAGGCCTAGATATTTTTTGTCTGTTAACAGCATAAACTAGTAAATGCAAGCTTAAATGCGTCTAGAAATTTTTTTAGAAAGTAGAAGCTCATTATACCTATTAAGTTTTCTGTAGGCCTAATTGGTTTCAAGTAACCTTTATGCTAAACTTGTGATTTTTTTTTCAGATTTCAAGCTTACCAGCCTCAGTTTTACAACTATTACCATGAGGTAAGCTAATTGATCTCAATATTTTATTCTAAGAGGTTTGGGCTATTTTTAAAGAAGTGCCTTGGAACATTCTTAAATGCCTTTTTTACTTTTATTGCAACCTTGAAATCTTTTTGAAGAATTACTCAGGGCTACGTGCCACATAACTTCATTTCATTCACATTCTACTTACACATTCTAGGATCTAATGTCGTACAAATATTATTTGTCTTTAAACAGGTTTATCAAAAAGTCTAATTAATTTGTTATACTTAAAAAAAATATAGATATATATTCTAACCAACAATTTTCAAGAACTGGTTGGACTTGTTGTTCTTCCCTATAGGCCTAACTTTTATTTGTCTTATTGACCAATTAAAATGAAATTAGCCCTCTTTACATTTTGTTAACTAACAATTTCAATTTTAAAAACTATTTTTTCTGTTTAGGCAATGCAGTTTGGTCAACCTGTCAATCCTATGATGCAAGGGCCATTCAAACATTTCGCTTCTGGAGGTAAATATATGATTTTATACCTGTTTGACTGAAATGTGCCTATTCAGTTGGCTAGTTCAATTGATCTTTGTATAGCAGCTCACTTTCAGCTATTTCAATAGCAAACAGCTATGGCATGATAGAAAATATTAAGGCCCTTTGGTTTATTATAGCCTAGTTATAGTGTCATGGTCCAATCCAGAATTTTGGAATGTTTAATAACAGCCTGAGTAGTCTAATATTTTTATAAAATAAAATAAGTTACATGGAAATGTATTCTCACTATTATTTACCTAATTCATGAACTAAACTTGTCATCCCTATCTGTACTCGTTAGGCCTTAGTTTCCTACACTTTATTGTAGGTAGCCTAGCCTATTTTAATTTTAGTTTTACCATACAGTTCATCTTTCCCCCTCATAGTATCTGCATAACTCTTCTCTACTGCACTCTAAATTGTTAGGCATACTACAACAAGGCTTCAATATTCATAATTGTTTCTTTTTTAGGCCTGCAAAATGGTTTAGACAGATAGGTAAACTTGATATGAAATTTTTGTTTTATGGTAAACAATGGGAAAAAACCTATTTTCATCCCATAAACCCCTGTAATCATAGTCCGATCATGCTGTTTCGGGAACTTGTTTGAGTAAATGTAAATTTACACGTTAGTACCTGATTTCAACAAAATCAGATAATTTTTGCTAGAGTTACTGCAGTAATGGACACACACACATAACAATAGGAGGGTGTTTTTGGCTTCTGGGGAACTCAAAACTAAAAAATAAATCAGTCCCGGGTCCAGGTTTAACTATGAGACCTACAGGAATGGCTTATTCCCTATATGGGAAATTCGCTTAAAAAACTAGAACAAAGAAATATCGATTGTGACGCTTACTCTGACGATCGTCTGCTCCTTACAAATCTCTCTGCTGTGTGCTATATCACAGCTAAATAATTACAACATACCGCATAGCTGCCTGTGATTGGGTGATCTGTTATTGTAAGCCAGGTTATAACATGACTCGTAATAACTATGCCAACTATGGCAAATTTAATAGTCTGTTATTATGTGATAAATAACCCTTGCAACTTGTTGAATGCTTGGACGAAGAGAAACCCAAGAAACAACAGTTGAACAAGAGAAATAGGCTTAATAACAATGTTTTTATGTCGTTGTCATCTTTATATCCATTTTGCAAATGTTATTATTTTGAATAGGCCTATGCTACTATTATTTTATACTTTTTGAGTTATCAAATGCTTTAAGACGGTGACACACTATCGATCTTTTCCCCGAACAAGACCCCGAACCGAGCAGGGAGAAGGGAGGTCGAAGGGAGCATGTTCGATAGTGTGTCACGGGTCCGTACACCGATCCAGACGGCGAACCAGACATCAGGCCGAGCAGGGAGACGAGCGCTCTGGAGGCGGGTTTTTTTGCGAAAGATCAAAGAAAAGATCGGTCCGATGTACGGAGTGATGTACGATAGTGTGTCACGGTATATTTTTGCCCCGTACATCGTCGCGAGCGCCGCACCGAGCGGCCACCTGTGCTACCGTTAATAGTTCTAATTTAATATGGAATTTAAACTCTTTAATTGCTAAAATAAATAAATGTTGGGTAATATTTTGCTGTTATATATTATGGGCATTTATGTTGTAATTTTGTTGTTTGTTTGGTCAAGGTTGAAAATGTATTTTACAAGTTGAAATCGTTAAATCAATGATACCAATGATGTTTAACTTGAATTTAGTAATTGATGTTATACTTTAATTCTTTCTATATTAATATAAACATAAATATTATTAAAGGCAATCAAAATTATTATTCTGTAACATGTTATTTCATGTTTTATTACTGTTTTAGTATTACTGCCTCCGCGCTCTCACTCACACACGCTCTCCATCTCTCTCTAAACTCCCTTTGCCGCGCTCGGTAGAACTTGTCTGGTCTTGGTCTTTTTCGGGGAAATGTTCGGATTGAAAATTTGCAGATTTTTACCTCCCTTCTCCCTGCTCGGTTCGGGGTCTTGTTCGGGAAAAAGATCGATAGTGTGTCACCGCCTTTACTGTCTCCAGTATCATCATGTAAATGATTTTTTTTCTACAACGGAAACATCAATGCTAGTTGATTATCGTTTTATTATTCAACTTTTTTCCTCTGTTCTTAAAAAAAAAAAAAAAAATGCTGGTAGTCTATCTCTAACAGTAGCTCTCTCTGGACATTGTTTTGTTCATTACTTGATTTATTGCTGTGGAAGCGTACTGGCCACGTTCAGTCAACTATGCATGCAAAATCCTGTAAGGTAAACAGACCAAATACCGAACACCCGCCGGTTTTCGTCTCAAATAATGAGCCTATGCTTCAATTTATCAACACCAACTGAATATTAATGTTTTTGTTGGCATTTAATTTGTCTGCATTTATTTTTATATGATTTCTGAAAAATGTCCTTTTCCTTACGAAAACTGATGAATTCCTTAGGCATAAATAAGGATACGTGCTAATTTTTTATCAAGAACAGTTGTTAATGTCACAATTTAATTATTTTTCTTTAATTTCAAACTAGCGATGGGTCGGTACCATTTTTTCAATGTCGCTACCGGTACCGGTTCCTAACCAAAATCGTTTCTCGGTTCCGGTACCATCGGTACCTTGTTTTAAATTAAACTACTTAGGCCTAATTGTTTTATTTTTGAAACAAAATATAGTATCCCTATTTTAATTTTTAAAATTGACGTTTTTTCATTAGTTTAGGTTTGATATATTAAGGGATTTTTCCATAAGTGTTAAATATAGGCCTATTTGTTGAAATGATTCACTGCTAAACCAATAAATTTAACATAGGCTACTAACCTCTTGGAAAGAAAAGTGGCTCTGGAAATTTGGTTAATTAAGTTAACTGCCTGTTAAGTTCTAGCTAAATATTTAGAAATAAGTAATTTTGAGTCATTTTGTACCTATAACCTGCATTAAGTTAATTTTAGGTTCCAGTATTAAGGAAAATGTAGAACAAAAGTATTTATGGAAAGGACATTTTAAACAAAACTTTTAATTTATTCCACTATTATTTTATTTATTATTATTAATTTATATATATATAACTAATAATTTGTTCCATTCCATGTTGTTTGAGATCAAAGATGTCATGTAACTTGTTAATTGTTGCCATTAAACTGAAGAACTCAAAAATTAAATATGTAACATGTTTACAGGCCAGTTACAACCATTTAACAATCAACCAGAGAAAGAAGGAGACAAGGCACCAGAGGCGGAAGGGAAGCAAGAGTTACCTCCCCTACCTCCAGGCCCACCCCCTCCACAGCCAGCCGCACCTGGAACCACTACTTTCTACCCTCCGACCAGCCCTGGTGAGTTAACACAATATTAGTCTATATACTGAATGATGACTGTTGAATACAGTTTTGTCTTCTCAAGATTAATGGACAATCTATAAATTTGTAAGGTCATATTTAGTCGTGCAGTGTTACCAATCAAGGTATAATAATTCATAATGGAGTGAAAATTGGCTCACGAAAGAGATTAAAAGTTTTTTTTGTGACGAGTGTTATGCTGCGTAATGTACAATGAATTTTTGTGATGGTAATTAATATTTGCTGTTTTATGAAAAACCTTTCTTGGAGTTCTCAACCCTCTGAATTTTAAAGACGTATATCGGTTATCAATATTAACTAGCGTACTTTAAGCAAACTTTCATAACTTATCAATCGCCTGAAAGCTAGATCAGATTTGAGCGGCAGTCTGGGATTCGAGTTTAGAACTAATATGCTTGGGTTTTTTGCTGACCATTGAGTGCAGTACAAAAAATGTCTGATCAAAGTCCAGGTTGCCTTAAACTGTTGTCTTTGCGCCCAGGAGACTGAACTGTAGATTAAGGGTTGGATCCCATGAGGGTGAGTAGCATAACTCCTGAGGTGTTCCCCTGTCTGTGGCTGAGCTTGTTGGGAGAGGCCATGAGCATTTTGGTGCATATGGTTCTGTGAGTAGTGTAGCCTTAGAAGGGAAAAGTGGCTCTATGCTTGGCCAGAATTCTCTGTCACAAAATTTAAATACATTAATAACACCTTTACCTTTAATACCTGCTGCGATGTCGTTGACCAGAATTTCTAGATAGACTGTGTCAAGGATAAACTAAAAATAATATTTACACTATTTACAATACTTTTGGCAAGATGGCGTTGAGCCTATACTCGGTGGAACGCATCAAAATACTCGTCAACTGAGTACAGTGGTCGGTTGACTAGCCAGGCTTTAACTTTCTTTTTAAAAGCGGACGCTTCACAAGACCTTAATCTTTGGGGGAGATTGTTGTACATCATCAGAGCCCTAATGCGGAAAAAGCTTTGTGTTTTGGACAGCCTGCAGTAAGGTATGTGGAGCTGGTCTCTGTTACGAAGGTTGTGGGAGTGATGGAATTCCCTTGTTGTGAGCTGGTGTAAGTTATTCCTCACATGACAGAGGCTAAACAGTACATACTGGCTGAAGATAGTAAGGATTTTTAGGCTTCTGAAGATAGCCTACAGTGCTCACTGTTACTCTTCGATGTAATGATCCGAACCGCCTTTTTTTGAAGGAGAAGAATATCTTAACACCTTGCAGCGTGTCCCCAAAGCAGGAGTCCATAGGAGAGGTGGGAATGAAACAAGCCATGATAGACAGTGGTCAGGTATTGCCTCGTCAACAGGGGTTTAAGTCTGTGGAGTAGATGGACGACTCGAGAGAGCTTCGTACAGATACTGTCCACATGGCCACTCCAGCTAATCTTTGTATCTATGACGAATCCCAGCAGCTTCACCTCTGTTAAAATGTCAGCGTTTGTATGACTGACACTGCACACAATCTCTTGAGGATTTTCTCGGTTGAGGCTCAATCCGTTTAGCTGGAACCAAGTCTTTGCCAAATCAAAAACTTCTGCGGCCTTTTCCCTGGCCAAAACTGGAGTAGATCCTCTGGCAACAATTGTTGTGTCATCAGCAAACATTAGGACGCTTCCAATGGCACCAAGGTCATTTATCATGACTAAAAAGAGGACAGGGCCCAAATCTGAGCCCTGCGGGACACCATCCTCAACTAATCCAGGTGAAGAGTTAGCTCCAGATATCGACAGCACTTGTCTTCGGTCACTGAGATACGACCTGAAGGCATCAAATACACTGCCACGGATCCCAACGTTTTCTAATTTTTGTAGTAGCATCTAATGGTTGACGGTGTCAAAGGCTTTGCTGAGATCTGCAAGGACCAAAGCAGCAAATCCCTTATCCTCAAATGTATCTAGGACCTCTCCAATCAGCTCAGAGACAGCTGAGATAGTCGAGTGACCACGCCTGAACCCATGCTGGGATCTTGCAAGCAGAGAGTTGCGCTCCAAGTAGTCTGCTATAGTTCGGCCGCTTAGAAAACGACCTGCGCGCTAATGCTAAACCAATGCTGGAGGAGGTCGCTTTTTAAGCGGCCGAACTATAGTTGCCTCTTCATAACAGAGATATACTAAAATTTAATTCTTACTTTAACCATACTGTGTTTTGTAGCCACAGGAATCTTGTTTGAAATTTATCCAGCCTACATGTGTGTGAACATAAGATGAGATTAAAATAAGAATTTAAGACATTTTAACGTTCCAGGTGTTGCTGGTCCTAGTTGCGGGCCTGTTAGGTTCAACATGACTCGACCAACCAGGCCTCAGTTCAACAACCAGCCATTTAACAACAGCAACAACAACAACAACAACAACAGTGGTAGCTCCAAGAAGAAAAGGAAGAAGAACAAGAACAAGTTCAACCAAAACCAAAATCAGAACCAACAGGGGCCGCAGATGCAAGGCTTTGCTCCTCCTCTGCCAAACCAACAGATGATGGGTACTACTGCACCTCCACTACCACCAGGTGGGATTTAATTATATCTAGGTTTATTTTTAGCCATCCAACAATTATTTGTTTGTAAGGAGCAATGATATATTTTACTGAGTTCGGTTTGTTTGGCTTTGGATATTGCTAAGTATCTTCGTCTATTTTAAAGTAGTAAAGTAGCCTACTATTTTATTGCAAAATTAAAAACTGTTCTTTAAGACAATTTTTTTACTATTATAGAAAATCGTGAAGCTATTTGAGTTTAAGGATAGTCAACAAATAACCTGCTAATAACATTTTTAAATCATAACTAATGAAAGAATGTCTAAAAAATGATTTTCAAACCTCTTTAGCGGAGATTTTAGTCTTTCTCTTGCAGCTCAAAGCTATATTTAAATAATTTTTTCAGGTCCACCACCCAGCTCTCCAAAACCACCCCCAGATGAAGTGAAGCCTCCCCAGGTAGATGCCCGACCTCAACAGAACAGACCAGCCAACGTTCTGGCTAATGGAGCAGAACAGGAGTGGCCCAAAGAGCTGTCGTAAGTAGTGTGACATTCAAGAAACCCCTTTCAAAGCCAGAAACATGTTGTACAAATTGGAGTGGTTTAACTGTAGAATAAGTAACTTACACAATCAGAGCCTAAAAAGATAGCTCTTTATAAATGCTTTACCTATAACCATAGTCTAAGCAACACAAGTAGATTGTAAATTTTGAAGCTTGTTTTTCATGTCTAGTTCATGTACGTCCACACTGATCGCTGGGGTAGACCACATTTTGTTTCTATTATTTTAGGGTTATTTTCATGATTTGTGCTTTACTATTTGGTTATATAACTGGGGGACCAGTTATTCTTTATGATTAAATCGTTTTATATGATTAAATGAGGTTTTAAATGACTGAAAAAAAAAACAAATTGTAAACAAAACATAACCTCTACAGTTGGACGTACAGAACAAATAATAAAATTGGCTTCAGTTGTTCCATAAGGATGACAAATCTACTAAGGGAGTATGATTTATCTATGCTATAACCTATATAGCTCAAGAGCCCATGCATGCCAGACTTTCGTTATTGTATAAAAGCTGAAAGTTTCTCAGCACATGCTCCCTAAGAATGATCAGCGAATATGAAATTTGGATCTTTGTTACTTTGGTAGCTAAAAGGTGACAAAGGTCTGAAATTTGCAAATAACCTTCGTTGTAGTATAAAGCTTGGTTCTTTCATATTTTCTTCGGAGGAAATTTAGAAATCATTTCCCCATTGCCAGACACTTTGTGTGGTTTAAGCCCTCTGCCAGACACCCTTAAACTTTGGTATGACGAAATTTAATTTTTCTCATTTTATAAAAGCTGAAATTTATATATGTTACTTGGGGAGCTATCAAAAGACGTTGGTTTATTAATCTTGCCAGCCACTTTTAAAGTCTGCTGTGATGGGCTTAACTGTTACATGCAAACAGTGAATTCAGTTCCAGTTTGGGACAGGTTTCTGTGCCAAATGTAAACAGTGAAATCACAACTTATTTCTAATCTTAATAGCTTTAATTTACATCATAGTATAAAATCTAAATTTGATATATGTTACTTGGGAAGCTATGAAGTAGGGATGGACGGGATTGAATTTTTAGTTCGGGACGGGACGGGACGGGATTTTTATTTCCTTCCCAATTTTTGGGACGGGACGAGACGGGATTTTTTTCTGTGCATGAAAAGAAAGTACTGTATTGCAGTTACCAAAAAGACATACGAAATCAATTTTTACCATTTGTGGCACTGATCTATAAAAACAAAAAAATGGGTAACAATTTACAGGTACCTATAGTAACTTGTAACTCGCGGATCACGGGGTGATCGTCTGTATGACTCACAGTCACGGCGCGATCGTCGTCATGACTCGCGACTCGCGGTCACGGCACGATCGTCGGTATGACTCCGCGGTCACGGGGTTATCGTCGGTATGACTCGCGGTCACGGGGTTATCGTCGGTATGACTCGCGGTCACGGGGTTATCGTCGGTATGACTCCGCGGTCACGGGGTTATCGTCGGTATGACTCGCGGTCACGGCATGATCGTCGGTATGACTCGCGATCACGGCTCGATCGTCAGCATGACTCCGCGGTCATGGCGCGATCGTCGTCATGACTCGCGGTCACGGCGCGATCGTCGTCATGACTCGCGGTCACGGCGCGATCGTCGTCATGACTCGCGGTCACGGCGCGATCGTCGTCATGACTCGCGGTCACGGCGCGATCGTCGGTAGGACTCCGCGGTCACGGCGCGATCGTCGGTATGACTCGCGATCACGGCTCGGTCGTCGGTATGACTCGCGGTCACGGCTCGGTCGTCGGTATGACTCGCGGTCACGGCTCGATCGTCGGTATGACTCGCGGTCACGGCGCGATCGTCGGTATGACTCGCGGTCACGGCGCGATAGTCGGTATGACTCGCGGTCACGGCGCGATCGTCGGTATGACTCGCGGTCACGGCGCGATCGTCGGTATGACTCGCGGTCACGGCGCGTTCGTCGGTAGGACTCCGCGGTCACGGCGCGATCGTTGGTATGACTTCGTCTCCTGCGTTCGCGGACCTATCGCTCGCAATAACGGCGCTATTGGCACTCGCGAAGCGGAAAAATCGCCGACGATCGGACCAAATCCCGTCCCGAAAAATTCCCGAGTCAAATGTAATCCCGTCCTGATAATCGGGAATATTTTTTTCCCGAAAAATTCCCGAAATTTCGGGACCCGTCCATCCCTACTATGAAGGGACATTTCCTCAAAAGCCAGACACTTTCGTTGGTTATTTCATCTTGCCAGACACTTTAAAAGTCTGCTGTAATATAAATGGTAGTTGTGGATTTAACTGATACACACAAACTGTAAATTTGGTTTCAGCGACTGGCACATTTCAATTGCAAATATGTAAGCAGTGAATTCACAACTTATTTGTTATCGTAATTGCTTTAATTTCCATCATAGTATAAAAGCTGCATTCTATATAATGTTACTTGGGAAGCTATCAAAAGACGTTTCCTCAAAAGCCAGACACTTTCGATGGTTATTTTATCTTGCAAAACACTTTATTAGCCTGTAGTAATATAATAGGTAGTTGTGGGCTTAACTGTTCATACAAACAGTGAATTTGGTTCCAGTGACTTGCAAATGTCAATAATTAAAAATTTAATATATGTTTACATAAAACACATGGTTTATTATTAAGACAGATTGTGCAGAAGAAAGTAGTAATTTCACTGTTTACATTTAGCACAGAAACCGGTTCCAAACTGAAACTGAATTCACGGTTTGCATGTAACAGTTAAGCCCATCACAGAAGACTTTAAAAGAGCCTGGAAAGATGAATAAACCAATGAAAGTGTCTGGTTTGAAGAAATGTCTTTTCATAGCTCCCCAAGAAACATATATCAATTTCAGCTTTTATAAAATGAGGAAAATTAATCTTCGTCATCATTAAGTTTAAGGGTGTCTGGCAGAGGGCTTAAACCTCACAAAGTGTCTGGCAATGGGGGAAATGATTTCTAGCATTACTCCGAAAAAAATATGTAAGAACCAAGCTCTATACTACAACGAAGGTTATTTGCAAATTTCTGACCTTTGTTACCTTTTAGTTGCCAAAGTAACCAAGATCCAAATTTCATATTCGCTGATCATTCTTAACTGAATTGGGGGCATGTGCTGAGAAACTTTCAGCTTTTATAAAATAACGAAGGTCTGGCAGTCATGGTCTCTTGCTCTAATAGGCCTACTAATCAGAAATACAAATCCATACAAAAACATTTGTATATATTAGATGCTAACACTGTGTCAGCAAATATTAACAATTTCTCTTTAATTTTGGCAATTTTAAAAATACATGAATAAATAAACTTAATTTTACCATGTTCCCATCTAAAATTGATCCAAACTAGATTTTCTTTGAGTTAAGCTTGTAATATTACATGTCATTCATTCATCATTAACATTAATTTCTGTATTATTTTGTGTATTTTCTCCCATAATGTCTGTTAATGCCCCTGATAATGTATTATCAGTTATTTAATATGTTCCTCCTTGTTAATGTGTTATTTTATCCAATTTTGTTCAATGTTATATAATATCCCATCACCCCACAGAAACATCATCCTATTTTATGTTACAATATAATATTTATGCAAATTCTCTCCATACCTATTAATTACTCATCAAAAACCAACAATAATCATTTATTTAGAATAATATACAATTGTAAGAAAATTACAATATAGTAATAACATCTTAAATATAGTATCACTTTTCAAAATTATCCAAAGAAAATCAAAATTACTGTGGCAAGTGTCATTCATGTAAATTAACCAGCTGTACATCACTTCAACAATGGACATGGACTTCCTGAGTTTCTACCATTGCCTCTGCCCAGATCCTGCCAACTCTTCACAGTGTGAACATCATTCTATTGGAAATTGTGTTTAATTTAAACTAAAATTCATAATCCCAAAGTAAAACCTAAAATTTAAATTTCTCATCATCCAAAAGTATTGGACAAGTGCATTGAAGAGTACAAATTTATAAGAAGACAGACACTCCAAATTTGGTAACCATCATCCATCTTATTTAACTAAGGACAAATTTAATCTTCATTGGACATTTAATCAGTATAGCCTACTAGGCCCAAAACTCAACTTATCAAGATATATACATATTTCAAATTGAACTTTTATTCAAAATTTAATCTTCAAATTCTATTGTATTTCATTAAATTCAGTGAAACCATTTGGAATCTTTCTTTGGACATTAACATTATTATATTAATAGCATCATGAACCTAGCTTAACTTATTTCAGAACAATAACTAAATTAAATTATCTACATTTTAAAGAAGCCTAATATATCATTCGAACCGGCACGACCACCCCTCCCTGAGATTAAGAGGTCATCTATTTGAATATTAATTAGTACTTAAGAAGAAACCAACCCAATATAGGCCTAAGCCTAGAGAATCTTTTCATCCACTTTAGAACCCCACCATTTTGAAAATTTACCATTGTTAACTTACCCTGTAGCTAATTCAACCAATAACTTATCTTATATTTGTATTTCATTAATAAATTTATATTGTAACTTATCAAATCTATGTATTCTTAAAATAATTCATAATTATAAGATTAAGACAAAGACTTACCTCATTAGACAGAAATAAAACACAAATTAGGAATTATCTTTATTAAGAAAGAAATGACTTTGAGTTCAATGTGGGCTAACTTAATAGCCATAGGAATTTTGTAGGCCTAAGTTAATGAAAAATCTATAGAAAGCTTTATGGTGCGTAGCAAGCTGAAGGCTTAGGCAAACTGTTAAAAGATGTTTTTTACAGGAACTACATCAACAAATGCTATGCCAGGTGTCAAAGTGACGTAGACAAGGATAGAGTGAGCATTATCCTGAAAGGAAAGATTCTTCGTGCCACCAACGATGGCACTCTGTGGATCAAGGACTGGGCCACTGAGCCCCTTCCTCTGTAAGTTTTTAGTAACAAAACATGTTATTTCAAAACATTAACTGTCTCTACCACTTGTGTGGTTTATAGTACTGTACTAGCTGTCTCTCTGTGACGACTTCTACTCACAGCTCAGAACCTCGTTAATTGTTAATTTACTTGGTATCAACACTTTTAACAGGCATCAAAACAAACAAAATTTTGACAATAACCTATGCTGGTCTTCCAAGCATTTGAGTTATTCATGTTAGTGAAAATGGAACATGTCCCTGTTCGAATTAAGCAGTTTTATATTTCCTTTGGTTACGGAGCATGCATTTCCCTTTGAAGATAGATTATACATCACCCTTTTTCAAAGGTAAATATATTTTGTTATTAGAAGCTGCTTTTAGCGAATTTCCCATATAGGGAATAAATCTATTACCGTAGTACTCATGGTAAGTCCAAACCTTTTTGTAGAGCTTAAAAAAACAAATAGTATATTGAAGTGTTATTATGCGCCTAATGGTTAAAGAGAAAATACCAAAAAAATTGTAAATTGAAAATTTCCATGTTATTTTTATGTAGAATAAGTAAACTGTTGTTCTTTGCTTGTTTACGAGCATTATTTTGATCAAATTTGGAAAATTCATTTATTTCTTACATTTCACATTTTAAATTTGGAAAATGCATCTATTGACATTTAAAAAAAAAAAAACACTTTTTACCCTCTCTGTAGTAGCAAACCTAAGTACTCGTTAAACTAATGCTATTTAAACAGGGAATAAATGTGATATTTTTAAGGTGACATTTTAGTGTAAATCAAATCAGGCAAATAGAAATTCTCTTAGTCTGCAGGTTTGCTACGGTAGGGGTATTTATATTTGGTTTATATTGTATCAAGCTTGTTTTATTCAGGCTTGAGAGTGAGATGGACACAGTGAGTGTTAAACAGATTTTTAAGCCGAATGAGCTGGGTGGGACCCAAAAAAAGCGTCTCCCATTGGCCAGCAGACTGGGTGCTAGAGTGAGGTCAAGGTCACGATCTAAGTCACCCTCAAGGTCACCACCCAGCAAGAAACAGAAGACACCTCCTTCAGTTCGAGGCAGACGACGCAGAGATAGAAGGTTAGATCAGGCAGCGTTTGAGTTATATTTTTAAGGAAACTCTCATGTGTCATTACAGCACACTCCCGAGATTGTTCATTATCGCCGAGATTGTTGGGACCGAGACTACCTCGGTTACCTACCGAGAATCTCGGATAACACAGAATCCACATTAGATTTTGAGGTTAGGGTTACGGTACCTTAACATGAAGTCAAATACTCGTAAAATATATCTCTAAACAACACAAAGCGAATAAAAAATAATAATAATGTAATTTTGATGTAACCTTTTTTCCAAATAATGTAGTATTAAAAAAAAAATACACAACAAACATGTTCAACACATTTTCACTCGTCTTGAAAAACTTTAAACACAGTAGCCTATTATTAGAATTATGATAAACCAATACACACTAGGTATTATAAAAAAAAAAAAAAAACCACTAAGGTATCTTTCTAGTTTAAAAAGCATGAAATTGCATGTTTTTTTTAGTTTGACCTGATCTATAACTTGTCACAATCATGTCTACATCAAAACATAGTAATAAAGAAGACTGACACTGCCATTGTTTATGTTATGGAGACGGATCCTCCAGTCCAGTTTGCCATTGGTAGCCGGCCAACCTAGTTCCATGTGATTTTAATTTTTAAGGTTATTGCGGTTAATTATAACGTTAAAATAATACTTAATGGTTATTAAAACTACTGTATTTGTTAAAATAAATCACAAATTAATTGCTATATTTACGTATCTTTAAATAGAAACATGGTATAATAAAGTAATTATTGTTTTCTTCGGATTATTGGTTACCTTGGATAACCGGAGCTCGGATAATTGTGAGTTTTCTGTCCCTGATTCAGGTTCAGGTAATTTTATGCCTTTATAGTTTGCATCAGTGATTTGGAGACAAAACAACTTAAGTATGAAGAAAAAATCACATCAATTAACATAATGTGATAGAAAGTGCTTAAAGAAATATATAGGATATTTTTTGTTACTCAAACCTGATCGTGAAGTGTTTAGTGATAGTAGTGTTATATGGTCTTGTCCTGTTTCAGTGGAAGTTCGGCGAGTGAAAATGACTGGACACCTCCACCTAACAATAAGAAGACTAAGGGCAGAAACAACGATCATTTTGGCAAGAAGGGGGTTAAAGGGAAAAACAAGGGAAAAGGGTGAGTTGAGATTTTTAGTTTCTGTTCATAGCATGAAAACTTTAATGACCACTGGTGCAGAGCCCCCATAAAAGTTTTTTCAAAACTCTTCTTGTTGCACACCTACAGCTAAATTGGAACCTACTTTCCAATTCCCGAGTTGTCATGGCTTGTAGTTTTTGAGTAATAGTGATCAGTGAGTGCGGGACATTTACCTTTTTATAAGTATAGATAAATTAAATAATTTTGTTACTAGTACTAATTCATATTGAAAGGACCTTGCAAATTGCACATTTTAAATCTGACTGTATTTAAATATTCAACTGTATAGCACATTAGGGATGGACGGGTCTCAAAATGTTGAAAAATGTTCTGGAAATTTTAAATCTCGTCCTACGAGGTGAGATTTTATTTTAATTGAGATTTTTTCAAGACGAGATAAAAGAAACTTAGGAACGCCTGCAGAAAGTTGATGGAATACCCGCAATAAAGGAGCACGTTGTTGTTCCGTTTCATTTTTGAAGAATACACTCTTGACATATAAATATTGCTTTAATTGTTTTATATTTTTTTATTTTGACATCGTAAATAACAAAGTTTTGTACTGTAAGCAAAGTGTTGAGACATGTTTTATTACTGTTAACATAACCAAAACAAGTCACTCCAAAATCATTCTAAAAATAACACAAGTTGTTACTAGATACTTAACTAGTAAAACTGATGTTTCAGACTGATAAATTTTGTGATTTTCAAACTTGAACTATTTCCTAACTGATATCACCATGTTTCCTATGCCTAAGAGTTATTTTCAATAAGGTAGGCCTAATTAATGTATGCTTTTTTTATACTGATGTTTTTATTGTTCTTTAATAAAATATTTTAAATATTCTTGCCTATTATTATTATTTTTGTATTCGACCAGTCATATGTTTCATACAGTAAATCAGTATGTATTTAACAATGTAAAAAAATCAGGTTAAAATGTCGAATGGGTATTTCCCACTATGTATGAGAAGGATAATCCCATCTCGACCTCGTCTCGAAACTTTGTGAGAAATAAAAAAACTCCTCTCCTCTTGTCTCGAACTAAAAATCCAATCTCGTCCATCCCTAATTCACATTTAAACCATTATAAAGAAAGCTGGTCAACATTACTGAGTTTTAGAAAGTAAATTAAATAATTAAAGAAATCAAACTCTAGACCTTAAGTCAAAGCCCTAAATGAAATTACCTTTATAGTAATTATTTGTCACTCCGCTAGATTATAAGCTTTACAATGACTCCTCAATTGTAAAAATAGGTTAATTAGGACAGCTGAAAAAGGAATGTAACAGTGAAAATCCTTATTGTAGTTATTTACATGGTTCAAGTAGGTCTAAATAGATAATTCTTATCCACAATTAATTAATTTTGTTATTTTTAAGAATGAGGTTATGGTAAATATGACTTATGGTAAATGGACTTATTTTCTGAAACATGTCGTCAGCAGGGTGTCCACATTCTGGAAAGTCAGGGATAGTCATGGAAAAAAAATTATTTTCATTGAAAGTCATGGAAATAGGCAAAAAGTCATGGAAATCCCCAATGATGGATGGATTTGAGGGGACTTTTCAATGCTCTAGTCTGTTGTAACCCCGACTATTGTGGCATTTTTTAGAATTTTTCACAAATGTACGACAATTCAATTTATTAGAGTTGTATTAGCTTATGAGTTTTGGGTTTGTATTAGTCCATTGTTGTACCTATTGTACTACTTTGTTATCTGTTAATACATATTTCAGTAATTTCTGTGAAATAACTTGTCTAGGCAGTATTATTCGTGTGTATATGTTATATTATAATTTTTTGAGTAAAGTACGTGAGTCATGGAAATCACTCATGTCAAATGAGTGTCAAATGTAAGTCATGGAAAGTCATGGAAATCAATGACAGATTTTCTGTGGACCCTGGTCAGTCAAAATAAAATAAATATTTAAAAAGGGTTTTTTGTTAACTATGTTTTTAATTTTTATTGAATTAGTAGGCCCTAAACATGCAAGTAAATAATATATATATATATACATATATAAAAATTTGAACGAATGTTGTTTTTGGCTTCTTGGGACATCTTAATGGAAAATTAAATTGGTCCCGGGCCTAGGTCTCACCGAGCCACCTACGGTAATAGCTACTTCCCTAGGGAAATTCACTAAAAACTGACCATTGTGCAATGACAAACACATAATTTTGCCACGTTGCATTTCTTAGGGTTTTTATTCACTAATACTAGGATCAATTTGTCAATTTTGATTTTTTAATTGTTGCAGACGAGGACACTTTTACTCAGAATTTGGTGAAAACGATGTTCCCGTAAGCTCTGAGCTTCTCGAAAAACGAGCGGCAAGATTTAGTGGGGGCGGGAGCAACAGACGCAACAACAAAATGAAGTTTAATACAACTGTTACTGTTACTAACATCAATAGTTCTCTGATGACATTTGAAGACATCAACGGGGACTTTGACCTGGAGGAATGTCATATCGTGGGAATCTGTCAAGACATTGAGAAGCCATACTTGCGACTAACTGCTGTAAGTGATAAAGATGCACTGATAATAATGTTATTGTACTTGTCATAACAGTAACAAGTAATTTTTGTGTTATATTGTTGGTTTTTTAGAGTTTGTAGGCCCATAAGCCAATTCACATTCTGATTCTATATGAGGTGTTTTACTGTAATGTTTTTCAAAGAGGCTATTTCAACATTGGTCAGCTTAGTAAATATTGATTTATTGTTGCCCTGCCAATAATGAAGTATAGTTGAGTCCTAAAAAATGTTGTCTCATTGAATTTGTTTCTTGACTGGCTGGGCTGGTTGGTGCTGGGTAACTTAACTTTGATAATGACAGACAGTATTTACAGATGTTTCAGGGTTTTCTCTAGGGATGGCCAAGTCTCGAAATTTCGGGAAATTTTAAATCTTGTTACACGAGACAAGATTTCTTTTTGGCCGAGATTTTTATCGAAACGAGAATAAAAAAAATTAAAAATAAAAAAAAACGCCTGCAGAAAGTCAATGCAATACCCGCAATACAGGAGCGTGTTGTAGTTGCGTTTCCTTTGCGAAGGTGTTCTTATTTAATTAATTCTTTAAATGTAAAAATATTACATTAATTATTTTAATAATATTACTTTAATAACATTTGAGAAGTTTTTTTAAGTGTAAGCAGTGTGAGGAATGTTTTATTACTATAAAAAGTCAAAACAAGTAACTATTTTATAAAAATTAATATTGCTTTTATTTTATGATTTATTTTATTTTAGGATGGGTTGAACTCTATCCTAACTGATATCACTATGTTTCCTAATCGTAGGCATTTTTAATAAGTTAGGCGTGATTAATAAAAAAATGTTATGCTGATGTTTTTTAATAAAAGATTGTAAATATTCTTGCCTATTATCATTATTTTTGTATTTAAACAGTCATCTGACAATGTTACAAAATCAGGTAAAAATTTTGAACGTGCATTTCCCGTTGTGTATGAGAAGGGAAATCCCGTCTCGATCTCGTCTTGAAATTTTATGAGAAATAAAAAGTCTCGTCTCGTCTCGAACTAAAAATCCAATCTCGTCCATCCCTATTTCTCAATGTAATATCTTTGTCAGTGGTTACAGAAGACTGGACCCTAGTATTCTTCCACTATTTGTTAGGAAAGTAAAAGCTCATCAGTCACATTTCTGATGCACTGTTATTCCAGGCCCCGGAAGCAAGTGCTGTAAGGCCTCCCGAGATTTTGCGTCAGTCTCTGTCTAGAGTCAAGGAACGTTGGGTGAAGGATCAGGACTACCACTACGCCTGTGAACAGCTTAAATCCATAAGACAAGACCTTACGGTAGGTTGGCACCATTGTTGTAACAGAAGAATGTTAACTCACAGTTTAAAAATCTATTTAATGTTTTTAATTACAAGTCTTTTACATATGTATTCTTTCAATTTATATAAATATATAAAGCACTTGATTTAACATTACAGCTGAAATATTATTTCAGTCTACCTTTTTATGTTTTGACAAAGGTAGAAGGTTTTTCAAAGTTTTATCAGCATATCTATCCAGAAGAAATAAAAAGTTGTTAATTATACTCCAAGCATTACAAATGTGAATCTTAAAAAAATATTGCTAAGAGCCTATCGTCAGTTGAGACGCATGTGTGAGCAAGTGTTATCCTAATCTGACTGTTGCGTCACAGGTCCAGGGTATCAGAGATAGGCTGACAGTGAGTGTCTACGAGACACACGCTCGCATTGCTTTAGAGAAAGGTGACCATGCAGAGTTCAACCAGTGCCAGTCGCAGTTAAAACTGTTGTATGACGAGTTGCCAACAGACAACAAGTGCGAGTTTACAGCTTATAGGATACTCTACTTCATATTTACCAAAGAAAATATGGGTAAGGACATGGTTCTTGAGGTGATACATTTTATCCGTTTATTGTTGACACAGTTGTGTGTAAAAGTGAGGAAGCATAAGTTACAACATCTAGTATAGTAGTTTTTCACACTTATATTATCTTGTCCATACCAATTGTTTATTTTATTTTTTATTTTGGATTGGGTAAAAAAAAAACTCCTGTCTAAGATAAGTTATCAGATTTTTTTTGAAAAGTGTTAAGTGGTTTGCCTATGAATCTAACAGCCTAGAAATTTAATGATTTTGTTTCATGTGATGATTAAAATAAATTGTATATAATGTAGACCTCTTTTATTACTACACAATTCTCTGTTTTTTTTTATGCCTACTTTGTCACAAAATATATTTCCCTTTTGAGTAATGTAACAGTGGTCATTCACTACTACTAACAATGAGTGAATACACTGCAGTATTCAGCTTCGGGTAACCAATCCTATGTTTTTGTTACAGCTAATAATAATGAATCGTTATAAGCCAGTTTAAAGTTATCGAAAGTAGTCCCTTAGTTTAATTTGTTATCTCTTATCTCTTTTTCACTGTTACAGACTTAAACACTGTTATGACATCACTGAGTGCAGATGACTGCCAAGACGAGTGCATCAGTCATGCGCTCAACGTGCGCTCCGCCTGGGCGCTTAGTAACTTCCACAAACTGTTTAAGTTGTACCGTGCTTCCCCTCGAATGTCGTCGTACCTCATGGAATGGTTCCTGCCTCGTGAGCGTAAACTGGCGCTCAAAACTGTCATCAAGGCGTATGTATCTTATTTTGTACCACCTTGAAGTAACTATTTTTTTCATTTAGTTACTCAGTGGTAGAAACAGATTTTTAATCAGTCTGTTGTATCCAATGACACTTTGCAGGCATTTCCAGCACAATGTGATGTGAAGGTATTCTGTTCCATCAACTTGATTCAATTAGGTAGCTTTGCTACTTAATGATTGATGAAAAAATCCATAGAGATGCTTTAATTCTGACTTACGTTTTGTGTGTGACATTATCACTAAGATTTTGTAAAGGGTAATGACATTGATTTTATTATACCACAAAGCAAATAAGAATTAGCCTAGAGACTTTGAAAGTTTAAAGTTTAGTTAGAAGTTGCAACTCGTTTGGATATAACAAATGTGTTTTATAAAATTCTCTGAAGTTGTTTCTGTGTTTCTTTTAACTGACCCTAAAGATCTACCAAGTTCCTAAATAGTTAAGCAAGGATTAGAATTTGAAGTAACAATTATAAGAAATAAAGAACTTTAAGTTATTAATAATTATTTCAGATTGTTTGGTAAGTATGGGTTTTGCAATGTTTCATTTCATAAAGACATCAAAGACATTGAAGGCTTTCAAACACTTCCATGCTTTGTGATCACCATATATTTTAAATGCTCAACCAATCAAATAATCTATTATTTATTTGTTGTATATAAAAAGTCAAAATTAAAATTGTGCTGAATAAAAAAAAGTCAAATACAAAATTTGGCACTGAAACTTTTGGCTTTACAATAATTCTTATTACAACTCTCAACTTAATAAACTCGCAATATTTTAAGACCATTGAATTATAGAAGTTCAAAACTAACCTATAATCTTTGACATCTATATCATCATTTGACGAGAAACATACAAATTACATTTGTAAACAGTTTTGTATTAACTTGGGATTCTATGAATTTGTATGTTTACAAGTTAACCAAAGGCACAGAACATAAACTTCTATCCAACAATAATTGATTATTGATGATTGAAAATAAATTAAAAGAAATGTTGTACTATTTACTAAGTACACAGCTTTTTTGTAGTATTTTATTTAAATTGCCATGTTGTTGAAGTATTTTTATGTTCCAGCCTAACTGTGCTTTCTGTTTTTGTTAAGATTCAGACAAACTCTACCAGTCTCTTGGCTAACACAGGAGCTGGCCTTCAACTCGGACTCAGATTGTGTGGAGTTTTTGTCCCAGTTCCCCGTGGTTTACGCTGATGATGAAAGGACCAAGATAGATTGTAAGACAAGTGCGGCAGCGATGGGAAGTGCGTGAGCATCAAGAAATTGGACTGTGATGAACTTGGTGAAATTTATTGTGATAAACTTTTGCGGTTCACTGAAGGCAGTTTCACTTTCAGTGAATCGTCGATCAAAATTTCAGTTTGGCAAACGACTACTCACCCGTCCATTTTTCCATCTGCTCTAAACTAGTTTCCGGCAAGCAAACCTTTCCCACCCAGTAGTCGAGTCATTTACATTAGGAAATCATCGATCATCTTTAGCGTTACAGAGCTGATTGGGCGATTTGGAAGTTGTTTTTACAAAATTTCGAAGTGAAATTCGGTTAGTTCTTAGAGGGGAAATGTGGATATCTGGACCATCAGAGTTACAACACATTTGCAAATTTTTATACTGTGTCAAAATAGAGGAGAAGGATTGGAAAAATTCATAAACACAGCAGACATGAGGAATATGTTTTGAGTTTTCCTACACAGAGATTGATTCATTGTAAGGAATTTCAACATTAAAGGGAACTGCCTGAGAGAAATTTAAGGCTAGTGTTTTATTATTATAAAAATTCAAGATTAGAAAATCATGTTCGCTTGATATTGAAATAGATTACCAAAAACACCGTTGCTACGCTACAAGTACAAAGTAGTAAAACTTCTGAATGACTGAGTAAATAACAAACAACAGGTTAAAGTTAAATTACTGAAGTAAATTGAGGGGTTTCGGCGTTGAAACTCTCATACAGAAAAATCTACCGGTATCGATTACAGGATTTTTAAATGACGAAGAAATTGATTTCCTGTCACAGTTACATTTTATTTCGCAAATCAAAGTTCATTCGTTGTATGAGTAAAAATTTCAACACCTTCAAGGAATGCTACTTAAGTTATTTAGAGGCACTAGTATTTCTCTGAATATTGGCACTTTTGAAGATATATTGAAAATAATTCAAACGTCCCATCGTCAAGTCATCTACAGTTCTGCAATGTATTGCTACATTAATGACACACCTTTTTTTTAGAGCTGTTTGCAGCATGTTAATTTTTAAATTGTTGAGCATGTATCGGCAGCAACACATTTTTACCTCAACCGTAATTTCAGGCATGAAGAAGATTTGTAACGGATAATTATTTATTTAAATATGGCCATATTTGAAGTTTATCTTGAAAGAGGAAAGCAACCAAATCAAAATTGTCTTATTATTTTAATCAAAGATATAACAAGAGATTTTTAGAAGAAGAAGCATATTTGATAAGATATTGGGGAAGCATATGTTATTCCTAGGATTAGAATTGGTTGTTGATTGACCTGAATAATATACAGCATGAATATTATCAATGTAACTAAAGTCTTCGTACAATGTGGAGTTATCAAGAATATGAAGAAGCATAGGTTCCTAAAATGTTATTTCTAGAAATATGAATAGAGAGAATTGAAGATTAGAAGAAGATTGATAATGGCCTGTGTTATATACGATGAAGAAAAAAATACAGTAGCAAGTCTACGTCTTTGAAGAACCATTCAGATATAAATGTTATTAAAAGGAATGAGATGACGGCTTTCTAATGAAGATATTCAGCGTCAAGTAGAAGATCTCACCAAATTATGTTTTATGTTCCAACATTTCCTCTGCTACTTTTCACCTTGTCCATTTTCCATTCCTTCCCTTTTCAACATCATCCTTTCTTACATTTCTCACCACCACCTCTATCCAAATCAACTTTTTCATCCTTTTCTTGTGCTAATGAGTTTTTTTCAGAATTTACTTAAGTACCTGACAGCCAAATGAGGAGCGGTGGATTCTTGCAGAAATGGTGAAAGCAATCTCGGCCTTTCACAGCAGCGGAGTCGCAGTCGACTGGTGTCGTCCTGGGACAGCCCTTCGTTTAACGTTGTAAATATGTGAATTATTGTATATGTATAGCAAGATTTTTTTTTATTATTCTTAAGATGAAAAATTAAAATATTTTTTATTGGATGAACATTCACTGATTTAATTTATGTATTACTAGTGCAACTATATTGTAGGTTAGGATATTGCCAGGTTACATGTTTTTTGATAAATGTATCAAATACAGGCTTTTGTCAATCTGTATGATTTGCTTATAATTTATTTTAGGGTTTTAAATTAAACAGTTTTAGATTTGAAGTTTTGTTATTGGACAACACTTAACTCCCCAGAAATATTACAGAAAAAACATCCAGCAAATTGATTTTATTCATATCATTGCAATCAGTGTGTGTTTATTTCAACTTAGGCAGTGGCGGCGATAGCGGGCTAGGGGGGCCCGTGAGCCTTGACCGGGATTTTTCGGGAAATTTTACCAGGACACAGGCCGGCAATTGTGTGACAAGCACGGCCACACCCTATCATAACAATATTCAATATGAAAATTACCATTTAAACCCAGTAAGAGCACTAGGACGAGTAGTTTACAACAGCTGAAACTATTACTTGGCCGATCGATATAAATTCTCTACCAACCTAAGTAAAAGAATTGTCATCAGTCATGCAGGTTGCATCTACAGTCCTCGTGGACTGTGTGAAGACGCTATTTATAATAGGGCCGTATTTCGAACCAATGTAGCCCCCGGCCTAGGATAAAACATTAATTTTAATCATCCTAGGCCCCGGCGGGGCACACCAGAGAGGGCCCTCAATCAGTGCCGGATTTACCACTAGGCCGATTAGGCCGCGGCCTAGGGCCGCAGAGCAAAAGGGGGCCGCAGAGGATTGGGAAAAAACATTTGTTTAGATAAAATAAAATAAAAAAAAATTAATTAAACCACCAGTTACCACGATCACAGGTGACCATAATGATGTCTCCGTGGACCGAGAGAGATGTTCACGATTATGCCGCGGCCGCGGGTGACGGGGATGTGTCCTTAATGATCGCAGCCCGCAGGAGACGTTCGCGATTTAGCCGCGGCCGCGGGTGATGGGGATGAAATGAAATGAAATATTATTTATTTATACAGGCAAAAGTTAGGGCCACATGGCCCTTTCTTACACTTAACCTGTCATAAATATAACACATATATTTTAACAATTACATTAATATACAACAAAGACAAAATCTAAATCATGGATACAGAAACATTAACAAAAGAAAATAACTTACATTTTAAACTGTACAAAAATAATCTTCCTGTCTCCCTCTCTCTCACACACACACACACACACACACACACACACACCTAGCACATCTGTCAGTGACCAACCAGCGTACAAGCCCCTAGGACTAACCAACCATGGCCATACGTTCAAAATACATATGTCCATATGTGTAGCCCTACTATGTGTAGTCCATATAGTCAGTGTGAGCCCAAAATACATATGGGATGTGTCCTTAATGATCGCAGCCCGCAGGAGACGTTCGCGATTTAGCCGCGGCCGCGGGTGATGGGGATGTGTCCTTAATGATCGCAGCCCGCAGGAGACGTTCACGATTTAGCCGCGGCCGCGGGTGACGGGGATGTGTCCTTATGATCGCAGCCCGAAGGAGACGTTCACGATTTAGATGCTGTATCGAGTTGTCAATGATGATGTCCCAGTGATTGCGGCCCGTGTGCGGGAGATGTTCACGATTTCGCCGCGGTCACAAGTGTCGATGATGATGTCCCCGTGATTGCGGTCCGCGGCAGATGTTCATGATTTCACCACGGCCGCGAGTGTTGATGATGATGTCCCCGTGATCGCGGTTCACGGGAGATGTTATTGATTTCGCCGCGGCTGGGGGTGTCAATGAGGACGTTCCCGTGATGGCTTCCCGAGTGGGATGTTTACGATTTCGGCACGGCCGCGGGTGACAATGATGAAGTCGTCATGATCGCAGTCCACGGGAGAGGTTTTTAACACGACTTTGCCACGATCGCAAGTTTCGATGATGATGTCCCCGTGATTGCGGCCCGTGGGAGATGTTCACGATTTTACTGCGGTCCCGGATAACTATGATGGCTTTGACTTGGCTTAGGAGAGATGTCCATGATTTCATCCAGGATCACGGGGGCCGATGATGATGTTCCCTTGATGTATAGGAGATAGTCACTATTACTTCCGCGATCGCAAGGAATTTTCACCACAGGGGGAGGGCCGCTCAAGTAATTTGGCCTAGGGCCGCAAGTACCCCAAATCCGGCACTGCCCTCAATGCTGATTTAACATAATGAACTTGACAATTTGTTACGATCAAATCGGCGAATTAACCTTGGTGCCTGATGCACTAGCTAATAAATAATTCTATTCTTTCATTGACGCTAAAGAAGGATTTTCATTTCTTACTATTAGGATACTGCTTTTTAGATTTGTTTACTTCGAGTCAGATAAAAAATGTTACTTATAGGCCTCGGGCCAAATCAGATCGGTTCAATACCGGTTTGCTTTGGAAACTGTTAATTTTACTTTCTCCCCCTATGGAGAAAGTATTGTTTTCTTTCAAATTCAATTGTGGAAAAATGATTTCCCCGTCACCACGGGTCGCGGGAGATATTAGGGATTGGGCCGTGAACGCGGGAGACGATTATGTTGTTATCTGATGATGTCATCGGTTTGGTTGCAATCACGGTAGACTATGATAATGTTTCTTCCATGACTACGGGAAGTATTCACGATTTTGCCGCGATCATGAGGCCTCGGGAGACGCCGTGCCAAGCTTAAGTGCAAGTTTAGGTGGTTGTACATGTGATATAATGTTTTTTAAGATTATTGGGATTTGGGAGAGGGGGGCCCGGTGAACAAATTTGCTGGGGGACCCGCGGGCTCTTATCGCCGCCACTGAACTTAGGAATGATATTTCGGAAGCTATGGTCAACTCCCAAGGACAAAATTCTTACAAATTTTAGTTCTGGAATACATAGTTAAGTTGGTAGTAGATTTTCCATGGCTTAAAACAATCTTCTTGTTAATTACACAAAATACTGTGGTTTTGAATTTGTCATTTATTGTTATTGCTATGGTTGACTCTAGCTTCAAAATTATATTGCAGTTGAGTTACAGTAATTCACGTTTTAAAAGGTGCAAAACTTCAAGGATAGAAGATTTTTTTGTATAAAGTGTAAATTATTTGTGCCTTCAAGCTTACATTAATTTCAGTCAATGTAGTAATCTTATAATATTTCAAGCATGCAAATGTTGATGTCCTACAAACATTATTAGAAATATCAGGTTTTTGAAATCCATTAAAGTAAAATTGATAAGCAATTTAATTTCTTTTTTTTTTTTTGTTTTAAAGAACCCAAACCTGAATTATTGTTAGTGCGCCAACATAGCAAAAGTATGTTTTTGTAATGTCGTTCCAATATAATATCTTAGTTGGAGTTAACCCTAAACTTGAATTGTTCTTCAATCATGCCATTTTGATATCTTAAACAAATGGAGTTTTGCTTTTAAAATTTGAGATCAAATTTCTTGTAGATAAGTTTTTCATGAAATTGTTGCCAAGCCGTTTTGCAGTTTATTTATGTTGAGCATTTCAATTTTGTGCATGGTGACAATTTTCTTGTTATGAACTAATAAAAATGTAAAATAATAATTTTTGTATTTATTAACCCTTTAGCCCATTGAAAAATCAATTATAAAAAAACTGCATTCCTGTTCCAAATATTTATTTGGAGAGTGGTATCTTGATTTTTTATTAATTAATTATTCAGACAGTTTAATATTAAATCTCTTTTGAATAAAATCGAGGTACCTTGTTACAGGTACTTTATCATAGTAAAACATTAAGGTGTATATTAATTAAAACACTCACCTTTGGCTCGTTGCCCCCTCTTTGGTTAGGGGATTGTAGGAAATATATTCGGGGGAAATCTGTGCCTGATAAATTCTTTTACTGAGTTAAGTAATACCATTGACTATTGGATACAGAAGAAGACATCCCATCTATATGGATCAGCTGTCGCCAATTTTTTACTAAAAAAGAATGTAGTTGTGTGAGCCAGTCACAGATTGCGCTAGTGTCTAAAACTCTATTTGGTACCTTATTTTTCGTTACTAACATAGTTGCTCGGTCACAACAGTTGCTATAGCTCATAATAAGTCATTCCATCAGTTTGACTTGGTAAAAACTATCATGTAATCGGTATAATGTAAACTAATGTTGTTGTATTAATAGTCAATGGTAATACACAATCATAAGAAGGTAGAAAAAGTCTAATGCAACTGAAGTGTTTTTGATACAGACATGGGGGGGGGTTAAATATTATACATTTTTCTAAATCATTCCTTGGTTTTAAAACAAAGGCTAGTAACTGTGAAAGATTTCAACTCCTTACCACGATGAAAGAAGTGGTTCAAGAACTGTTGGGGAGGGGAGGACCCGCATATTTAAAATTACTAAATCCCTTTAATATTTAGTATTTAGGGATTTTAGTACCTCGGTCTATTCATCTTTCCAGATGTCAAGTATCTAGCACGTCTGTGAATGAGTGACAGTTGACCTTTAAACATGTAGTGGCCAGAAAAAAGATTTTGAATTTTTGATGATCCGCCATTTAAAAATTTTGTGAGGGGTGTAAAAGTTTGAATATGTCTTTTTTTGAGATTTTTCCTTCGAAGTTGGGAGCATTATAAGTACATAATTTATAAATAAAAAATCTTTTTAAAACAAAACGTTTTTAAACGCAATAAAAAGTTGAAAATAATTTTTAAATATGTGGAGAGTATAAATACTTGTAAGATTTAAAACAAAAAACGTGGGGTGCATGCTGCAATAGATAATTTACAAAACCTTCACCTATTGAACTAATGTATTATTATCAATTAATTGCATGCACCCCACGTTTTTCGTTTTAAGTATTTATACTCTGCACATATTTAAAAATTATTTTCAACTTTTTATTGCGTTTGAAAACGTTTTGTTTTAAAAAAGTTTTTTATTTATAAATTATTTTCTACTTTTTAGTTTTTAATGTGTGTGGATGTTAAATATATTTCAAGCATATATATCAGATTAAGACAGAGCATGTGGGAAATCTAATTCATTAATTATGTATTAGATTGAATGTATGGCCTACATACTAACTATAAATATATCAATCTATTGAACTTATTGTTTACTTTATAGAATACTAAATAAATAGCAATTGTCATTATTAACAAACACCATTATAACTGCAATCAGATTGTTTATCTTTATTTTGAAATGTTTGTTTGTATAATGAATCTCATGGGAGCTTAACCTGTACGTCTTGACCTCTGCTCTTCGAACTGTCAAATTTAAGTATTTACAGCTGACTTAAATCAATTGATATATTTACATTCTTTCAAAATGTAAACATGGAAAATTTGGAAGCCCATGGGGCGTAGCCCAAGGGAAAATGAAAATTAAATTATATAATATTGCATTGTCATCCATTTGTGAGCTATGTATCAAATTTAAAGTTTCTAGCTCATCAGGAACTTCGTTTGAAATTGATATCAGAATTTGTAGGAAAGCAAGCTAATAAAAACAAGCCCATGAGGCGTAGCCCAAGGGAAATATAAAAATTAAATGATATAATATTGCATTGTCATCCATTTGTGAACTATGGTTCAAGTTTCAAGTCTCTAGCTCATCGGGAAGTATCAAAATTTACAAGAAAGCGAAGTAATAAAAACAAGCCCAACGGGCGTAGCCCAAGGGAAATATGAAAATTAAATTATATAATATTGCATTGTCTTCCATTTGTGAGCTATGTAAGTTTCAAGTCTCTAGCTCATCGGGAAGTGGGTATAAAATTGATTGCAAAATTTGTACCGGACAAGAAAGCGAGCTAATAAAAACGTTTTAAAATAGGCCTAAATGCCCAAAAAGTAATGAAAAACATCAAAATTCTAGGAATTTTATAAAATTTTAGGGTGTTGTTTTTTGGGGCAAAGGGGTGTGATTTTTGGAAAACACCCATTAAGGTTTTGTAGAAAATGTAATTCCTAGCCATGGATATTCTTTCAAATCTTTGCTAGTTCTTACCGTTTTTTAGTTATAGCCGTAAAAAAAACTTGTTTTGTCGTTTTCAGATATCCGCCATTTTGGATTTTTGGGGAGGTTAAAATTTAAAAAAGTGTTTTGGAAAATTTACCATTAATTGTGATGTGGAAAGTGAAAATGGACCTGTTGTCGGGGATGCAACATTTTCAGCCCAGCCGATATAGGTGATTGATTAAGGTCAAAAGTATTGAAATTCGGTTTTTTATCGATTGTTATACCTTATTTAACATAGAACAGGACAGAATCGGTTAATATATCGAGTCAAAGATGTTAAAGGTCTAAATAAATCATTTTGTTTGCCTCTGAACGGTCTGAGAAGAGGTACCTCATGGTGCTGTTATTTCACCATACCGCCAAGAGTTCCCAATTCTAATATTCACTTTAAAAACAGAATTTAGTCCAAAAATTAATTGTAGAAATTTAGATAACTACAACAAAGTTAAGTTTATGGAGAACAATATATCTCATAAATTTGCTGTCCCGACAAGAGGTCTCTTTTCTGAAATGTGATTTTTACGATAAATTATTTAAATGAAAACTACCACGAGTTAAGGCAAACGTTTGTAGTGCCTCCAAAGATGACATTATGAGCTTTCTTTTGATAAAGAAATAGTTTCTTAAATACGAAAAAAAAACTTTTTCTATGCGTATTTGAAATTTTCAATAACAAAATTTCAAAGTCCTTTGAATTGAATATTGATTTGTGTTGGCTCCTTTCCTCTCAGATAAGACAGCTATCCCAACACAAACCCTTGCATTGAACATCAGTATTTTCAACATGAGTTCTTTTTAGCATTGGCATTGGATACTGAAGTAGACATCCTCATCACTATATAGACTAGCCGTCGTCAATTTTTTATTGAAAAAGAACTTTGTTATGTGAGCCAGTCACAGAATGTGCTAGTGCCTCAAATTCTATTTTCTGCCTTTTTGATGAGTCATAATCGTTGCTATAGCTCATAATGAGTCATTTGATTAGTTAGACTTGGTAAAAAAGTGTTTGTATTCAACAAAAATAAGTAATCAAGATCAGCACAGTCAGTCGGTGGCTCACATCAACTACAAGGATTTTTATTTAAAAACTGGCGACAAGTTCAACATGGGGATGGCATGTCTAGTTGTATCAATAGGCAAAAGTCAAAAATGAGCTTCTAAAGCTAATCTAGATTCAATGTATTTTTTATTTTTCAAGTAGAATAAAACTGTAAAGAATAAGCACAATCTAGTTCAATAACTTATTTAATAGTTTATAAGCAGGTTATCACAAACATAACTACCAAAATCCTATAACTTATAAACCAATACCATATAGGAGTACAGCCATTTGACATAAATCTATACATATGTACAAAATCGGTCATGAAACCATAGATCACAGTTCAGCAAGAAGTTTTAAGCCTCGTCTTGTTCTGTTGGACTGTCACTTAGTGTCAATGAGCTTAACTGTTCTGACACAGTATCAACATTAACAACACTTCGAATACCAGCAATTCCTTTAGACGGAATGGTATTCAAATCTCGCTTGATTCTACGGCGTCGATGAGGCTCATTTCGTCGAATCTGAACCATCGCGTCAAAGTCAGCTGTGTACAAGAACCCAGCGATGAGGAGTTCACAGGTTCGAATCCCACTTTTGTAAGACGCTTCTAGTTCTTTGCTGGTTCGCTCATCGTACTGCCACCAACCTACGCATAGGTCTAAATATAATTAATTACAAAAACCCCTTTTCAGGATTAGTTTGTGTTGATTTATAAAATTGGTGGCAGCTGAATTGAATTATTATTGAATTGAATGGTGCTCCAGCAAGCATGATAAAAAGAATTAGGGAGACTTGAGTTATCTACAATATTTTATAAGAAAGGCTAAGTTCAGTTTGTACTGAATAAAGGAATCATAAGAAGTACCAATGACCAACATTAAAGTTATTTTAATACAAGATATAAATTCTAAATAAACAGAAAATTAACACTAGTAAAAATCAACATTGACTTTTTGGCTATCAAGTACAAAACTTTACAAACCTAATACTAGAATGACCACAGTGTTAACAAAAAATACATTGTATAGGCATACAAAGAAAATAAAATGGAACAAGATGGATGAAATACTGTAATAAAAAATTAACACCTGAGACAGATTAAAATACAACTATCTTATTCCAGCAACCCCCTTAAGGACAACGTTGGAAACTAAATCACGTTTTATCCTGCGTTTGCGCATAGGATTATGCTTACTGCACTGGACCATAGCTTTAAGATCAATGGTGTAAAGAGTTCCGCAGATAAGTGTTTCAAACGTGCTTAAGCCAAGCTGATGTACTTCTTCCAAATCTTTTGAGATTCTTTCTTCAAACTGCCACCAACCTTATAAAAAACACAAAAACTAAGTAAAATATGTGTGTTTGTCCCTAGCATGCAAGTTAGTTGCACGTATATAGTAAACAAATATGTGCCAGAATGTTTAATAGATATAGTAATTGAAAAAATATTTCACTTGGCTAGACCTAACTTAAGTCATTTAGGACTCTCAAAGTTGCACAATCCATACTAATTACTGGTCAACATAGGATATATGCATTAATACCCTTGGCCTCAGCAAACCTGCAGACTATGCGAATTTCCATTTACCTGGCTGGGTTTCCACTAAAATAGTTCCTTAAAATTGTCAATATATCCTATATAAATAACATTAATTTGAAAAGTACCGTAGGCTACTTAAGTTTGCTGCTATAGTACAAGGAAGGTAATGAAGCGTCTTTTAGCAAATTTCCCTATAGGGAAGTAGCTATTACCGTAGGTCTCATGGTAAGACCTAGGCCCGGGACCGATTTACTTTTTCATTTTGATGTCTCCAGAGGGCAAAAACACCATTCGTTCAAATTTATATATATATATATATATATATATATTTGTGTACATCCGCACGATAACTTGATAATTTTTGTCCGATTTAGATCAAATTTGGTTTGAAGGTGTAAGGCGGGCTAAACTTGAATGAGTTCGCGAACCAGCGTGATCGGACCATGGGAACGGGGTTTAACGGGGGGTTTTATGGGGTAAAAATGGGTTTTTCTCATTTTTTACCCTTAAAACACAAAATTTCTAAATTTTTCTCTAGACCTTTTTGAAGAGCTTAAAAAAACAAATAACTTATATCGAAGTGTTTTTGTACGATAATTGGTTACGGAGAAAATTCAAAAAATTGTTAATTTAAAATTCCCACGTTATTCTTATGGAGAATATTATAATATGTTGCAGTTTGACTTGTTTATGGATAAATTTTGATCAAACTTGGCGTTTTCATTTATTTCATACTAAGCTATTGATATTTTAATAAAAAACACACTTTTAGTTTCCCTGTAGCAGGTAACCTAGGTACTTGTTAAACATAAATGTTAATTTAAAAGATTAATAATTAAAAATCAATCCAGGCAAATGGAAATTCACTAAGTCGGCAGGTTTGCTGCAGCGGGGGTATTTTTTTATTGAAATGTTGATTTGATAGCTTAGTATGAAATTAACGTAATTGGCACAATGTATCAAAATATATCCATACACGAGCAAACGACTAAAGTTAATTTATTCTCCAAGAGATATAGGTACATGAAAACTTTTAATTATATACCGTACACTTTTTTTGTGAATTTTTCCGTAGCCATTAGGCAACAACGCTTCAATATAATTGTATGAATTGTAATGGGTTGACCTCAGACCATTTTGACTAAATAGTAAATAATGTCATACAGACCATTTCGCCCTTCGTAAAACCATTGGTATGCGTCTTCTGATTCTGCCTCTTTTGCTATTGGATTTTCGGGTATTTGAAGTAGATCCGGCCTATCGAGATAGTCAGGAGAGATTTCTTGGCGACACATGGCACATCTACGACTTTGTTGAGCAATGCCCTTTAGGCAGAGGAAACAGAAAATGTGTCCGCATGGAAGCCTTGCTGGGTGGATACATGGCTGGAGACAAACTGGGCATTCTGGTGTCAGCTCGGGGTTATCAACACTGTTTTTCGGCAACACACCTGACTTGAGAGATGGCTGGTCACAGCTGACGTTTGGAACTTCTGTAAATTGCCATGTAAATTAGAACTAAACAACTGAATTTGAGAAATTATAGCACTATTCTGAAATAAATTATTAGGTTACCTTCAAGGTGGCTTGTCAATAACAACTTACAAAATTACTTTACAGGTGCCTTCAGGTTAACTCGTTCGCTACGCTAACTCGCCTCCAGGTTGAAGTTCGTTCGCTACGCTCACTCACCTTTTGGTTGCAAATTAGGGTCTGACTTAGGGGAGGTACGAATGAGGCATTTAGTTCAAAATTCCTCCGCGAACAGCGCTGTAGTAGAGAGCACTTTGTCAATGAAGGTTTACTATTCGCAAAAATAGTTCTGTTCATAAAATAAAATTATAAATGCCTCAAATTAAATTCTATAATTTTTTATTTATAAAATTAAACTATCATAACCTAACCGAACTAACCAAACTTGCTGATAATTAAATAATATAAAAAAGATTAGTAATAGAAAAAATAATTATGTTTATTAAATAAATCTAGACATTGCTCAATTAAAATTTTATAATGACCTAATAATAAAATTAAACTGTCATAACCGAACCAAACCAACCAAACTTGCTGATAATGAAAAAATCTGAGACAAAAAGTTAATGCAACCAGCGAGATTCGAACCCGGGACCTTTTGCACGCCAGCCCGGCACGCTAACCACTAGACCACCGAAGCCGTTGTCCACACTCCGTATTGTTACGGTAATAGCGTTCCCTCAGCTAATAAGAAGCCCACAGCTGTCATCGTAGCCTCTTCCGTACCTCCCCTGAGTAAATACCTGCAAATTAGCTGTTGTCATACAAAAATAATAGTGCTGCACCCTGTTGGTAATCCTTGTAACTTTAATGCTATTGAACATCATAAAACAGAACCAACTTGTTTAATTAAAACAGCTGTTAAGATGCATTAATTCCTTTTAAATATGAAAAATCATAAGGTTAACATGGGAAACTCCAGAGCCACTGGGGCGGAGCTCGGAAGCCCGATCAGAATAAAAACTACTTAGTTTTCCTATTTAATGCCCAAAGAATCGGTGTACCGAAATTCAGCCTCCTAGGTCAATGGGAAGTGGGAGAATTAGTGATGAGTGAGTGAGTGAGTCAGTCAGTCAGTGAGGGCTTTGCCTTATATATATATAGATATATACATATATAAAAATTTGAACGAATGGTGTTTTTGGCTTCTGGGGACATCAAAATGTTCGAAAAAGTAAATCGGTCCCGGGCCTAGGTCTTACCGTGCCACCTACGGTAATAGCTACTTCCCTATAGGGAAATTCGCTAAAATGCTGTAGGCCCTATATCCCAAACACTACCAGAGACAAGAAGAAATTCATCACACTAACATACAGTAATTGTCTTTTTACAAATCCTACAAAATATTTAGAAACCATGGCTATACAGTTGCTTGAAATGAATGATGATTGAATTTCCAAAATACTACATAGGACCAACAGGGAGATCATTCAAACCCCATTTTTAAGAACACCTTCAGAAGAAAACAGTCAAAACTATGCTGAACACCTCATACAATGTTGGAGACATAATTACTGGTTCTCGAATTTTGGACTTTAAAGTTAAGTTAGGATTTTATAACACATAACATTTCTTATAGCATTTATTAGTTCTTAAAAAATGTTTCCGCAGCAAATGTGTTAACATGCAATTAGTACAAGATGGCACCCAATAACTTACTATTTCTGATTTTGGTATTTATTCCGTATAGGTGCCTCCAAAAGAATTTTTAATTTTGATATCTTACTTTATATTTTTTTACCTCCTGAATCCAAATATACAATTATTTTTCACCGCTGATGAATATTTCTCAAGATATCGCCGTAGAAATATATACAACATTACAATAAACAAGGTAGGATGGATAACATTTACAAGTGGAATGAACTGTGGGTTAACTAAGCCTACAGCTGACTGTTATACGATAAACCACTGTAATTACATGTAGCCTAGTTCTTATTTAGGCACGTCAGGGTGGTAGGTCGTGCTTTATGCGAATTGGTGACTGCATTAAGTGTTTTGAAGTTAGGTTAGATTAGGTAGGTAAAGTTTAGGTTATAATGTTTTGAGTTGTTAGTTTATGTCGTCTGCACACTGTTTTTGTAAAATTAACACTAAGTTTAATACCAAAACCCCGATCTGACAGGCCCACGGGAATTTTCAAAACCGCATGTTGGCAACACTGTTTACTTGGGAGATTCCATTCCCCCAATACCTTCCCCCCTTTTCCTCCTCTACCTATTGATATATTGTTTGTTCATTTTGCATGGGTGCCGTGACCTTGACAGGTTGTCTGTTCATAACATGCCCGTCTCAGAAGCCCATCGTTAGTGTATTTTAAAGCGGGGTCTCACAGACCGGGGGTTTTGGCTAACGTCAGCCTAGGCCCTACCTAGGTAGGGTTTCGGTATTAGTGTTAAAATCCTGAGAAAAACACTTCAAATTACTTTTTCAAAAATGCTTGCATTTTTTAAATAGTATTTAAAGTGTTTGTCTCTGGATTTTTATTTTACAAAAACAGTCTGCAGGCGACATAAACTAACAACTCGATACGGTACATTATAACCTAAACTTTAACTTACCTAATCTAACCTACCTTCAAACCCCCTGACATGCCTTTTCTGACATCAACATGAGTTTGCTTACATTCTAGAGGTTTGATTAGGTTAGGTTATGTTAGAATAGCACCATTGTATTATGTTATTTTTAAACGGCGAAATATAATTCAAGTTAAATCATTAAAATACTGGTAATAATAATTTTTTTATTATGTCTTAACTTAAGGTAAGTTAATGGTCTTAGAAAGTGAAAAGTGTAACTTAATCAGGTGATTTTCATATTGCAGAATCAGAGTTAGCTAATAATGTTGTCACTTCCATTTGCTTGACTATGGAAACAATCAGCTGAGTTGGCTTACTTCTTTTCATTCCACTTGTAAATGTCATCCATCCTACCATTGAGTATACACGTACTAGAGTGGCCACTCAATGGAGGCTATAGTTACCTGAACAGCGCTGTTGTAGAGTAGCGTCAGCGGCCTGAACTACTCCACTTCGAGCTTGTCAGTAAGGAAGTTTGTTTGTTTATTATGATTGCTTTCATTGTAGATTGTAAAATGTAATTTTTGTTGATGAAATTCATTTGTTTGTTCGTAGTTTTGTTGTTTTTTATTAAATTTTTAATACTAAATGATTAAAAGGTCCTCAGAGTGCACTTCACTACCGAGAGACTACCGCGACTGTCAAATATATACACTGTTTTGTTCTAAGTATTCTTATATTAATTTTTAATTTTAATGCACTCTAATAATATGTACATTATATGTAACTGATTTCACCACAATCTCCATTTAAATACCATTTCAAATAGTTAAATGTTTTCCTCATAGAGTGCATCAGTATCTTCAAACCCCAATGGTTTCAAGACTAGCTCTCTGATTGGTCACTGATATGTATCACATGACCAACTCCTTCCTTCAGTAGAGTAGTGGCACACTCTTGGGCAAGTCCTGTTGCTATGAGGACTTAACATGCCTTTTCTCCTACATTTTCAAATACCATAAACCTCTTTACCAACATAAATATTTACCGCTGGCTTATAACTTATTATAAAGACAATTGAAGTGTTTTTTAACATCATATAGTGTGAAAAAGTGAACTTATCAACATTATAGCATTTCAGGATTCATCAAAGGGGGCCCCCAGTCTACGCATCAGTTTAATAACAAAAGGTTAGTGTATCCAATTCAAAATTACTATAATACAGTCCACATTGCTTTCTAATTAACATAAATTCCCCACATTTTTGGTCCTTCGAGCCGGACGGATAAACTCAGTGCATTGGAAATATTTAAAGAATTGTTAAGATTTAATTTCATTGTGAAATACATTTTTTATTTTATCACAAACACATTTTTATAATTTGTGAACATTTATTAAATAAGCCAGTGTTGTTTTATTGATTTTTTTAAATCATAGGACATTGTACTATATATTTTCAAAATCAAACATATTTAAGTTTGATGATTTTTCATATTTCATTTCCAAACATGCACAAAAGTGAAAGTCTAGTTTCATGTCCAATTTTAAATATTCATGATTATATCTTAGCCATTTCATGAGCCTTATCTCTAGCAGACATACCCCCCTTCCCCTCTCAGTATTCTGTTTGCATTCCAGGATATTCATTGTGTAGCCAGAAATAATTATCCTTCCTTTCCTTGTTCTGATTATCTACAAATGTTATTGATTCTCATCTATCACGAAAACAGCTGATTGCTTTGTACAGTAATATTGTTGATTGATCATTATTGTATTAATTGATACTTCTGGAACTTCTGGAAAGTAAATTAAAATGTAAATAATTTAGTGCTTATTAACATTGACATACTGAAGAAAGGACTGCTACATCTTAGTGTGATTTTATATTGCAAATACTTTGCAAAATAAGTTATTGACATTTCTAGTGAAGAAATAACTTTAATTTATAAATTCCAAGGTGGAGTTTATACAGACCTTTTGAGTTTTATTGTGTGTTTGACTATTCTATTCCAAAATGAGATTTTTATCTTTTGTCAAGCAAAGTCAACTTATTGAACAAAGACTTAGTAGTATTGACAAGCAAGTTACAACATTAAGTACTGTTCAAGCCCTTGAATCTTTAAATGATCAACAAATAAATAGAATAAAGTTACTTTCAACTGCAGCTTCTCAAAAACATGCAGAATTTGAAAAAATTGTTAATAAGTTGTTCTCTACAACTCCCCTACCTGAAGACATCGTAGATGAAAAGGTAACCGAACTTCAAGATAAAATATCTGACCTGTACATAAATATTAGTAGCTTATGTAGCACATTAATACCTACACCTGCAGTATCTGAGCAATTGAATCAGTCCACTGCTAGTTCAACAGCACAAGCTGTGGCTGTACCTCCGACAATAAAATTGCCTTCATTGGATTTAGGTAAATTCTCTGGTCAACCAGACCAGTGGATGTCGTTTCATAGCATATTTGAAAATGCAGTTCATACTAATGAGTCACTCAGTAACATAGAAAAATTTACATATTTGCTATCCTGTCTCTCAGATGAGCCATTGAGTTTGGTGAAATCTTTGCCTCTTAACGCTGCGAACTATGCTATAGCATGGCAATCTCTGATAGATAGATACCACAATACAAGGCTGCTAATCACTCTTCATACTAACAATATCTTAGATTTGCCTCAACTTACTAGGCCTACTGTCAAACAATTGCGGAAATTTCTCTCAGTTTACAATGAAAACTACCAGGCCTTAAAAACTCTTGGTCATGATATTGCTAATGAAAGTTTGCTTTTGACAACGCATATTTTGCGTAAATTTGATTCTGCTCTCCGCACTAAGTTTGAGCACTCACGTAATGACTCAAAAAAGGTCCCTACTATCAATGAATTAATTCTTTTCTTGGAAAATAAATGTACACAAGAGGAGGCTGCGGAGTTAGCTTCTGTTTCGAACAAAACATTTTCACCAAATGAAAATAAGAGCAACCACCCAATCAAATCTAATTTTGCGAATAAGGCTAAAACTAATAGGGCTAATGTTGTATTGTTGTCGTCTAATGACAAAGATCGAATGCTTAAATGTATTTATTGCTCCGCTACTACTCACATAGTATTCAAATGTCCTAAATTTGGGGGCATTAATACTAAAGACAGGTTTGACTTCATTAAGAGTAAAGACTTATGTGTAAACTGTTTTGGTATGCACAAACCTAAAATGTGTAAATCTAAACAGACTTGTCTTACTTGCTCAAAACGACATCATACTCTCCTGCATTTTGACCAGGCTCATACAACATTGAATGAAGCAAACACTGATCCCTGTACAAGTAATGTTAAGTCCCCTGATCATGTCAATCAATCGAATACTCTTATGGGTTTGGCTCGTACTCAGAATAATACTGTATTGCTTGCAACCGCTTTAGTGAAAGTTTCTACTCACAAAGGAAACGGTCTCGTTTTACGTGCTGTTTTAGATAGCGCCTCACAAACCACACTTATTTCAGAAAGTTGTGCAAATATATTAAATGTAAAACGCTCTGCTGTTGGTGTCCCTGATATCAAAGGAATTTCTGTGGCTAACATAAAGCCTAAAGGTTTCACACATCTGAATATCTCTTCCCTCAGTGGGTCAAATTTGGCCTATTCTCATCCTGTTCTTATTCTTGATCAGATTACAAGTAACCTGCCTCGAGTTCAACTCTCACCCTTCATCAAAGCTCAACTGAAAAAATACATGCTAGCCGATCCAACCTTTGACTTGCCAGGTCCCATTGATTTATTGATAGGAGCGGATCTATTCCCTCAAACTTTACTTGAGCCGCCTGTAAGTATGGGAGAAAATTTACCCTTCATTATGAGAACAATTTTTGGTTTTGTTGTGCTTGGTGCCGCACCTATTGCTCCCTCCAATCAACCGCTTCAATTTAGTGGAATATCCACTCTTCTCTCAACTAACGACTTAGATCTTCATGCTACTCTTCAACGATTCTGGTCAATTGAAGAACCGCCTCAAACTTTGAAAATTTCGCCAACTGATGCAGAGTGTGAAAAACATTTCCTAAACTCACACTCACGTGACAATACCGGTAGATATATCTGTCGTTTACCGTTTAAGGAATCTCCTCAGAAATTGGGTCTTTCAGCACCTGTAGCTAAACGTATGTTTAACTCACTTGAAAATAAATTTGCTGCTCAACCAGACTTCAAGGTGAAATATGTTGAATTCATGCAAGATTATGAGACTTCTGGTCATATGGAAATTTGTGAATCAATTCCGCCCTCAGACGAACCTCACTTCTTCCTACCTCATCATGGTGTTTTTAAAGGAGACAAGCTAAGAGTGGTTTTTAACAGTTCGGTCCCAACTTCTACTGGAATCTCGCTTAACAGCTTACAACACCAAGGCCCAAAACTGCATAACGATCCCACTGATATAATTTTTCGCTTTCGACAACATAAATATGTCTTCACATGTGACATAAAACAAATGTTTAGGCAGATATTAATTCATGAAGATGATAGAAAATTTCAATTGATTTACTGGAGAGAAGAGCCCTCTCATCCGATCAAAGTGTATCAGTTAACCACGGTTACATACGGCATGAGTTCAAGTCCATATTTAGCCAATCGTGTTATCCAACAGCTAATGGCCGTTGAAGGTGATAACCATCCGCTAGCAGCCAAAGCTCTGCAAGATCAAATCTATGTTGATGACGCTTTGTTAGGTTGTGACACTTTAAATGAAGCCCTTGACTTACAGCAAGATGTTATCGATTTACTACTCAAAGGAGGATTTCAGCTACGAAAATGGTCTTCTAATAATGAAAAACTTCTTGAAAATGTTCCGCTGGATCATCGTGAAACTCCCCTCATGCTTCGAAGCACTGATCAACCTTGTCACAGTGTCCTTGGCTTAAAATGGATACCACAAACAGACAAATTTTCTTATGCTATACCCAAACCCTTAGGAGTACATACAAAGAGAGCACTTCTTTCTTTTATTGCTCAGATTTATGACCCCATGGGGCTAATTTGTCCGCTGGTTTTTTGGGCAAAGGCATTAATGCAGCACATTTGGTGTTTAGGGTTAGAATGGGATACTCAGCTTCCTGAGACACTTTCTGAGAAATGGTCTCAATTTATCAGTGAGCTCTCAGAAATTGACAATCTAAAAATACCTCGCTACCTTCCCATGGTAAACGCCAGTAATATACAATTACACGGCTTTTCAGACGCTAGTGGAGACGTAGGAATTGGCTAACTCTGGAACTCGCTAACTCGGTCGTGTGTCGGAACTGGCTAACTCTGGAACTGGCTAACCGTCCCAGTCAGGAATTGGCTAACTCCGGAACCCGCTAACTCGATTTTGTCCCGCGGCGGAATTCGCTAACTCTGGAAGTCGCTAACCCGGCCGCGCCCACTGCACGGAGCGTTGCCAACCTTGCACGACGAAATAGTCGTAATCTGCCGTAATTCAAAACGTCAGTGTCAATAAAGATAATTGTTTCGGTATTGGTTTCTATTATCAAATCCATTAGGGGGAATATAATAGCTACGTAGCTCAAAGCAATTAAAATGCAATTATAACATCATTAAGAAGTTATTTATTATGTTGGTTCACCTTGTGATTGTTTCTTGATGATTGTAGAGTTTTATTGAAAGTTTTATCCAAGAACATGGCAATCATAAGGTAAACCAACATAATAAATCCTTTGTTCTTGAAACTGGGAATGCCACATAAATTCTAAGGGGTTATATGGTTTTGTATTTTGCTGTTACAAGTCCAATGAAATTGTGTTATATGATTTATATCTAAAATGAATGCCAGTGTTATAGGAAAATAGCAATACATGAAAATTAGTGAGAATAGTAGACCTACCAACTAAACCACGAAGAGATTGTAAATGTAAGTGAGCTCTCAAACACGGATACACAATTTAATCGTGATGTAATTGACCCTTGTCTAATAAAGCCTTTAACCGTGTTTTATAAGTAATTCTTCAAATTAAAGGTTCGTTGTTGACTCGTCAAACTTATGTGTAAAAATATTACATACGTTTCATAACAGTTAATAGTGTAGGCTAAACCTAGGCAATTGACAACTAAAGCAATGTAAACCTAGACCTACATGCAAAAAGCTAGTTTTTTTTTAGCCTAATCCTAAGATTTGTTTAATTTATTACTAATTTTTTTATATGATTTGGTGTTGGAAGAAGGATAGATTTAAGAAAGGTAAAGTCAAGGTCATTTTAGTTTAGGGTTTCAGTTTTGTAGATGTCAACAACTGTGTATTTTTTTAAATAGTATCCGTCGTTATTATTTTGAGTAACTTTTAATGTGGTTTACAGTGGGTTTCTAAGTGTCGCAAAAATGTCAACTTTACAAGTTGTTTACAAAAGTATGCCTATCTATTTATATGAAATCAAATGATGAAAAACAAATCTTCTCCAAATGGGTTTCGAACCTGATATCTACGTGTCGTGAGCCTCTTACCTTACCTCTAAACTATTTGTTTATTGACACAATGTGTTTTCAAGCGGTCAAATAACAGCCGACAGTTGCAATGGTCGCAATACTTAAAATATTTTTGATACTATGATTCCGTTATGACATCAAGTAGTTGAATTGTTTTTCTGGAGTTGGAGAGGAGACTATTATTTTAATATAGATTCATTAATTACAATTAGTAATGTTATTACTGTATGATACATTTGTAAATGCCTAATTAATTAATTTTTCCCCTAAAAATGTTCAACTACTAAATATTTGCTTAAATAAATTAACAAACATTAATTAATGCAATTATTTGCATTTATTATTATTATGTTAACCCGTTGTTGCCCAACCACTGAAAAATTGGAAAAATAAGACAATATTTGCTGGAAGATGTTTTTATGGATCAAATTAAGTTATTAAATATCTCCATGGTTACTTGTAACAGAAAAAAAATATTATTTGGGACTTGAGGGTCCCGTTTGGGGGACTTAAGAGTCCCGTCGGTCGACAAAGGGCTAGTACCCTATGGAGTCCAGTATGTGCTGCAGCCTGGTGGACTAAGTTTGAACTACAAGGACATGTTGAAACTGTTGCTAGGCAACAGCTACAACCAATAGCAACCCTAGAATGGCCTAATTGGCAGCAGCTGTTCTGAAAAAGCAATGCTGGGACTTAATAGTCCCGTCGGTCGACAAAGGGTAAGCAGGTGTTCAACTATATCTAGTCAACGCTAGTACTCAATCATCTAGTACAACTATCACAACATCATCTGTTTACATTTATTATAGATCAAATTGCTCTACAACCGTCTTAAATATTCTGCTGCAGTGGCAAGGGGTGGGGTTTGGGGTCACCCCCCCCCCCTTGACGAAAGGATTTTGCCCATAAAAGATCATAAAACCTCATAATAGTCCAAACTGTATAAATGTACATTATTGTGATTATTAATTTGCTTTTCGCATAGTCAAAGTAAGTTACAACTACAGTATTATTGCTCAATAATATTAGTTTGTCATTAACATCTTAGTTCAGTAATAAAAACTGTAACGTTTAAAATAACAACTACCGCAAGTTTTACTCATTGACCTTGAAGCTATCAGCCGATTCTTTGTTATGCTTCCATTTTATGTTTGTCAAATAAAAATTGTGACGTTTCAAAAACAATAATGTGAGAACCTAATGCATGTAAATAATGGTAAAACCCTAGTAAAATTAAATAAATATACAATGCATTTCAACACATTAGCATTAGACTATAGAAAGAAACACAATTTATAATATGATCTTGGTAATTTAATGAATAATGTGCATTAGAAGAGGCAGGTGACAGAAAATGATTGAGGAGACGTGTTGTTAGTTTGCAAGGCCAAAAAATTAGTACTACCAGCGGGATGCGAACCCCGCACCTTCAGGGTGTCACATTATTAATGTGACAGGGTTGGTAGCTCGTTTCTAAATCATACCATTATAATGATCAATAGCTCAAATGTAAACCCTTTTATCACAGAATATTTTAAGGCTAGAACAAACTGCAAGCTGTAAAAACTGGAGATAAAGAAAAATTGTCTACAAACATGTTCAAACTACGAAACGTCCATAAGAAATGTATGGGGGTACGACTTTTTTGTTTTATAGTCTTTTTACATTGCCTGTTTTGATATGTTTACTATTTCATACTATAGTATTCATGTTTACTGTTTCCTATAATAGTTTTTTTCACATATTTGTTCAAACGTCTGAGAATAATGTTCTTCTTGGTGAAAACCTACTACCGTACAGTATCTGATAGGCCTATACTGCCAACCCTAGAGTGATTATTGAAAATGGTCCATTCTTTTTTTATGACCCATTGTGCAACTGTGGGTGTAAACAGAACGGACTGTCTTGTTCTGCTTCATGAGGGGAGTGCCAGATTAATGAATATAAGAACATTGAAACAAAATGATAAGTTATTCGAATTAATAAAAATCATAACCCGCACGACAGACATAAAATAGACCTTTAAATAGTCATATTATAGCCTATCAAGGAAAATCATTCACGTCTACAAACCCGGTCTACCAAATACGAACTTGATAATTTTATTTACAGCATTTCATATATTTAATGCTATTTATTTGAAAAAGGAGCAAATTACGGCCTATGAAAATAAATATTTCATCAACAAAAGAACCGAACGAACTATCTTTTTACAAACGAATAAACAACAATTAAATTAGAATATAATAACGCATTTTACACGCTAATAATAATCATAACAATAATAATAAACATAGCCTACTTCTCAATATACTTTTATTTAACATCAACCCCATTGCTTTTACTGCGAATTATTCATTGGATACGATATTATGGTACCGATAGGATCGTAGGTTCTACACTTTCGGCAACACTGGCCAACAATCTTCGTGCTTTGCTCCTATTGGCCGGCGCGCGACGCTTCTGATTGGAAGTTAGCGAGTTCCGCCGAGGGACCGAGTTAGCGAATTCTGTCCTAGTACGGAAGTCACTAACCCGGCTCTAGAGCGGGTTAGCGGGTTCCGGAGTTAGCCAATTCCGAAACCGAACAAGTTAGCGAGTTCCTCTCATCGACCAAATTTTAAGATAGGACATTTAACATGGGGTTAGCGAGTTCCAGAGTTAGCCAATTCCGCGGACCCAATCAGGCTATGCTTCATGTGTCTTTTTAAGGTTAGAAGATTCTGATCACAATGTTTCAACTCATTTGTTGATTGCAAAATCAAAGGTAGCTCCGCTTAAACGCACTAAAATACCTAGGCTTGAACTATGCGGCGCTCATTTACTTGCCAAGTTGCTTCACTATTGCATCAATAAGTTTGATAAACAGTACCATATTACAGCTATCAATGCGTGGTCAGATTCTATGATTGCTCTGTCATGGATCCACACCCCATCTTACAAGCTAAAACTATTTGTAGCAAATAGAGTAGCTCAGATACAAGAGCTTACTCCTTCATGCATATGGAGACACGTTTCCTCAGCAGAGAACCCTGCTGATTGCGCCTCTCGTGGCCTAACACCATCCGCTTTAATGAATCATGAGCTCTGGTGGTCAGGACCTAAGTGGCTTAAATGGGACTCAATTACATGGCCACAAACTAAACTTTCCCCAGATCCTGTAGAATCTCTTAATGAACTGAAATCAGAGACATTCAACCTCATAACATCAACCGATGACTCTAAACTACATTTTTTAAGTAAATATTCCTCATGGTCTAAACTTGTAAACGTTATGGCTTATGTTCTTCGTTTTATTAAATGTCTAAAGCTAAAGGCAAAAATAACCACTCATTTAACAAAACAGGAATTTGAAAGTGCAACAAATCGCATATGTTGGTGTGTGCAAAAGGAATGCTTTGCAAATGAGATCAAATCGCTTCAAGCTAAGAAAACATGTTCTACCCAAATACAACGGCTTGCACCTTTCTTAGATGAAGAAGGAATCATACGAGTTGGTGGAAGACTGAAAAATTCACCACTTAAGTACAGTGCAAAACATCCCATTTTGCTTCCCAAGAACCATTTTGTAGTCCACCTGCTGATTGATTTCTTTCATAAAATATATCTACATGCAGGACCACAACTCCTTCAAGCAATGTTAATGCAAAACTACTGGATATTGTCTCAGAGAAGTGTTATACGCTCCAGAATATTTAAATGTATTCGATGTTTCAAAGCTAAGCCTAAAATGACAGCACCTTTAATGGGCGACTTACCTGCTGGACGTGTTACGGCTACTCGTTGTTTCAATGTTTCCGCTATGGATTATGCTGGACCTTTTACAGTAAAGGTTCACATCTTACGTCGACTGCAGCCAATTAAAGTCTATCTCTGTTTATTTATATGCTTTGCCACAAAGGCTGTACATTTGGAGATGGTCACAGATCTTTCAGCAGATGCATTCATTGCTTCCTTAACTAGGTTTACTGCCAGACGAGGCACTATATCAGATTTATATTCAGATTGTGCCACCAATTTCATTGGAACAGTCTCAACGCTTAAAAAATGCTTCCAAGACCTAATGATAAAACCTGAAACACAACGGTTTGCCCAGAACAACAAAATAACTTTCCATTTCATACCACCTCGAGCTCCACACCAAGGAGGCTTGTGGGAGCGGGCAATAAAAAGTGCCAAATACCACTTGAAGAGAGTCATAGGTACACAAATCCTTACCTATGAAGAGTTTCTAACACTGATTGCTCGTGTTGAGTCAATGTTAAATTCAAGGCCTATTACACCACTCTCTGCAGACCCATCTGACCTTGAAGCATTAACTCCAGGACACTTCCTGACAGGAGGACCTCTGACGTCTCTAATAGAACCTCATCTCACGGATATCTCTGTAAATCGCCTGAAACGGTGGAAACTTGTGCACGCATTTGCTCAACACATATGGAACAGATGGCATAGAGAGTATCTGCAGACCCTCCAAGAACGATCTAAGTGGATTACTCCAGAAGAAAACCTCAAGATTGGAGACTTAGTAATCATTCATGAAGACAATACTCCACCTCTTGCTTGGATGCTTGGTCGAATCATCTCAGCCTCTCCTGGTCAAGATGGCACTGTAAGAGTCGTTCAAATCAAGACATCTACAAAAACCTTAACACGACCTGCAGTTAAGGTTTCCCGCATTCCTATAAACTAACCTAACATAACTCTGGCTACCAACCCCCTTCCTTATTTTTATTCCTCATATTTCAATCATGCATGGTTCTTGTTTTTCTGTTGAACCGGATCGGTTCAAGGGGGCCGGTATGTCAAATATATACACTGTTTTGTTCTAAGTATTCTTATATTAATTTTTAATTTTAATGCACTCTATATGTACATTATATGTAACTGATTTCACCACAATCTCCATTTAAATACCATTTCAAATAGTTAAATGTTTTCCTCATAGAGTGCATCAGTATCTTCAAACCCCAATGGTTTCAAGACTAGCTCTCTGATTGGTCACTGATATGTATCACATGACCAACTCCTTCCTTCAGTAGAGTAGTGGCACACTCTTGGGCAAGTCCTGTTGCTATGAGGACTTAACATGCCTTTTCTCCTACATTTTCAAATACCATAAACCTCTTTACCAACATAAATATTTACCGCTGGCTTATAACTTATTATAAAGACAATTGAAGTGTTTTTTAACATCATATAGTGTGAAAAAGTGAACTTATCAACATTATAGCATTTCAGGATTCATCAAAGGGGGCCCCCAGTCTACGCATCAGTTTAATAACAAAAGGTTAGTGTATCCAATTCAAAATTACTATAATACAGTCCACATTGCTTTCTAATTAACATAAATTCCCCACAGCGACCCAAGCGTCAGCGGCCCGAACTATGTTGCCAAAATTGGTAACAACTATTAACATTATCTGACCACTCTTATACGTGTATACTCAATGATCCTACCTTGTTTAATGTAATGTTGTATATAATTACGGCGATATCTTGGGAAATATTCATCAGCTGTGAAATATACCATAATGGTATATTTGGATTCAGGTCAGTGGCGTTGCTTGGTTAAATTCCAGGGGGGGGGAAAAGCCTCAAATTTCCCAACTGCTTAACATAGATTTCCCAACAATTTTTTTTTTGGAAATCAAGTTCTGTACTATTTTTAAAAATCTACAAATTATTATACTATACTGCAGTAACATTCAATTCAGTATTTATAAACATGCATTAACAAAACATAGCTAGTTTTACATATATACAAAATTACTCAATTTCTAAAACTTCTACCAATTCATAATGAAATTGTATGACTTAAAAAAGCTTGAACAAGTAATGTTTCAAATCCAAAAAACTTTGCAAACCATTGTGGTAGCAGACGTAGCAGTGTAACATTTTAGGGATATAAAATAAGCCTCAAAGTACAAATTAGTATAGAAAAAATATTGTATAAAAAATAATGAAATTAAAATACTTTTAGAAGTTAAGATTAACATTTTAACTTACAACTAGGGTAGGCCTAAACAAGTTTGTAATGATGAAATATTAATATCAGTGTTGTGAATAATATTATTCTAGTCTATAGAAAAGAATAAACCTAAAATAAGACTCGTATAAAATAAAAACGTTCAACTTGGTTGATAATAAACTTATACATACAATAAAAATGTTAACCTTCATCTTCATGAAACTAGAACTTAGACAAAAATCTAACTTAGAGTTAAAGTCAAACATCAAATTTTAGGTTATGTTTTGTCCACGTAGATCTGTTTCAGAGTGATTAGTTGATTCATTTGTAAATCCTTAATTAGGAATGATAAATAACTTGTGTAGATTTTTTTTAAATATTCAGAGATTACATATTTCACTTAGGTTATTAAAAAATAAGAGTTTTAGAGGTAATACCGATACACAAAACCTATCTGTTATTTTAATCTGCTTATTAGCAAGTACTCCGGTCATCCTGCTCCAAATACCGCAAAAAAAGGTATAATAGTTATTTGTGCAACTAGTGAGAAAAGTGTGCAATTGACTCACTCGAGAGAAATCCTTACTCACGAGCCGTAGGCGAGTGAGGAATGGTTTCTCGAGTGAGGCAATTGTACTTTGAACTCGAGTTGCACATTATACTTTTCCTACAGTTACCATAAAACAAATAAATTTGTGAAGAAACATAACCTATTTTTACACAAAAGTGAACTTTTAATATAACATTTAATGTGAAGTGACAAATACAACAGTACAACAGCTGACCAGCTGATTTACAGCCAGTGCTGCCAACGTATTTCGCGCGCATACGACGTTGCCTGCAGGTTACGCGCTCACTATTTCGTGCCTTCACGTTGCAAATCTGGAGTGAGACAATGTTAACATTGTCTCACTGATGAGCGAATTGGCCACTTTGCTTTCTCAAATCAGTGAGAGAACATGTACATTGTTAGGTAACTGTAGGAAAAATATATTTCATGTGACTGACGGAAAAAATATTTTTGAATTTCTTGTAAACACTAACAAACAACATAATTGAACAGAAGAGCTACATTGCTTGCACTTTCAAAATTCAAACTCGCAGTCTCGCAGACGAATCATTCAGAATCATCAACACAGGACAGGATCAAATTAGCCCACATACGTCCAATAAGGAACAAAATTTCTCGTAAACGAAATTCCAACAAGCTATACGGCTAATTGATTATTGATTTCTTAAAATAAGGCGTGTTTAGCCATGGTTTAGCCTTGTTTAATCGAAGTTAAATGAAATCAAAGAAGCGTCAAGTTTATTTGTCCAAGTCAAAGAAATTTTTATCTTTGATGGATTTTCGCAAATATTTAAATTTTGTTTAGTTTAAAAATATATTTTTCTTGTATCTGACTTCCCAACTGTCCCAACTCGTGGCAAGCAAATTCCCAACTTTTCTCTTTCCCAGATTCTAGGGGGGGGAGGCTCCCCCCCCTACCCCCCCCAAGGCGACGCCCCTGATTCAGGTGGTAAAAAAACGATAAAGTAAGATATCAAAATTAAAAATTTTTTTGGAGGCACCTATACGGAATAATTACCCTGATGGTAAAGTATTGAATAGACTAAGTTTAGGCCTAGGTTAAGTTAAAACCTTTTGTCTGGAAAACTGTTCTCACAAACCCCAAGAACAGGAATAAGTTAACTTAAGTTTGAATTGAAATATGATAAAACGTTATTAAGAATTCAATTAATATTAAGAATTATTAAGTAACAAAAGGGGCACACAATAATTAGTGAGAGGTCAAGGTTTTTGGTTTACATGCCCAGCCTAGTTTATAGAAAGCTGAAAATATCGAATTGAAAATTATTCTAAATAAAAGACTAATTTACCTTCATCATTTGATTCGCTGGAAGAAGAATCGGATAGCAAAACTATTGCTGGTTCTTTAGGCTTTCTTGATCTTCTGGTATAATATCTGTGGTGTCCACTGGAACTGTCTTTCCTTCCTTCAGCCATTTTGTTTAAGTATGTTTTCGTTTTGTTTGACGTTTTCGTTTCGTACCGTACCCCAATACCCTTTCACTTTTCCATGACGAAATAACGAAATCCTTTTTTTACTTCATGGACAACTAACAACGCGACTTCCGACTTGACATTTCGATAGTCATCGAGTCATCCGCGCTGATGACGCATTCAGTCTCAGTTCTCAGCAATATTCATTGAATCGTTGGTCTAGGTCAGTACCATTGTGATATAGTACCATTGTAAATGTGAAATTTGAGTACCATCATTGACGTAGGTGTGCTATTCCAATTCCCGCCATATGCTGAGGTAACCCTTATCCGAGGTGGCGGATTGTCGTGTACGCACGAGCATGGCTACCTGACCTTTAACTACAGGCCGCGACCTGGTAGAATTGCCAACGTCACAAGTGGTGTTGTTCAGTGACAGACGTCTCATAAGATAACATGGCAGACAGGTGACATCAGCTCATTAATTCGCACTTTATTGATTTAAATTTAAATTTATGAACATAAATTTATTAAAATATAGAAAATAAAACATACAGAATTGAAAACCGATACAATATGAATGAAAAATCTATATTTGTACATTATAAGCGGAGTCAATAGTGTTATAGTCCAGTAATCAATCTTTCGTAAATATACAAATACCATTAGCTGCTTCCAAACAAAACAGATGTTACAACCCCACTTGCGACGTTGCCACTTCGAAGGACGTGGCCAGGGGCCCTATTTTTGAAATGGTTGACAGTTGACTCTACAGTCAACACTCAACTCAACCAACAACAGGATTTGGTATTTTTGAAATCCAACAGTTTGGAAGTGAGTTGGAAATCGCTAGTTGAGTGACTCGTTTTGGAAATGTAGAGCATACGACCGCCCGAAATTCAGATGACGTCATTTTAAACCAATCACAATGCAGAGTTTTTGTGATCTTCGATTTTACCTCTTCTTACTCTAAAATCTGGATCAGCTAATCTCAATCCAAGGCTATTAAAAAGATACTGAGGTAAACTGTCAACTCCGTTCTTGAGAGAGGTTATGTCTTGCTTAATCTTAGTGATTGCAAAAGTACCTTATATAAACTTATAAGTATTAACAATAAAATTTACTATGGATGTTTGTTTGTTTTATGGTGTAGCTCATTATAAGTTTAGGCATATCCTAAATACATTATTATTTGCTTTCTTCGTATCTATTTCAGAACACATCACCTTATTTTAGTTTTCTTCATCGTTTTGCTTCATGTTATTTTTAATTGTGTTTTTATTTAGGTTAAAGCTTATGGCTATTTGCCATTGCACTGAAAGCTTATCGTAACTTAAATTAATTTGATCCCTTTATTAGGTGAATGGTATTGAAACAAACTATGATATTGTTTCTCTCTACCACAATCTTTAATACCTTAAATCATAGGTCTAATAACAATAATTATCTTTTAATAAGTTCAATTAGTATTCCTAGTGGATTTCAAACAAATTAAATAGTCTAGTATTGACACAGTAAATAAAATTAACAATTGCATTAAGTATTGGGTGCTAAGACATTGACAACAAATACATAACCTCTAAATCGCAATTAGTAAAAGTAAATAAAAGCAATAACAAAACAATATGGCGTCGACTCAAAAAGAGTAATTTTTTGCCGAAAGAGAGGAAGAAGAAAGTGCAGTCAACCTCCACTCAACAGCTCGATAGGTGTTGAGTAGTTTTGGTTGTATAAGTCCACCGTCAATCGTTTCAAAAATACAAAACGATTGGAAATAGAATGACTCGACACTCAACTCAACAGTCAACCATTTCAAAAATAGGGCCCCTCAGGAGTTAAAGGCGGCCGTGATCCACTGCAGTTGCCCGGCCAGTAACCGGTGGCGGACTCCGGTGGCCGCCACCTCAAACTTCTTCTGTTTTTTGGTGACTGGTTGACGTGGTGGCACCTTGGCGCGTTCCCGACCCTACCTAGGAAGATTAACATTGGACGCGTTCGTTCTGGAAACATGACGTACTACCATAGATAAAACATACTATAGTTCGGCCGCTTAGAAAGCGACCTCCTCTAGCATTGGTTTAGCATTAGCGCGCAGGTCGTTTTCTAAGCGGCCGAACTATAGTCTATGGTACTATTATAGCGTCCCAGTATCGTTTCCTGTTTGGTCAGGAGGAACCGATGAGAACCTCTTCTGCGATGGAGTGGGGGATTGTGGGAGAGCCCCTCATGTCGATTTAAGAAGAATTATAAAATAAATTGTATAATCTTTTAATTATTATTTTCTTGGATGTTTAGGGCTACTAATATAATAAAAATCAAAAACATAGTTAACAAAGTACCCTTTTTAAATAATTATTTTATTTATCCTACACGTCACATAGAATGCTGACACCTCTCGTCAGCAGAAAAATCAGCCTCACACCCCATTCCATGACTGAATCATTGAACGTGATGTAGCAATTATTGATATAAAAACTCTGTGATACTCAACAAAAACCAAATAATTAAATTGCAAGATTATGGTGGCTATAGTGGAGTAGCACGTTTCCATTTCCCAATTATGCCAATAGTGGCTATGACTGAAATTACAGAATATTTTAAAATTTATAATAGCACATTAATGTACCTATTCTTAAATACCAGATCGTCACAGGTACACTTAAATGGTGTAGCACTTAGTGCTGGTGTCTAGGACAAATTCCAACACTCATCCCCTCGCCTTCTTGTAAAGTACTTCAAAGCTCATGGTGAAAGAAGACCCTGTGCCATAGGAATTTTCGTACAGCAGTGCTTCCCGTTCGGGCTCTTTCTTGTTCATCACAAGTATATTTCTGGCACAACTACCAGAGCTGAAGGCGTACGGGTTTCCCATAAGTGACCAGTGTGTTTCCTCTGTCTGTACCTCACTTTTCAGTGACCTAGCTTACTTGGAAGATATAACCAATGGGTTTCGGTTTGGGTTTAATCTGCAGTTGCAGTTCAACTCTTACTGTCAATCAATGCGATTGATTGATCGCACTAGAGATCGAAAAACACTTTATAGTAATCATAGATCGTACTGCAATACGAGTTTTCGAAGTATTGATATCGAGATTCGAGAATGGAGGAATGCGTGATTGCGAACTGTAGTAGAGTGTCAGTGTAGTGGTGTAGACTATCCCCAAATCCATCGAATAAAGGATCATTATTCTCATTCTAATCTAATCTAATACTAAAAACATGGCGGCGTCTCATCATTTGACTGCTGCCAAACACCTGGATAAAGGAAATGGTTTGATTTTATATTTGAATAATTATTCTTTTTACGCACAGAAGGTAAGTCAGTGATCTAGAGGTATATTATTGCGATGACTGTTCTGATTATGCCTTTTTAAATAATTGTGTACATATGTTATTGGAATTTGAACTTATACCAGCTGACATCGCATATCCAATCAGCTGATTCATGCAGCAAGAGCAGAGCAGACAGACACGACACGGCTACTTAGGGACTTCTCGACATGTCTTGTCACTTTTCACTTTTATGTCTATCAAATTTTTGCCCATAATCATAATAATAGGTCAAATCTCAGATCAACATAATGAGGTTCTCTGCTCGTTGTTTCAACTTTCTGATTTATTTGTTGAATTGATATACATCATCGCGTAATAAATATAAACTCATGAAGTTATCGCAAAAATATGGCTAGGCTTCATTGGCCTACAAAGTTTGTCACAACCTGAACGTGATCATTTCTTTTTGCTTTTGAATTGGTGTGACTCATGTTCATTTTCCATTTATTTGGCCTAATTAGGCCTATGATTTTGTACACTTCATCTAACAAATCCATTAGATAATGATGTTATTGCATTGGATTTATATTTATTTAGCTTAACTTACCAATTTCATCTGGGAAACAAACCTAAGTTACACTTCTGACTTAAAAGTTATATAAGTGTTTCTATCTCTAACAACCGCTAACTTAATGATAAGTTGCTAAATTTTGTTTCCTCTGGAAAGTGACTAAACAGGGATGAAAACATTGTCCATAGCAGAAATTGATTTAACTTAACCTAATTAGGTTACTCCAACTTAATAAAGGATTCTAGCGTTTGGTTTGACACATAAATATCAAACCAAACACGATGTGAGGTGTTCTTTTCTTAGCTATGGGCGCGCGCACTACTTATTGCTGGAGTTATTGTCAGGTTCACTCCAATTGGGTAGGCCTACTAGGCTGCGACGATGTTTTCTGCACTGGAAAAAATAATATTAAAAGTAAGTGCAGTCGCAACCGTTTGCCGGGAATAGCTCAGCCTACAATGGCTGGGTAAAGTTCCAGGGTCTGCGATAAGGTCAGGGAAACCACTAGGCCAAAAGCCGGGTCTAACCGGTATATAGGACTGGCTCATACACGGGCACTGTGAACAAGTCAAAAACAAGTCACCAAAACAAACGTGCAATAATCACTACCAGGCCTACGCCGATTCTCCACTCTCCTAGAGGGTCGTTGCTGACTACGCAACTCGGGCTTCGTCCTAACTATTCAATAGTTAAGCCCAGAGTGCCTAAAACACGGTGAGTTACACGACGACTTGCCAATAAAAACCACAACGCGTGTTATCACCAGGCGGGGTCTACTAGGCCACTATAATCCAATACACAACTCTAATGCCCAAGCTAAGAATCAAACAGTTCACTCAATAATAATACCAGATAACAATTCAAGTGCACTATAGGTAGAGTGACTACACCACTAGTAGCTGGTCTCAATAAATACCAAGCCAAACAAGCAAAACTAAATGGCAATTGCACTATTAAAATATTGAGCTACTTAGTAGCAGATAAATAAATATTAAATACGTTCCAAACACTAGATAAATATATTATCTGATAGCCGGTACTCCGCTATCCAAGCTACCAAGCTAACGTGTTGGATTACTAAGCAAGCTGTTCAGGTTAAATTAGAATAATCAAATGAATAAACAATAACAACCCTACTACTGCTACTGCTACTACCAACTTTATGTTACTTAGCTGGGCTTCTGTTAATAGGCTAATAATATTAGCTAGAGATATAAAGTCAATGCTACTAGCCTACTGGCCACGTGTTTCCAACTACGCACGCTAAATCGTGCAGCCTAGGTTTGTCGGGCCTCAGAGTTATTAGTAATATAACTAACTCTAGGTACAACGCAAAATAATATCTACTACAGTCAATTAAATTATATTATTTGCGCTCTAGCACCTGCCCAGAACCGTCAGGAATACACTTTAGTATTATTCCTGACTAATATAAATCCTAACTACCGTCAGGCTTTGACCAGCACGGTTACAACTCTAACTCTCTTAAACCAAAATATAATAAAACGTCGTCCACTCACCACAAGTGGGTCACTGTCTCACTACCCAACTTGAATGCCGACACTCACTCCTTGAGCACCAATCTCACACGACACCGATGTCACCAAACAAAAACTCCCACAAACACTCACAAACAAACGCCCCTCGACAAACGCTCGCTCTTCACTGCACGGGATCCACGACTAGAAGGTCTGTCCTAGACTATCCTGAGAAACTAGGATATCCCAGGCTTATCGGCACTGATAAGCCGGGTCAAAGGGCGCTAGCCAGGTTCGCCGCCGCCGCTTGCCTACCTCAACAATCGGTGCGCGGCCAAATAGCAAATATTTACCCCCCTAGGAAAAATAACTCGTTACAGGCTACAATGAATAACATGGGCTGTTCAAATAATAAGGAGGGAATGTTTTGTCTGATACTACTAGGTGAGCACTTAAATGGTCAGACGTAACTTAATCACATTTTTCACTCCGAAACTATGTCCTGCCATCAAGTGTTATTGAGCTGCCCATTGTTGCAATAATTAATTATGTTAACTTGAAAAAGTGCTGCTGTTCAAAATCCTGCTAGTTGTGGGATGCAGTCTATAAACAGCTTCTGTTGGTCAAAAATAAAAAAAAAGCCTGATAAGAGAACGGAACCAACATTCATTCATTTTATAAAATGAAAGTGCTGTCTCAATTAAATTAGTACATTCATTAAATGACTAAAATGAGGTTTATTCGTACATCCGTTCTTATTTTCAAGAAAATACCCCATCTAACATAGCAAAGACCATATATCCATCATTCTGAAATGGGAGTTTTCCCTCAACCACCATACAGTTTAGACCACTTTTTTCCGAGTAACTTTCACTTTATTCTCTAAATGAAGACTTGGTTAACACCACCAGCACTTTGCTAACAATGAAAAGCTCCAGTTGTATGTCTGAAATGGCATAGGTGGCGAAATTCTATGGAAAAGGATGTTCAAAGCTTGTCCACCGCAATGAAGTGCCTTAAATAGTTTGACGACCTACTAGAATTATTTTTGTTCCCCTTTAAAGTACCAAGGCGCCACTCTGCTCTCTCCATGGCTGCGCTCTCTCCCGCACTCCCCCCCCCCTCTCTCACGCGCCTACCCTCTCCTGCTCCTCACCCTCTCCCCTGGTACCACCCACCTCTCCTACACTTCCCCCTCGACGTTTCACGCTCAACACTACGTTGTCTTTATTTATTGTTTACATATTGTTCTTTATTTATTGCCTAACTTTGTCATGGTCATCTTCAAAGACGGGTGGCGGATATATCCGCTGCTTTTCTACTCATCCGCGGACGGGTAGCGGATATATCCGCATATTTAAAAACAAGAAAAAAAAATTATTTTGACAGTATGAAGTGTTCTATTGTGTTTATTTTATGTAACTTGTATAACTAAACACAAATAAGGAAAATTAATCTTGATTTTTTCCCATAACTTTTTCCGGTCTATATCACGATTTCGCCCCACGGACGAAGCCTATTTTTATTTACTTGCCTGCCACCTCTAGAGCTCACAAGAGCTGTGCATAATGTTGTTTTTATCTTCAAAATCTTGAATTGCCACATTGACTGCCTCAGCCTCCTGAAGCGAATCAGCTTTTATGTGCCTACAAACACAAGATCGAGAGAGATGTTTGCCAGACTTCACCACGGTACATTGTATAAACTGAGTAGTACAATTGTCCGTGTCCAACGCCAGGCTAACCTGCTTCCATCCGATGTCGACTGTTTTGGACTACCATCCCCATTATCAAGAGGAAGATGCTGTTGGCCCACCACAGTGCTCTACATTGTTATGAATTTATGCATTTTTATGAATGTTTTCATTGTTGTTTGTTAGCCTTTGCCTCATTGTTATTTTTGTTAAGTTTGTTATGATTATTGTACCTCAACTCTAGTCCTTGCTTGTCATCATTCTATTTATTTCTAGTCATGCCTGTTTTATATGTACACATTATTATTAATATTTAAGTAGTACTAGTCAGCACGTTTTCTAAGCTTGTCTCACTGTATTTAACTAGACGCTTCAGACGCAATTTTGATATTTTGTTAGTATTTATTTTGAGTAAGTAGTATTATTACATTGTATACCTTGTAAAAAAATGGATTTTCCGTCAATAAATAAACAAATAAAATGCTGATAAAAAATTATTTAAGTCTATAATATAATGTAATCTGCATTGTTGTGAGGTAGAATAGAAATAAACTTTTATAAAACTTCATCCTTGTTCTCTCCTAAAAGAAACTGAAATGAGTATCGTTTATTTACATTTTCAGGTCATCATGGCACTTTTGGAAAAAAGATTGCCATTTAAATCCCACGTTATCAATATTGCAAAGGGTGAGCAGTATCAACCTTGGTTTTTAGAAATCAATCCCCGTGGCGAAGTACCAGTGCTTAAGGATGGTATTAAGGTTATTCCAGATTCTGCAAGAATCATTGACTATCTAGAAGACAACTTTAGTAACAATGGTGAGTTAAAAAGTTGTAAATGTACGTATAACATTGTAGCTGCACAGTAGACTGCATTGTACATTTTATCATCACTGTTATATTTTACCATTGACTATTGAATATTTTACTACCTACTTAAACCAAGATGCATATTTTATCTTGAATATAGATTGCAACTTGCTCTAAATAGCTGAGTCCATTTAGGGAGTGATTTACATGAGGATCTGAGCACAGGGTTGGCGGCAGATTCAGGCCTGCCCAAGAACTGCAATTTCTGGTTGTGTTGGAATAAAACCAACCTAGACAAATTTTGGTTGAATCTAGATAATATCTAGATAATATATTATATCACATGATGTGAATTGGATGCTGAGAATTGTGACAGTACATAAGTATTGAGATGTTGCTTCGATAAACAAACCTGATTAAATTTGAAATAATCACCAATATTTTCAGAATTTTTAATTTCAAGAGGCCTTTTGCCAGCTATGCTGGCATCATCAGACACATCATCACAAAGAGCTGGCAAAAGGCCTCTTGAAATTATGAGGCATGTTTTTTTAAGTAAGTACCGTTTTTAAATTTCTCCGTTCCAGCACTGCGATTGGCATTTTTGACATTTGTGCTGTATATGGGCATCTATTGGTAAGCCCTAGCCGGAAATTCGAGAACAATCGGCCGTGTTTACATCCGGTTTCGCGCATTCAAAATGGTGCTCTCGTTGGCCCCACCAACGTTCAAGATGAGTAACGCACTGGGCGGCGTAATTTCTGTCCCCGTACCCAGTGCGTTGCTCATCATGAAAGTTGGTTGGGCCGCCTTTAAATGCCCTTACCTACTTGCGTACCATTCCGTCACTCATCATGTTCTCGCCATACATTTCACTAATCTGTCAATGATTTTCAATGGCTTTCACACCTTCAGCACTTAAAAATCTAATTACAGCGCGCACTTCACAGTCGGCGGCAGTCTCAATTGGTAGCACCATTTTGAATGCTCGAAACTGGATGTAAACACGGCCGATTGTTCTCAAATTTCCGGCTAGGGCTTACCAATAAATGCCCATGCACAGCGCAAATGTCGAAAATACCAATCGCAGCGTTGGAACAAAGAAATTTAAAAACGATACTTATTTAAAAAACATGCCTCGTAAAAATTCTGAAAATATTGGTGAAGTTTTTATTTCAAATTAATATTCATTCCGATATTACCAGTTCTTCTTGAAGATTTAAGAAACCTGATTAAATTTTGAACTGTATGAGTTGTTTTGTTAATAACACCAAATTTTTATGAGATTTAAAGCAGCTGAGGGCTTGCATACTGTATGATTTTAGTCTATTGCAACATTACACTGTACTGATCAAAACTTGATACCGGTACTTGTCCTAGGAGATACTCGACTGATACCTCTAGATCTGGGAGCAGAGACTCGTCAAAAAGTCATTCACTTCCGCAACATCATAGACCCTGTGCCTGCCAACGTAGTGACAATCGGGTCGTTCTACCATCCCAAGTTTGTTGGGAAACCAAAGGCTCCTTTTATTGGTCCAGTGCGGAAAGTTCTGAAAGGTTAGTAGCTTTTAAAATTTCTTGCAGAACTAAATGGTAAGGAAAAATTTAGTGGGTGCTAGATCCCCAGATAGTATTGGGTTTTTATAGTTTTGTGCCCATAAAAATTACGTAGCCGCACTGGGTGGCTCAAAAGTTTATAACAAGCCAAGAGATGTGGGTTGAGTTGACTATCAATGACCAAGGGATTTAAAAATTATCCAGGCAGTTTCTCAAGATGCTTTAAAGAGCCAGAACCTGTCAAACTTTGGCCAAAACCAAAACTTTGGATGAGAAGTTGAAAAATGCATTATTTAATCATTTAATTTAAGTGTAATCTATAAATTTGGCAAATTTTAAATTGTTGGATAGGTACACATATTGTTTAAGGAACATAATCATTTTGTTATTTAGTTTTGTTATATATTATGAATATTGTAAATAATTTATCTATAATTATGATGTGATCATGTAATCATTGAGTGCCTACAGTACTCACATTAATGGGTTGATTTACTTTAAAGTTAAGAACCCATGAATAATGTTCCCAAATTTTTATTTTAGCAAATTTCCCTTTTAGTGAATAAGCTTATTCCTGCAGTTCTCATGATAAGACAGGACCCATTTACTTTTTTGTTTTGACTTTTGATGTCCGTAGAGGCCTTAAACAATTTCTACTAAAAACCATCTGAATATGATGAAATTGGGACTTGTAAACCTGTGTTTGTTTGTAAACTAGCTTGATTGTACTATGGGAATGGGGTTTATTGGGTAAAAATTCGGTTTTCCCATTTTTTATCCGCAAAACATTAAATTCCACAACCGTATTTCTTCCCAAACCAGATTGTAGAGCTTAAACTAAACTTAAGTAATTGAATAATTGTTGTACATTTAAAATGCTTGAAGAGAAAATATTTTTAAAACTGCAACTTATAAATGTTATTCTTACAGAAAATAAGTAAACTGTTGTAGGTTGCAGGATTATGGATATATTTTGATGAAAATTTGCAAATGTTTGTATTTTGTTCCAAGCTATTAATATTTCCCTAAAACACAATTAATTACATTCCCTGTAGCAGCACACCAAATTACCAATTGTTAAACCTAATTATTAATAAGGAATGAATCTGACATGTACCGGTACAAGAATATAATTGAGTAAAAGCCAATCAGGCAAACTGAAATTGGTTGAGTCTGCTGGTTTGCTGCCTACTTCAGCGGGGTTTAATTACATATTCATGCCACAAGAATGATAAAGTTGATTCTGAAGTTGTGTAGTAAAAAAACACACATAATAATCTTCTACTATCATAGAGATGACAAAACTTTTTCATCACTCTGTATTTGAAAAAAGACCATTTCCATACAGCTGAGATCTTTGAAAATCGTCAATTTGCATTGATACACCAAAAACAAATAGTGATCAGCTGACTTTTCCTGGGATATAAACATTACTTTTGCTACACAAACAATACTTTACCTGACATCAACAAAGTTACAACTGAAGTTTCCAGTTAGCTCAAAAGGAGTATGAAATAGTTATTTTTTCATCGCAATAAAAAGTATCATTCAATACTCGTCACGAAAGTCCCATTTCGGGGCTCAATAGTGTTTCCCATGCGAGTCCTCGACTCGTATGTAAAACTAAACAATATCTCACTAGAAAAGGGGTTACTTTTGTGACTAGTAGTGAAATATACTATTGTTTTACAGCTGCTGAAAACAAGAATGCATCCAACCTTAGAGCTCTTGCAGAAAAGTATCCAAAAATCAGACAGATTCTCCTGGAAAAGGCCGATTTGCAAGAAAAGAAACACCAGATCATCACTGATGAAGCGGCTTATGTTAAACTTCTAGACCAAGTTGATTCTGCTCTTCTGGAAGTGGAGAAAGAACTTTCATCTCGTAACGGTATGTATATCTTATCCCGGTATTTTTTCCAAGGAAATTTGTATACTTCTCAAAGTATTTAGAAATGTTTCGATAACTTTTCAGTTTAAGAACTGGTAGGCAGTGCCAAAGCAGAACGTTTTTAAGCTTTCTACAACACACTTGGAATGGAAAAATAAAAAAATTTCTGTGCGCTTACGCGTTTATGCAGTGGTGTTGCGTGTAAATTAACCGTGTGTGTGATAGTTGTAATGAATATTTGGAAATAAATAAGTTTTCAAGCGCCCGTATCCATTTGAATATCACCTTGAATCGCTACAGTAATTCGGTTATTCTATGCGTTCTTACTCACGATCGATGCACCGAATATTGACGTCGCAGCTTTTGTTTATGTAATACATAACGTTTTGTAGCGTCACTGTTTGTAGAACGGAGAATTTTTCTGCAGAAAATAAAGTTGTAGACTTTCTACAGAAATATTATCTTTAAAAAAACAATTGTATCAACTTGTTATGTACCATTTTCTGCAGAAACTTATACAGGTTAAGTGTAAGAAAGTACCATGTGGCCCTAACTTTGCCTTTGAAAATAGGTAACTTTCCATTAAAAACAAAATGGGGGGGGGGGGCAGGCTGGGCTTTCTGCAGCCCTTGCCGTCTTTCTGGGACAATGTCGCACTGTCGCCCCTAGTTCTACTTTGGGGGTAGGCAGTGTTAAATATCTACTTTGTTTTTACCTGTGACTACTGGTAGAACTAGACATCCATTATTAGACAACAAGTTTTAAGAGGAAAATGAACTTAAATGAAGTTAAATTGAGTAGCCGAAAGGGTGCATTGATGTCGACTAAATTTTTTTTAATACACGACTTTTTAACACAAAATTAAAATTACCACTTATTTTATTCAAACTACAGTAACTTAGAACATGTTACATAAACTGACAGTACCAGTACCTAACAAAAACTGAGAGTGCTAAACCTTCCCGAACTATAGGCAGATATATCCGCTATCATTTTGTGTATTGCGGACGGTAGGCGGATATATCCGCCGATTATTACGACATCTATTGTTATAGTTGATTATATATAACAACAACAACATTAATCATCGTAAAAACGGTATCGGTAAAAACCGATATAAGATATAATTATTGTATCGATGTTCTAGAAATGTTTTTCCTAATTGTTAAAAAAATTATTATGAACAAAAGTGCTGCATTGGCCAACTATTTACATCATTTTATAAATGACAGATGTAAATAAACGGTATCAGCAATCTGACACATACTTTCTTCCATAAGCTCGTCAACAACCTTTATCATGGGTAAGGTGAGAGTAAATATGTTGTTTTATAGTTAAAAACTACATAAGTTGCAATAACTTTTGAACACCGCAATTGTTACAGCAATGGGGTGTTGTACTATTTTTTTAGAATTATAAGAACCATAACATATTAATTTGGATCAAAACCAGCTTTTCTCCAAAAACCAAATTTTTTGTTATTTTATGGGGTTTTTATGGGAAAATAACATAATTTACAATAACTTTTTAACCGTAATTTTTACAGAAATGGCGGTTGTACCATTTTTTTTTCTGAATTTAAAGGGCTACAACATACTAAATTTTTATCAAAATCGTTCGGGCTATTTTTGAGAAAATCCTTTTTTCCCGTTATTTTATGGTGTTTTATGGGAAAATTCCCATTAAAATCAAAATTTCAAAAAAATTTAAAAAAATGCCTGGAGATACCATGGATTAGAACCTACATACCAAATTTTATCGAAATCGGACCACAGGTGTAGTCCCTAGCTCTGTACACATCCAGACACACAGACATCACTTCGAAAACCCCTTTTTTGTGCCCAGGGAGGCCCAAAACGAATATATCCACTCAAAACTGAAACTCGAAAATGTTGACGAAAACAATACTTTCTCCACATACCCATACTTTCATACTGTTCTCCAAACAGGCGGACTTTGGTGTATATACACTTATATACATTTAACATTTTGATAGGTTGCTATATTTTGTATGGTATAGGGGGAGAAAGTAAAAAGATTTTTTTCGTTTTTTTTAATACATATTATAGGCCGTCCGGGAAGGGTTCATAGAATTTAGACAGTATCACACTGTGTGAGTAAGCTCGTTTAACATGTTCATTTTAAATGAAAAATTGGCTACAGCTTGGCCATACATGTAAACACAGCTGGCCATCTACTTCAGTACGTTATCCTTAACACGTCCGCTACCGATCGCCACATATTCACGACGCTGCGGTCATTGCCACGGCCCGAGGTATACATTATAATAATACACATAGACCGGGTATTACTTGGTTAACAGTACACGCAGACCACGGGCCAGTGATGCGGCAAGGTAAAAAACAGTTTTGCCAACTATAATAGGACGTCAATAATCATCATATCCACAGACCAAGTGACACACATATGCGACAGACATCCCTGTAGACCACTGCAGGCAATTCAGGGCCTTCAAATGGACAATAAATATTCTTGATTCTTGACCGTTAAAAATATATAAGCTTTTTAATAACATTGGGACACCGACGCAATTATGGGACGGCAGTCCGTATGAATGGAAAATTTAGTACTATTGTGGTAGCAAACGTGTTAAATGCACAAAAACAAACCCATAACCTAAATTTTCAGCTTCTTAGCCTACTTTTATTTACTAAGATACGGTATATTTTTTACAGAAAACGACCCTCGATGGTTATGCAGTGAGGGATTCACTGTCGCTGATATTAGCCTCACCATTCTTCTGGACAGACTGTACCTACTGGGGTTAGAAGACAGGTTCTGGTCAGGCGGTAAAAAACCAGGGATATCACGGTATTATGCAAGAGTGTGCCAAAGAGACTCGTACAAACAAACCGTCCCATCCGGGATGACTCATCTCAAGACGTTCTTAGAGATGCAGTCAGGCCTAGTCATCGGAACTGTCATATTCACAGCCATAGCTGTCATCATAGGAGGGTTCCTCTTTCTCAAGAAGAAATGAGTTTTGCTCAACCAGATCTCTTGCTGGTCCATTCCAGTAGGAGATGCTGTACTTAGACTGAATTTGTCATGTTTCATTTTTACAAATAAAATAATTTAAAGTTTTTATCTGCGAGGTCTTACTGTTACCTTTTTTGGCTCTTTGCTTGAAAGTGTTTAGCAGGAAGTACCGGTACGTCTGAGTAATGATACTATTACTAGTTTTGTGCTGTATGTTTTTGTAAAAAGCACTTTAAAAAGAATTCATCCATATAAGTTCCGAATTAGACGTTTCATATTAGAACTGTTCGTAAAACTCCAATTTAGAAAACCATTTTTAAGTGCAAACATCTAAGCCGGGGAAAAATTTATATTTTTTAATTTCTTTTTACAGACAACTCATGAAAGAGAATAAGGTATTGAAAATTGAGGCAGTCACTTCAGTGGCCTCTGCGTCTTTTTCACATATAGATGGTAACAGTCTAATTGAGTCTACAGTTGTAGCAACTTAGCACATCACTATGTCATTGTATTACTGCTAAATTATTTATACATAGCCTATTAAACTCTGCACTGCTAACTTCTGGTGCACGAGCTAACTAAAAACTTTGCATTAAATTTTAAGACATAGGTGTCAGGTTGCTGTAGGATTTTTCACCCCTATACAGCCTGATTTAAAGTACATAAAATTGTAAAGGGATGATAGCTTCTTGGCTTTAGCTCTCAAGGTCTTAGCATGTGTTAGTTTTCAATTGTAATTAGCACACTCATTAGCACTTCATTAAGATATAAAATTGTTTGTGATTCTGAATAGGGGTTTCCATAAAAGATTAGTCAAATACTATAATCAACCAAAGCTGGTGTTCTGTTTGTTTTACTTGCATTGGAATAACTGATTATAAGTCACTGAAAATTTTCACATTTTACATCAACTCAAGAATGTGTACTCAAACTCTCATTGAAAGCTATAAATATTCTAAGTATGAAATTTGTGTCTGCTTATTCAAAATTTAAAATGTTTTAAAATCAACGAAGGATTTAATTTTCTAACTGAAGTCAATAAAGTAGGCCTACATCACTCAACTAAAGGAAGATTAAGTAGAAAAATCTGTTCAGTAAAAACTTGTAATGTAACAAACCATAAACACCAAAACATTAACAAAATGTATATCTTATCAGAGATACAAAATCACTGTTTCACTTAAATGACAAAACTTACTAAATAAATTAAAAGCACTGAGGTATTTCAAACAAGAATGTTCAGCAAGAGTATACATACACTTATATTTATTACAAAATATCTCCAAAAAATATAGTTTATCATAACAAAATCATTTAGGCAAAAATTTAAAATTCTACTCACAAAAATTCCAAAACATTTTAAATTAGATAGTCTATTAAAGTTTTTAGAAAAATACAAAATAGGCTATATTAATTTATGTACAATTTGAGTGCAAAAGGTTAAGGCTGTAAATTGTCAGATAAAACACTGTGCACAACATTCCAAGAACAAGACAATGTCACTTAAATACAATTACATTAAAATGCAAGATGCTATTTACACAAGACATTTGTATTGAAAAAATAATAATTTGTTTTTTAACAGCACAGGTTAGGCTACTATAACAATTAATTACATGTATTTATTTATTTATTTGTGCAATAATCATGATCTAACATTTTGTACTTAATTTCTTTGATTATTTCTACAATTAAAACCAAATAGAGCTTTGGTTATAAGATGAGAAAAAGAGATTAGTTAATAAAAGATGCAAGATGGCGAGGCCTTACCTACATTTAAGTAGCATACCAAAGACTTAATTATGAGCATCTGATGCAAAATTGGTAAACTTTCTGCAGTTTATCTATAACTTTGTCGATAAAAACTGTACATTGATGACACATCACCTTAAATCTAAATAGGGTAGGACCTATTTGCTTTGTTACTTCTAAATTTGTATATTTTCTTAATTGAGTAGATGAGAATTTTGTAGTTGTTACAGGTGATTTGGTTCAAATGTCATCTAAATAATAGCCATATTATTAAAAGAATCCGGTCAACTTTAGGAAATTTAATGGCTTGATGTTTGTATACAGTAAAACTGCCTTAAAGTAAGAAAATATATAGGCTACTTTCATTGGATTTCAAAGATTAATAGACCATGCTGCAATTTACAGAACCCACTTATTTATGGGGATATTTATGGCTTGAAGGATATGTCTAGTTAATTTAGTAACAAATGAAGGCTTAAACTTATCATAATGACCGAGCTGATTCCCTGCACTAAGAGTTTAAATTCCTTAAGAATAAGTTAACGTGAACTTATTTTCGATTCAAAGTAAACAGTAGGCCTAAACGTTAACTTACTGCCGTTATGATATATTTGTTCAAAACTTCTCCTAAACAAATGGTGTTGGAAAAGACCCTTCATTCCCAAATCCAGATTTCTATTAGGCTGGATTATTATGAAACAAATGCAAAATATTACAATTTAACGATCTTAGTGGTAAACAAAGATTATGGTTACCAGGAGGTCTGCAAGAAACACTCCACAGATAATCTTTTTGTAGGCATTATTCATTATATTCATAAAAGTCTATATAAGTACATGTTAGGTAATGGAGGTTGTTTTACTTAAAAATGTAGGCCTAATTGTCTTAGGTGTAATAAAATGGCAAGAATGGCTTATAGTTAAGTGTTAAGGCATTTCAAATTTGAGATAATTTATATGTATATATATTTTTCTTTTTGAAAGCCTAACAACTAGCTCAAATCTAAGTTGTGTTGGCTAGTAATTGCAGTAGCCTACATACTTTCAAAAACCCAGCCAAAATTATTGTACTATTTTGGCTGATATAGTGTAAACATGCTCACAAGAAAATAAGTAGGGGGGTAATTTGTCATAAAAAGTCATTTTAATTTTTAACTAAGTTAGGGCCTACACTAAGTAAAAAAAAGTTAAGTGTCGTGAAAAAGTCTCATTTTATTAGGCTAATTTTTTTGCCTGTGTCAATGCCTGTGAAGTGAATTCAGGCTTTTAAGGGAAACCAGTCCACCACAAGTTCTTTGGATGGGCCGAGAATTAAACCCGTCCCTCCTGCATCAAAGTCCGAGATGCTAACCATAAGACTACACACCCATTGTTTTTTTTAAAGCTATACATAGACTTAGATAATGATTTAGTAACACAGACCTATTTATTAGCTTAGAAGTAAACAATAAATGTAATAGAATATTGAATAACGGTACTTTAGTACTATTTGAATGGGAAAAAAACTGGGTGGAGCGAATATTGCTTTCTTCAAAACTAAACATGTATGCCTATATCAAATAACCATTACATAAAATCACTTGAACCAAATCAACAACTTATTAGAATTTAATCTTTAATAGGCCTACTATAAATTATAAAAGGTACACAAACCGATTAACTTAAAGCTAGACTTTCCAGAAAAGAGAGCATGGCCTTAAATCACAAATAACCAGTTCATGATTGACTCGACAATCCTAAACCATTATCATTTCCAAGCATTTCACTCTTTTCTGGAGGCATCTCATTTCTCAGACCATATAATGGCATTCCCATGAATCTTGGAAGTTGTCCCTTATCAACGGATCTTTTCTTGATCAAAGGAACTTCTTTAGTCGATTTAGCATCTCTGTATTTAAAAGCACCCTCACCAGGCATATATGGTAGGAAACCTTTGGTAGGATACCAAAAGTTATATGTGAAATACCATATGAGAATGGCAATACAACCACTTATGAACTTCTCAACCATGCTATGAAAATACAGCATCGTACTTAAAAGCATTACATCCCATAAAATTGTGATTGAAGTCATAGCTATAAAGAGTCCTCTTACATAAGGAGAATACTTCTCATAGTTAAATTTAAGAGTGTCCAAATCTGCTGTGTTCAGGTTTCGTAGAGGATTTGAGCTTACCTCCTTGATAGTGAGAGTGCGACTGTATTCTTCATTTCTAAGCATGTCTTCAATGCCATCCCACCCAATAATCGCTCTTGCTTCTTCGATTAATGTGAGGCTACTATGGATAAGGATGAAAGTGTGTCCAGATATGTCAAATCCTTGCCAAAAAAGTCCTTTCTCCAAACAGGCGGACTTTGTTTGAAACCTATCTCCCCTGGCGTTGCACCTCCCAACAATGCTTTCAATGTAGGCAAACAGATGAACCCAAAAAAACCAATTGAAAGTGGCTACTCCTAATCGTATTAAGTGTTTCAGTATCTTGTCTTTGCGGCCACAACAATAAGTTGAACTTGTAAGGACCACAAATGGCACAGATAAAACTAGAGTCCATCCCCAAGCAATCTTCACGAAATAAACATTAAACATATTATCCTTTCTGGCAAAGTACGTCTTAGGAAAGGGCAGAACATCGGCAAGAAGTGAAATAACAAATAAGCTAGCTAAATAGATTGCAACCTTTAACCTAGTGTCCATGAACATTATTTTACGACAGACGTGTAATATCATCATAAGGATCACCTTGGACACAGACGAAGGCTCCGGAAGTGGTTTTGTTCCTTTTGTTTCCCATTTTGAATTTTCTGAAACATTAGGACGAAAATTTAATTTAGATTGTGGAGGTGAATGTAATGGTCTTCGTTTTGTCGCCATGATGTGTCAGCTGTTTTGATATTTGCTTAGCTTCTGCTTGTAAGTAAACATTACCATTCTGCTATGCAATTCAGCGAGAAAAAACTCCAAGGAGTAGAGTCGAGATGAAGTTCAATTTGATCATCGATTAAAGTTTATCGTACCAACGAGTGTGTAAGCATGGCCACCTTTAACTACAGGCCGCGACCTGGTAAAATTGGCAACGTCGCAAGTGGTGTTGTTCAGTGACAGATGTCCCATAAGATAACATGGCAGACAGATAGGTGACATCAGCCACGACCGCCTATAACTATCAGCTCATTAATTCGCACTTTATTTATTTAATTTAAATTTATGGACATCCCATGTAGCACAGATGGTTGGGCCAACGTTGGTAAATTGTGGAGCCACACAGTTGGCCAACGGTAGAAATGTCACCTCTTTAAACTGTTTTCCAGCCAACCATTGTCCAACCGTTTTATTTCACACAAAATAATAAAGATTTAGTACGAAAAGCATAATTATTAGTTGAGTAAATTGATTAAATAGGTCATAAAAACAAATTTTGAAAAAAAACTAGAACAAAATTTTTTTGGCCCAGACGGGTCTCGAACCCGGGTCCTTCGACTTATGAGCCTCTTACTTTACCACTGAGCTATCTGTGATTGCTGATATAGAGAGTTTTCAAGTGGTGAAAGAGTAGCCGACAGTTTCAATGGTCGCAATACTTCAAACATTTTTGATACTACACAGTGATTCTGTTAATCTGTTAAGGCATCATAAGTAGTTTTTTTTTTTTGGAGTTAGAGAGGATACTGGTATTTGAATTATTAATTAATTACCGTTAGATTGTTAATGCTATTATAATTGCCTGTTATATGATTAATTACTCTTTCCCCTTAAATTGTTGCAAATAAGTTAAAGAATATTAATTTAAAAAATATTTGCATTATTAAAATTCATTGTTGTAGCGCCGGAACTGTAATATATAAAATATCTGGTTTTACAATACCTTTATCAGTTCCAAAAACTTTTGGAAACTTTTGGAACTGATAAAGGTATTGTAAAACCAGATATTTTATTATAATTATGTTGTGAAAGCTAGACCCAATGAAAGTCGTGTAAACTCAACTATGGACCATTGTTGGTCCAACAAAAGTATCTTTTGTTGGTCCAACGGAGTGAAAAACGGTTGGACAACGGTTGGCTTGATGTATGATACCCAGCAATGCATATTAATGTATTTCATTAACAATGAACCAATGTTGGTCCACAGTTGTAAATATTGGTTGGCCCAACTACGAGATATACAGTTGGACAACGGTTGGTTGGTTGTGGAAGCTCCAACCAACCATCGACCAACTGTCCCACAGTTGGCCAACGTTGGCCCAACCATCTGTGCTACATATGTAAATTGGTTAAAATATTGAAAATAAAACATACAGAATTGAAAACCGAAAAAATATCAATTAAAAATCTATATCTGTACATTTTTAAACGGAGTCAATATTGTCATAGCCCAGGAACCAATCTTTCGTAAATACACGAATACAATTAGCTGCTTTTAAACAAAACAGCTGTTAGAACACCATTTGCGACGTTTCCACTTCGAAGGCCGCGGCCTGGAGTTAAGAGGGTTCCCTACCCCAGCCGAAAAACGTCAGAAAACCGCTTCGCGCGGTATCATATAGCGATTCTAGTTTTAACATTTAAATTGTGAACCAAACACCATTTTGTACATAAAGAGTGGTTCTACTAAGTTTGCTTTTTAAAAAATGTCTATGCTTACGTAATCAAGGGCAACGACTTGTCAAAGTTAGTGAACTTTACAGTTAAAGTTAACTAACTTTGACAAGTCGTTGCCCTTGATTGCGTAAGCATAGACATTTTTTAAAAAGCAAACTTAGTAGAACCACTCTTTGTGTACAAAATGGTGTTTGGTTCACAATTTAAATGTTAAAACTAGAATCGCTATGATACCGCGCGAAGCGGTTTTCTGACGTTTTTTCGGCGGGGGTAGGGAACCCTCAGGCGGCCGTGCTGTAAGGCACACCTTTGTTATGGCAAAGGTTATGAGGCCGCGGCCTTCGAAGTGGCGACGTCGCAAGTAGGGTTGTAACAGCTTTTGTTTTGTTTGGAAGCAGCTATGGTATTTTTGTGTATTTACGAAAGCTTGGTTACTCTATGAAAATATTGACTCCACTTAAAATGACGTACTGGGCTCCAATGGAGCCAGACCGGGCCTGTGTACTGATATAGATTTTCAATTCATATATTGTTTTGGTTTTCAATTCTGAATGTTTTATTTTCAATATTTTAATAAATTTATGTTCATAAATTTAAATCAATAAAGTGCGAATTAATAAGCTGATGTCACCTGTCTGCCATATTATCTTGTGGGACGTATGACACTTAAACATCGATCTCTATTATTGCACTTAACAACCCTAATTGCGACGTTGCCGTTGCCAATTCTACCAGGCGCCGCGTTCTGGAGTTAAAGGCAGCCGTGGGTTATGGCAACATATCAATAAATTATACACTAATATATTAATTAATACAGATTATTTATATTTTATCTTATGTTGGCTCCATGGTGGAAGGAAAAACATGTTTTAGCGAATTTCCCATATATACAGGATGAGTTTTAATTGTCCCCCCCACTTTTTTCTTCATTTTTTCAAATATCAATCCCAGACCACTTCCAACCATTGTTGGGTAGTAAGTACTTCATTTTGACAAGGTGGTCATTTCCGGCTGCCATCTTGGATCCGCCAAATTGGATGCAAAATATTTTTTTCAAATGTAAATGTGGGGTTGTGACCCATTATTTCAAACTGGATTTTTACCCTGATTACAATGCAGCAAACCGTTTTTAAAAATCTTGATTCATACCAAAGTTATGAGGACTTTTTAACACTATTTTTTTAGCCCATTTTAACATTGTGCATTTACAAACTAAGACCATAATCTCAAAATAGTGCTAGATAAAGATAAATATACACTACCAGTTATTGTAAACCTATTTTCACTTATTTATGACTGATGTATTTTTTTCGGCCGCCATCTTGGATCCGCCACTTTGAAATGGGATAAATTATTTTAAATATGAAGGGTGTGTTGTGACCCATCATTTTGGATTACTTTTTTAAGCTGAACTCAATTCGATGATCTATTTTTCATTTTCATATTTTGATTTTGAAATATTAACATTTTTAACAAAAATATTGCAATGAAACATGAATAAATAAAACTTGATTACGAAAAATAGATTGCGGCATTGAGTTTAGCTTAAAAAAGTAGTTCGAAATGAGGGTCACAACACACCCTTCATATTTAAAATAATTTATCCCATTTCAAAATGGCGGATCCAAGATGGCGGCCCAAAAAAATTCATCAGTCATAAATAAGTGAAAATCCGTCGACAATGAATGGTGGTGTATGCTTATCTTTATCTAATACTATTTTGAGATTATGGTCTTAGTTTGTAAATGCACAATGTTAAAATGGGCTAAAAATAAAGTTTTAAATAGTCCTCATAACTTGGGTATGAATCAAGATTTTTAAAAACGGTTTGCTGCATTGTAATCAGGGTAAAAATACAGTTTGAAATAATGGGTCACAACTCCACCTTTACATTTGAAAAAAATATTTTGCATCCAATATGGCGGATCCAAGATGGCGGCCGGAAATGACCACCTTATCAAAATGAAGTACTTGCTACCCAACAATGTTTGGAAGTGGTCTGGGATTGATATTTGAAAAAATGTAGAAAAAAGTTGGGGGGGGGGGACAATTAAAACTCACCCTGTATAGGGAATAAGCTATTACACTGTAGTACTCATGGTAAGACCTGGATAAAGGACCGATTTACTTTTTCGTTTTGAGGTCCCTTGAGGTCAAAAACACCATCCGTTCAAATTCATATATTTAAATTTTAAGTGCAAAATGGATGGATTGTAAAAATGAAAAATCTATATTTTTATTTGAATGAGTGTGAAAACCAATCCACTAACCACGGTTGAGTTCTTAGGTGTTTTGTACAAAACTATCAGTTCTTTTGAGGATTTGAGGTCAACTAACTAAGCACACTCTGCCATGTTATCCTTATAGATAGATATGTATTTAAAAGCTGTATATTTTACTGTCTTGTGAATCACTTTCTAAATATTTTAAAAACCTTTTGTATATAGTTGATCTGTATTTAAAAGTTAGTTTTAAATAGATTTTTAGTTCTTGGTCTATTTTATGAAAGATTAAACTATAATAGGGGAATAATTTGGCAACTGTTGCGACTTGTTACATGCTTTATTTAGGGAAGTGAATATACTAATGACACAAGGTGTTTAGTCTCCAAAATCCTAATGCCTTTCTGGTACAAAAACCTCTTAACAAACACAAGATAAATTAGAAAATTACCTCCTTCTTCTGAACTGTCTTCGTCTTCATAAAATTTGATCTTGGAGTAAGCGGCTGCCTGTTGAGGAATCTGGTGCAAAGCAGCTTTGAGCTGTGATGGATCTACGACGACAATCACAAACATGTTCTGTCCATTTTGGGACTGCAAGGTGACAAAGTCCTCCCCCATCTTCCACTGTTCCACCCTGGTCTGTCTACAGACAGCGAAAAGAAGATGAAGACAACAATGTGGATGTCTCACCGAAACAGCTGTGAGAGTGGGCCAAGAATAGTAAGAGTTTTATAAACTCTAGATAATCTGGGGAGATAGAAATGGTATCTTTTCTAGAAGATATGCTGCTGATTGTCTAGAACTAATTGTATGCTTGTTTGATAATCATATCTCCTTTGTTTTGGAAATAATAAAGCAAGCATATTAAAAATGATTATGTTTTTATATGACTTAATTGAGCGGAGCAAGCGAAGCTCTTATACGTTGACTCTTATGCATTTCATAATAGCAAACTTCTCATAGACGGCTGAAGCAATTGTTTTCAAATTTTGCATGGTGATAAATACCACATCGGTGAGTGCCAACATATATATATATGTATGGCATCAAACAAATATCTTAGGAATCCGCCACACGGGCCCTCAAAGTTTCAATGTAATCCTTATGGAAGCAGTATTTGACACATAAACAAAGGCATAAGATCAGCTGGTGACTTTTGAATGAAGTAGAGAAGGAAATAGCTGATAGCATTATTTCCCGTATATTAGTACAGAAACGGTATGGATCATAATATAATCGAATGACGACACTAGCCTGAACCGTATACTAAAGTCAATATCTCTTGTTTGGACGTTTATTGACAGTTCCATTTTGAATAATAAAACAAACATGTTTGCTATCAGTCCATCCAACTAAATTAACAGTCGGAGTTGTGTTTGGAGGCTTGTTCTAGGCTTACTTTTGGAAACCTTATTTAATATTTTTAGTGACCCCTATATTACCGATGAATTGGTTTTTGAATTAGTATATGATTTTTTTTATGTAGGGTTTTCTTTTCCGAGTTTGTTTACCTCTTCTACCCGACCGATTTTCATGATCGAGGTCTCAAATTGAAGGTATGCACGCAAAGACTTCACATCAAGATGGGCATATTTATCTACTGTATTACTCAACCAAAAAACATAAATTTGATTTATTTTCGAATTCTTACTTCAATTTAACATGTATTTCACCAGTTATAATTATACAATCCTACATATTTTGGTCTAAGAACCTGCATTGAAATACTGGCTTTTATTTAAGCAAGCTATAATTTATTCAAATTAATTTATTAATCAAGCAAACGCAAGGTGAACAATCAAGAGGAAAATTATATTTTATAAGGGGTTTCTATGATTAAAAATCAATGAGTTCAGTATTTTTTATGTTTTTTATATGTTTTAGACTCAAAATAATCAGTTAATAATAGACTTTAATTTGAGCTATTGATCGTTTGATGTAGTTATGTTTAAGATACTGTATTACTCAATCAAAAATCATAAATTTAATTATTTCCCGGATATGATTTTTTTCCAACACAGCAGAGCAGCATGGGTCCTCTAGTTAGTATGAATCTTGTGGAGTTTTTGATAACAGAATCAAGTGTTTTAATGCGAACAAAGTTTATGTGTTTACATGGTAATACACAGCTTTGTAAATAATAGTGTCTTAGTTGAATTTTTTTATGTGATTGGCTTACTTGAGAAAAACAGAATTTTTAATATTAGCTTTTATAAAAAAATATATAAATTAGTTTGAATACACGTTAACAAAATTTACATATCATCCATACGCTGAGGAGTGAATAATTGTGAATTTCATGATGTGTTTGAAATGCCGCTACGTAGCAAATAGTTCCATCTTGTCAAGATCATCAAGGACGACTAGGGAAGCACAGCAATTTTAGCCAAAACACGACGGCTTAATCTTCGTCTTCGATCACCTTCTGATTGATTACACAAATTATTAACGTGTAACACATGGGTTATGGTTTAAACGCTAGAATAAATGCAAATATGAATGTTAATATAACTTTTGTAACGATAATATATTTCTTGGTTTCACTTATACTCTAACCATCACATAAAGCCCTCTTATGCAGTTATTAGTAGCAAAAATGGTAGGATTCGAAACTGTGAAGGGTTGATTTCAAGGTTACATCTGTACCACCCTGTTTTAGAATAAGTTGATGACTAACCCTGAGGGTTTAAACTTAAAATGTAAATGCAGGTCTCCGAAAATGCCTAAAATTACATCTCTGTGTTTTTACTCCCCTTTTTTACGAATCAACGTGTAGCTAATCTAATTACACCAATATTTATCTTTACACAAATGTTCTCTTCACTTAAAATTGTTGGTAAAAATAACTATGAAGCTTGATGGCGAAGGCCAATCTTACTAATATTATAAATGTGAAAGTTTGTGTGTTTGTTTGAAGTTCAATCACACATACACCACTGGACGGATTGGGTTGAAATTTGGCATGATGATAGCTCACATTCCCGATTAACATGTAGGCATATTCTTATCTCAAAAATCTTTTCGGACTCCGCCACAGTGGCTCTGTAGTTCCTCATGTTAACCTTATGAGTATTCATATTTAAAGGAATTAAAGAATTTAGTCAGCTGTTTCAACTAAAAAAGTTGGTTCTATGATATACAAAAGCATTAAAAAGTTATAAGATTTACCAACAGGGTGCAGCACTATAATTTGTTTTTGCATTTACTGTAATTTGAACTAAGTAGCAACAAAAAACTGTGATACGCAATGAGAACTGTCAAAGTAGGATTGTTTATATACAGTGTTATGTTTATGTTTTGAATATCATGAATAATTTGTGATTTTTTGTGAATTCGTAATAGGTAATTTTTTTCATCGTTTAGGTGAAGTGTGGTAGTGGTAGAACATTATGGCTATGGTAGATGTGTAATACCATTGGTATACCGTCAATTTAAAGAAGCAAATTTTATCAAACTTTGTCCTCCCCCATTGCAAACGCAAAGTTTGAGTACTGTATAACTAACTGCAATAAGCATTTTAAACTTATATGCCAACCCCGCACGAAGGACGGGTACTCTGCTAGTAACAATATGGAACATTAATGACTCCGCTCAATTTTGTGGATGCCTCTGCAAACGCCACCTAGTTATGATACTCCTTACCTAAAAGCTGTTTTTATTTAATTTGACATAAAAATATTTCTCCAGTCTTTTTTTCTTTTAGTGATGTTTAATCAATTAAATTGATCTCAACAGCTGATAAGTTGAGATCTAAGTATTACAATTTTACTTCTTTTTTCATCTCAATCCTTGAACCTCATTGGTCCATTACTTATGTTGTAAAATAAAACTAGTTGCTCTGCCCTGAGAATGGACCACAGATTTAATCTGCCCTAGTTAACACTGATGAAATTCCAGAAGTATGTACCACAAAAGATTCACCAATACGATTTTAATACTATTTAAAGATTCTTCCAAAAGCATTCTTCATTTTATTATATTCATCAAATATTATCTTCATTATTATACTTCAATTAAAAGAAGAGAAACCAGTTAACATAGGCTCAAAACACCTATGAGGATGGTAGCCTATAAGAAATATGTTATTCATTGAATGATCAACCATATTTTGTAACTGTTTTAAACAATGCTAAATCCTAAAATTGTTTATAATTTAACTCTGTTGCAGTTAGAAGAATTATCGTAAGCCTTTAAAGCAATCATAGATTTCGACGGGTTTCACCTAGTAACTATTATTTTTATATTTTTTTTTACTATAAAACATTGAAAGTTTTTTTATAAAAACACATTAAACATTGAGGAAATAATAATAAAATCAAAGTGCAAGACAATAAAGTTCTTTATTTTCATAAAAAGATTAATTTACAAACTAAATTTTAAATACTAAAATATATGCTAAATTAAACAAAACATACACAATAATATAAAGATACAAAGCTTGATAAGTAATTCATACTTTAACTAAACATAACTACGAAATAATTATCAAACATAGTCCTCATAATTACGTTGCTGTGCAATATAAAACAGAAAAAAAATATATTTTACATGCAAAATAAAGTAAATGTGGAATGTTCTGTGTCCAAATCTTAGCCATGAAACATGCGTAATTTCATACAAAATATGAGTAGAAGATATTATTTTGCTAGATACTTTTTAGTACCAGTAGTACATTTTTTGCGGTAAATTTTTATCATAGCCTATGGCTCTTTATACAACTAAATATAAAAAAATATAAGAAAAACCGTTAAATTTTGTTTACTTTTTCATGAGTACAATTGGAAGGATAATTTTGTAGTTATATCATCAATTATTGTAACTACTGCTATCGAGCAGATTAATTACAATTAATTATGTTACTTGTTTTCTGCTTTCAAATCATAAGATTTAAAATTTGAATAAAATTTAACATCAACACAAAGGTAACTAGATTTAGAGCTCAAGTAAGTTTAATTTCTATTTCAAATGACTAGCGATTACTAACAATGGTTAAGTAAAATATTCAACAGTCTTATGATTTATTGAAAACAACTAATTTTTAAATGGGACTAAATAGAATTTATGCATTGAAAGAAAATCCAGAATAATGGTCCAGCAAGCAGATGCAGTTCTGCCAACCAAAAGTTTTTACTCGGCTGGTGTGTTGGCAGCAGTGGTCTCTGTGGTAGTAGACACTGTTTCACTTGGAGCGTGTTCGTTTATAGCCAAGAACGGAAGTCGTTTAGCCAACTCAATCCTGCAAAACACATGGGAAGATAAATTATTCAATTATACCTACAGTCTTCAATTAAATAATTTTTATAGTATGGCTATTTTATGAATAAATTCAATTTCTCTTTATGTTTTTTAATGTACTTCACCAAAAGTATTTTAGAAAGTTAAAAGCCCAGTTTATCAGGAATCTTTGTAACGAATGTAAATGAACTTTTTGCAAGAGGAATATGAATGGACATGTTGGACAGTTTTTCAGGGAAAACGAAAACTTAACAAAACGGTTTTACAATTCATGCAAAACATTAAATTTATGATTAGAATAAAAAGATTATAGATTCATATTTTGTATTTGCATGAAACAATACAGACAATTTCTTGAAATTCCGTGACTGTCCCAAAAATTCTTAAAAATTAAAATGAAAAGTGATTTTGTTTAAAAATAATTAATTTTAGATAACAAAAATAAAATTTTTATAAAACTTGTAGAAATAGGCTATGTTTATGGTAAATTTTATTTTGAAATTTCCTTTATCAAAAAAATCTCAAATGTTCCCTTAAAGATTTGTATGGTAATTCCAGCAGAGTTGTCAAATTGTATCCTACTATGATGGTATATAAATCAAATAATTTAGACCCTCCCCAGTCCCCAACACTTTATTATTTTGTGAAATAATATAAAAAACTGCCGTTTGGTATAATATAATGCAGTATATTTATTCAGTGAATGGCAAGAGTAGGGGTGCGAATGTTCTCTCAGTTTTCTGGCCCTCTTGCACTATCCTCCCTATTGACACGATCTTTATTTTCAATTGTTATAATCGTTACCTGTATCTAGGGTGGCTGATGGCATAGACGTATGGGTCGATACATGCTACTGCCTTGCAGGTTAGAGCGGGAATCATCGTAACTCCTGGTGTCAGCAGGGATCTGAAAGGAACACATCATAAATCAGTACATATGCGTTAATACATGACAGAACTAATTGTACGAACACTACATTATGGGGTCAAATCATTTTAAATGTTAAAAGTTTTACATCTTTTATGTTTTCATAAGCGAATGACAGGTTATGTGATTGATTGATTACAGTATTAGGTACCTTAATTGATACTTTGGGGTTCTGAGATGTATGTAACAATCTTTATGTGAGTAAACATTTTATTAATTTATTCACTCATTCATCCATGCTACGCTTTAATCCATTCATATGAGGATTAGTTGCTCATATCTGTTGATAGATATCAAAAGTATGAATGAGATTTTTAAACTACAGACTTATCTGTTTATTTGATTTATATTGTATTAAATATGCTAAAATACTCACTGGTCCCCAAACGCTCCGATGAGCGCGAGCACAGCATATGGTGTCCAGGAGGCAACAAAAAGGAAGCAGATTGTGATCGCAGCCTTGGCAATTCGGATCTCCGCAGACTGACTTTGTTGCTGCTGGTTACTCCTTAGCGATTCAACATTCATCTTCTTTGCCTGAAGGATCATCAGTTACACTTTAGTTTGAAAACCAATCTGTTGTTAGATGTTTGACAAAGTTGAGAAATGAATACAATATCTCCTCAAATCATACAGATTATGACAAAATTGTAATCACATTACAACCAATGTCACACAAAACTATCTCAGTATACTATGTATAAAGGAAAAGTAAAAACAGACCACATACTCATTTTCTTACCTGTTCTCGCAGGGCCTTCTCATGGTTGACAACATGGCTGACAATCTGTGAGTAGAAGAAGACAATCAAGCTCATCGGCAAGACGTAGCAGATGCAGAACAGAACCAGTACAAAGAACCTGTTCTCGTCTGTGTTGGTGAGGTAGTCAAATGAGCAAGCTGTCAAGTATCCCTCTGGAAAAAAATGAAAAATATCATTACTGTTATTCAATTGATTATTGCTGAAATTTTCCATTTTGATAAAAAAAAAAACAATGTCTTTACAACATTTTGGGTATAAATTGTAGTTTGTTTTCCCCAAAGTGTCCATTTGGGTTATTTTTTAACAACAAAGAATGCCTATCTTATCTTCTGTTTTAAGATTATTATTTTCTTCAGAATCAGGCCTATTTATTGTTGCTTATTTTACTTATATTTAAGTGTCTGTGGAGGCTTTACTTAAGTAATTTTCCAACTTTGACTATTGTTCTCAATCAATGTTTCATCAAAACTCTCCACATTAAAATACTGTAAACAAATTTAAGTATGTTTACCAGGAGCGTATCGTCCCCATGTTTGTGAGGCTGGTAGGAACACCCATGGAGTAACGTACATCCAGATACAGAGGATGAACATGAATGCCTTCCCTCGAGACATCTTGCCATCCAAAGGTCGTGCAATCGTACTGAAAAAATCACAGTGTTAATGCTAGTAAAACACTTCCTTATAAATTGTGTGTTGACAATTTGTGTTAAGTTCTGTTGTTATTAGAACACTGCAGAGATTGAACATGAAATGGCAAGACTAAATGCTACAAGGTGTGGAGGATGGAGGCACACTCACTATAGGTAGAAGTGGAGGCAAAATGTTGTGGGTGAAAAGGTAATTGATTTAAGTGGTCACAGAGATAAGTAGGGTAAAATCGTAAATTATACCATAGAAAAGGAACCTTTAAGTAAAACTAGCTGCAATTATGTGTTAGGTACTAAACATGTAAAATTTACAATAAAATACATTTTGTTAGGATTTTGTAACTGAGACACAGTTTTATTGTTATTAATGGTGTTTCAGTAGGGAGAAGACTACAGACTCCATCTTGTTTGGACTCGAGTATGAATCACAAACTCCCACCTTTTCTTTTTTTTTCAAGTAAAACCGATGTTTTTCTTGTAACAGTTGCTATTGTAAAGTTAAGGATATAAATAAAATAAATTCCATATAATCAAGTTTTATCCTATTTATTTTTCCTAAGAACCATATAGTGAATAAAGAAACCAAGACAATATATTCTGGAGGGTTGATTTTGTTTGGCTTAGCTACAAGCTATTCGGCTTACTCAGATTATTTAACCTACCTGTATCGGTCATAGGCGATGGCAGCGTTTGTAGCAGCAGCTCCGATCCCCGACAGTGATCCCATGATTGCAAATACCTGACAACCTGTCTGGCCGAGGGCGAACCCGAGGTTGAAGGAGTTGTAGATGAAGATGGGAGTCTTGAGCATCATCATGAAGTCGCAGAGCGCTAAGTTGATGACAAACATGTTGGAGGGAGTACGAAGATTTCGTGCACTGAAAAAATACAATATCAACAGTTTTCTATTTACTGTAACTAAATATAACTGTGATATTAGGTTACTACACATTATGTGATGTTGTAGCTCAGCTGATTTGGCACTCCTTCTACTGAAATTTTTGTACTGGGAAGAAGGAATTTGAAGGAAGAGAAAAGGTAGAAATGGATAAATTGCAGCCTGGAAAAGGTGTCATTCTAGAAATGTAACAAGTCAACAATTGTTTTAACTTATTTGAACAAGAATAAAAAGAGTTAAAAATTTTAAATCAAACAAATATAATAATTTTATCTACAAAAATAGGTAAATGAAACTACCTCAGAAAAGGAACTTATTGTCTTAAAATTATAAAAGAAACACTGTTGTGTTGGTTATGAATACAAAAATTTAACACAACAAAATAAAATAATATATTTCTAGGTTTTAAATATAGTTTTTATATACAAAACTCACATGGATTAAAAATTTGTTGTATGGACAAAGTTGCTAACAAATCATAAAAATTGAAATAAATTGTTTACGAAGACATGTAGATTGAAAATAGTTTGTCTCCTTGTAGGTCAAAAAAATTTTAAAAGTACCGGTAGCTAAAGCTATTTGTTCAGATGAAAATAAATTATGCAATCTTTTAAATAGGGCAAATCCTATAAAAATATGTTTTTAAAAATAATAAATTCTTTCAAACAATTAATTAAAACTGACCGCAACAAATTTAAATATTTTAAAATATGTTTAATACCAGCCAAACAAATGCTAAACAATATTATAGTATGATATGGTCAAGCCCAGGCTTCATAAAGCCCAAGACCAAAGTACAAAACCGGATCATATGTAGGTTTAGACCTGCACAAGGACAATCCTCAAGTCCTTATCAGTCTGCCCTTATCAGTCTAAGCCTAGATCATCTCATATCAGCATGGAAAAACATGAGCTTTCAGGTAAATGTGAATTTTTATTGCTATAGAAAACTAAATAGATGACGATTCAATTGGTTTTTGTAGTAACCTTATATCCACACAATCTATTAAAATTAGAATAACAACAGAACTTTTAGACCTTAAAAATGATATTAGGCCTAAGTACTAACACCAAACTAAGTTTGGCGACAACATGAAATTTTATTCTTGTAAAACAGGTGGGAATTTTACTAAAAAACATAATAATAAATGTTTTAAACTGATTAATTTGAAATATTACTAGTGCATATATTATACGATTAATGATTGGGTTGTTTGGTAATAAAAATACACTTTAAAAGTCACAGATATTATGGACTATTCTACAATCTGTTTACCCGATAAAGGTTTTTGATAGAAAAACTTATGCTGTATGGAAGTATAGAAATGGGAAAGGTTAAGGAAAAGTCCATCCATGTTATTGCAGTTGGTTATATGATGCCAATAGAATAATTAATTGTTATGCTTGTTGTAGAGAGTTTCATCAAGTCTTTTTCAAATATAGCCGTCAATAAAGAGGAGAATGGAAATGAAGACAAAAAGAGGTGAGAAATGAGGCTAATTAAGTAATACTTTATTACAGTATGTTTTAAAACAGCGGTTCTCAGCCTGGGGACGCACCCCCCTATACTCTGATTATCGAAAGAATATGCCTTGTGGAGCGGCCGTACGGTGAGCGAGTTTGAGTATAAACATTATATTTCACAAACTTGTGGAAACGTAACACAGAAGGTTAGAAATTTCTAGTAAATGGTGCTTAAATAGTCAGTTAAGCACGTTTTCAGCGCATGTTTGAAATATTTTGTATCTTATTCCGATGAATTAATATTTGTAGTCATGTTTTTAAAAACACAAATTTGCAAAATTTTAATTGCGATTTGTGTTTTTTTACAAATATAACTACAAATATTAATTAAAATTAATATGAATCGGAATAAGATAAAAAAATATTTAAAACATGCGCTGAAAACGTGCTTAACTGATTATTTAAACACCGTTTATTAGAAATTTTTAACCTTCTGTGTTATGTTTCCACAAGTTTGTGAAATATAATGCTTATACTCAAACTCGCTCACCACACGGCCGCTCCACAAGGCACATTCTTTCGATAATCAGAGTATAGGAAGATGGGTGGAAGGATTTCAGGGGGAGGGGTTGTGAGTGATCCTAAAATAAACGATTATTAAAATAAAGCAAAAACTATACAACATTAATTTGGAATTGTAAAAAATTTAAATTTGATCAAGTTACCTTATTGAAAATAGAGTAACAGTGTGGTAGAAAATTCCCGGAACAGTTTAAGACATTTTACCTACGACCATTTTTTAAAGTAGCCGCTTCAGTTCAGTTCTTAGAATTGAAAAGTTTCACATAACAGCATTGTTTACTTTCATAACAGCATGGTTTTACTCATAACAACACGGGTAATGGACCAATGAGGTTCAAGGATTGAGAGAGAAGAAGTAAAATTTAAATGATTGGAACTTCAACTAATCAGCTGTTCAGGCTAATTTAATTGTTGAGTGGTACAATTACAATGTTTCATTGCATCACTGTCAGTGGCAATGAGAGGTTATAAATGAAAACATGACCTCTCTTAGAAGTTAATGATAAGTAATTTTTAGTAATTAAAACACTGTCATAGGTAAAGTAGTGTACGCAACTCGTGTAAATAGTGTTAACAACGTACACATCGTAGAAGTTTTTAAGACACTCGCCAAGGCTCGCACCTCAAATTTTTTCCTCGTTTCGTTAACACTATCTTTATCAATCGTTGCGTAAACTACTATTTAGATCAGTTTAAGAGAAAGCTATTAAAGTTAAATATTTATTCTTTGTACCGTACTATAGTCTCTAAAACAACAAGTTTTACCTTACTAACTTAAACATTTTTTTCTCTTGTAGAGGCTCTTCAAAAAAGAAAATAACTGGAAAAAATATTAGTGTGCAACCTCATGACGTAAGTACTTGTACTATTGTTGCTCAGTCAAGGACATTTTCTTTTACTGAATTTATTACCGATAATATAGAAGAAGGGCTGTATGAACATGTCGTGTGTTTCTGTGTTTCTACCACTAAGCTAGAAATACAACTGGAGGTACCAACTAAAAGAATCAAACAGCTCATTGGCTCATGGCTTCATTACAATCTTACAATCCCCTACTTCCAATGTACTAAGTACAATGTCTACAATGTAATATTACCTTAGTACATATGGTGGCCAACGTCTCTCATTCAGTGCTACTGGCATTTTAAAATGTTTTTTGTGAGGGAATGGTTGTAATTTAGTGTTGAAAAGGTCCGATAAAAATTCACTTCCACAATAAGAACAAACTTATTAACAATTATATTATCATCTGTAATCTTATAAATGGAAGTGTTTTTTTTTTTTTACTTTCTCCCCCTATACCTATATGGAAAAAATATGTTTTTGACAAAATTGTTGGGTTTGAGTTTTGAGTTGATACAGATACTGTATCGGTTTTGGGTCCCCCTGGACCCAAAAGTGGTTTTCACAGTGATGAGTGCGTGTGTGTGTGTGTGTATGGATGACGTGTACAGAGCTACAGACCACACCTATGGTCCAATCTAACATAAACAAAATAAAAGGTTGCATATTAAAGTGTGTTGTGTAGTGTAAAGTGTAATTGTGTGGCTGATGTATCGTACAGGCTAGCGAAAGAAATGCAACCGTATCAGATTCCGAGTGGTTGACTACAACTGACACGTCCGTCCATTCATCTCCGAGTGCTGATGAGGAAGTGCCAAACGATGTATGTAATCTTGTACATTCTCATTCTTTACGCTAAGAATTTGTAAACAGGTGAAGAGTTTTAGCCGGTGTGTAGTCTTACAACTCTATGAATGGGAACGATAATGTTGACGGTATCTAACAAAATTATATCCACAATATGTTGACATATAGAGAACAAAATGTAAAATGTAAATGCTAACATAAAAGTCAGAGTTAAAAAGTTGTAAATAAATTTTCTATTGCCAACATTAATGTTAACATTAACTTATTTCACAGGTGCTAGAGAAGTGTGATGGACTGGATGAGCTGAACCTATCGTCTCCTGATACTAAGAGAGAACAAAGAGGACGTCGTGGCAGAGGCAGAGGTCGTGGGTTTTATAGAGTCAACAGTAGAAAATCTGCTCCAGGTAAATCCACAACATAGAGTCCTTAAATGGGTCAAAACAATACCAAATTCGCTACTCACAGTACACTGATTATGAGAGTGACATAAAAAATGTGTTGCAAGTTCAAATGAGTAAAAACCAGATATTTTTGTAAAGGTTTTGATAAAATTTGAATTTGACTCCGCCATAGGCCTACGTTCATTCTCAGACAAAGCTTACTGTGTATTAATATTTTTTAATTTGTCTTCATTTTAAGCTTGTTTTAGTGTTTATTTGATATCCAAGAACACCATAGCGCATATTTCTGGCTAAATGTTGCTTTACCATCTAGATAAGAATGTTACAAGTGAAACGTTTTGTGTTGGTTAGTGGGATAGATGGTTTACGATAATAACACTTGATTCAGTGGATTTGTATACTCTGGTTTGAAAGTTAAAATTTCAACATAACAAATTTATTTTGACAAGACACAAGCACACTCTCACTATAGATTAACATAGGTACTAAAAACTGGCTATACATGTTATAAGTTGTCCTCCTTTATCAAGTTTTTTATGTCCTCTGTAACGCATAGTTACAGATTTCATTATTGTAATAATTAAATATAGGATGGAGAGGACACAGCTAACTCACCTGATGAAAGGTTGCAGATGAGTCAAAGAACACATAAAATCACACACATAATTTACTTAATATTTCGCCTCTTTCAGAGGCTTCTTCAGAAGTAGGCCTAGATGGTAGTTACAAAACAACAGTTTAAATAGGATGACACAGTTTGAATTCAAAATGTCTGACAGGTTGTCCAACTGACACTGCACAAAGCACTAAATACAGGCACATTGCAATATTGTATTTACATATAATATGTACATTGAAAAGTAAATTAGTTTTGTCCATGAAAATAAATACTTAAGAGTTAGCTGTGAGGGTGAGGATATGAGGATATTATCTAATGTTGAGGTTAGGTGGGGTTCTGGAGTTGGTCACAAACTGGTAAGCTAATTCCCATCTTCTGAGCATTGAACTATTGCATTGGTTCTTTGGCAATGATTTTAGAGCTTTTATGGTGAAACAGTCATCAAATAGAAGTTGGTGGGATAAGGCATGTTGTGCAACTGGTTTTTCTTTGCTAGTTTTAACATCATGTCGATGGCCGTTCATGCGTTTTCGGAGAGTCTCAGTTGTTAGGCCTATGTACTGGGCTGGACAATGTGAACATTGAAGCTGGTAGATAAGGTTCTCTGAGCTGCAGGTATGATGGCCTTGGATTCTGTAATTTTTATTATGGTATGTGCTGGTAAAAGTTTCTGTAGGATGGTGTATCTGGCAAGATTTACATCGGTTTTCATTGCATGGGTATGAGCCCGGTCTTGGTTTCTCAGATGGTATTTTTGATGGATTTGGGAGTTTTGGGTGGACTAGCATATTCCTCAAATTTGGGGGTTGCCTATAGATTATGGAAGGGGCTCTTGAAAGGAGGTTTTTGGTTTGGCTGGAGGACTCTAGGATTTTGAAACCTGTTTTAAGGAGGTTGTTTAGTTGTTGCAGGCCAGGGTGGTAAGTGGTTATCAAATTTACTTGAAGATGGTTGGTATTTTTCTTTGTAGTTGGACGTGGGTTCTGAGCCGCTTGGATCTGAGAATTTACGAGAGTGCTAGGATAGCCTCGGTTTTCGAAGGCTTTTTGAAGTTGGGTTTGGTATTGTGTACGGTCTTTCGGTTCTGAAATTAGGCGATTTCCCCTTAGGGCAAGACTGTAAGGAAGTGATCTCTTGGTGTTATTCGGATGACAACTAGAAAAATGGAGGTATTGTTGGTGGTTGGTCGGTTTTATGTGGATAGATGTGGTGAGGTTATTGTTCCTTAGATGAATTGTAAGGTCTAAAAAGTTGATGGAAGTCTCAGAGAAATCCCAGGTGAAATTTAGCGGTCCAAAACTGTTGAGGTCTTCCAGGAACTTCCGTAGTGATTCTTCACCGTGGGTCCAAATTATGAAAATGTCGTCAATGTATCTAAACCAGCAGATGGGGAGGTGTTCACGGCTAGACAAAAACTTTTCTTCATAATTCCCCATGTAGAGATTAGCATAAGATGGGGCCATTCTTGTACCCATGGCAGTGCCCTTGATCTGTAGGAAGTGTTTGTCCTGAAATTGGAAATAGTTCTTTTCCAGAATGAATTTTATCAGTTGAGTTATAAACGAAGTGGTGGGTAGGGATCCTTTGGGTCTGTTTTGAAGGTAGTTTTCTGTTGCTGTTAGGCCGTGGACATGAGGTATGTTTGTGTAGAGTGAGGTGACATCAATAGTGGCCATGAGAGTGTTAGCGGGGAGTGGTTGTCTGACATTGTTAAGTTTTTGCAAAAAATCAAACTTGGCCTCATATATCAAGGACTCCAATGATTTTTTGCAAAAACTTAACAATGTCAGACAACCACTCCCCGCTAACACTCTCATGGCCACTATTGATGTCACCTCACTCTACACAAACATACCTCATGTCCACGGCCTAACAGCAACAGAAAACTACCTTCAAAACAGACCCAAAGGATCCCTACCCACCACTTCGTTTATAACTCAACTGATAAAATTCATTCTGGAAAAGAACTATTTCCAATTTCAGGACAAACACTTCCTACAGATCAAGGGCACTGCCATGGGTACAAGAATGGCCCCATCTTATGCTAATCTCTACATGGGGAATTATGAAGAAAAGTTTTTGTCTAGCCGTGAACACCTCCCCATCTGCTGGTTTAGATACATTGACGACATTTTCATAATTTGGACCCACGGTGAAGAATCACTACGGAAGTTCCTGGAAGACCTCAACAGTTTTGGACCGCTAAATTTCACCTGGGATTTCTCTGAGACTTCCATCAACTTTTTAGACCTTACAATTCATCTAAGGAACAATAACCTCACCACATCTATCCACATAAAACCGACCAACCACCAACAATACCTCCATTTTTCTAGTTGTCATCCGAATAACACCAAGAGATCACTTCCTTACAGTCTTGCCCTAAGGGGAAATCGCCTAATTTCAGAACCGAAAGACCGTACACAATACCAAACCCAACTTCAAAAAGCCTTCGAAAACCGAGGCTATCCTAGCACTCTCGTAAATTCTCAGATCCAAGCGGCTCAGAACCCACGTCCAACTACAAAGAAAAATACCAACCATCTTCAAGTAAATTTGATAACCACTTACCACCCTGGCCTGCAACAACTAAACAACCTCCTTAAAACAGGTTTCAAAATCCTAGAGTCCTCCAGCCAAACCAAAAACCTCCTTTCAAGAGCCCCTTCCATAATCTATAGGCAACCCCCAAATTTGAGGAATATGCTAGTCCACCCAAAACTCCCAAATCCATCAAAAATACCATCTGAGAAACCAAGACCGGGCTCATACCCATGCAATGAAAACCGATGTAAATCTTGCCAGATACACCATCCTACAGAAACTTTTACCAGCACATACCATAATAAAAATTACAGAATCCAAGGCCATCATACCTGCAGCTCAGAGAACCTTATCTACCAGCTTCAATGTTCACATTGTCCAGCCCAGTACATAGGCCTAACAACTGAGACTCTCCGAAAACGCATGAACGGCCATCGACATGATGTTAAAACTAGCAAAGAAAAACCAGTTGCACAACATGCCTTATCCCACCAACTTCTATTTGATGACTGTTTCACCATAAAAGCTCTAAAATCATTGCCAAAGAACCAATGCAATAGTTCAATGCTCAGAAGATGGGAATTAGCTTACCAGTTTGTGACCAACTCCAGAACCCCACCTAACCTCAACATTAGATAATATCCTCATATCCTCACCCTCACAGCTAACTCTTAAGTATTTATTTTCATGGACAAAACTAATTTACTTTTCAATGTACATATTATATGTAAATACAATATTGCAATGTGCCTGTATTTAGTGCTTTGTGCAGTGTCAGTTGGACAACCTGTCAGACATTTTGAATTCAAACTGTGTCATCCTATTTAAACTGTTGTTTTGTAACTACCATCTAGGCCTACTTCTGAAGAAGCCTCTGAAAGAGGCGAAATATTAAGTAAATTATGTGTGTGATTTTATGTGTTCTTTGACTCATCTGCAACCTTTCATCAGGTGAGTTAGCTGTGTCCTCTCCATCCTATATTTATTTATTTAATCCAAGCTAAATGCTTTTTCCTAAAAACATAACATTATTGTAATAATGTAATCTCAATTAACTCTTTACTTAATAGTTACTATCTGGGTGCTGGCCAGCTAGTGAAATTTTCTTGCTAGTAAAGGGTAAATTTTACAGTGTGCACTCTGTATAGTTTCTGAACGTGATGTGTTATTGAGCTGTAATAGATCTATCAGGAGTTATGTTTGATACCTGATTCAACCCTTATTCTTATATTGTATACTATGTTTTCAGCAAGACCAATACAAGAGTCATCAAGTTCAACCGGATCTTCTGATTCCGCTTCTTCTTCTGATTCCGAAGATGAAACTACCTCTGAAGACACCTCAGACTCAGACTCAGAATCTACCCTGGAGAGTGGAACTAGCTTGTCTGGAAGTGAGGATTCTCAGACAACTTACACATCTCACTCGACCAACTCAGAATCTGAAGATTGTGACGACAGCTGTTCATGTTGCTCTTGCTCCTGTTGTGAGGATTCTTCAGTCTCTTCTACCTCTTACGAGTCAACTGATGATCTGACTGATCTTCCCCGAGTGAAACGTGGAGGTCGTCTAGGCTCCAAGGGTAGCAAGAAGGTGGCTCAACACTGCGCTCAGTCTTAACTCATTAGCCTTAAAGGCAATGTTGAGGCTTACAGATGTTTGTATTTTTAAAATTTTAAGATATGCTGATTACTTCAAGGTGTCACATTGATTTTAGAATGAGTTAAAAACAATTTTAGCTTTAAGATTAGGCTGTGGTTTTTCAAAATTTATGCATTTTCCCAAATTTAGAATTTTAAAATTAGATACATAAAAAAATACAAAGTCATAATGCAAAGAAGACTGTTATAGTATGAATGATGGAGACAAATAAAATGATAAAGGTATGCTTTAATTTTGTGGTCTACGAGTTTAAGCTAATTTTAAATTAATTAAGGATTATCAGTTAATAATGCATGTGTGATAAATGTAATTTATAAAATTATTGATTCTAAGATATTTATAAAAGACGCTTGCAATTCTTTTCTTTATAACGTTTGTAAATTGCAAGTTCTTAGAAATATTTCTGTATTGAAAATTATAGTATAAGATATTATTAAGGAATGTTATTACAAGTTTTAAAGATATATTCAGACTTTGAATCCTATGTTGAAAATACATTTTTACCAATACAATTTTTATTTTTATTTTTACCAAACTTTCTTAAAAATCTTAGATTAAAATGTAAAGGTGTGTAAATAATTAATTCTTCTTTCATGGAATTCAGGCTGAGGAATTTTGCAAATTTTTGTTTGAATGGAAACACATGTGTGCCCCTGTGTAAAAAAGGCTGTAATTAGCCCTGGACACATATCTTGTACTCGTTCCTGGGATTTGTTACTTAACATCTGATACGGGAACCATGAGTATACTAAAACCCTTTACAAATATCAAGCTAACAAACTGCCCAGCAGCTATCATGTATTTTACTTGACATTACAACCAAAATTAACTACTATTTCAACACCATTTCCAATAGACTGTAGGCCTACTTGTAGCTCGCTGTAAAGCTTAGTTAAGTTATTTCTTTATTTTTACAGTCAACCGTCTTGATTTATGGGAGAAACAACTCTTTTAGCTTTACCCGGCACCAACGTTAAGCCGTGTTTACACCAGAATATTTAACCTGTGTCTAAAACAAAACTTTAGAACAATCCGAAGAATGCTAGTTATTTGTTGGAAACATGTTCAGAGTAATTAATGGGTTTTCAGTGTTACAATAGAAATTTTGTTTTCCACAGAAAGTTGGAAAAATATGTTTACAGCCCTATTCCAAGTCCCATTTTCACCGGAGTTTACAAAAAAGTGCCAAACTTGAATAAAGTTAGCCACAGTTTTTGATTGTTGTAAACTCCATGTAAAATAGGCTTTAAAATAGTAGAGGCGTTTAATGACAAACCCCTTGATGTATTAAATAAATATAAGTTGTAAGTTTCCCAGAATGTGGATTTTACAATGTTAACAGTGATACTCACCCGCAGAAAATCCAGATGACTAGTCCATTTCCGACGAGAGCTATGATCATGAAGAAGACATAGATGAAGCCGAGCATGTAGTGTTGCATAGCTTCCGGAGCCTGGTACTTGAGCCAATGCTGGGGAATGTGGACGAGCTCTTCCGTAGGGACGTTCCAGCCCAGCATACGAGGTCCTCCACCCAGACCCATCCTGGAATTGAAATATGGGATGTGAACAGCTTAGGAGTTGAGATGGTATAATTCTGAGCTCTTATTGATTGCATTAAAATAACTTTATCCCACTACTTTACAAGACAAAAATACCCCCGCCGCAGCAAACCTGCCGTCTAAGCGAATTTCCATTTGGCCGAATTTATTTTCAATTGATCTATTTAAATAACATTAGGTTTAACGAGTACCTAGGTTTGCTGCTACAAGGAAACTAATAAAGTAGTGTGTTTTTAGTAAAATATTGATAGCTTACTATAAAATAAATAAATTTGCCAAGTTTGATCAAAATATATCCATAAACAAGCAAACTACAACATTTTACAATATTCTCCATAAGAATAACATGGGAATTTTAAATTTACTATTTTTTTAGTTTTCTCCGTAACCAATAACCGTACAAAAACACTTTGATATACTGAATTGTTTGTTTTTTTAAGCTCTTTAAGGAGGTTTAGAGAAAAATTGGGAAATTTTGTGTTTTGAGGGTAAAAAGTGAGAAAACCCAATTTTTACCCCATAAAACCCCCCATAAAACCCTGTTCCCATGGTCCGATCATGCTGGATCGCAAACTCATTCAAGTTTATCCCGCCTTACACCTTCAAACCAAATTTCATCAAAATCGGATAAAAATTACTCAAGTTATCGTGTTCACGGACACATATATATATATATAAATCTATTAAATATTTAAGTAAATAAGTACAACTGAGCACCCTGAATATTATATTTTATAAAAAGAAGTGACATGTTTCGGACATTAGTCCATTTTCAAACTTCAAAATACATGAAACACTTAACCATTGTTTATATTGATTGTTTGTAAATAAATATGATTTATATATATACAGATGGTTTATAGAACTAGACAGGATTTGGAAAAACTTTTTGTTACTGATTATTTAATTTTAAAATTTGGTCAAAGATTGGGTTTCTTGAAGGAATTTGGCTATTTAAAATATGATTTGGATTTTTTAGATTTTCTTCGTATATGAAATATTCTTCAGTTGAATCCATTTGATTTCCTTTGTTTAAAACTTTTAGAATTTTCATGTTGTTTTTTAAATTTGTGTAATTGTGGTTGGTCGATAAAAGGTGTTCAGCAAAGTTTGATTTCATGGATGTTCTGTTGTTACTCTTAAGAGCTTGAATGTGTTCTTTGAATCTAGATTTAAAAGAGCGTCCTGTCTGACCAATGTAGAAGTGTTCACAATCAGTGCAGTTAATTTTGTAAATGCCAGATTTGTCATAGATGTCTTGATGTTCTTTATTTGTATTAATGTTATTTGCTATCATATTGAAAGCGTTATTTTTTGTTTTAAAGCCAATTTTGTATTCAGAATTTTGAAAAGTTTTTCTTGTAGTCCTGTTAAGAGTTGTATTGAATGGGATACTAATGAATTTATCTTTCTTCTTTCTTTCTTTGTTTTCTTGATTTTGATTTTTCTTTCTTTTGATGTTTCTAATCATATTGTAGATAATGTTTTGCTTATATCCATTCCTTGATGCTAAGTATTTAATTTTGTTTAATTCTATCTCGTAATTTTTCTTTGTCATTGGAATGTTCAAAAGACGATTTAGCATGGATCTGAGAGCAGATAGTTTGTATTTCCAAGGATGGTTAGAATTTGATGGTATCATTAGGTCTGATTGAGTTGGTTTTCTGTAAATTTTGAAATCGTGTTTGTTTATGTTTTTTGAAATAGTTAGGTCGAGATAGTTTATTTCATTATCGTTAATTTCTTGGGTAAATTTTATTTTCTTGGACAATGTGTTCAAATATTTTAAAAACTCTTTACTTTCCTCTTCATTTCCTTCAAAAAGGCAAATTACATCATCCACATATCTGTACCAATATTTGATTTTTGAGTGGTATGGATTTAAATCATTGTTAATTTTGTTTTCTTCCAAATTATGTATGTAAATATCAGCTATCAAACCAGATAAAGGGGACCCCATTGCCAAGCCTTCTCTTTGTTGGAAGAATTTTTGATCAAACGTAAAATAATTTTGGTTTAGACATGTTTCTGTCAGTTTTGTGATTTCTTTAATTTCTTGTTCGGAAAGGATATTGCTCTTTTCTAAATCATGTTTTAATATCTTCAAAGTTTCTTTTGGGGGAATGTTGGTATACATGTCCTTGATATCAAAAGATATAAATTTTGAATGTGTTGGTATTTCTTGATTTTTTATTTTGCTAACAAGTTCAATGTTGTTTTTTATGCTGTAGTTTGTATCCCAATTAAGACTGTTTTTAATTTTATTATTTAAGTATCTACAAAGTTTGTACGTGGGTGCTGATCTAAAATTTACAATAGGTCTTATTGGTATATCAATTTTGTGTGTTTTAAAAATGTGTGTTAGCAAAATAAAAAATCAAGAAATACCAACACATTCAAAATTTATATCTTTTGATATATCAGCAGCCCTATAAAGTGAACACCTAAATTAAAATATAAATCTATATATATATATATCTACTGTATATATATATCTATATACATATATAAAAATTTGAACGAATGGTGTTTTTGGCCTCTGGGGACATTAAAATGAAAAAGTAAATCGGTCCCGGGCCTAAGTCTTACCATGAGACCTACGGTAATAGCTACTTCCCTATAGGGAAATTCGCTAATATTTTGCATAACATTTTACCTATAGTCGGGACCACATATGTTTGCAGTTGGTGGCAGCCAATCACAAGACAAGGCTAGTGCGACGTTGCCACATCGCCCGTTGACAACACTAATTAAAATATACAAAGCAATATTTTTAAATCAGCTGGTATTGTTAGATTTGGCAACACCACACGGTTCTCATTGGTTTATTCAAAACCATATGGTAAATAGGCTCCTCCCTCAACTGCAAACTTATGTGTTCCCAACTGTAGAGGATGGAGATGGAATTGGAATATGTTTGTTATTTAATATTTTCTAACATAAATAATCATTTTTCAGGGGTGCCCATCCCCCCCTAGACTCATGACGCACCCCCCCCCCAAATTGAGCAACAGCCCCCCCCCATAAATGAGGTACACAACAAATGAGAAACATTATTTCCCCGCCCAGCACTATTTGTAAAACTAAAAGAAGTTTTATACATTTTTTTAGATATTGAAAACTTAAACCCGGTTAATCTATATAAAAAAAGTTATGGTTTTGTCTGTACATTGCTCAGAATTATACATATTTTGGGTTATTTTTACGTTTTATACATTGAAGAAGTTGAAACATGTCTTATCTCAATTAATGTCCGTCTGTCACGGCCCAGAAGGCATTTTACGCAGCCTACTCTAAAGAAAAACTAGAGTACCGATTATGATTCTAATGGTTTAATTGTATTCACAGGATTGGCGAGAGTGTCCTTAGCCATTAACATATGGCCTCACTATTATGGAAATAAAATAACGGACGATCAAAAACCCAATTTTTTGTGATTTTTCTAGTTTTTTTCCTCCATGTTAACTACATACGTAATTTATGAAATACTAATAATCTGTTAAAAGAACAAGTCATATATTAAATTACGAACAGCTGTTTTGATAAAGATTCATTTTCTAGCTGTCACTGATATATTTAAATAAACTAGCTGTTACCCACGGGCTTCAACCCGTTTGACTTCATAAGTATTATAAAAAACTATTGATTGGTTAAGTTAAGCTGAAATAAACAAAACAGAATACAGCATTACAAACAAATAATCACACCAGATTTTAATAAGGTAATAAATTGAAAGAATAACATACAAATAAGAACAGCTGAGGTATTTTTAACATTAAGTACATGGAAAGTTCCCTTTGGAAAGCAATTATGACCTTAAAGGGCAATTTATGAATAAATGGATAGTTTTGCACAAAGTTTCTCGTCATGACGAACATTTTAAGCAAATGGTTAATGGGAGTGTGAATTGTAGTTTTCTCAAAAGTTCATGGGTACTTTTGGCTTTATATACTGTATAGATGTTTTTTATACGAATACTGTGTAGGCCCTAACCATTTCTGATCACGTTTGTAAGCAAATCCAAAACCCAGTGAGAAAAATAACCGTGTGGCTTTGGCTTACATAACGGGTTTGACTTATCACGGGTACTAAAATGTATATGTAACTGTAAATTAAATTGAATAACTAGCCATCATCCAGGTCGGGAACCGGAGATTCTGTGTGTATCAAGTTGTACTTGAATTTTGATTACCGGGAAAAGGCCTTGAATCAGTGTTGTACAGGACTGGGAAACTTATCTTTCTATATAAATAAAAATAGAGTTTTATAGGTCACCTCAATTTAAGGAATTTTTTATTGCCAGAATATCTGTATAGCGTCCGTAACCTCTGCTTAACGAATTGTGAGCGTCTTTATCTTGATATAACGACCCCCTCTCCCTCCCTTTGGAAACATCATAGCTCCTTTGATGAAAATGAACGGAAACAACGCTTGCGCCAACAATCGTCTGCTCCGTTTTACACTTCTGTCTGCTGTGCGCTATGTTACAACAGATTTCAGATACAACAGCTGGGGAATGATGACGATAATGCTTAGTAAACTGTGATTGAGTGATTAGTAAATATGAATTGAAGAGAAACCTAATAAAGAACCTAAGAACAAAGAAAAGGAATAACAATATTGTTCTCGTCACATTTTTTAATAATAAGAGTGTTTTATTATCTCTAAATATAATTTTACACATTTTTATTACTAATCTATCAACTCCTATGCTGTGATACAGCACCTACCGATAGCCTATCCGTCTATCATGAGCAGTAGCTTTTAACACTTTCTAAAGGGTCCTTTAATATTTACATTATTTATAGCAATGCAGTGTTTGGCTAGTTATTAGTTGAGTTTGAGTTGGCCGTAATTTAAACGTTTCCGTTTGTACAACTGAACCAAGATAGATGATTTAAAAAGTACAATAATAATGATTGTGCAATATTGAATTTTGTTTATAAAAATGCAAATCGTGACGGATTTGTCATCTGTTTATTTATACTATAATGGATTAACCGTATTTTTCATTACCCCCCCTCCATATTCTCGCGGTGTAGCTGGACGTGTTTGTACCACGCGTTATCTTTATCTATCTCAACAGTAGAGCTATTCCGTGCCCTCCCTCTAGATCTCACGTCTTGCTAATCTTGAATAATAACTTCCTACACGAATCCTAAACTATCCTAAAATCCTATTTTAACTAATTGAATTCAATAATATAACTATTGCCATTAATTAATCAACTTTATATCTGGTGACTTCATAATATATTTTTGATTGTCGTCACGTTAAACACTGTTGCAATTAACTTTAGCCACCCCCCCCCCATTTAAAATTTTGCAACCCCCCCCCCAAGAATTTCAATGACGCAGTCTGCGTCACAGCCCCCCCTTGTGGGCACCCCTGCATTTTTTAAACTGTAAGGATGAACCTCTCCCAAAAACGTTATATTTTTGCAATCATCTGAGTGAGGTACAAAGCACCGGACAGGAAATATTTTTATTTTGCTCATATAATTGAATCAATAATTGAGGGCTATTACTTCAAATTGGTCTTTTGACTGTGTTTATTGTATTAACACACACCCACTACCAACTATCCTCACCTCCCAGAGAAAAAGGAATGTATGACAGCTCGTAGGGAACACATTCAACTAAAAAAGAGTAATCTTATATATGGCTTTGTTTTAACCTTGAACTAATGCACCAGCCCAGACAATTACTGACAAAATAATACTCATGTTTAGAACGTCATCATGTACCACTGCAGGAAGGTATGGGGGTTTAGTGAGTGGGAGAAAATTTCGCGCCGTTCCGGCCAAACCTCACATTCGGGGTTGGTTCGGCAGATTGGCCACAACCTAAACCCCAACTCTCACTTGTTAGTTGCGGAGAGCTACCTTCTGCCACTGGGTGTTAGTCCACCTACAGAACCAAGTGAGGGGGGCCCTAGACTAAGGTGTAATGCGATCCGTGCCAAGAGTCTTGTGGCACTGGGGGCCTAATATTCAGTGTCTTAACGGAGCCTTCTGGGAACCAGGGATAACCCAGTCGTACGCACCCCTTACTTCTCTAATCGGGTCACTGGGGAGGTGGACTTAAATACCCGATATTCGTGAGAACAATGTAGACAATCTGGCCCAAACAGAGGAGGAAGGTCTACTGAAATCTGACGATGACGACAAGCTCGCAGAAACCGGAAAGGAACGAAAAACGACTTTCCAGGGGCGAGTTGCAAAGATGGAGGATAGCGGATGCTTAAGCCAAAGGCGAAAAGGTGCTATCCAGAAGTGAGAGGAGGCTGGTGTGGGCTGCCAAGCACCCTAACTCTGCTGCCTGCAAAGCCAGTTCCTCCGGGAACTAGGATGCTGGGAAAAAGCAGAGCAAGGGTGGTACCCCCAAAGCTGACTCTAATGAAGCCTCCAGGAAGAAAGGTGGAGGCTGTGCTGACGCAGCCACAAAGGATTGGCTGGTTAAGCAAGTTCAGGAGCTGAGTCCTTTCGGGGAAATCTCGCTACCGCTTGCCCCAGCCAGAGACCTTGTGAAAGCTGTGAAGGTATATTTATGTGCCCAGCCCTACAAGGTCTACGTATGAGATCCCTTGGCCTATTGATGGGAGATCAAAGGGAAGAACAGGTCACACCATAGTCAAAAGGCTCTCACGGTTCACCAAGGACCTGGGATTTGACGGAGAATGAGGATCTGTGAACGAGGGTGCACATTAAGCTGTTCTAGCTGCGATGCAATCCCATGGTAACTTGTAAGCCTGGCCCTCTGTTAAAAAAAAAAAATGTACCACTGCAGAGGCTTTTGCGTGAAATAGTTTGGAGAAAACTGGCTTTATTGAAACAACTAGTATGTAAAAAAAATATTTTAAAATACACACACCGCAGCAAACCTGCAGACCAATTGAATTTCCATTTGCCTGATGGATTTTCAATTAAATTAATTTAAATAACATTAGGTTTAACCTACGTTTGCTGCAACAGGGATGGTAATAATGTGTGTTTTTAATAAAATATAGCTTAGTATAAAATGTATACAATTTCTTAAGTTTGATCAAAATATTTTCATAAAAAAGCATACTAAAAAAGTTTCTCCATAAAATAACATGGGAATTTTAAATTAATTTTTTTTTTCAATTTCCTCTGAAGCCAATGGCCGTGAAAATCCTTCCAAATACAGAATTTTTTTTTAAGCTCTTTCACCCTACATCTTCAAGCCAAATCGTACAATAATTACTCAAGTTATCGCGTTCACAAACTTATATATAAAATACCCCTGCTGCACCAAAACCTGCGGACTAAGCTAATTTCCATTTGCCTGGATTGATTTTTAATCAATCTGTTAAATTAACAATTATGTTTAACGAGTACCTAGCTTAGCTGCTACAGGGAAACTAATAAAGTGTGTTTTTTATTAAAATATCAATAGCTTAGTATGAAATAAATAAATTCGCCAAGTTTGATCAAATCAAAATATATCCATAAACAAGCCAATTACAACTTTTTACAATATTCTCCATAAGAATAACATGGGAATTTTAAATTAATAATTTTTATTCTGTATCCTATTCTCATTGTCATAAACTGTTCCGCCCTTTGGTTTACAACCTGTCTGTGGTTAAACATTCAGCTGTTAACACACTCACTCCCACGTGGTGCTTGACCATACATACAGAGGAGTGTGGGGGGTGCGAGAGATCGTGTTAAATTACAATTCACATTTAAACCATAGTTTTGTCAGCATCACTTCATGTTTGAAAGTGAACTCTAGAAATTAAACATAAGGGCGGCGAAGCCCTACTGTAAAGGAAATAATCTTTTTCACTACCCTTCGTCCCTCCGCTAGATCATAAGCTTTAAAATGACAAAACAGTCGTAATAATAGGTTTAGTAGGACGACTGAAAAAGGGATGTTACAGACAAAACCCTTATTGTATTGAGTATATAGAAGATATGTAGTTAGAATATTAAAGACAAAAATCTGTACTAAACGAATACACAGTATCTATGATATGATTAAGTCAAGGTGGTTTCTGTGTGTGTTTGTTCTGAGTGAAGGCAGAAATTACTAAACAGACTGGGATATGTTACACAAAAGGTATTGAACACATCCAATAGATAAGAACTGCGGTTCTTTTGTTCGATATTAAACAAAATACTTTAGTTATAGGCTTGGGAGCAATATCATTTTATTCCTTCTAGATCCATTCTCTAGAAGAATTTCCCACTAATGTTCAAAAGTTTAAACAAGTTATCTTTGGAGATCTTTATAATTGAGTGGAGCGAGCAAGGCTCTTTAAGACCAGACCATATGCAAACTATGTAATCAGAATTAACTCATTAATGGCTGAACATATTTAATACAAACTTTCCAGAGTCATTTTGACAAACAGTGTTCATGTTATAAAAGAAACAAATTTCAATTTAAAAATATCTGTACTATTTAAAACCAACATTATGTTTTTAGCATCAGCCTTTGAGTTGCCATGATGGTTACGAGATAACATCGTGGATGTAAACAAAGAATCATAGCATTGTTGGCAAACTAATATACAATCTAAATACAGCACAAAGGAAAAACCACTCATGTGACAACCTTTGATCAAAGAATAAAGAGAAAGTATTACAGGGCATTTGGAAACCACCACTGTTTTTTTAAGAGGTGCACTATTTTACAGATTTTTTTTGCGGTAATCCTAAAATGCTATGGGAAGGAAGTGAAATAGGACCACGACGTAGGTCAATGACGTTCATCATTAAACACTTTTATAATTAGTACTTTTTTTAATTCAAATTTTATTTAGAATAAAAGATTATTTTTAAACTATTTTGTTCACTATGCTCAATTGGCGGACCTGAGACCGCACACCTAGTACGTAATGTTATGAAAAACTTAGTTATCTTTGAAGACCATGACATTATGAAGCATACTAAATTATTTATTATTAATTAATTATTGAAAATTAATCATATTTTAAAAAATCTGGGAAACACTATGGTACATAGAAATAATATTGAAATATTTAAGCTTTGGACAGAAATCCTGTAAATCTGCATTTACAATACAATATGTGCTTACTCAATTAAAAAAGGATAGTCTTGATGAGCAACCTGATTAAATACAAACTCTTTCTTTCACTTACTTGGTCTGATATACACAAGCTATGTAGCCACTTAATAAAGAGTGTCATTGTATCAGGATATATAAAACAATTTTTGTGTGGTTTGTAACTGAAGTAGACATACCTGGCCATAGCCACAGGGGAGGAGAGGTTGTAGCTGGCCCCATCGAAAAACTCCATGGCTGCCGCTGGACTAACGGATTCGGATGTTGTCCGTGGATATAAAACATGGATCAGCTGATCCTGTTAGCAGCTAACGTTGTTAGGGTTAACCCTGAGTCAAGGACGGATTACCCCCCTTCAGCAGAACTTTGTTAGCCATCTGTCAATAAACTTTCAAGGTTCTCTTAATTCATTAAATAATCTAGTATAGAATATGTTTAAGATGTTTAAAGTTCATTTTTTGTGATGGTAAGATTATGTTGCCATCACAATAAGTAAGATCTTGAAGTCTTCACTATGCGTGATTCAATTACTTTGATATCACGGACGATTAATTAATATCAAACATTAAAAAATGACAAAATAAATGTTAGCAAAAACCATCTTCTTTATTTCATTCAACAAAAACACACTAAACTATTATCCGTTTTTAACAAAACAATTGAAAAACATATGAATGTTTATATATTAATTATTAAACAGTCTTTTGGCAAACTTATATGGAAATATATTGAGGGGCTTTCTTTATAGATGATTAATCATCGTACGTCAATCTTATACATGAAAAATACTTGTTACCATTTCATGCAGGATCGTTGACACCTTTCCTTGGAGTAGCGTACGATACTTTACGCCTCACTACTGGTAACAAATCTGAGTAAAACACAACTTATACCTTCTCACAATTACAACATTATTTTACATACACTATTTTAAATGAATATTCAATTTTTAAATAGTAACGTTTTACCTTGCCAATATTTATTGTGAAGTGGATGTTACTGATAAGACCCTTATATTGTTTTAAGTATTACATTTTAGTGGAAATTGAAAATCCACTACGAGGGTATTTATTATTTATTTATAATGTAGCATAGCATGATTTATGGAGCTAACAGAAGAAACTCATATTATACATCATTGAAAAAGTGCAGCTAATTCTCAACACTAACTGATTTTAGCAAGACATTTTTAAATTTATGATCCACAAAGAATACAAAAACCAGCTGCTTACAGCGTAGTGTTGGAGGAAAATTATATTCACATGAATATAAGGATATTGGGGGGTTCTGATATGATTTATAACCATTTATAATTATTTCTAGTAAGACTGATTGGTAAATAGCTATTTGTTTATTAAGAGCGAAAAGTACGTCATTGCCGCTTGAGAACTGTAAATGGCCGCACGAAGCTTAGTTGAGTGTGACCATACATTCCTAGAGCGGCAATGACTGTTTGTGCTCGTAATACAGTCAACATTTTTCCTACCACCTTCATTAACTTATAATAACACACAGATTAACTTTTAAGGTATATGAAATGTCGTTTAGATTATTTTTGCTTTCTTAAAGGTTATGTTATTTCCTATCGGTTTTAACTAACTTACCGGATCAACGGCTGTGGTTGATCTAGAAACGACAACAGGGAAATCATTCCTGCTCTAGAGCGGCAATGAGCTATTTTGCTTACTGTTTACATGTATCTCTATGTGATTATTTCCATGTATGTATTTAAAGCAATATAATCATATTTCTTTGAACAGCAGATTCAGATCAGCAGTATTGGGTGGTTTAAAAAAATGTATTGATGTAAACGTATTGTACAGTAGAACCCCGGATAACCGCAATAAAGGGGGGAAAGCCGTTTCGGATAACCTATCCTATGCTAAAAATAGCCAATGTATTACCACGGTGTGTAGGAATATTTAATTTAAAACAATGTCTAGGTGTTTTATTTCAGCGACAAAAATGTTGCAATGTGTTTAAAAAGCCCATTTCTAGAGAGTTTACATATTACGTATTGTACTTATATTTTAGCCCTGTATTCATTCATTTATGGAACCATTTCGGTTAATTGCGGTTCTACTGTACTACATTTTTGTTACATAATTCAACCACCCTGTATGTTTCACTTTCATAACCATTACGTTATTGAGAAAGAGCACAGGTTGGATTGACCTTAATCCACAATGATCTCCTCAACCAGTAAAACCTCCAATCTGACATCCATGAAGCCTTACATCCACAGTTGATAGAAACCCTTCAAAAGCACATTTAGAAGTATATGTTGAGAGTACAAGTGCATATGTATATGTAAACACAGGGTGTCCCGTAACTCTCTGGACACATGTATATAGCGTTATTGCTTAGGTCAAGACAAACACATTTCACCATAGGAACATGGGTCTGTGGTGCCTAGCTTTCTGTCTGTCTGTATTTATGTGTTTTTTACAAACAAATTAATAAATCCTACAGGGTTTGAGATAAAGCGTTGAGATTTTTCAGAAATGTGTATTTTATTAAGACCTATCTTTGTTTAAAATTATACTAAAAAATCATTAACCGTTTCAAAATGGCAGCCATTTAAAATATTTGATGCAAATTCACGAAAACCGTTAACTTTAAAAAAAAATTGCAAGAGACAAAAAAGTTAGTAAATTTTATGCAGTTTTCAATGATACCTTTTTTGTTAGGGATGGATAAATAATAACAGAGAAATGTATTCTTTCCCAAATGCATGACCACTTTTCTCCATTTAAACAATGCTAAAATACTCCATTTACATTGTCTAAATATCTTTACACTAATCTGTTATACGTCAATCAGGTGTTTTAAAACATAACAGCTTATTCAATCATTTGTTTTTGTTATTTATAAATATATCTTGTTCTTTGTTCTAAGTAACATTAATCTTTCTTTAAATAAATTTTAAATTTTATAATTTTAAATTTTAAAGCGTTGATAATGTTAACATTTTTTGTAATTATTAAATACAATTAATTGGACAATACCTTATAGTACTTCTTTATCTACAAGAGGCCTCCTTTACTTACAATGAGGAAGATTCTTTACTTATAACAAACAACAAAGTATACTTATAAATAACAAAAACAAATGATTGAATCAGCTGTATAAAAAAATACACCAGAGGTATTTAGACCTATGGTATAGTTCGGCCGCTTAGAAAGCGACCTCCTCTAGCATTGGTTTAGCATTAGCGCGCAGGTCGTTTTCTAAGCGGCCAAACTATAGTAGCTTATTTACTATACAGGAAATTGAGGAAATTCACTGAAATGGTGTGTGGGAAGGGGGGGGGGAGAAAAACAAAATAACAAGTTTGGCATTTTGACATTTTAATATAACTAATCAACAACTACTTTAATCTGTAGCAAAATCAGGAAAATACCATTTCTAAACAGTGAAAATATATTAATATTAACAGCATTCAGTTAGAAACTTCCACAGCCTAAGTATTTTCAAACAGTGCAATCAAAATTTTACTGAGAGTGAAAATCAATGAAACCACAAACCATGGTAAACAAATTAGCCAGAGTAGGCTACTATTCACATTAAGAATGACATCTAATCTAAATAATTAGATTTTGTAACACTTAAAAATAATAAAAAGATACTGAGTACAACAAGGTACTTAAGTACAACCCTTCCTGGATTTCTTTAAAGAGACAAAGAATGTGATACTTTCAGCACACCTACTCCTACATAAAGTACAAGCTGCCAAACGCACCCTAAATTAATTTCATATTTTAACTCACAACAACTTAACTAATAGACAACGTCTAATTTATCATCAAATTCAGTTGATATACATTAAGTACTGTTCTTAAAAAGAAAAGCCTGCAAAGTAAAATGTAACAAATTCTAAAGAGAGAGAATTTAATATTCAGTAATTAGTAAAAACAACACTTTGTGGTCCGATAATGATGAAATAAAATACCAATAAATAGTAATAAACGTTAAACCTGTGAATATTATAAAAGGGTGGGTGAGGTGAGAATTTTAAGTAGGACTTTTTATAACTGTTCTTGTATGACAAAAAGTTTACAAAAATAATTGAATTTGGTATCACAATGATATTTACTTAAATATTTTTATACAAATTCAAGGACATTCACAAATAGTTTAGCTTAAGCGCCCTTTTTTTGGTTTCAATATAGCCCCATCTATTCTACAAATGCTTGCAATCAAGTTGATAGCTTTACATAAAATCTCCATCCTTAATACCACCGGTTCAAAAGCGTCAAGGGAATCAGAATTCTGAGATTGTATTGCAAACAGACTTTGACAAACAACATCGACAACTTCAGCATCCATACCTTCTAAGCATTTAAGGTTCAAATGCTTCAGTAAATTGGCCTCTTCAGGAAAAGGTTTCCTCCAAGCCATAAGCTGGTCCCTAGATTTTACTGGAGGAAGTCTTTTACTATCGTCAGACATATTAAAAAGTTTTTTAGCCAAGGCAAGTTCAAAAAGTCCACCAGCAGCAACAGTACAATTAGATTTTTTAAAACTAAACTTCAACATTTTTAAACAGTCCAAAATTCCTTCAGCATATTCAGAGGCAAGAGATTCACTGGGTGCTTTCAACAAAAGTTGATGAATTGGCAAAGAAATCCATAAGAAATCATTATCAGGTTTGCATTCTACAATAATATTATCTTGTAACGAAAGTTCAAATAAAAATTTAGCAGTGTCTGAACAAGTAGCGTGGATGAAAAAAACATTCTTAATGTTTAGCAGATACTGTGCTCGATCTTGAAGGAAAATGTTGGTCACAAATAGAACATTTTTGGATTCGTCTTTAAGTATTTCTGTAATGTCCATTTCAACTTCCCCATCTTCAGGAGATGTTTCTAAAGAGTGGTAGTAAACTTTGAGTATACTCTGCACTTTAGTCTGGGGAAACCTTTTAACCCAATGTCCTTTAATAAGTAAACCATCTTGTACACAAGACAAACTGACTGGAAAAGGACTGAATTTAGGGCAAAGTAGTGAGAAATATTCCACATAACGATCTATATCACTAATCGAATCGAGTTTTGAAACTAAATTACTCACCAAAGAGGCAAGCGTTTTAGAAACAACAGGTGAAAAGCGAGTGGAAAAAAACGTTTTAATCACATTGTTCAACTTGTCATTTGTTAAAACACAACTGCAAGTGGTCGGAAAACTTAGAGACAGCTGAGTCTGTAAAACTAACAGTTTATATACAAAGGAAGCATTGAATGCAACTTTTTTCAATAAAGCTTTAACGAGTATCACAAAACTCTTGACACCATCACCGGCAACGTCGTGTAGGTTGTTGGCAGAGTCCAATAGTAGAGATAGGACGGGGTTTGGTCTCAGGAACACCAGGTTCAAGATCAGGCTTCCGGAGCGAGTGATAGTGAGTCGAGTGGGCGACTGTGCGAGGACTGCTCGTCCATCTGGGCCAAACGAGGAGTAAAGAGCTGTCCACATCTCCTCGCTGGCTTCCACAGCCTTCACAATCACCTCGTCCTGAATAACAGAAACTGCAATGAAGTAGACCTACATTGATCCCAAACCCACACACACATTGACCCATTTTTGCTTTGGATAAGACAAAAATGTTAGAGTACCTGTAACTAAGATAGATGAATTATGCAGTTCACTTACCTGACTATAACCTGCCATTTCGCTCGACTGAGTCATCTGACAACATCCACGCAGGTTGATACTTCTGTGAACCATCTGAGTCTGTGTACAAGAGGCTGGGATTTGGCCGTGTGTTGTCTTTGTTGCCTAAAGAAGTGTACCTGGAAACCACATATCAAGTTGTATGTATTGCTTAATGTAAGAGGGGGAGGGTGTTGAAAATGGAAATCATAAACCTTATGAAATCTTTTGTTTTCTACGGAGATATCGTTTTAATGTATTTAGTCCACTTTTTACTGATTGGAATTATTTGGCTTGAACTAGAACCTAATGGAAACAATGAATTAAATTTGAAGATACTTATACTTACTCAATTAGGTAGTCTAATGCTGTATGACAATTTGTGTTTGATGCAAACCCAAAGAGCAGTTTTGACGTAAAATTACTGCTTAGATAATAATCTTCGGTGGCATAGAATAACCAAGATTGAAGCTAGGTTTTAGAATCAGTGCTCCAGTAGTCTGAGATTTACCCAAATTGAAGACTTTAACATCATTTTGAGTGTTTTTCATCTTCAACTCCCTCAAATTCTTCTTGAACTCAAGTTCCATAATTTTTTTCTGATAGAACGATCTCGGGTCATTTGATTTTTTTTTTACCAACTTCTTTGCCTTTTTATACCCCCTAGCAAACAACTTCCTCTTCCACATGTAAATTAAAGAGGCAATCAAAGCGACCGATGGAATCAAAGAGATTGCAAAGTAACGAATCAACTCAACCTGAGAATCGTGACCGACTGCCACAGCAAAGTTGGGATCGTGATACACATTACAGTCAAAGTGTTTGCCAACCTTTGTAAACCTCTCAAAAAATTGTGGACAAGTTAACTCAAAATTAAAGCCACATCCGAGAATATTTGCAAACAGCGGCACAACAGAAGTAACATTATAAGACTGATACTGCACTAAGACTTGAGTACAATTAGGCCTCGGGTTGGTACAACTGGCCTGGCAAGATGTCCATGTGGATGAACAGTTGGTAATGCCCAAAACAGTCACTGTGCTATGTACTTGACAAACAGCTGGATCAAACGGTAAACTAAGACTGAGAAAGAGAGGCTGTGACACCACAAGCAGGCAAACCAACATAACAATCGTCAACAAAACCACTAAAATTCCACAAAGCTGACTCTCCATAGCTTCCAGTTTAGCTCTCATTTCCTGAGTTCTATTTTGAACACATTAATATAAAATGCAATCTGCTAATTTACTTATTCCTCACACTGATATAGAAAAAACATAAGTTCACTAAACACCTTAAGGAAGACAGTAGTTTTTTTACACTTTGAAACAAACTCACATTAACTCAAACTTCAACTTGTGCTAACACTCTGAGAGGCATTCTAAAGCCTTACCCCAGGTTATCAATTTTTCACGATTCTATTCATTCACAATGAGGCAATTCACTCACGTACACTCATTAATTACAAGCTAACATCAGCTGAATTAGCATGTTAAATATTCACTAAATGTCTCTTGTCACAGAATGGCGAGAATATTTTATTTGTGTTTTCTGCCTTTAATTGTGAGGAGAGGGGGGAGCATGCAAACGGAGTGAACGTGTGTTAGATCGGCTCTTCAATTTTAATTGTTTAAACGGGCTTTTTGTTATATTTCTGAAGCTTTAAGTTGCATGAAGTAGTTATGGACTGTTATTGAACATTTGTGATAAGTGATTTGCTACAATTAGTTATTTTATGCCCGGCATTTGTGATTTTCAATACTGTTAAATCCAAGTGAATAGTACAGGTTATAACATTGGTTAGGAGCCGGTCGGAGTCACGTGACTGGACAGCTGTCCCTGTGACTCATGCCTGTCATCACCCGTAGTGCCAGTACATCTACACCTACAGCAGACGACAACGACACAGCAGACGACGCAGCAGACAACATGAGTTTGACAACTGATCAGAAGCTTGATTTAATTCTTAAGGAAGTATCTGACATTAAGAATCACAACACTCAGTTTAGTTCTGATATATCTGAGATGAAATGCAAAATAGAACAGTTTCAGAAAGATATAGGTGAAACTGTCGATATGTGTTTTTTGAAACTGGAAGACACTAACAAGGAAGTTAAGGTTAACAAAGAAACCCTATTGCTACATGAGACACGTACAGATGCAATATCTAGTGAATTGGAGATAGTGAAGAAGCAGTTGGCTGAACTACAACAAACTGTTGCTGTGAGTAATCAATACTCTCGCAGTAATTGTTTAGAGATTTACGGAGTACCTGAGGTGAAGAATGAAGATGTGATGGAGGTGGTCAAGCGTGTGGCGAAGGTGATGAACTTTGAGCTAAAGGATGGAATGATTGATGCTGTGCATCGTTTAGCCATGAACCCGAAAAAACCGGAGGCGCACCGTGGGATAATCATCAAGTTCTGTCGTCGCATTGACATGGAGTCCTTACGAAGCAAAACGAGGGTGAAGAATGGGTTCTCAGCGGCGGAGTTAGGCATGATCAGCGAGAGCAAGATTTTCATTAATCTGTCCTTGTCGCCATTCACCAAGTACCTGTGGGGAGAAGTTCGCGCCTTTAAGAAAGATAATGGTTACAAGTATGCATGGATTACCAGTGCCGGTAAGGTGTTTCTGCGGAAGACTGATGGATCTCGTCCCATTCACATCTGCGGGAAAAGTGACTTGGACAAGCTCAAGTGATCTGCCAGAACCTTATGTGAGTCATAATTACTCTTTTCGCACACAAATGAAATATTTATTTGATGTTTTAGTATTTATTTATTTGTATATTGCATGTGTTTATTAATAGGCCTAGGCTGTGATGCATGTTAATTCATTTAGGATAGTATTTATTTCTGTTGATTTTTATTTATATATATTCTATTTAAATATTTATGTTATTAAATTATTTATTCAATGAGTAGGATCAATATATACTATCAGAATGTACGTGGTCTGAGGACTAAAACAAATGATTTACGATTAGGCTTATTAAGTAATGATTATGATATTGTTGCGTTAAGTGAAACATGGTTAAATTCTTCTATTCATAATTCAGAAATATTTAGTAAGGAATACACAGTTTTTAGAAGGGATAGGGATGCAAATATAACTGGAATGGATAGAGGGGGGGGAGTCATAGTTGGTGTCAAAAGTAGTTTTGTAGCTAAAAGATTATTTGAGTTAGAAACTGATAGTGAAAATATTTGGATTAAAGTAAAACTAACTAATAATTACTCTATTTTATTATCACTTGTATATTTTGCTCCAAGTTCTAATTTTGAAACATACAAAAATTTCTTTGATAAGCTTGATCTCTATAAATTAAGAAATGAACGTTTAATTGTGTTGGGTGACTTTAATTTGCCAATTACTGGAACTCAGTGTGATTTGTCTAGAGAGAATAGAATTTGTAAGCAGTTGCTATTTTTCATGAGAATGTATTCATTAAAATCATTGAATAACATATTGAACCTCCAAGGTCGCACGTTGGATTTGTTGTTATCTGATATAGATAAATTGTTAGTCAAGCAAGAAGAAGTTCCATTAGTAAATATAGATAATTATCATCCAGCATTAATTGCTTCTTTCAACATTAATGAAAAAATTGTCCCCTTGGAGAAGAACTCAAGTGAGGCTAGTTATAATTTTTCTAGAGCTGATTTTATTTCCTTGTATAATCTTTTGAAGGATACTGATTGGAGTTTATTATTTATGGAGAAAAATACTGATGAGGCTGTTAGATTATTTTATGAGAAATTTTATTCAATTCTAGATTTGTGTGTTCCAAAAAAGAAAAGTTCTAATTTAAAATATCCTGCATGGTATTCAGATAAGTTAAAAAAATTAATAAAGAAAAAAGTTAAGATTAGGAAACAATTAATAACTTATAATATGCCTCACTTGTTGGACGATTTTAAGAGAATAAGAAAGGAGGTAAAAAAACAAATAACATTTGATTATAAGGCATATTTACACACTGCTGAAATGGAGTTAAATAGAAATCCTAAATCCTTTTGGTCTGTTATAAAAGATTTGAAGGGTACTAATGTAAAACCAGCAACTATGATATTTGAAGGTAAAGAGGTGGAGGGGGGAGCAGCAATAGCTGATGCATTCTCAACATATTTCAACTCAGTTTACAGTACATGCACTCTCAACTCTTATCAGCTTTGGCAACAAGCCTTGGACTCGCCTGTCATGAGCAACGTGGAAACATTGTCTTTTAATCAGATAACTGAACAAGAAGTTCTTATCAGTCTCAATAGACTAAAGCCTAAAAGAACACTTGGTCCTGACGGAATTCCTCCCTATATCTTTAAAGCTTGTGCTGAAATTTTAATTGAACCTTTACACTATTTATTTAATCTATCGTTGAAAAGTAATTATTTTCCTAGTTGTTGGAAACTAGCTAAGATTGTCCCCGTCCCTAAAAAAGGTGCAAGTAATGACATTTCAAATCATAGACCAATAGCTATTTTATCATCTCCAGCCAAGATATTTGAATCAATTATTTATAACAGACTTTTTTCTCATGTTAAAAAATATATTAGTAGATATCAACATGGATTTTTCCCCAAGAGATCAATTAATTCAAATTTGTTGAGTTTTTCACAGTTTTGTTGCACTAAAATTGACAATAACCAACAAGTTGATGTTATTTACACTGACTTTGAAAAGGCTTTTGATAAAGTTGATCATTTAACTCTGCTATCAAAGTTAAATTATTTTGGATTAACTCCATCACTTGTAGAGTTTTTTAGTTCATATCTGTGTAAAAGAAAGCAATATGTTTGTTGTGATGGATATATCTCAGAGGAACTTGTAGTCGGATCGGGTGTTCCTCAAGGCTCAAATTTAGGACCTTTGCTTTTCATAATATTTATTAATGACATACAAAATTATGTCAAAAATAGTCAAGTGTTATTATATGCAGATGATTTGAAATTATTTAAAACAATTGATGATGTACATGACTGTTATGAGTTGCAGCAAGACATAGATTCATTGATCATTTGGAGTAGGAAGCATTTAAAATTCAATGTTTCTAAGTGCTCAGTAGTTTCCTATACCAGAAAAACACCCAAATTTCAAATAATGTTTGATTATAAAATGGAAGACATAATATTGGACAGAAAGTCATCAATGAAAGATCTAGGTGTAATTTTTGATTCAAAGTTTTCATTTAATGATCATGTGATTTCATTATGTAAAGCTTCATACTCACTAATAGGATTTATCAAGAGGTCAAGTATATATTTTGAGAACCCCACATCTTTAAAGTTGTTATTCTTTTCTCTGGTTCGATCTAAACTTGAGTATGGAGCATTGATTTGGTATCCTCATGTAAATTATCTTTCAGATATGATTGAGAACATTCAGAAGAAGTTTTTAAAATTTTTATTTTATAAAGCTTTTGGATTTTATACTAATTTGATGCCATATTCTGAGTTATTAGATATTTTTGAAGTCCCTAGCCTAACAAAAAGAAGTAAATTAAATGCATTACTTTTCTTATATAAACTTTTGGATGGTAGCGTTGACAATAGTGATTTAGCTTCATGTATCAGCTTTGCTGTTCCTCGCCTCACCTCACGAAATGCAAATTTATTTTTTATACCATTTTCAAAAACTAATTTGGGCTTCTATTCACCTCTAAACAACATGTGTAGGTTATATAATTTGTCTTGCCGAGAAGTGGATATTTTTAATGATTCTTTTAGTATGTTTAGATTTAAATTAAATAGTAATATGAATAATTTTTAATGAAAAGTGCCAATTAGTCATGTTTGCTGGTTGCATGTTGTATATTATTGTTTATTTATGGTTCTTTGTTAGTGCATATAGATTTATTTATTTATCAGTAATTTATTTATTCATTTATCTATAAGTAATATAGGCCTAGTTATTTAAAACCAGTTTCAAACTATTTCTATTATTAATATTTTTTATGTGCATGTATCAAAGTTGTATGCTGTTTGCTGTAGGGTAGTTGTCGTGCATGTTATTTATGTTATTGTGTATTAGTGCCTTATGTAATTGGCTGTTAAGCTGTATAAGAGCACTTAATAAAGAATTTTGAATTTTGAATTTTTTGAATTTTTTGAATTTTGAATTTTAATTATCAAATTGACCAAATTTAAATGTTGTAATAATTGATGTACATTTTTATTCTAGTATTTGCTACAAAAATTCAATTTAATAAACATAAATTTTACTTTCTCCCCCTGTACAACAAAATCGAGGTTCTACTGTACAGCAAAACCTCGCTAATCCATTACCTACGGGACCACGAGCATAGCATGGTCGGAACAGCAAAACGTCATATTATCAGAGGAAAGTGTTTATTGACATAAAAACATAGTAAAACTGTATTTTGATTTTGAACGAGGAATATTCAATATTGTACTAAAATTGTTCAGCAATCTAGAAAACTAAAGAAGGGCCTAAATAATTGAAAATATTATTAGGCCTAATTTATCACAGTACAGTAGACTCCCTCTAGTTCGGCTTCGGTTGGATCGGCCGCCGGATGGTCCTGCCCGGTCTCAGGGGTATAAGTCATATCGTCACGGGCGAATGACCTTCGACAGGATTCAACTTAAATGTTTAGTTTCTGGCCATAGAAGAAGTAAACAATTCATGTCAGTTTAGTTGATGGGTGCTTCTAAGGGTGAATTGTTGCATATTACCCATGTAAAACTATGCTACATAACCTCAAAAATACCAAGAACATTTTATAAATAGTTTTTCTTCAGTCTAATATGTTTAAATGCAGTGGTTGTTATTAAATATTTCGGACCATTTTTTTATGCGGTAGGTTCCCCCATTATTGTTTTTGAAACACCACGGTTTATTTGACAAAAATAAATTAAAGCAAAACAAAGAAATAGCCATTGTTAGCTTCAAGGTCAAGCTATCCGCTTGCACTGACAATCATCTGCTCTTTACACAACTGTCTGCTGCGCTTGCTATCTCACAACAGTTTGTGATTGGGGTATTAGTAAGCATGGCAACTTGTTGAATGTGTAAATGAAGAGAAACCAAAGAATGAATAGAAGAACAAAGAAGAAAGAATAAGTGGTGTTTTAGGCCAGTTTGTTATCTTAATCCTATTTTACGACTGTCGTTATTATCTTTGCAAGCCGGGTGCGCGGGGGGAGAGCGGTACCAATCTCCCACCACGCAGCCAAAGTTTCCGTAGCATTGGTCAGACTACGCTTTCTAAAAACATTCGACCAGCGCTGTTCGCGTTGTTTTCCTTTTTTGCGTACATTTTTATTGAATTTAAATTTGAATTTAATTCAAGTACCATACAATGTAATTACTAAGGGTTCTATAATATTGTTTTGGTACTGCAGTAGAGTATTTTATTTTGATATAAAAATTTTTTTTACTTATTTTAATGTACACCAAACGGTAAAATCATATTAGGCCTATATTCCAATTTAATTGTTAAGTTTGACTTTTTAGGTGCAAATTATTAACTTTAATAGTTAGAGTTTATAGATGATATCTTAAGATATAGTATTTTATGTAAAAACACATACAGATATACCTATAAACAGAAAACCATAAGGCTTAGTACATTTAAGGCTTAGTAGTCATTATGGAAACTTTTGCTTATTTTCATATTATGTACAATAAATAACACCTTAAAATATCGGACGGGTTTTCCGAACACCCGTTAAAACGGTTAATGGCTTGCAGTTATTTATTTTATATCCCTAACTTGATAAAATGAAAGTCAGTCTCTTAATGTTAATGTCATACGTAAAGTATTTTATGACACTATTTTATGACCGGAAGAGTATTGTATTCTATCGTGTTCTATCGACTGTCAGTTTATTGGACTGTGCTGTTTAGATGAGTAGTGCGGTTGAGTAATTATTGAGTGATTGTTAAGCCGTGGGTTAAAAAAGTGTCAGGCTAGGCTAACATAGATTAATATCATGCAAACCGCCCGTAAAAAAGGGCAAACCATTCACAGAGAAGCGATGGAAATATTATAAGACCAACAGGTGCCGTGTGTTGGTGTTACGCATCCGCTGGGAGTAGAAGTAGTATAGACAACATTTTTAGGGCGACTAGTAGCAGATCGCCAAGCGCCCGGCTGTGGTGGGGGCCCCTCCTGGTGGAGGGGCCACGCGCAAACAAGTCGTGAGCTTACAGTTGACTTTCTATGGTTCTGTTCTTTACGTGATTTATTGCTGTACGTACAGTGTTGTGTAATTTTTGTTTTGCTTGAGTAAGAGTGATTTATTTAAACGTTACAGTTTTTATTTCTGAACCAAGGTTAATGACTTAACATATCACGATTGCGCAATACTACTATTTGTATTTTGATTATGTAAAATGCAAATTAATGATCACATTAACATCTATTTTAAACAGTATTAGGACATTAGGTGTTTTATGGGTATGTAATATATGTTTACGCCATGTTGGATTAACCGTGGTTTTCAGTTATCTGTAGTCTCCCCCCCCCCCGCATTACCCTCGATAATTGAGGTTCTACTACATCCGGTTAGTCCAACCGTTTTGTAGTCCGGCCAGTGGTCCAGTCCCGAGGTGGCCGAACTAGAGGGAGTCTACTGTAAATCACAAAAATAATATATCAGGGTGTTTACTACATTGTGGATAAAACATTCATGGACAATTCCGGTACATTTAAGGACACTTTGTCGTAACCTGTGTCGGTGCGATTACCGAATATACTTTCCTGATTAGTCAAACTGTATTAATTTTGTTCTTCACTGAAGTTGTACCAGACAGAAAAGTAAATAATAATAGTCAAGAGTTAAATTTCAAAATAGAAATTTATTGAAAGTAAAACAACATATACTTTAGGTAAAGCTTTGTTATGGTGTAACAGAGAAACGCAATCATCGTCTTCTGCGATAGCGACAAAATCCTGAATATCTCCATCGGTCAGGAAAACATTATCATATCATATCCAATCTAGGCAAATTAATTTAGCATGATTCACCCTAGCACAACGTTAAATTCTCTACTTTTGAAAAAAAATTCTTAAATTCATATATTGTAATTTAGTTTTTGGTACAAAATCGGTACGGTAAGCGGCTACCAGTAAGCACAGAGTAAGATTATTATCTTTTCATTTGCAAAGTTAACATTTTTTTTTTTTACAATGAGGTTATGTTACGTAATTTTAGAGCCATATATTGACCACGGTTGATCCGCCCCAGGTTAATCTAGGTTCTACTTAAAAAAAGTAAACGCAAACTCACACTACTACACCAAGGGTCATTGTTCTACTGACTGAAATACGCACTGACAATATACAATGCGTCATTGACAGGAACCAACCTGAACGGAATGATTCACAGGAAATGTAAACAGAGATAAATTTCCGCTAGAATGGTTGGACTAGGTGAGGAGGAAACCCCTCCAAGGTTGGACTAGTGGAAGACTATTGTGTCACAGCACGGTCAGACCAAGCTAGGAGTCGGACCATCTGAGACCGGAATAGCGAGATTCTACTGTACTGTAGCTTAGCATCTACAAAATGTGTGAGAGTAACAACTTTTATTAAAATCCATGTTTTAGCCCCTGAGCTGTATAATAACTATTATTATTATTATTATAGTATTAACTGTATAATAACAGATTAGTTGATAGACTGATAGCTAAAAAGAAAAACAAAAGGCCAGGAGATAATAATCTACAAAAGGAAAAGAAAAAGTATGTATGTGTGGAATACTCCCATTCCATTCAACACACGCTCACGAAGGAGCTGAAGAAACTCGACATTCAATTGACTTTTAGGACTAACAACAAAACAATTAACAAATTGAATGTTTCAAGTGGCGTAATTGATAAAGGTAAAAATTCAGGTGTGTATAAGATTAATTGTGCAAGTTGCCCGAGCTACTACATAGGAAAGACTGGAAGTTCATTCAAAACCAGATACAAAGAGCACCATCCATTTCCTAGAGCCGACAAACAAAAGTCATCGTTTGCACAACACTTGGTTGACAAAAATCACGACATGAACGATCTGAACACTGGCTTAGAAATACTCCACACAAGTAAGAAAGGCAATAGACTGGACACCCTAGAAGAGTATGAAATTTACAAAGCTTACACCGAAAATAATTTGGACGATATAATTTTAAACGACAAACTACAGTACAAGTCACACTTCATATTCAATAGCATTTTAAATCAGAAAAGGAACAAGAAGCCAGGAGTACAAAGTTCAACTGATAACGCCACCACACCGGGCTCTGACATAGAAATCTTCCAGTCGGTTTTTGCTCGGAATGGGAACATGTCACCCGTTAGTACGACAGGCCTGTTCGGTTTTTGTAAAATATTTTAAATGTATATTATTGTTCGTATGTGTTACGTGTTTAAACTTCAACGACGCTACTTCAGCCGAGTTTGTGTTTTTGTAGTCTGACGATGGCATTGTAATGCCGAAACGGCCATAACATAGTTACACCATAAGAATTTGAGCTGCAGTGACGAAGGTAAAGCCTATTTTTAGTAACAACTTTTCCTGCGATTTTTTAATTTTAGGAATTGTGAAAATCACGGATCACTAAATAGACAATGCTTCTACTCACCCTTGGTCATAGAGAGAGCAGTAAGGTGCTGCGATGCCCCGTAGGAAGGTCCAGATATCCTGGTAGCTCCAATCCAACAGAGGGTTGACTCTCATCACCTGGGTCCAGTCAGGGTCTGTCATCTGAAAGTACGTCATCTCATAGTGAAAAAGTTACTATGTTGTAGAATGGGCAAAATGTCTTGTACAGTTGAACCTTTTTAGTAAGAACCTCAGTAAAATTAATTCCTCGATGAAAACATTTTTTTTTTAATCCCCTTGAAACTGTCATAATGGTCAACGCTAAAAACATCTCTATGCAACATAGTAATTAGGTTAAAAACCTCCATAAGACAAATTTGTTTGTGACATGGGCTAAGACTGATTGACCTCTATACAACGAATATTCTACCTCTACAAGACGGAATCAACCTCTATAAGACGAATTTCTCATGATCTTAACCTTCATAGTACATAGTTTTCAAAACAAACAGAAGCTTGTCTCAACATGAAACCCCCACATTCCCTCTTCCTTCCACAGTCATTGTTTGGCACGTGCCGAAAACCTCCATAAGAGGAATAAAGGCTGTATTAAACCTCAATAAGACGAACCTTTTATTAAGAATACATCGATAACACAAATTTTTCCCCTACCCCTTGAAATTCGTCTTATAGAGGTTCAACTGTACTGTAAATCATGTAAATAGTTTCCTATTTGACACAGCTCTCACTGTAAGACCTAGAATGTATTGTTGACTTTGGCCGCTTAAGCCTACAAATGAAGTTGTTTGCATACTTAAACACACATTTTATTATAACTTTACTGAAATTAGGAGAAAAGTTTATATATCTTCTAAATTTTCAATTATACAGTACCGAGTCATTTATCACACTGAAAAAGTACTTGACCTCTATGACTAAATCCTTCAATTTGGCAACACAAGTAACATTCTTCCTTTAGCTATCAAAAATTGGTTTTGTATAGGATGAAAATATGTTTTTTAAGTGTTTTAGTTATGAATCTTGAGTGGCCTGATTGTTCATGTGCATATGGATCATACAGTCATTGATGATGTATGTTAAAGAATGGATAAAGCGACTGAAGCATACTCTGAGATAAGTATGAATGAAAAATGAGAGTGAGATTTGAAAGATAAATTTTAATTGTTGATGCAATTTTATGATTGCTGTGTTTTCACAGTAGGATTGCGGCGATTCTTTAAAATCCAGAGAAAAGTAGGCCACATTCTTTTTGTAGTATCCTAAAAAACCTACATTTATTCATAGGCTTACCTGAAAATCATTTAGGTCTTTGGAGTATGGGTCAGTGCGTCTAGTTCCAAGGAAAATTGCTTTAAGAGAATTTTTTTCTTTCACTAGGACTTTTAAAGCTGACTTGATGGGTCCAGGTAGTGTAGTTAATCTGATTTGATACCTGTTACACATCAAACAAAGAATCTAATTATTAAAAAGCTTATGCTCGACAAACCAACAGCAAATAGTTTAGCAGGTAAGTTAAATACCATAGTATAGGCCTATTGTTCATTGATTTAAAAATATTATTTAATGTTGTTTCCTAAACTCCCCTCACAAAGGATAAGATTTAAAGTTCACAGCTCAATTTTAAAAATAAAACCTCACTAATACTAAAAAAAACTCAAAGGAAATTGGTAGGCTGAAATTTAGTTAATGGCTCAAAAATATGATTTATTGTTGAATTATGTATACAATTTATTGAATTTGAAATATTAAGTAGCCTTTGAAACCAACTATATTAGAACAGATTTCAGTGTTCTTAATAATAGAGTTGAGGAAGGAAAATTCTAGCTTCCTTACTTCAATTGATGACTAAAAAAAATATTGTAACATAAAAGAAACAGTAAACTAAATACTATGGAAAAATGTCTAGCAAAAAAATACATATATTACTGGTTGATGTTTTCTGATTTACTAAAATAGGCCTAGACCACACCAAAATGAATAGACAAAAATAGCAAAAGCGTTTGAAACTGATATTGAATTATACTGGCATTTGTTGTGCGTAGGATCAAATCTTATTTAATGTTTAATCTGTACCTTAATTCTCTGTGCATAAACCTACATAAACATATTGTTTATGTAAAATGTTATTTAATGAGTTTATTTATTGATTAGAAATATCTACTTTAGTACTATTTTGCGTAGTTGTTCACCTGTCAACAGTGTCTTTAATGAAATGCTCCACTTCTGGGAAGGGATTGGCGGGATGGAAGTAGACAGCTTCCAAAGGTTCTGAGATGTTCTTGTAATCCTTGACTGCCAAAACAATGTGCAGCAGCACGGTGCAATCTTTGCCTCCGTTGAAACTAACGCTTACTCCACTGGGCGAGTAGGTGTCGAACGCTTCCTCCACCAGCTTTGAGCAAATATAAAATTATGTACCTTTATTTGTAATTAATTATCAGTGTTGTAATATGATCGTACGGTTGTATACAATTTTCTCAATAACTGATAATATGCCAGAAAAATTTATTTAGCTTTTGATACCAGCAACAAACTATAGGTTATTAAAATTATATACAGAAAAGTGGTATCTGTTAATTAATTTTGGCCTAGTTTAAATTGTAGCAGAGACGTAAGTCCTGTCACTATGAAGCTAATTCTAGGTGTCATTTACAATAGAGCTGATTTGTTTTGGTCGTTGAGACGAGCTATGTAACATATTAGTGTTCATAAAGTGCAATCATTAACTGTACGGCTCTTTGTCTGTTTCAGGCCAACAATCATATAGGTACCATAAATGATCAACAGCAATGTTTTCAAAACTAGACCGGCAGCTTGTAAGTAGATAGTATTAAAGCAAACAATACTTGCCTGGCTAATGTTTGTAATAATTTACTGTTGCAAATCAGTATCTCTTTTGTATCAAAACATGTCATTAAATTTTTTGAATAGAACTTCACAAATTCTAGCTATCAAGTTTTTAAAGATAAACAAAAGGTTTGACAAAAAAGTAGAAAAGGAATCAACAGACCTTATTGACATTAGAAATACTTCAACCAAGGTTAATGTCTCAGGGGATAATACTGGAATAAGCTGTATGAGGATATTCTCTCTTTGTTTGATAATTCAAAACACAGATGGAAGGCTAGTGCAGCAGGCAGGTGTTATATTGATCACACCTGCAACTACTACAGGCCACCTGTCATTGTTACCATGGTTACGTGAAAACAATGTCATGTTGCCATGGTTATGTGAAAACAACATTTTTAACAATGTTATACTGTAATTCCAATATTTTACCAATATATAAAACTCTATGTTATGACTCCTCTCAAACACTTTTTGAATTATTTCATTTTGTTTTTGTAGTTTGTTTGGGGGATTTTAAAATAATTACGCCATTGAACCTTAATTTTTTATTGTGAAGTTACTAACATAATAGTTTTTGTTTCATACTTATAAAATAAATATTTAACTTTGGCCATTTTTAAAAATCTTTATAGTCACACAAATGGGAGTGCAGTGCAAATGGAAAATGGCTGTGCTGTTGTAGCCTACTAATCTGCCCCGGCAGATGTAGGGTAGATTCCAGTGATTGTTTAAGAGTCTAACAATGCCAGAGGTTTTAGTGACAGAATTTCCATAAAAGCGAACTTTTGGTAAAATTTTTTGAAACTGTCTTTTAAGGCTGTAGACAGGTGAAAAATAAAACAGAACTTTTGATAGTATTTCAAAGTAAAAAAACAGTTCACTCTAAATTACTTTAAAAAATGCAAGGCCACATTCTTGCCATTTTGACCTTTATCACTTAATAAAAAATAATATTTTATATATCATGATATATTGATTTGCATTTTAATTGTCATTCTAGGCCGTATAGCCGTATTCGTATTGTCAAATGAAGTAGATAATGAAAAAATAAATATTACCTGTTCAGTTAGTCTACAGTTACCCATAAAAATCGTACTTGGGCATTTTTTGAAAAATCTATTACCAAATTATTTTTAAAACTTTAAATAGTTATGTGACCTTTTCAGAATGCATTATAAAAATCAAACTGAATATAATCACACACCATTTAGAATAAAGTAAAATATAGTAGGTTACTAAAATTAATTGGTTGGAGCTTACAGCCACGGAACATTACCTTGATAGATTTGTTGAGAGTAGCAGCCAGTCGTGTGTCAGCGGTGGTCTGAAGGAACTTGTATACTGGGTGACTCATGGTAGGATTCTGTAGACAAGGAGCCAACCACTTGGGCGAGATGAGACTTTTGAAGTAATCCTCTGCCGCCTTGATTTTGTCCACGGACAACGCCTCTATCGTAATCTGAGTCTTGTACTTAGTCCCATCCCCCACCACTGGGTATGAACCAAACACACAATCTGTCATCTCTGTTACCGTTTTGTTTAAAGCATTAACAACTATCTCTTCTTCGACTGACAAGTAAATCCTACCAGTGTAAAAAGAACAGCCCTGACTTTGGAAATGCTCTTTTTCCAGTGACGAAAACAGACTTTGCATGTACTGGGGGACTCCGGGAAAGATAAAAACATTTGCGATGTTGACGACAGGGAATTGGGTAACAAGTTGAGATTCCTTATCAATAAAAAACGGAGTTTCTGATTTCCCCCAGACTATTTTAGCAGTTTTTGGTACAGTTGACAGTGCGCGAACACTTTCAGAGGAGTTCTGATCTAAAATTCTGTTCCAAAATGCTTCCAGTAAGCTGTTGCACGCTACATCAGTTTGGAATCCCGCAGCGATTCCTCTATATGTAACGTCATCATGGGTCGGTCCGATTCCACCAGTTGTCAACACAATGTCATACCTTTTTGAAAAATCCTTTACGGTTTCAGCTATATCGTCAATGTTATCTTCCACCACTGATATTCTTGCCACTTTTGTCCCGATTGCTCGCAAGCGTTTACACATAAAGAATGAATTTATATCATGAACTTGTCCTTTCAAAATTTCATCTCCCACCACGATTATTCCTGCAGTTTTACCTGTTACGGATGCCATGCTCGAACCTGCATTAGTAAACACTCCTAATTCCTCCAATTCCCTACATACACTAGCAAAAATGTTTAATGAGAGCATATTCCGGGTAAACAATGCAAAAAGTAAAAAATCTTGATCAACTCAAAACAGCATCAATTATGGTTAAATACCTCATTTGATAACCCATGATAACTTATCTAGTTAATTTAAAGTTTTTTTTCGGTTAAGATTGCCCTACAAATTATATTGCGATCTATACATTTGTGTATATATATTACATCTCTCACACAACAAAAACACAGCAATCAAATTAGGAGATATTAAATTCAAATTAAAAACAAATTAAACTGTAATTTACATAAAACCCCTTTGTCAAATGGAATTATTGTTATTATAAGATTCTAAGTATTTCAAATAAATGAGAATCAATAAAAAATAAAAATAGGTTTATTACGGACAAATGTACAATTTTTGTTTAGACTTCCATTTTGCCTAATTTGTCCAAGGCTTCTGCTGAGCTTTCCTCAGTTTTGTTGAACTTTTCGATTCTGCTCTTTAAGTCTTCCTTGGGTGGAAGGGAAGGTTTATTTTCTTGTTTCTGGGGCTGGGCTTGTCTAACTGTCTCTTGAAGCTCATTGAGAAGCTGATCCATTTCAACGGTTTTTTGTTTTGTCACTTCTGTCAGCTGTGAACAATTACATTTTGTCTTGAAAGGTCATCTTCATTAACCGAAGTAAAAAAATACGGGAGTGTTGAATAAGATACCTACTTTTTTCAACTGTGTGGAGACAGCTTTTGCCTTGTTCTTGGCTTTGAGGCTCCTTGCGCCAGCAACTTTGAATACATTTTTGCCTCCTTTCTGCTTTCCTCCTTTTCCCATTTTGACTTAGGGACCTACGGCAGAAATCCAGGAAAGTTATTTAAGCAATAACAATTTAGTTTCAGCAAAAAAAATCTTTTTGATTCTTTACAAATGATTATAAAGTATTATGTACAAATTTACATGGCATGTATGAATGAAACTAACATTGATTTTATTTTGATCTCTTGTAAAGTTTGCCAGTTTCTTCAGAATCTAACATTCTTTTCTTGTCAAGTAAAATATTCTCATTCAGTTGGAAAGAAACCCTCATCATTTCTTTATTTGGAGCAACATTTCGTACAAATGTAATTTCATCCAGACTCTCTGTGATGGAGCAATTCAACTCACTTTCAACTAGTTCTTTAGCCATCTCTTTATAATTGTCGACTCCCTTGACAAAACAGTATACGTGAGTTAAGGGAAGGTATTTCACACTGGCTAAATCATCTGCAGAAAATAAGTTCCTGAAACATGGAAGAAAAGTGTGAGCGAGAGCAGGCAAGTTCATCACTATGTGAGATTTCACATTTCCTTTCTCTTGTAAAATGTGTTGCTTTATATCCTCTTTGATGAAATCTGCACCGTCTTTGTTGAAAGCTTTAAAGTTATTTCCAACTTTGTTGATTTTTGCATTGTGTTGCAGCCACTTGAAAGACTCCGGATTGAGATCATTAGCTAGAACTGTACATTTTTTCTTAGCCGCTGGGATTGAAAATGGCCCTACTCCTGCAAATACATCATAGAGTACACTTCCTGGCTCTAACCTATTTACTATCCTCTGATGCTCTGTGGACAGTCGAGAGTTCCAGTAAACAGATGAAAAATCAAACTTAAAAGTTACATAATTTTCCTTGACTTCAGTGACAAAATTTGGTTCTCCAGCTAAAACCTCCATTTTGAAGACTCTGAAAGTATTTTCAATGTTGTCTACTTTGTTTACAACTGTTCGTACTCGTTTGAGCTTGTCAAGAAGAACCTCTCCGATGACGTACTTGTAATCTAGAAGGTGTTCCTTGAGATTCACATGGACTATATGTCCCACCATGGAATATCCAGAGAAATTGTTATCAACTCCCTCTGAGAGTGGCAACACTGCTTTAAGAATGTCGTCTGCAGTCCAGTTATCATATGACAAATTCAACGAACATGTCTTGAAATTTGACTCAGTAACCTCAAATTGTTCGAGCTTTTCTCGATGAGGCGGTTGTATGTCAGTAAAGCAAGATACTAGTTTGGGATTAAGAATTACTTCTTTCATCTCATTGGTTGTGTCTCCTTCGAATGGTCTGATTGGCCCGAGAGCGCGCAACCGTAGCAAATATTGTTTAAAAATATCTTTCAAGGGTACGACCGACTTGGTCTTGACTAGAAGGCTCGGAACTGTAATTGTGCTGTTAAAAAGAGACCGATCGAGTTTTGTCATACCTCTAACTGACGGTGGGGGAACAAGCTCTGCCATTTTAACAAAATAAGGACGGCTTAGTACAGGAGAATAATTAGGCCCAGTATTGAAAAAAATGTACCCAGTTAGTAGACAATTCCACCTCACTAATGTCTTTGGTCCATTCATTTGGAGCAGTTTGAACAGTATCAACTTAAAAAACCATGGTTGAACAATGTCTTAGTGCAGTAATACACATTTCTGCTCCCACGTTGATAACTAAATCCCTGAAATAAATGTATGTTTCACTAACTATCAGCGTTCAATACAAAAAATTAGAAACAATTCTTTTGCACATAACTGCGTAGTTAGGGGCTCTAATTTTGTAACTTTCAACACTTTTTTATATAGGCTACCCTAGACTGAGGACTTAATTTAATGTGATGCTGTTTAAAGAAATGAAAAATTGGGCCAAACTTACCAGCAAGTAACAAACTTTAGGTGTTGGGTTTTTAACCTATTTAAAAAATTTAGAATATGCCTATTATATTCTCTTTGATATACCTAATAGGCCTAAATATGTATTTGATTAATTCTGTTCTAGACCTATATGGTAAATAAACTAACACTACGGATAAGTTATACTTAAAAAAAATGACATACTATTCATATAGGCCTATATATATTTATTTATTCACGGATTCACCATTTTTGCCACTAGAACAATACCTACTGCAAGAATTTCTCAGACCAACTAATAAAAAAATAGGTAAAAAAACTAACAAACCTAGACAGCTAACTATAACAAATTAAACTAATGAATCTAAAAGTTGGCCAAGACTAACATATTCCTACCTCATTATTTTTTTAACTTTAGCTTCAGCTACACACAGTTCAGGCACAATAATAAGACGGAAACTAGCTATCAACTTTCAGATTAGATAATCCCTTTTTTATGATTTCAAGAGAAATTTATTGATTTGAAAACATTTTATTTCTGATAAATGATTTTTTAGATTTAGCTTAAACAATAAATTATCAAGTAAACATCAGAACGGATGGCACAGTGCCGGTCGCTATCAGATTATTCAACTGACGTGCTACTTAAACGATGATGAGTTGAATAAATAGAACATTAGGTTAGGTAAAAATTATTTTTTTAAATGTTTAATCAGGTACGTTAATAAATAAAGTAACTGGACTTAAACTGAGTAGGTTGTAAGTCTATAAAGAGGCCTAGGCCTGGTTATTTGCTAAAACATAAGAAATTTAGAACAAGTAACTTAGTCTTAGGCGCTTGATTTATAAATTTAAAATCTATTATCTATATAATTTTTAAACACAATTAATTTTTATCCTGAATGTTACACTTCAACTGATAGTTTGCTCACGTTATGATATGTTGCGCGTGAACGTAATAAAAAAATTATTGTAGGGCATTACTAATTTTTTTAAGCTCAATTTCAAGACCATAAAATTTATAAAAAGCAAATAGTAGCCTATTAGGCCTAGGCTAGCAGTAATTTTCCTACAATAAATAAACTACAAAACCCAGTAGGCCTAACATAAATATGAAATAGTTCTAGAGGTAAATTATTGGCTTAATTTTATTCAACCATCAGCGATGCATAAACAACAGACAGACAGTCTAATCCCTACTTGCGTTAGATAGTGCGGTAATTATATCGATCACAGATGTTACGTTAAAATAGTATTTTTTACACTATTTTGATGCTAAATAATGTCCTGAAATCAAAAATGACTGCGGTTTTCAACGGAAAAGTCAAATAAACATGGAAAATCAGAAAAAAAGATGTAAATCTTTTTGTATCAAAACACACATTTAAGGTAGGCCTACAGTAATTAAATTGTGCAGAATTTTATGCTGAATATGAATATGTAATTTTTTTTCAAACTATTAATATTAATATAAACACGCTACCATCGAAAAAGTGGGTGAAACGGCTAGGGTTATAAACAAAAATACCCCCGGCTCAACAAACCTGCAGACTAAGTGAATTTCAATTTGTCTGAATGGATATTTACTACAATATTTCCATAAACAAGACATATTGTCCATTTGAATAGCATTACATTTAACGAGTACCGTACTTAAGGTTTGCTACTACAGGGAGATTTGTGTTAGGCTATAGCCTATGTTATTGTTCTTTAATATTGATTTTGTAATTATTGAAATCATCTGTTATAGTTAGTTTTTTTTGTTTATAGGCCTACTGAACTTAGAATTCAGTTTAACCTTTATTCCTAAATAAAAGTTGTTACTGTAATACGTTGTAAAACTTCATTATTTGACATGGTGGCAGCGGTTTTGTTTTTTAAAATGCCAAGAAACTATAAACCATCCATAAGTAAGTCAAACCAATCACCAGAAACACTAAATGTTATTTTTTTTTTAAAGAGGTTGGCGGCCTTGCATTCACCCGTCCACATAGACTAAGCGCCCGTGCGTGGATCGTTTACAGCAAGGCAAGGAGTGAGCCGGTACAGTACAAAGGTAAACTGTACTCATAAAATGTTATCGGCAGTGACCAGGATCCGAACCCACGACATCGCTGCCTTGGGCCCGAAGTCCGCGACACTACCGACTGAGCCACCGACTCACTAACTAAGACTGCAAAATAGGACGTCGTAAGTCATGTTTCAGCCTCCTGAACCTTTTGATTCCAAACATTCAGAGTTATGGGAAAAGTGGTTTAAGCGATTTGAAAGGTATAGAATTGCATCAGGACTAAACAATGAACTTGAAGTAAAACAAGTAGGCCTAAGTTACTTGATTTACTGTATGGGGCCTGATTCTGAGGACATACTATCAAAAGCACACCTCTCAAAAGATGACAAGGCCTCATATGAACCTGTAAAAGAAGCCTTTGATAACATATTTACTGGGAAAAGAAACGTCATATACAAACAAAGTCTAATTCAAGATCACAACATCCAAAAGAATTATTTGATACATTTCTAGATAGCGGACATAAGTTCAATGGCCGAACACTGTTCATTCAAGATAGAGCCTTAAAGCAGAACTAATACGTCATAGAATTGTAGTGGGTATAACAGACAAACGTTCGTCGGTCCAATTGCAAGAAGATTCAAATCTTACACTGAAAAAACAGTTCAAAAATGCAAACAAAAAGCAGCAAACAAGCAGCCAAACTAGGAATGATAAGCCAAGGAAAACATGCAGAAGTTGACCGAATCAAATCAGAGACCTTTGTTTTTACGTTGTTGCAGGTTTAAATGAACCTTTACTTAGAATTCCTGTGATTCAATCTTTAAAGCTTATAACCCTCAGAAAACCTGATACTGCAGGTCTTAACTCAATTACCTTAGACTCTGTATTAACTAGCCACCCTGATCTTTTCATTGGTTTGGGTAGCATTCCAGGAGAATATAAAACTGAATTGAAAAAATTACTCAACCGTACTCGGTTGGTGCTCCAAGAAACATATCAATTCTACGTTCAAAAGTGGAGACAGAATTGAACAGAATGTTGGACTTAGGAGTAAAAAAGTAGAGTCTCAAACTGACTGGCGTGCACCAATAGTACCAGTACTCAAGCCCAATGGTAGTTTACGTTTTTGTGTCGATTATGATTATGTATACTGAACTTAATAGGATTAAAAAAAAAAAACACAGATGTAAAAGAAACACTCAAGGACAAATTGGACGCTCTAAATTATTTTCTAAACTAGATGCCCAGTCAGGGTTTTGGCTGATTATAATCTGACACAGCTAAACTAACTTCTTTCATTACTTCATTCGGAAGATTATTTTCAAAAGATTACCCTTTGGCATTACACGCGCTCCAGATTTCTTCACTACACAGATATTTATTTTAAATGGTAGTCCTGATAATCGATGGGGTAATTGTCACATGGATGACATACTTATACATGGCCAAATGCAAGAGGAACATGATTACAGGCACTTAAGTATTAGATCGCTTGAAAAAAGCAAAGATTGTACTGAACAAAGAAAAATGTTCTATTTCTCAAACATCTGTGTGAAGTTTCTTGGAAACCTGATAGACTGCGATGGTATCAAGATCGATCGTATGAGAGCACTCAAAGAACTTCCCCTTCCTAAAGATATTGCGGGAGTTTGACGTATAAATGGTATGTTGAATCAACTGAAGAAGTTCATTCCAAACTTGCTGATAAAAAAAGCTGATAAAACTTAATTCTGTGACCTCACTAGAAATAGCAAATTTTTTTGGACAAGTAAACATCAAGAAGCCCTTTCAGACATTATATAGGCCGTTAAAGAATCAATATCTTTAACAAAGTCGGATGTAAATGCTGAAGCTATTGTTATAGCCGATTCATCAGCAAATGGATTGGGTGCAATGTTACTTCTGGTTGAAGATAAATCTCCCAAAGTAGTGATTGCTTCAAGGACCTTACAGGATTAGGATTGTGAAAGACAATCTGCTCAGATAGAAAAGGAGGCTCTTGCATGTGCATGGGTCGCAGAAAAGTTTTCTATGGAAAAAAATTTAGAATCCTAACAGACCACAAACCATTAGTTTCGCTCCTAGGAAGCAAAGACTTAAACACATACCAGCTAGGATTCAGAGATTCAAAATGTGATTGATGATACCGTATTTGACTATACTCCATTGAACACATTCCCGGAAAAGAAATGTTTACTACAGCAGATACATTAAGCCGAGCGCCGATTCCAGACTCTACAGATGAATTCACAAGCTTCTTAAATGAATGTGTGTGTCTTATTGTCGCCGAGGCTTCCTGTAGACACCATGCCTGAAAAACTCGCTTAAACATCGTGACAGGACAGTTTCCTATAGGTCTACTAGATACCTCACCAAGATTACTAGACACCACGCCCATATTACTAGACACCATTAACATTACTAGACATCATTACCTAAAAACCTAACCTAACCGTAATCTGAGCATGGTGTCTAGTAATCTGGGTTATGGTGTCTTGGATCTGGGTTTGGTGACTAGTAATCTATGTGTGGTGTCTAGTTAGTTGGGCTTGGTGTCAAGTAATCTGGGGGTGGTGTCTAGTAATCTTGGTGAGATGTCTAGTATTGTAAACTGTCCTGTCACGATGTTTAACTTAAGCGAGTTTTTCAGAGATGGTGGTCTAGTAATCTAGACGTGGTGTCTACAGGAAGTCTCGGCGACAAAAAAAAAACATTTGTGAAAGTTGTAGTGTTGGTGTCTAGGAACAGTTTAGAAAACATCTTATAGGACGTTTTGGATGAGTTGGGAAAGTGAATAATAACCAAAGCGGTCATGCTTAACCCTTGAAGATAACCAGACATTTAATCCACCTTTTCAATAATAAACTTAGTGCGTTTAATATTTACCGCATGAAAGGAATAATTAAGTTACACAGCCTGATTCAGCCTAGAATTCCGCACATTTAAAATACCTTGAATGTGGTTTTTGGTATGAAAAGATTTGACGTGGTTTTTCCAATTTTTCTGTGTTTAGGTTATAAGGCTATTTGACTTTTCCAGGGAAAACGAAAATCATTTTTGAATACAGTTTGATAATTAGCATCATAGTACCGGTACCAGTATTGTAAAAATTAAAAATACTATTTAACCTGACATCTGTGGTCAAAATAATTAGCCTACCACCTGTCAATTGATTCATCTGAAAGAGCCATAGCCATCAAATATGATCCGGCTTGATGCTTTGAGCTGCATCACAGTCTGAAGTAAGTTAGGCCTACCTACATAATTTATCTTAGCATAACTTAGTCCTACAGTATAAAATCCAGTGAAATAACTAATTTTGTCCAACAAGTTTCCTACTGAACCTTGAACTAGGCCTAATAACTTAGGTAACTCAAAGCCTTCTTTAACTTGATGAAGGTAGGTGTATGGCTCTGGGGAGTGGGATTTTTGAACGATATTTATCCAAACGCCCTTCGCCCTTTTAACTACGTTCATTAAACGGTGTAGACTAGGGAATAAAAAGGAACTTGAGAGTGTTATCAAGTATGCACATTTTGAGTATCATACCTTAACAGTAAACAAGGAGTAGGCCTACGGTAAAACAGGTAGCACTAAAATATTTCACTGTTGCTAATATCACACACGGATAAAATGGTGTTTAGTCTATAAAACAATGCACAATATTCCGAACAATCCGAACAAACAAAATTAACTAGGTAATAACTTAGTTTATCGTAGAAAACCGCAAATAGCAAAACTAGGCCAATCCACGGAGATGATCCGGTATTACTATTTACTACTGTAGTATTAGTGTATTGTTGGTTTACCAGGTTTGGTTTAGGTAAACACAAAACAAATGAATTGCCCACAGCCCAAAAATTACCAACCAAATGATGAAGGAAAACTCGAAGACTTTTAAGGTTAGATTTAGATTATGACTTTATGGAATGGTTCGCTCTCGCTGTGGAGTTGTGGTGTTGTGGACGCTGTGGTTGGTTGTACCACATGGACATTATACAATTAATTGTTTTTGACAGAGAGAAAAAGGAACACCTTTTACCTTTTCACAACAACCTATAATCATTGGTTATACATATACAAAATACCTGAAAACGTATGACGAAATTTCGGGTTAAAAGACAAAATTAGATTTTATAGTACGTAATTGTCGTCTCACCTGAAATTCTGTCACACCTTAAATTTGTCCAGATAGCTTAGCCTACTATGAGATAGTCCAGGACTCTAACGTGTTCGTTAATTAATTATCGTTCGAGTTTATTGGCTCAGAATATTAATTACAACAATAATGCTTACAATGTTAAGCTTACTAGTGCTCATCATAGCCACTCGAAAAATATGTAAAGTTAAATTTAGAATTTTGAATAACCTATCAAAATGCGAATAAGCCTAATTAATTGGAAACTTAACTAAAACGTGATTCGGTCGTTGTACTTGGTAATCACCAAAGTATACGTGTCGGGAAAATTAGACTCGGTCGATCACCAGAGTCGATACGGGGTTTCTTGAATCAAATTTACGTAGGACGGTCCGGGGAACGGAATAAGTACTACGGATATCGTTCTGGCAACTTAAATGATTTCCGCAGCTGGTTAAAGACAAAAGGGCAGTGTGCTCGTGCGTGACAAAACGTGCGGGGTGCGCGTGACTGCGGCACAAAAAAACAAAACTAATAAAATCTCTCTAAATATTAGATTAAACAAAAATAAAATCGGTAGCACACTAACCTGATGCTTTAGGATTCTACCAGGAACGGGGGAAATCTTTAATTGACCAGAATTTCGTAAGTTACGACTGTTGGATTTATCTCCAAACAGCTGGCGTACTGACGGTTCGGTAGCGGGTGGACAACGGTATTTACTCAGGGGAGGTATAGAAGAGGCTACGAAGACAGCTGAGGGCTTCTTATTAGCTGAGGGAACGCCATTACCGTAACAAATCGATAGCCAGCCATCGGCTTCGGTGGTCTAATGGATAGCGTGGCGGGCTGATATACTGCAGGTCCCAGGTTCGAATCCCGCCGGTAGCATTTACTTTTTGTTCAAGATTTTTTTATTTTCAGCAAGTTTGGTTGGTTTGGTTTGGTTATTACAGTTTAATTTTATTATTAAGTCATTATAAAATTTTAATTGAGCAATTTCTAGTTTTATTTTATAAACAGAATTATTTTTCCGATTACTATAAACTTTTGTTATATTATTTCTTTATCAGCAAGTTTGGTTAGTTCGGTTAGGTTATGATAGTTAAATTTTATAATTAAAAATTAATAAAATTGAATTTTAGGCATTTATAATTTTATTTTATGAACAGAACTATTTTTGCGATTAGTAAACCTTCATTGCCAAAGTGCTCTCTACTACAGCGCTGTTCACGGAGGAATTTTGAACTAAATGCCTCATTTGTACCTCCCCTAAGTCAGACCCGTGGCCGTGGACAACTGACCGTGAGGTCTGGCTCTTCTGGTCCTTCTTCGCCATCGCCCCTGGCGGCGGGGTAGGTAACTAGCGTCATCCCCTCTACGATGACGTAGGACCCTTGCCCCTGCGATGCCGCCGACAACGCGGGCGCGGCTTACCCCGAACGTAGAAAATTATAATACTTAAAATGAAACTTTTAAAAATCGGGTTTTTACCCCTTGACGGGTTTTGGGTCGTTACAAACGTCTTATAGCCATGGTGGAAGGAATCTTATAGCACTTGTAATAATATAGTTACACTACACTTAAACGGGTCGCCGGAATTTTATCCCCCTGGAATTTTACCCCCTGGGCAAAGCTGACGTCACTATGACGAAGTAACCTGAGCGGCCAAAAGTTTGTTCGCGGCCGGAATTTTACCCCCGCGGATTTGGAAGTCTAATGAAAATTGTCAGAGCGTGATTAATTAGATTAGCGATGAAAACCGGAATTTTCCCCCCTGTCCATATAACTAGCGTTTAGACAACTGAAGATGTACGGGCCGGATTTTTACCCCCGGATTTTTACCCCCCGGAATTTTACCCCCGGGGTTTTCCCCCGGATTTTTACCCCCCGGCCAATTTTAGAAATTGAATGATTGATTTTCTTATTTCTGTTTTTAATTAATTGTAAACATTTCATTATTTAGTAGCCTATCTTTATTTATTTTGTAATCTCAACTAAGTAAACAGAATTCGCTGTTTTATTTTGATCATATTAACCGCGACAGTTGGCTTCAAAGATCGAATCCTGATACTCGAATCTCAAAATTAAAATTAATAAGCTGTTCGATTAGTTAATGTTACAAATAAATTAATAATAAAATGTTTAATATTAAATTAAAACTGAATGATTAAAATTAATCATTCACACTAATTTATATATCTGGCAAGGGGGTAAAATTCCGGGGGTAAAAATCCGGGGGGTAAAATTCCGGGGGTAAAAATCCGGGCCGTACATTCTAGGTTTTTATAATTTGAAGTGTTCTGATTAAATTCACAACCGTGAAAATATATGTTTAATTCCGCGTTTAATTCATCAAGCTGATGTCGCGAAACTCAAAAGTTCGCGGCCGGAATTTTACCCCCTGGTTTGTGACGTCACGTTTGCCCAGGTGGTAAAATTCCAGGGGGATAAAAATCTGCTACCCCACTTATACTGTTTACTCCACAGTCCACAAGACGGTAAATATATATATATATAAGATGGCAAGTGGTATAAAATACTCAATAAATCATATAAACTAAATGAAAATGTTTTATCTTGTTTCCTCGCAATCGAAAGCAGGCTTATATTATATGCAGCCTCGTTGTGCACTCAATATTAATTTGACGATTCTGTGGTTTTCATTGGTATTTTGTAGGTTTTATGTTAGTTTTTAAGGGTTTTGTTTTATTTTGGTGGAGTTTTTCATTTTGGTTTTTGTTTTTTGTAGTGGATTGGTCTTATAGACAGGATTTAGTAGGGTAGGATTCTAGGGCCTTGATGGGTATGTTGTGACTTGTGAGAAGGGTTGGGTTGTTGGAAGGCGCTGTAAAGCATTTCTATCCCGAAAAGGAGGCCCACGGATGAAGAACCCAAGGATTGGAATGAATTTATGTGTGTGTTTGGTTATTGTTTTTGGTTTAAATTATTATCTTTATGTAGGCCTATATGAGGAAATCTAAGGTCCGTGAAGTTGGTGTACCCATATTAGCGTATCCACTTTTATTCATACCAATCGTTAGTTCATCGTTAGTTCTCGATAGTTCCCAAATTTTTTCGTTAGTTCTCAAAAAATAAAAAAGAGTTATAGCCGATAATAAGGGGGAACGCTAACTTCACACTTCCGGTTTCTAGCACGCGCCGTTTTCTGATGAGAAATGTTAACATCTATATATCAATCGTTAGTTCTTCGTTATTCCTCGATAGTTCTCCAATATTTTCATTAGTTCTCAAAAAATAAAAAAGTTATGAGGCATACAAAGTGGGTAAGCTAACTTCACAATTTTAGAATTTCCAGCGGGCACCGTTTTCTGACTAAAAATGCTTATATCTGTATACCAATCGTTAATTCTTCGTTAGTTCTCGATAGTTCTAGATAGTAATATATTGACATGTCATGAAAATATTTATTTACTGTTGATTCTAACATATAATTTAAGACACAGAATCACAGAAACCGATTAAATCTACGACACAACTGAATCAAAGAATTGGTTATACACCACTACATGATGTTTTTGAATATGGACTATAGCCTACTCTATACAAAATATTCCATTACAATTTTACAAATAAAAAATGAAAAAGTAAGAAATCAATTCCATGTTTTAATACTATTTTTTTTTACTCACGGAAAAGACATAATGTAACAGACATCAGTATCGCCCAGAAAATCATTCCTAAAATGAAATTTGTTTTCCCCCAGTGATTCTCAAAGCTGCAGCCTGAAAAGATACGAGATGTAGTAATTTAAATATTACCTATTTACCTGCTTATGTTCAGGAGTTCAGCGATCAAATATTTGCATTATTATCAATCCTGCAGACATTATTTTAACAACTGAACAAATGAGATTGCTTACCACCAGCCCATGCTAAATATAAAACCTTATGTGGGTACCAGTAGGCTATAACATTCTGTACAGCCTTTCTCTGATAAATAGTCCCAGAGTTAGATTCTTAGACTGCTCTAAAAAAAATTGTCCTTCTAGCCTGAGTGTTTGTATGATGAGAGTGATAATGGGTGTCTCAGGACTTATGTTTTACAAAAAACAGTTAAAACCCGAAATAATTCTTTGGAAATGTTGTTCAGATCAATTTGTTTAAGATAATTAAACAGTTATTTTTATTAATATAACTAATAATTTAAGTGATGAGTATTTTTGGGTGGCATCTGTTTCTAAGAACAATCATAACAGATAACAACTTAATTTTAAACTGTCCTTAGAAGCTGAACTTAAGTGAGACTTTCCTTCAATGCCATTTAATTATCCTATCCTCACAGTGAGTAAACCTTTGACACAGCAAAAAAGCATTTGTGTCAACCACTTAAAATATACACCCGTCCATAAAAATCAAATGACATGGAAATTTAAATCCAAAAAATTAAAAAAATATGAAGTAGCATTGGTGCTAAAAATATTCCTAGTTTTATTACAGAACAGACATACACCCAGAATTTGTACAGACTACAGACACGATTCTCTGATCAAAAGATAGAGATAAAATAATCATTGCTAAGAACCATATCATATGTTACATGATACAAGGTTCTGTTTGTCAAATTGTGTTGCAAGTTATTTAAAGGTAACCAGAGACTAAAAACAACCGTAAGAAAACAAAAATTTTATTTTTTAACTTTGTGCAAAATGCATTAAATATAACATTGCCAAGATGATAAAATATATTAATAAATAACCTGGTATGAACAATAACAATACTTAACAATTACCTTATCTGAACTAACCTCAACATAACAAGTTCAATATAACAACAAAATGTTAGAAAAAATACAAAATTATTATTTAAAAGTGGAAATTATCCAATAACCTAGGGAATGCTTGTACAATGTAAATATTGCGCAATATTAGGCTATCAACTATCTACAAGTTCATAATAAAATAGACACGAATCATATAGTTTGCTCCAAACCGCTGCATATACAAAGCGTTTTAATATCATTTTCTTCATCGAAAAAATTATTTGTTTGAAAATCATTCAGGTGAAAAGAATTAGTGATGTAGAAGAATAACAATATTTATTCCAGTGCATACTAGTTAATAAAATAGAAAAAATGTTAGGTTCCAAAACAAATCTTTGATGAAAGACGTTAAAGGTTTGATTAAAGGATCAATAAGGAGTTGCATTATAAGATTGTTATAAGGCAAGACAAATGTTAAGTTTATAATATCTTCATTAAAACCCATTTTCAAAGAAAATAGAATCGATATAAAGCAAGTTAAAATACATTTGGGAATGTGTACAGAGGTGGTTTAGTAAAAAGTAATGGATTTTTGTTAAGGTTTTGTTTGCAAAGAAATGAAAAAGCTTTTTGCAGTTTTTAGCTTGACTCTATCATCTACCTGATTAAAATAAAGGATGGTAACATTATGTTAGTATCAATGATTTGATAATGAATACTCTGAAACACATTTTACTTAACATTAGTTAGTTAACATATTGATTTAAAATAAAATAACAATAGGCCTACAAATATAGGTATGCTTAATTTTTAAGCTTAGCTTTCTTCCTTTGTTAAAATAGTTTTATGTAAAATATATAAGTTCTATCGTTCTATGTGAGTGAAAATTTAAAAACGTACGTTTTCATGTCCCTGGCCTTTTACTTCGTAGATACTGGATTTATAGTTTATTATTATGTGTTTTAATATTTTTTGGGACGGGGGCAACATGTTACACACATTTATTTGGTTTTAAATAGGTTCTAGGTATTTTTTTCGTATTTTTAAAGTCTCGAAATTCACGACCATGACGTGTCCCTAGGGTACATTTTCCAAATTTCACGCTGTTTTTAGACTAATTATTCATGCCGAAATATATAAAGCCATATTTTTATGTCATCAATGGTTATTAAACTTACAAAAAAGGAGCATATTATAATTTTATTGTCATTGCAGACTGACTACCATGACAAAATAAGTCTGTCCCTCGATTTGGCGTCACGACCATTAAATACTTAACAATAATAATAACCAGAGAACCCGCAATACAAACTCAGATAACAAAAAAGATAATCAATAAAGATTATAAGATAATAATAAGATAATAAAATGTTAAAGGGAAAAATTTTCAACTTTGGAGCACGACAGTGGCAAGCCTGGCGTCGATGGAGTCAGTTGGTTTTAGAGACTAGTTCGGGGTGTACGTCAGGATTGTAGTGCCGGTCGTTTTGAGTTGAAAGGAGGAATTACAAGATTAATAAAGGAAAGATTGTGTTTTTTGTAATTTTGGTGTGTCCATGACCGTACGTAGTCATTCAATGAAGTAGACATGGTGTTAATTTTTGTTTATAAGACATTTCAATTGCTAGATTAACCTAGAAGTCCACTTTGTATCCTCGAACATGAGGTGCAGGGCTACCGCCAGAACAGAGCCAAATAACACGTAATTTCACGACCAAAGTTTCACGACCATCGCGGTTTTTTTCACGACCAATCCAGCCTTATGGATTATAGTGTGTTTGGTCGTGACAATAACTTTAATATAATTGTAAATTGATCAGTTTAGTTCAATTGAAACACATAGTTTTATTATAACTAACAGTCTAATTGAAGGATTGTTTAGAAAGATTTTGATTATTCCAGAGAATTCACGACCGTACCGCTTGTCCCTGACCATCACGTTTATGATTTCTATCATAACAATTTCAAAAATTAAAATATCGTCATATTTCAATGTTTTATACACAAAAGAAGCACACCTCTATAAAAACATAACGATTTTTCGGGTCTCAGGTAAGTTTTTTCGGAGTTATACAAACTTAAAAAGATTTTATTGGTTTTTTTCTATTTTTTGAGTTTTTTTTATTTTTTTCTAGAAAGACCAAATATACCAAAAGCTCAATGACCTTTTTATTGTATAATGGTCATAAAAGTAAATTAGTTTATAGCAAAACATAGTTATAAAAATAATATTAACTATTTTTAATATTCATTTAAACGTCCGTTATGGTTGTGACAGGATTTTGTGTTTTTCTACGAAAGATGCTCTTTAAAAAGAAAATTACCAAAGATATTGCGTTACCATGGACATTTTATGAAACTTCAAATGTTAATGAAATAAAAAAAATAATAAATATTTTAAAAAAGGGGGAAAAAATTTGCAAAGTGCTTTTCCTGAAAACGTACGTTTTTAAATTTTCACTCATGTATAAAATATATTTTGGTCATGTTTTATATAACCCATACACATCCATGGTGATTTCATGGTATTTCAGGTTTGTAACACTTACTTATGAATTAAAACCTTAAAAATAAAAATAAAATTACCAAGAAGACAAATTTGTAACTAGGCATTAACAATGTAAAAATAGTTAATCAGTAGTTAAAAATAACAACCGAGCTGAGTTGTCATATAATTAAGAATATGCATTTTACTGAAATGGATTGGAAAACTAACTAAACTACTTTTTGAAAAAAAATTCAATTCTCTTAGAAAAAGTAGACAAATTTGTTATACAATCATAACTTTACTAGAAGGCATGTGTTAAAAAATACGAAGACGATTAAATTAAGACAAATTGTATAATAATAGGTTTAACAAGCAACATATTAAAACAGTTTCCATATTAAGTACTCAATCTCATTTCTTCACATTTATTATCAATCAGCCTTTAATACGATATAAAAATATTTTGAGTGTTTAACCATGATATGACTGGATATTAAAATAGGCCTACAATATTTCCTTAAAGCTCGACTTAGATTGTCCTTATTCAGTTTCTTGTTGGATTAGTCAAGTTTTAGATAGTTGGAAATGCTAAGTAAGACTCACACCCTGGTCAAATTGGAATAAGTTGTTTGATTATCTGGCCATTGGAAATTACATCAAATTTGAGCAATCTTTATGCAAATAACATCCAAATAATGTCCGCCTGTTTGATTTTTCCTTTATGCATTACTAGCGCTATATTATATAACAGCCTATTATATTGTTCAGTATATATACCTATGGGCTAGTTTCAATGATACAGTGGAGTCCCGATAATCCGAACTTCGGTAATCCGAAAGTCCGCTTAATCCGAAACCAAAAAATAAATTTTTGAATTTTTTTTTGATTTTTTTTGGATTTTTTAAAAAAAATTTTGAAAATTTTTTGAATTTTTTTTGAAAACTTTTGAAATTTTTTTGAAAACTTTTGAAATTTTTTTGAAATTATTTAGGAATTTTTTTTAATTTTTTTTTATTAAACTTTTAACACAGTTAGCTGTACCTCGTCAAAGTATTCTGTAGCAGCCGGGCAAGATAGACTTTTTTGTTGAGTATTTAGTAAATATTTCATCATTTTTGTTATTAACATTTTTCATTTTCGTCCAGGGTTCCAATCCCCCCAAATCACAAATGGATTTTATGAAGTGATAATGCTGCAGCCACTAGGTCAAGGCCACACTAAAAAAACAGGCCGTAATGCTCGTCAAGCATGACGTCACGATAGAAGACGGCAATGACGTAGTTTTGCCGTTTGTGATCAGCTGCTTGTTTTAATCTTTCATTGGAAAATAAATAAATAAGTACTTATACGTCATAGCCGTCTTCTATCGTGACGTCATGCTTGACAAGCATTACGGCCTGTTTTTTTAGTGTGGCCTTGACTAGGTCTAAGTAATCTAAAAAACAATCCCAAAAAATTTCAAAAAATAAAAAAAAATTTCAAAAGTTTTAAAAAAGTAAAAAATTGTTTTTCAAAAATTTCAAAAAAGAAAAAAAAAACAAAAAACCGTTTAATCCGAAATATTTGGTAATCCGAAATGGGCCCGGTCCCAACCATTTCGGACTAACGGGACTCTACTGTACCATGATAAACTTATGGGAATTATGAAATTGTACTCTAACTGTGTATTATGTTTAATATCTCTATTCTATGGTGATGCTGTTTATTACAGAAAATATGTAATTTCATAACTTCAACAATAATTGGTAACACTAGCTAGTTTGTGGCTGTTTTAAAGAAGTTCTAGTCAATTTAGTAGTAAAATATGACCATCCTTGAAGTAATAAGTAAAAAACATAGTGGCTATTCGCTTAAAAAGTTATGTAAAGCAAATATTGGTTGAAATATAGTATTTACTTACATGCTGTAATCTTGTAAACCATGTTGATATTTGTAACACAACTTATAGGGAAGTTGACTCACTGAATTGAATTACGTATTTAAAGTTTAATCTTTGTTGATAATCATTTGGGTTTTCATGTCAAAGACAGCATCACAGACCATCAACAACTGTAATCTCAGTGCATTGGACCAACAATAACAACTCTGTCAAGAATTACTTCAAATTAGTTCAAGTTTAAATGTTTAATGTATGTCAAGGTTATTTAATATTTTTTGTTTACACATTTTTTTATTTATTTTTTTAAAGAGGTTGGTGGCCTCTTTTAACCTTGCATTTGCCCGTCTACATAGACTAAGCGCCCGTGCGTGGATCGTTAACAGCAAGGCAAGGAGTGAGCCGGTACAGTACAACGGTGAACTGTAGGCCTACTGATAAAATGTTATCGGCAGTGACCAGGATCCGAACCCACGACATCGCTGCCTTGGGCCCGAAGTCCGCGACGCTACCGACTGAGCCGATTTACTAAAAATTGTTTAATTCTCAACCAGATTATTGTTTCTATTTTGGCTCACCTTTTCATGTTTTCTTTTAAATTTGAAAATAAACAACTGTGTCTGAAGCCGTTGAATGTAACCTTGTATAACATCGATATATATTTTTTATAATATTAGTAGGATATATTTCCAATGACCAAATGAAAGGAGGAAGTTTAATCTAGTATATTAATTAGATTTGGTACGTCATATATATATATTATTAATAAAATATTTAATATGTAAACACGTTATGTACAAGTTAAGTAACTTTCATATAAGTACATTACAGGAAATAGTTATGTACACATCTTATACATTACCTAGTTGGATTTCACAATTACTTTATCTAATAATGATATTACTGATACAGAATTTATCTTAAGAGGATGTATAAAGTTTCTTGATAGTAATAACTAAAATATAACTTTATTTTTTAGAACTACTTAATTTCATAAACTACCCTTATAGAATGATGCATAGTTCAACAAATTAAAGCTGCATCTCATTGTCAGTTTTTAGCAGTCCTTAAAGGAGTGCTGAAAGTTCAACTAGTTTTAATAACTTTATATTATTTAACATTTTTGAATAAAGTATAAGGTTTTTCTCGACACTAAATGAAGGCACTAAATTTACAATAACAACCGTAATGTTATGTTAAACTAGATTTTGTGCAACATTCACAACCAATGGAATACAACTATGGTGAGAATAAATTTTTCAAATAATTACTAGGACTTATTTACAATAGGTACACAAGCTTAAAAGACATTTGAAAAATACTCTTTGTAATTATTATTTTAAAAACAGATGCAACATTTGAATTAACAACTTACTGTTCCATTAATTTTTCTTCTGACAAACGAATAAACTTCTCTTGAAAACCTTCTTCTTAAACGTTTTATGAAGCATGTTTTAGATACAACGGGTATAAATACTTAAAAATTAGCCTTTCATTGTTGTCTTATTATTATTTAAATTGTATTTTCAATATTTAATGTTAGCATTGACTGAGGCATTGTGGTTTATCTAATTTTTATGATAATCAGATCAGTTTTTTTGTCTACTTAGTAATGCCATATAATTATTTGCAGCTCTTTCTTGTAAACTGGACGGAGAAGTCTAAATTAGGAGATTGCTGCTAACTCTATAGTTTATCTGCAGCCTACCATCTGCTGTAATTCTTAAAAAAAAATCAAAATCATCCCAGAAAAACAAGATTTTTTTAACAAAGCAGGGTGTCCAGCTCCAGGGATAGCAGCGATGTACAAATAATTTCTTACAATCGCAGCGACTTGCAAGATCATGGGCAACATTGTGATTTTGTGATGAGATCAAGATAATTTTTCCTGACAAAAGGAAGCCAAACGACAACAAACAGTGCTTAGTGGCAGATTTTATTGGCATTTATTCCAAATTTCAAACCTTTCTTCTATGCAAAATTGACCAGCAGTTCATGGATTCCTTCTCGGTCATGAAAATTCACATAATATTACCAGTATTCAGGTAGGCTGTACACCCTGCAAAGACCCTTAAAACGTTTTTTACAAGGTGTATTATAAAAAAAAAATACTATTTAGCTTCTTAGAAAAAATTATCAAAAACCCTGTCAAAATGGTCCCAAGTAATTACTTTTGCAATATAACTTTCTTTTAAGGGAAATCAGACAAAAAAAAGAGCAAACAATACCTAAAAGTTTTCAACTTTAAATGCTATCACATTAAATAATTTTGTGCCCTATTCAGACTTATAAACACACTGCCTAATCTAGATTACCACAAATTATTTTGCAGTACTATAATTTGTATGTAGCATTTTCATATTGTCTAGTCGAGCTATGAAATTAACTTTTTTGGTTACTTTAGCTGCACAACGAAACGTTTTCCTGAGGATTTAAATATCCATCATAAACTTAAGTTGAAATATTTAGCCTACATAAAGCCTTAAAATAAGATTGGGAATTCTTTTTTAGGATATAAAAATGGTTATTTTAAGTTGAGTAATCACTTAATTTAAGTACAAGGCATGTAAAACTCAGCAAAAAGTTGTTGACAAGTCAGCTTTATGAGTTTCAGAATTCATTGTGAGATATAACTGGTGTATACAAATTTTTATGATAAAAATTGTCATTTAAGCTATTTAAAAAATAACCTCTCAAAGTTGTTCCAAACTGAGATAGATTTTAAAAAGCTTCAATATTACATCCAGCTTGGTGAAGAAACCATTTTAGTTGAAAGAGTTTTTCCTGACTAAAGTCTAAATTTTCTAAACGTGCAATGCTTAAGCTAATTGCATTTTGTCATTGTACAAGTTAAAAAACAGCATAATGCCATACAAACAGTTGTACAAAACATACATATACATATCTTATTCAAACTAAAAGTTCCATTGTCACTCACAAAAGGAAAAAGATTCAGGGCAAAGAAGGTAATAAGCTCAAAAATTTACCAAATCAAAGTTTCATTTGTGTGATTTGTGAGTGATATTAAATATATCTACAACCGTAATTGTAGGAATTTCATAAAAATATGGGAAATTTCAACTCAGTGTGTGCAAAGATCTAAAAGAACTTCTTTTAGTTAAATAAAAGAGTAATTTAAAATTGTAGTAGAATCAGAATGTCAAGAGGGTTTGCTAAATCTACTTAGGTCAGAGTGACACCTTGCTTGCAGACGACGCAACACCATCTAGCACAGCTGATGGCACCCTGGCACCTCCTCAGCTGATTGGTTTGTCTAGTGTACGTCACTTGGTCAGTGAGACACCTGGTTTCGCAGGTCAGAGAGTGCCTGTGTGTTGCGGTGGACAAGCAGCTCCAGAGCTCGCAGACGACGCAACACCACCTCGCAAAGCTGATGACACCCTGGCGCCTCCTCAGCTGATTGACTCATCCACTGATCAAGTTCTTTGCTCAACTCTGCTTGATGTTTCAAAAGTTCAGTCATCTAAAAATTTGAAATTTCTAAATTAGCATAATACATTAATACAGATTATATAATCAACTATACATATAGACAGCAGGTAAGTTTGGTTTCATAAGATAAAAATTAAATAATTCCCATGATTGCTTAGATTATTTCATTATTGCAGTCGACAAAGTAAATTGCATTACAAACGTCAATAAACGTGTCTTGATAAATGTGGAAGATGTTTGCGATTACACCATAACTGGGGAAGGCATTCACAATTAATCTTTCTGTGACTGTGGAAGACCATCACGATTCCGCCGTGACCATGGAAGATGTTCACAATTTTACTGTGATATGAGGGAGATCATGTAAAATATTTTGTATTGAACGATAGTAATATTACATTTTTTTTTCAAAGCAATCAATGCTGCAATTTTAGCCTAACCTGGTTTCCGCCCAAAACAAAAGGTTGTATATTTTTTCTATACCACGATGCACCAACATGACTCGGTTAAAAAAATCTATGCTGATCCACTGAGAATTCTTTCATTCCATTGCCTAAATCCTGGTAAAAAAGTACATTTATTTCTTTGTATTTAGAAAAATTAAAATATACACTTCTTAAGGAGGCATAGTAGCGCCTATAGCTAAATAAAAGTTAAGTAAAATCCATTACTGCCGAAAAATGATGTTTTAATTTGAATTCAAAGAATGTAAACACACTATGATGCAGCACAAACCTGCTTGACTAGAGTGTTGAGCATGTCGGGATCAGAGGCTGTGTCCAGCAAGTCAGACAATCTGGAGACCTCTACGCTGAGGCAACACTTCAGCTCGTAGTGAGATGTGTCTTGAGCCAGGTGAGACTGATAACTAGACAGTGCCAGCCTCACAACCCTACACTGCAGCTCACATCTCTGAAATCATTTGATGACAATCAGTCAGCCAATAACAACACTGAAAGCACCAATGTGAAGGTGGCACCGCAAGGTGGGAAGGGTGAATGTTTGTTTGGTGATTTACCATCTCAAAACATTGGTTTCAGTTGATGTCCATTCTTTGACAAGTGTGAAGTCATTTTTACAGAGGTAGCAACCTCAACATGTGATACTCAACTCCCGATTAACCGGGATAAAGTAGTGTTGAGGCTTCCTGGATACGTAAAATCGTGGTTAATCCGCAAAATACTATTGAATAGGAAAGTGTATTAAATTACAATACAGTATTAAGTTATGGTAATTAACATGTTTATATTGAATTAAAACATTACTGATTACTGAATGAGTTATTTGACAGGAATTAAAATGAATAACACACGTATTTGAACACAATGACACTCGCACAAAGAAGATCTAGTCTCCAAGATCAAGATCAAATAAAACATTTACAAGACATAAACTACCGCAAATTAATTTCTTTGAAAATAATCTGTAGCAGTTTTCTCTTTAGAAAAAAAACAATTTTTTTATCTCTACTTTCATGTTTTGTGATACAATTTCGTCTGCAATTGGAGAATTGTATAGGTAAATGGGGTAAGAGGGGAGGGTCTAATTTAGATCTGAACAACTTTGTACACATGTTGCCAGAGCAAGAAAAGCTGGCAAATCATGTATGAAAGCAGAGGAATGCTGGTTAAGTCCAATGGCGATGGTAAAGTTTCTGTTAGTAGGACGATTTTTCAAAATTCTGTTAAATCAGTAATATTGGTGAGTGTTCATCAAGTAAAACTCAAACATTACCAAACAGCTTAATCTGCATCATAATGTTGTGTATTTCTGAGTTCTCATCAAGGACTCAATCCACTCTCTCTCTCAATTGAAGGATGTACTATTTAGTTTTTTATACTGGTTTTGGTGACTATATCCAAATGACAAATAGTAAACATTAAAATTTTTACTAACTTTAAATTTAGCCTTATAATGTGATAATTGATCTTATTTTAGGCTACTCTTTCAATCAATAATGCACTTTTTCTAAGGTAGGCTAGCTGCCATCTCCATTTTTCTAGTTTTATGCATAAAATTACTTTTTACCAATCAAATTCAAATCTTCTTTATTTGTTTCATGTACAGCAATACAATAAATAGCGTCATTATAACATTTATGAATGACAAAATAGTTCATACCTCATTGATGGTCAAGTTCAGAAAGTGTTCGCAACTGCCGATTTCAACTGGTACTTTAGCCTCCTGTGAAATTGTAACAAAAAATAATGTAAAACTTGATGCATGAATTTGGACTAAATGACTACTAAATAACTAATTTTTAATCCTTTCATCACAAGCATTGGCAGAAATGAACAAGTTGATATCCTACAACAGGTAATGATTTCCATACATAAAACATAAAATGTATTTTTTTATGAACAAGAAAGTATAAGGGAGTAAGTGCATAAGGAAATTTAAAATTATTGTTATTCAGGAGAAAGAAAATGAAAATTACTAACTTATATTACAAGTGAGATTTGATTTTGTTTCCGATAAGAAGAGCAGGCTTGCCTGTACAGTGGGTGAGTCTTCTCAATAGCAAAGAAGAGGGTTAAGAGCAAAGAGACAAGAGGGCAAAGAGTGTAGGTTAACACTTTAGATTGTAGGTACACTGTAGAGGAAAGCCTGCTCTAAATATAAATAAAATCAAAACTTTCTGGCATAGATTCTTTGTCCAAGAAAAGAATATTACAAGAGTTTTTTTTTCTATACACAATTAAAAGAAATGTGTGAAAATCAGTGTCTAATTGATAAAAAACAACAAAAGCAAAATAAATTGTAATATGACCTGTCATTTTCTAATAAGTAAGATGTTTCTGTTACTTTATTTATTCATTTTAACGGTCAACACATATAACATAAAACAGAACATAAAAGTAGTTAAATAAGGAACAGTTTTGAAAGCGTTTAACAGCCAACTTTAGTCAAATGTACGATTAACAGAAGAAAAAATACAACAACACAATATCAAATATAACAATATAAATAGGAAAGAAATATAACACAATATAATACATAAATAGGACTATAGACACATCTTACCAATTACAGTTTGTTAACCCATTGGCATACCAAAAATGCACTGCCTACACACAAGAATCCTATATCCCATGCTATAGAAGAATCCAATAGGCAAGCATGTTTCTTAAAAACCTTTTTCCTCAGCTCGTGTGCATCACAGGGAAAATATACGCATACTGTTAAAAAGATATTTACCTGTAGATGTGAAGAATCTCTTTATAAATTAAAGTAGGCTAAAAAATGAGCTCAAAAAATGAATTTAATATAAAAAAATTACATGGCCTTATGTGTTGCCATGCTGATGAGGAAATAACAATGAAATATTAACGTAAAAATAAAATCAAAACAGATGGAAGAAATTCCAATCAGATGTTTAGAGTTTTCAACCATGGGGCGGCCTCTAGTTTCAATTGATTGACTCTTTTAGTGACATACAAATACAACTATAACTTTCTTATTCATTATGTTGGATTATGTTTTTTAAAATGACTATCTCCCTCTTCAGAAAGATTGGGAGACTTTTGCAAATAATCTATATATCGGTCTATTTCCACTCAATCATAAACAAGACAGTCGCGACATTTTGACACAAAAAATAACCTCACAACTCTCACTTGTTGTTTACTAATATTTTTGTTTTCCAAAACAGGTTAGTCAACCAAGTAATTTAAAAATACAGACAATATACAGTGTCACAATTACAGATAGATAGAAAAGAATTATTGATCCGACAAGTGCTGTGATCCCTTGGAATAATGTAGAGCTAGTGGCAATGTCCCTGGATGGAACAGTTCCGTCTAGGAATGCCAGAACACATTAGCGGCAGGACAGAAATATGTCAGTGGGTTAACTACAGTAGTATTTAGTGCAGCGGATTCAGCCTATTCTTATAATATTTAATATTTATTTATAAAAGGTAAACCCTCCATCGTATTAAAAAAAACTTTAAGCAATCTATTAGTGATTAAAAACAATACATCTTAAGTAATATCAAAATACTTACCACAAGTTGTTTTGCAAGTGATCTGAGATCTTCGAAGCTGTGTACAAGTTTTTCCTAAACAGAAATTACTACCTGAGTAAAAACCTTATATTTATCATTGAGCTTTTCATTGGTAACCCTTGTTACAGAATCAGTAGTTATAAAAAGTAAAGCCAAATGTGAACAAGGCATCAACATTTTCCGTTAAAAAGTACGAATTCCCCAAAGTCACGGTGTCATCTTGAACATCTACCGCGATCCCGACACAATTGTGAACATGTCCCACAATCGCGGCGCGATCGTCAACTCATTGCGCGGTTACAGCGCCAGCGCAAACACTGTTTCTATCATTTTCTGTGTTATCCGACCTTGCCGTGGCCGTTTTAGGTAGGATAATCGAGCCTCTACTGATAATTAAATTAAATGTCTACAGTTGTACATAAAACCACATTCTGTCACAACCCTGTTTCTTCCTTGAAGAAGATTCTTCAGGAAAACATTCTTATTAACCGGACATTGATACTACTACAGCAAAGCATAAACCAAACTCAATGGTTAACAGGTTAGGTTAGTCAGGGTAAAATAGATAAACTAATTCAACTCAACCCAATAACATTTAGATAAAGATATCAGTTGATCAAAACATTAGACTACTCAAACTGCTACCTGTCTGACCTCAATTTAATTACAGGATATTTATTTTAAGTCTAGAAATGTAACAATGGAAATCTAGGAAATCAGGCTACAGATATATAGTTAGAATACTACATTAACTAAAGTAGCTTAACCAACCAACATTCTATACAAACGTATAGCCTACTCTGTATGAGCAATAATAGGTACAAAAGAAAGCACCTTAACCTTAGAGAGATGTACCTTATCTGATTGAGATCTAATGGCGGAGTTGAACTGAAGACTGCTTTCCGTGATGACTTCCAGAGGCTCCATGATTTTCTCTAATGATTCTATTACCTTGTCTAGACTCTCAATGACTCGAACTGGAGCTGAGGTTGATGGGTGAGATTCTTCCTCATCTTGCGATTCTGTTTCCCTGTTAACTACAGGTGGTTTTTCTTGCTCTTTCAATTGTGCTTGTTCTAACTCACTCGCGAGGCTAGGAAACGGACTAGTACAAGACGTTGATGTGTCAAAAGATTGAAGACTAGTATAAACCTTAGGCCGTTCCAGGATACTTGATGAGTTAGACGCGACAGAAGCTTTTTCTAAAACGTTTGAATCTGTCACACTGACACTTTTTTCACTAAGTTTATCACTTATACTAGGATTACCCGTCGGTAAATTGGTATTAGAATAAAAATCTGATCCTAACCTAATAGAATTTTCTTCATCGTTACAAGCTTCACTTAATAGTTCAACTTCACTAATATGTGCTATGCTACTGGAATTTGGTTGATCATTTTTTGAGTCTAAACTACTATCAATTTCTCTAAACTCGCTGGCTAAAGTTTCATCCACTGATATGGATGGTAAAAAAGATTCATTCAACACAGTTTCCTGAGATTCACTAGGTGCATTTGCAGTTTCAGTTGATCCGGAGGAATCTGGTGATGGAAAAACCTCGAGGGATGAGGGGGTCTCTGGAAGAGGTTGTTCGACGGTGACAGCTCCTGTTCTCGTGCCGTAGTCAGGACTGTCAAACTCATCAACTCCACGTGACGATCGACCGCTTGACGGCAATCCAACACCACTGTCACCCAAAGAGCGGGCTTCCATTGAAGAGCTTGACAACTTTGATTCCTGAAGGAAGAAAGTACATTTTTTGTAATGTTTCTGGTGTAACCATTACTATTGGTTTAATTTTGATGTTTATTTGTTTTCACGTCCAGTGCCTTTGGATGACTGAAATCTGTCATCACTTGCTGATTGGTTCCTGGAATCTGGAACCCAACTTCAGCTGTCTCTAGTAGACATTTCTGAATTTCGATACGACTAATCAAAGTCATTTTAAACTTAATTGAGGTATAATTAATTAATCAATGTATATAGTCTCTGTGAAATCTTGAAAAGTAGGGCACTCTTGACATTGTGGATTGCTAAATTCTTCCACTGTCACACAGAGTTTGTAAAAGCGAGTCGAATGCTCGTACTGCCCAGTGAATGCTGGAATCTCGCAATGAACAAGTTCCACGCAAAACACACTTACTGTTGTCTGGTAGTGGTCTTCGGACCTATCTACCACTGAAGAGACTAAACAAAGTCGAAACAACAGAGCACACTTCTATCCTTAAAGGCGGATAGTCGTATTTGACTTAGCGCAGGCTCAATCAAATTTTGAATCCTCAAACCACACACTACACATGGATCGGTCACACCCGAGACGGTATGTGTGACCGATCCATGTGTAGTGTGTGGTTTGAGGATTCAAAATTTGATTGAGCCTGCGCTAAGTCAAATACGACTATCCGCCTTTAAGGATAGAAGTGTGCTCTGTTGTTTCGACTTTGTTTAGTCTCTTCAGTGGTAGATAGGTCCGAAGACCACTACCAGACAACAGTAAGTGTGTTTTGCGTGGAACTTGTTCATTGCGAGATTCCAGCATTCACTGGGCAGTACGAGCGTTCGACTCGCTTTTACAAACTCTGTGTGACAGTGGAAGAATTTAGCAATCCACAATGTCAAGAGTGCCCTACTTTTCAAGATTTCACAGAGACTATATACATTGATTAATTAATTATACCTCAATTAAGTTTAAAATGACTTTGATTAGTCGTATCGAAATTCAGAAATGTCTACTAGAGACAGCTGAAGTTGGGTTCCAGATTCCAGGAACCAATCAGCAAGTGATGACAGATTTCAGTCATCCAAAGGCACTGGACGTGAAAACAAATAAACATCAAAATTGATGAGTCCGTCCACAATAATTTAAGAACAATGAGTAATACTATTGGTTTGTGTAAAAATGCTAAGTATAAATTAGATAAAATTCAAATGGCAACTAATTACACATAATGTACTACTAGAGGATAAAAAGAGGAATTTCTACTGACAACAGACTAAATCCATTTTGTTTTACTTCTTTGACCAATGAATCATTGGCTTATCCACAAAACCAGTTTTAAACATCCTGCAATTTTCTTTCACCTTTTCAATTTAAAGGAAGTAGTTCCGTTGCTGTTGGATTCAAGAAGGGTGTCTCCCAACCAACATGTGAGATACTCAAACATGTTTGTTCATTTTCTTTATTTACTGACTTGCTATTTACAATTTATTTTACTATTAAACCCAACCGCTTTAAAATCAAATGTCTTGTATTCCTAAAAAACATTGTTAATGAATCAATTAAACTGCTACCTAGTAGGTTTATGATCAATGGTTGCTGTCATAAATAAACGGTATCAGCATTCTGACACATACTTTCTCCCATAAGTTTGTCAAAAACCTTTATCATGTGTAAGTTGTGAGAGTAAATAACTGTATACGCAAATGAGATTTGTACAATTTTGTTCAGAATTTAAAGGATTATAACATGCTAAATTTTTATAAAAATCGTTCGGGCCATTTTTGGGAAAATCCGATTTTTCTGTTATTTTAAGGGGGTTTTATGGTAAAATGACATAATTTACAATAACTTTTGAACCGTAATATTTACCGAAATGGGATTTGTACCATTTTGTTCAGAATATAAAGGACTATAACATACTAAATTTTTATCAAAATCGTTTTGGGCCATTTTTGGGAAAATCATATTTTTTCGTTATTTTATGGGGTTTTATGGAAAAATCCCCATTAAAAATAAAAATTTCCAAAAAATAAAAGAAAACTATTAAAACTGTAAGAAGTATAACATGCTATGTTAAATCAAAACCGGATGTTTTTCTAAAATCCTATTTTTTGTTATTTTATGGGGTTTTTATGGGAAAATAACATATTTGACCATAACTTTTGAACCGTAATTTTTACAGATATGGGATTTGTAACATTTTATTCAGAATTTAAAGGGCTACAACATACTAAATTTTTATAAAAATCGTTCGGGCCATTTTCGAGAAAATCCGTTTTTTCCGGTTTTTTATGGGTTTTTATGGGAAAATTCCCATTAAAAATCCAAATTTCAAAAAAATGAAAAAAACGCCTGGAGATACCATGGATTAGAACCTACATACCAAATTTCATCGAAATCGGACCACAGGTGTGGTCTCTAGCCCTGTACACATCCAGACACACAGACACACACACACACACACACGCACACACCTACGGGGTTTTACCGAATACTCGCAAACACCTAATTGTGGCATCTTTCAACCTGCGGCCACCAGTGGATGAAGGAAGGTGGTAGAAACATGTCTGCATCGATATTTTTAATGAACACTCCATTTTAACATCAAACATTCCAGTTTTTAAATTGTGGCACCATGCCACAAATCGGTATATATCAACAGTGTGTGGACAGGATGCCACTAATGCGTTGTAGTGCTTGAGCGGTGTGTGCGCCCCCCTACTTCTCGCGTGCGCTGTTGCCAGTTCTCCGTTCTAGTTCCTTCATTCCGTTCTCTATTCATGTGGCTATGCCCTAGCCGCTGTAGCTCATTTCCCGCGCTCATGACGTCGTCTTTTATTAGTGTAAGGATTTTATATGAAGTTTTTTTCAAAGCTCCAATAATTTTTACAATTATTGGATTTAAAGTCAATGGACCAAATGAAATGTCGTGAGGATTACATAAAACTACATGCTATTTTGTTGATATTTTATCGTCACATTGTATGTATGGTTTACGAACTGAGATACTTGGAATAAAGGCCTTAATGTGCTGGGTAAATTATCAGTTTCATGGGAATCTATATATTAATTACGTAAGCCGATTCTTTGCGTCAAAATTGTGGGCGACTGGGAAGTCGTAGAACAACGTGAGAGGGCTCAAATTAAAGGTCTTTATCCCGTGACGGCGGGAAAAATAGTGAAATTCCCAAAATCTTAACACAAAATTAGATATAACGTACAATGTTCTCCATAAGAATAGCATTAGAAGGCATTTACTGCTGATTTTTGTTTACTTCAATCCAGCTGATCGTGATTTTATCATTAGCAAGTAAGCTTACATTTGGATTACTCATTTGCCAGTCAATTCTGCAATGTAATGTATACTATATAAAACCAACTATATAAAGGGATAACGTTACCTTTAATAATCAAGACTTTGTAGTTATGTCAAAGTTGAAATAAATTGTTTTCAAGATTTAAGAAACGATTCAAGATTAAAAAAAGATCTTCTTTGTTTTTATTTCAAAACATATGTAAAAGATTTATTCAAATTTTTTTTTTAATTTACTAACATTTATATTTGAGATTTATTGTAGTGTTTAATCAATATTTTGTATGAAGTGGAATAACCTCAACGGTTACTCTTAGAAAACAATTTGGGAATAGAGATGAAGTAGGTTCGTACAGGTATTTAAACGAACCAAAAATATTTATGTCGTGATTAGTTTCGATAACTGGGTAATGGAACCCTAACTAGCCGCAAAATAGTTGGTAATTAGACGTTGACTAGGCCCTTTTTTGGTAGAATATGTAAATCAATCGCACCTTTAGGAGGATTAACACCACATACTTACACTAGGCTAATAGTGGTTTTTTAATGTTGATCACAAACAAATTTAGGTCCAAGTTCTGTCAATGGGATGCCTTTACTTAAGAATAATTTTGTTAAACCTTTACAAAATGAGCATAGACTTAGAAATAATAACTGGGTAGGGTATCTCAACACACCATTTTTTGCCTTTTCTTATTTGACGAAGACAATTTCCAATACTGTATTTCAATCGGGGAAGCCTTGTTATCAGCATTAACCAAAAAACCAAAGCTACCTTAATAAACCAATATTTATTCATAAACATGTTTGCTGCCTTTAACAGTTAAACTCAGGAATCATTCAAATTCTTTATTGAACATATGTTATCAACAAAAGCAAACAAAGACAAACAACAAACTGTTTTGTTTTTTTTTTGCACAAAAGATATGTTGTAGTGGGATATCTAGGCCTATCCTGACATATAGATAATTTGATTCTGAGTTTGTTTAAATATTCCAACAATAATTCCTTTTCCGTAGCTTTTAGGGACTATGTCCCTACAAGCCACTAGTTTACATTAAAATACGCAATAAGTATGACTCCGTTTTTTCTGTATGCATATAATTAATTCATGGTAATGTAAAAGTATGCGTAACGAATTTTTCACCTCACTATGATGTTTTTAGCTGTTTTACATACATTTAGCTGGTTTATATTGGTGGCTGAAAGTTACGTTTTGCTGACCATGCCAGCTGTCATCGTCATATGGGGACCGAGCAGGGGTTTACATCCCTACGGCCGCAAAATCACTTGTTCGCCTATTTACTTAAACCATTAATGTATATTAAATGCACAAGCTGTATCCATGGCATTGCAATAGACTTGTTTTTTGTCACAGCTGCCTAGACAACTATTTATTGTTATTTTTGATTTTGCTGATTCCTCAAAATATTTCACATAAATAAGAGGGACGTTATATTGCAAAACATACTTGGGTAAAAAAAACCGCTCGTACCACGAGCCAAAATGGGTTTGCAGCTCTCGATCGTTTCACGTTCTCGACTTCGTCCCGAACTTAAAACCCGATATCGAGTCGGCAAAACCTCACTTTAGGCCCTAGGTACGAAATATACTATTTTTTTACGGTGGAATTAGAGACCCAAAGATTCTCACCCCGTTGCGAAGCATGGGCAGATAGTTAGTTATAAGATTATAAAGTCTTTACTGTTTTGTCTGTACATTGCGTAGACTCATGAAGTGTTTGGTTATTTCTACGTTGTATATAATAAGATAGCCGAAACGAGTCTTGTGTATATATCTGTACGTTTGTTTGATTCTTACTGTCATTGTGCCTGTAACGCAAAAATTCCAATTCACGTGTCCTACCTTGGGAAAACTAGAGTACCGTTCATGATCCAAATAGTTTTGTAATTGTTTGAATAAATTTGCCAAGTTTGATCAAAATATATCCATAAACAAGCAAACTACAACATTTTACAATATTCTTTATATAAATAACAAGGGAATTTTAAATTTACAATTTTTGAATTTGTCCTGTTACCAATAACCGTACAAAAACACTTTGATATACTAAATTATTTGTTTTCTAAGCTATTTAAAAAGGTCTGGATATAAATTGGGAAATTTTGTATTTTTAAGGTAACGTTTTTCTCCATTTCATATATTAGTAACAATATGTATAGTATCAAATTCAGTAATAACATTGACTACTGTATTTAAACCTTAACACAAGTGTTTATATATTCATTGAGGCTACTGGTGCTACCGCTGATGGCTTATGCATGTGTACGTTAGTAGCTAGCAGACAATTTGCCAACTAGGAACATGAAATCAGCTGTTCCCCGTCCTCACTGTCGCGGTTGCTCGCCTAGCATGTCAACAGCTGACTGCTGTAAAAATTGGATGAGGCGACAGTAACTTTTTCTAGTACGCTTATTTACCATGGCATCTGCTAATTCAATTTTGTTGGTGGATTTTGTGGCTAAGGAGCTCAATTTCTTGGATAATATTTTTTTTTAATTTTTATAAAGGAGAGTTGTATAAAGAGTTTCAGAAACCATCTTGTGACTTTGAAAATTTTTACATTGTAAACCAAACTCTAAACCTTTAACACACTTTAATACGATATAGATACATATATTATAAATTAATTTGTAACTTTTTAGAATTTTTCTTTCGCCCAACAAGTTTTTGTAATTATTGTTAACTAACTTTTTCTAAGATACGGTAAACGCTAGGAAACAAATTAAAAGCGTATTTTAAAGGCCATTGTTCAACCGGCATGAATTGTTACATACCAACCTTTAGGGCCCATTGGTGACATTGGGGGGTGGAAGTCTAAATTTAGTTCATTACAATTACGTCAATGACCTTGAGCTCTGCTAGTAAGATGCTGTGGTATGGTAGCGTGTCGGGGAGAAAGGGTCATTGTTCATGCTTACTCATTCGCTCTTACCCACAAACAAATTTATTTCAAGCCTAAAATGAAGAATGTAGATCTAACTTCTATATTCGTTTGGAAAACGTCAGTAAGAGGCAAGTCTAGACTGTTCCTATGTCTGCGCGGTCCATCACTAGTTACTTTCTTTACTTATTTTTTTTGAAAGCCTATGTGTCGATTATGTATCTTGAGCAATGTAAAATCAAGATGACGTTGTTCAAACTAAGATATAAGTTTGGACTTCCTTGTGTGACCAAAATGGTCGCCTACAGAGCAACAGAAGAATCTATAATTTCTTATAAAATCAGTTTTATTGACATTTGCAGACAGTTTTATATAATTGTTTTAAGGAAACCCAAAATCTATTGGCAATCATAAGTTAATATGATTTGAACTTTTTGCCTTATACAAATGAAATACCGTGTGCATAATGGTCCTCTGGTCCTGTTAATACAATTTTTTGAAGGGTTTCTTTTATAATTAAAAACTATATCATCGCACAAGCATTTTCAAGGACTCTCTGCAATTTTGCGTACTCTTGCAACTACTAATTCAAGAATCAGTTTGATGACCGATTAAAAATAATGTGTTTATACGTTATAAAGATTCAACTGTTAAATATCATAGTTTTTGAGGGTGGGACTGGAAATTTAGACTATATTAAAGATTTGCATTCATAGTAGAACATTATATACTTTAAGTAAACCAACAGAAAAAGATTGTTTAAAATTTTCAAGCTCATTTTAGAACAAACTGTTTGCTCCGCCTCCCAGTTAACTAAGAATTTCAAGAAGTAGAAACATATTAAATAAATAATAAGTGAAGTTAAATATATCCCACAGTGATTTTAAAAAACATTACACAAACTTCACGGATGCCAATATACTTCTAACAACCTTACTAGGAATTTCCTAAAACTGATATTGTACGTTGAAATAGGTTTATCTATCTATCTATTCTATTCTATATTCTATTCTATACTATTTTAAAGAAGAGGGGGTGTCTGTGTGTGTGTTTGTATGAGCTAATCTCAAAAAATACTGATCCGACTATGCTCAAATTGCACACAAATGAAGCTACAGCTCCTAGGATACATATAGAACTATTACCGCTTCGATATTCACCTAGGGCTTTGCCCCGTGGGCTTTCAAAAATCTGAGATGAGAGATTTAAAAGTAAATATTGATTGATGGTATCCATGGTAACAAAGAACAAACCTAGTAAGTTTAAAAATGTAAACAAGCAGAACTAACAGTCAAATTGATTTTGATTTCTCAATTCAACACAGCTGGTTCAAACCTTATTAAATACTGCACGAATATTAGAACAGAGAGGGTAAGGATTATAAATTTAAAATAATGATGTCACTAGCCTGAATTTATTTAACATTACCTAAAGGAGCTGTCAAACCATATGTTAATGTAATTTCATTATTATAGGATTGTTTCAGTTACAGTACTTCATTTATTTATGATCTAACTATACTGAGTCTGTTATAATATTTGTGAAATGTTGTAATATTATTTATTTATTTTTATAATAATTCATTTTAAAATAAATCATTCAATGGATATAGGAAATAATCAACATTCTATATTGCCCTATCAACCTAGGCCCTTATCCTGAGTTATGGGGTATATTCTTTTGATTTATTTGTTTGTAAACAGTAATATAATCCCCCTGCCCCAGCAAACCTATAGACTGAGCCAATTCCCGTTTGCCTGATTATAATTTCACTAAAATATGTTAGAAAATTGCCCTATTAACATGTTTGGAACTATTGTGATAGGTTTTCGTTTACAGTGCATACCGTTAAACACATTCTTTTATTATAGGTATATGTGTGCCACACTATAGGATACCGTACCATATTTTCTTAGACCGTTTCCTCTCCCATCACTGCAATGATCATGTTCTACTTATATGCCAACCCCGTACGAAGGTCGGGTACTCTACTAGTTATTAATAAAGTTGAGAATACTAAAGGTTCTACAAAACAAAACATTGAATAATAAAAATACATTTGTATGAAAGTAACAGATAGATTGACAAAATTGTAAAACGATCGTATAATATCTAACAATATCAAATTATTTACAGTATCACGGTTACAACTTTTAAACTACTTTTGTTATGACTCAATGTTAACCTCTTTAGGACCTTTCATTTTATGCTTTTGTTAGTGGGGACTGGGTAAAACACCACAGTAGGTTTTACGAATATGATTGTGAGATGATATTATAATCTGAACTAGATTATGCGTGTTGATAATAATATGTATTTTAATTTAAGTACTTTAATTGATTTGGTTATATGTTTACCTCATATAACATTTGAACATGGATTGAAACATTAGATGTCTTTGGAATACTCTGAGAGTGAGAAGCAAAACATAACTTTCAGCAATGATGCATCGAAATCTACCTTTACTGACTGATTCAGAAATGTAATTGCAAAATATTTTGTCAACATGACTAAAATGTAAAAAAAAAATAGATGTATCAGCACGAAATAGTTTGTAAGATAAAAAAAGCAGTCTAGGACAACTTATATAGCGTTCTAACCTCAAACATTGTTATCGTTTCAGTGTACAAATTCAATTGATACAAAATAACTACGTTACCAATTTATGTTTGTAAACAAAAATCAATTTTTTAATGGTTGCGTAATAGCTATTTACATTACAAGTGTAGTAAGAGCGTTTTTACTTCACGCAGGTGAATGTTGTGCAACGAGCGGAATAAGCGAGTTGCATAATTCACCTAAGTGATGTAAACAGCACGCTCTTGCGTAACGTGTAACGTACAAGATTTTACCTGACCCGACAATAAACATGGGTTTACGTACAATATTTTTCATTATCCATTTCACTCATCTTCTATCAGTAACGTTCTTTTACTAACAAAAGCTAGGTTAGGTAGGAAAATACTTTAAAGCATAATAATAACATTCAATCGCACAGCTGATTTCTAGCGTTGAACATCGTTGGCTCCATAGAGTTATATTTTTTAAGTTAAGCACTCAATGTTATTTAAATGGGTTTCTTTACATCACCGAGTGAGTTTTTGATACTTTACATCACTCGAGAAGTAAGGAAGTTGTATACATCACGCTTGGGATAGGGAAGTTTAACATGGCGGGTTAGGTAAATCAATTTAAATTATTATTTACTACACAAATTATTTGTAATGTAAAACATTGTTCACCACTCGGAGCAAAAGTATATTATTTATGGTACTTAAATTGTTTTATAGTACTTGGCAGTATAGTATTATTAGTTTATTAGTTGTTTGTTGCACTGTTCTACACACTGCTCAAGCTCTACAGCTCATTAAGTGGCATCCTGTCCACACACTGTTAATATATACTGAATTGTGGCATGGTGCCACTATTTCGAGTGTAGGCTGGCGCGAGAATTGGCAACGTAGCATTAGGAAAGTTATAGTTCCGGCGGACGGCGCGAGGCGCGCTAGCTACCTGTATGGTTTCGTGTTCCACAATTCGGTGTGTACCTGCGCTACTTAAACTCACATCAACGAGTTCAAAAATACTCAATTGTGGCATGTGATGTTTAAACGACGTAATAATGCTGGAAAACCTAAAAAATGATCGAATTAGCTGTGGCACCCTGAAAAAGGTGCCACAATTTTTGAAGGTGCCACAGTACGGCCGTGTGCCTGTGAAGGATGCCACTATTCGGTGAATACAAACACACACACACACACACACACACACATACGGGGTTTTACCGAATACTCGCAAACACCTAGTTGTGGCATCTTTCAACCTGCGGCCACCAGTGGATGAAGGAAGGTGGTAGAAACATGTCTGCATCGATATTTTTAATGAACACTCCATTTTAACATCTAACATTCCAGTTTTTAAATTGTGGCACCATGCCACAAATCGGTATATATCAACAGTGTGTGGACAGGATGCCACTAATGCGTTGTAGTGCTTGAGCGGTGTGTGCGCCCCCCCTACTTCTCGCGTGCGCTGTTGCCAGTTCTCCGTTCTAGTTCCTTCATTCCGTTCTGTATTCATGTGGCTATGCCCTAGCCGCTGTAGCTCATTTCCCGCGCTCATGACGTCGTCTTTTATTAGTGTAAGGATTTTATATGAAGTTTTTTTCAAAGCTCCAATAATTTTTACAATTATTGGATTTAAAGTCAATGGACCAAATGAAATGTCGTGAGGATTACATAAAACTACATGCTATTTTGTTGATATTTTATCGTCACATTGTATGTATGGTTTACGAACTGAGATACTTGGAATAAAGGCCTTAATGTGCTGGGTAAATTATCAGTTTCATGGGAATATACAAGAAATCTATTCTATCTATATATTAATTACGTAAGCCAATTCTTTGCGTCAAAATTGTGGGCGACTGGGAAGTCGTAGAACGACGTGAGAGGGCTCAAATTAAAGGTCTATATCCCGTGACGGCGGGAAAAATAGTGAAATTCCCAAAATCTTAACACAAAATTAGATATAACGTACAGTGTTCTCCATAAGAATAGCATTAGAAGGCATTTACTGCTGATTTTTGTTTACTTCAATCCAGCTGATCGTGATTTTATCATTAGCAAGTAAGCTTACATTTGGATTACTCATTTGCCAGTCAATTCTGCAATGTAATGTATACTTTATAAAACCAACTATATAAAGGGATAACGTTACCTTTAATAATCAAGACTTTTTAGTTATGTCAAAGTTGAAATAAATTGTTTTCAAGATTTAAGAAACGATTCAAGATTAAAAGAAGATCTTCTTTGTTTTTATTTCAAAACATATGTAAAAGATTTATTCCAATTTTTTTTTTAATTTACTAACATTTATATTTGAGATTTATTGTAGTGTTTAATCAATATTTTGTATGAAGTGGAATAACCTCAACGGTTACTCTTAGAAAACAATTTGGGAATAGAGATGAAGTAGGTTCGTACAGGTATTTAAACGAACCAAAAATATTTATGTCGTGATTAGTTTCGATAACTGGGTAATGGAACCCTAACTAGCCGCAAAATAGTTGATAATTAGACGTTGACCAGGCCCTTTTTTGGTAGAATATGTAAATCAATCGCACCTTTAGGAGGATTAACACCACATACTTACACTAGGCTAATAGTAGTTTTTTAATGTTGATCACAAACAAATTTAGGTCCAAGTTCTGTCAATGGGATGCCTTTACTTAAGAATAATTTTGTTAAACCTTTACAAAATGAGCATAGACTTAGAAATAATAACTGGGTAGGGTATCTCAACACACCATTTTTTGCCTTTTCTTATTTGACGAAGACAATTTCCAATACTGTATTTCAATCGGGGAAGCCTTGTTATCAGCATTAACCAAAAAACCAAAGCTACCTTAATAAACCAATATTTATTCATAAACATGTTTGCTGCCTTTAGCAGTTAAACCTCTGGAATCATTCAAATTCTTTATTGAACATAACGTTATCAACAAAAGCAAACAAAGACAAACAACAAACTGTTTTTTTTGCACAAAAGATATGTTGTAGTGGGATATCTAGGCCTATCCTGACATATAGATAATTTGATTCTGAGTTTGTTTAAATATTCCAACAATAATTCCTTTTCCGTAGCTTTTTAGGGACTATGTCCCTACAAGCCACTAGTTTACGTTAAAATACGCAATAAGTATGACTCCGTTTTTTCTGTATGCATATAATTAATTCATGGTAATGTAAAAGTATGCGTAACGAATTTTTCACCTCACTATGATGTTTTTAGCTGTTTTACATACATTTAGCTGGTTTATATTGGTGGCTGAAAGTTACGTTTTGCTGGCCATGTCAGCTGTCATCGTCATATGGGGACCGAGCAGGGGTTTACATCCCTAGGGCCGCAAAATCACTTGTTCGCCTATTTACTTAAAACATTAATGTATATTAAATGCACAAGCTGTATCCATGACATTGCAATAGACTTGTTTTTTGTCACAGCTGCCTAGACAACTATTTATTGTTATTTTTTATTTTGCTGATTCCTCAAAATATTTCACATAAATAAGAGGGACGTTATATTGCAAAACATACTTGGGTGAAAAATAGCGCTCGTACCACGAGCCAAAATGGGTTTGCAGCTCTCGATCGTTTCACGTTCTCGACTTCGTCCCGAACTTAAAACCCGATATCGAGTCGGCAAAACCTCACTGTAGGCTCTAGGTACGAAATATACTATTTTTTTACGGTGGATTTAGAGACCCAAAGATTCTCACCCCGTTGCGAAGCATGGGCAGATAGTTAGTTATAAGATTATAAAGTCTTTACTGTTTTGTCTGTACATTGCGTAGACTCATGAAGTGTTTGGTTATTTCTACGTTGTATATAATAAGATAGCCGAAACGAGTCTTGTGTATATATCTGTACGTTTGTTTGATTCTTACTGTCATTGTGCCTGTAACGCCAAAATTCCAATTCACGTGTCCTACCTTGGGAAAACTAGAGTACCGTTCATGATCCAAATAGTTTTGTAACTGTTTGAATAAATTTGCCAAGTTTGATCAAAATATATCCATAAACAAGCAAACTACAACATTTTACAATATTCTTTATATGAATAACAAGGGAATTTTAAATTTACAATTTTTGAATTTGTCCTGTTACCAATAACCGTCCAAAAACACTTTGATATACTAAATTATTTGTTTTATAAGCTATTTAAAAAGGTCTGGATATAAATTGGGAAATTTTGTATTTTTAAGGTAACGTTTTTCTCCATTTCGTATATTAGTAACAATATGTATAGTATCAAATTCAGTAATAACATTGACTACTGTATTTAAACCTTAACACAAGTGTTTATATATTCATTGAGGCTACTGGTGCTACCGCTGATGGCTTATGCATGTGTACGTTAGTAGCTAGCAGACAATTTGCCAACTAGGAACATGAAATCAGCTGTTCCCCGTCCTCACTGTCGCGGTTGCTCGCCTAGCATGTCAACAGCTGACTGCTGTAAAAATTGGATGAGGCGACAGTAACTTTTTCTACTACGCTTCTTTACCATGGCATCTGCCAATTCAATTTTGTCCTAAAAAATGTATACACATCTCTAAGATTTGTTGCCAACTAAAAAGCAATTAAAAAAAAAAAAAAAAAAAAAAAAAAAAAAAAAAAAAAAACTATTGTTAATCATCCTTTAAAACTGCTAATAGTTCATGATCAAATTTTCATCAGAATTCCGTTAGTTTAAATCAACGATCACATAAGACCAATAGATGGAGCACATCTATATAACTCACATACAAGCAGTTGAAGCCAGGTCCGCCATCTTAGTGCAGGTTAGAAGTGGTAGATGCCAATGAAAACGGCACCAAAACTCAATATCCAGCTTCAAAATAACTTGGCATTTAGACTAAAGGTAAATCGTTGACACTTCGTGTGAAAGATGTCAATTAGTCTAGGACACTATTGGTTCTAATTAAAAGCTCAAAAGTTTATATTTTCTAATTTAAATCTTGAAATAAAGTCGGTACTTTTAAATGAGTTTTTAAATATGACATAACAAAGTTCGTCGGCTGCTACTGTTTTTATTTTTTCTTCGTCAGGTAAGTAAAAAAACGGTGGATTTTGTGGCTAAAGAGCTCAATTTCTTGGATAAAATTTTTTTTTAATTTTTATAAAGGAGAGTTGTAAAAAGAGTTTCAGAAACCATCTTATGACTTTGAAAATTTTTACATTGTAAACCAAACGCTAAACCTTTAACACACTTTAATACGATATAGATACATATATTATAAATTAATTTGTAGCTTTTTAGAATTTTTCTTTCGCCCAACAAGTTTTTGTAATTATTGTAAACAAACTTTTTCTAAGATACGGTAAACGCTAGGAAACAAATTAAAAGCGTATTTTAAAGGCCATTGTTCAACCGTCATGAATTGTTACATACCAACCTTTAGGGCCCATTGGTGACATTGGAGGGTGGAAGTCTAAATTTAGTTCATTACAATTACGTCAATGGAATGACCTTGAGCTCTGCTAGTAAGATGCTGTGGTATGGTAGCGTGTCGGGGAGAAGGGTAAAATTATTGTTCATGCTTACTCATTCGCTCTTACCCACAAACAAATTTATTTCAAGCCAAAAATGAAGAATGTAGATCTAACTTCTATATTCGTTTGGAAAACGTCAGTAAGAGGCAAGTCTAGACTGTTCCTATGTCTGCGCGGTCCATCACTAGTTACTTTCTTTACTTTTTTTTTTGAAAGCCTATGTGTCGATTATGTATCTTGAGCAATGTAAAATCAAGATGACGTTGTTCAAACTAAGATATAAGTTTGGACTTCCTTGTGTGACCAAAATGGTCGCCTACAGAGCAACAGAAGAATCTACAATTTCTTATAAAATCAGTTTTATTGACGTTTGCAGACAGTTTTATATAATTGTTTTAAGGAAACCCAAAATCTATTGGCAATCATAAGTTAAAATGATTTGAACTTTTTGCCTTATACAAATGAAATACCATGTGCATATTGGTCCTCTGGTCCTGTTAATACAATTTTTTGAAGGGTTTCTTTTATAATTTAAAACTATATCATTGCACAAGCATTTTCAAGGACTCTCTGCAGTTTTGCGTACTCTTGCAACTACTAATTCAAGAATCAGTTTGATGACCGATTAAAAATAATGTGTTTATACGTTATAAAGATTCAACTGTTAAATATCATAGTTTTTTAGGGTGGGACTGGAAATTTAGACTATATTAAAGATTTGCATTCATAGTAGAACATTATATACTTTAAGTAAACCAACAGAAAAAGATTGTTTAAAATTTTCAAGTTCATTTTAGAACAAACTGTTTACTCCGCCTCCTAGTTAACTGAGAATTTCAAGAAGTAAAAACATATTAAATAAATAATAAGTGAAGTTAAATATATCCCACAGTGATTTTAAAAAACATTACAGTACACAAACTTCACGGATGCCAATATAACTTCTAACAACCTTACTAGGAATTTCCTAAAACTGATATTGTACGTTGAAATAGGTTTATCTATCTATCTATTCTATTCTATATTCTATACTATTATGAAGAAGAGGGGGTGTCTGTGTGTGTGTTTGTATGAGCTAATCTCAAAAAATACTGATCCGACTATGCTCAAATTGCACACAAATGAAGCTACAGCTCCGAGGATACATATGGAACTATTGCCGCTTCGATATTCACCTAGGGCTTTGCCCCGTGGGCTTAAAAAAATCTGAGATGAGAGATTTAAAAGTAAATATTGATTGATGGTATCCATGGTAACAAAGAAAAAACCTAGTACTGTAAGTTTAAAAATATAAACAAGCAGAACTAACCAACTGTCAAATTGATTTTGATTTCACAATTCAACACAGCTGGTTCAAACCTTATTAAATACTGCACGAATATTAGAACAGAGGGGGTAAGGATTATAAATTTAAAATAATGATGTCACTAGCCTGAATGTAAACATTATTTAACATTACCTAAAGGAGCTGCCAAACCATATGTAAATGTAATTTCATTATTATAGGATTGTTTCGGTAACTGTACTTCATTTGTTTATGATCTAACTATACTGAGTCTGTTTGTTAATTATACTTAAATATACTTAATTTTGTGAAATGTTGTAATAATATTTATTTATTTTTATAATAATTCATTGTAAAAGAAATCATTCGATGGATATAGGAAATAATCAACATTCTATATTGCCTTATCAACCTAGGCCCTTATCCTGAGCTATGAGGTATATTCTTTTGATTTATTTGTTTGTAAACAGTAATATAATCCCCCTGCCCCAACAAACCTATAGACTGAGCGAATTCCCGTTTGCCTGATTATAATTTCACTAAAATATGTTAGAAAATTGCCCTATTATTATGTTTGGAACTATTGTAATAGGTTTTTGTTTACAGTGCAAACCATTAAACACATTCTTTTATTATAGGTATATGTGTGCTACACTATAGGATACCGTATAAATTAAAAGACCATATTTTCTTAAACCGTTTCCTCTTCCATCACTGCAATGATCATGTTCTACTTATATGCCAACCCCGTACGAAGGACGGGTATTCTACTAGTTATTAATAAAGTTGAGAATACTAAAGGTTCTACAAAACAAAACATTGAATAATAAAAATACAATTGTATGAAAGTAACAGATAGATTGACAAAATTGTAAAACGATCGTATAATATCTAACAATATCAAATTATTTACAGTATCATGGTTACAACTTTTAAACTACTTTTGTTATGACTCAATGTTAACCTCTTTAGGACCTTTCATTTCATGCTTTTGTTAGTGGGGACTGGTTAAAACACCACAGTAGGTTTTACAAATATGATTGTGAGATGATATTATAATCTGAACTAGATTATGCGTGTTGATAATAATATGTATTTTAATTTAAGTACTTTAATTGATTCGGTTATATGTTTACCTCATATAACATTTGAACATGGATTGAAACATTAGATGTCTTTGGAATACTCTGAGAGTGAGAAGCAAAACATAACTTTCAGCAATGATGCATCGAAATCTACCTTTACTGACTGATTCAGAAATGTAATTGCAAAATATTTTGTCAACATGACTAAAATGTTAAAAAAATAGATGTATCAGCACGAAATAGTTTGTAAGATAAAAAAAACAGTCTAGGACAACTTATATAGCGTTCTAACCTCAAACATTGTTATTGTTTCAGTGTACAAATTCAATTGATACAAAATAACTACGTTACCAATTTATGTTTGTAAAAAAAATCAATTTTTTTAATGGTTGCGTAATAGCTATTTACATTACAAGTGTAGTAAGAGCGTTTTTACTTCACGCAGGTGAATGTTGTGCAACGAGCGGAAGCGAGTTGCATAATTCACCTAAGTGATGTAAACAGCACTCTCTTGCGTAACGTGTAACGTACAAGATTTTACCTGACCCGACAATAAACATGGGTTTACGTACAATATTTTTCATTTTCCATTTCACTCATCTTCTATCAGTAACGTTCTTTTACTAACAAAAGCTAGGTTAGGTAGGAAAATACTTTAAAGCATAATAATAACACTCAAGCGCACAGCTGATTTCTAGCGTTTAACATCGTTGGCTCCATAGAGTTATATTTTTTAAGTTAAGCACTCAATGTTATTTAAATGGGTTTCTTTACATCACCGAGTGAGTTTTTGATACTTTCGAGAAGTAAGGAAGTTGTATACATCACGCTTGGGATAGGGAAGTTTAACATGGCGGGTTAGGTAAAATCAATTTAAATTATTATTTACTACACAAATTATTTGTAATGTAAAACATTGTTCATCACTCTGAGCAAAAGTATATTATTTATGGTACTTAAATTGTTTTATAGTACGTGGCAGTATAGTATTATTAGTTTATTAGTTGCTTGTTGCACTGTTCTACACACTGCTCAAGCTCTACAACTCATTAAGTGGCATCCTGTCCACACACTGTTGATATATACTGAATTGTGGCATGGTGCCACTATTTCGAGTGTAGGCTGGCGCGAGAATTGGCAACGTAGCATTTGGAAAGTTATAGTTCCGGCGGACGGCGCGAGGCGCGCTAGCTACCTGTATGGTTTCGTGTTCCACAATTCGGTGTGTACCTGCGCTACTTAAACTCACATCAACGAGTTCAAAAATACTCAATTGTGGCATGTGATGTTTAAACGACGTAATAATGCTGGAAAACCTCAAAAATGATCGAATTAGCTGTGGCACCCTGAAAAAGGTGCCACAATTTTTGAAGGTGCCACAGTACGGCCGTGTGCCTGTGAAGGATGCCACTATTCGGTGAATACAAACACACACACACAAACATCACTTCGAAAACCACTTTTTTAGGTCCAGGGAAACCCAAAACGAATATATCCACTCAAAACTCAAACTCGAAAATTTTGACGAAAACAATACTTTCTACATATACTATGGTATAGGGGGAGAAAGTAAAAAGACACGTTTACATAAACAAAATTATGTTAAAATAAAAACCTAACAATACCTGATTCTTCTCTGCCAGCAAAGTTGTGACTATGTTGGCAAAGGCATGGCGGGGAACAGTGGTTGGAGGGGAGGGGGGAGCTGGTTCCCCCGCCTCCTGTATGGAGGGGAAGCTTGGTTTGTCCAATGAGAGATCGTTCTTTTGAAGCCCTGGGGTGCCGGTGCTACTCGTCCATCTGCTGTTTAACATTTAACAGAACTAAGTTTTAAATACATATCAAATGCATTGCTAACAGTTGTAAATTTTAAATTAAAGATTTTGGAATATTTGTTGACACTTAAAAATATATTTCAATCTGCCAGTGTTCATAAATGGAATTCTTTCTTGAGTAGCACTAACATTTTGAATTACTCATCTTCCATTGTTGCTTGTAACCTTATACTCTAACTGGCTAGTTGCTATACGTTCTATGTTTATTTGTTGTATGCACATGTTTTATGTGTGTATTTTCGATGATTTCAACAGATCTGGCTACATTGGCTAGATGACACATTCATTAAGATGTTCCTGTGACACCTCAAGATAGACTCAAGAAGTCTGAAATCATGGGTAGTAATGTAACACTAGTAAATTTATAAAAAAACTATTCTTGAATAAACCATTAATCCAGGGGCCAATTCATTACATGATAGTTTACTGTTTGAAACAGTCAAAACAAAACTTCATACTGCAATATACGACCAAGCAAGCAAGTTAAAAATGTGTTTTGCTCTCTAAAAGGATGACATTGAATATCTCATTAACTAACACAAACAATAGTTAATTATTGGAAGGAATTAGTACCTGTCGCTGTCAGTAAGACTGGAGGGAGGGCTTTCTATGAGATCTCCGTCCCGACTGAAAGTGAAAGACTGCTGTCCGATGATGATTCTCTTCCGACTCACTTCTGGTGATCTACAACAACAATCACATTACAGATGCTATGTTATCAAGACTGCTATGAGACAAAAACTATTGAATACTGCAATATCACACAGTGGTTTGGCTATTTTAGTTAATTTACATGGACCATTTACATGGTTTATTTACATGGTTCCGTGTGGATTTCCACACGGGTTTAGAATTGTGTAATGTTATGAAAGGTGCAAACTTTGGTCATGTTGTATCTTACTTAATGTTACTCAGACTCTCAGACTTGTTATGAGGATAAAAAAAAATGATTCTCACCGTTTTTATGGTTGCAAATCTGTTCTTAATGGCTGTAAACTATATGAGATTACTTGGACAACCTCTGAGCTTTCCTCACATTATCTGAATGAATATATAATACAGTAAATGATAAAGGTGTGAAAGCATGAGATTTTGATCAAGTTGTGCTTTTATATTTATCATTCATTTGTGGCAAAATAAATAGTATTCAAAAAATAAATATATTGTCAATAGCAGAGAAACCACAAACATCCTGTGAGGCCGTGGGAATATATTATTGTACCCTGCGATCACAGGCGAAGCATGAATTTTTAAACCGTACAATCTTCTAGTTCTGCAGTGGCGATAAGCAAAGCATTAGTAAAAGCTCGGCTCAAGATCAATTTTCTGACTTGGTGTTCGCTCATTCAAATGCGTAATAGATGAGCTCTGTACTCATTTAGGTGTAAGTGTGAATGAGAAGTGTGACTGTGTAAATAAATGTGTAAATAAACGGGAACAGATGCATTGATGGTCCTGGGACACTCCGGGGCTACCAGCTGCCCGTTGGTCACAGAGAGAGTTGGTAGCGTAGCCGTTTAGACATGACCCTAGGATAGATAGCAGTAAGACATGTAATAAAGAGTGAGTGAGTGAGTGAGCATGTGTCATTTTATATGTGTGCTTTTATATATGAGCTTGGCTGGTTAATGTATATTTTTAGATTGTTAAAGAACTTTCTCTACTGACCACACAACTTGATCATTTGGTCAGTTATATTTCCAATGATAAGATTGTTATTACTTTGTAATTTTTTAACAGAAATAAAATAATTTATTCAATTAGCATCCACTGGGATATAGTACCTGGCCAGTTTTACTACCTAAACCTACACCTAATGTCTTTACAAATGTTGACAAACTCTTAATATTTTTTACTGCACAATAATATCTAGGTATGTTATCTTTGTAAATTGGTGTATTGCCGTTGGTAAATAAATAACACAGGAAACAACTATTTTGTTGGGTAATTACTAATTTTTCCTCTTTTTGAACTTTGTGATCTAGATACAGCTTGTTTTCGTTTCACCCTCATTTGTTTACATGTACTATTGATCACAGTTTATAATATTTACATAAGATTCAGCAAGATAAATAAAAATATATGATGTTATAGGTTAATGGAATGGGAATACATGATTTTGTTTTTACATTTCTTACCTTTGGTTTTGACTGTCCAGCCATGCTCGATTGTCCGGTGTCAGAACCGAATTCCCTGGGCTCCTATAAAACAAAGGATGTTAAAAATTAACTTTGCATAAAACATACCTTAAGCTAAGAGTGGGTGTTATTTAACATACTAGGATACTAGCCTATTACTGAAGTGTCACCATCTCTAGCCTGAAAACCTGGGTATTAGGTATTGAGAATACCCGTATTACTTTGGAAACCATTATGAACGGTTTAAAAGAACGAATGAAATAACTATCAAACTGATTGCGTATTCCTATTAACAGCAAACATCATAAAATAAAATAATAGTACCTTGGTAATAGATTACTGAAAATACAAATATTTTAGTAATAACAGAGGTCTAAACTGTTAGAACGAATGAGTGAAATAACGCTAATCCTGTCTTCCTATTAACGGTGAGCATCATTGTGGTACCTTGGTAATACGATTATTTTTGTAACTTCGTCTGAACTGTTAGAACTAGGGAGTGAAAAAAACACTAATCCTGTCTTCGTATTAACGGCAAGTGGCTGTTACGTCCTTGAAGAGGAAGTAGTAGATGAAAAAAAATAGTAGCCTTTTTTTACCTATTACCAAAAAGCTACAAAACTTACAACTATTATTTCAAAGTAATGGAATTTCCCATCTTTAATGCATTAAAAAAGTCCTTGATTCTTTTTTCACAATTGACTACCATGTGTTTGTTCCATAATCAGCTACCTAGTATGAGAATGATGGCCTTGCGCATCCTTTATTGTTTGGACCTATTTCTTTTAGCACAGTTGTCTAGTCAGTTAAGTCGTCCAAGGAGTAGGTATTGTAGGTGTATGCAGCACTCACTTGAGGTTGGTGATGACGTTGCGCGCCGCCCGGGTGAAGCGATTGTTGCGGTCAGTGTTTGTAGAAACGTGCGGGGGCGATGCGACCGAGCAGTTCTCTCTCTCGTGCTCGCGCAGCTTCTCCATAATCTTGGCAACGATCACTGAAGGCATCGTATGAGAAGGACCTGCAAACCGAACAGGATGAACTTTATTTAGATTAGATTTCTATATTTGGGTGTGTATTTTAAAGCTAAGATAATTGGAGAAATAATGTTAAATGCATAAGATACTAGCTTTGTAAATGACTAAAATTAGGAGGTTCTTTAAACCAGGACCATTGAAGAGCTCAATGATCAAGCACAGCTTGTTCAGTTTAAAACCATCAAAGAGCTACTAGCTTTTCTCAGCATCAAACCAACAACCTTTCATTGATAGGAGATGAAAAAAGCATTAAGCTCAACAGGAACAACAAAAGTTGGTAATATTTTGGCTCAAAATTTTGTGGTGTGTTTCATGAAAGGAGATATTGAATAGGGCCTAAGTGTAGTTCTACTTGCCTACATTTTGCGACTGGACTCTTATGGGTTATTGTAATTATGTAAAAATTAATTATTACTTTCCATTTGAATGCATAAGAAAATCTATTTTGTAAAGAATGCAAAGATTAACTAATGTATGAGATGAAGGATGTAAATCAATCTCAAGACTATAATTTAAACGTTTACTAAGTAGATCACAAGAAGACACTGGTTTTTGTTTTTATTTGAGTAAAATTCTGTAAACATACAAAACAAACAATATTTAAGTAATTGTATTAATTTATAATAAACTAATAAGTGATACAGACTAAAAACAAAACACACATGCATTTTCACATTCTCTATTGCCAGTGCAAATGACAATTGAAAATTAAAATATAGGATGTCTGATATGTTTAAGCGTCAAATAAGTTAAAAGATAAGAATAAGAAATGAAAAAAAAATCTCAGTGTATGGTAACGAAAACCAGTGGTTAAAATCACAAAAGAAAAACATGTAAAACGTATTTTCAACAGACCAAAAAATAAAAAACGAATGAGTGTGGTTACCGATAGTTTCAATATTTGAATAAATGTGTATAGGAGAAAAAATATACTTAAAAATATAAAAAAAAAACACACAAAAACTACGAGTCATGCTGACTCACGTCCTGCGGCTTGTGGTAGGAAGGATCAAACTGTTAGCTCCTGGAAACAGGATCACACTTAAATTGCAGTTTGCAGTCTATATTAGATAAATAGATTACAGTCTGTATTACATAAGCTGTCACATCACAATATTCACAATGTATGTATTCTTGGTTAACAGTTAGTCTCAACTCTTGTGGTTTACTCAGTGAAATATTAGATATCTAAACTTTCACAGCCATTTTGGTTATTTAACAACTTTTTAAAACTATGTATTAATATTGATATCACTTATAGTAATATTTTCCTAAACATATGTATATTTAATACAATATGGGTTTTCTCTGTTACATCCTTTTTCCAGCTGTCCAACGTAACCAATTATTATAATTGAGGTGTCATTTTTTTATGTATATTGAATGTTTAACGACAATCAGGTTGTAAACAAGAGACAACGGGGTTTATGAAAACGGATTTTAAATAGGCTACTTTTTGATGATTGAACGAATCTAATTATGATGTAGATCTCAAATCAACAAATTTAATGTATTGTAAATTAGTAATTGTGTTTACCTAATAACTGTCTTAAATAAACATGTTTGAAAATTTAAACTTTATTGCATTATTTATTTTACCTCAGCAACACATTTTGAACCCCCGGCTCGAACTTAAAAATGATCTCGAGTCAGCAAAACTTCATTTTTGGCCGTAGGTACGAAATATATTATTTCCTACAGTTACCTGACAAAGTGGGCTTCTTGCACTGATTATAGCACGCAAAGTAGCTAATTGCCGCACTTATTTTTTTGCAGCGCTTTAGTATTCCAACCAAATAACACAAAACATAATACGAGTAATCTTTAAACTAAGTTGGCAACACTTAAAGATACTATGATCCCAAGAACGACAGCAGGACGGGAGGACTAAATTTGGTTCTTAACTTGGCCTAAGCCAACGACTCCCTTCTTTCAGTTAAGTTAGGAGTTTTCTATTACTCGATTACACCAGCAGAAATTTCACAATTTACTACTTAACACTACCCTTTGCTTGTTCTAAGTTTTTTATAACCTTGAATTTTCCTGTCCACATAGGCCTGTGCGTGAAACATATCCAGCAAAGCAAGGGGTGAGCCGGTACTGATAAAAAGTAGTGACAAAAACCAGGATCCGATCCCAAGACATTGCTGCCTTGCGCTCAAAGTTTTGTGGCGCTACCGACGAAGCCACCAACTCACCAAACATTTGATAGAAACATGATTTTGATAAAACATTATTGGGACATGACTTAATCAGTTGGAGTACAGAAACCAAAACTCGTGAGATAAAGTAAAAAAAAAACCTTTGACTGGTCTTTATCTTTTATAGATGAATCTTATGGTTTGTATTATGACGCAGCTAAGTAGAAAATCGTGGTTTCATATGGTTATGCTGCTCTCTAGACTTTTCTGGGGCTTTGGAACATGACCAAAATCAATAGGAGAATCCAGATCAATTGAAAAACAGAAATCAAAACTAATCGAATAGAGCAAACGAGAAACTACATAAATTGTACGGCCAAACTTATTCACCAAAAATGTTAGCTCAGTGACACACGTCTTAACGTGATCCGCATTAGTTTAGTGATATTGCTGGCTCAAGACCACAGTCATGGACTATTTGATCCCTGTTGTCACCGCTGACTAGATCATGCGACTTACACTTATACTGTGACAGTGCTTTGCTGTCTTATTGCACAGAACAGTACGAGACACACCTACTGTATTGTAAAGGATAGATAAGTTTTTGTTTCACTTTTAAGAAACATAAAATAAAAAAGAACATTTATGACTCACCAGATAGTCCTCTATAACCGTAGAAGCCAGTCTCAAAATTGGTGACCACCTCCTGCTGGTGTCTGAGAAAGTCGTCGATGGCGACCCCCTTCAGTTTGCTAGGCTGCAGGAACCGCTGGGGTATCCGACACTCAGACGAGGCTGCACCTCCAAACCCCAGTGAAAACAGAACCTCCTCAGGGTCAGGGCGTCGAGCCTCCAGCAACGACTCTACGCTGCTACAATGGCTGTCACTCTCACTGGGCTCTTGGTGGCTACAGAACAATGTTGTGAATCAGAAACATTATCACACAGCTTTGTGGTATCAAAAATGGGGGGTGTTTCATAACGTAACAATTTTACTAATGGTCCAAAAACATTTTAGTTCCAATTGGTCAAGATTAGAGGGACTACTACTTCACTAAGGTATGTACCAATGATAAATAATATAAATAGGTCAACATTATTTAACTAACAAGCAAAGCGCTTTATAATTCGGAAGATAGGTATAAAAACAATTACCATACAAGTAAATATTGTCCCTCAGTTTTTAAACTTACATCAGAAAAATGTATAGACATAGACCCTGTATTGATGACATTTATTTTGATAAGCATGAAATTGTTTTAATTTAATTCCTACCAAAGTTACTTCAAACCAACATAATATTTATCTATTCATACCTGGTGACTTGGACGGCTGGAGGCAGTGGACCACACATTAAACCCGCTGCAACGTACACAATACATGTATAAATAAATGGTATCATAAAACTTACATAATTACAAGATTTTTCTTTCTATTTGTTGTCTAATAGGGGATAAATACATGCATGCAAATGCATTAACATTTTGGTTCTCTTTAATTTACTACCAGAAGAAGACCAGGACTAAATACCTACTAGAGTAATGTTTTGTGACTTTTATTATGTAGGTATCTACAAATCATCCCAAAACTCAACATTGTTTGACGAAAGCTAGCTGAGCTATACATACCAAACAAATAGCTAAACAGAGATTAACTACTTTTGGCGAATTTCCCATATAGGGAATAAGCCCTACATTTATTCGAACGAGTTCGCAAATTAGCATGATCGGACTATGGGAACGGGGTTTTATGGGGTAAAAATTTGTTTTACTCATTTTTTGACAAAAGAAAACCATAAAATTTAGCAAATTCATTCCAAACAATTTTGTAGAGCTTAAAAAACAAATAATTTAGTATATTAAAGTGTTATTATGCGCCTAATGGCTATGGAGAAAATTCCAAAAAAATCTTAAATTTAAAATTCCCATGTTATTCTTATGGAGAATAAGTAAACTGGTGTAGTTTGCTTGTTTATGAACATATTTTGATCAAATTTGGAAAATGCATTTATTTCTTACCAAACTATTAACATAAAAAAAACTGTTTTACCCTCCCAGTTGCAGCAAACTATGTAGGTCTACTATGTACTAGTTAAACTAATTCTGTTTAAATAGGGAATAAATGTGTTTTTTTATGGAGACATTTTTGTGTAAATCCAATCAGGCAAATGGAAATTCGCTTAGTCTGCAGGTTTGCTGCGGCAGGGGTATTTTATACAAGTTACCTGTTTCTTTTACAGTACACTCTCGATTAACCAAGGTTGTTGGAACCGAAACAACCGACAACCTCGGTTACTGAGAATCTCGGATAACACGGAGATCTCTTGGATTTTGAGGTAAAGCTGGGTTTTCCTAGGCGCGGAAGCGGAGAGCGGGAGAGGAACGCAGAGAGCGGAAGAGAGATTAACACGGTGTTCCGCTCCGCTCCTAGGAAAACAGTAACATTAAATTACCTAAAACAAGTGGAGTCCGCTCTCCACTTCCGCGCCTAGGAAAACCCGGCTTTAGGGCTACGGTATATCTTTAGGAAGTAAAATACTTGTAAAATATATACAATTGGTATTTTGATAGCCTACAATTTTTCTTTAATAATGTGTGTTATGAAAGCTGTGTTAACTAGTGTTATAAAAAAAAAAACGGTAACTCAAACTTGCTCCACACTTTTTAAAATGTCTTATGCTATATTTATTTTAACAAATAACAAATTACTAGCTATTTTTACTGTACTGTCTTGTACTGTTAACAGAGACATTTGTAATAACATAATTATTGTTTTCCGAAAATAAAAACACATATAGGCCTAAAACAACCTCGTACCAACCTGAAGGGTATAACCGGGGTTTGGAAAATCGAGAGTGAAGTGCAAATAAAACTCATTATGAATTGACCTAAGGATAGGTTTTAATAAACTCTGAAGTCAAGTAAGATTTGTAACATACAAATACAAAATGTAAATAGTAAACAAAGAACAACTGTGAGACAATAAAGAAATTCATAAATGAAATAAGGAACAATAACAGTTCATATGTATAAAAATATTATCACATTCTTCCCACCCTAAAACGAGACGTAGTCTTTTAGATAGTTAGGTCTTTGCCGTATACGCTGTGGATGGGTTTTGGAAGGCACTGAACTTGAGTCTTTGCAAGAACTGTTTGCATGTTCAACTGGTACATTCGTGTCACTTAATGTCCCACTAGAATCATTTTCGTCTTGTTCTTGATCAAATGAAACCTCCGGTTCTTGAATAGCTTGTTCATTCCCATCTGTTTCTGGCAATTGGTAGTCTGTTTCTAAAGATGATTGTCCAGGTGCTGGGGCCAGATCTCTTATGGATACTGTCTTCTCTTGTCCATTTGGGAGTTTCACATGAGCATAACCTGGATTTGCTTGAATAAGTTCTACCTCTTCTACAAGTGAGTCATACTTGCTGGATCTGTTGTGCTTTCTCAACAGCACTGGGCCGGGTTGTGACAGCCAGCTAGGAACTGAACCTCCATAATACGATCTTCTGGGGTGCTTAAACATCAGTTCATGAGGTGTTGTATTGGTTGATGTACATAATAATGATCTTATTGAGTGAAGTGCTTCAGGAAGAACTGATTCCCAATACTTTACGGGTAGGTCTTGGGTTCTGAGAGCAAGCATAACAGTCTTCCATATAGTGCCATTGAATCTCTCTACTTGGCCATTCCCTCTAGGATTATAAGCAGAAGAGTGACTTGACGCAACAGCATGAGTTTGTAAGAAAGACTTTAATTCGTCTGACATTAATGACGTTCCTCGGTCTGAATGAATGAATGAAGGCATACCAAAAATTGTAAACATTTCTTTCAGTTTCCCAATCACGGTACTGGAAGTCATGTCTCTACAGGGGAAAGCAAATGGATATCGCGAATACTCGTCTACAACAGTTAATATGTATTTATTTTGTGTAGCACTTGGAATTGGTCCTTTAAAGTCTAAGTTCAGTCGCTCAAAAGGTGCTGTAGCTTTGATTAACGTACCTTCATATTTACAAAACCTAGGCTTAAGTTCAGCACAAACTCGACATTGAGCTGTAGTACGACGAACTTCTTCCAGTGAAAAAGGTAAGTTTTTCGATCTAATCCAGTGGTAAAATCTTGTCACTCCCGGGTGACACAGACTCGTGTGGATATCATTTAAGTTTGGACGACCACAAATCGTTCCACACAATCGTGACATGGTGTCTGCAACTCCATTTTCCTCGCCTGGTCGATATACGATATCATACTTGAAACAAGACAGTTCTAAACGCCAACGTTGTATCTTTTCATTCTTTATTTTTCCAAATCTTTTATTGTCAAACATGAAAGAAACTGATCTTTGGTCTGTAATGAGTAGGAATGGCCGGCCAATAAGATAGTGTCTCCACTTCTTAAGAGATTCTACGATTGCTTGAGCTTCTTTTTCAACAGAAGAATGGTTCTTTTCAGATTTTGATAATGTTTTCGAATAAAAAGCTACTGGACGTCCTGCTTGTGACAAGGTTGAGCCGATTGCAAACTCAGATGCATCGGTCTCAACTGTAAATGGTATGTCATTTTGGATTGGGGCTTTAGTTGCAGTTACTATTTCATTTTTCAATTCATTGAAGGAGTTAATTGCTTCTTCTGATAATGGAAAACTTTTAGTCGATGAAAGGGGCTGAATCTTCTCTGAAAAACTCTTGATAAAGTCTGAATAATGAGCGATCATGCCCATGGTTCGACGCAATGATTGGACATCATGAGGAAGTGGTAGTTTCAATAGCGGCTGAAGACGGTCTGGATCAGGACGGATTTCGTTCTTTGTTATTACATATCCTAACAGATGGATTTTGTCTTGTGCAAAAGAGCATTTTTCCATGTTCAGAGTTAAGTTGTACTTCTTGGCTACATCAAAAAACTTTTTCAAATTTGTATCATGTTCATCTTTATTCCTCCCTCCAACTGTTACATCGTCCAGGTAAGCTACAGTGCATTCAAGTCCTTCTTTTTGTATGATCGAATCAATTTCTCTTTGGAAACAGGAGACGCCATTCGTAACACTAACGGTGGTTGGAAAGATTGTTATTCCCCTCTTTTCTACTAGAGATTTACTAATAAATGTTTCCGAACTACCAGTATCAACTAAGGCATCAGTTTTAATCCCATTTACTTCAATCGTAATAGTAGATTTAGATAAAGATTTAGGTGCTGCTGCACATGTAGCTGGATTTTTGTTGAAAGTTTTTCTAGAGTCAAGTTTTGTATGAGGTAATGAATTACTTCCTGACTTACAAACCTTCATGAAATGTCCTTTCTTGCCACAATAATGACAAATATGATTTGCAGCAGAACATTCACTTCTAGTATGTTTATACTGGAACCACAGAAATAACATTTCCAGGAAGTGGCTGATAAACAAGTTTCCTCTGCATTATTTGAGGACATGTTACTTTTGACAGATTCTGGTTCTGAAGTAGTAGAATGTTGCATGCAATATAATTGAGAATGTTGCTTGTTATAAGATTCTGATTGATACTGAGCTAATTCCAAAACTCTAGCTTTCTCAAAAGCCTCATTCAAAGTTAATGTTTTATTTTCTAGAAGTCTTTGTCGGATAACTGGGGAAATCAAACCTCTGATAAATGCATCACGAATATAGTCATTTAAATAAATAAATATAGGATGGAGAGGACACAGCTAACTCACCTGATGAAAGGTTGCAGATGAGTCAAAGAATCCATAACCTCACCGAAGCCGAGAAAAAAGCCATTTCAACTTTAAAATCAAATACTGATATCATGATCCTTCCAGCTGACAAAGGCTCGACCACAGTGATAATGAATAAATCTGATTATGTGTCAGAAATCCAACGCCAGCTCAGTGATTCTTCCACCTACCTCCCTCTAAAAGAAGATCCAACTATAAAGTACACCGCTGAACTCAAGGAAATAATTTACAAACACTCCAAATCCAACAATATCTCCCCAGAAACAACAAATCTGTTAATACCAGAAGAACCCATCTGCCCTAAAATCTACATATTACCAAAAATCCACAAAGGCATAACACCACCGCCAGGAAGGCCCATAGTATCAGGCTGCGGTTCTTTAACGGAACGTATCTCTTCATACGTAGACGCCTATCTACAACCGCTAGTACAAAACTTGGCCTCATATATCAAGGACTCCAATGATTTTTTGCAAAAACTTAACAATGTCAGACAACCACTCCCCGCTAACACTCTCATGGCCACTATTGATGTCACCTCACTCTACACAAACATACCTCATGTCCACGGCCTAACAGCAACAGAAAACTACCTTCAAAACAGACCCAAAGGATCCCTACCCACCACTTCGTTTATAACTCAACTGATAAAATTCATTCTGGAAAAGAACTATTTCCAATTTCAGGACAAACACTTCCTACAGATCAAGGGCACTGCCATGGGTACAAGAATGGCCCCATCTTATGCTAATCTCTACATGGGGAATTATGAAGAAAAGTTTTTGTCTAGCCGTGAACACCTCCCCATCTGCTGGTTTAGATACATTGACGATATTTTCATAATTTGGACCCACGGTGAAGAATCACTACGGAAGTTCCTGGAAGACCTCAACAGTTTTGGACCGCTAAATTTCACCTGGGATTTCTCTGAGACTTCCATCAACTTTTTAGACCTTACAATTCATCTAAGGAACAATAGCCTCACCACATCTATCCACATAAAACCGACCAACCACCAACAATACCTCCATTTTTCTAGTTGTCATCCGAATAACACCAAGAGATCACTTCCTTACAGTCTTGCCCTAAGGGGAAATCGCCTAATTTCAGAACCGAAAGACCGTACACAATACCAAACCCAACTTCAAAAAGCCTTCGAAAACCGAGGCTATCCTAGCACTCTCGTAAAATCTCAGATCCAAGCGGCTCAGAACCCACGTCCAACTACAAAGAAAAATACCAACCATCTTCAAGTAAATTTGATAACCACTTACCACCCTGGCCTGCAACAACTAAACAACCTCCTTAAAACAGGTTTCAAAATCCTAGAGTCCTCCAGCCAAACCAAAAACCTCCTTTCAAGAGCCCCTTCCATAATCTATAGGCAACCCCCAAATTTGAGGAATATGCTAGTCCACCCAAAACTCCCAAATCCATCAAAAATACCATCTGAGAAACCAAGACCGGGCTCATACCCATGCAATGAAAACCGATGTAAATCTTGCCAGATACACCATCCTACAGAAACTTTTACCAGCACATACCATAATAAAAATTACAGAATCCAAGGCCATCATACCTGCAGCTCAGAGAACCTTATCTACCAGCTTCAATGTTCACATTGTCCAGCCCAGTACATAGGCCTAACAACCGAGACTCTCCGAAAACGCATGAACGGCCATCGACATGATGTTAAAACTAGCAAAGAAAAACCAGTTGCACAACATGCCTTATCCCACCAACTTCTATTTGATGACTGTTTCACCATAAAAGCTCTAAAATCATTGCCAAAGAACCAATGCAATAGTTCAATGCTCAGAAGATGGGAATTAGCTTACCAGTTTGTGACCAACTCCAGAACCCCACCTAACCTCAACATTAGATAATATCCTCATATCCTCACCCTCACAGCTAACTCTTAAGTATTTATTTTCATGGACAAAACTAATTTGCTTTTCAATGTACATATTATATGTAAATACAATATTGCAATGTGCCTGTATTTAGTGCTTTGTGCAGTGTCAGTTGGACAACCTGTCAGACATTTTGAATTCAAACTGTGTCATCCTATTTAAACTGTTGTTTTGTAACTACCATCTAGACCTACTTCTGAAGAAGCCTCTGAAAGAGGCGAAATATTAAGTAAATTATGTGTTTTTTATGTGTTCTTTGACTCATCTGCAACCTTTCATCAGGTGAGTTAGCTGTGTCCTCTCCATCCTATATTTATTTATTTAATCCAAGCTAAATGCTTTTTCCTAAAAACATAACCTTAAAGTGACAAATCTTTTCACTCTTTCCTTTACTCCTTTCTTTCCTTAGTGTTACTGTCCAACTATCCTATCCACTATGAACCTATCTTCCTTTTGGCTAAAACAAGCCAAACAACATGCTTTCAAATTATCAAAAATTATATGTCATGTACATTTCCTGAGTTCTTGCCTTACTCTAGGCCTAACTCCAGTGGGCCTAACTGTAAAACCAGCCATCAGTGGCATGCCCCCTAATATGTGGCCTGCTATATTAGCCCTAGCCTACAAACAATCAATAGATTTGACTAAATCTGTCCTACAACTGTACTCTGAACAAATGTATAACCACAGAAAGGCTCTTTCTGACCTCACAAAGCTGATTTTGAATGACAAACCACAACTAGCAGATAATCTCAATTCAATAGCACAGAAAGCCTTAATTAATATGAACAAAGAAGCTGAAAGAAAACTCAGAAAACTCTCTAACCTTTGTATCAAACATATACATCAATATGGATCTATAGGCCTAGTCCAACAAACCCAACCACATCAGGTTCCTCTAATCTCAGATAGGCCTTGTCTGGCCTCCCTCTTAGGACTACCTATACCAGTAGGCCAAAAACCCTTTCTACCTAAACCACCGAAGATTCCTACTTCCCCATTCAAGAGCAATTCTGTCCCAAACAACCCTGAAACCTCTACAAATGAACAACAAGTTTGCAACTTATCCAACCACCAGCTCTCAGAAATAGAAAAAACAGTTTTGACCAAGGGTCTCAGTTTTTGTCCCACACCCCGTTTTGACCATTTTGGCCTAGTTAAAGACATCATGTCGCTAGCTAGGAACCTACGTCTCAAACATTATTTCAACTCACAAGATCAAGACAACTCGAAATCCAACAGTGTGGCGCCCTCCCTAGCGAAGTTTGCTCCACCCTCGGACTTCGATCCCCCTCCGTTACCAGCAGACCATCCGATAGAACAATACATCAACTTCTTGGTACAAAACATCTCAGATCCCACTTTCGAAAACAACGTAACCACTACAACACTCCATAACCTCACCGAAGCCGAGAAAAAAGCCATTTCAACTTTAAAATCAAATACTGATATCATGATCCTTCCAGCTGACAAAGGCTCGACCACAGTGATAATGAATAAATCTGATTATGTGTCAGAAATCCAACGCCAGCTCAGTGATTCTTCCACCTACCTCCCTCTAAAAGAAGATCCAACTATAAAGTACACCGCTGAACTCAAGGAAATAATTTACAAACACTCCAAATCCAACAATATCTCCCCAGAAACAACAAATCTGTTAATACCAGAAGAACCCATCTGCCCTAAAATCTACATATTACCAAAAATCCACAAAGGCATAACACCACCGCCAGGAAGGCCCATAGTATCAGGCTGCGGTTCTTTAACGGAACGTATCTCTTCATACGTAGACGCCTATCTACAACCGCTAGTACAAAACTTGGCCTCATATATCAAGGACTCCAATGATTTTTTGCAAAAACTTAACAATGTCAGACAACCACTCCCCGCTAACACTCTCATGGCCACTATTGATGTCACCTCACTCTACACAAACATACCTCATGTCCACGGCCTAACAGCAACAGAAAACTACCTTCAAAACAGACCCAAAGGATCCCTACCCACCACTTCGTTTATAACTCAACTGATAAAATTCATTCTGGAAAAGAACTATTTCCAATTTCAGGACAAACACTTCCTACAGATCAAGGGCACTGCCATGGGTACAAGAATGGCCCCATCTTATGCTAATCTCTACATGGGGAATTATGAAGAAAAGTTTTTGTCTAGCCGTGAACACCTCCCCATCTGCTGGTTTAGATACATTGACGATATTTTCATAATTTGGACCCACGGTGAAGAATCACTACGGAAGTTCCTGGAAGACCTCAACAGTTTTGGACCGCTAAATTTCACCTGGGATTTCTCTGAGACTTCCATCAACTTTTTAGACCTTACAATTCATCTAAGGAACAATAGCCTCACCACATCTATCCACATAAAACCGACCAACCACCAACAATACCTCCATTTTTCTAGTTGTCATCCGAATAACACCAAGAGATCACTTCCTTACAGTCTTGCCCTAAGGGGAAATCGCCTAATTTCAGAACCGAAAGACCGTACACAATACCAAACCCAACTTCAAAAAGCCTTCGAAAACCGAGGCTATCCTAGCACTCTCGTAAAATCTCAGATCCAAGCGGCTCAGAACCCACGTCCAACTACAAAGAAAAATACCAACCATCTTCAAGTAAATTTGATAACCACTTACCACCCTGGCCTGCAACAACTAAACAACCTCCTTAAAACAGGTTTCAAAATCCTAGAGTCCTCCAGCCAAACCAAAAACCTCCTTTCAAGAGCCCCTTCCATAATCTATAGGCAACCCCCAAATTTGAGGAATATGCTAGTCCACCCAAAACTCCCAAATCCATCAAAAATACCATCTGAGAAACCAAGACCGGGCTCATACCCATGCAATGAAAACCGATGTAAATCTTGCCAGATACACCATCCTACAGAAACTTTTACCAGCACATACCATAATAAAAATTACAGAATCCAAGGCCATCATACCTGCAGCTCAGAGAACCTTATCTACCAGCTTCAATGTTCACATTGTCCAGCCCAGTACATAGGCCTAACAACCGAGACTCTCCGAAAACGCATGAACGGCCATCGACATGATGTTAAAACTAGCAAAGAAAAACCAGTTGCACAACATGCCTTATCCCACCAACTTCTATTTGATGACTGTTTCACCATAAAAGCTCTAAAATCATTGCCAAAGAACCAATGCAATAGTTCAATGCTCAGAAGATGGGAATTAGCTTACCAGTTTGTGACCAACTCCAGAACCCCACCTAACCTCAACATTAGATAATATCCTCATATCCTCACCCTCACAGCTAACTCTTAAGTATTTATTTTCATGGACAAAACTAATTTGCTTTTCAATGTACATATTATATGTAAATACAATATTGCAATGTGCCTGTATTTAGTGCTTTGTGCAGTGTCAGTTGGACAACCTGTCAGACATTTTGAATTCAAACTGTGTCATCCTATTTAAACTGTTGTTTTGTAACTACCATCTAGACCTACTTCTGAAGAAGCCTCTGAAAGAGGCGAAATATTAAGTAAATTATGTGTTTTTTATGTGTTCTTTGACTCATCTGCAACCTTTCATCAGGTGAGTTAGCTGTGTCCTCTCCATCCTATATTTATTTATTTAATCCAAGCTAAATGCTTTTTCCTAAAAAGAATATAGTCATTTTTATTTTGTTCAGCAGAAACTTGGGAAAAATTACAAGGTTTACTTAAATCTTTCAAAGCTTGTAAATATTGGTCAACCGATTCCCCCGACTTCTGAAAACGAATTGCTAGAAGATGTCTGGAATAAATCTCATTCTTAGGACGGATATAGAGTTCTTTTAAAATAGCTATAGCTTCATCAAATTTTGTAGCTCCAGAGATGTATTTGTAGACAGATGGGCTAATGTGATTAACAAGTAAACGTAGTTTTACCTTTTCATTTGTTGCTTTAGATTCACATTCCTCTAAAAAGTTAGTATAAGTCTGGTACCAATGCAGCCATTGTTCTTCTGCACCATCACTTTCTGGCTCTACATCAAATCGGTCAGGCTTGAGGAGTTTGTCCATGACTTGTGAAAAGAGTTTATTAAATTGAAGTGCAAATAAAACTCATTATGAATTGACCTAAGGATAGGTTTTAATAAACTCTGAAGTCAAGTAAGATTTGTAACATACAAATACAAAATGTAAATAGTAAACAAAGAATAACTGTGTCATAAATGAAATAAGGAACAATAACAGTTCATATGTATAAAAATATTATCACAGAGAGTGTACTGTTATCGATACAAAAATCAAAATAGATTGTGAGCCTTAATTGTACGTTGTATGATGTTGGTTTAAGTTGCATGGTTTCGTGTTATACAGCTGTATATTGTATAATTGTATGTTGTATATGTATTCTATTGATTCAGCCGTTACCTTCAGCTCCTAGCGTGAGATTGTCGTCCGAGTCCTGAGTGAGAACAATACGGGGTTCTGTTTCTTCTTCTGCCCTATAACACCGGACAAACATGTTAAAGAATGTAATGTAATAGTAATGAGAGTAAAAAAATGAGTTTATATAAAATTATGTGAAAATATAATTGAATTTCAGAGTTTTGTTTGAAATATTTACAATCCAATACAAGCATTGTATAATTGATCATTGGATACCAAAATATGTGTTCCATCTAGGCTTATATAGACCATCTGTAGCCAATTTTTTATAAGAAAAAGAACATAGTTGAATAGCTACTTATAAAGTGCGCTACTGTTTAAATTATATTTTCTTTCTTAACATATGATACTTGGTTATGACAAGAAGATGATATAGTCAGTTTTATTACTTAAAAAGGTGGTGTATTAAAAACAAAATTGGTTACTGACATAAGGTACTGATGGTGCCTTAGTTCAATTATATTTATTTGTATTCTAAAATTGGCAACAGTTTCAACATGGAAATGGAATATCTACTGCTATCAATAATCAAAGATTGTATCTTGTGGTATCTCTCCCTGGGTAAAGTTTAAGTTCTTTTAAAAAGTACCGATTCCACAGCATTTGCTGACCTGTTCACTTGGCCGTCAGTGTCAGTAGGAGTGAGTGGCAGTGAGTCGACCCACTCCTGCACTGTGACGGGGGACTTGTTACGGGGCGTGGACGCGGGGGGTACCAGACCGCCCCCGCCCAGTGACAGCTCGCAGGGCCGCACACTCCCCCCGCCATTCCCCGCAATGGCTGCCGACTTGCTGAGCTCCTCATCTGTTGATGTCACCTGTAAACCAAATTTCATCCATTACTACAATTGAATAGTCTGTACAGTAGACTCTCGCTCATCCGGACTAATGTGGCGGACGTCCGGTCCGGATTACGAAAAATCCGGACTATCGAGAGTCGAGCAAATACACTGTACTGTATATAGACGTTTTTTTAATATTGTTCTAGGTCCACAGTAATGATAGCCGGGCATATGCACTTCCACTAGTCAAATAATTTTTTCGGCTGAATTTTGTTCCAGGTCCACAGTAATTGTAGTCCGGGCATATGCACTTCCACCTGTAATAATTTTTTCGGCCGAATTTTGTTCCAGGTCTACAGTAATGATAGCCCAGGCATATGCACTTCCACCGGTAATAATTTTTACCGCCGTGTTATCCGAGTTTTTTCATTATTTGAGGTAGTCTTTTGTACTGAGCCACTAAAAAAAATCACGATTGCCGATCCGGACTACCGGGAGTCCGGACAAGGCCGATCCGGATGAGCGGGAGTCTACTGTACATGACTAGGCTATTACATCCTCTACTATCCGACCCTCATGGACTGGCCCTAGATCTGATAGCCTAAAAGGTTAATTAAAAAAGATGATACTGTAAACAGGTAAAATATTGTAGAAGTAACTGTAATAAGGTGAATGAAATGCTGTTACTTATGTATCAGTACTCAAATTTACAATGTTTCTTGTAAAATGTACAATACACAAGTAACGATGAAAGTATGTAAGTTTTCCTGTATGTATTGTATGTCAGCTACCTGTACTCAACTGTGCCATAGAAAGATGATCGGTCTCATTTATATACAGAACATTTAACTTTTGAAAATAGAAATATATTGTTAGAAAAACAAACTCAAAGTTTAGTTTTTACCACACTCGTTATTAAGAGTCAACAGGACCGCTGGCCATCTTGGATTTTCTGCCCATAATGGCAATGTGGTTGAAGCGTATTACGGCATTGTTTATTAAGATAAAAAATTGCATAATATCTCATTTTAAAGCTATTGAAACTGCAGATGTGATTTGCTATCTAATTCTTAATTTTTTTATTTTTTTATTATTTTGTCTAACTACATAGATATATTGACTTAAACTGTAGTTTTTTCATCCTCTAAAACAAAAGTTAAAAAAATTTGAAAAGCAATTCACACAGAAAATATATTTAAGAATCACATTAAGTTTTCTGCTTGGTAATCAAGCTTATGGTCTATGATTGATATGCTTCAGGGTGAGCGCATATTTTGCTGATCGACACTAGGACAACCACTGTTTAGCCTGGCAATTGACGGTCAACAACAATGCAAAATTATTGACTCCTGCCAACTCTTAATACTACCTATATTTATTAGGGATGGGCCGATTCCGATTCTCGATACCAGCGGTATTAAAGAATCACTGATACTTTATACTTCGCTTCATAGTAGTCAATGAAAAATAAAACTCAGTGAAAACTTTAGGCCTACCTAAACTAGTGTTGGTTGTTTCTATTTAATTTAATGAAATACGTTAAAATGTATGTCTTCTTGAAGTATCTTATCATCCTTATAGGCTGACCTAATATAATATAACCTAAAATAAATAAAGGATCAAGTTATTTTTATTTAATCATTGTAGGATAAGATAATGTATTGCTATTGATTTAGGTTACATATTATATAACCTTAATAAGATCTAAGATAACCGTATTGCTATTGATTAAGGTTACATTATATGTGGCCTATTGCTTAATCAATAGCAATACACACATATATATGTTATTAAATTAATTTATAACAGGTATCAGTATCGAGTGCAGAATCGAGAATCGAAACCAAAGTTCTGGAATCGGAATCGGTATCAAGCAAATCTGTAATCGGTCCATCACCAATATTTATAAATAAACACACACATAATTGATTGAAAAAAATAAAAAAAAAACTTGCTTGGTTGTTTAAGAAACCCTTTGATTCGCTTTGAACTAAAAGAGTAAATTTAACTCACGCCGCATTTCTATCGAGAATGACTAATTACTAATTAATTATTCATAATGTGGTCTAATTATTAATAATAGCTCTTAATACCAATGCTAACTACTCAGATAGAACTGATCAGCCTAGCTTTGTTACCAAGTCCATACAATAAAATGAATTGGATAGGTAGCAGGTGCTTAAAAGTAACACTTACATACAATAGTTACAACATAATCAGCATTGACTATTGGATACTGAAGTAGACATCCCATCTATATGGACCAGCTGTCACCAATTTTTTATTAAAAAAGAACTTAGTTGTATGAGCTAGTCACAGAATGCGCTAGTGCTATAACACAATTTTATACCTTATCTTTTTTGTTGCTAACCAGGTTGATGGGTCATAACAGTTGCTATAGCTCACGATAAGTCATTCCCTTAGTTTGACTTAGCCAAAAGTTTGTGTATTCGACAGAATTTAGTAATTAAGACAAGCACAATCTGTCAGTGGCTCACATCAACTACTTTGATTTTGATTTAAAATCTGGCTAAAAATTTAACATGGGGACGGGATGTAATGGATAGGATAGGATGTTGTATTGATAGTCAAAGACATCAGACATAATAAAAAATCTAGAAAGACGTAGTTTTAACATGTGTTTTCACACCTAAATAATCAGATGACTTTGAGTTTGTTGCTGATACTTAAATACCAGAAGGTTAATACTAAACAGAAAAGATAGTCTTAGCTAAAACTAATTTAATGTTTTAACGTACCAGATGTTTTACATAAATAAGGTTTTGTAGCCCTGAGATACTTCCCTCAATTTATTAAAACTTGTAAGCTTAAAAAATTGATTCATTAGTTTTGGCTAATCTTTTATTATTTCTTTTCGGATTGTCAAATAGTTATATTTCTGTCAGGAACTTAAAAATCCAGTTTTGCAAGTCCTAGTGTTGTATATTTTGAGAATATTGAAAATATATTTAATATTAGGATACTTGTAAGACAACAATAAACTTAAATAGGTTTCCTGTTAAAGGGAACATTCATTATTATCGATAATTTTTAATCGATACATCGATATTTTTCTTTCCCTTTACGATCCGTTACAAATTGACAACTAACTATCTTGTTTAGGCTAAAATCAAGTCTATTATGGATTAAAACTGTTCTAAGCTAACCTAACATAACCAACCAAACTTGCTGTACCGTTTTAAAAATTCCGTTTGATTACAGAAAAGGCATGTGGGGAATATTAAACGGAATTTTTAAATGTTACAGCAAGTTTGGTTAGTTTTGTTGGGTTGGTTTGGAACAGTTTCATTTCAATATTTTTTTTATACTGAACAATATTTATTTATCGTAGTTGTCAGCTGATAGGTTTCAATTCGTTAATATCGATATATCGATTGAAAATCATCGATAATAATGAATGTTCCCTATAACAGGAAAGTACCCTTAAATACTACATTAAAATATGTTAAATAAATAAAACAAAAATCTAGCTGAGCTGAAACACTCTTTTTGTTTCCTTTGCCAGTGGCATTTTGCAAGAAAGTAACTCAAACGCTTGGGAAAGCAGTTAGAACTCTCAGAATGTTGTGAATATGTAAGGGATCAATCTTGTTCCTCTAACACCAAAGTTTGAGACACTAACCTTTAGGCTAGCAACGCACTCATATATTTTTTTCAGTAGGCCTATCAACAAGTGTGCTAATTCAAATCTGATTTTAACTTTCTGGTTACATTTGCTTGAATGCATTACTAGTAGTATGTTATAGTATTATAGATACGTGTACACCTCTCGGAATGTACTCACAGGCAGTTGGCTCAGCGAGGACATGAGCTGGTCAGCAGCGGAGGGTTTGCATCTCGTCTGTGTGGCAGCCGTTATCTCGGCTACCTCAAGGTCACAGTCCGATGAGGGCACAGGCTCAAACTCGGCTCCTCCTTCTCTCTGTGCCAGTAAAATTATGTTAAACTTTGAAATGAACGTCGTATTGTATCGTTACAGTATAAGTAGGTAGCTAACTAATCTAAAAAAAAATCTTAATCTTACTAAAATATTTTCAATAGTGTTAACAAAATATGTGATTAGGAACAATCGATGGTGTTAAATCCTTGCCTTTTATTAAGCTTAATGCAAAAAGTGTTGATTTTTTTAAAGGTATATGTGACCTCTTTAAACGTTGAACTGGCCCATCCACATGAGCCTCAAACAAACCGAGGGGTGAGTCAGTACAACAGTTCAAGAATGAACTGCACAGTCATTATAAGACACAGCACTGATACCCAAATACTGGTGGCACTGATGTATCTTAACCCCAAGATAACTAAAGGATACATCTATAATGGAATGAGATACATTGTGTAGCTTTGATAATGACCAAGACCCATGGTGTAAGGGAAGCTGCTTACTCACTTTCATTTAGGACCACGAGTGAGTATTACCTGAGTATCGGAGCGAGAGTCACATGAAACAGAGGAGTCAGTGGTTGTGGACGCAGGCCAGTGATTGTCTACAGATGCCAATAGATGTCTCCACTGCCACCGCACTCGCTCAGGCCGCAACTTGCGCACAAAGTCTCTCACCCGCAGCTGTAGCCCACTTGTTCCTGAAAAATTGAGATAATATCTTGAATTTATAGACCCAATTGTTGGAAAAAAAGATTTTCACTTTTTCTGTACTCTTAACGCTAAGCTTTTCCCCACTTTTAGACTGAAGTCCTTCAACCACAATTCTAGCCCACTAGTTCATAAAAACATTGAGGTTACAAGGTAAACATACTGGACACTTAAAATATACTTTGTGTATACATTCCCAAACTATGCTATGAGTTTTGATATATCCTAATGTAAAATTTGACTTTTATATTGTAACAGTTTTATAATCTATCTATCTATCTACCTATATAAATAAAAATGAATCCCCTTATTTGATTGTATTCCATAACTCAAGAACGAGTGCACCATATTGGATGATTATTTTTTTGTTCTGTTCCTTAGTGCCAGGGGAAGGATTTAATTTAAAGAAATTTATTATCCATCTACTAACTGTTATTTAGTAATTTGATTTTAAAAATTCAAAAATATTGCTTTTACATTAGCATTGGATGAAAATGATTGAATTAAACTGTGGGATACAATAACATGTGTTAAAAAAACATGCGTTAATTTTGAACCAAGAGGTGAGTGAGCATAGCGAACAAGCTCATCTTCAAAATAAACGAGCATTTGACATGAAACCACGTTAGGACAGGATAACGTATGTCGGGAGTTCTTAGTAAAAATAACACAGAGAAAATACTCAGCCGTTCATTTTTGAGCGAATTTGGCCACGGTAATTTATAAATACATTTTTCACACAATAAAAATAAGAAGAGTAAAGGTGTGTGATATTTTTTATAGAGGAAAAGTTATCATACAAAAAAATCATATAGAAAAGATGACAAAGCCTATGTTAAATCAGCATAACGGAGAGGATAAAAAAAAATATAATTTGCTCCATAATTTTAGTTTTAAATTAATTAATAACATCTTTTAACATAATGGCTGTACAGGGTAAACAGGCTTGTGCAGATGTACTTATCAAAATAGATGAAGATAAATTAATTCATAAATACAATGTTACCTGTCTCCATTTTGAGTTTAGTCACACCATCCTAATCCTTGTAAGCATTAAGAAGAAAAAAACGCAATTACTATCACCAGTAATAAAAGTAAATGTAACATATTTTCAAATCCAAATGGACAATTGCTTAGTTAAGAACGTGACTTAACTCATTTGGAATCAAATTATTTTTCTTCTATACTGATCAATTGATTGGTTTACACTTGTGGTCGAAGCAGCTTTAAGGGAAAAAGAGCTATACCACCACAAATCATTAAGCCCTCTGAATCCAAAATTTGCTAAACATAAGAAAAACATAGTTTATGTAGGCTACTAATAACATTCGGCTGTCTTTTATTTGCAAAATCTCCATAAATTTGTATTTACACTGTAAACAGTCCAGCACAAAGCTTAATAAAGAGTTTATTTCCTTATTATAAAAGATTAAATTAAAATAAACAAAATAAAATAAATTCTATACCTTGATTAATAAAAATGTAGTAGCCTATTGTTTATTTGTTAAATCTCCCTAAATTTGAAATTGCACTGGAAACTTCCTAGAACAAAACTTGAGTGTATTTCCTGACATAAAAGATGCAAGGAAAAATTTAAAACTCATAATGGTTTTAATCAGTTAGCCTAACCCGTAAGAGTATTTTATTGTAGGGAATATAAAAAATACAATATTATCTCTTCATGGAAGTCTTTCATTTTAAAATACCCCCGCCGCAGCAAACCTGCAGACTAAGTGAATTTCCATCTACCTCATCGGATTTTCAATTAAATATAATAAAATTAGGTTTAACAAGTACCTAGGTTTAATCTTACAGGGAGGGCAATAAAGTGTGTTTTTTAGTAAAATATGAATAGTTTAGTATAAAATAAATACATTTTGTCAAGTTGATATTTCTCCGTAACCAATAACCGTAAAAAACACTTCAATATTTGTTTTTTTTTAGCTCTTTAAAAAGGTTTAAAGAGAAATTAAGAAACTGTATGTTTTGAGGATCAAACACTAGAAAAAAAAACAATTTTTACCCCATAAAACCCCGATCATGTTGGTTTGCGAACTCATTCAAGTTTATCCCGCCCTACACATTGAAGCCCCTGAAATATTTTATTAGCTTTAAATTCCACATTTTTTCTGGGGGATATTCCATACCCCCGGTAGTTATCCCCCCCCCCCCGAAATGAAATCCTGGGACTGCCACTGCTAGACCCAAATGCAATTTTTCATTGAGCTAGATTTTAGCAGTTTTATTTTTGAAACTACTGATATTTTTTTGCTTCATTATTATTGTTTGTAACACTGTATTCACAGAAGCTGGTAGCAATAGAGCAAACAGATCACCATTAACAGTAATGAAACAAGTAAATTGTATTCTCAATTTCAATTTTATCAGTCACATTTTTATGTTATTAACTTATGTCAGGGGGAGGAGTCGAGATCTCTTTAAGTTTTGATCGCATATTTAATATTTAATCATTAGCCACATTTTTTTTGTAACTATGACATTTGTAACCAGCTAAGTTAAAAAGTTTTGCGTTTAGGTTTTGAGATTTGGGGATTTGATTTTTTAAAGTTTTGGTTTCGGTTTGAGATTTGAAATTTCTGGTTTTGGCCATCACTAAACCAAAAGACTTAGTACACAAAATAAACTACTATGCAAAAATTTGTCGATGATGCAAGTACAGTAGTAGAATTTATTCTACTTTGTTCAATTGGATACACCAACTCTCTTTTCACAAGGAGGCTTAAGTAGAACATAGTGGGACATACCTTTTAATAAATTAAAAGGGAAAAAAAATTGCTTATTACATATATGGAAAATTTGCTAAAAATAAGTAGGATTGTAAAACCTAATAAAACCAACTACATACTCAAGAGTAACAGAATTGTCAATGGTTGAGAGAGTTAAAGTGTTGTATTGGCTTATATTACATCATAATAAGCAGCATCGCATCAATTTAAGCAACGGAGTCAGCGTGCCAGCTTATTAACTATCACCCGGGGTCAATTTTGTCTGGCAAAACTAAACTCCAGCATAGTTGTTTTAAGGATCAAAAGGCCAATCTTTTCATTACTCCTTCCGCTCTTTTCTTTGACAATCACTCTTGAACGTGCATGTGAACACATCTACTGCATTCAAATTCCTAAGGGTGTTTGGAGTAAAAACTAAATATGTATTGGTTTGGGAAAAAATATTTCTATAACATGTAGGCTCTATTATGAATGTACATTTTATTGAACTGAGAGATTTATTTGTAACTGATGAATTAATCAGTAAATATGTGGCAAAATGAGTTGGCTTTGGGAAGTTATGCTAACTTTGGCTTAAGCATATTGTGGTAGGAAAATACTCAATATACTTAGCTTAATAAACCTTACCATACTGTAATCATTGAGGGTTGTCAAGCATAATCAATTAAAATGTATACTTTAAATTTGTTGACTCATTCAAGAACAGGAAAATTTTATATAAGCATATTAAAGAAAGTATATTATGTGTATAAATAACTATAATATAATCAAGATAGGAATGAGGAATAAGTTAAAAAAGCAATGCATAAAAATATTATTTTACCTTTCTTAAATCTTTTCCAAGCAGTTTTTCTAACCTGCGCCATGTCTAATTGCACATACAGACTGGCATTTTAATTACTGATAGAAAAATGATCAGCGTTGGGATTATTGGCTTACAGATTAATAGAAGATAACAGATAAACGAAATGAGGTAGACATAACGATGAGACAGCTGTTACAGCAGACGACAACACAGTCATCTCAGGCGGTAAAGTAAACATGGCTGACGACAGGCATTTATATTTTAAATACTACCTCTCTGCAAACATTTAATCAAATGGGATTTGTTTAAGCCTACTGAACTTAAATAGAAAGTAAAATAATTAGTACCGGTACTAAAAAGGTAATTTTATTTTAGTTAAGACTTAAATCAACTAAAAAATAACAAAACATCACTGAAATAGACATAGGAGAATAACTAATGCAAGGCGACTAAATACTTAAATGTGGTTTTCCGAATGTTTGTTTTTTGAATCTGTAGGTACACATAGTTTAAGGGGTGACTGATCCTTTAAATTTTTGGAGACTGAACCAAAAATTCTACCAAAAGTATGTATTGTGCAAACCTCTCTATTTTAAACCCACGCTGTAAAGAAAACATGTGATTGTAATTTCTTTAACTTGTTTCGATTTTCTGTTTATATTTTGTTGTTATTTCGTCAACAACATAACATGACAACCCATAAGGCCCATGTTAATTTTTTTTAATTTAAAACTCATTGCTTGTGCTTATTTTTGAGCCTATTTTAATTTACAGGGGATTCTGCACATCTACAGGAAAATATCTTTCATTTGGTACCAACCGCGTGTAATTCGGTCCAGAAGTATAGTCAGGCTAGCTGTCATGAGTTTTGCAAATGTTTTTTTTGTAATATAAGATTTTCTCAAAATGCCTGATGCAAATGTAATGGTGAAAATTAATATTTCAAAAGACTATTCCCTTTTATGAATAATAATAACTTAAAAATATGCTAGCTAATTTTGGTAAACAACTTATTATTACAAAACTTCAAGTATTTCCTTGTACTATTTTTAACCATTTTAGGACAAACATAGATTGTCATTAGTAAAGGCAAGACGCATCTTTCTACAAATTACAATAGGTTTTTATAGGATTTTGGGAAATGGACACAGACTTCTGGCTACACACACTTTGGATTCAATAAGTTTAAAAATACCCTTCATTCTAAGGTTTTAAAATTGAAACAGGAAAAAGGTTTTTTGTGCTTTTACAATGGACGAAAACACTATTTAGTAGTTAACCACCTGATTTATAAAGTCTTTTTCAGTTTCATAAATAATCACTACAAAATTCACACAAAAAAGTAGAAAAGGAGAGCTTGTCTACGAAAACCAACCCAAAGAGATTTCTTCCGGCAGTCAATGCAATTGTGGCTCAAAGTTAAAAGAATAATGATAAGAATAGATAGGTCAATGTACCTTGTACCTAATATAATACGACGTATTGAGAAGGTGAGTTACTGAGTTATTATTTTAATATAAAGCATAGTGTTTTATCATAGTTTTTTTTGTGAGGAAATAGTCCAAACGCTGATCTATTAAATTGTTAAATATTGTTAAAATTATTAAATGTTACTATTTAACAAGATTAACAAGACAGTACATTGACAGTTTTGTAAAGCCCGATGGGAAACAGCAACTGGGTCCAAAACTAACACAATCAGGACCAAACTTATTAAAGAACAATATATTGTTATTGATTAAGGAAAATTGGCATGACTGAACTGCATTAATGACTGTTGATTACAATTTCTAACAATTCTTATTTCCTGTTTTAGTATGATAGTAGGCAATAAGACACAATCAACCACTGTGATAGAACCAGATTACACTTTAATCATTTACTAAAGCAAAATGAAAACACCCTGAGCAGAAAATATGCCTATTTAGAATAGTAGATTGTTAAGAATGTATGACTTAACTATCATTTTAATTTTCCAATTGGATTTTCACTAACTTACTAAATCACTAGCTGTCTATTTACGTTTCTTAATATAACAAAAAATATCTGTGCCAAAGCTGATGAAATTAATTTTGTGATTGGCTTCGACTGGGGAATGGGACCCAAACCAATGACAAAGGATTTAGAAATCAATGAATGATGGGGTTTTTTAAACGTAAATTAATAATAACTTATAAAAAATGTTACAATTTTTCTAACAAAATGATAATGTACCAATTGAATAAAAAATGCAATACTATTAACAATGAAACACTTGAAGATGTGGATGGAGAAGCAAATGAATACTTCAATGTTTTCAAAACTATCACTACTATCATCGATGAAAACGCTGAACGTTTAAATAGTCCTATTCTGATTGAATATGTAAACTCAATCACACCATCAGGAGGAATACAACTATGTAAACTTACACTAAAAGCAGTAACTTATCTATTTTGATGTTGATCAGAAACCCCTAAATCTAGGGTTAGGTTTGGTCAATGGTGTGCCTTTACAATAATTTGTTGGGTCTTTATTAAAGGGTTATAAAATTAGAAATAATGACTGGATCAGGGTGCAAATGTAATGGTTATACCAAGAAAAAAGTTTACCTTGATAGACCCTTATTTGCATTTTTTTCATTCTTCAAGAAGACAATTTCCAAATTCCAATAAGGGAAGAATTTTTTATTTTCACTAACCCCAAGACCAAAACTACCTTAGTAAACCAGCATATATTACTAATGAACAATTAGGCCTATAGGTTTATTGACTTTAGCAGACTTAAAACTCTGCAAGTAAGTTAAAATCAAATTATTATTGAAAACAACAACAACCAAAGCAAAAAAGGGTCTGTTGTTCACAAAAAAGATGTGGTGTACAGGGACATCTATTCTGACACATAGAAAATGTGATTATTAGTTTAAATATTACAATAATTTGTTTTATGTTTGAGCTTTTTTTAACGTTACTTCTGTCCCTACATGCCACTAGTAATTAATTATTTAAGTTTACAAACATTTTTGTAAAACTGTAACTACTGTGTTGTTAGGGAAATAAAAAGATAATAAGAGCAAATCAAATGCCGGGGTTAAAATGGTTTGAAAGTAGATACTATTTGCAAATGTACCACAGCTTTGTGACATGCTTTTAAAGTACAGCCAAACTCGTACTTTTGTCTAAGTCTAACTGATTAGAAACTGAGTGATTGTTTCAAAGGGAACTGTTGTCTGAGTAATAACAAGGTTATCAAAGGTGATACAAACCGTAAACAGAAATCTATTACGACTCTGATTATTGTTTGTTTAATATATATTCTCACGTTAAATATATTTATAAACTGTGTTAATCAATTAGGCTAATCATTTTCATATAAAATAATTTAAAAAAATAGTATTGGTGATTAACTTAAAAACATTTCAGTTCAATTCCATTGAAAGCCAATTAACTTTGTTTTTTAAAATCAGTGGTTGTAGTCAATCAAAATATTTATGCAAAAATACTGAAATTTAAAAAATCAACTATATCATCTTGAAAAGCAATATTGTAAAAATAAAAGTTAATTTAATTTATCTATGAAAGTCATCATCTTACACTTCCATAAACAATGTTGGCTTTTAGATCAGTGATCTTATACAAACAATCTAGCTGACCCGGTGAACTTTGTAACGCTTAGGCCTACAGTAACAGGCAATGAAAGAAGTGTTATTTATTTAAACTTAATTTAAGCTTTGACAAATTTAATACAATGAATACAAAATAAATATAAGAATCAGTACAGTAGTTCATTAGCATAACACACAGAGAGAAAAGAAGTCAATAAAACAACATAAATAAGAACTTATGTATCTTACTTCAACAAGACATGGTAAAGTTAAACTATGCACTTGGGTCATTTCTCTTCATTTATGCACCTTGTTACTATGCATCTGGTGTTATGTTATAAGGTGCAAGAACAAATAGGATGAATGATTTTCCAAAACCTAAGTCAACCTTGAAAACAAGTCGTATTTAATAATCCCCACAATAGATTTGTTCTGAAGGTTCTCTCGTATATGTTAGGAACATGGGGAAATTTGTATACCAATTAGTTCAGAAGTTTTTCAGTTACAGTATAAATGCTTACTGTAATCTTTTATGAACTAACGCAAATTTATGTTTTTAACGAATTTCCCATATAGAGAATAAGCTATTACCGTAGTATACTCATGGTAAGACCTTGACCCAGGACGGATTTACTTTTTCCTTTTGAGGTCCCTAGAGGCCAAAAACACCATCCATTCAAATTCATATATAGGTACGGTATATATTTATTTAGATATGTGTCCGTTAGCATGATAACTCGAGCAAAAATGATCTGATTTTGATGAAATTTGGTATGAACGTGTAAACCTACATTTATTCGAACGAGTTCGCGAACCAGCATGATCGGACTACGGGAACGGGTGTTTATGGGGGGTTTTATGGGGTAAAAATTGGTTTTTCAGTTTTTTGACCCTAAAAACAAAAAATATAGCAAATTATTACCAAACCATAAAAAAACATATAATTTAGTATAGCCTATTGAAACCTTACAATGCGCCTAATGGTTACAGAGAAAATTCCAAAATGTTGTAAATTTAAAATTCCCATGCTATTCTTATGCAGAATAAGTAAACTGTTGTAGTTTGCTTGTTTATGAACATATTTTGATCACATTTGGAAAATGCATTTATTTCATACTAAACTAGGGCCTATTAACATTTTACAAAATACACTTCATTACTTTTTGGTTGCAGCAAACCTAAGTACTCGTTAAACTAATGCTATTTAAATAGGGAATAAATGTGATATTTTCAAGGAGACATTTCAACATAGGCCTAAATCAAATCAGACAAATGGAAATTCACTTAGTCTGCAGGTTTACTGCAGCGGGGATATTTATATTAACAACCACTATGATCAATAAATATATTATTAATAAATGTGTTAGCTGCACTGTCTTTAACGGTTTAGGCTAAAAATACAGACATTTAAGTAAACGAGCTTGCACGGAGAAAACAGGGAATAATATCTAACAAAATGCATTTTATAAAAAAAGACTCAACAAACAGGCTAATCTCTTTACAAGGAAGATAAGCTGTTATTTTTAAGTGCGGTTCTTCTGAGAAATATAAATGAGATGAACTGGAACAAGCACATTTGGGCACCTAACTTTACAAGGTTAACTTTACTTTCCTGCTTGCTCGGCTCAAACACCCAAACCGTCTGTATGGATTACGGATCTCCAAGGAAACAACGGTTTATTAATGGTTGGCAGCCTTACTAGTGAAAATTGTAATTCTTTGTTAACAACAAGTTATTGACAATGCTTATTTTAGTTATTGTGTGCTTAGTTATTATGTACCTTTCGCCGCACTATAAGATCTAAACGTAGGCCTACACTTTCACTTTTATGTCAGAGGGGAGACACAGAGTAATGTACAAGTATAATACAATAGGCTAAACCATTATTTTTTAGACATACGTCTATCCATAGATAAAAGGAGTCATAGACACCTAGATACCCCACGCAATGCTAATATGTGTTAACAATTTTTGGTCCAAAACAGACTAGATCCTAGACGGCGCTGGTCTCGAAACCGACTAAGCGCGGTTGCCATGTCGTGCAACTTAGTCAGTCGACCGGCCAACTCAGCCGGCTGTGAACTGTCTAGGGCCTACCCCTTTAATCTTTAGTCTATCTTACTGTAAGCTAAGCACACTCAAAGTCCAATTTCCTAACCTGCCTTGTGGCAAGGCTACAAAATTGCTAAGCCGTCTCTTACTATCTGTCAATTTGCTGCTTCTATGTTAAAATTATCTGATCAAATGTTGTGATGCAACTCTAATAGTTATTTATAATCAAATAGGCCTAGATTATTTAATAATTGAACACTGTCTTTAAATTAATTCTTGTCATCAGTAATGAAAGGAGAAAGTAAGTTAGCCTAACTAATTTAAATAAAACACACACAATTTTGAAGATCAAACATACAAAATAACACAGACATAGGCTTACATAATTTCAACCAGCTTTAAGATGATAAAATATAACTAAAGGGTGATTACTTTTTAACCCACACTCTAATTGAATATTACCTTGCTAACTTAACTAGGGTAACCTTAACACATAGTTTTAAATGTATATAAATGTATATAGTTTTTTTTGTTTGTTTTCCGTTGACGCTATCTATCCAGCCTAGGCTGGTCATCGATGAAGAGGAGGTAATTCAGGTAATAAAAAGGCTAGAACTGAGAAAAAAAACCTTTGTCAGCAAATATAAAAAGTGACAGGAAATGCTGGATCTATTTACAAAGCACTCAAAGAAAACCCACTCTAGGCTTAGGAAGCAAGAAATACATTTCCTGACCTTTCATTGAACCGTCATAATGGAAGTGGTAGGGGAAGATACAAGATTTCCTAGCGAAGGCTGAGCTCAAGCTGGAAGATCATATTGAAACTGAGAGTTTTTAATTTAAACTAAGTTAACTTGTTAACTGGTAGCTTTAATTAAATCATTCCAGAGCAAGTCGATTGTATGGGCACAGTTTCTTAACTGGACTACGCTGATATTGATTTAAACTATTAATTCAATTAGTAAAACTTCATTAAATTTTTTCATTATCAGCAAGTTTGGTCATGACAGTTTCATTTTATAATTGATAAGTTAGTTAAAATATCGATTTTTTGAATCAATAGTTTTAATCAATATTAGCGTATCCTAGTTAAGAAACTGTACCCAATTGGATTATGTGGAGTATTCTTGAAATCTGATATTACAGCCACATTACAGTCATTAATCATTTACCTAAATAATTTACAGAATAAAGTTATGTTTTAGTCAAAAAAATTACTCCTTTAAGTTAGATTTTTTGAAAGAAAAAATAACTGACCCTTTCTTTATTATTCAAGTTGTTATTAATGCAGTTAAACTTCCCTAATGCACAAATTGATGCTCTAACCATTGATAGATTGGACTAGCCAGATAAGTTTTAAATTAAACTTTTAAGAGTGGTCATAGGTTGCAGGCCTAGGCCTACCTAGGTAGATTTTTGTTTTGGGTAGAATTTCATAAGTAAAGCCAAAAACAATGGAATGAAAATATTGTATCGATTAATTTGGTATATCGATTATTTCATTCGGTTAGTTAGGTTAGGTTAACCTCCAAACTTGATATAGGGCCTATAGAATGAAATAATCGATACCGGTAGGCTGAATCGATATGTGTATGTTAGGCCTATTCATTGGATTGTTTTTGGCCCCACTTATTAAAGTCTACCCTTTATTTTTAAAAGGCATATCTAGGAATAAGTTAAACTGTAATTATGTTCTTATTGTAAATAGCATTGCTGAGGGATAAATAAATCATGAGTCATATTTCCAAGAGCATCAAGGATTTTTTATAACCCTGGCAACGTAACAAGCTTATGAATTAAGTTAAGTGTAACAAATATTTAAAAATTATAATATTTTTTCCATTCTATATTGAAAATCTATAACTTAACAGCCCATATGCCTAAATTTAGGCTATGTGTTTGTTGCATTAGGGTAGGTAACTTAATAACAGAAGAATTAATAACCTGATAAAACTAATCTTTCTAAAAGAGAAAAAAATGGTAAAAACCATTCATTATCCAATAAAGTTTTGATTATTACAAAATCCACAAATAATGGAACTTTTAAAATCAAATCATCAGGGTCATCTGAGTGAAATAGGGCCTAGTCCTAGATTTTACAAGATAAAATTTATAGGTTATGTAATATGATTATTTTATTTGTACTTACAAAATTCTTAACTTGGAGGCAAATCAGTGGAAATCTTTGTTTAACACCACAAAAATGAGTACGTAAACATATTAATAACGAAATTTTGCTCAATCACAGACATTTCTCACTCAGAACTCAAGCTTTCATTAAAACAGCTGTCAGCTGTCAAGGCCAAGGAAATGACAAGTAAAAAAATATTGCTTCTTGTCCTGTCCAACAAATTGACATACCTAATACAACACAGTGCAAGGGAGAAAGTGATTTTGACAGCTGTATTTCCACACTTAGTATCATGGATTAAACATACTCTCCTTTTTTAGGGGAGAGGAGGGAAAATGCTTTTACGCACACAGGTAGCTAGCCTGTAGTGTGAGACTCCTGAATTTATCAGACTACTCACTAAAACCCCCCTCTACTCTGTTGGACACAGACCTGGAATTTAATACTTTAATACTTTTCTTTGAAATGGCGATTATACAGAGTAGGTATTTTAAGCCAAGTATGAATGGAGATGAGTGTAGGATGAGTGGCGCGATCTTGTTGTCTTGTTAGTGACTAAGGGCGACATATCCTTAGAAACAGCTGTTAATTAATAGCCCATACAGCTAATGGCAACTAAGGGACCTACAGTTTATAGTGAACTCATAACCACATTTCTGCCTTGGTATATACAAATTTGTCTAATTATCAGGATAGTACTGCGGATATTCGTAGTACTCACTCGTGCGGACGTTAATCCACACCAGGGAGTATCACATCCACAGTGCATGCCTATAAATATCCACAATTCGCAACCTCAGTAGCTGGATTACAGGACGACGCCACCCGTCCCAGTTTAATTGTTTGTCACATTACTTCAAGTCAGTCCAACATGTGACCTAAGCCCTCAGGGCCAGGAGTCGTACCGTTTCCTGGTATTTAGATTATTTATGACCTACACTGCATCCCGGTCAAGTTCGAGCTTCTTGGTGCGGAGAATATACCCTGGATGTAATGTGACACACAGGTCCAATTGTCCTCACCCTCCATCATCATCGGCATGACTGTGTCTACCGACAGCAGTCCTACGAACCTTCGAGCCTCCAGGCGGGGCCTTTCCCAACGCTGGCAGTGAAAAAGTATATGTTCCACGTCATCGGGAATCCATGGGCAGTATATGCAATCGGGTGACACGACTTTGCCCATCCTGAATAGGTACGACCGGAAAAAGCCGTGACCCGTCAAAAAATGGGTGAGGTAGGAGTTCACCGCTCCACACCACAGATTAACCCAAGGTTGGACTGTACTCAGTCGCCCTGGTCCAGCGTCCCCGTGTCTCCTGTTCCCTGCTCTCCTGCCACAGCTGGTAGGTGCGAGTACGTTCCTCTGTTCGTGTCTGATGGTCCTCCCCACGGCGCTGATAAGTTGCCTTTCTCTCCGCCGCCAAAATTTTGACGGAGATGACTCCAGCAAACATAACCAGGACGGCGAGTTCGGACACTGTTCGGTATGCAGATGCTACCCTTAGTGCTGCCTGACGCTGATTCGGGCGAGCCGCATATCCTATATACTTCCTTTATTGAGAGCGTCTGCCCACACCTCTGCACCGTACAAGAGTACGGGCTGGACCGAAGACATTATAAAGCCTTCTACGACTGGACCGAGGCCCTCCTTCCGGCATTGCTCATAAACCGGCTAAGAGAAGAAACAACCCTAGCGGCCTAGTCCATCGTACGGAAGATCTGAGCCCGCAAGCTAAGCATGCTGTCCACCATGACCCCAAGATACTTGGCAGTACGAACGGTTTGGACTTTGATGGCCCCCACCCTCAAAGGCACAATGGTGTCAATCCGTTTTTTGTCAAAATCGCGATCTCGGTTTTGCTCATAGCGAGCGAGTGTTAGCTTGGTCTGACATCCATGCGTTTATGGTACGCATAACTCGGTTCAGCTTTTTAGCTGAGTCAGCTCAACGCTTCGTGCAGCAACGTCGTCTGCGTACCCAACCAAATCAGTTTCCTCAGGCATTTCAGACATCAGAAGGCTGTCATAAGAAACTTTCCAGAGGTCTCGGCCGAGTATGGAACCTTGGGCGGCACCAGAAGTGACACTCATCGTCCGCGGGCCTTCCGTAGTGTCATACATGAGGAGGCGGAACCGGAGATAATCCTCTATGATGCACATAAACTTATGCCGGAACGTGGAAGGTGTTCTTCAGAGCGTCCAGCATACCACACCACCTCACAGAATTAAATGCGTTTCGCACATCGAGTGTACGAGCAGCACAACCCTGAACCCTACGAGAGTAGTAGTTAAAATCCTCAGATCTCACCACGGCTTGCCTCACCTCCTCAATAGCGTCAACCGTAGATCGCCACATCCTGAATCCATCCTGACGAGGGTACAGGTCCCTCGCAGCGACCACGGTTGAATTCAGCTGGGAACGGATCAACCTCTCGAGGAATTTGCCAGCCGAGTAATTTAGATCAGCGCAATCTGTAGGTGGCTCACATCATTAAGACAAATTTTATTAAAAACTTGGCTACAACTTTAACATTGGGATGGAATGTCTAATTGCTCTTTTAGCAGCAACTAAATGCTTGTCGTCATTACAGCTGTTAAACTGGCTTAAATCGCTTACAGCGTAACTTATATCAGGACGTGTACATACCGATACATACATTAAGGCACCAATTAATTTTTTATGAAGATCATTTTCATTAGGTGTCTCGGATTTGGACAATTTGTGTGACACACAAACAGGGGTGGCTAAAGAATTACATTAGCTCATTTTTAGTTTATCAATAATATCTTTGACATACGATTTTTGGTCTAATTTAATTTAATCTTCCTTTCTATTTCTAGTTACCCTCATTCCAAGGCACTCTTTAATAGCTGACTTGACTGGGACGGGTGGCGTCGTCCTGTAATCCAGCTACTAGGAGGTCACGGATTGTGGATATTTATAGGTATGCACTGTGGATGGGATACTCCCTGGTGTGGATTAACGTCCGCACTAGTGAGTATTACGACTATCCGCAGTACTATCCTGATAATTAGACCAATTCGTATATACCAAGGAAATAACGTGGTTCGGATTCCACTATAAACTGTAGGTCCCTTAGTTGCCATTAGCTGTTGGGCTATTAATTAACAGCTGTGTCTAAGAAATGTCGGCCTTAGCCACTAACAAGACTACAAGATCGCGCCACTCATCCTACACTCATCTTCATTCATACTTGGCTTAAAATACCTACATTGTATGGTCGCCATTTCATAAGAAAGTATTAAAGTATTAGCGCCAAGATCTCTCATCTTGAAATAGCAATTGCAACTTAAGTTTACAAGTTCCATCGACCGAGTTGAAAAAAATCATCAACATGTAAACCAATATAACAATAAGAAAATCATTAGACTTCTTAATATATACATGGATCATACTTAGAGATTGACAACAGTAGTTCTGTGATTCGAGAAAGGAATGAATGTTGTCGTTCCAGCATCGAGCTGCCTGCTTAATCTCGGGAGCAGAACCTGTACCTCTTAACCTCCGCTCTTTGAACTGTCAAATTAAAGTATTTACAGCTGACTTCAATGAATATATTTGTTTATTTAAATTCTTCCAATAGCTCTCCATAAGCATAACATACAAACTTTACAGGCCAGTGGGGCTAAGCCACTGGCTAAGCCCTAAGGTTAAATACAAAATTGAATATGCCTATATTTTAATCGAGACAAAGACGAATAAAACAAATCAAAGATCAATAAAATAGGTCCGGCCGTTCTTGAGTTAAAAGTGGTGTAACCAAAAGCATTTAAGTAATCTTCGGTGTAACTAACACGACTTTGTTTGTTATATATATATCGACCAACAGAGTACCCGTCCTTCGTACGGGGTTGGCGTATAAGTATAAAATGCTTATTGAAGTTATACTCGTGCTCTGCGTTTGCAATGGGAGAGGACACGGTTTAAGAATATGTGGTTATTTTAATTTACGGTATACTATAGTATAGCTCATCTACCATAGCCATAATGTTCTTCCACTGCTTCTAAACAATTGAAAAAAGTATAGTTCTCATTGTGTATCACAGCTTTTTGATGCTGCTTGGTTCAAATTAGCCGTTGTCATAAATGCAAAAAATAGTGCTGCACCCTGTCGGTAAACCTTATAGATTTTTAATGCTATTGAATATCATAAAATCAGCTTGTGTAGTTAAAACGGCTAACAAAATAATATGAACTAAGAGGTCGTACAGTGGTCAAAAACCCTACCAAAAATATGTAATGTACAGACCACCTTTTCTATTTTCATCCTACGCTGTAAATAAAACATGTGATTGGAATTTCTTCCATTGGTTTTATTTTCTGTTTATATTGCATTGTTATTACTCCACCAGCGTGACAACCACAGAATATAGATACCTAGGTACAGCAGCTAGTATTTTATAAAACTACCACTAAATCGGTACTATTGTGTCTTACCGTGCCACCTACGGCAATAGCTACATCCCTATAGTGGAATTCGCTAAAAACAAGTTATTTTGTGAGATAATTTAAATACCAGCTTGGTTAAAGGTTGATGTTTCCCTAGGGGCTTAGGGATGACAAGAATTACCTGACTACGAACAAACAGGGTTGTTTTTGCTTTCAATTAAACCTTTACAATTATCTTATTATTTTCCTTCGTACTCATTTTATTAGAGAATAAATTTAGAGATTACTTATATGCTATGCTTCACTTAAAGGTAAAATATGAGATTGTTTTCATTTTATAAAATGTTTCATTTACTTTTTGTAACACATTATCATACTTAAGCTATGGTTCCACAGGATGCGGAATCTCCACCGTGCGGTGCGATTTTTTCCGCTGCGGAATTACAAAGAAGTGCAAATAAAACTCATTATGAATAGACCTAATGATAGGTTTTAATAAACTCTGAAGTCAACATACAAATGTAAATAGTAAACAAAGAACAACTGTGAGACAATAAATAAATTCATAAATACAGTAAGGAATAATAACAGTTCATATGTATAAAAATATTATCACATTCTTCCCACCCTAAAACGAGACGTAGTCTTTTAGATAGTAAGGTCTTTGCCGTATACGCTGTGGATGCGTTTTGGAAGGCACTGAACTTGAGTCTTTGCAAGAACTGTTTGCATGTTCAACTGGTACATTCGTGTCACTTAATGTCCCACTAGAATCATTTTCAACTTGTTCTTGATCAAATGAAACCTCCGGTTCTTGAATAACTTGTTCATTTCCACATGTTTCTGGCAATTGGTAGTCTGTTTCTAAAGATGATTGTCCAGGTGCTGGGGCCAGATCTCTTATGGATACTGTCTTCTCTTGTCCATTTGGGAGTTTCACATGAGCATAACCTGGATTTGCTTGAATAAGTTCTACCTCTTCTACAAGTGAGTCATACTTGCTGGGCCTGTTGTGCTTTCTCAACAGCACTGGGCCGGGTTGTGACAGCCAGCTTGGAACTGAACCTCCATAATACGATCTTCTGGGGTGCTTAAACATCAGTTCATGAGGTGTTGTATTGGTTGATGTACATAATAATGATCTTATTGAGTGAAGTGCTTCAGGAAGAACTGATTCCCAATACTTTACGGGTAGGTCTTGGGTTCTGAGGGCAAGCATAACAGTCTTCCATATAGTGCCATTGAATCTCTCTACTTGGCCATTCCCTCTAGGATTATAAGCAGAAGAGTGGCTTGACGCAACACCATGAGTTTGTAAGAAAGACTTTAATTCGTCTGACATTAATGACGTTCCTCGGTCTGAATGAATGAATGAAGGCATACCAAAAATTGTAAACATTTCTTTCAGTTTCTCAATCACGGTACTGGAAGTCATGTCTCTACAGGGGAAAGCAAATGGATATCGTGAATACTCGTCTACAACAGTTAATATGTATTTATTTTGCGTAGCACTTGGAATTGGTCCTTTAAAGTCTAAGTTTAGTCGCTCAAAAGGTGCTGTAGCTTTGATTAACGTACCTTCATATTTACAAAACCTAGGCTTAAGTTCAGCACAAATTCGACATTGAGCTGTAGTACGACGAACTTCTTCCAGTGAAAAAGGTAAGTTTTTCGATCTAATCCAGTGGTAAAATCTTGTCACTCCCGGGTGACACAGGCTCGTGTGGATATCATTTAAGTTTGGACGACCACAAATCGTTCCACACAATCGTGACATGGTGTCTGCAACTCCATTTTCCTTGCCTGGTCGATATACGATATCATACTTGAAACAAGACAGTTCTAAACGCCAACGTTGTATCTTTTCATTCTTTATTTTTCCAAATCTTTTATTGTCAAACATGAAAGAAACTGATCTTTGGTCTGTAATGAGTAGGAATGGCCGGCCAATAAGATAGTGTCTCCACTTCTTAAGAGATTCTACGATTGCTTGAGCTTCTTTTTCAACAGAAGAATGGTTCTTTTCAGATTTTGATAATGTTTTCGAATAAAAAGCTACTGGACGTCCTGCTTGTGACAAGGTTGAGCCGATTGCAAACTCAGATGCATCGGTCTCAACTGTAAATGGTATGTCATTTTGGATTGGGGCTTTAGTTGCAGTTACTATTTCATTTTTCAATTCATTGAAGGAGTTAATTGCTTCTTCTGATAATGGAAAACTTTTAGTCGATGAAAGGGGCTGAATCTTCTCTGAAAAACTCTTGATAAAGTCTGAATAATGAGCGAACATGCCCATGGTTCGACGCAATGATTGGCCATCATGAGGAAGTGGTAGTTTCAAGAGCGGCTGAAGACGGTCTGGATCAGGACGGATTTCGTTCTTTGTTATTACATATCCTAACAGATGGATTTTGTCTTGTGCAAAAGAGCATTTTTCCATGTTCAGAGTTAAGTTGTACTTCTTGGCTACATCAAAAAACTTGTTCAAATTTGTATCATGTTCATCTTTATTCCTCCCTCCAACTGTTACATCGTCCAGGTAAGCTACAGTGCATTCAAGTCCTTCTTTTTGTATGATTGAATCAATTTCTCTTTGGAAACAGGAGACGCCATTCGTAACACCAAAAGGAATTCTGCAAAATTGGTAAAGGCGCCCACAGGCTTCAAATGCTGTATATATTCGTTCTTCATTTTCAATTTGTATTTGATGGTAAGCACTCTTAAGGTCAATAGTGCTAAAAACACTGAACTTTGAAACTTTGTTAACGACGCATCTTCAACTCTGGGAAGTGGGTAGGCGTCAAGTTGAGTGAATCGATTTATTGTTTGGGAATAATCAATGCACATTCGCTTCTTTTTTGTTTCACCTTTAACTACAAGTACTTGTGCTCTCCAAGGTGAAGTGCTTGGTTCAATGATACCCTCTTTCAACAAGCGTTCAGTTTCTTCTTTTATGAATTTCGAATCTTCTTCTGAATAACGTCGTGACTTAACTGCAATAGGTCTACAGTCAAGAGTTAAGTTTGAAAACACGTGGACGGGTGCAACCTTAGCTGCTGTAAGTCCGCACACCTTCAGCGTAGGTTTCTTACCCCCAAATGAGACTTCAACGCTTGAGTGTTCCTTGAAAATGTCATGTCCTAAGACAACATCAGCGCATAAGCCGTCTAAAACAAGGAGTTTAGTTTTGTTGTAAATATGACCTTGAATCGACAAATCAACAAGACTGTAGCCAGCTGTAACTGGTTGATAAGAAGTAGAAGCCATAGTAACACTAACGGTGGTTGGAAAAATTGTTATTCCCCTCTTTTCTACTAGAGATTTACTAATAAATGTTTCCGAACTACCAGTATCAACTAAGGCATTAGTTTTAATCCCATTTACTTCAATCGTAATAGTAGATTTAGATAAAGATTTAGGTGCAGCTGCACATGTAGCTGGATTTTTGCTGAAAGTTTTTTTAGAGTCAAGTTTTGTAGGAGGTAATGAATTACTTCCTGACTTACAAACCATCATGAAATGTCCTTTCTTGCCACAAGAATGACAAATATGATTTGCAGCAGGACATTCACTTCTAGTATGTTTTTTACTGGAACCACAGAAATAACATTTCCAGGAAGTGGCTGATAAACAAGTTTCCTCTGCATTATTTGAGGACATGTTACTTTTGACAGATTCTGGTTCTGAAGTAGTAGAATGTTGTATGCAATTTAATTGAGAATGTTGCTTGTTATAATATTCTGATTGATACTGAGCTAATTCCAAAACTCTAGCTTTCTCAAAAGCCTCATTCAAAGTTAATGTTTTATTTTCTAGAAGTCTTTGTCGGATAACTGGGGAAATAAAACCTCTGATAAATGCATCACGAATATAGTCATTTTTATTTTGTTCTGCAGAAACTTGGGAAAAATTACAAGGTTTACTTAAATCTTTCAAAGCTTGTAAATATTGGTCAACTGATTCCCCTGACTTCTGAAAACGAGTTGCTAGAAGATGTCTGGAATAAATCTCATTCTTAGGACGGATATAGAGTTCTTTTAAAATAGCTATAGCTTCATCAAATTTTGTAGCTCCAGAGATGTATTTGTAGACAGATGGACTAATGTGATTAACAAGTAAACGTAGTTTTACCTTTTCATTTGTTGCATTAGAGTCACATTCCTCAAGGAAGTTGGTAAAAGTCTGGTACCAATGCAGCCATTGTTCTTCTGCACCATCACTTTCTGGCTCTACATCAAATCGGTCAGGCTTGAGGAGTTTGTCCATGACTTGTGAAAAGAGTTTATTAAATTGAAGTGCAAATAAAACTCATTATGAATAGACCTAATGATAGGTTTTAATAAACTCTGAAGTCAACATACAAATGTAAATAGTAAACAAAGAACAACTGTGAGACAATAAATAAATTCATAAATACAGTAAGGAATAATAACAGTTCATATGTATAAAAATATTATCACACACTGGTTTAATGGAGTTCCCATGTGTGTGGTTCCACTGACGAGCGTTTCCGCATCCCGAATTTTCGGTTCCGCATGGCGGACAAATCATACTGGTCTGAGAGCAGTGCAGTGCGGATTCCGCCAGCGGAGAAGAGCCATATCGTGACCGATCAATTTAGTTTCCTAACATTATTTCAATAACCTTATTCTTTTTTGGGGCTTGTATATTTATTCGTGTATTAATAAAACTACAATTTAAGTCCGAATTATTATTTTATTTATGTTTACTATCACCATCCTCATACAAAATTAATAAGGTAATTTTTAAGAACTAGTTTTAACATCAGTTTACAATAAAAGTAACCACAATTAAAAATAGTTAAGTCTGAATATTACCTAATATTATTTTATGGTATAAATGGTATTCTATTTGTGTTCCATACTCGTCGCTAGTTTGGACAGAACTGAATTTTCGCAACGTTATTTCCGCAGGCAGTGGAACCACCCCTCCAGATTTATGCTGCGTAATTTTTCGCAGCGGAAAATTACGCACCGCACGGCGGAAGTTCCGCAGTCTGCGGAACCATAGCTTAAGACAATAGTCCTTTTCCGGAACCTTTTTCATATTAGCCTACTTCAAGTTAGGCATAGAAGGTCGTGGCATTATCACTTAGATAAAATCCATAATGATTGGCAGGACTTGAACCTTGGACCTCGGCAACCGAAGTTATCACTAGATTAGATCGCCCCTTCCTTCCCCCTCTTATTATCGGGCTTACTACTTATTGTATGAACAGCTTTCCTTCGTTTTAGCGAATTTCCCTATAGGGAAGTAGCTATTACCGTAGGTGGCACAGTAAGACCTAGACCCGGGACCGATTTACTTTTTCATTTTGATGTCCCCAGAGGCCAAAAACACCATTCGTTCAAATTTTTATATATGTATATATATATATAGACTTATATATATATATACACGTCCGTGAACGCGATAACTTGAGTAATTTTTGTCCGATTTTGATGAAATTTGGTTTAAAGGTGTAAAGCGGGATAAACTTGAATGAGTTCGCGAACCAGCACGATCGGACCATGGGAACGGGGCTTTACGGGGGGTTTTATGGAGTAAAAATTGGTTTTTCTCACTTTTGACCCTCAAAACACAAAACTTCCCGATTTCTCTTTAGACCTTTTTAAAGAGCTTAAAAAAACAAATAATTTAGTATATAAAAGTATTTTTGTTTGATTATTAGTAACGGAGAAAATTAAAAAAATTGTAAATTTAAAATTCCCACGTTATTCTTATGGAGAATATTGTCAAATGTTGTAGTTTGCTTGTTTATGGATATATTTTGATCAAACTTGGCAAATGTATTTATTTTGTACTAAGCTATCAATATTTTACTCAAAAACACACTTTATTAGTTTCCTTGTAGCAGCAAACCTAGGTACTCGTTAAACCTAATGTTATTAAAATATATTTAACTGAAAATCAATTCAGACAAATGGAAATTCGCTTAGTCGGCAGGTTTGCTGCGGCGGGGGTATTTCATTAATAATCCACATCATCCTTAAAACCCATTGTATCCTACTGGCATAACAAATGCACTATCAAACAAAAATACCTAATGATTTGGTATATTATTATTATTATTATTGGTATATTATTATTGTATAAATATGAGGCAAGTGGCAAGTGGCTTCTTATTTCTTTTATGCACAGATCAATTATACTCTCTCCATTGATCTAAAATAAATAAATAAATAAATAAATAAATAAATATATATATTATATAAATCAGAATATTTCATTTCCTTAAGCTTTACGGCAATAGACAAAGTCAAGTCTTAAGCTAAATTAAATAAATTATTAACAACGTTTTAAGGAAATCGTCGAAGTAGTTTTCGATTTCTTTGTGCAAGAAAGCAAGCATACATACATACAATCAAACATTGCTCATACTGTATAAGAGTATAAATAGATAGATAGGATAGGATAGTTTTAGTTTTGCCTATTGGGTCTGATGATGATTGGAGTATCCATTATATGCCGTCTTGTGAGTCAACAGTACTAGGTGGCGTTTGCAGAGGCATCCACAAAATTGAGCGGAGCCATCAAGAGTTTATATTATATTGTTTTGGTCATACTACAGTAATACCAGTTGTTTTTAAAGCATGCGTTGCGGGTCTAAAGTAGCATTTTTACTCTTTAGGAAGTAAAAATAGTTTGTATCCTCTATGGAGTAAAAATCAGCTGTTGTCAACTCAGTTGTAAATTTCTATATTGTAAACGATTGCATGAATCGAAATATGCACGATTACTAGAAAAAACCGAAATATGTATCGATTCGTGCTTCGTAGTTATTTTAACCTACAGTCTACAGTCTCTACCCATAGCCTTTTAGCATTGCAGATACATTAATCCATTCCCACACTCAACACGCTCACCTTTACTACTTCCTTCACCACCCTCAACGTCGTGGACCTGTTTCCCTCTCTTCCCATAGCATTTTAGGATTGCAGATACATTAATGTAATTGCCAAAGATAGTTCCCACACTCTGCACTGCAAGCCTTACTACTTCCTTCACCATTTCCTACGTCAGAGACTTGTTTCCTTCCCTTCTCATAGCGTTTTTGGATTAAAGATACATCAATCTAACTACCACAGACAGTTTTCACACTATGCTCATACTTTACTACTTTCTAAGCCATTTCCTACATCGTGGACCTGTTTTCACCACTTTCCATAGCAATTTAGTATTTTAGATACGTTAATCTAATTGCCACAAACATTCCCCACACTCCACACTGCTCACCTTACTACTTCCTTCACCTCTTCTTACGTCGCGGACCTAATTCCCTCTCTTCCCATAGAATTTTAAGATTGTAGATACCTTAATCTAATCGTCATAAACAGATCCCACACTCCGGACAGCTCACCTTGACGACTGCCTTCACCACTTCATACTTCTCGGACCTTTTCTCTCCCTTCCCATAGCATTTTAGGATTGCAGATCCCTTAATCGAATCGTCATAAACAGTTCCCACACTCCGGACTGCTCGCATTTACTACTTCCTTCACCACTTCCTACGTCACAGACCTGTTTACCTCCCTTCCCATAGCATTTTAGGATTGCAGATACCTTGATCCAATGGTCATAAACAGTTCCCACACTCCGGACAGCTTGCCTTGACTACTTCCTTCACCACTTCCTACATCGTGGACCTGTTTTCCTCCCTTCCCATGACATTTTATGATTGCAGATACCTCAATCTAATCGTCATAACCAGTTCCCACACTCCGGACAGCTTGCCTTGACTACTTCCTTCATCACTTCCTACGTCGCGGACCCGTTTTCCTCCCTTCCAATAGCATTTTAGGATTGCAGATACCTTAATCTAATGGTCATAAACAGTTCCCACTCTCCAGACTACTCGTATTTACTACTTCCTTCACCACTTCCTACGTCACGGACCTGTTTACCTCCCTTCCCATAGCATTTTATGATTGCAGATACCTTAATCTAATCGTCATAAACAGTTCCAACACTCCGGACTGCTCGCCTTTACTACTTCCTTCGCTACTTCTTACGCCACAACCCTGTTTACCTCCCTTCCCTTATAATTTTTAGAATGCAGATACCTAAATCTAATCGTGATAAACGGTTCCCACTCTCCGGACTGCTCGCCTTTACTACTTCCTTCACCACTTCCTACGTAGCAGACCTGTTCCCCTCCCTTCCCATAGCATCATAGGATTGCAATGCCTTAATCTAATGGTAATAAACAGTTCCCACACTCCGGACTGCTCGCATTTACAACTTCCTTCACCACTTCCTACGTCACAGACCTGTTTACCTTCCTTCCCATAGCATTTTATGATTGCAGATACCTTAATCTAATGGTCATAAACAGTTCCCACACTCCGGACTGCTCGTATTTACTACTTCCTTTACCACTTCCTACGTAGCGGACCTGTTTCCCTCCCTTCCCATAGCATCATAGGATTGCAAATGCCTTAATCTAATGGTCATAAATAGTTCCAACACTCCCGACCGCTCACCTTTACTACTTCCTTCGCCACTTTTAACGCCACGGACCTGTTTCCCTCACTTTCCATAACATTTTATGATTGCAAATGCCTTAATCTAATGGTCATAAACAGTTCCCACACTCCAGACTGCTCACCTTTCGTACTTCCTTCACCACTTCCTACGTCGTGGAACCGTTTTCCTCCCTTCCCATAGAATTTTAGGAATGCAGATACCTAAATCTAATCGTCATAAACAGTTCCCACACTCCGGACTGCTCGTATTTACTACTTCCTTTACCACTTCCTACGTAGCGGACCTGTTTCCCTCCCTTCCCATAGCATCATAGGATTGCAAATGCCTTAATCTAATGGTCATAAACAGTTCCAACACTCCGACCGCTCACCTTTACTACTTCCTCCGCCACTTTTAACGCCACGGACCTGTTTCCCTCACTTTCCATAACATTTTATGATTGCAAATGCCTTATAATCTAATGGTCAAAAACAGTTCCCACACTCCAGACTGCTCACCTTTCGTACTTCCTTCACCACTTCCTACGTCGTGGACCTGTTTTCCTCCCTTCCCATAGAATTTTAGGAATGCAGATACCTAAATCTAATCGTCATTAAACAGTTTCCACACTCCAGACTGCTCACCTTTAGTACTTCCTTTAGCACTTCCTACGTCACGGACCTCAAGCTAGTGTCGTCATTTGATTATATTTATGATTCATACCGTTTCTGTTCTAATATCTGTGGAATTATGCTATCAGCTATTTCTTCATCTGCTGCATTCAAAAGCCAACAGCTGATCATATGTCTTTGTTTATGTGTCAAATACTGCTTCCATAAGGATTACATTGAAACTTTGAGACCCAGTGGGGCGGATTCCTGAGAGTTATTTTTAACGCCATATAGATGTTGGCACTCACCGATATGGTATTTATCACCATCCAAAATTTGAAAACGATTGATTCAGCCGTCTAGTAGGAGTTTGCGTATTACGAAATGCATAAAAGTCGAAATATAAGAGCTTCGCTCGCTTCGCTCGCTCCGCTCAATAAGTGTAAATATATTATTACTAGTGTTATTAGACGTATATCTTTTTTTTCAGATTGTAAAGTTATACGGTACAGTATATGTTCTGAGATGGTTTGATACATATTTCCACAGTTAAGCTGAAAAAAACAAAACAATCTATTCATGACAGGCACTTCAATAGAGAGTTTCCGTTTCATTGATCAAACAAGTGGCGATTGTTTTCAAAAACAAAACATTGCAATGATGAAACACTGCTGCTGCGTCAGCAAGAAGACAACTCATGCATACATTGTATAGCCTAGGTGCTGCGGGACTAAACCCATGTTTACATTACATCGTTGAACAGTCAGCAACAGAGAATTTATTTTTCAAGAGTTCAAAATAGCACGTTTTGACAATTAAATATTTTTCCTTTCAATGTTAGTTGATACTCGTACAAAATGTTTCAGGACAAGTGTTTCTCCAGAAAATGGTTTTATAATGTAAGGATATACATATTTTAGAACAAATTTATTTTGTTTCTTAGCTATAATTTGATCACATAACCTTCCGGTAGGCTAAAGTTGTCACATATTGATAGTGCTTCTCCGATATATTTTTATCAGATTTTGATTATAAATGTAAACAATAAGCTGCTAAACCATGTTAATCATGTATATAGAATCCTTGTAAATCACTATTTGATTGGAAATCTTAAAATTATTTTTATTGCAGCCTAAGTTACCAGATATTTTTGAAGGGTAAAACATTGTACTTTCTCCCCTTATTTATAGTAGCTATTTTTTTACTGTTAAGTTTGTGCTTTAGGTGGAAATATCCGTTATGGGTAGCCTGAACCCAAAAAAGTGGTTTACGTTGTGATGCCTTTGTGTGTGTGTGTGTGTGTGTGTGTGTGTGTGGGGGGGGGGGTGTACAGACTACTCTTGTGGTTCGATTTTGGTGAAATTTGATTTCAAATACGGTTCAAAAGTTATTGCAGCTTTTGTGATTTTACCCATACGTTATTATACTTATGGGTTAATTATTAGGCAAATAGTTGTTACTCCATTACAAGGGTTGATTGACGTATGTGTCAATTTTCTGTTACCGTTTATTTTTTGCTATTGTCTACGCCAGTAGCATTTGGCACCAGAGTTTGGAGTCCAGCACAAAATCCAAGCACTCTTATCACAAGACTAGGTGTACAACTTTACTTGGTAATGTGTCACTTAATCCACAACAATGGGGTTTAGTCCAGGACCTGACTAGGGTTCTGTGTGCATGTCGTGTATAGAGAATTTTGCTTTTGCATTTCAATATAGGTGTCTTAGGAAGTGTTTTCCACTCGGGTGTCAAGTTCGTACCTGGTACGTTTTCGAGCTATGACGTCATCAAGATGGCGGCTCGGCAATTTTTCAAATGCGTATATTTCACATACCGTTTTACGAACTGGGATGATTCTTTTTTTGTTTGTAAGATATTTTTTAAGCCTATCTTTTTTGTATTTACACCTTTGTTGTTAACCTACTATTTGTCAAAAAGTTATAAGCAAAAGTAAAATAAAAATAACAATTAAATGTACATTTATTAATATTGTGGGATAAATAGTAGGTTAACAACAAAAGTGTAAATACAAAAAAGATAGGCTTAAAAAATATCTTACAAACAAAAAAAGAATCATCCCAGTTCGTAAAACGGTATGTGAAATATACGCATTTGAAAAATTATTCCAGCCGCAATATTTTCCGGACTATCTACCATGTTGAGTGTTTGTTAACGGTTTATTTAATCTCTTGGCTTTAATTTTAGTTTGAAATATTAACTGTTTGGTATCATTGGAAAGGGCATAAAGTTATCTACAACTTATGTAACGGGTAGTTATTTCATTCTATAAGCGTTTAACAAGCTATAAAGAAAAATTCAAAAACAATGATATTAAAAACCACGTTTTTTAATATTGTGAGATAAATATTAAGTTGACAACAAAAGTGTAAATACGAAAAACATTTCCTGTAAAATTATCTTTCAAACAAAAAAAGAATCACCCCGATCCGTTACACGGTATGCGAAATATACTCATTTAAAAATTTCCCTAGCCGCCATTTTGATGACGTCATAGCTGGAAAACGAAACAGGTGCGGACTTGACACCCGAGTGGAAAACACTTCCTAAGACACCTATATTGAAATGCAAAAGCAAAATTCTCTATACACGACATGCACACAGAACCCTAGTCATGTCCAGGACTAATCTTTCCCGGACCGTACACCACTTTCAGTGTTTTTTTTTCAGTTTATTCAATCTCTTTGCTATATGTTTAGGTCTAATCACATATTGTTTGGTATCGTTGGAAAGGGTATAGAATTACCTACAACTTTTGCAACGGGTGGTATTTGATTTTATCAGCGGTTAAGAAGTTATAAGCAAAACAATAAATATAATAACAATAAAAACGACGTTTTTCAATATTGTGCGGTGAATATTAATTTTACAACAAATGTGTAAATACAAAAAAGATAGTTTGTAAAAGTCTCTTTCAAACAAAAAAAGAATCATCCCGATCCGTTAAACGGTTTGCGAAATATACGCATTTAAAAATTGCCGAGCCGCCATCTTGATGACGTCATAGCTCGAAAACGTACCAGGTACGAACTTGACACCCGAGTGGAAAACACTTCCTAAGACACCTATATTGAAATGCAAAAGCAAAATTCTCTATACACGACATGCACACAGAACCCTAGTCAGGTCCTGGACTAGTTGGGTTCGAGATGAAAGTGGAGTTCTCAACCCTATCAAAACCGTGGACCCTCCTTCTCCTGCCAGCATCCTGGAATCTATCTTCTGTCACTGCTCTACTGGATGTGGATCCAGGTGTGGATGCAGGAAAGCCGAAATCCACTGTTCCCAGGTATGTACCTGCGAGGGAGCTTGCCTGAACCATACAACAATCTCTCTACAATGTGAATATATGTGTATATAATTGATGTAAATTTAATTATCTACAACTGTCTTCAAGTCAATATTTCTGACAAAATACCAAGGGAGGAAAAATAAGATTAAAAAAAAAATGTGAGTGGAAAATTTTTTTCCCAACATTATATTTCTTTGAGCGCGGATATCTCTGAAACTATGCGTTTTTCACCGATAATGTACAGAATCAAAGTTGTCGCAAATTTAATAAGGTTTAACTTTTATTATAAAACAATGTAAGCTAGGACGCACTGTTGGTTTCAAAGCTATGAGCGAAAACCGGCAAATTGCGGCGTTTATCCGCCCCACCTCCCCCCCCCCCCAACAGAGCGGCAGGTTGATTTTATTCTCGCCTTTCATATATTCATAAGGTTAATTTTCGGATGTTTAATCAGTGATATATAAAAATTGAATACTTGTGTCATGCAATATTACAGTAATCATAAATTTTGTTTCTTTAACTGAGAATGCTCTATCCGATAACTAAAATAGCGAGCTGTGTTAGCGCTAAAACAGCAATGCGAGAGTTGGTGCAGAACCATCGAATTATATGACACAAAATTATCTTTATGACACAACTTTATGACGCATCTTTATTTTGCAAGAACAAAATATACAAATACTTAACAAACCCAAAAACTTCCTTGGTAACATAAATCAATTTACCATTTGACACAAAAGAAGTGAACTTTGAAAAACTTGAATTAATCACAGAACTGTCATAGAAAAAGTCGAAAAAGTTAGAATATTCTTCACAGTTAACTGCTATATCTACCTTTCGCACAACAAAGCCACAAATGTACCTACAATACTACATTTTCTTTGAAGTCTGTTAGTTCCAAAGAGTCATTACTAATAATGTCACCAAAAAACTGCAATTCATCATCTTCATCGCTGTCGTCATTAACATTAACGTTACTTGGTACAGTAAAACTTAAAACAGAATTCTGTTGATTTTCGTCAAATTGAAGACAATTGCCTGTAACTGCTCTGCACGTCATTGAAGTGAATTTTTATGTAATTTAGCAATTATTATAAAATATAGGAATTAGTACACAATTAATTGTAAATTGTATTACATTGAGTATTTCATTCAACGAAGCGGAAAACCCGGTTTCATAGGGTTTCTTCAACTCAGCGGCAGCCCATTACCGGTATTGATATTTATTTTCTGCAAATAAATAAAATACATGATCACATCCATAGAATAGTTGTATTCTTTAACTTATATCAAATATTAATACGGTTAAAATTTATTTAACTTTACAATGATCGAGTAGCAAAAACATAAAGAGTTGCTAGAGTGAGGCGGTTGGTGCGACAGAAAGTCAACCTCGTCGCGCTATTGATCACTATACTACAAACAAACTGCGCACTTAATTGTAAATTGCTCGATCACATGTTAAACATCATCTCTTCAACTACAACTTTGTCGCTTAAAGTTTTCTTCTGGCCCAAAAATAAAATACTTCCTCGCATACTAACTTTTTCATGTCACAATGAAGAAATCTTTGACTCTTTTTAACTATGGAAATTATATTTCAAAATTAAAAGTGATAATTATTTATACCATTACATTCTGCATTTGATGCAGATTACAAATATATAAACATCATTGTACTTAATATTTGTTATTGAAGGCTAGGAGCGAGTTAACAACTTCGCGTACTATTCGATGAATTGGCTAAAATCCGCTGGGCCCCTCATGGTGGTGCGGGAAGTCTGCTACAACGGCGCGCTTTCGTGAACACGTACCTAGCATTCCAGTTGTGTTATATAATTCGATGTGCAGAACACGTTGGAAATTTTAGTTTGAAAAGTACGAACTGTACTGTACTACCGGTACTGGATTTTTTTACTCATGAATTACTCATGATTTTTTTTGGTTGGCCTGGTGGACACCCTGTCTGGATATACCGGCTTTCTCGGTATGGTGGTAGATTCACTTTTCCTTTATGGCAGCAGGATGAAAATCCTTCGCCTCGTCCTCTTTTTTCTTCTTAAAAATGTAGCGCACCACATTTCTGACATTTTAGAGCCATCTCGCCAAGTGAATGCTGCTGAATTCTTGTAGTAAATTAGTCAGTGCAATTTTGTAAGTACACGTTGCCAACTGTTCCAGCTCCTCGTCTGGGCTCCTTACGTTTTGCATTGCTTGCCGTATGTTGACTCGCCGTGTCCGACCGGCAATATTTCTTTTCCGTCGGGTCCTTGGCAATAGAAACTATAATAACACATTTCTCCCATCGTGTCCTATAGGTAAAATTTCTTTTCAGGGTTTATACTTATTTTTAAAAACATGCAAACTGTTTACATTTCAAAACCAAACATAATAGCTGGGATTTATTTTTCTTTAATTTATTGACATCTGTTTCAGAATATAATAACATCCAAATCAATCACAATGTTATCCTTATGGAAGGAACTTTGAGGGCAGCCCATGCCCTTAAACGGATATATTTCGAAAATCTAAAGCTTGTTTGCACATCTACACACCTAGACGATCATTATGGTATATAATATGTGGGGTTAAATCTTAAAACAAAAAAGCCTTATTGTTCACAAAGTTTAATGTTGCGTATCTATAAGTATAAAAGAGGATGTTTGTATATATATTTGTTTGGCAGTGATAAACTCAGACACCACTGAACCGATTGCCACGAAACTTGGTACATACGTGTAGAATTTCATGGAATAGGTTTATACACCATCAATTTCGTGATCCGTCCAATCGGCTCCGCCCCAGTGGTTCTGGAGTTTCCCATGTTAACCTTACGAGAAATTGAATTGATGAATCTTAACAGCTGTTTCAATTAAACAAGTTGGTTCTGTTCTATGATGTTCAATAGCATTAAAGTTACAAGGATTACCAACAGGGTGCAGCACTATTATTTCTTTTACATTTATGACAACAGCTAATTTGCAAACAAAAGGTGAGTGAGCATAGCGAACGAACTTCAACCTGGAGGCGAGTTAGCGTAGTGAACGAGCTAACCTGAAGGCAAGTGAGCGTAGCGAACGAGCTAACCTGAAGGCAAGTGAGCGCAGCGAACGAGCTCCAACCTAAAGGTGAATGAGCGTAGCGACCGAGCTCCAACCTAAAGGTGAGTGAGCGTAGCGAACGAACTTCAACCAGGACGTGTTTGAGCCATGCGAACGAGATCATGTTGAAAATTAAGAAGTTAAACGGGGCAAAGCCCGCGGGTTACAGCTAGTTATTTAAAGAGATAGATGTAATCAGGTTGTTCATGGTTTAAAGTAAATTAATAAAATATGCATATGGCCTGAGGCGAAGTAAAGTGGCGAAGCCAGATTTTTGGATAATCTCTTCACAATTATAGCTCCTTAGTACAATCACTATATTCTGTACAGGTTTGAAAATCCAACATATGTCACTGTAGAAGGCATTCTCTACTACTTCATTTTCATAATACCAATTAAGTTTATCGAGTGGGTGGGGGGTACAATTCCAGCCCGTACACAAGCCAAGCTAGCTGTCCAAGAGGGGGTACAATTCCGGGGGGTACAGTTCCACCCCATACACATTTGGCATTCTGATGGGGGGTACAATTCCAGGGGGGTACAATTACACCCCGTACGTAAATATTTTGATGGTTGCAGGGGGTACAATTCTGGGGGGTACAATTCCAGGGGGGTACAATTCCGGCGACCCAAATAATCATCTAAGATCTTTTTTGTCAGCCTTCTACAACTCAGACAGTGATACTGTAATTATAAGTAGCAGTCGTACTGCTACACAGTAGCGCTCAAGTAGTTCATCAAATCAGACCTACGAGCGCTAGTGTTGTCGTGTGCTTGCTTATCTGCAATCTACGCGGTTGGCCGATGGTGGCATGTAGCCACATTACTTCTCTGTAGCTTAGTTGGTAAAGGCGTTGCACTGACGAGTGTAGCGTTTCTAGATTAAAACTAATTTAATTGAAAGTTAATGACATTCATTATAATTAATAGTATTTTTAGGGAATAGTATAAAATCGGGATATAATACAATTTATTTCTGTTCCAAGTACATTTATATGTAAGCCTAGACAATTTTCAGTGTTTTAACTTGAATTCGTGTACCGGTTCTTTACAACCACCTCGACCCGTGTAAAAAACATATGACATAACAAATAATTTATTTTACTAAACGTGTATGCTAAAAAGAAATCAGAATATACTAACCACATAACTATTTGGGCCGAGATACTGTAGTTTAAATTAACCTAAAGAATGTTTAGAGAACAGTCTATGTAAATTATTATCTGTTAAATATTATTATGCTTTGTAAAATATAGCACAAAATATTAATTGCAGCTTTGACCGTGCTTGCATGGAAATGAATAAAACAATTGAAAAAAAAATTATGTTATTTTAAAACGTTCCACTTTATAACACATGCACAAGCAATATTGACTATGTAAAATTCTCTCTACCAGTATAAAACAATAACACTTAAAACTATGTAGAGGTATACCTGGGAATAACGCATCTGTATTATTCTGAAAATATTATTATTCCAGTCAGCTTGTGATTGTAAAGCAGTGTAATATACTGTTAGTGTTCAAGTGTGGGACCGGAATGGTAACTGCAGCATATGATCACCTTGTAACATGTGGCAACTGTAACATTTGTAACATTGGTCCTTGTTGTAACCAACTGTTGTAACACGCACAGAACGTTAAGTACTGATGAAGATTTGGGAAAATATCAAAGACGCAAGATTTAGCAGGACGACATTTAAGTTTTAATTGAGCGAAGCGTTATGTTCAGCCAAACTTAGGCTACCAAGGTTGTTTGGACAAACAGTGAAAGGTTTTATGAGGAAACAGATTTACAATTTTAACCTTACTTAAAAGGTTAGAATTGTTAACATTAAGGCGTATGGCATAACACGATTGCTACACAACACGATGCCTCGCCCAACACACATGACACCACTAATTGACCTTGATTCCGATCATCTACCAGTCATTCTTTCATTTGACGAACCACCTGAAATAGAACTTCCAAACGAAAAACTTATTAAAGGAGTAATCGACTGGGAAAAGTTTAAAGAATGCTTTCATGAAAATTTTCTCCTTCCTCGCCAACTAAAAGATAAAACCCAAATAGATGAGGCTATCGATTTGTTTGTCACTTCCATTCGTCTCTCAGTAGAACAAGCAACGGTTCGTCAGTTTAAACCCAACAAATCGTTTTCCTCGATTCCTCGATACATCCTGTCCCTTATTAATTTGAAGAATAGACATAGAAGATTATGGCAACGCTACAGAACTCCTTCTTTTCGCAGAAGATATAATCAGCTCATTAGACGAGTCAAATGGGAATTAGACCGATTCAGATACGAATCTTATAACAAATATGTATCAAATCTGTCCTCTGATGACAACAACTCCTTATGGCTCGCAACTAAACGAATATTGAAAGAACGCACCCCAATACCCAGTTTAATAAACAATGGTCAGGTATATGAAAGCAAAACGGTCAAAGCTAATGTTTTAGCCGATTACTATCAGCGTTCATTTCGTCCGAATGATGAATTTCAAGACCCTGAATTTTCAGCTCATGTTGCCACAGTTAATTCCTGCCCACTTATCACGGTGGAACGGCCAATTAAATATACTTCTCCATCTGAAATCTCTAACTTCATCAAGTCGCTAAGGATAAAGAAAACTCCTGGACACGACGGAATACCTAACATTATTTTACATAATCTACCACGAAAAGGACTTGCTTTCCTTGCTTCTCTGTTCAATGCCTGTCTCACAAAATCATACTTCCCGCGAATGTGGAAACATTCTCTCATAATTGTCATCCACAAACCTGGAAAACCTGCATCACAAGTAAATAGTTATCGCCCGATTAGCCTCCTCCCCACATTGTCTAAATTGTTTGAAAAAATCATTAAGCAACGCCTAGACTCCTACGTAGATAGTGCTTCTCTAATACCTCCTCATCAGTTTGGTTTTCGCTCCCAACATTCCACGACACATCAACTTTTAAGAGTTTCCGAAGACATCATTAAAGGATTTGAAAGAAAATGTCATACTGCTGCAGTTTTTCTTGATGTAAGTCAGGCCTTTGACCGTGTTTGGCACGATGGTTTGTTGTATAAACTAAGAGAGTTCGGAGTCCCCTCCTACCTACAGAGAATTATTGAAAGCTTCCTTGAAGACAGAACGTTTTCAGTTAATATTGATGGCTCCCTATCAACTGCCAGACCAATTCAAGCCGGAGTCCCACAGGGAGCAATTCTTTCACCTCTATTATATAACATTTACACCTCTGATTTGCCATTGTCAAACCATGTCCAAACAGCCGTGTTTGCTGATGACACCCTACTCTACTCTACACAGCATGACATCGAAGTTGTGGCCAATAACATTCAAATTTCCTTAAACGATTTGGTGGAATGGTTCACAAAATGGAGAATAGCCATAAATCCGATGAAGAGTGAAGCGAAGATTTTTACCCTCCGAAAACCTCTAGATCCTCCAAATTTAGAAATTCTAGGTGAACAGATTGCATGGAACCCTCCTGACCAAGCAATAAAATATTTAGGTGTATACTTCGACCGAAAGTTAAATTGGAAATTTCATATTAATAAAAAATTAAATTTGGCTTATGGCAGATTATCAAAATTGTTTCCTTTAATCAACAAAAAATCATGTATGTCTATGAAGAATGGAACCCTTTTATACAAAACACTTCTACGTCCACTATTGTTATACGCCTGCCCAGTATGGGGAACTGCTTCACCAAGCTCAATTCGCAAACTGCAAACATTTCAAAATAAAGTTTTAAGGATAATTCTAAAATGTCCCTGGTATTTTCGAACCCGTCAAATACATTTAGAACTGGGAATAAAACCTATAGAAGATTTTATCAAGAAAGTTACATCAAAATTTTTTACAAAACTTCCATTAACCAGCAGCATTGGATTTTATAACACAGGCCAACCTTCTGAAATCCAGAGACTCCGACTAAAACCCAGATTGCCTCAAGATGTTTTATTATAACCATTGTTTTGTTTTCATTGATTTGTGTTTCATTGGTGGACAGTGCCTTTTCAGTCCGACCCGCTAAAACAGTGACAATAAGTGCCTGAGGGGCTAAGCTGACCTCTATCCATGTTAATGTAATTAATAATGTTATTTTTGTCTTTCTTATATTATACCTAACCTGTATAGCAATAAAATGCTGATCGGTTAATAAAATCTAAAAAAAAAAAAGATTGCTACAAAATAACAACACACAGGTAAACAAAGAATCATAGCATATGTTTACAAGCAAGCAAATTACAGAATGAATACAGTAAGAAGGAAATTCGGGCGAAGACCATTGATCAAAGAATACACAGAAGGTATTGCAGGACATTTTGAAACTACCACTGATCAAACAGGTACAGTATTTTACTGATCTTCTTTGTGTGATTTAAATTAGAACTAATATTTTTAACTATTAGAAGCAGTTTGTTGTTTTAAAATGGGCTGAAAATAGTTTATAAGTATGATGAAACTTAAAAAAGGGTAATGACTGTGCCATGAATATTTAATATTACTTTCCGTTATTCTGGATATTGAAACAATATTAAACAAGCCTACTCAGTAAACAGAACCTACACCACACAGTAAATACAGTATTAAAAAAATAAAACAGGAAAGTTGTAGCTTTCCTGAACAGAATCACTGAATTGTAAAAAAATAAACTCTAGATTTGTTTGGAATAAAATACAACAAATAAATATCAAAACTTATAGTTTATTTTCCTTTTAGTTAAAACTCGAATATTTAGATATTTACTTACGGATCATAAATTAAATGATCTGTTAAGGCCATTTATGCCATTCTATTGCTAGAAAGCCACGTCTAATTGTTTAACGAATCATTTGGCGGTATATAGTAGGTTCAAAAGTAGTCCACTGAAAAGTACTAAATTTCTTTGTTCTATTACAGTAAAATGAATCCAACGCTTAAACGATAGGGGTTTTATGGACTTCGTTAATACCAATATATGGACGGAGGCCGCTCTTTTCATCGGTTTGGCAAATGTGAAATTCTTTGTTCACTCTTTTATATCAATGTGGCAAACAAAGAAAAATCACAATGGTACTATTAGGTAGGCTAATTGATAGAAAATGTGAGTATACAGATCATTGCAGCCTAAATGAAACATACAAATCAAGGTAATATTACCGTTAATATTAGTTTTAAAGTAGCTATCTATAGGTTTAATTAAAACTATCAGCTAATGGAAAGCTCTACAGTAAATTGCAATCTCTATTTTTTTCAGTACACCAGCATACTGTTAGCGAATTTCCCATATAAGGGATAAGCTATTACCGTAGTACTCATGGTAAGACCTGAACCCGGGACCGATTGACTTTTTCGTTTTGAGGTCCCTAGAAGCCAAAATCACCATCTGTTCAAATGCATATATTTATGTGTGTGTGCGTTATCACGATAACTCGAGCAAAAATGATCCGATTTTGACCAAATTTGGTATAAACGTGTAAATTAACATTTATTTGAACCAGTTCGCGATCCAGCATGATCGGGTTATGGGAACGGGGGTTTATGGGGGGCTTTATGGGGTAAACATTGGTTTTCCCACTTTGACCCAAAAAACATAAAATTTAGCAATTTCTTTCCAAATCATTTTGCAGAGCTTAAAAAAAACAAATAATTTAGTATATTGCAAAAAATTGTAAATTCCCTTAGTGTTAATTCCCATAATATTCTTTTGGAGAATAAGTAAACTGTTGTAGTTTGATAACATATTTTGATCCAATTCGGAAAATGCAACTATTTTTTTTTGGAGACACATTTTAGTGTAAATACAATTAGGCAAATGGAAATTCGCCTTGTCTGCAGGTTCGCTGTCGCGGGGGTATTTTAATATATACGCAAATTTCAAAGGCATGTTCATTATGATGCAGTATAAATGGAACAAAATATAAAGTGTAAACATAGCTGAAGGACTCTCCATCAGACACAGTTTTGAAGTGAGGAAAGTTTCAACGTTTCATTGTATTCCAACCAGATGAGTGTGTAGCTTGTATTATAATAGAAAATAAATATCTTTAACCTTGTAGCTACTGAGCCTAACCTCAGAGTAATAAAACGATTACTGTGAGGCCTAACTGTTAAGTGCTTTGCAACTGAGTAGGATAACAATATAAAAATTGCTTTGCACTTAACACGTATAACTATTATATTTTTATGTATTTAATAATGAAGATATATTGCATATTTATTATATTCCAATTCCATTGAAACACATTGAAAAAACCAAACTGATACTTAAATGGACAACGAACGTAGAGATTATTCTAAACGTATTATTATTATAAACAAATATTTTCAAACGATAATATTTTAACAGTTTTCAAAATAACACATTTTATGGGAGAAAATTATATAAACTACTACAGTAGCTTTTTCTAGTTAATGCAAATTTAACAAGGGATTTTCTTGGGAAAATGAATGCCTGGTAGGTACTTAATGAATACCTGAGGGGATTTTAAATAATAAGTTTGGCGTGATTGCATTTTATATACTATTTATTTTACTACTGTGTAGTTTCGTAGTTATAATTTTCTAGCGTAACCAATCAAAAGATGACTTATTAACAGTGGAAAAAACAACGAGTTGAAAGACTTATTGCAAGAGTGATTTAAAATTATGTAATCGATTTGATAAGAGAAAAACTAATCGAATCTCCTCTAATTGGAAAATATTTCTGTTCCATGAAAACTGAGAAACAGTTGTTTGTGGAATCCATTATATAATATTTGATCTGTTGGATACTAGTCGTAAATTACAAAGTAAAGCAAAAGATATTCTTATTGTTTATTTTTACTAAACTTAGAATTGCAATTGGTAATAAAAGAATGTTCTTTGATCTTGTTCAAGTTAGTACAGTTGTCGTGTTTAGGGTTTTGTGTAATTTTAGGGGTTGAATTTTCAAGCTCTGAAGGTGTTTTATCAGATTTAGGGCATATAAATTATAAGTTATATGTTTGTATTGTCTCATCTTGTAGCACCTATTCATTCTCATGATGTTTATTGTATCCTTCACATATTAAAAACAATGCTCATTACAAGACATCACACAAAATAATGTTGAAATTGAAAAAGTTTGTAAAAGTTACAAAACAATTTTTTCCAATTGTCAAAATGGGATTGTCTAGCGTATAATTTATTGCACCAACTCTCTTATGAAATGCAATTTCTAAGTTAAAGACTAAGGAAGACTAAGACAAATGAAGATTCTTTTGCATTTTAAGACAAGTATTTCCCAGTAGAAGTTTTACCAGGTTGTTTAGAATAACCTTTTAACTCTTGACGTATTCGCAAATGGTGATGACACTTTTAATATTATTTTTTGTTTGAAATAAATTAACAAAATAACCCGACAACTTTAGCCTATGCTGAAAAAGATAAACCGGTGCTTATAATAAAAAATAAAAATAAAATAAGTATATACGATGTACAATATAATACAAGTAAGCAAAATTTAAACAAAAAGTGCCGAAAATCTATTATTTAAATTGAATAATCATAAATAAACAAACAATTATTCTTGTGTCGGAATAATTTTGTTCAGTATTAAAGTAAAATGACTGTTTTAAGCAATCTAGAATTATAATATTATAGCCAATCGAGCAGCGTGGGCATATAGATAAATTTGTATAGAGCTTAAATAAGCATATATATAACTTTATATTGCATATAAGTCAAGATTACATGGGAAACCTTGACGTTATGAATCTGGTGACTATTTTTGTAGTTTGCGGAATCACCACCAGGTATACATGAATTTCCTTTCTCCCTACAGAGGGGAAATATATACTATTTAGTACCCTACTATATAGTACCATAAATAGCATCCTCATCATGTTCATTATGCTTAGCACGTGTGTGTGTGTCATAACTAAACTACTGGTTCACATAGTGAAAACGGCGTTTCTTTCAACGACTAATGTTATTGGGAGTTTCATGGATGATTAAGGTGTGTGATTAGGGATAACAATAACTTAAACCATTTAATCTGATGATTAAGGGTAAACAATAAAGAGCTTATCTGTTGAGACATATCTGATTAACAAACTAAACTATCAACACTTTTGGTTATAATATATATGTGGGGATCTTCACCTTAACACCCCCTGTCAAATCTTTGGCACATCTTTGGACTTCCTTTTCCCACCGCGGTTCAATAGAAAAATCAGGAAGTTTTCGTCCTTTCAAAGGTAATCTTTGTATGTCATCTTGATATTTGGCCAGCTCGTCAAGCAATGTTTTACTCATCATAGCTTGCACTTCTGCTGGAGAATATTTCCTGCCTGAGTTTTTAATTATTTTAAGAGTGCGTTTCAATTTGTTTACCATGCTTTCCGTGATCTTACGGTATATCCTCTTTTGCTCCTAGAACAGTATCACATCAAGGATTATAGAACTGATTGATCAATGTAGTGACTTATCAATGACATTCAGACTTATCAATGTAGTGACTTTAAACTATGACACTATTAATTAGTACAAGACGCATTAGTTGAAAAGAAGAAGGATTATTGTGAAATTTAAGATAACAAATGTTACTAACTAAAATCTTAGTCAGATTATTGAACTTTCGATTTGGAAATTTGATCTTTGGACTTAGTTAAATAGGTAGTTCAAGTAAAAAAAATAGCCAAAGGAATAGTAATAAGCTACAATCCCATTCATTCAAAACACCTTTGCGGTAGTGTAACACATTACTGTATACTGTCATAGCCAATAAATTAATTTTCTTATTCTTAAATTACCAATTAGAAATAATAGATTAGTTGAATTTTGATTTTAAAGGCTTGTAAAGTTTCAAATGACGAAACACTTCTAAGCGAATCCAATTACTGAATCTAACATATTATTTTAGTTTTGTATTGATTAACATAATTCTAACATTAATAAAGAAAGTCGTTGTTGTAAAATTCTAACAATTAATGCAGCTCTGAGTAGACTTCTTGTGAACCAACGCTGATAAACATTCCATGACACTGAATCAGTTATACTAAAGGAAAACTTTTTATTGTACTGTCTAAGACTATTCCAAGTTAAGGCAGCTGTGTAACACACTAAAATAGGTAGTTAATAGTTATTCCAGATTTTTCATTACTGTTAGTACGACTGTTTTAAATAAATAATATTTTGTCGTTTAAAATATGATTTACGTGAATTTAAGTATTTGAATATTTTGAGTGTAATTTTCTAGTAGCCTAAGTTTAATTAAACTTCAACTTACTCCTCATTATGAGGGCTTAAATTTTTAACACAATAATATCATGATTTGGTTATTTTAAAAACAATTTTACTCACAATAGTTAGAATAAAAAAGGTATCACTAAAGTGAGAAAAATAATATAACAAATAATATTTGATTATTATGAATTACGTTATACGATAATGTATACAAAATGTATATTGTTATTGTGTTGTTGCCTAAAAATAGGATTGAGATATGTTTCTTACAGTATTTTACGTGTTGCGACCTATACATGCGATAGCAAACAAAATAACATTATTTCACATGATGACTGTTTGGTATTGTATTACGTTTCTAAAAGTATAAATAAAATATAAATGTTCATTAGTAAAAAAGTGCTTGTAATCTAAGTTTACAATACCACCTTATTATTTTATAATTATATTGTTTTTTATTGCATTTGTGTAAACAAATTAACAATCATCACACAAGAGGAAACAGTTTAAATTACATTGAATAATGGTTCTCAAGTGAAAGTGCAAACGTGCATAATTGTGGCTAATCTTGAGAATTAATCGGAGGACGTCAGGTTGCAGAGATACTTAAAAACAAATTAGAACATGATGGCATTTATATTTAGAATAATCTCACAAGTTATTCTCTGTAAAAATGAAATAATCGAGGTTGATTGTTCTATGGGCATTTTATTACAAAATATTTTTGGTTGAAGTCCAATTTTGAGAATGGAGGATGGAGAAAAATTCATAATAGGGAGATAAACAATCTGTAAAAAGATTATGATGTAGTGGCACAAGTCAAAGCAAAGAAAATAAGGTGTACAGGGTACGCACTACGGAGAGAAACGGGTTCACTATTAAAATTAATAATATAGGAAAACCAGAAGGAAACCGACCATTAGGAATGCTCAAGAAGAGATGGTGGGATAGTGTCTCCAAGGATATCATAGAAGTGAGGCAGAAGAGGAAGAGGCAGCAGGTAGAGAGAGATGGAGAGCAGCTTTTGGTGAGGCCAAATCCCACTATAAATGGATATAAATGGCTATGTGAGTGAAAGAGTGAGTGAACAAAGATTAAATTAATGATAGTTTACTTACTGATCTGGTAAGCGGGCGAGCGACCACGCTGGCGATAATAATAAGAGTGATAGTTACACATAGGAGCTTTATCATTGTACCTTGAACACATTTAACAGATAGTTAATTATAATAAACTAAGCGGCACACACTTAGAATTTAACTTATGGACATGAGATATATTAAGAATATATTACATAAAGTAATGTATTTAGATAAATGTTTAAAAGTTATGTGCGCTTAAGTTATGATTATTTGAAAAGATTATACGTTTTATCCAATATGGTCTTACTAGATGCATATTAAAGCTACGCGTGTCATTTCGATTATTTTCGACTTTCATGGTTAATAATTGTAGTTCATAACATTATGGACGTACTTTTTCGCCAAATATTTACTAAATATCCGTTCAGCGTATTCAATATCACTCCTAAAATGAAATTCTGGAAATAATATCTGTAGAAGAAAGTCTTCTTTCACTTTATATTATTTAGCTATGATGTAAAATCTATGGTTAGGAACCTAATAACCTACATTTAGTTGGTGATTTAACATAAATCTTTAATTATACAATAGTCTTAGACGTTAAACCACTATAAAAGTTACGACTAAATATACTAAGTAAAAAGTATCATACCTCCGGTATTGTTCGAAAATAACTTACACTATAAACTTAGATAAAGCATTGACTATCTCTCAATTTAACGACTTCAATTATTTTCCATTGGACTAGAACCGATTGAATCACTTAACTGTTAAGGTGAATGCCAATCTGAGAAAGTTATGCTTCAAAGTACAGTTATGTTAGACATAATCTGGATCGAATATTGATGCGTGTTGCTATTATAATAAAATATATAAAATTGCTAGATCTTTCAATTGATAAAATAATAAAAGGGATTGTAAATCTCAATTTGAATATATGTCTTTGCATTCGTGTATGTTTCATAAATATTTTGTTGATTTGAAAATGTAGTTTTTGTCTTGATATTGAATATTTTGGTGGGTTGAGCAACTCTTATCGACTCATCAGTCTTTTGAACTTGCTTTCTACAACTAGTTTTGCATAGTTTAGGTGATAGTCGCTTTGTTAGACATTGTTACAAAATGAAATCGTAGGCTTATTAAAGTGAATTAATAAAAGGAATATGTTCATTAAATATTGTGATTTCACAGAATGGAAGATACCTTAACATCCGTCAAGTAAAGCATTTTCGTTTAAGAAGATAGTTACAAAATATTAACTTAATCACTCACTAAAAATATTTGTGGTGGTGCTTAGTAAGTCGTATTTAAAATTACATGAATGGCATATGTGTACAATACGCTGATCAGAGAGACGAGTCTGTTTAAACTAGTTGCATAGTATAGTTTATTCGTATGTATTATTAAGGAAGAAATATATTAACAACAAGCATGGTCTACTAGCACAATACTTGGCCTAATGCCAGATCAAAACGGAACTTCGAAACAAGTTTTAGTGGTTTCGATCTGAGATCCAATGTAGTTTTGTATTAATATGCATACATTTATTACTGAATGCAACGTTTTTATGATGGCAACCTCATTTTTATGACTAGCTAGTATATTATACTGCATCCTCATAATTTATTCCTTGCGTATATTCTACGAAACATTTGTTACATTTATGTTTATTAAACTTGTTACATATGATACAGAAGTTGATCAACTTTGTAAAAAATACACTGCTAAAATTAATATAAAACGGATTAAGATTGTGCCAAAGAATCAACACTTTTCTAAAGTTAAAGATTGAAAAGCAACATAATTATTTTCAGACTATATTTTACTGTTTTTATTAAACCTCTTCTATATTTCACTAATTGTAAAAAATGTTGACTCAAGTAGTCTCAAGCAAATAGATGTAATTGTGTTCGACTAAAATAGCTACCATATTCAACGTCTCCAGTTCAGTTGTTGATGTAAAGTCCATTTCACGTTTCACCTGCGTGGAATTTTCAATTGGTTCAATATAAGTGGATTAGGTCCATCACAGACTCGTCAAAACTTCACATTCAAACTACTTTACATTCATACCTATGGTACAATTCATGTAGCTTGTTGTAAATCATGTATTGTAAAAGTTAATTGGAATAAATCAATAAATAAAACATATCTGCCCTAAATATACGCAAGTTTTTAAAATTTAGTTTTTTTAAGGTCTAATGGGTCTATATACCAACTCCCCCTCAAATTTCCACAACCTTATTTTCACTGCGAATCAAACCATTTAATGTTAACTGTAAAAGCGATTGTATTTATAGAAACAGCATTGAAGTGTTGTTCTATAAAATGTTTTGGGGCGTTTTTTCTAAGTAATAAAATCGTTTTCCTATTTCAAGCCCTTACAAACCAATCAAACATTTGGTTTACTCCTAAAAACATTTCTCATTAAAATCAAACGAGCCAAGCCAGGCGTCAGTAAACGGTGTCAGTTTCTGCTTGCTCGTTGCAGCTGTCTGGGAAAGCAAACCTTACCTTCATTAAGGGTTGTTTGGATAAAACTAACGGCACTTTGTTAACTTTCTAGCACCTATTGTGTATCTTGTTTGTGTATCTTAGTTACTTTAAATGTTCTGAAAACAATATTTCTATAGTATCTGGCTACATTATAAAACAACCCAGGTATATTTTTTTAAGTTTCTCAATTTGATAGTATGGTAAAGTAATAATTTATTATTTTTATTCCCCTTGATTTATCTTTTAGTATCCGATTGGTTATAGTGACCCCCTTTATACCTGAAGATAGATAAACACAAGAAAGAGAAAAATCTTATAAATAAGTTTTCATGTAGAAGAAATATATGTTCAGCAGCTATTTTCGTGAAGGATACGTTTTGTATATAAATAAAATATTCATAAATATAAAACCTGCTAATATCTTATACCTCTAGAATTTAGTTTTAAGCTATATACGACTCACATATTTTTCATTTGACCAAAAGACGAAGTTTGTAAACACACAACTGAATCAGACGATAGCAAACATAAAATAAAGTAAATGAAATATATAGCATTCAATCGAGTTGCTGAACATTAAAATCCAGAAAAAGGCAATAAAATAGAAATCAAGACCTCAAGTTTGGGTGTTATTACAAACATAAATTTTGGCCATTCTAGTTGACATGAAAAGAGCCCTAAAGGGAGCAATGACTGGGGGAGATGGCCACATGAAAATGGCACCCAGAACTGCCATTAGAATATAATTAAGTCACTTTTCACCCCATAACATTCTTGTTAATATTCGTATTATACTTGAAGAAAAAAATCTTCCACTTTATATTATTACTCGTATATATAAATCGACTGATGTTATGTATATGGTTGTATTTGTTATACAGGGTGGCTGAAAAGTAACTTGCACCCCCACTTAACTATTCAACCATTTGAGATATTTGAAATCGGTTTGCTGCAACCTTCTTAGATATGAGGGGCTACAATAATTATGGCCAATTATGAAAATTTTGCCCTTAGAGGTAGTGGGGGTAGGGGTAGCTCAAAATTTTCAAATGACAAGAATAGTCGAGTTTGGTATCATTTTACAGGTCTTGACGAAACATGAACATTGACATAAAGAAAATCAAAATCGGCTCACTAATAACAAAATGGCGCCCTAAAACGTTTCAAATCCAAATAACCATGAGGGTAGCAAAAAAATTAACTTGCACCCTCTTTAACTTTTTAACTATTTGAGATATTTGAAATCGGTTTGCGGCAACTTGTTTGGAAATGAAGGGCTACAATAATTATGGTCAGATTTGAAAATTTTGCCCTTAGGGATAGCGGGGGTAGGAGGTAGCTCAAAATTTTCAAATAGCAACTATAGTCGACTTTGGTATCATTTTGTAGGGCTTGACGAAACATAACAATTAACATAAAGAAAATAGAAATCGGACCATTAATAACAAAATGGCAGCTAAAAATTATTAAGACAATGGTGTTTCAAAGTAATTTTGCGTTGCCATTTTGTTATTAATGGTCCGATTTCTATTTTCTTTATGATAATTGTCATGTTTCATCAAGACCTACAAAATGATACCAAACTCGACTATACTTGCTATTTGAAAATTTTGAGATACCCACTACCCCCGCTACCCCTAAGGGCAAAATTTTCAAAACTGACCATGATTATTGTAGCCCTTCATTTCCAAACAAGTTGCCGCAAACCGATTTCAAATATCTCAAATAGTTAAAAAGTTAAAGAGGGTGCAAGCTAATTTTTTTGCTACCCTCATGGTTATTTGGATTTGAAACGTTTTAGGGCGCCATTTTGTTATTAGTGAGCCGATTTTGGTTTTCTTTATGTCAATGTTCATGTTTCGTCAAGACCTGTAAAATGATACCAAACTTGAATATACTTATTATTTGAAAATTTTGAGCTACCCCCTACCCCCGCCACCCCTACGGGCAAAATTTTCAAAATTGACCATAAATATTGTGGCCCTTCATATCTAAGAAGGTTGCCTTAAACCGATTTCAAATATCTCAAATGGTTGAAAAGTTAAAGGGGGGTGCAAGTTACTTTTCAGCCACCCTGTATATAATACGACGAGAAGTTTGCCATTGTTTGGATTAAAAATTAGTGATACGTTTTAAAACTAATTAAATCGTACTTAGATCGTCGTACTTTTAATAATATATTTTAAAATATTTACGTTTGTTACTTACTCACACCAGAGCGGCTGATAGGAATGGATTACAGTTTAAAAGGTATATTGGTTTAAGTCTGCATAAGACATTATATTTTTGGAATGTCGACATATTTATCATTGGTTTTCACCTTCAAATTTAATATGATTAGTTTTTTTATGCCAATGACTTCATGTTAACATTAACTAATCGTTAACTTTATTTAACACATTAACAACCAAGGCACCTCTACCCTAAGGTACAGTTAAGTGGCATGTCCGGCAGGAAACGTGTTGGGAAGTAACTTGAGAAAAATTTCATTTTTAAGTATCAGTAGTAATAGTAAAATACTCTAATATTTATTTTATAATAAATTATTTTATGTGTTATGTGCATGTTTCAAAATTTATCTGGACTGGTTAACTAAATGAGCTAAGCGGTTTCATATCCACCGCACATCTAATAATATGTACTACAATACAAATGCGTTGCTCGAATTTGTTTTCGGAGAACCACTTATGTCATCGAAATGCAAGACTTTTAAATTTTAATAAAATACAACGTCAATAGATGTAGTACTATTAAAAACAAGGAATGATAACGATATTAAAATATTCTTAGTGTAGGCTTATTATATCATTAAAATATTCTACGAATATGCTTTCAGAATAAATTGGCAAACGTTTTATATTTCTAGAGCAACTAAGACCAATTATATCTGACAATATATTGCTGATTATTCGTCTACGCTACTATTGAATAAATTGGATTGTAGTTTTAGAACTATACGTGTTAATAAATGAAAATTCAATGGGCGTTAAATTAATTCACTACTTCCTGAACGGCTTGAACGACGTCATTAGTTTGTTCTAAAAACTCATTTGTGAAAGAACGTTTCAATGAATTCAATCACTAATGTATTTTGGAATCGTTTGTCTGAGCGATTTCACCAATGTGGCTGTTTTATCTTTTTGAGCTAAAAGGATTTTAAACTTTTGAACTATTCAATGTATACAACATGTTTTCCAGGGTAAATCCATGACTAAGGCTTAAAAATTATAATCAATTAATACAAATCTCCGTAACTTCATGTAATACATTATTAAAAATGAAAATTACAAAAAGCATAATATTAGCATAGTTTGGATGTACCATTCTAAAACCGATTAGAACATGAAACTAGGACCAGTAAAGTTTTTATCATAGTTAAAGAACACATATTTAATGTACTTTATACATTTTTGAATAATCTATCCTTAAAGAACAGCCGGAGAAAATTTTAAGGTATATTTCTGGGTATTTTTAGCCATAATATTACTACAACCAAACACAACTGCTTATCCACACGACATTGGTTGTCCCCAGCTAAACGGCTTAAGCGCTGTAATTCAACTTATGTTACACCATAGACTAACTAACACAAGTGTATTTCTTATTTTAAGGTAAATTTTAAAGTTTTTTTCGTGACTAGTTCTTTTTCGTGACACTGGGCGCTAGTGTCGACGAAATTTTGTTTATATTATTTTAGGGTTAGTTTAAGATTTATGCTTTACTTTTTGCTCATATAACCAGGAAACGAGCTATTGTTTCATTAGGTTGAACGAGCCTGAAATAACAAAACAAAAATGTAAAAAAAAACACGCCCCTAGCGGCACTGGAGGAAACCAACATTAAAACTGTCTTCAGCTGATCCATAAGGACTACCAGAACCTACCAATGGAGTGTGTTTACAAAATCTATGTTTACACGAACCAAATTTAATGATAGCTCTAATGTTTATGAGATTCGCAGATATTTTATAGTACATACAAACTGGTACTCTACGCTTAATAGTAACACGTTTCCATTCTCAAACCACTAACTTTGAGTAACGAGTTAAACAAATACGATGAATGAAATCGTAAACAAACAAGACAAGTGAAACCTTCATAAAATGATGATAATGAAAAAGTTGGCCAGTTTTGCATCAATTAGACAACACAATAGCTGCTTGGAAATTAAAATACTAGTCGACAACTTCTGACCGAAGTTGTGATCTTAGCTTGGATCTCAATTGATTAATGCCTTGCACCTAAAACTGATATTTCTTCGTTGAATGTTTGAATCTAATTCAATTGACGTGTTGAGTCAAATTGAGTTATGAATATATGTATCATATTACTTACATGTGGGAAATAATTTTATTTAATAATTGTAGGACCAATGGTTTGTCTGAAATCAAGTTGAGACACCTTACGTGAACCGCCCTGTGTTATATTCAGTGCATTTAAATTTGTTCTTTATTCATTTTGGGTGTGTTGCTAGTATTTGTTCATTTAACATTCGAAATTCAACTGGTCGCTATAACAAGCAGTCGTTAAAAAATAGTTTTTTGTTAATTAATTAAGATTTATTAAATTATTATTTTTCTTTTCAAGGCCCCTAAAAACGTACTGTTTTGTACTTTTCATGTACGAGTATTTTACCATACGAGTAATGTCAGCATTTTCGTAGTTTTACAAGTAAATAAAGTACCGATACTCTTATAATTAAGTAGTAACCTAGTAAACTTTCAACAATGTAGCCACAACCAGCGACTTCATAAAAACAAATTATAAAAATCAACAGATTTCTATAAATTGTATATATTATTATCACGTACAAATAATATTGTAATATTTTAACATTAGGGATCTAATAAACAATATATTTTAATATTTTGTGTAAAAATAAATGTTAAATAGTGTTAAAAAATTATTTTGTATATAAAAATAAAAGTAAACATGTTTTCTTTGTGCCTCGCAGTAAGTTATCAAAATTACTCTCGTCCATAAAATGAACACTTAATTTTTTTTACGGTAAATGTGTTACCACAGTTTATAAAATAGGTAGTAACTTGTATAAAAACAGCATCCCTCGACTGAATGTGAAGTCAGTGACTATTTGAAGGACAGGTTTAGACGTGTTTCCCTTCTTTTGAAAACAAAAAGGATTTACGATTATTCCACGGTGCATCTCATAGTGTTGGAAATGAACGAGACAGTTTTGTACTTGGAAAATTATGTAAAGGTTGCTCTTTGTTACATTACCAGTGACTAAACTTTTGAACACGTTCTGGTATTTCTTCTTCCCGCTTTAAGGTGAATCATGCTGAATAAAATATAACAATTGTTTAGCTGGTTAACTTAAATTATCGTTAATTTCTATTTTTTTAGGGATCGGTCTTATGTGATAAGAATGAAAAACTGAATTTGATTTCCTAGTGTATTTTAAATCCTATTTTGTACAACACAGTGTTTTAATGCACGAGATTAAGAGTTATTTAAACCAAAATATAGTATACCTTTTCTTTGAACATGTGAAATTTGTCCTAAATACAGCCAACAAAAATTAATATACGACTAAAAATTTCAAAGTTAAAGTAACTTAATGGGATCTTGTGATGTGGCGTGTTTAAGCTAATAATCGGATCAGTTTATATTGAAACTCTTTTAGACAATTAATTGTGCATGATAACATGAGATAAGCTTAGATTTGAGACATTAGTGTGCATGTAAAACATATTCAACTAATTTTACATACCAAACGGTGTGGTATTTTGTAAATTAATTTATTTTACATTAAATTAAAATAGTTGAAATTTAATTAATTGTACAGCAGAGGCAATTATTTTAGGAGCTTTGGATAAAATATGACACGAAGTAGTTTCTATCGAAAATATAGAAAAGCTTAATTTTTATTACCCACCTTAACAATACACTAACCAACAAAAGTAGACTTTTCATCTCATTGTAAGAAGTGGCGTTTTTTTTCATGTCTAGTTCATGTTGTTGACACTGGGTGCTAGTATCAACAACATTTTGTTTTTTTTCTCAGAGTTAATTTAATTATATGTGCTATACTTTGGTTACCAATATAACCAGGGGAAGAGCTATGGTTTATGATTAGATTGTATTTGGTTAAACAAAGTTTCTTTTAAATAACTGAAATAACAAGAAACAATTTGTGGATAAAACACGACCCCAGCGGTATGGAACGGAACTAACACTAAACCAATCTTCAGCTTATCGATAAGGATAACAAATCTACTATGGAGGTTGTTGAATCTATGCCAATCTAATCTATGGAATTTGTTGTCATGACTTAATTATTGGATAGTAGTTGCTTTACTGTTGATAATTAAGCGGCATAGTGCGTTCTGTGAAGACGATTGACTGATGGTCACTTGCAGAGTAGTCCTCGGACACTCGCCAGTCTCTGATACGGTGGGCTAAGGCTTTGAATGCCAGAGGGATGTCAGGAACTGTCTCTCTATGCCCGGGGGGGGGGATGGATGGTGGAAACGTCATCCGTGTTTAGGATATTGAGACCTAGCCTGGCTACCATCACCCCTGCGTGTGTGTTTGGGGTAAAACCCCATTCCACCTCCCTAGCATTGAAATCCTTCCAAACTCAAGCAAAAGCGATTCGATTTTGAAAAATCTTTGTTCAAATGTAAATCTAAGTTTATTCGAACGAGTTCGCGAACTAGCATGGTGGAACTGGTATGGTGGTATGGAAACCCGTTTATGGGGTAAAAATTGAGGTTCCCTGCTAATGACCCTAAAACCCTATTTCTCAATTTCTTTCCAAACCATTTTGGAAAGCTTAAGAAAAGAGATAAGTTTGTATATTGAAGCGTTGTTTTATGCATAACGGTTACAGAGATGATTTAAAAAATTGTAAATTTAAAATTACCCTTTTTATTCTCATGGAGAATAAATCAACCGCCGTAGTTTTCTGTTTATGAATATATTTTAATTAAATTTGGTAATTTTGTTTATTTACTATGCTATCGACATTTCAATAACAAAAAACATCCCTCTATACCTTCCCTGTAGCATCAAGCCTAATTACTCATTAAAATTAATGTAATTTAAACAGGAAATAAATATTAAAATTTTAGGGAATATTTTAGTATAAATCCAGCTAGGTAAATGGAAATTTGCTTAATCTGCAGGTTTGCTGTGATGGGGGTATTTGAAAATGGTAGAGCTCCTGGTGATAGATTGTCAAACCTATATTACTATTACTCATCATATTAGAGCAATTGCTGTTTTTGTAATACATTGAAATACATTCTTTGATTATACATCACGGAATCGGGAAAAATCTACCTGTTCTTTTTTGTGGATTTGATCAAACCTGCCTTATTACCTTGAACCAAGGTTTCCTTGCCATAAACCATCATGGTCTTGCTCCAATGTCACAAGCCCAAATAAAATTAAAGTAGAGAAAGGGGTTTGGTAAAAAAAATGAATGAAGTTAAAACTGCTTGATCAGCTGATATGAATATGGTTACTTTTACAAATTGTTTGTAAAAAGGAATGTATGTATGTAGCGTACTCCTAGTTAGTTAATTTTGAACAATTGTCTGAAGAATCTAGCCAAATCCAAAATAATTAAATTTCTGAAAATTTCAGGGTTTAATTTGGAAGGATTGAGGTTACTGGATTGTTGTGCATATTTTAGTACGAATTGTCGGAAAAATATTTCACCAGAAAGTACAATAAGTTGGAAAACAAAACAACAATAGGGTGCTGCAAAGCAGTTAGAAAATATTTTTATTAACTAAGAATCAGCTCTTTCAATTACTTCCACAATCTAAAAATAAACCAAAACAATTCAGTTTGAAATGTTTGATTGATTAGCCGCCCGTAACTAAATCACAACAAAGAGATATTACGAAATGCGCTATGGAATTCAGTCAGAGTTAAAATCATAATTTGGTTTTTGCTTGATTTAACGCTCAACCTTCTCCTGTCGTTTCCGATCAAATGACTTATAAAATTGCATTTAGTTTGATTTTAAAGCGTGGATGCTGATTTTTTGTGTTACGTTGGAAAAATGTAACAATTCATCCACGTGTTTTTCGTGATTAAGGAGAGATTAGTGCTGATTATTTGACTAAATTTGCATAGACCAATTTTATGTTCAAACACTCTTATTCTACATAATATTTACATATTGACGTATTCTGTGTTGATAATTTTCTATTAATGCCCGTTATCCATTATCAAGGTTGTATAACACAGTAAGGGGTTTTACCATCCACAAAAGTATCACTTCATTTATTTAACATTTATAATAACATTATTTTAAATATGTGTGACAAAAGCTAAGTAACAGCTTTTTAGTTCCAATGAAAATACATGTTTTACAACCTTTAAGATATGTTTGCCTATAAATATATGAATATCCACTCATGGTGGTATATTAGTCGTAGAATTTCAGCAAACATTACATAACAGCAGGAAGTAGGTAAAGAACGACTACTGTACATCCAGCGAGGAGATCACTTTCTCTGTATCGTAGAGCTCCATTATCTAATTTATTTATTTACCAACGACCTTCAGCCAATGAACATAGTTCAGCCTAAGAGCGGGGATCATTTACGCATAACGTAGTCATATTAGGTAGTAAAAAGTAGGTGATAAGGTAGGAGATTTCCTAAAGTCTTGCGAAATAATGGAAAATCTCATAGTTGAATTATTTATCACATCGTGTTTTGTTTGAACTTTTCATCAAAATGTGTATTGATGCATAGCAAAGCTGGTAGCAAGTTTGAAATCATTATACCTTATACTCTTATGCATCTCGGAACATAAAGATTTTCACATGAATAACAGTTTTTTCCGAAAATTTCTTTTTTGTAACTGTTTATACAAATTTTTAAAAATTTGCTAAAAAACATTTTCCTTAAACAAATTTACTATATTTAACACAATATTTCAATCACACCTACCTGATATACCTAAATTACCTACCTGCACTAACCTCTGTGTGCTTCAGGTGTTTATGAGTGTAGTTGTTACACTTACGTAATGAATCAAATAAAAATATTAAATTTTCTGAAGTAGTGTGCTAACATTTAATATTAAAATCAGTAATACCTTCTACTAAGTTTAAATTTGTAATTTATTGGTGGTGAAATTTATCAATAACTTACACCTTTGTTACAAATCGCCAGGATTGAAAGTTTCTTTGAACTTCCCGAGGTACCCACAATCACACTGCCTTTAACACAAAATGAAATTTAAATACGAACGTTCTTGTTTTATTTTTGTTCAATTTGAATAAATCACGTTTATCTCACCCATTGTTTGCATATTTAAACTATACTAGTAATTCAACAATTTTGCAAGTAATCAAAGTTAAATATTACTTTTTGTTCAACAACACTGTATAACTGTTTTTGAAGTTACTAAAAAGCTAGACACAACCTAGTTTTATAAAATAACACATCCATTAAACTGGATGTCAAGTCGGTTCGTATTTCCTACTGCATGAAAGACCATCCTAGATGTGTTCTTCTTCCCTTGAAAACAAAACTGATTCATTCTCTCCAATCCTTAAGTTAAAATACTCAAGCCCGTTTTAACTTTTTCACGGGATTTCTTTGGTTATGTTTAACATTTGAAATATCTTTCTAGGAAAAGATATGATGGTATATTTGTTATTAGATATTTTCATAGTATGATGAGAGAGATTTTTTGTTTTGCGCATTTTGGTGGGTAATTTATGTTTATTGGAGAGTGACATAATTTGGTTATGGCCATAGACAGGGGAGTTAATAGACTATTGATTAGACCAATTTTAATAGATTAATGGATGAAACAGTCTTAGGAAATTAAAATAAGCATAACTGTTTCTTTTTATTTCACTAAAACACATTAAGATGAAATAAAAAAAAAATTCAACTAAAAATCTATACAAAATTACACGAGTATCTTACACAAACCTAGTTATAGTGCTGATCTCAGTCAATAATTATACATAATAGGTTAAAATGTATATGTAATAAATCTTACACATGAAAATATACATAGACGTAAATATAAAAGAATAAAAGTAACTAAAAATAAAATAAAATCATAATGCTCATGGGAATGTGGGTTGGGACAGCAACGGTTATATAATTTTTGTAGTTCAATAATAAGTTACATAGTTTTAGAATAAATAATCTATGACAAAGTTTTTGAATAAATAAACCTACCACACAGTTGTGTAGAATAATATAGCCTATTTGATTTGTTTTGATAAGCTGTCTGAAATTGTGAGATAAGCATTTGGCAGTTCCGATTGTTTACATTAAAATGTCAACGCAAAGGTGAATATTGTGAGTTTTCTCATGCTTCCATGGAGACCAACTATTAATATTTACTTTTGAAAACCTCACCTCAAAACTTTGGACATCCAAGGGGCGTAGACCCGAGATGAACTCAGAGAAGTGAATAGGCCTAAGACATTCCTAGATGTATTGACAATCTTTGTAGTTAATATTTGGCTGTATCGGTTTAGTATTTTAGTCGTGACAGCCGCACAGACAGACAGACATTACCTCGATTTTATAGATAATATAGAAGATGGATTGATTAATTGACTATAAAACCGAAATAACCACCATAGTAAACAATTATACAATTTGGTATTACGTTTAATCCCTTAATATATTTACACGAATGACAGAGTTGATCCAATACACATCTGTTGTCACGAAATTAATATGGGATCATGTTAAGCGATATGTCGAAGCCAATAATCGGATTCCGCTCGCATTCAAAATAATTATAGCCCATAGCGCAGCATAACGAACGATAATTTCAGATTTAAGGCGTTCCCGTATTTATTGGGTAGGCTATTGGTTGTCCCATCCACACTAGCACAGAAAACGTACTAGTACGTTTTCTGTGACACTAGGTTAAAGGTTAATTTTGCATTCATCTGAGAAGGTTAAGATTTATAATATGTTGTCATCCAACGTGAAAGAAGGCAGTAAAATATATGTTCATTAATAATAATAAACATGTTTTAAATGCATGTTAACATAGATAGCATGAATTCGACAAAGTTAAGTGTGGTAGAAAACAAAAACCCTAACCTGAATCTACAACTTCTTTTTAATCTACGACTGTTCTATGACACCAACAGTTTTTTTAAATCACACTGTACTTAATAATATAATACAATAGTATCATAATTTATTCAGGTTGATTTTTAGATTACTGCGATGGTTGATCGCAATAATATTCTGTAGCACCTTAGAGCGAAGAGATTACAGGTTTGTTTCAGACTAACTCATCTGTTTTTAAGCCAAGACAAGAATTACAAGCCTAATGACTAAGGACACCTTGGTCCGGTTTCAAACAATTAAAAAGCTATAGACTTTTTTCAGGATCGAACCGGCGACCAACTGATTAGTAAGCAGCCCTATAAACTGCTCAGCCACCAAGGTTCTTATAGCCATGATTCAACATAACAACTTGCTCTGTGTCAATGACTTGTGCACTTTGTTGTACGGTAACTAAGATAATAAAGATATTGGTTGAAAATTGTTAACATGTCAGAAAATCGAAGGTTTTGGACGTAATACGTGATGTATTTGTGGAAAGGCGTGTATGAATTGAATGTTATACTTCAAAATTTTAGAATGAAATGGATTGGAATAAATCTGTTAAAATAGTTAAAAAAAATAACTCACGATGAAATAGTTAAAAAAAATAAGTTCCAAAAAAACAAAACTATATGTAATCAGGATCTTAAATGTAAACACATGTTTACATAAAAACAATGTTAAAATTCCAATTAAAAATTATCAGTTTCTTCTACTTAAATATGCAACACTTTTAGTCTTAGATTTTGGGTGTAGAATGCTGGATTCAAAATGTAAGAATATCTTTTTAGTAACAGAGAATGTTACAAGACGATTTTAACAAAACTTCATGACAATAATTATATGGTACACACATTTAAATAAGGTAAGGCATGTACCTTTAAATAAGGTAAGGTACATTATTTACTTATACATACGGCACCTTATTTTCTTACATACCTTTGAATATGAATGCTACAGTCACGTTTAATATCACTATTCGTCCGAGGATTTAAGGTAATTGGCCTGATAAAAAATACCATGTCGGTTAGAAATGAAAAATAATGGAAATATATCGTGCAAAAGAAAGTGATAAATCCTTGAACTTTTTTGAGTTGTTGTTGTTTTAGTCTAATGTGTCTGTGCGATTGAAATAAGATGATATGCAAACAGTGTGGCTGGTTTAGTGGTTGATAAGTGGGATATGAACCCGCAAAACCCGGAATTATAAAACCACCAATTACTAATGGATTTAGCTATCAAATAATATTTTATTGACTTAAGTTTAAATTTTTCGCCATGGATTAATTAGACGATTTATCTTATCCATTCATTCATGAAGAACTCATATCATTCGGTGGCATGATATGAATGAAATGTTTTCTTGTACACAAGTGTTCTATGCTGTGGTTTTAAACTACTAGTTGCATATTTCATCCCAACCACAAGGATCATTTTCGCATAATGAAGTCAGAAGAGTGGATAAAAGTAGGTAATAAAGCGAGAACACTTTTTTATAGTCTAGAAGAGTAGAACATTTGACATAAATTATTTAATACCATTCCTTCGTATTAGTAGTAAAATATCCAATTTTAAACATAGATCTCAGATTCACACCTAAATTAATGCGCAAAGTTTTGTAATATTCTAAATAAATAATCTAATAACAATCCTTTGAATTAAAATGGCTACTTATTTAAATTTCAGTTAATATATGATTCTTCGAACTTACTTTTGGCGTTTGTCAAAGACTTTCTGCAATTTATGATCGAATCTTCCAATAGCCAGTGACTTGGACTAATGTACCATTGTGCGTAAAATATCAATGAAAAATGTTACCTACATAAGAATAAAAACGATTCTCAGAGTTTGAACAAGCACCCTTGATAAATGCGAGGACTTTTCTGCTACTCATCCTGGTGAATGGAAAGTACAATCTAACCATATAAATACAAAAATAACACCTCATAAATGTTTAGTTGGTCCACGATGCTTTAAAGAGAGTAATATAGGTAATATTATAAATAAATTTATGTTGCTACACGATAAGGAAAATTGGCCGTATTTGACTCAGACTCAATATAAATTGACCTTTGCTAATGCTCTGTTGAAAATCAATAAGTTGCTTGGGTCCAAATTAAATTATCATAAAGCTATTGAAGTTAGATTATGAATTCATAAACGGTTTAGTTACTGTACCTTTTCTCCACATCGAAAAGAGGACGCAGTAGGGAATAATAATGAAACAAATTGAAACATTGTTGTAAACAATTTGAAAACCTCCATTGACTATAAACACATTACCTTAAAATGTGGTTTTTAAAATTCTCTTTAAATCAGATGTGTTGCAGGATAAAACTAAAAAAAAAAACTCATAGTAATGTAGATAAAGTAAATAACAAATACTGCAATTAGTGGAACATTTTTTTTTAGATTCTACGTAGAATAATACATAATATTAGGGTAAATCGTTTTAACCTATTAGTAAAATTTCATAAAAGCTTAGTTGTTCCTGTGTTTACGCTATAAAACACACAGACACAAACAAACATGTTGGGCGAAGCTCGTTGTCCCTCTTTCAGCCCTGGTTTCGGAGTCTTATACACACAAAAAATGAATCATATTGTAAATTAACAGACATAAAAACACCAACTAACATTTATTGTTTATAATATATTTAAGTCAACTAACTAATACAATTTAAAATGCTATTTGATCAAAGTTTGAGTATGAAGAGCAATACAGCCCTGATACCTCGAACGTTTAAGTTTGTAATTTATTGGTGTTGCAATTCATCAATGGCTTACACCTTTGTTACAAATCACCAGGGTTGAAAGTTTCATTGAACTTCCCGAGGCACGCACAATCACTCTTCTTTTGACACAAAACGTAATTGAAGTTTCACATAACTCGTATTCTGTTATCTTTTAACGACAAAATAATTTGTTTTTATGAATACAATGTGTATGGGAAACGATATAAATGTAGAAGAAAATCGTAATTCATAAGCATTGCACAGACAAACATAATCTTTTATTTTCAATCATCTATATATATAAAAGGCAAAGCCCTCACTGACTCACTCACTCACTCACTCATCACTAATTCTCCCACTTCCCACTTACCTAGGAGGCTGAAATTTGGTACACTGATTCTTTAGGCATTAAATAGGAAAACTAAGTCGTTTTTATTCTGATCGGACTCTCGGGCTCCGCCCCAGTGGCTCTGGAGTTTCCCGTGTTAACCTAATGAGTACTCATAAATGGAATTAATGAATCTTAACAGCTGTTTCAATTAAACAAGTTGGTTCTGTTCTATGATGTTCAATAGCATTAAAGTTACAAGGATTACCAACAGAGTGCAGCACTATTATTTTTTTTTAATATTTGACAACAGCTAATTTTAAACCAAAGTTGAGTGAGTGAGCGTAGCTAACGAACTTCAACCCGGAGGCGAGTTAGCGTAGCGAACGAGCTTACCTGAAGGCAAGTGAGCGCAGCGAACGAGCTCCAACCGTAAAGGTGAGTGAGCGTAGCGAACGAACTTCAACCAGGATGTGTGAGCGCAGCGAACGAGCTCCAACCTAAAGGTGAGTGAGCGTAGCGAACGAACTTCAACCAGGACGTGATTGAGCCATGCGAACGAGCTCATATATGAAGTTAAACGGGGCAAAGCCCGCGGGTACAGCTAGTTATGTATAAATGCCAGTTGCATTTGTATTTTGTTTTAATGAAACCTACTTGGTCTTTGTATTTACTTGGGAGGACCTGTTCCTTTTTTCATTTGAAGCATAAACCTTTTTCGGCCCAATAAACCATAAATTTGCTAATGTAGTATATATTTAATATTTTAGTTCTATTAAAGAGTAATACGTACCTATTCACGAAAAAATAAACTGTTATAGACTACTTTTTACGGATATATGTTCATCGAATTTGGCAAATTAATTATTTTTTTATCCTACATACAAATTTGATAAAAATTATTTTTTCTTTTCCCATAGCAGCAAACCTAAGTACTCAAGAAATATAATGTTATTTAAATGGAGTATAAAAATATGACTTGTTTATGGAAATATTTGGTTAAAAATCAATTCAGAAAATGTAAATCCGCTTAGTAGCTAGGTTTGCTGCTGTAGGGTTATTAAAGTTTAGGTTTCATCTAACAGTTATAAAATAAATAAACACATAAAACTAACCTTTCATAGAATTTTTGAAAACACAACCTACTGAGAAAGCCGGGTTTTAACCTGTGCAATTGACTTCCGATCACTATTGAACTTTTGGAGAAATAGCCTCTGGATCGTTATTAATCTATACTATTATAAAAAAGAGGTGATAATCTAAGGCTTACCTTACGATCCAATTAATTTATTGTGGAGACCTAGGTTTCTACGCCGGAGCGTTATCGTCAGTCCTAGGCTAAGCTAAACTTTTTGTGTTTCATCTTGTTTCATCATTGTGATAACAACCATGCAAAAAATTTGAAGTCACTAAAATCATCCTTATCAAATCTCAACTTTGGAGGTTAGGACTGACAAGATCATGGCCATGCATTCTTCTCCACTGTGTCTTTGTAAAAATTTACGTATAATCAGTGTCTATATTTGTAAATATTCTATTCAACCGACAATATCTGAAGTAAGAGATGAAACACAAAAAGTTTAGCTTAGCCTAGGACTGACGATAACGCTCCGGCGTAGAAACCTAGGTCTCCACAATAAATTAATTGGATCGTAAGGTAAGCGTTAGATTATAATAATCACTATTGAAGTTTGAATTAGTTATATGTAAAAGAAAAATACTTAATCCAAAGGTGTAGCTGACATTGACACATCATTCCAATGACCTTGAGGCTCTTCCTACATATAATGACGGGGCGGTGAACTAGTCATAACAGGTTGTGTGATAATTATACCTATAAAACGGCGTTTGTGGCTCTATTCGGCACGATTCTAATTTTACTTGGTCGTCCTTCACTTAATGACTTCTATCCTTTGTGCTGCGCTATTGTGCGTAAAGTGTGAACCGCAATTCTTCTAGTTTTTGTTTACATAAATCTGTTTTTGAAATAAACTTAAGTGAGCAAATATTCCCAAAGATTTTGGCAAATATGTTTCTAAGTACTGTAATTGATCTTTAATTAATCTTTTCTTTCTTAAGACTATTCGTGGAGAGTAAAAGTTGTAATTGTTAGTACAAATAAAACATTTTGCTCAAAATTGAGCCTGAGAATATTGTTAACTTTTTGAATTAATTTAGACGTTGCATAGTTCTAGAGAACAACTACCTTCTCATCAAATCAGTTTATCTTAATTGTGTTCAGATGTTTTATGTACGGAATCTAGTGAAATCCCCATGAGAAGATACTAACAATTTTAACTATATGACCTAATTTGAAATCGTGCTCAGCAAAATACAATTATCTCGACAGGTTCCTATAGTTTAAATAGTAAGTTGTATTTTAAATTAGAAAATCTAATGAAATGGGTTGGTTACTATTATGATGAATTGCGGGTATTGAACAAAAGAACAAAATAGCGGATTAGTGAATAAATGAATGCATCTATCCCAGTTCATATAAATTAAACACTTACTAGTATTTTAAATAAAAAAGTAGTTTGAATGTTATTAAGATAAACTAATTGCAAGAATCGAATAGAATTATGGGAAACAAAACATTCATTAAAACACAACCACCCCAATCAGCTGACAGTTAACAATGGTTTCTTGTCTGGGAAGTTACGACAATGCGGATTGGTCCATTGCCAATATCAGAGGATAACGAGAAATTCCAATTATCTATTCCTGTAACCAATCCGCCACAGTCTGTGATTGGTCGATGTCTTTGTGATACAGTGTGTACTCCGCCATTGTGTAATCCCTACTGTCCAATCTGTTGGTGATTATGTTTTACAGATTGATTAATAATTGAAATACTTCATTAGATTTAGATTACATGTACAGTAATACTGTAGTGTTAAGTTTCAATTTTCGAAGAGCCCATTAGTTTGGTTTTTTAATGTATAAAAACTAGTACGGACTGTTTAGTGCCAATTATGTGTATATGAGGTATCATAGGAAATACGTTTTAGAGCATTAAAATGAAAAATTAAATCCTTTCCTGCCTAGATTAAATAGCTTCCTAGTCAGCTTCCATATAGTGCTAAGTATACAATACAACACATCAGATTCTGGACGTTAGAAAGGGATGGCCTGAGTAGTCTGGTTTTTATCAAAGAAACAAAAAACTAATGATAATACTTCCATAGTCCCTCTTTGGAATTCGTTGTCGACTGTTGTGAGTTATTCAAATAAGTGTAACCCAAATTTTCCCTCTACTATGTTTTAACGAGGTTGGTGGATCTTGAATCCACTTCCTGCTTCAGGTGGAGAACGTAAACACGTTTTTAAAGTAATCCGCCAAAAAGCGAACAATGACTATAAACATTAATCCGTTAAATAAAATATAAAAAAACCTTACAATTGAAATACTGAACGAAATCAAGCAATTTTTTTCTTTCTAGAGGGGGGTGGGGTGATACAAAAGTGTAAATGCTTACATAACAAAGTTAAGATTTAGTAACAAAATAACACTACTGTTTGTTTAGCAGGGAAATTTGATTACTCAATTAATGACCTATATTGGATTGTAAAACGTCCTTAATTTTCAGTAAAACCTGACCAATAAAGTGAGATCATAGTAATTAAACTAATAGTGTGTTTCAACTCCTGTATAAGAGCCACGGATAACGATCTGTTTCCAAGGTTGGGAGATTGATATCAGCATTAAAACTTTGAATTGTGCTTAATCACATGTAATCTAAAACCCTTCATCTCTGAATTACATATCGAACATTTGTCATAACCTTGAGAACAACCTAAGATTTTCTTGAACGTCTGGAAAGTGTGATTTAAAGTGCAACATAGTCATATGCTAAATATATTTAATACATGTCTTTTTATCTAAGCTTTATACTGAACGTACTGCTGTGTGGCTCAGCCAATGAGGACTACCTACCTTAATTAAACGATGTCACGAAGTCACTATTGTGGCATAGCTAAAAAGATTATTGGTATTTGACAGGTTTTGAACAGCTAGATATGTACATCAAAGTAAAAACCTTGTACACATTTTTTTAATACTTGATTTGACATTAATTCACCGACTTCACCAAACCCATATAGATTAAACATACTTCATGGTTAGTCTATTCCAAAACTTGGAACACAGCTCTCATCCTCAAACTAACTGACCTACAAAATAATGATTGTTAAAAGTAGACCAAAAAAGGCAAGTACCAACCACTACAATAAATATAATCTAACGCGATAAGGAATAGTTATCTGTTCCTTTGACATTGATATATCCAAATGATATATCAACATAATACATGATAATACAATGTAATCATAATACAATGTATAACATAATGAAAATATAACATTCATGCATGTGATAATATAACATTTTTTAAGTGCATTATATTCATCATTTTGATCAAACTATAAAAGACTTGCCCTGCAGTGAAGAATAGATTTGACAAATTAAAATAACAAGTGTCAAGATTCATCACATATGGGACAAAATTATATTAAACACAGTTCGTTACCATAGATACACAAGACTTCCTTCTTAAATTTTCTATGAAAGCGAAGAATTTTTATTTAGCTTGAACAAAATTAAATTGCACTGTGAAAATGAGCTTGATCTGTCGCATTTGTTACACTGTGACTGTGGCAGTTGTGGCCAAAGAAGTTCATCATTCGATTGAGGTTTTCTCTCATCGGTTTCCTAGGAAGATTCACAAGTGTTCTTTGGTATCATGGAGGAAACAGCCTGATTCAATCACAGAAGATTTCCCCAGAACACTATGTTGATATTCTTCTTCGACTCCTAAGGCCAACTGTAAAGTATTTTTCCATGATAAAGTAAACATCCAGGATTCAATCAGAGGAATGTGCCACAACCTCTAATCACATAATCTTAACATCCTGGATTCCATACTAAGAAATCAATGTGGAAAAACTACGCAGAAGAAGATGAAGTTGGAGGTCTACGAACTTCTCAAGTTAAGTTCTCAGAAGAGGAGTCACAAGGCAAGATGCAATCTAGTCAGGCGAGTCAAAGATTGCACAGCAATGCCTTGTTTTCGACTGTGACCTCCCTATTATGACTACGTCAAGATTATGACTACCGATAATGACATCTAGATTATGACTACCGATAATGACATCTAGATCATGACTACCGATAATGACATCTAGATTATGACTACCGATTTGAGACACTTCTCTTATGACTACCGATCAAGACAACTCTCTTATACCTACCGATGAAGACATCTCTATTACGACTACTTTTTAAAAACTCCCAACGATGGCAACCCTATCATGACTTTTTAAAGATGGTTTAACTTGAAACTACGTCGCTAAGGTAAGAAAATTTAAGGTTTGCAACAAACATAATGATGAATATTTATCATACTAATGAAAATAGACATACAGCATCATTGGCGATGTCAGATGTATAGTATAAAATGAAAGATCGCCCTCTTTATAAAAGGAATGCATCAAAAAACCACAAGTAAAGCTTAATTTGAACTCATTCAATAGTCTGATGCAATAAATGCTTGAAGAAACACAAAATGAACATTTTACAGATAAGATTCTATGGCTGTTTGCATTTTCATTGAAACCTTGGGACATAGAAGCAGATTTATTTTTGTTGAGGTCATATTAGATTTAACAGTTCGAAACTAAGACTTTATAGAAATATGTTTACAGCGTTATTAACGTTTGATTTATTAATTTGACTTAAGCTCTTTGTGATTTTAGAATACAAGACATCGCTGTGCAATCTTTGACTCTCCTGACTAGATTGCATCTTGCCTTGTGACTCCTCTTCTGAGAACTTACTTGAGAAGTTCATAGACCTCCGACTTCTTTCCACTTTGATTTCTTAGTATGGAATCCAGGATGTTAAGATTATGTGATTAGAGGTTGTGGCACATTCCTCTGATTGAATCCTGGATATTTACTCTATCATGGAAAAATACTTTACAGCTGGCCTTAGGAGTCGAAGAAGAATATCAACATAGTGTTCTGGGGAAATCTTCTGTGATCGAATCAGGCTGTTTCCTCCATGATACCAAAGAAAACTTGTGAATCTTCCTAGGAAACTGATGAAAGAAAACCTCAATCGAATGATGAACTTCTTTGAAAAAGATTCCCCTCAGATTCCAGCATTGCTGAAGATTTCTAGCAGGATCTGCCAAGCAACCAAGTTGCGAATTCACAAAACAACTCTTGAAATGGCCACTTGAAGTCAAATTTGTAAAATGTATTCATTCATCCAGTACCGCAAGCCAAATCATCAGTCTGGAAATTATTGGCAAACTACTTATGTTAAATTCCCCAATTTTTGTATCATTAAATTAATTGCATTTTTTTTTTAAAAAGGTCTCGTTTCTGTGAATTCATCTATCAAATCCTTTTTATGCATGAAGAAAACCCAATGGTGTTCTAAAGTGACAAACTTTTAATAGTATTGAAACTTTTATGGATGTAACTTTTCAAATAACTGTAGCACAAATACTAAGGATAGAGTTAACGCCAATCGTAGAATTTAACTAAATTAGAAAACTCATATTTTAATATTTTAAGAAAAACATAATGAAATTTTGATCTTCAAAATGTACCATATAATCTAAAATAAGAACATTTACGTTCAAACCCTTTTCCTCTCCTAGGATTTTTTCCTGTTTTCTTTAATTTAGGGTATTTGGCCACGAGAAATAGGGTCACAAGGCTGAGGAGAATGCAGTTTCCGTCTTACAGCTCTTCAAAGTGGCCATGTTATCTTCAATACCTTTTGTAGCTTAAGTTAACAAAAACAGCCGATACAGATTACTTTTACTGTCATCATTTTGATTTACGTGTAAAATACCTCCGCCGCAGTAAACCTGCAAAATAAGCGAATTTCAACTTGTCTGATTACATTTTACTCAAATATTTCCATAACATATTTATATATACATATATATTCCCAATTTAAATAAAATAGATTTAATGAGTGCTTAGGTTTGCTGCTACGTAGAGGGTAAAAAAAGTGTTTTTGACGACTATACGTCAATAGTATAGGATGAAATAATTAAAATTGCCAAATTTTATCATTATATATCCATAAACAAGTAAACTACAACAGTTTTCATTTTCTCCATAAGAATAAGATGGAAATTTTAAATTATACTTTTTTTGAACTTTCTCCATGACCGTTAGGCATCCATCAGTGGTTTAATATACTAAAATATTTCTTTTTTTAAGCTCTACTAAGCGGTTTAAAAAGAAATTGCAATTTTTTTGTTTTTAGGGGAAAAAATGGGAAAACCCCATTTTTACCCCATAAAACCCCCCATAAACCCCCGTTTCCATGGTCCGATTATGCTGATTCGCGAACTTGTTCGAATAATCGTAGGTTTACACGTTCGTACCAAATTTCATCAAAATCGGATAATTTTTGCTCGAGTTATCGCGCTAATGGACACATATATAAATATACATATATATATATATATATGTGTATATAATATATCAGCAGCTCTATTACGTGAACACCTAAATTAAAATATATATATAAATTATTATTATTATTTTTCTTTTTTGTTGATCCTCTTTTTGGTTTCCTAGTCATGAGAATCGTCTTTCTTTTTACCTTTCTTCTTGTATATATATATATGAATTTGAACGGATGGTGTTTTTGGCCTCTAGGGACCTCAAAACAAAAAAGTTAATCGGTCCAGGGTCAAGGTCTTATCATGAGTACTACGGTAATAGCTTATTCCCTATATGGGAAATTCGCTAAAAGAAAAGCTCAAGAAGAAAGGTAAAAAGAAAGACGATTCTGATGACTGGTAGGAGAAAACCAAAAAGAGGATCAACAAAAAAGAAAAATAATTCAGACAGTAGCTCATCTGAAGATGAAAAACCAATTAAGAAAAAAAGTCTGTCAAAAAGAGGGATGATTCATCAGATTCATCAACTGGGACAGAGAAGAAGAAGAAAATTAAGAATAAGAAAAACCATTCATCATGTGAAGATTCTTCTGATGAAAGAAAAAAGAAGCATAAGAAAACCGTTAAGAAAAAAGAAGCTAGTTCTAGTGAAGAAGGCGAATCATCTAGGAGTCCCAGAAAAACAAAGGCTAAACCAGGAAAAGATGTAAACAAGAAGCAAGAACCTGCTGATTCAGATAATGAATCGTTTAAAGTAAAAAAATCAACAACTGATACCGAAGATGTTATTTCTCAATCAGCAGAAGATATACTTGTAAAGAAAAGAATCAAAGCTGCAATTTTGTGGCTAAGCGCAATGGTTGAAGACATTTCTGAGCTAGGTACTCTTATATCTTTCCGAGCAGCAAAAAGAAAATAAATACTGAAAATTTGAGAACTTATGAGGATGTCTTGGAATGTGTAAGTAAAATCAAACAGCTTATAACTGGTGTTCATTAAAATTATGATCACATAGAAAAGACTCTTAATTCGCATTTAAAACACGGGAAAAATATGACTGGCTTAGAAGGTGATGAAAGTGAAAAAAATCGTTATGCAGAAGGTTCTATGGTGATTGATGAACAGGATTCTACAACAAATGAATCTGCTGTCAAACCTGAAAACAAATCTCAAACACATGGTACGATGAAAGAGTCAAAGGTAGAAAGTTTTGTCGATAAAAATGATGAAACTCTAAACAATTGGAGCGATGACTCTGATAACCAAAATGAAACAAGAGGCTTGATTTCAAAGGCAAACGAATCTTTAGAGAAATCTCAAATTGAAGATAATCTATCGTATGCCAATAAAAACAGTCCTGAAGACAAAAAGAGTGAGAGTAAAAAAGTGGACAGCAAGGATGAATCTAGTCCAAAATGTGATGCATCAGAAAAGCCCAGCAACGAATCTAAGATTCAAACGCCAAAAAAATGAACCAACTACTAATTCCAACATACTCCCACCAAGTTCATGGAAAGTTAACTCTTGAAATGAACTTCAAAATTGCGTAGCATCCAAGTTTATTTCCTACAAGCACCATTCTGACTTTGGTCTTTGGAGAAAAAACATTATTGCACAACAAATTCCAATGAAACTCAAGAACACATACTTGTTGAATTTTTGCAGAGAACGGAAACGGTTCTTCAAACAAATCAGGATACAAAAGCAGGTAATATCACTACTAGTAACGGGTTTTATAAAAAAACGAATTTAAGGTATGAACTTTGGCATTACATTTTAAATATACAGAAAACTCAAAAAAATGTCAGACTCTGTCAACCAATCCTATTCTCTTTTCTTCTTTCTCGACCCTTCCATTGATGGTATCTAATATTGGTGGAGCACATGTATAAGACTTGCCCACCCCGTCCCAGCTCTTACTAATGTCAATTATCAAACTACAACAAAACAAAAAACTTTTAGTCTTTAAAGCATATTGCTTTGTTTTAGTCTGTGTGACCGATTAATGCACTACGTAAAACTAAAACCAGTGGGAGAACCAACCAAACACATACACACAACACATAAAGACACATACAGACTAAACCGTCCATGATTCATAACATACAAGCTCCTTGTAAGGCCCCGTGCCTTTGGGATGAAATATGCACTCACAAAAGCGTCCAGTTTGGTTTTTGTGAAATGTTTTCTTAGAAAGAAGGAAAACCACTGTTCATTTTCTACAATTCATCCAACAGTTTTTATTTTAAATTCATATATTTGCCACCTATTTTTTCTTGTTTTTCCTTCATTGTTATCTCCATACCTCATATGTACAGTGCAAATTGTGATACCCGTGGTACTATATGTTCTGTCCCCGGTGCACCAATGCGCACGCTACCTCCACTGCCCCCACTGCCCCCACCGCCACCGCCTCCACCGAGACGCTTAGTTGGTTATCGGAGGTGGAACTCCTCGGTTGTAGAGTGGAGCCTCCTCTCTCACCACTCGGAAAACTCGAAACCTAACGTCAGACCTTGGCAGTAAATATGAACGTAAGTTTGTGTTTTATTATAAACATAAACATTAAACATTTTTTCTTTCAAATTTGTGTTGTAGTAAGTAAAACTTACAATAGGCCTACACTTCTTTTATGTTATGAAATAATAGTTATATTAACTTTTAAATATTTTAAGGATGAAATAGTAGTCAAAACAGTGTAGTAAAATATATCTTAAATTGCTGAATAAATTAAAAAAAATTAAGAACTTATTTCTACGTTAATCAACAATGAGGTATCACTGACATTTTTATTAAGATTTTACCCGGTGTGTCAGCGGAGTCTGTCTGTAAAAAATTAAACAGTGAAAACTTTTTACATAACTTGTATGTTGGATTCATGCACAGGAGCTTACATATAAATATTTTTTCTAGATATAGAACTAAAACTCCTTTCGCACCGATGTTTTCAATATTTTGATTCTTTCTTAGTGATTGAATATGTCGTTTCTAACCAAGTAAACATTTTATCTATTAGTTGTGCTAATGTTAGTAACTTAAAAATAAAATTAAGCAAAACTATCCTAAAAGTAAAAATGTTTTGCCCAAGTCGTGTTTGAAGCGTTCAGAACTGGCCCAAAGTGTTAAGTGTTACTTATCGGCCTTGGAAAACTGTTTTTACCTAATTTGACTTTCACGGAAGAAGCTTCTGCTTAAATTGTGTCCATTGAGTAGATAGATAATCCAATCGTCTTTTGTTGTCTGAACTGTCTATTCTTTCTAGCCTTTCAAGACCATAGATCTTGTTTTAAATAATTAAAAGAAGCATTTACTTTGGTATATAATGAAAAACAAGGTTGTATATTAAAAACATAGCTTATATATACCATAGGGAAAAAATTAAAACATCTTAAAAAAAACAGAACACTTTTGGTGATTGTAAAACAACAAATTGGCCTTGCTAATTTGTCTTATGTCAAATGTACGTTTCACGCTATCAAGTTAAATACACACTACTAATACACTAGCACAACTAAGCTGTATAATATCTTATATAATTCGTCTGTTCATGTAAGATTTTTAATTACATTATTTCAGTAATTCTTATAAAAAAAATAACAATTAGTTTAATTAGTAACTTATAGTAGACCAAGTAATTACTAGCATTAATTAACTACTATTGATAGCTATTATTAACTACAATCAGTACTTGAGAGTGTCTAGATGAAATACAAATAACCTAAGACATATCTCATATCCCAATTATTAATAAACCAAAATTATATTTAAAAATTGTAAGGCGAGCTTAGATACGATAATACGTGGTTGCTGAGTTAATATGCATTTAATACGACAGAAAATGTCTAAAACATATAAACACAAGGTATATTTCTGGATCCCATTCATGCTTGTTCCCTTTTCACCCAAAGAACGGGACGTTAGCTAAAATAAATTACTCGAGCTGTCATTTTGGAAACCGGCCAGACTGCGTAAAAAGACAGGTGTTAAATCACATTTTGTTAAAACAGACACTGCACTATTCTAACGGTTTTGAAATTTCAAAATTTGAATAAGAAATAAATATAATTAAATGTGGAATTACAAGATTCATCCAAATAATACTATATATTATGAGGATTTCCCAACACAATTTAGTATATTTGTTGAGTTTTATTATCAACCGCCCATCATTAAAATAATAAAATTTGATGTATTGTTTCGGTGCATTTCTCTAAGGGACTATTATCGTAGGTCTCATTTGCAAATTAATTCTTTTTATCCTTCACTAATGACAGTTGATAAAAAAAAAACATAACTCTTCCTCGTAGCAGCAAACCTAAGTACTCATTAAATCGAATTATATTTAAATTGGGAATAAATCCCACACGTTTAATGAAGTATTTTTGTAAAAATCAAATCAACCGAATGGAAATTCGCCTATTCGCCTAGCAGGTGTGCTGAGGTGTGGTATTTCAAATTTACAGTACTGGTATACATCATGTTTTAAATGCAAGTGTACACAATTTCTAGGTGCATATTTAATATAAAATTAAATATATAATATTAAAATATAAAATCACGTGCATATTTGCGTATATGCACGTATATATATTTCTTGTATAAAAGTGGAAATAGTTTGAACCAAAAAAGAAAACTAGTTTATTATTTAAAATATGATTAATCTACATTTAAAATTATTCTACAATCGTTTATTTGAAATCTATACTTGGTTTGTGACGACATTTTTTTACTAACACTCATCTTCTTACTGAACTACCTATACGTTACTTTTATATTTGTACAGAATATGAATATTGGGCAGTAAACAAATCAGTGATGGCACAGATAATATAACCTCTACTAGTAGGGGTTATATCATGAATTATATTATACCCCTATAAGCTGACACCCCTATTATATTATAGGGGTGATGGGCATGAATAAAACCGAACGAATGATTTAACGGGAAATATAAACATATTATATCATTTAATAATAATCTATTGAAATAGGTATACGCTAAATAAGACTATATTTAAGACTTGGTGTTACTTAGCCAAACGTTCCATTTTGGGAGTTAGAAATTTAACTCAAGTAATATCGATCATAAATTATTTGTTTAAGTTTTTAATTCCAATTTTTAAGGAAATTTTGGTTTGTCCAATTTCCCATGAGTAAAATTAACCTGTTGAATATCATTTCACTTGGATATGGTATTATAATGTACAAATTGTAATTCACACAACACGAATTCTTTTCCCTTCGGTTATACATTATTTTTACAGCTAAAAATGTCAACGACTCATTTTATGTTTTATTTTTATATATAGGACAATATTCTTGTAAACAATCAATTGTAATTACGATGATTTGGTTATCGATTAGAATAAACTTTAATATCTTCATACAATAGTTCTCTCTTTCTATAAAATAAAGTGACTTGTTGAAACAAAACTTACTCAATCGCCGATACAATTCTGAGATGCATGGCCTGAAATAGAATAGAATAAAGAGAACAGATGGCCGATTCAAGTACAAAAATAATCTTACATGTGCCATAATGCTTACGAAGAAAGTCCATTATAAGTTTGATACATGAAATGTTCTTTAGGAAACTGTAAATAAGTAACATTAATTACCAATCTGTCAAGCAAACTGAGCTTTAAATTCAGTGTTGTTTCCGTTTTATCTAACTGTGGAAATAAAATAACCAGAAAATTATGGGGAAGGAAAGGTTACCACCGTTTTATAAAAGAGCCATTTTTTGCAACAGTTCTGTAAAACGTATCACCTGACTATGTAAAAGTTCTTCGTAACAGATTCGTTTCTATGTAATTTAATATATTACTTGAATGTAGGGCATGATTTATTTTGACTATTTATTTTTATGAACGTCGCCATTAATCATTTCTCAACATTCAAGATCCATTCATGCTACACATTTATCAGATTTTATCAGCTAAAGAAGCTGATTTAAAAATGATATTTGTCATAAAAAATAACTACGTCAAATGCTTTTACGAGGCAAATATAACCAACTGTTTCTGGATTGAGAATAAACGTATCATTTTCCTTGTGAATTAAAAGTAATACATTTTGCAAAGAAATATAATTAAAAGGATTTTATAAAAACTAATTGAATAAGGATTGTTTAATTTATCATACGCAGTAACAAAAGTAAAAACCATAAGTACAATTGTGAATCTATGCAGAAAAACATTAAGAAAACTAGAATGTAATTTGTGTAAACGTTCTAATGAAATTTATAATTGAATATAAAACATGACACATGATTCAATTACTGAGAAGTTTATTTTTACACTATTAAAAAGTATATTTTTATAGCTCTACTTATATAACTATATTGTACATAGCTATTTATTTATTTATTTATTTATTTTATATACCAACGGACATCTCCAATTTTTAGACTAGACATAACAATATTTCTCTTAAGTGACTGTAGAATTTAAATAAATTTTTGTAAAACATTTCAACCCAGCAATAAATATGTACATATGTAACAATAACAATAAATATATGTATATACATATATATATATATTATAACAACAATATAAATATATAAAAAAATCCTGCAATCCTGCAATTAGTATACTTATACTACTATTTAACTATAATGCACATGGGTTTAAGATATAATGTAGATATTAGATTTATACAGGGTGTTTCGTAACTCTCAACCACCCTTTAAAGGTATATTGAATTTAAATATCACGTTCAAATCGTCTGTAGGCCAACTACGGTTACTTACCACTATTTTGTATTTTTTGTAACAATGCTTTTTTCTATACTATCGGGTTATTCAGAACATTGGAGTTTTGCAAGAACACCAAAAGGCCAGTGCCACTAAAAATAATATGACAATCTTCGAATGTTGAAATAAAAAATGGAGGCCATTTACATTTTTGATCAAGAATAACTATAAAACGTGAATCTTATTAAAAAACTAAAAGAACACCGTTTTGTTGGCAATTTAATTTCAAACGTTGTGACACCTCTACACCTAAAATCCAATCACAAATAGACTCCTAACCGAGATATGACATTTTTTGTGGTTCGCGCCAATGTGTTACCTTATGTAACCATCATCCTGGTTTGGTCATAGTCCCATTTTGGCAGAAGATATAGCCAGCGTACATAAGCACGCAATTCTAAAAATGACATTTATTAGTTCATTTTCGTTGAATTTTAAATGTTGAGGTGTTATTATGTCCGTATTAACATTTTTGAATAAACTAGTATCCCTGTTATTGTTATATAAAAAAAAAACAAAGTTCGAAAAAACAAATTGGTGGTTCTGTGAGTAAATAATGACTTCCAGAAGATTTAAATATTTGATTTAAATGTGTTACCAACCCAGAAATACATTGTGAAACAACATTCTGTATAGACACATTAAACATTCATTTTGTATAGAAGTCGACTAGATCACCATAATATAATCCATTAAATAAACCAACCGAAACCACCTGGACTTCCTAAGGCTTCTGAAGGAAAGGATATATCCGTTCCCGAAATAAAAACACTCACCGAGGTTAAAAGACAATGACACTTAATACTAGCAGTATGATCCAAATGTAGTTTTAAACTTTTTTCTCTGGCGTAAAAGGAGTGAGGACTTAAGGAAGGGCAAGTAGGACTTGGGAACTGTTATGATGTTTACGAAAGTGTAATGGGAAACCCTCTTTTTGGTCCCAAGAGACCAATGGAAAGTCAGCACTTTCAAAACACAAAATGTTCAAAGTACTTTAAGTTCAGTAATATTATTGTGACTATCTTTGATAGTGTGTCTTTGGTAGAAGTTATAAACACTATTATCTCTATACCTCCCATCCAGTAGTAGTACTAGCTTTGACTATTAATCCAATAGTCAATGGTACTAGTTAGATACCTAACATAACATAACATTTGTCATGTTTAAAATACTTAAATGCTTAATCTTTAGCAGTAATTTTGAGAGTTATTTACTTTTTTAAGTATTTTATTATTGGTAATCATAAAGATTTTCATTGGTTAAAAATAATTATTTGATTTTATCTAATTATTATAATTTAAAAGCATGGAAAATAATAAAAATAACATACGTTCAGTTAAGTTTATTTAATTTAATAAATGGATATTTTATGACCTTAATTAATAATTTATTACCATAATTTATAATTAGTTGAATTAAATTTACTATTATTACAATGACATTTTTGTCTTACATCACTTAAAACCACAAGTGCTAAATTAGCAACAAATTGGCAAAAGTTGATCTACATTATGACCATGTCAATAGCAACTTGGGGCTCTGCCTCTGAGCATCTGAAGCTGTAAAGGGGAGCTATAGAAAGTAAAATTTGATTGGCGTCCATGACACAACTATGTTTACATTTAATTCGTTTACGTTTCTGAAATACTATAGGTTTCACCATATTTTAGCAGTTTCAACATGAACAAAATATTAAAGATTTTTGCTGAAAATAGTAAAGTAATACAGCAAAGCTGTTATTATTTACTGCGCCATTTCATAAAATAATCCTGACTGATGAATGAGGTGTTACTGGACGATAAAAACAAAAACAGGAATCACAGCCATACCAAACTAATCTTTCAACTAGACATGGCTACATTGCCATTGCAAACAATGTACCTTTTATTGCGAATTAAAATAATGAATAACAACGTGTAAAACATGTTACATAATGAACAACATAACAGGATCAATTAATTAAAGATAACTATACAGTAATTATACACGAAGTGCCAGATTGAAAAGTAACGACTTTAGTCAGCACGTGTTATCGTGTTACATTTCCTGCTCTGAGATATAATTGTTTTAGGAAACGAATCATTAAAGAACAACTTCTTTCCATTTATCACCAAAGAATATTTCCTGTATAATCACTATTTATGAACAATTTTCAAAGAGAAAGATAAAGGTGATGTTATTGCCATTAAAAATTGAAGAAATAAAACTTACTTGGATTTAAGAAAACACGAACACGTATGGTTGGATACTAAAGCGAGGTAGTATGATTGCGGTTGTAATTCTTTTTAAAAGAATAAAAAAGTAACGTGTGATCTGTAAAATATGGATATGGAATTAAGTAGTCCTCATATCACGTACTATACAGCTGTAAGAGGTTTATTCAAAATATTCCTCAAGGTAACTATCAATCAAAAAGTGCAACATACAAATAACATATCCTTTAAATATTTTGAAAGATTAATTAAATAGTTGTATTTATGATATTTTCAGGCGAATGTATAAGTTTTACAAGATATTGCATGCAAAAATAAAATTATGTTACTATACTTGGTGAACAGAACTTGTAAACCATATTCTTTGGAAAATCGGGGTTTGTCTTTATTTTGTAGAAAATAAGATTTAGTTTAATAGTAGTGCCTTGTAGGATTTAATTTAGTTTTGGTGGTGAGTCTAAGTAACTGAGATACATTTTTACCATACAACGTGAATTTTTAGCGAACAAAGCATGAAATTGATTTCAACAAAGCTTTTTATTTAAGTACTTTTGTGTAAAAAAAGGTCCTGTTACTTTAGGATTAAGTACTGTAGGCCTATACATTTCATTTACATAGTCCCCTATGACATACTAATTTGACGTTTCAGAGCTAGATTTGGCTAATGCTCTTGCCTAGTGCAGAAGCATAATGCATTTCCGACTAGCAATATTCGTATAATGTCGTTAAGGGATTGGTCAAGTTGGGGCCAGTTCATAATAAAATTAGGTGAACATTAGGTGTGTGTGTGTGTCCGCTAATTTAACAGAACAGTTCAAACACTAACGTCATATTAGGACGACCACATAGTGCACAAGCCTTTTTTATTTAATCTTCGTCTGAAACCAACGAACATTTATATAGAATCAACAACTCAACGTAATTAAACTTACTGTAGGAATCGCTTGTTTGTTTATTAGATCCATTAGAGGTATTATTTGATTACCAATTATATTTATGTCAAGCACAGTGTTTCTCTATTGCTTGGACTAAATACTCAATACTACTGTATATTTGAGTTAAACTTCGAAACTTATATTACAGTCTATTGGCCTTTAAAAAAGCAATGCTTTTATACAAATTAAAATGAACACATCACTTTTTTTGTTTTGTATTTTCCGTTCAATAAGACCGTTTACTGTTTCATCAATTTTTGTTAGTTTGAGATTAAAACGATTGTGTTGCGATTATCTATCGACTGTTAGTATCAAATGTTGAATTGTTCTATCGTTGTCGTTTTAAGCTGTTAATTGTTGCATGTGTCTCTGGCTAATTCGATGAGAACAAAGAGATATGTTAAAATGAAGGCATACTTTAATTCAAAATTTAAGTTTATGGCTCTTAGAAAATTTTAAATACCATAACAGGTTTTAGGTACGTAGTCAAATAGTCCGAAGGTTATTCAGAGAATTAGCTCACCGGGTAAGACAACATTTCCAAGCTTGCAGCTCGTCAAACACATAGTAAAAACAGGCACATGCAATACAAGCTAATCCAAACAATTGGACTATTTGACCTGAGGCACGTAACAAATTACCTGTTTGTTGACCTATTATAGCACTAAAAAATTAGATTAAAAAAATTTCGATTGAAAGAAGTTTGACAGCACTTTATAATGTTTGATGCGCCAATTTTTAAGTGAGTCTAAAGTTTACTTAATGTCATTATTTACTAGAACCAACTGCATTAAAATTCTTGATTACAGCTGATTGTTTCTCCAAAATTCGTAGTAATAAATAAAAAAAAAATTAAGTCACTGTACTTAAAGCTGTTAGCTAAGTTTAGATTGTAGTTTGGCCAATAGAATTAAACCATTGCATAACCTAACCTACAAATACTATTTTTCCTAGTGATGACTATATTGACTGCAATATTACAGAAGTTACAAATATTGCAATATTATTGGTATTTAAAGCAAAGTGTGCAAGGATTCTTCGCAAAAGCGAAGTTCACAGTAGTTAAGACCTACTTTGGCAATTTAGATAAGGGAGTTGCACTTTCATAGGATGGTTAGTAGTGACCAGAGTATTGTAAAACTAAACTCATTCCGACATTTCAAAATGTTGTACTTGCTGTTTAGGTATTGTTAGTACACTAATCCTCAGTACTAATATTTAAATCAATTTCTGAAAATGTAGTTGTTAATCTGAAACACTATTAAACCAGTTATAATGTTAAATACCCCAAAGTATTTTTAAAATCTTTGCGAATTTTACATTTATAATATATTTTAAATAACTTAAATATTGTTGCCCAAAAGTAAAAAAAAACAAAAAAAACACACACACACATTTGAACCAATGTACAATATTTTGACATGTTATGTCAGATTTGAACAAGATAATGGCCAGCTAACACTGAATAAAAATACCCCCACCGCAGCAAACATGCAGAATAAGCGAATTTCCATTAGCCTGATAGGATTTACACTAAAATGCCTCCTTAAAAATATCATATTTATTCCCTATTTAAATATAATTAGTTTAACGAGTATGGTACTTAGGTTTGCTGCAACAGGGAGGGTAAAAAGGTGATTTTTTATGTTAATAGTTTAGTAATAAATTAATTTATTTTCCAATATGATCAAAATATATTCATAAACAAGCAAACTACAACAGTTGACTTATTCTCCATAAGAATAACATGGGGATTTTAAATTTACAAGTTTTTTGGAATTTTCTCCGTAACCATTAGGTGCACAATAACGCTTTAACATACTAAATTATTTGTTTTTATGCTCTATGAAATGGTGTGAAAAGAAATTATAAAATTTTGTGTTTTTAGGGTCAAAAATGGGAAACCCCTATTTTTACCCCATAAAACCCCCCATAAACTCCGGTTCCCATTATCCGATCATGCTGGTTCGCGACCTCGTTCGAATAAATGTAGGTTTACACGTTTGCACCAAATTTCATCAAAATCGGATCATTTTTCCTCGAGTTATCGTGCTAACGGACACATATATATATATATATATAAATGTATATATATATATATATATATATACGAATTTGAACGAATGGTGTTTTTGGCCTCTAGGGACCTCAAAACGAAAAAATAAATCGGTCCCGGGTCCAGGTCTTACCATGAGTACTACGGTAATAGCTTATTCCCTATATAGGAAATTCGCTAAAAAAAATAAAACTAAAAATAAAAAAACACTTTTTATTCTGTGTTCGCTGGTAATGACGGCAGAAATGGCCAATTAGAAACCAGGATGCCCAGAGAGCTTCTAGAAGCCACGCCCTCTGGTATATAAACCCCGTGCTCTGCCGGTTCGATATTTTAAAAATAATTTTTGTGGTAAGTTACAATAAATGCTTCAGTTGTGAATTTTAAACCATTTAGTGATTTGTAAACCCTCAATTTTGGGCATTCGAACTAGTTTTTTTCTATTCTATAATATCTAATTCTTAAACAAAATCTTGTCTTGTAAAATTTTAACTCAAACTAAATGTAAATCAAAATTATTATCTAAAATGGTAAATTTTAAAATTTATTAACTGAAAATTTCTCTCCTTCAAATTCATCAAGTTTTATTAGAGCAGGAGTTTTAATTTTTTGATTCGATTTAATGGTTTCAGCTCAGTGGGTTTTCATCCTTTGTACATATATTGATTTTTTTCAGAAGTAAAAAATGGAACTATTCGACGCAAAAAATGAACATTATGCTATATGAGTACATTTAATTAGTTTGACCATCCTGAAGTTAGTACATTTTTGCCCACTTTGGATATTTTGGTATGAACTATAAATTGGTATACATTATTCACAAGTAATACCTTAGAGTAATACGACTTAAGTTTGAGACCGCAAGTAAGTTTGAAACTAAAAGTCATTCGGGCAAAGCCAGCTCAGAAGATTTAAAGTCAAAAGACTAATATAATTCTTTCGAGTTAATTCAACAAAATATTACCCTGAGCTGGGAGTCAAAGAGTTTTACATCTTTCCATCGATATTTTCAGCGTAATCCGCTTCGTTGGATAACATTTTATTGCTCGGAATTTCACCCTGTACAAGTGGTATCTCAGTAGGTAGACTGAGTTCTGGGTCTGGTGGCCAAAACATATGTATGCCAATTAATACAAAAAATACTTAATTTCGATTTTATAGAAACGCTTTGAAAGCATAAACAAATTATAAAACTTTAAAGTGACGTTCGAGCAACCATCAAGTTATTATATTTCAGTCTTCTAAGTAAATGAAAATTTATATTTTACTGTAAATTATTTGTTGAAGTTCAATTTTGCTGATGGTGGGTTTATGGTGTTGGAGGGATTATGGCAGGTCTTTTCTATCGCGGCAATTAGGTAATTTATTACCTGATGATGGAATCGGTTTCCAGATGTGGAAACGTCGTCTCTTGAAACTTTCTTTTCTAATCGTGTTGAAAATTTCAGGAGTAATCCCTTAACACCTTTTACTGGAAAGGTATCCGAAAGCTTACACATACTAAAATTGCTACATATATTCTCATCAATAATCTCTTATCTCTAAGTATTACACAACAAGCACAATAGAAAAATTATCATGATGATTTTAGCATTTCTCAATGAAATGTTCAGAAAATATGTTTTTGAGACCAACACACAAATTATTTCCTTGACAAGCTTATAACATTAGTAAATTGGTACAAAAAAACTTTAAAACTTGCTAGAATGTTGGCATTGGATGAAACTGATTACATTCGATCGATATTGCTCGAACATGTTCCAAACACGTCAGCAATTAATTGGCTGATAAAGCAAACAGGTTGTGATCAACATCAAAATTCATATCTTTAGACATGTTGATGAAACCGTCACTCAAGCTGGTATTTAAACCACGCGTATAAAGGAAAGATAGGCTCCTAGCTTTAGGCAGGCTTGTGGCAAGACGTATGGAGTTTAAGTTAATTATAGAACTACTCTTATACTCAATACATTTTGGGTTTGTGGAATTTATTTCTTAAGGAGAAGTGAATTAAAAAAATACCAAGTAATAAATTCCAATGACAGCGTGCAGGTGTTTTATTTTATTTTTAAATTCTAAATAAATGAATTAAGTACAACTGATATTGCAGGTTACTAAAAGTTATTTTTTTTAATTCTACGTAAATACGGATAATTTCAAGATATAATACTTAATATACTTCAGAAACGATAATTTTTAACTAAAAAGTCACACCCTATCATAAAGAGCATTTAACAAAATTGTATTTTAAATATTGGAAAAGTACAATAATTTTAAGATTATTGACATAAAGGGAAAATGAAAGAAGGTTAATCAATAACTATTGTTACGATTTCTTTATTATTTATAATCAAATTTCATAGGTCATTGAAAACTTTTGATGCGTGTGTGTCTATAATATAAAAAAAGGTTAAGTGTGAGACAATATTAATAGTTTAACAAAGGTGGGAAATTTAAAATAAAACATTGAACACATTTATGCTTCAAAGAGTCTAGTATTGAACAAAGAAGTGTCTACACTGACTCAGACTCTTTGCCATCTGACTCCTTCTGTGAATTCTAGTTTCTCGTATTATTTTACAAACCATTAGATTTGTCGACATTCTCAGACACTTTTAACCATCCAACTCAATATCTATTGACTTGGTCAATGGATCCTTTATCAACACACAAGCTCATTATAAGTGTGAAGGATTCAACAATGTTTTCGTAAAACTAGTACGGTTTCAATATATTGGAGTTTCAATTCACGGTCTTTGCAAATAATATAGGTAGTTATGGAAGTCTTTTTGTAAGTTTTGCCATATACAGTAGTCACATTTAGATGGATAACCTTGGAAAATACTAAAAATAAATGTATATACAAGATATTTATAGCTTGGTTCTAGACAAGTTAAATAGTATAACAAATTGTATGGAGTTTCTGTGAAAGGAGCGATTAGTTGCTTTGGCTTTTGAGTTAAACTTGTTTCCCAGTCAGTAATTAAACTTAAAATATAAGTGAAACATTTAAAACATCATTAAAGTGATAATATTTAAGTCTGAAACACATGTACTTAAATTAAAGTATTTTTTTATATTTGTCATTTATATTGAGACAAGGAGGTCGTAAGTCAATATACTGGTCTTAAGCTGTAAGCTGGAACCGTGTATAATGATATTTAGAAAGTATTATCTCCTTTTAGGATTACTGATTGCATTTCAAATTGTGTTTCAATTAGGTCTAGAGAGAATATGCTAAGCCTCTTTGATATTCCGGTATAAAAGTGTATTTAGTAGATAGAAGCCTCATAATACAGTACACTGAACCATCTAGCTTGTTACAATTATTAACGGAGATCGTTTTTAATAATGTTTTATGCTTTTAAATAGAAAAATTGATAGATATGAAGTAAACATTTACGATTTCTTTTTAAATATCCATTGTTCTTATACCTTCTTAAATGGTTTTATATAATGAATTATAAAGAAACCTCGTAAGATACTTCAGTAATATAACGTTTGATATATTTTTTGGATGTATTTAAGTTGGATAAAATTGAAGACGTTACATTATTTTCTATTATTGAGCGGGTTGAGCGAAATGAGCGAAGCTCTTATATTACACTCAAGCTTTTGTTTTACCAATACGGCGGAAGTGATCCGGACAATAATTAACACAGTCATAGTAACAAACTATGGGAAGGTATAAATCTGAAATTGTAAAAATCGGACTAAAGGTCTTCTCCCTACGTGAATTTAAACTTTTAGAAATTTAACATGAGCCTTATAGGCTGATTGGTCGTCATGACAGGATTTGTAGTTAACAATAAAAAGGTAAACAAAGAAGTCATAAAATAAATGTTAGTCAACGAATCATCTAAACTAGCACATTTAAAATAGAGAACAAAAGGATAGAACAATCTTATTAATACAGTTGAGCATAATTTACTTCCAAATCCAAAAAGATTAACCCTAATACTGTATTTATAGGTCATGGTTGAAACATGTCGTGTCATAAAATTTTGTAGCTTTTTTGCAAATCGTAACTTTTTTAAACGTTGATATTATTCTCAAACAATTGTTTTCTTCTGGTAAAAAAGATAAAAATATGTATTAAATTACCAACTTAAAACTAGCGTTATAAATTAAAGAGTATTGCTTAAAGACTTTTTTGGAAGCTTCAGTTGCCTATGCATGTAATAGAATAAATTGATTTATACTCAACAAAATTACAATAAATTCCCAACCAATCAGAATGAAAGTGTTTGCTTCTTATGTAAAATACTTTTACTGCAGGTTGAATATTATATAATGACGCACGCAATCTTTTTCCAGTTTTTCCCCAATTGTATATGCAATTATAAACAGAACTGATAAAAAAAAAAAAAAAAAAAAAAAAAACAACTACGGTCTAAGTTATACAAATTTCATTTTCAACATAGTGATTGCTGGAGGCTAAGCATCGTGCCAGAACTACAAGTATGTCAGTTTTCTTCATTTAGAGTATTACAACTACTCCCCCATTGTAGAGATCTAGCAGATAGACCATGTTCACTATTCCCCTCTCCACTTCTTTAAGCAATACTTCGTTATTCTATTGCAGTTCTGTGAATATTAAGATATTGTTATACAATTGATATACTATAATTACAAGTTAACAATGTAAATACACTTTTATATTTTAATAAACCCTTTACATGGACATTGGGTTTCATAAGACTTGCTTCACAATTTTAATAGTCTTCTCAAAATGATAACCAGCTACCCAAGTCAATGTAATAACTCATGCCTATTTTTATTGTTTAATACAGCATAGTAGTAGTCATTTTGTACGTTCTAGGACAGAGGAGGGAGGAGTGTAGACCACGTGGGTTAAGGTAGGTCGGGAAGGGAGGTGTGTCTATGACGTCACAAACAGAGGATGATCTTACAGACAGAGACTGATCCTCTGATTTGGATGACCTTTTTTTTGTGTAGATATAAAGAACGTTAAATCAGTTCTCATTTGGTATACTTGTCGTATAATAGGATCTCACGGCTGAGATCGAAAACGACAACAGCTTTTGAATCTCATTTTATATAGGACCACCAATAGGTTCTCAACTGCACAAAAATGGCGCCGATTGCATCATTCGGTGCTCATGTTTTCACTAGAGGATTTGTATGAAGATGCAGTATTTCGATCTCAGGACAGAGGAGGGAGGAGTGTAGACCACGTGGGTTAAGGTAGGTCGGGAAGGGAGGTGTGTCTATGACGTCACATGTAAACAGAGGATGATCTTACAGACAGAGACTGATCCTCTGATTTGGATGACCTTTTTTTTGTGTAGATATAAAGAACGTTAAATCAGTTCTCATTTGGCATACTTGTCGTATAATAGGATCTCACGGCTGAGATCGAAAACGACAACAGCTTTTGAATCTCATTTTATATAGGACCACCAATAGGTTCTCAACTGCACAAAAATGGTGCCGATTGCATCATTCGGTGCTCATGTTTTCACTAGAGGATTTGTATGAAGATGCAGTATTTTGATCTCAATGTATACTGACACGCCATTTGAAACTCATTGTTTTCATGTTGATTTTTACGTGTCTTTTGAGTTGAGTCGTTCCGTGTTTAGTGACGTCACTTGTCTTGGGATCATGTGATCATGGAATGTTCTAGAAACATTACCATAAAAGGAAATGCCACGTGATAGATCACGTGATCATCTTGGAACGTTCGAGAACATTACCATATATGGTCATGTGTTTCGACGATTGTGCAACAGCCCGCGGTCTTGCGTCAGTCTTCTCTGAGAGGTGGTTGTGAGAGGTGCTATTTTTCGAGTCTTTGAAATTGTGTAGTGCGTGAAAAGTAAGTTTTCAACCATTTATAAGTGTGACGAGGATTTGCGGTGATGGCTAGTGTCAGTGCTACGAAGCGATCGTTTCCTAGTGACAACGAGAGTGATGACGACAGCCTTCCTACACCACCGAAGCGTCGTTGGTTCCAACGTTATAAAGACGATATTGAGGAACAACAAGGTGCTAGGGAAGAACACCGCTTGGATGTTGCCTCGGTCTCTGACGGAGAACATCATGTGTCACCGGTTGTTCAAAGTGCTACCAAGCGGTCGTTTCCTACTGACAACGACAGCGATAACGAGACCCGTCCTATATCACCGAAGCGTCGTCGAGCCCAACATAGTGAGTTGGATATTTCGGAACAACTACAAGGTGCTAGTGAGATGATGGACATTCAAGAGCAGGAAGAAGATGTTTCGGATGTCGTGCAGGTTCTACCTGTCAGGAGAGCCGATACAAAAACATTAAAGTTCTGTGATATATGTCACCTCAGTATTACTAGGAAAAACTGGGCCCGTCATACTGGAAGTGGAGCTCACCAAGCGGTGTGGATACAAAAACAGCAACTAAACCGACCATCCGTCATAGTTCAGCCATCCATCATAGTTCGGCCATCCATCATAGTGCAAGTCCCACGTAAGCCTCCGCCACCACCTAATCTTAAAATCATCCAATCTAAAACGGCGTTCAGAGGTCGAATGAAGACGTTTGAGATCAATAATGTCAAAGTAAATGGTTACAAAAGTGTTGAAACTTTTATCGAAGATTCCAAAAAACTTATAATTGAAAAGGTTCGTGATGAGGGAACTTCATTGAAAATCCAACTTATCCTTAAGGCAAAGTTCGCTAAAGGGATTACGGAAAAAGTCGAATCTGATTTTAAATTCAAAACGAAAAACATCATCATTTACGAAGATTCTAATCTATCAGATTTGTTAAATGAGGCAAAACAAAAACTATTGACTGAGATGGAAAGTTTTAACCACAAAGGCTCCAATTGGAACATGAAAACGATTGAATGTCTTCTTTTACATATCAACCGACTTAAGCCTTTGAAAGGGTCTAGTTACATAGCCCTGCCAGAAAAAATTCGCTTGAAACGTGCTGTTGTAAACATAAAAAACAATGATCAGCGTTGTTTCATGTGGTGTTGTCTAGCAGCACTCCACCCTTCAAAGGTACACCCGGAGCGGATCGAAAGCTACACTGCTTATGTTGATGGATTTCTCGAGTTATTTGATGGGATAGATTTTCCAGTCAAACTGACTGATGTAAAAAAATTCGAAAAGCGTGCAGGATTATCAATCAATGTATACGGTCTTGAAGAAAATAGTGATGTTTTTCCCTTGTGTGTAACAGATGAAGAAAAGCCCGTGCATGTAGACCTGTTGTTGGTTAAAGATGGAACGAACTCACACTACTGTCTAATCAAAAACCTATCTCGTTTAGTTCACAGTCAAGCTACAAAACATAATAGAAAATGCTATATATGCAGACGTTGTCTTCAGCACTTTCATAACGAAGACAATTTGAAGACACATATGGAGGACTGCTCTAGACATGATGCCGTAAAAATAAAGCTCCCTACCGCTGGAAAAAATGACAAAATAAGATTTACAGAACACAATAAATCAATGAAAGTTCCTTATGTCATTTATGCCGATCTGGAGAGCATGCTCCTCCCGATTTCTACTTGTGAACCATCGGGAGTTGATGAAAACGGTGCTAAGAGATCGTACACATACAGCTATCAGAAACACGAAGCTATAAGTTTCTGTTACTATATCTCTGGCAGTGAAAAGCCTCCAACGACATATTTCGGGGAAGATGCTGGACGAAAGTTTGTCGAGGCGTTGAAAAAGGAAGCCGTAGAGATAAAACAAATCTATGAAAAGATCATTCCAATGAAACCATTGGAGAAAGAAGAGATACGTAGACATAAAGAAGCGGTAACCTGTCACATCTGCCAGGAACCTCTTAATGAAACCGACAAAGTGAGGGATCACGACCACCTCACCGGTTTGTATCGAGGCCCTGCCCATTCCAAATGTAACTTATTGTTTACTAAGCCCAAATTTATTCCTGTTTTCTTGCACAACCTTTCTGGCTATGACATACATCAGTTCATCAAAGAAATAGGACGACAAGGTGAGAAACTCAAAGTGATTCCGCAAAATGATGAGCGATATATATCATTCACCGTTCAAGTTAGGGGAGGGTTGGAACTGAGATTCTTGGACTCTTTTAAGTTTTTAAGTGCAAGTTTAGACCAACTGATTAACAATTTAACTACAGATCAGTTGGAGCATACAAAGAGATTTGTCAGATCATCACAGATAGACTTGGTAACAAGAAAAGGAGTTTATCCCTATGACTTTATGGATAACATAACAAAATATGATATGACAACTCTGCCGGAACTTCATGATTTCAAAAACAAATTAAATAAGTGTGATGTATCAGAATCAGATTATGAGCATGCTCAAAAGGTTTGGAATGAGTTCAACATCAAAGATATGAGAGAGTACACATTGTTTTACAACAAGATTGACGTCCTCCAGTTGGCAGACATTATGGACAACTTCAGAGACGTTTGCCTTCAAACATATAGTCTCGACCCAGCGTGGTACTTCACAGCTCCCGGATTAGCCTGGTCGGCGATGCTGAAACTCACTGATGTAGAACTCCAGTTACTGACCGACCCCGATATGATTCTAATGGTTGAAAAAGGAATTCGTGGAGGTGTTTCGCAGTGTTGCTTGAGACAAGCTCGAGCCAACAACAAGTACATGAGTCAAGGCTTCGATGAGAACAAAGAACCTAGCTACCTGGTGTATTTAGATGCGAATAACCTATATGCTTGGGCTATGTCGCAGGCGATGCCATTCGGTGACTTTAGATGGCGAAAAGATACTAAAATAAATGTTTTAGACATCAGTGATGACGCAGCCACCGGCTACATTCTTGAAGTTGACCTCGAGTATCCTGAAGAAATTCATGACCACCATGCAGACTTTCCACTCGCACCTCACCACATGATTCCACCTGGGTCAAAAATACCCAAACTAGTCACCACTTTGTACGACCGATCTAGATACGTTGTACACTACAGAAATTTAAAACAGTATCTCAACCTCGGAATGAAACTAAAAAATATACATCGGGTTCTTGAGTTTTCTCAAAAACCGTGGATGAAACCATACATCGATTTAAACACTAACATGAGGACCAAGGCAAAGAATAAATTCGAAATTGACTTCTACAAGCTTATGAATAACGCGGTATTTGGGAAAACTATGGAAAACCTTCGGAATAGAGTGGACGTTCGTCTGGTAACTGATGAACGACAGGCGGATAAATTCATTGCCAAACCTACATTCAAGAGTAGGAAAATATTTACGGACCATCTTGCAGCTGTGCACATGACCAAAACATCACTTCTTTTCAACAAACCGATTTACGTGGGGGCGGCTATTCTAGATGTGTCGAAAACCCTTATATACCGTTTCCACTATCAAGTGATGAAGAGCAGATATGGTGATCGAGTCATACTCACCTATACTGATACCGACTCACTGATTTACATCATATATACAGAAGACTGGTACATGGACATGAAAGAAATGATTGACGAGTTCGACACGAGTGCATATCAAAGCTCCAACCCTTTTGGTATGCCTCGAGTAAACAAAAAGGTTCTCGGAAAAATGAAAGATGAGCTGGAAGGTCTGATCATGGTTGAATACGTTGGTCTGAAGTCAAAAATGTATGCCACTGACGTAGAGGAAGGTTTGAATTGTATAAAAACATCTAAAAAGGCTAAAGGAATCAAGAAATCAGTGGTGGAAAATGAAATCACAATAGATGACTATCGCAGATGTTTGAAGACTCTCGAAGATGTGTACAGACAAATCAACAGCATCCGAAGCCACCTGCACGATGTTTATAGTACGACACAATTCAAGAAATCACTTTCGCCAAAGGACGACAAACGGTGTGTTCTTCGAGACGGAATAAGGACGCTACCCTGGGGCCATAGAAGAATTCCTACTGAATGTACATAAAAATGTAAAAAAACTATTCCTGTAAAATATATTTTTTTCGTGTTTTACACTGTTGTTATTTATTGCCCTGGTGTGCACAAGGTTTTTTGTAGCTCTTTCTCATAAAAAGATCCAATTATTTCTTCACCACTTTTATCTTTGATTCTATAGGTTATTGGAAAGGTGTCTTGCACTTTGGATATGGTAAATATCTCTCTAGTCCAATTGCGACTGTATTTATCGGCAAACGTATCTTTTTTTGCCACAATCCTCACTCTGTCTTCTAGTTGAAATTTTATTTTTCTAGGTGTGTGAGGAATATTGGAGAACCTCTCAAGCAAACTAGGTACGTCCGCATTAGTAACCTCTGCAGGTTTCATACGAATTGTACGATGGACACTATTGTTGTACTGATGTAACAGGTCTTGAACTATGTCCAACCACCGAAAACAATTTCGAGTCTCGAATATGACTTTCATTTTTTCATTCAACGTACGATTAAACCTCTCAACGATTGCACTCTTTTCCTCATTTTCAGTATGATACATTTTTATGTTGTACGATTGCAAAACTGACTTAAAATCACGGTTAAGAAATTCTTTGCCCTTATCGGTGTGTAACAGTCTGGGAGCGGTGTGACCATTGACGTCAATTGCTCGCTTCAATATGAGCATAAACGATTCCGCTACTTCTGCACCCCGTTTGGTCATCAACGGCTCTGACCAGGCGAATTTTGAAAAGGTATCAATCACATTTAACATATAATTATAGTCATCATTCTCACTGGCATACTTTCTCATGACAACCAGATCTGCGGCCCACAGATCGTCTATACCTAGAGTAACAATACGTCGTCGAGGAAAGTGCTTGATCACTGGTCTATGTACTTCCTTGGCGGCCATACTGGGTTCTGGAACTTTGACGAAGGCGCCTTTACGTTGACCGCAAATATTGCATGTCGTATTTAAACGCCATTTGTTGTTAACGGTTTTGACATACTCCCCACTGTCTTGAGACGTGGTTTTCCTTTTGCATTTCATACAGTAGATTTCCATTGGCTCTTATATAAGTGGGAAACACTTAAAAATGAGTGAACTGCACAGACACAGAATTCACTTGTCCGACGGTCAGAAGCGTAAGCTACGCATCGCGTTTAAAAAGCGTAGAACTGCTATAATTGGTTTAACTAATGATAGCCTCTCACGTGGAGCGGATCATATACTGCTTAACGAAGCACAACACAAGGCTGTTGAAAAAGCTATCCGGAACAAAACCGGTCTACGTCTGGCTGTGAGCTACGACCAGCTTTTGAAAAACAAAGAGGGTGGTCTTTTGAAAGAGATGTTGGAAATGGTTGAATCAAAGGTGCCATATGGAAAACGTTTCATATCTCCATTGATACGACATCAGGTGGCACCGATTCTCAAGAACCGATTCGTGCCGTGGTTGAAAAACCTGATCGATAACGAGCTAGATTCAATAATTGAAAAAGACCCCAAGGGAGCCGGCCTTAAGCGATGCATCAACAACAAGCTGGACTCTCTTTTAAAAAACCCGTAAGATCGTTTGAACCTATGTCACTGGGAGAAATAGAGCTTTACGCTAACCAATTAGGTATCCGTGGCTTTTGAGGAGTGTTTATGAGACAGATATTACCCGAAGCCCCTATGGAGTTTGAATGTGGAATCTTGAATCTGGGTAATATCGATTCTTCTGGAACCCATTGGACTTGTTATGTTAAAGACAAAAACAAAAAGTTTTATTTCGATTCGTTTGGAAACGCACCCCCACCACTAGAACTAATAGGCTATTTAGGTTCAAACGATCTCTTCTATAATGACATTGCTGTTCAAGAGTATAATGATCCACCCATCTGTGGTCATTTGTGTTTGGAGGTTTTACGACGAGACTCTAGTGATGAGCCTTGGGATGATATCATAAGAGCTATACGGGATGATAAATACGTATGGAGTTGGTGGTGGCAGCGGAAGATTCCTGTTCAATAGATTCGGGGACGAGGTGGACTACCAAAGCTCAATTCGTCTACAAATTGAATCACAAACAAAGTCTGAAATTAGAGATCTTGTCAAATCAGGTCTTTCGGAAATGAAGAAAATGATGAGAACACCTAACGACGATTCGAGCCATGTAGCATTAAACACTAGACTTGGTAAAATAGAATCTACGATGAACATCAAGGATAATTTCATTGGTTTTAAAAGCAAACGTTTGGTTAGCGTCTCCAATGCAATTGATAAACATGATGTTGTAAACAAATATCAATTAGATACTGTAAAATCAACGGTGGATAGACTAACAAAAACATTCGATGTTTCGAACCCTGAGGTGGTGAATTTAAACGGACATCGAAGAATAGGAAAAGTCAGCAGATCAAAAGATCTTTATGACGTGATCGTAAGGAAAGAACTAAACGAGTTAAATGAAAAACTGATTATATTCCAGACAAACCTTAACACGATATTGGGTAATATACACGATGACATTATAAATTTAAAGAGACCACAAAATGGTAATGATATAAGTGACAAAGATGCCGCTAGTGAAAATCCGGGGCAAAGGATGCCAAATGACATTCCATCCAGAGCACCCTATCCGCCTCAGTGATGGTAGCAAGTGCCAACTAGCTCTAGTTAGCTTTATGTCGGAGAACTACATAAACAACATGTTAGAACCAGGTAACATATATTTTTGGGACAGCAATATTTATCTGATCTCGACACCTTTTACGATCTCAAGGGGATATTGGACTATTGAAAAACTAAATGAAAAAATCAACGAACATATTACTGCATTGAAACTTAACGTACCTACCAACCAATTTTCAATCAAAAGGGAAAACGATCGTATTGCAATAACAAGTCCATTGAAATTTTATCTCGACGAAAAGGTGGCTTCATTCCTCGGATTCTCAAGTCCTGGAGAGAAACCATTAACCGAGCAGGAATCGTTTTACGATGCCAATACGTTTCTGGTTGCACCAAACGCACCCAATTTCAGGGCTGTAGATGCCATAGAGGTACACTGCAACATCGTAGAGCACAGTTACATCAACCACGATGAGCACAGACACAAACATGTGGAAGCAGAACTGTTGTACACGTTCTTCCTGAATGTAGCACATGGCTACAAGATATATGAAGTGCCAACGGAGAAGTTGTACGTTCCTCTGAGTATGTATATTTACAAACAATCAACCGAATCGACATCACTCTCCGAGATCAAAACAATCGCTTGCTTCAAAACGAAAACGTTGAATGTGTAATAGTTTTGGATTTATATAAGTCCTAAAATGGATATCAATGTGTACTGCATCGAAGAAGGATCCATAAATAATCTATTACCACACCCATTAAGATGCCTTATAGTCGGTTCATCAGGGTGTGGAAAAACAAACCTATTGCTCAATTTTATCTATAACGTAAAGGGTGTAAAGTTCAAAAACCTTTATGTATTCAGCCGATCCATTGATCAGCCAGCATACACACAGCTACGTAAACACTATGAAAAAGTAGAGCACGCACTCGGCACAACTATTGCATACTTTTACTCAAACTGCAGTGACTTGATACCTCTAGACGAATGTAAGTCCAACTCTTTGGTGGTGTTTGACGATTGTCTTTTAGAAGAACAAACAAAAATAAAAGACAATTTCATACGAGGGCGTCATAAACAGGTATCTTGCATTTATTTAAGTCAGAGCTACGGGCGGGTAGACATGCAAGTAATAAGGAATAACGTTAATCTTTTGTGCATATTCACACAAAACAAACACTATACACAAAAGATATACAACGACTTCGTTGGATCTGATATGATATACCAAGAGTTTGTAGGCATGTGTAAAAAGTGTTGGGCGGAACCTCACGGTTTTATGTCAATAGACACTACTAAAAAAACGCATCTAGGTAAATATAGATGTATGTTTAAGGAAACACTATATCCCTAATAAAAACTTTTTTGCATCAAATACGTGTATTTTGTTACATTAACGATATTTTATACTTAAGAGCGTATTTACACTAAATGATAGTGTTTATGCTAAAAAACGATATTTCAAATTAAAGAGCGTTTCTGCACTAAATAAACGTTCTGTTTTTATCAAAAGCGTTTCTATACTAAATAAACGTTGTATTTATGTAAAGAACGTTTCTACAATCAATAAATGTTTCACATGTACATGTTGGATTAACGATGTGAATCTTACGTCGTGTTTATGTGTTACTAAGTGCACAATGGATGCAAAAGAAGCTAAGCGACTTGAGACTCTAGAAAAGAATCTCGTCAAAAAATTTCGGACAGCGGAACAGGAGGAAAAGAAAGAACGAGCTAAGAAACTGGAGGAGATTACAAACTCCCATCCCAATACACATGCAATACAAGACATTACAAAACCCCCAACACGAGTAACAAGTAAAACGCGAGATGAACCTCTGACAGTTGAAAAAGCTAGACAATTGGAGCAACTGCAAACCACTCTGCAAAACCAGTTCGGAGAAATACATGTTAGGGAAATGGAGGAACAACGTGTAAGGGAGAAAAAGTACGAGGCTATCACCAAAGCGATTAAAGAGAAAAAAGAAAAGGATGAGGTACTGGAGAAAAAAACAAAAGGAATGCTGAAAAAACAAAAATACAACCAGCTAATGAAACGCAACTTTAGACCATCAGTCTCTAGTACACCAGACCGAGTCGGTTATATCGGTTCCACTCAAGACGATGATGATGAAGATGAAAAAATGGAAGTAGTTGCGGATCAATCAATAAAACAGTTGATGGATACCAAGGTCGTTAATCTCGGAGTGGTCGGAGCTAAATATCTACCACGAGCTAGTGACTCTCAATTCGGCATTTATTTCGATGAGATAGATGAGCAACTAAAAATCGGTTCTGAACCGATTGGGTTTGATTATGATGATATTATTGTAAACAACAAACGATTTAAAGGTACTGAAGGACTTTGGAAACTTTTAACGAAGAAAGGGTTTGTGCAGTCTAATGAATACACATCAAACGATTGGCAGACATATAAAGATATGCTTTTGATGACAAACTCTATCTTCCAGAAAAATGACCCTACTACACGACGTCCAAAATCTAGTTCAGGACAAAAATGGCGGAAAATGATAAAACCTATTTGGGACGAAGTTATCAAACCGACCGATCCGATTGAACAAGATATGGACAGGGATGTATTGACAGGATCCGGTTTAAAACGCTACCATGACGGTCCGGTTGAATATCGCTACATCAAAGACCTCAACGAGCTCATCAACCGTCTGAATTTTATTTACGCAGAGGAGGTTGCAGGCAACAACAATTTTCACAACGAAAAACTATCTGTTGTTAAATTCATATCCGACCGTATGTAAGAACTGATTGACCAACCGAACGGGGTCAAATACGTAGTACGATGTTTGTCAGCCTTACCTGAACGCGCGATAGAAGGCTCGGGATTGTTGAACGACATCATCAACAAATTACCTGTAGAACTACACGCCCCGCGTAACTGGAAATTCGATACGTATAACTTCTGCGGTCCAGGCACGAAGCTCGCTGAACGATTAGGTCGTGGTGACAAGGGTGTGAATCCTTTAGACGATGCGTGTAAACAGCACGACATATGGTACAGAGACCACCGGAAGCCCGAAGACAGATGGGTCGCAGATAAAGCGTTACAGAAAGCGGCGTGGGATAGAGTGACGTCTAGTGACGCGGACCTTAACGAGAGGAGCGTAGCCCTCGCGACCACGGGTGCGATGTGGTTGAAACGTAAACTAGGGATGGGTTTAGGTACATCCGCGTGTTCATATCCCTGTAGAAAAAAATGGGTATATATAAGTGAGCAGCATGGACAACGCTTGGCGAATCTTGTCCCGCGAACCGAAGGCACCAAACGGTGTACTCACCGACGAGCTCGTTATGAAGTTCGATAGGTACCTCAACTGGGACCTGTTGTCAATTCACTATGATTTCTCCATCGATATGTTACGTATTTACTTTCATCGTGTTGACTGGGGTCCTATTCTGAAGAGGCAAAAATTCAGTGAGAGCTTTCTTCGTGAGATGGCACCAAACTTTGAGCATGCGTGGTTTGCTGTCAGCAAGCACCAAATACTTTCCGAGTCATTCATACACGACTACGCAAACAAAGTCGATTGGGAATACATTAAAAAATTCCAGATCGTTTCGCAACAGTTTTTGGATGATCATAAAGCTTACATGGAAGAGGAGTTCGATGAGTAAGCCTATATATATACCATGTAATTAAAAAAATAAATAAAAATAATTAGTTTATATTTTTTTGTTCTTCTGTGTTATTAAGTCATTGTAGACAATGGAAGCACTGTACGAACGTTTCTCCACCGGAGTGGTGAAAAGCGAGTACCGAGCTGTTATGCCGATATCCGAGTTGAATTTCAACACACCAAACAATTACACAATCTTCAAACTCGATCACGGAGACACATTTTACGACTCGGCAATTCAATATCACATCTGCGGCGAGGTAGTAAAAAAATCCGATGGTAAAGCATATGATGCGACTGCCACTATAGCCCTTATTGACAATTTCATACCATACCTCTTTACAAGAATCGAACTGAAAAAACACAACACAACAATCGATGTGGTCGATCATCCGGGAATTACAAGCACTATCAAAAGTATTCTAAATTATCCTCAATCGATGAAACCCGCTTTACAAAACTGTGGGTTTGCATCAAGATACTCACTTGGTGGTGGCAAGTTCGAAGCGATTGGAACCTTAGCGCATCTCGGGTTAGGGTTCTTTGACCACATGCGATACCCCATGTACAAAGGTGGATTCGAGATTGTATTCACAAGAGCTGAAGATAACGACGCTCTATACCATTGGAAAGGAACCGGTGCCGCAGCTACCGATCCTGAGGACGGCAAAGTGAAAATCACTTCCTTCGTTCTCAGAGTTCCCATAGTGGAATATACGTCAACTAGCAAAATCCAACTAATCGACGGTCTAACAAAACTTAGTGAAAAAGACGAGTTGATCTACAACTATTATCAGTGGCAATGTATTGACAAAAAGGGTGTGTTCGGATCTACGTACACATTCGACATTACAAACGTTTATAGAAACGTATACAACCCTAGATTCGTAATCATGTGCTTTCAAACTAACCGCACGAATGATCAGAAAAAGAACCCAGCCCAATTTGACAGCGAAAATATAAAGAACTTTGCAGTTAAAATAAATGGTCAACGTTACCCTCAAGAACTACAAAACGTTGCAATCCTTGAGGGACGTTGGAGAGTGATTTACGAGCAATTCATGAGATATCGTAAGGTGAATTTCGATGACAGCTCAATGATCATTGACCCAAGCGAGTTTATTTCACACTACCCACTGTGTGTTGTCGACACACATCTTCATCCGATGAATACAGACCGTTCTAGAAGTGACATTCAAATAGAATTCGATTTCACAAACGCAATCGCATCACCATCAGCTGATTCAGGCACTACCGCATATGTCATCGTAGTCTCTGAAAACGCGTTTGCCTACGACATATCAAGGAACATAATCAAGGTAATGTAACTGCGCATTTATATAAGTGAGAGACATGGCACAGTTAGATTTGCTTAACGCGTGCCAAGCACCCAAATACACTAAAATCGAAGAGCTGCGACATGAGCATCCCTACAGAATAGTGGAGTTGCAGCGAGTCGTGACGAGATACGGTCCCTCGGTAACCGCTACTGTCGAAGAAGACCCTTGTGGCAATCTAAAAAAATTGTATCTCCCATGCAGGTACAACAACATTTTGACAGACGTCATGATTAGAAACTACAACAACGGTGTCAACGAAAAACTTGCTTTGATACCCAAAAGCCATGGTCAGATCGAGTTTACAACAATAAACTAATAAAACAGAAGTACACAAAATATTAAAACTGAAAAACACAAAAAAATATTTTTTCGCCTCCGGAGGATTGGCGTGGTCGGAACCACGTGCTGAGTCGTTGACCTACCTCACTCCACGTAGTCACAGATCCTCTGTTTACATATGACATCATGGACACACCCCCCTCCTCCCTCCCCCATGCTCACCTTCTTGCTGAGTCATGCTGAGTCGCTGAGTTTTGCTGAGTTCTTGCTGAGTCGTCCTGAGTCGCTGAGTCTTGCTGAGTTCTTGCTGAGTCGTGCTGAGTCGCCGACCTACCTCACTCCACGTGGTCACAAATCCATAACTACAGTAGCAGAAAATATTGCTATTTGCACCTTGCAATGCAGTGCAGCTGAGCGGCAGACAATAGAACTAGACAGACAACAGACCAAACTCCAATGCTGTCTAAATCAGAGGATCAGTCTCTGCCTGTAAAGTCATCCAAATCAGAGGATCAGTCTCTGCCTGTAAGGTCATCCTCTGTTGACGTCATGGACACACCTCCCTTCCCGACCTACCTCAACCCACGTGGTCTACACTCCTCCCTCCTCTGTCCTAGAACGTACAAAATGACTACTACTCAGCATGAATGACGGAAGCCGCGCTATGAACAATCTGTTCAACGTAGAATATTTTATAATATACACTTTTTTCTATTGATAAAATAGACTTCAGTATTTAATAGTTATTAATTTAATTTAGTTATTTTTAACAACAGTAGGTATAATAATCAGTAAAACAAATTATTTGTGCAGCCTTACAAAAAATACAAAACACATTAGGGCTAAATGACTCAATATACTAAATTAGGTGTGACTTATATAATTAGTCATTTATATAATCTAGTTATTTGTAAGAATAATTTGAGTAAATTACATTAGGTATCAGTAAAACAAATTATTTGTACACTATTACACAAAATACAAAACAAATTAGGCCCAAATGACTTTCCGGTCCCCACTAATTTTCCGGCGCAGATTTTGTCCTATCCTTAATACTTAAACTGGAATTACAAAAACATTTTCTTCGTTCTAGTAATGAAATGTAGTGTTTGATGCATAACAGACCTAGAATAGTGGTACCATAAAGATATAGGTCTAGTGTAACGTGTGCAAAGTTTCAACGTGAAAGCAGAAAGTTCTTAGTAGTTGAGAGTTACATTGGTAATTACGATAAGAGAATTGTACTTACATTTTAGTAGTACCCAGAGTATTGTTTTAGTAGTAGTAATCAGAGCATCAGAATGTAGTCAAATTCTTAGTCAGACAAATAAACTTCTCCAACAGTTACCTGCCAAAGTGGGCTTCCTTGCACTTAATATAGCGTGCAAAGTAGGTAATTGCTGCACTTACTTACTTTCGCTGCACTCATTTTTTACGCACTCTTTATTTTATTTAATTTTATATTTATTTTTAATTACATTTTTTTGTAATTTAATTTAGTATTACTATTTTTTTAACTACACAAAACAGCGAGTTTTTAGTAGGCATGTAATACGTGTACGCTTGAAAATAAGTTGGCAACACTTTAAGACACTACGACTACTATTAGATGGTGCTGATCCCATTTCGTTTAACGCTTGGATTTTATTAACCTAACCTAAAAACGTGTTCTATAGTGTTGGAAAGACTATGGTTTATCGTAACTGTACTAAAAAAATAATGTTTAACGCGAGCGCAAAGCGCCACTTATAACACTAGTTACACTAATAACCATTGAATACCATATGCAACGTAATTGCTTAAAACACTTACTAAACTAGTTTTCTAGTGAAATATCGGTCAATAGTTTTTGTCTGCTTTAACGTGAATTTGTTCTATGTAAATAATGAAAAAAGTCCTTTCTTTTATTAAAAAAAAGTATTAAAAAAAGGTGTAGGTGGTATCATTTGTAGTAAAAAAGAAAGGTTAAAAGATAGGCTCTAAATCTACAAATAAATAGTTTTGCTTTACCCTAACAATGATCCATCTGCATTAATCCGTCTAAAATTGGTTTGCGATTCAGTAGAGTGTTACAAATTGTTGTTCCTGGTGCAAACCATAATTGGTTTTTAGGGGGGCATATAAGTTAAGCTAAATTTTAAAAGAGAAGATTTTGCAACAAGTTGCACCTGATATTTATTCACAAAAATTATTTGATAGTGCTAGCATGCAGTATAAATAGTTCACGTTATGGATGTTTTAAACAAAATAAACATATTAGATCAAAAAGTATTAAAAATAATTTATATATACGACTTACGTTTATAGCTAAACAACGAATATCTTTTCTGCTAAACACAAATTTATACTAAAGTGAAAATAAAAGTCAAAGGGCCAGTAAGCAAATCACTGGTCTAGTTAAAAAATTGCAAAATCAACTCTACTTAACATAAAGTAGAAAGTTGCTCTCGCATAAATGTCGAAAGTTATATCCCATCTTCTCAGCCCTTACATCGTTCCATCAAAGTGCCTTAGGATAACGTGAATTTTCATGTTGATCGCAAACACTTTGCTTTATCAGCTATCACCTTACTGGTGTGTGTGTGTGTGTGTGTGTGTGTGTGTGTGTGTGTGTGTGTGTGTGTTAGATTGATAAAGAACATATCGATAAAGGTGTTAACGAGCTCTCGAGCTATTTAAAATTAAATTTAGCAATACGAAACAAAAATAAATAACCATTATATATTTTGTTTTAATATATATTTCCTGATCGTTTTGACTAAAGAATTTGGAAGTAGACTTAGTTTTTTATTGTTAACCCTCTAAGACGATAAATTATTATATTGACTTAAGAAATATCATTTTATAACTATTTCCAGCGTAAGTGAAATATATACAAATGTTAAAGACAAAGAATAAACGGAACTCTGGGGCTTTTCAAAGACCCTAAGTCTACAGTTTATAATATTTTTTACCATCTGCCCTCTTGTAACACTTGCAGTTTTTCATATTCTTTTCCTTCTTGTGAGTAACAGTATAAGCGTAAATATATGTTTTAAGTGTTATAAGACCTTTTTTTATTATTTACTTTCCAAACACAATAGGTAAAGGTATTTCATATATATATATATATATATATATATATTTCTAATCGTCGTCATCGTGTGTTTTGTCATAGTTTCAAGAAATTATCATTTCTCCCTGTAACAAGAAAGCTTTTACATTTAATTTAGTTCCATGATGTATCACCTTAGATGGTGATGATAGAAGGTTTTTGCACGTGTGATTTTAGAAATACAATAGTACAATGTTGATACTGTCTGCCTCCATTGTTTTCCAGGACGTTGGATATAATTTAGAATATATTAAAGAGCTCTTTTAAAGTGGCTGTTTGTCAATGTTTATGGCCAGTGCTTTGCGTAAGCCTTTCGCAAACTTAGCTATCCCAGTTTCTTCAAGCACTATTTAACAGTCTTTATAGTGTTTAATCTTCCCAAAACTCTATACAAATAACACATCAAAACTTTTGGAGGCAGTATGTTTTGATAATAAGTTGCTAAATGAAAAAAGCATGTGTTAATTGAGTAATACTAGTTAAATTCATCAATTAGGTACACAGATAATTTCATAGGAAACATGTAAAACAAACCAAAATATAAACGTGTTATATGTATGCAAAGCAAATACAGGGTTGGACAAAAGTATAGAGTATATCCTTTTTAACTTGAAACAAAACTGTACAACCCCCATTGCTTTAAACATTAAGGTTCAAAGGTTTAATGCAACTTGTGTGATTTCCCCATAAAATATCATGGTTACTCCCACCCTTTACCAATGATAAGGGTTGATGAAATGATAAGGGATGTTGACAAGCTAACGGGAGAAAGTATGTGTCAGATAGACAATAACGTTTATTAATAGTTCTAATACAAATTGAAACTTTTATAAAGGTAAGAAATAAAAAGGTTGGAGAGTGTCAGTAACCTCAGTAGTATAACATTTTATGAGTTACATATTGTTATCAGGTTTACGATGCATCAGTGAAATTATCAAATCGGTAGTATGTGACAGGAAAGCGTACACTGAATATAAAAATTGTATTATCAATATTCTAAGAGTAACCTATTAATTTTTATACGTAAACCTTAATCAAGAATATTAGAGAATGATGTGAACAGAAGGTTAGAGTCAGTCATATATTTAATTTCAGAAGTTGAGCTTTTTAATAACCAGTTTAATACTAAGTATTGGATTTTTCTAGTGGAACATAATCTAGGCCTTATAGAGGAAAATGATTAGTGTTTTTTTCTTCTAATCCAATGTAATTTGATTTGATCCATCACGTGTTTTATGGTTTATAGATTAAACGATAATATCTCAATTTATAGAACTATATATTGATCTCTTATGCTGTAAAAAAATAATGTACATATCAATAAACTATTATACATAGCTATTATAGTAACAAGGAATCGATTTAAAGTGATATTTTTTGGATGAAAAATTATAAGACTACAAATCTTTGATTAAAGAAAAATAAATAACATTGGTTGGACTGAGTTATTAACATAACAAGTTTCTTAGTTAGAGCTTACAATATAATAGTTATTTATTAGTTATAGTAAGTTAATTATGTTAGAATAGGTTAAATTTAACAGGAAAGGTGACTGACATTAGGGTCAGAGAAGGTGACTTTACTATTGTAATTGCATTCCAGCAGTGAATATTTAATTGAATTCCAAACTCAGAGAAAATTTCCACAAACATTCCTTTGAGAATATTTACATAAAAATTTCCTGTTTATTTCTTTTTAATTTTTGGAGTGGGTTCTTACACTTAATTTCACATAATTTAATCTTAGGAGGCAATATGAAACGTTGTTTTGGATTTTACAAATATAAGACTATATTTTTCAAAAATCTATATAAATTAAGCTACAGTTGTGTCAGTGCATTTCGTAGACTCGCGAAGTTTAGATTAATTTTATGTTTGAGAGCCAAAGAAAGCAAAAACCAGTTAATTAAATATAAAACCATACACAGCAGTGCTGTGGTTAGCTTATTCTGGCGTCCACCACTAGGAGTGCCGTATAGTTTTTTGCAGCACACCACTGCAGCGTCAAGCGCTAGCAAGCGTTGCCATGACAAGCTGGTAGTTAAAGCCAGGGTTGCCAACCTCTGGAGAATTCTGTAGGAATTTGTTCCGTTGTTTTTCCGTGTTTTTAAATTTCCGGAGATTTTTGAAAAAAAAAATGGGATTTTCCGTTAAAATTACGGAATTTTATAACGTTGTACTTTACTTTATTAAAAAATGGGTTTGATACATTGGTAGCATTTAGTTTGCAAGGGTGGTAGTGCTGGTAGCACACGGCGAGTGGACGACGGCAGCGAATTGACGAACACTGAGCACGCTCTAGCAGCACATCGTCGTGGAAGCTTTTTTGACAGTCTAAAACTATCAGGTACCATTAATTAGGATGCAGGCAAAGAGCGACAGGCAAAAGTGCATCGCTTGAGTATTGATGACCGATCACAAGTCCTTAAATTGCACGTCATTTTAGTATAGGACATAGAAATTTACATTTTTCAATGACTATCGCCAGTGACCGACAATCAAGCGTATATTCCTAACTATGTTTATTGCTCATATTTCACGGCATCGCGTAAAGTATAAATTACGATTGCGACTAGCGATAACGGATGTTGATGTTATTGTGGGAGATTTTTCGATGTCATTGTAATCACAACATATGTTTACGGATGCTGCTAAAATCACTCTCCCAATTTTTCATGGTTTGGACTCACTATTAATGTGCAGTGATTGTTGAACCAGGCAGCCAATAGAGTACCCGTGTCGGTACCAAATTGCCCTTAATGGCATCTCGATTCTCATTCTCGGTACCGATGCTTTTCCCAAGAGCTGGTAGGACTGATTAACACTGTTAGCTACCGTCACATCAAAATTTACAACTCAGTGATCATTAGTAGGCTCACACTAAATTTAATTGTTTTCCAACTGTAAAGCATTTACGTTTTCAGGGAGTGTGTAGTTTTGAACTGTATTTCCCAATAACTAATATTCGTTCAATATAGTTCTGTGGTAGATATAATACGTCTGAGTTCTAAATATAAGTTTTTGTAAAAAAAAAAAGAATTTAACTTATTTCTAGTGAACGATTTTTTGGCAATCTGTTACTGAATCGTATAGGTTACAACTTGTTTTGGTATTAATTGTAGTATAAAACCTGTGAATTAAACAATCCATTACATTACTTACAAACTATTTACATTACGTTTTATAGTAGTAATTTAAGCGCTAATCTTTTCACTATCGTCGACCTGTTTGTAGAACATACTTGAATGGAAGTAGAAGAATAACAAATCTTGTGAGTTTTCGAATGATTAGTCATTGAAATCAGCAAAGTTATAGAACCTTGAGTTAACTGAATAATATTGTAGGAGTTGGTTGTTTGGTCATCAGCTCAATTGTAGGTGTTTGATTACCAATTATCTCGACGTCAAACGCAGTGTTAAGGATTTATACATTGTTTAAACTAGCTTCTCAATACTATTTCTTCTTGAACTATGTTTGGTACTTATAATGTATGTTACTGTATTTTTGAAAAGGAACAAGTTGATAGATAATGCTTTCTTCACTTCCTCTGACCACTTAGGTAGAATTTCAACTCATATATGTACTGCAAAATATAATTTATTACTTGTTAGAAATTTAATTTGAGCTTGAAACCAAAAACAAGCAGGCCATGAGGCAATTATTTTCTTGTTGACAACGAGGTGTGTTGTTAGTCTTGTGGTTAGTGTATCAACTTCTGTACCACAGAGATGGGTCCGATTCCCAGCACATTTCCTACCCATACTTTTCGTGTGAACGGATTTCACGTACGGAAGCAAACAATTCAACTTTTGTCTTGATTGGGGTTTTAAAAGTATTGTATTTGATTAAGACAAGAATAATCACTGACAGAGAATGATATTTTCTCAAATAATGGAGAATTTACGATGCCGTCTCCAGAGGAAAGCAGTAGCACATTAAACCGAAGTTATTTCCTTGGTACTGGTCATCATTGGCTACTCTCTCATCATCTTGTACCTCTGTTACAGGTGTCACTGGTGGACAATGCGACAGACTACGATGACTATGACTACCTAGAGGCACTCAACACCTACTACTGGGAGGAGCTATTACCTCCTCTGGCAGTCCACAGTGTTACCATGGTACTGGTCATCATTGGCTACTCTCTCCTCATCTTGTACCTCTGTTACAGGTGTCACTGGTGGACAATGCGACAGACTATGATGACTATGACTACCTAGAGGCACTCAACACCTACTACTGGGAGGAGTTATTACCTCCTCTGGTAGTCTACAGTGTTACCATGGTACTGGTGATTATTGGCTACTCTCTCATCATCTTGTACCTCTGTTACAGGTGTCACTGGTGGACAATGCGACAGACTATGATGACTATGACTACCTAGAGGCACTCAACACCTACTACTGGGAGGAGCTATTACCTCCTCTGGTAGTCTACAGTGTTACCATGGTACTGGTCATCATTGGCTACTCTCTCCTCATCTTGTACACCTGTTACAGGTGTCACTGGTGGACAATGCGACAGACTACGATGACTATGACTACCTAGAGGCACTCAACACCTACTACTGGGAGGAGCTATTACCTCCTCTGGTAGTCTACAGTGTTACCATGGTACTTGGCATTATCGGGAACTCGCTCATCATCTTTACGATTTGTCGTTACAGAAGAATGAAGAGTACAACTAACGTGTTTCTCGCAAGTCTTGCATCTGCAGATCTGTTGCTTATCATTATATGTATTCCAGTAAAGGTAAATATCTACAATATCCTATGGTTTTTACATTGAGTTAACTATAAAGTACAATAATTTGAAAAAAAAACTTTTACTGACTAATAACTGAACTATTCAGCCTTCTTAAACTAACTTGTTTTCATGCCAATAGGTTTTTAAAAGGATACATTTAGAATTTTGAATTGTAGTACTACAATTCAATTCTATTTAAAATTGTAGTACTACTTTGCTTCAGGTACTACCCCTAACGATGTAACAACGTGTAAATAATTTCAAGGAAAAGATTGTAACGAATAGCTGAACACAATTATTGTAGTATGATTAAATTGCCTTGTTGCAATCTGAATCACAATCAAACATTGTGTTTGCATATTGAGATTCTCCTCCTACATGAAGTGAGTTGCTGATCATATTGTTTGCAACAGTTGGCCAAACTGTTCTCGTACGGCTGGACCCTTGGATTGTTCCTGTGTAAGCTGCTCCACTACATGCAGAGTGTGTCTGCCATCTGTTCTGTTCTAACACTTACTGCGATGAGCGTTGAGAGGTCAGTACGTCTGCTACTGCCCTAATATGTATTTATGTAAATGTTTAATGCATATAATCTATGTAAAATAAACATATAAAGTAAAGATGTTCAATATGCGGTATCGACTTTTGCAGCCGATGTAAGAGTCCATCGATTTTCCTGGAGGACACGATTGACATCAAAATTAATTATTTATGCATTCCGAAGTAGTTAAATTTTCAATCTTTTAGATATACATATCATTGTAATCGTTTATTGTGGAAGGATAATGGACTCATATAAAGAATTCTTGCAATATTTCACAAACTTAATTAGCATAAAAAACAATTTTGTAATGTAAATCCAATACATATTTAAACTACATTTGATATGACAGTTTATACGCTTGTGTAAGTGTAGTAATTAATTCAGCACAATGTAAAAGTTTCTTAATAGTGTAAGTTATTTCTATCTGCATTTCCTTTGAAAAGAAATATCATTTAATTTGTGATTATATCTGTTTACAACTACTTATATGCTAGTAACAATGATTAAATAACAACATCTTTATACACTTTTGTAAATTAACATATTTTTCGTTTCTTTATCTCAAAATAGGAGATTTAAGCAACAGGGAAGCTCAAATGAGAGAGGAGTTTTTTTACGGTTGTTTTTAAGTCAGAGTTATTTTCCACCACTTGTCTGTTAGTCGACATATTACAAGGACATTCGACACCCTAGAGTAACGGAGCTCTAACATTCCGACAACGTGCGAAATCCTGATATATTTGTCGTCTGTATGGCTTACCGTTGAAACACCCATATATCTTGTACATAATTTCAGACTTTGCTCAAGAAAATCTGCCGAAATAAGGGGCTACATTTTACATACATATTTTCATTACTTGAATAAAACTGTAATTCTAGTCATGTATTACAGAATTTTTATAAGACATAAATATTCAAAATCGTTGTAAAGCGTGGGATTTATAAAGCGTTTTTTTAAGCGTGTGGATAATATGGATAAGGAAATTCAATTCATAATTTTTAAAGGTATACATTTATAACTAAAAACTGTATTCAGCAATTATTTAATAAAGGTTTTATATACACACTCATTTTTAGTCTTAATCATGGATGATACCACGATACACCATAGACAGAAAATTGACGAGTGAAATGGAATTATTAGAAGGACAATTTAGCTCAAATGAATAATCACAGGAGAAGGATCGGTTTGGCATCCCTCCTAGATTGCCATTCATTAAAAAGTCAATATCTTTAAATATATACTCTCTTAAATGTATATCTTTATTTGAATACCTCTGTAAGAGCTGCTTATATAGCATTTAAAAAATCAACATTATACTCTCGATACCTACAATAGGACCTATTAAAATTTTAATATAATGTCTTACCAATATTCAAGTTCTATATTAACATTCTCACACAAAAACATCTACTAAAATGCGTTTGGTGATTAAAGATTGTTTTAAAATATATCTCTCAGCTACGACTTATCAAACATTTACATTTCCATACTAATTTTTCTTTTGGAAACTGTTTTTAAATAGCTATTATTTACTGTAAGATATGAGTGAATTTCCTCAAAATATGGGTGATTTGTTTTGAAATGAAAAACATCCGCTGGAATAACAGCACGCTGGAGTTGAATTCCCTCACTTTATGATTACATTCCATCTGAGACACATAATTTTCAGTTAATATTGTTTGGACTGTAGAAAATTGTTTTATGGTCATGGAAGTTTGTTTGAGTATTTGTTAACAAATAATACGATACGTTACCGTCCCAAAGAGACAAAGTATATTTTCCCTTTTAGATTTCTTTCAAATTGTGATACTGTACATAAAATTATTTCATAAGATTTGATTTTAAAATCACTCCATTGAATCTGAAATTGCTATAAACATGTTTCAATATTTAGATAAGTTGATATGTGAAAGAGTTACTTAAAAATCCTTGTATATTAATTTTTTCTAATTTTTATGTGCATCTATCTTAGCCTAGTATCTCTATGATTAACAAACAATTATTAGTTTGTCATTTCATTTTGTAGAAGGCTGTCATCTATTAGTTAAACTGCAAGTAAAAAATCTTAAAAAGTATCACAATTAGGTCACTTATTAATTTCAATAATAACTTATTGAAGATAGAATACAAACAAAAATGCGTATTTTGAACATGACTTTATTTTCACAAACACAAACAACGCTTAGCATGAAATAAGGATAAGGAAGCTTATGTGGTTTTAACTTTTTTTTACAAATAATCCAACAAAACAAAAAATATTAAAATGAGAATTTAGAAAGGGTTAAAAAGATAATTAATTCGCTAAAGGGAGTTTAAAAAAACTTCTGTAAAGTCATAGACCGACGAATATTATATTAAAAGGTGATGTATATATATTATGTCTATAAGTAAATGCTGAGTGGCAAGGAGAAGTGAAAGGTACATTTCCGAACGTGTGTTAAGTTAGAAGTACAGCTGCCAGTTGGCTGCCTTGCTGATATATTATATTCAACACCCTGGAGTAGTAGAGGTAATGTGCCCACAGCCCGTGAAATCCTGACATATCTGCCATCTGTATGGCTTACCGACAAACCATCGATATGCTGCGAGCATGTTTCAGACTATTTCAAACTTTTCAGTTGAAATACATGTTTCATTAAAAAAATATACAAATATTTTGCAAAACATTTACAAATATTACAAATATTTGCAGTTTAAATATTTCTGAGAGTTTTTGTTACGTAAAAAATATGTTTATAACTGCTGACTATTATTTTAAAATCTTAACTGTTGAGGCTTATAAGATGATTCAGGTATGCTAACTTCAATAATATGAGTAATGGTATAATGTATAATTTACATTAGGCTTTCGATGAATATGTATTAAATATAATTTGAAAAATGTCTTAGGACGCTTAAAACCATTGTAAAACAAACGTATAGGCAATATAATACAAGAACCATCCCTTTTACTTTAAACATTCGTTTATTAACAAAAAAAAAACAATTTTAATCCTTAGAAGCTCTTCCATGAAGTCAGCAATAAAATGAAACCATTACTCATCGTCAAATTAGTCACAGAAGTATTTCGATTTCAAAAGTATATGTGATACTTGTTTATGATATCGAGTCTATACAAGCATAAATATATAAATGTCGAAGCTTAATCAAAGTGGTTTTTAAATTATAAAGATAATTAAGTTGAACTTATAACATAGTAGTAGTGTATTACAGAAATAAAAAATAATATTTTTTAAAGGACTTAAATTATTTTTTAATTTTTATCTGAAACAAAGTCATACCTTTGTTGAATTTAATTTTATATATAAATTTAAACTTCAGTATTCACTTATACATTTTAAACTTATTCTTGCCAAATATAATGCTTTACGTAAACGAATTCTTTATTTTGTATCACTACTATGTGGTTACTCTTAGAAGTTGCATATGTGTTATTTTTACATCTGAAGCTTCACGATGGACAAATAAATACCAGAAATGTCATTTACATTGCATTTTAGGTTTCTATAAAGTGCCTACAAATGTGTAATAAAACAACCAGTTGCTACTTAAATCGTCTACACGTCCATTTGAGTAATCACAATAGGAATAAAATTGGAATAAGGAGGAAATTCACTAAACTTAAAGATACATTACGAAAACAAAAGTATGTGTACATGGACTTTGGTACAGTTTGGTGAGACATACAATAGGATATCCTTTTAATAACATAGCTTAAAACTCAACTTAATATGTTTTTTAAATAATTTATCCAATATATCCGATACTATAAGTGAACTTAGTTTGTACAAAGGATGTCTTTTCTTTTGAAATGCAACACAACTGAAACTACTGAATGATGTATTTGAAACCCCACGTTTTATGATCATATCCCATTTGAGACACATCAGACATTCATATTGCTTCGCGTTTCAATAACATTTGGGGTAGCTGTTTATTTATGCAATAGATGACCCCCTTCATTCGATACAGCATAAAAATAAATTCTATATACAATTTGTATAAAATCCTTGTACGGTTTAGTAAAGCTTAGTGATATCTGATATAATATTGTTCATATAAATTTGTATAAATTTGTACAAATTTGTACAGTAAATTATAGCTGTCAACTCAAATTATAATATTTAGTTTCTGAAGAAACTAAATATGTTAACAATTTTTTTATTACGAACGTTAAGTAAAAGGAGAAAGTGATATTCTGAAATATAAAACCACATCTGTAAGAGCAATAGCGATGTTTCAATGTGCCTAAAGCGTTTTTAAATATAGCCTCACGTAATATCGTGGAAAAATATCAACTTACTTTGTTTCGTTATGTAAATGTACCTCTTCTACAATAAAATTGATTTTGATTTGATTCAACCATGTTAAATGTTTACTAAAGCTGTGTTGGTTCATAAACGAAGCTCCTGTTAATAAAACATCTAAATGTAGGTAAATGTTTAATCTAAAAATGATCTCAAATTTTGGTATATATTTTCGGGGCTTTACTGTTTAGCATCTGTTTTTATGCCCGCTCAGTTTTATAGTTTTTGTTCAAACATATTTAGGGTAAATATATACTACCATTACCCAATCCATTAGTATGCTGACAACGATGCCTTCGATTTACCTAAGTACATAATCCTATTGTGACTAAACGTCCAAACATGTTGTTTCATACCTTTCTACGGTTATATCATAATTCATTTTTCTCTGTCACAACGTATACTTCAATTTAAATAACATAATAGCTACCTAATGGTAATTAAAAGTAGTGTCAATAAATACAGTAATAATAAAATATTATGGCAATAATATAGTACCGTTTAATACCTTTTTATCATAATGTCTGTATTTTAGATTGCCTTTTTCCCAATCAATCGTTGTTGGTTGGTAACAAATCAATCTAAAATACTGAGATTGTTCAACTGTACTGTACCTATTGTAATTTTTGACCATTCTTGCAGATCTTTTCAACTAGTAAGTCAGGAATAACAAATAACTCAACTTGTTACCTTGATACTTTTGATAGGAAATATAATTTTAAATTAAAGTCAAAACTTCCCGTTGGTATGTGGAAATATTATTTAGCTGGAACCATTCTGGAACTAATATCTAGTTTCAAATAATAGCCTAGTGTGCAGCCTTTTGTAGTATATGATTTTGTTCTTTACTAACATCATCGTTAACGCTGGACACTTATTTAGCTGAATTGAAGGTAGTTTGTATACGGTGAAATGGGAGTAACAAAGGAATCACTATTTTCTATTGCAGTCCACAAAAAAATCTGAAATACTAGGAGGAATACTAATGATAGCAAAACATTTTCTGCGAAAGGTTTTGTTTTCCAACCTCGTCCATGAGATCAAATTATTATTTTTTTTTTTTTTCAATTTATATATAATAGTCCAGGAAATATAGATTTTGACTAGGGAAAAATTAAAGTCCATATATTGTTTTCGTGGATGGCTTTACTTTAATCTAATGAACAAAAATGAAGAGTTCCCCAATTATTGTGTGTGCGGGAATTTCACAACCTTCGTAAAATGTTCTAACGGCATATAGCAAATTTCTCCTACAGATAATAAGCAATTACTCACTTAAAAATGGCCTGATTCTGATGAAATGTAGTACAAAACATTAATGTAGCATATCAGACTTAAAGTTTGAAAACCAGCCAGATCGCTTAATCCGAAGGGGTGTATTGGAGGGATTTTGTACCCCAAAAATGGGGGTTTCGAGTAATTTAACATTTAAGTTTGACATTAATTTACATTGACATTAATTGATTAACATTTAAAGTTTGAAAGATTCAAATTTTAGTTTTTACTATTGGATACAGCTTTAAAAAACACACAAATTGGTATTTTGATCATTTCTTTACGCCAATTGGTTACCGAGATATTGAAAGTGCTAAATACATTACGTTGTCTAATGTTATTCTTATGGATGAATAGAAAAGTTGTACACCTTGCTTAATTGTGAACGTATACTTATGGAACTTCGTATACGGCTTCTTCTCTTTGTGGTCTATTGATATTTTCTCTAAAAACATTTTTTTCCAAATGGTCCTGTAGCAGCAAACCTGCGTTCTCAGCCCCTATGTTATTCTTATGAAGAATAATTAAAGGCTACGTCTCCCTTTATGAATATAGATTAATAAAACTTTTTATGTTGTTTCACCTAGTTGAGCTCTATTAAAATTTGCATAAAAACTCATATTTTGTATTCCTTGTTGCAGCAAACCTTTGTACTCAGTTCCTGTGTTTGCTTACGGAGAATAATTCATATGCTATACAGTACACATATAATATATATACTAGATGACCCGTGCTGCTCCGCAGCATTGAAATTAATAATAAAAAAATAAAATACTAAACTTAATAAGGGCGGTACAACTTTAATTAAACTCTTAAAGGGCTGCTGGATTAATTTCGCCTTATGACCAAATTAAAGTATAACACATTCCATATAACACAGAGAAAATCGTCCCGATGTATTTTTTTCCGTTTTGAAAATCAATTAATCCAGAACAATATCCACACACTTCCTAAAAGCACCTACAGAGAAAGCACGTACATTTGTTAACTCATATGTAACACAACTTCAATTTGAAAATTCAACCATGAAAATTGGTCGAGTAGAAGAACCAAACGAACTGGGAAATGAACAACTAAATTTAACTACCAAAAGAGCAAATTTATTTTAGTATAATCCGGGTTTGAACTGTAGCTACATATATTCCAATGCTTGATTGCACATCTGTGCGTACATACCCTCAATTTGAGACCTCAATCTTGAAAATCGGTCGGTTAGAAGAGCCAAACGAACTCGGAAAAGAGAAACAAAATTTAACTTCTATAAGAAATACATGGAGAGGAAATTTTTTTTACGTATAAACCAAGTGGGGTTATAGATAAATATTTGCCGATGCTTGATGGAAAATCTGTGCGTGCATACCTTCAATTCTAAACCTCAATCATGAAAATCGGTCGGGTAGATGAGCCAAACGAACTCGGCAAAGAGAAACAAAATTTAACTCCCATAAGAAATACATGGGGAGCAAATTTCGTTTACGTAGAAATCGCGTGGAATTATAGATACATTGATAACGATGCTTGATGGCAAATCTGTACGTGCATACCTTTAATTCGAGACCTCAATCATGAAAATCGGTCGGGTAGATGAGCCAAACGAACTCGGCAAAGAGAAACAAAATTTAACTCCCATAAGAAATACATGGGGAGCAAATTTCGTTTACGTAGAAATCGCGTGGAATTATAGATACATTGATAACGATGCTTGATGGCAAATCTGGGCGTGCATAACTTCAATTTGAGACCTCAATCATGAAAATCGGTCGGGTAGAAGAGCCAATCGAACTCGGCAAAGATAAACCAAATTTAACTCCCATAAGAATAACATGGGGAGCAAATTTCTTTTACTTATAAGCCGAGTAGGATTATAGATAAATATATCCCGATGCTTGATGGCAAATCTGTGCGTGCATACCTTCAATTTGAGACCTCAATCATGATAATCGGTCGGGTAGAAGAGCCAATCGAACTCGGCAAAGATAAACCAAATTTAACACCCATAAGAATAACATGGGGAGCAAATTTCTTTTACGTATAAGCCGAGTAGGATTATAGATAACTATATTCCGATGCTTGATGGCAAATCTGAGCGTGCATACCTTCAATTTGAGACCTCAATCATGAAAATCGGTCGGGTAGAAGAGCCAAATGAACTCGGAAAAGAAAAACCAAATTTTTTTAATATATAAGATTTCTTGTTTATGAATCCGTAAAAAAAAAAAAAAAAAAAAAAAAAAAAAAACTTGGTAGGTGGCTTTATGTGCTAATATACAGGTTGTTTCACGGGAACCCTGAAAAACTTCAGGAAATGGTTCCTTGGATCAAAAGTAGAAACAAACTTCCTATATGACCTAAACTCACTCGTTCTCTATTTATACGTAAAAATAGGTTATTTTAGTTTTTCAGTGTATCCGTTTTTACCTTTATATTGACCATGCTTATGGATACAAAACAACATAAAAAAGGTGACATGATAATTGAGAAATTTGATTATAGTAAAATCAAATTCATCAATTCACGAAGTAATTCTAGATAACCAATGATGGTTTAGGGTTTAGATATACGTGGTGTAGGTGATTCTTGCAAGGTTATTTAGGAACACACTTCCACTCCCTCCTTGTATAATAATCTTGTGCTCCTCGTGTTCACAGGTACTACGCAATCGTCCACCCTATGAAGGCCAAGTATCTCTGTACTATCAGTCAAGCCAAGAAGATTATCCTTTGTATCTGGCTCGCTTCCTTTCTACTGGCCACACCTATGTTAGTGGTCCAGGTACAATACATACATCTATTAACAATTAATCCCAATAGAAACTGCCACAAATGGCCAAACATCATTATTCTCCAATTCTTACATGAAGTATCCTATACTGTTTATAATTTTGCTGCATTGAAATAGTACATTTTCACCTGACATTTTTTTCATATATATGTTTTATTTTTACATATGTTTTTTATGTGTTGTATTGTTATCTTTATTAATATTTCAATATACAAGTTTTGTTTTGATACAGATGAAGTATATTTTTACTAACTAACAAATAAGGATATGAACGAATTCCATGAAACCGTTCATATACGCAAATTAAAGAACAATAAAAAAACTATATATTTTTATATTATTGCTAACTGCCTAACCTGTGGCAGCTATTTGACAACTTCGACAATAATATTCTCAGTTAAATTTTATTTTAAAGGTAATAACTAACATTAACAGTACAGTAGGTTTTTCTATTTCCCCTGGTTTTCATAACCTATTTCTACTTAATATTTTAAGGTGGACTCCAGGGTTGCCAAAACAATGATGGTGATAACAATACGCACAGTCCATTGAGAATCTATAGATTTCCAGTCAAAGGCGGGACAGTAGAAGGCCCTTTGTTACTGTAAGCTAGGAAAGCCAAAACCAATAAGTGAATAAACTCAATCTCTTTTTGTTTGGTGAAAAAGTAAGATATTGTATTATTTAATCAATAGCTGCATAATATGTAGCCAGTAACTGTAAGTAGATATAAAATAAGTGAAAAGTAGTTAAAATCATATATACAGGATATTGCAACACACACTACATGCTATTTCATGCATACGTACTACATGCACTGACAGGAGGTCTGTTAATTTCTTATTATTGGAATTCTAGCAAATAAAGTAGGGTCTTGGGTCTCCAGGGCATCAAAAAGAAAGGCACCGGTGTTACGGACCTAGTGTGCTAACTTATGCTTAAGAAACGTTAAATTCATACAACCAATTAATTGTATATAGTTATACCATATATGTAATTATGTTAAAATATTAAATTAAAACTATATCTGCATCGAATGCTGATTGCTTCATGTATGCTTCTATAAAAACATTACTGTTAGCTTGTTATATGTAAAATCCTTTTCCCAGATACTGGAGGTGGTGGGGGAGAAGCATCCAGCCTACTGGTGTACACGCAACCGTGATGACGTAGCACTCTGGCGTCTGCATGAGTTGTACATGCTGATGTTAATACTGGTGATACCTACTGCAGTAATGGCGTGCACATACACATGCATATGCTGGGAGGTTTGGTCTGTCATGCAGGCCAGATATGACATGACTAGCGGGAAAGCGTAAGTGTTTTAGTATTGCGCTTCATTGCCTGGCACATATTTAATCTTGCAGTTACACATTTATACTATGCTATAAGCAAGTTCACAAAATTAAGGTGGTTTATGGGGGTGGATTCCTGGCATACCCAAGCACTTTTTTAGCTTGATGTGTATATCAGCTGTTTGCCGTTGTTTCAAAGTTGATGTGAGGTGGAGGGTATGGAATCGCTTTCCCTCAAACCACCTAATTTTGTGGATGAAGTAAAGGAATGAAAACACATTAAAGCGTATTAAAGGATTAGCTGAACTATTGTCGTGAGCTCAACATGGTGTTGAGCTTAGTTTTTGTAAACAATTGTTAAATCTAACTTTTGCTCTAAGTTTAATTTCTGTAACCAGGATAGTATTTTTTCTCGTGGGCCGATTTATATCTTGCTAAAAGAAATATCTAAGGCGGACGGTTTCTTTAAATTTATTTCTGCTTACGTTTGTATAAGATCCTTTCATTAAAAATGTTTAATCTTTTACCATTAATGTACATATTAATATAGAAAGCTTTCATTTAAATTACAGAACTCTCACGTGTGAAAACTTCCCTCTCAGCTGTAAACGAACAACTAGTTTCAAACAGTCCTTCAAGGCCAATCAAGAGGAGAACAATACTGTAAAACAGGTAGGATATAAGTTGTTCGTAAAAACTAAAAGAATCCAGATGCAAACAAATCGAAAGAATAATATTAAATGAAACCTATTACAAAGATTTTCTCGAAAATATTATTAATCACTACACTTATATCCATTTTTCGAGATTTCTGGAAATTCAGAAGTTTTCGATAGATTAACCAATGGAATGTGTATCTTACTAATAAACCAAAACCAAACCATAGTACCAAATCTGTAATAGGGGTTCTTACTATTATAATATTGTGATACTATTTTCGATAAGTAAAAGTACTAAATTACCTTTTTTTCTAGATTTAGCTAAATTAGTAGATTTAGCTTTAGTATTAATAAACGTTTTTCTTTTTATCTTTTATCTTAGAATGTTATGCGGTTCTTAATTAACACCATACTCATTAACACTGCCTATTTCACTTGTCTTTATGTTCTAAAGTTATTACCAAACAAATTGTGCATCTTAAAACAATTTAAAAATACATTTTATCTTATCTGACGTAAATTTTCAGCCGCTTTGTCAAGCCACATCAAACAATATTTGTTATGTTTCCTCTAAACGTATTTCATTGCTTTTTTACATGAAAACTCTCATTTGGCATATCAACCCTGTTGCTATTTATTTACTGACTAAATGATTTATGCTCTCTGAATAAGATAAAAATGATAAAGTAGCACTAAACTACACAATAGCTAACCATGGGGTAGTGTACAGTGTGTTGGTGAAATTATGATATGATTTGCCTACAGGTAATCAAGATGTTGGTGATGATAGTGGTAGTATTCGTGATATGCTGGGCTCCCATGCTTATAGACAACTGCCTCACAGCATGGCAGGTGCTGGCCAGTGAGCGACCTGGCAGCATACTCAAGCATATGTACACTATATTCACTCTGATGGCTTACTTTAACAGGTGAAGAGTAAAAACTTCTTTTAATATTTCAAACATGGGTATTCATAGTTTAAATACTGAAATTTGATGTTCTTTTGTAAATGAATCATTAACTTATTTATCAATTAATTTGGATGATTTTGGATTTCTTGAGCAGGGGTTGTATTGGAATTAAGTTTACTCCCCCAAAGAAAAAAAAAACAATGTAGGCTGAACAAGAAGTACACAGCCTTCCCTAAAAGTATGTCCTTACGTTAGTTTAGTTAATTTAACTCTGTTAAACATAGTTTGCCTCTTGAATGTTTAGGATCTGTCATGATAACAATCATACATTTTCAAAAATTATAAAAATGGTCTAAGATAACCTGTTTCCGTCTGTGATCCTAAATTTTTTGTATTGTGCAACCGGTTTCAAGGTTTCAACATCATCATCAAGCTCTTGTTGTCACTCTTGCGAGATCGTCAAATTTAAATAATTTAAATATACATTGTCATGACAAAACTTCTGCCAGTGCCGCGTCGTGTGTGGACCTACTAAATTATGTCAATCATCTATCAATTTGTTTCGTGTTGTATTTATTTAAATGTTAGTGTCTTTGTGTGTTTTTCAAAACTAGCCAATCTCGCAAGAGTGATAATAAGAGCCTGATGATGAGGCGCAATTCATTAAAGCTACAGATAAAAAGAGATACAGGAAATGTTTGTAAAAGGGAATTGTTAAACATTTGGGGGGTTGTATGAACAATTAGAGAAATAATTTGGATTGGCCGTAATTTGTTTGTAGAAAACAGGTTAGGTTCAGCATTTTTTTTTAATTTCTTTTGTAAAATTTTGAAATACATTGGTAATGTTAAGGTTGTACCATAGCTTCCCTCTCTACCCATTTAATTAGTTGTAATAATTGAGAAAGTTAGATTACGTTTGTTATTTACTGTACAACTTTCTTGACAGATTTATGACCGTTGAGAATCTAAATGACATCTTGTGAATACTTTTCCACTCTAAAATATTACATAGGACTTTGAGTAATGTCATTAAATGAGGCTTTACTCGTATTACCATATGTACTATGGTTACCAACATATTAAGCAAATAGTTTTTAAGACAAAGTTAAAACCGTAAAACATTATTACATATTTTTAATCAAAGTTGCTTTTAAAAATATATTTGATAAAATAATAATATAAATTATTTACTACGGTTTAATAAAATTAGACAGATGTTTATAATTATCAACATTGTATTAAACTCCTTTGTTTATATTTAGCCTTTTAATCAACAAAATGGCATGCAAAACAATCAACACAACCTAAGAATATGCTATTGCATATTTTATAATTAAAATTATATCTCATATTTTAAACATCAGAAATGTTTTGTATTGGAATAGTTAAAACAATTAAAAATCTTAAGGAAAAACTAGCTTGGTTGTTAACTTAAGTTTACTGAAACATCTGTCAGATACTCGTATTCTGCAATCTACTTTTACAACTTGCTCTGGGGAATTTAACTTCCCAGTTATCTAAACCAGGACCAGCGCAGGTGCAAACTCAGTGTTTGTTTAACCATTTAGCTTAACAAATTGCCAAGTACTTTGGAGCGATTAGAGAATTTCACACTTTTATATGATCCACAATTACGTTGGTGGTATTTTAAGTTAAAAATTGTGTTTCTTACATGGTATTCGTGTAAAACAGTTGTCTTAACAATTCGTGTAACATGATTGTTGATATTTAGCTCTGTAGAAGGCTTAGCTATCACAGGATTACGTATGTTGTACTCATAAAGTTATATTAAAATAAAAATTAGTTTTAGACCATGAAACTCTATAATTAAGAATATTCAATCAACATAAACAAAACTAATGCCATAATAAAATAATCAAATATTTAATGAGTTTAATCCAACGCTTTGTAGTGAGATAGCCTATTAATTTTTAACTTTGTGAATTCCCTACACTATGTATTGTAATTTTTGTACTTTAAATATAATATCAACCATATACAACTGTTAAAGCTATTCCCTTTAATTTAGAATCTAGACTCAAATTATAGGCGCGTCATCAGCAGTTTTGTTGAAACCGGAGTTTTAACGATCTCCCTTTGTTGAATTGCGGTTAGATTAATAGATTTTTGTTTCAAAGTCTGTTACACGAGAATTTCCTGGACCCTAAACATAATTAAACGAATGAATCTTTGTAATTATACATATGACCCTATTTTATGATGGTTCAGGCTAGCCTAAAACTAATTTTTCAGTTTCCTATTTTATTAATTACCATGGTCAACATTTAACCTAGGTCTATACACATACAACATTAAGTAATGTTGAAAATACATTAAAGTACTTATAATGGGATGATCTATTTGGTAAGGTAAATGATCTCAAATTTAATAACCTCTTTTTGGCAACCTCATGAGAAAGTATTAGTCACAAAAATATATCATAAATTGGTCTAATAAACTGTTTTGTTTCAGTTGTGTGAATCCTATTGTGTACGGGTTCATGTCTAAGAACTTCCGGGAGAGTTTCCAAAAAGCACTTTGTCTATGTTGGAGAAGATCACCCAGGAGACAATTGTCCGTGTCTCAAACCCGCACCACATCACTGAGGTACAACGATCGGAACTCAGTGCTTACCTGAGATCAGGTCTGTACCTAGTTGTCTTCTGTCAGGTCTAAAACTCATCGTTTGGAACATTAGCTAGAGAACGGTCCACTTTTTTAGAAAATATTTTAGAACCTTCATGTTTCTTTAAAATCTATAATATCGTTTAGTACATACGAGTCGCAGGAAGACTGTCACCCAACAACTACCCCCCCTCCTTTCCAAGCAGGTTCCTACGTTGTGTTGACGTCAGAGATCGGGGTTCAATTTTTCAGTCACGGACACTCAAGTTTCGTTGTTTAACTCTTCTAAACTAACCTAACCTAACTACCAAACTTGTTGTCTGTTTGATATTCCTCACATGGTTTTCTGTTATCAAACGGAATTACTCGGATAACAATTACAATCATAACTATTACGTATGAAACTTAGCATCACACTTTGCCAAGGGGGGGAGTTACATTTCACCTGGGAGGGTGGTTTTTCAGGTGGTAGTATTCCGCACCCTTTGCATACCATTTATGCAATATTGAAGCATTGTTAAGTTTCACCACTTTGTATTTTATGGACTTCATATTGTTGGGCTTAGAACTTCCCTTGATGTGGAATACAGAACATTTTATTAATAACAAAAATATTCCTTTTCTGGTTATCCTACTGATATAGCCCAAAGAAACTTTATAAACGTTATAACACATTTTCCGTTGAATAAGGAACCAATTTTTCTTAGAAACTACAAAAATTATCATTTAACTTGGCCAAATTCACAACAGATATTCTGTTTTTTTCAGCTAACGCTCAGTGTTCACAACACTGAACGTTTTTGAAGATCTCAACAGCACGTTGCGGCCCCAGATGGCACATCAGTGTTCTGTGTTGGACTGTTAACAGCCAAACAACTGGACACTTACATTGAATGTCTCAACCAACCCTGTGTTGAATGTTCACTTTGTTGTGTGTTGAACCCTCATGCACGTGATTAGCGTTGTTCGTCGTGAATCTAGACTGGATACAAATTAAGGGAGCAAGATCTTGAAGAGTAAAATTAATTATATCTTCATTAACATTCAAAAGTCTTCGTGGACATTTAGTGTGTATTTAATTTAACAGTTTCTTGTAAGAAACATCCGTATAGTAAATCGGTTCTTGTGAAGAATAGAGGTTTTTAACTGGCTAAAGACAATATTTGACGTTTTTGAAAATTATAAATCAAATTGACGTTATGCTAAAATGCAATGTGGTATCTAACTTTGTTCAAAAAACATCAACTTATTTTTTCTATAGTCAAATAAAGTTTAAGAGACAGTTATTTTTCTATATCGTTTAGTTGCTCTCAAATACTCCGGTAAAAGTATGTATAAAGTATGACCTTCTTGTATGTCTTTTGTACAATATCATTCGTTGTGTATAAAGTTCATCTTATATTATTTTTTTTAGATTTTATATTTTCCTTACTTAAAAAAGTTCAACTTTACTCTATTGTTGTAATCTAAAACGTGTAAGAAACTTAATATTACATAACTTCTCTCACAGGCTATACTAGTCGAGCTTTCTTTTTTAATTTATTACAATTATCTAACTCCAAAAAATATTATTTTATCATAAATGGCATAGCTCATAAGATATCTTGAAAAGGAAACAAGAAGCTTCAAGATATAACTTTAGACATACTATTTCATTATGGTGATAGAATCTTATATGATTTTCTCAAATATGTGATACCTGATAATAAATTAATTTAATACATTTTTTCATTAGATATTAAGCTCAGTAATCCTTTAAAGAATTGTGAAGCTCAATCAAAAGTAAAAATAATCAAACTCTGTCTATTACCAACTGTGATAAATATGAACAGACCCTTTGCACTGTTCCTAATGTAAATTATTAGTTTCAAACCAATCTTTTGAAACTGGTCTGTAATCACTATGTTGTAATTTTGTATCGTTATGTAGATCCTACAGTAAAAACATTTTTGCAACCGATTTCATTATTTATGACCTCACCCCTTTAGATGTGCATATATTTTAAATTTTACAAATTCATTTTGTGAAATGACTTTTGTATCATTAAAAAAATTAATTATTTTTATCACCTTTCTTATTGTTTGTCAGGTTAAGCCATAGTCTGTCACTATCCAAAATGGGAAATAAAATAATGGCAATAGAGATATTACCGACCTAAAGTGTTGCATCTGATCTCAGGAACATGTTTCAGTACAAGTTTGATTGTTAATGTGCACCAAAAATATGCTCAAAGACATTGTCATGAAAGTTGGCAATGGATTTATGATGCATGTATTGGAGTTTATAGGTGTTTTTTGGTTAAGATATGTTACGTGTTAAGATCAGTGATAAATAGGATTTGTCAAGATTAAAGAAAAAAATATACACTGTATCAAATATTTTCTTAATTTGCTAAAATATATAGCATAGACAGCATAACAGATATAAAAATCTTCAATAAAACACGTTAGCTTTTTAACGTAACTTAAAAGCTGTCAAACCTCTTAAGAGACGAAGTAATATACAAATTTAACAAGCCTAGAAATTTTAAAAGCTGTTTTAAAGAAAAATTTAAAAATCAGTAATACAGGGTGCGGCAGAAAGAACTCCCCTATTAGGAAAGCTAATAAAAACAAAACCAAGTAAGATATGACATTTTTATTGCTATTAACCAAAAACACACATTATGCCATTTTAAAAAATATAAAATTATAGTGCTTTAAATAAAATGTCGTTTTAATAATTGATAATTACAATGATTACATTGATCAATTGAATCAATGTACAATGGATATACATATTTTTTTTATTTGACATTTTACAAGCATTAATCATTGCTACTACTATTATGCTTGTATATTTACAAGCTAAGTCCAAAGCAAACAAAAACCACAAACAAGCACCTTGTTAATATAAATTGGCCGTTAGACAGGGTGTTTTGGAGGATATATCGTCCCAAAACGGATTACATAGGAAAACGTTTAATCTTTGTTTATCTGGTTTATCGTGTTCGTATCAGTTTGTTAATTGCTTCAATACAACGGAATCACGTTTGGAAATTGGTCGTTATGTTTGAAGTTAAATCTAATCTGCTCATCGTTTTAACTACCGATCGCCGATCATTGGTTCTTTTAAAAGCAGAAGTTGAACAATAACCCATCTTTATTGAAGTGGTAAAACATCATGTGTTTTATCATGTAAATTTTTTAAAAACGGAATCAGTTAGACGAGATCGTGTTATACATCGATTGATCGTTTATGAATATATAATTATTTTGTACGAATATAAATCAAATACATTTCTAATCCTTCAGATTTCCCAATAATTATTAATCCAACAACGATACCATTGGAAATTAAACTCGTTTCTTTGAGGGTGGTTGAATGTTTGTAGAAAATATAGGTGTTGTTTGAGTACCTTAATAAAATTACCAGGCCTAGTCTGCTAACGTATGCTATGATTTGTTTGATTTTACGTCAAACATCAAGGAGTGAAAAGAAAGTTTGGAGCCCTCATTCTATTTCCTAAAAATAATAAGTATAAAACAGTAAGCAAAAGTACCATTTTATTGGACACATAAAGCGATATACTTATCCTCCAGCAAATATTATCGCATTATACTCGCGAAAGTTCTCATTTAGTTTAACGTTAACACAAATTTATGGAGTTAGAACGACACTCTAGGATAACCTGTCTGTTAAAATATAAGGCTGCTATATGTAAATTAAGGAGAAACAGGAATGTTATTAATGCCTTTTCATAAAGAATATTTTTACCATCGAGATTTTAGACGTCAACACCTATGAGGTAATCTTTACCCGCTTGGCTTAACAATATTTATTAAATGTTATAAATTAAACTCTTTTAAAACAATTATATAATATCCTAATGATTTAACAATATTATAATTACAATCATGTTTTCAACTCATAACTGACGCGATAATTTGATCTCAAGACCCAACGCTGTCACCTTATAATACACCTCGGCAGACAGGGATAAAGGGGGAACTGAGGCGAGGTAAATTCAATTTCTCACCTTTCTGACTTTAATTAGAATTCATTAGGGATATTTAACCTACTTAAAGGTATTTATTTATGAGCTCATAACGGTCCAGCAATAATATATTGCGTTCAATACATTTAATTGTTTAATTGACAGCCATGATACAATATTTACTGATTGATATGAGACTTGAGCTTTGGATTCTAATAGTTCAATTTATGTTATTGCTATAATTTACCATAATACAACTCCTCCATGTAATATCTACCTTTAACAATTACAAAAAAAAAAAAAAAAAAAAAAAAATACGATAAAGAAATATCTGCTGCATTCTAATTTGTTTTAAAAAACCTTATAAAGTTTGTAACTTGCACAACTAACGCATCATACCAGTGGGATAGTAGGAGCACTGAAGTGAAATAAATTCAATTTTTCGCCTTTCTGATTCCAATTACATCTAGAAAACCACTCTAAACTAAGAGTAATTCCTTATAAATTATATTCTAATAATTAATTGTAATTAGAAAATATAAGAACACTTTTGAGATTCAAATTCTGTTAATATATGGAATATAGGTTTCAATTCAATATTCAGGAGATAAAACTCCTTTGGTAAGTCAGTAATTAGGGTGTCAAGTCATAAGTTTAAATAAAATTTTTTTGGCAAACTACATGATAATAGTGATTAAATTATGCCTTTTTGAGGTTCCCCAACTCAAACAGTAAGAGGATAAAAGATAAATTAAGATGGTAGGAATAATGGTACTTTTTATGTCAAAAACTATATTACATAAAACACACATCTAAAATAACGATCATTTTAGGAACCATAAACATTTTTCGAAAAAAAAAAATATATAAAAAATACCACTATAAAAATCGGAACGTTAAATCAGATTCTACTTAAGTTTCATCATAAAAGTTAAAATGTATAATGAAGCAATAATTCAATAAATATTAAGAGCCTTGTACCTAGGTTGCAAAGCTCAGCTGAAAGTTTATAGTATTATCACAAAATTCTTCATTAAAATAAGTTTTTAAATGATGACGTATAATACAATCATTTGAGTTATTAACAACTACCTTTATTTTTATTGATTTATCTTTTATCCTCTTACTGTTTGAGTGGGGAACCTCAAATAGGCGTAGTTAATTACCATTATCATGCACTTTGATAAACAATATTAATAAACACTTACGACCAGACTCCCTGTATAAGACTTGCTTCAAATACTAAATTCTGTTTTCATGAAACACTTTTGGTTTGGCGCTGTCTATTACTTTATTTTGTTCATTTGACGGTGAACTATTTGATTTCCTTTTCCTAAGCACTTGTTGATTATCATATTCAAGTGGCATGGATATAAACATCAACTAATTATAAATTGCATATACAGATCTACAGACCAACTGTTTATCTAAGGGGGTAAAATAAGTTATAGGTAAAAGACAGACTATTTATACTTAAACTAACTAAGTTTACACGTAGTAAAAAATCTAATAACAAATATCCTTAAAACTATAAAAGTTATTCATTATATAAGACATAATTAAAATGAACTAAATACAGATTCCTACTTACTTTTAGTTGACGTAAAAAGCAAACAAGCTTAAACAGTGTCAATTTAATCATACGTTGTCCACGTATTATGTATTAACGGTGTTTACGCTGATTAAATACTGACCAAAATTTAAATGTTTTAAACTTATAGTTTGAATTACTATGCCGAATGGCCAACTTTCCATTTCCAAACAATTTGACATCGTTCTATGTAAAAGATGGCAATTTCGTCATAATGTAGCACGTTTCTCCCATAATGTTAAATGGCCTATGAAATCCAGAACGGTAATTGTATCGTGAAAGATACAAAGAAGCCTTTTCAGAATCTGTTATGTGTTCAGATTTATTTTGTACAAGAACTAATCTAGTGACAAAAACATTTTCATAGTAGATACAACACTCAGGAAATTTTTCAGGTTGGAATTTAATATTGCCTATACCATAAATTGGATTAAACACTTGTTAACTAAAAGACTTTTGTTGATTATTGCCGGGTTTGTGTGAACCCTCAACATCTCAAATAAAAAAACTAAGAATCACAGAGTAATATTTTTGATAATATATGTTTTTTAAAGTAAACTTGACTAAATAAGTCAACGGTTGTAATGGCTGTTTAAGGTGGTTACACCCATACTTAACTGACATCTAGCCTGTTATTAAAAAGTTAACAATTTAAATAGATGTTTTCAAAAGTATAAAGTAAATTCTAAACTATACCAATTGAATACATTCATTTATTCATTGATTTTTTATTGGAATTCCTAATGTTAGATTTCCCTGATCTTATCTCGTAGTACCTGGTTTAATTCTATTGGACGTCCGTTGTACATAGTGTTTCTAAGAAAATATAGTTCTGGATAAAGTGTCGGAGTAAATAAATCATATTATCTCTTTTTAATCCCCTTCACTGGTTTAACAGTCTGTAATTGCTACAACGTGACCGAATATAATGTTTGGTCATATTTAATTGATCGTATATGGTTAAACCTTAACTCCGCGTCATATAAATTACCATTCACCGTGTGTCGCAATTTACTAAACCAAAATTGAACCAATATCCATTTCAAGGTTAATACTGCCCGAACACTTCATGTGATTAATGGGCAAAGGTAATGGTAAGGACTCGTATCAACCTTTCTCGTAAAACTTATAAACTCATCGCCTATTGCAGATTTATAGGGTTAAATTCATTTCAAAACCTAAAAATTAAACGAGATTTTACAATACTTTATCTTAAAGTTTGTGTTTTATTATTTCATTTTTCGCTATACAGGGTGTTTCACGGGAACCCTTAGAAAACGCCGAGAAATGGTTCGTTGGATTAAAACTGATGTTAAAAAATGTGTTATAAGCATATTTTCTAAACTTATTAGTATTATATTTATACGTAAACATGTTTTTTAGGTTTTCAGTGTATCTGTTGAACATTTTGACCTCTAGATAGACAATATATTTTGATTAATTTTAAAACAATTGACTGTGTAGGCCTCTAAATTATTAGAATATCTACGACACCATTTTAAATTAACATTTCTCCATCGATTTTAAACAAACCTGTTCAATTTGTAATAATTATTGAATTCCTCTTCAAAAGCCAATTGCTTTTGACTTCACCTTAGTGGATAGTATATAAGCGAGATCACTTAGCGTAATCAATTCAATTCAATTTCGTGCCCTTTTGGAGCTATATCCTACATGATTGACGTCTAACCTAATTTTAAGGTTAATATATATATATATATATATATCTTACTAATATTATAAATGTGAAAGTTTGTGTGTTTGTTTGTTTGTTTGTTTGTTTGTTTGAAGTTCAATCACGCATTAACTACTGAACGGATTGAGCTGAAATTTGGCATGATGATAGCTCACATTCCCGATTATCATATAGGCATATTCTTATCTCAAAACTCCTTTCGGGCTCCGCCCCAGTGGCTCTGTAGTTCCCCATGTTAACCTTATGAGTAATCACATCCTTATATATAATACGTGAAGGCAATTTCTACAAAACACTACTCCTAAGTTAATAATAAACGGATTCTTACAAACTACGTGTCAAAATAAAGTTTTTTTGTGTAGACGCCCCCTTTCACCAATTCATGTAATAAAAGTCCTCGGGCTTTGCCCAACAGGCCATCAAAGTTGGAGTTTCTCCCATAAGATTAACATGGGGGAATCTAAATATTTAATTGGAAACTTTGTCCCCACTAATTTAAGAGAACGGCTGGGCGTAGAAACTTGGTAGAGGTGTCAAAAGAAAGGTATTGGTCTGTAGATGAGTTACCAAAAGAAAAACTAAGCAAAATCCCTTAGGACTTCGCCCCAGAAGCCTTTAAAGATCCCTCCACAGAGTTGTTTACATTTTGGCCATGTGAATAATACTTTTTAATGAAACAGCTGTTCATTTTTAAATTGTATTTCAAACATCACACATTTATTGGGAGTTACTGAATTCTACCAAATAAGTATTTGCAATGTTATTTTCCGATTTCAAAATTGATTTTCTTCTTTATCATGTCATGTTTTGCAATATAACATTCCATTATGAAATCAATGGAAAATCCTTTTATCACAGCAATTCTTAAATTATTACTTATTGAACTATCTTATATCTATTGTACGGGTTGGTGCCTGCCTTTTTCACCACTGTTGCCTACATTTTATCATATTATTCTACATCTATTATATTATTAAAGTGATACAATCAAATTTTATGTAAATGGTTAAGGCCATTTACCAAATAAAAATATAGGCATATGGCACATCAAAATGAAGCTTAGAGTTTGTAGATTTGCCGAAAAGTATTGATATGGATGAATTTCCTAAGGGCTACGCCTGGCATGCTTCTAAAGTTTAGATGATTTAATTTAGTTTAGTTAATTAAACAGCTGATCAGTACAATGAACTGGTGTTTGTTTATTTACTCGAAAAAGACGTTTGTGGCGCTTTATGTAGATTGAGGAGGGTTATGTTTGGTTTTAAAGAAAGGTTGTATACGTTTTGTAAAGTATTGCTCAAAGTTTCATTTTGTAATTTATATAGTAAGCTTCATGTAAAGAGGCTTGACTAAAATTGAAGAATTATGGTAAAAAAAAAACATGTCATTCATGAAACATCAATATGAAGCAATCGATGCTATTGCTACACTAAGGTATGTTGTCATATTCTTTTGGGCCCATTAACATTAAAAGTAGGGGTTTGAAAGTAAGTAGGTTTACACTTTTATTAAATCACTTTATATTTTCATACTAAATCATAGAGTTGTTGTATTTTAAAACCCACATCAGCACCACTTTAATAGCTCTCTGTGTCACATTTTCTTCCCGTTGCAACGCACGGGTATAGCAGCTTGTATATATATATATATATAAGTTATATTGTTCTTATGAATTATAAATTAGTAATAAGATTATACATGACTATTAATGAAAAGCAAATAAAATATATGTCTAATAACACTTAAAACGTATATTTACGCTTATAATGTTAACTCAGAAGACGGTAAATATACATAAAAGATGGTAGGCCTAAGTGGTGATCGATTTCGATTGGACACTACAATCATCATCAGACCTAATAGGCGAATGACAAGAACAGTATACCCATAAATATATAGTTTTAAGTGTTATGAGACGTATTTTTTATTTGTTTTCCGTAATTTTAATAACACGTACAATGATGATCAAGAAGTTATTTATTATAAATTATAACAATTTATAATCAGATAGTACTTTTTTAAACGGATTTTATTTTAAATACTCTTTTTTATACTACTACAGGTACTACAGGTTTTTTGTACTATGACAGGTACTGCGTAGCGAATTGCAAAGAATAGTTACAATAAAAGCTAAACCAATTCAAAAAAGTTGCGACACTCCCTATTAGTTTTCTACATTCTTATGGTTTCAGGACTATGATTACAGCTTGCACTATAGTAAACGAAGATCCTACAAATATATCAAAACAATGTGGAATGCAGATATATCGCAATTGAACAGTAATATCAGTTTTGATAGATGGATAATGAGACCTTTCTTTTGATGATTTTCAGATCAGCAGAGCGTGGTATGAGACTTGCCTCAAGATACGCTCTCCGTGTTCTCCACGAATGAATTCCCTTGTATTGATAATATATTATCCATATGTAGAATTGTTTCCTTTATTATCTTCCCAGTGTATGTAATGTTAGATCGACGGTCAATAACTCTTCAATAATTTCTTATCATTGTATTTCGTGTAAATCACAGATAATACTTATATGTTGTGTATAAAATACGTTTTAACAAATCTATAATAATTGGTTAGCGAAAACGTTTTGTGTTAGTCAATAATGTATCTTAGATATGCATTTAAGTATTCATGTAGAGTATGTCAATTAAGTGTTAGTGTTGTACTTAATTAAGCATGATGCGTTGGGCAATAATGGAAATAGAAACTAGCTGCAACTAGTTTTGCCTGGGGATGTATGTTAAAAGTAGTATTTGCCTCAGATTTAGCCATTTAAAATTTAAATAACTAGATCTTATAAAAATAAGGAATATCCATTTAAGAGTTTCTGAAATAACTTATGCATCTCTTGGGACACAAGGAAAACGCAAGGTTTAATGGAAACAACGAAAGTCGTGGTATACTATACAATGTTTATCATAGATTCAATCCAAACAAAATATATTAGCCTACACTTAATATTTGTTGGAACCAGAGAACAAAAAACAAAACATTTGTTATTATACATAATAAAATTTGTTGTTATAGATAAAAACAATATAAATGTCAAGAAGTTTAAATATTCAAAATATTTTTTTTAAACATAGCTTTCAGGCTATAGACTTCTTCACAGAATATGGCGTTGTTTCGTATAAGATATGTCGCCGCAGTGTGGAACGTCTCGCCCATAATGTTAAACGGTCTATGAAAACCAAAACGGCCATTTCATCATGGAGAACACAAAGGGTCTTTCATTTATTTTAACATTGTGTATACATTTTTTACTATACTCAACTTTCATTAATTGCAACATTCCCAGGCACTAGGTCTACTCCACTATATTATCCTTTACAAGTCTAATGACACAACTGTTGAAATAATAAATCCCCTCAAATCAAAACGTGTGCACTATCAAATGCTTTAAGTTAACCTAAACATGTTCAAACTAATGTGGAATACAAAATAGGTGTTTAAGTATATCGATAAATATACATGCATATTAAATATAAATGTACAACGACGGATGTTTGGCTCGAATGCAAATTATTTTTTTAATTGCATTTGTTGCTTAAAATATCAACTGTTCAGGGGATACATTTTAAGAGATAGCATTATTAGGTATTCTTAATTCTTGTTTTGTTTAATTAATACATACAGTACTATTAGGGTTAATTAATGAGACGAAAAAAATCGGTAAGTATTTTCCCGTGTCAAAGCCTTATTAATGTTGAGAAAAGGAAAACCAAACACATTTATTCATCCATAAATTTAAATATCATCAATAAATTTTATTGTTAAAAATATCAGAATCTAATTATTCTAACTTAATAACCCATGGATTGACAGAGATTTCGACAATTTTAAAATATAACAGTTCAAATAGTAGTATATCAAATAGTTTAATTAAAGGAAAATGCTATACCTAAAACACCAATTCCCAAAAACAATAACATTGAGAAAGAAATCATAATAAGTTATCTGATTGTTTCCTAAAAATCTTCAACATTTACACACCACTTCCTCGTTGATTTCAGAATGAAAGTATTACATTGATACATCATATCCTCTCGGGACGGTGAGCCGGTGTAATATTTTACAATGACAACACCATACATTGGCACATTCATTTTTATCTGAGCCAACAAAAAAAAAAACAAATATAATTTACCTTTGTTTATGGGTAATAGAGCTGTATGTTGGCTACAAAACTGTAATAAAACATCAATTAATTGTAAAATAATGTTAACAGGATTGTTTGGAATACGGGGTATTTAATTCAAAATCATAAGCAGGATTGTAAAAGGAGACGTCACAAACGATTCATTTTCATGCTTATTTTTTAACCTATTTTAATTTATAGAAGTATTCTGCAAATCTTTAGGCAAATATCTTTCTAACAGTATGCGTAGATTTTCCCTGCGATGCACACGAGTTGAGGAAAAGTGTGTGAAGAAACAGGCTTGCTAATAATATTTGGATTAGACTATTTGAAATAAATAGAAAATTTGCCATATGATAAAAATTGAGTAGTTTGAAGTAAAGAATGTTTAAAAATATTGTTATTGCAATAATAAACGAAAATAATTTTCTCAATTTTTAAATTGCAGTAAACTTAAGGTTTTCAAAACACAACCTTTTGTATGGAAAAGTTTTTATTTTTGATAATTTTGTATGCGAAAAAATCTAAACGTCATAGAACTATCAATAAAATGACATCCTTCCTCCCTTTTGCTTGCTTATAAAGTTAGCTCTAAGCTAAATTATTTTTTCCCCCAATTTCCTTTTACTTCAGCCAAATTAACGTAGATTTTAAATAACCAAACGCACTCAGTATATTGTTGACTATCTTCTAAAAGTGCAAAGCTGATAGTGAGAAGGAAGTCTTTTTATCTGTTCAATTTATGTAAGTAATCCTCTTACATTACCAGAGATTTATGTTGTAGCATGGCAAATGCACCACGACTAGAAGATAGTCTTATTACTTTGTATCATGTTAATGCTTTTGAGTCAATTCGAGTTAAAAGACATTTTAATTTTCAACCGCACCGTAAATCTTAAACGGCTATTTATGAAAAAAAGACTAGTAAATCAGGAAATAAGTGTTACATTAGCTTACAAGTAGTTTTACTTTTTGACTTTCACAGGCTTATATTTGAGTATTTTTAATGGTGAGTGTAGTTAATTGCTGATCGAAAATTCATCTTATACATAGAGAATAGTTTGGTTCATATGTCAGTTGCTCAAAATAATAGAAATCGCAAGAAAAATAAAGTGGTGAATAAAGTGATATTGTATATGAAATATGAGTGGTGATATCTTCATTGCAAAGATGCTGAACGAATGAGGTATACATAATAAAAAATTAGTATAGTTAATTTATCTACTTATCCTGAGAATAAATGGTTTAATTAAACACATTAGGACTTAATTCATAAATTATAAATTAACTATGACTTAATTCAGCTTAGCCACTGTAACTTCTTAGTGTTTTCTTAGACCACCCAAAATCTTCTTCACGTTCCAAATATAACGATGCGTGTTGTTGGCCCCCTAAATAAATGGCATTGAATATGTAATGTACCACATGGTGTGTGCTAAATAATAATTATAAACACAAGAAGTTGATTCTTTGTAAAAATAGCATTAAGGTGAAAAATAAATTGACCTCGAGAATATTGTTCTACGTGTAACGTATAACATGTAACGTATAGAACCGTTTGAAGGTTGTATGGACGAATAATTTATTGTTAAGACAAATGAAATACTGACTACCGACCCCTACAATTGTTATTTTTCAACTTGTAAGTAATGTAACTCTCATTTTAAGCAAGAGAAAAATATTGAAGTACAAGCCTTGCCTAGTGCGTAAATTTGATCGAGTAAAAAAAGAACGCTTTTAACCTGCATATACGTCATTACAAAAATAATGTTATATCATATTATATCATTACAAATTTAATCTTGAATTTATTTGTTGTTTTGTGACAGAAAAAAACAGTTGTCTCAATGTACCTACAGCGTTGAGGATAGGATTGTTTGTGGCTTGATGCATTATTGAGTTGACCTGCATGTGCACGTGACAAACAATGTCATTGTCAACTTCTAATTCGGCGAACCGAATCTATTTTCCACCTACATACTGTTAATAATCTTTATAAATTATTAGTTACTTGGTTCTTAACCTAAAATGTTAAAAATTTCGTTTAGTTAAAATACCCCTGCTGTAGCAAACCTGCCGACTAAGCGAATTTCCATTTCCCTGGATTGATTTTCAATTAATCTATTAAATTAACATTTACCGTATGTAACGAGTACCTAGGTTAGCTGCTACAGGGAAACTAATAAAGTGTGTTTTTTATTAAAATATCAAGAGCTTAGTATGACATAAATAAATCCGCCAAGTTTGATCAGAATATATCAATAAACAAGCCAACTACAACATATTATAATATTCTCCATAAGAATAACATGGGAATTTTAAATTAAATTTTTTTAATATTCCCCGTAATCAATCACCGTACAAAAACACTTTCATATACTAAATTATTTGTTTTTTTTTGCTCAATTAATCTAATAATTAATAAATTGACATTTAAATAGTTGCTATAAATTATACAAATACTGTGTAATGTAATTAAAACTAAAGACTAACAATGAGAGATCAAATCCTGCTTCAGCAGCTAAATTTTCCGTAGAGATTAATAAAAAGAATTTAGCCCAACTGTTTTAGTAGTTTAGTACATACGGAGCAAGGGAAAATTGTAATTGTTAACAAACTCTAATTAAAGAAACAACAATATGCAACTTTTTATGGTAACTACAGACAAAAATATTGATGTGATGATATAGAATAGTTTTAAAAAATATTAAGAGCTTCAATCCTTTCAGGCTCACACTTAATCTACAAGAACTACAACTTTTGTTACTTGAGAATAGTTTATGATCTTATTCTCTTTATGTACCAACTCATAGCAAAGAGACTTTATTATTCATTATAAAGCTAGTGGTTATTGCATTATCTTTCTTACAAACCACTGGTAAAATAAAGAGAGTAGGGAGTTTTGCTGTTGGCACCATATAGAAAATTATACTAAAATTATGTAAAACTATACCTTGATAAATAATTTCTTAATGTAATATTGTTTAAGAAATAAATTGAGTGAAAAAGAGTTTCATATGTTGATGAATATTTAGAAAAGTATGCACCATGAGTGAGTAGATTTTACTTTCATTATGCTGTATAATGCAGTTTTAAAATTATGTTACAATTTTACATTGAATAAGATTTAGAATGGAATGTTTAATCATTACTTTATTATAACCCGAATTGACCTTATAGCAAAAGAAATCTTATTTTATCGTACAAAATGATGTTACAAATTTAAGAAAACTAATGACAGCGGATAATTTGTCAAGATATACCAACTATACTTCTTGGCACACTCTGGTTTTCAATAACTACGTTTAACAAACGCGTGTTATCACTTTCATAAAACTTAAATGTAAAATCAGAATAAATTTTACATTTGTGTTAGTCACTAGTACCAGGAGGCCAAGTTTTGTTCGGATTGAATTGAACATTATATTTTGATTTAAAAATTAATTTTACTGATGTAAGGTTATTTAGCTAAATTAATAATATTTATTATGTACGGTAATCAATGTGAACAAATTTAAGACGATACAAAGAAGACATTTTAATACATTTATTGCAAAAGAATTATCTGTATTGCAGCTACAAAAAGGTATTGACGATAACATGGCCACTTTCAAGGGCTGTAGGACGGAAAATGGATTTTCCCACCCTTGTAACCAACTCCAGTCGATTTATCGGGACCAAATACCCCATACAGTAGAAAAAAAATCCTCAGACGAAAATAAACGTTTGCCCGTACACGCGCTTGTTTCAGCTTATAGGATTAGATCTCTACACTTGTATGTTGTCATTTCCAAAATATATGAGCTAACAGATTCTGCTTATAATAGCCATATTTCCGTTCTTTAGATAAATCTAGTGATCGTTATGACAACCCCTACTTTAAAAGATGCTATAACATCAATACTTTTGCCTATTAGTTGTCATCTCTTAGTGACGTATGTGTTGACAGATAGTGCTCAAGACTGATATTACTACACTGACAACACTAGTTGATCGTTATGAGAACCGTGACTGTAATACATCCATACATTTGTCTATCGTCATCTCTTAGTAACGTATGTGTTGAAGTATGTGCTCATGACTGTTATTACTACACTGACAACACATTTGTTGATCTTTATGGCAACCGTGACTGTAATAGTCACTATTACATCCATACATTTGTCTATCGTCATCTCTTAGTAACGTATGTGTTGAAGTATGTGCTCATGACTGTTATTACTACACTGACAACACATTTGTTGATCGTTATGAAAACCGTGACTGTAATAGTCACTTATTACATCCATACATTTGTCTATCGTCATCTCTTAGTGACGTATGTGTTAGCAGATTGTGCTCATGACTGCTATTACTACACTGACAACACATATGTTGATCTCTATGACAACCGTGACTGTAATAGTCACTTATTACATCCATACATTTGTCTATCGCCATCTCTTAGTGACGTATGACTGCGATTACTACACTGACAACATGATCACTCTGACAATGTGTTGATCGTAATAACAATCACGACTGATTCAAACCCCTCCCCCAGCAACGTATTATTGTCAGTAGACATTTATGTGAAACAGTTAAACCGTTGATTTGAGATACTTCAATTAGACATCCCATTTATGTGAAACAAATCTATTATTGAATTCGGATACCGCAAGTAAACATTTAATTTATTTATTTAGGGCCCGATTTAGCATTGACTTTAAGCAGTTTTGTGTGTTTCGTGTATTCTACACCAATGGATTTTTTCAGGTATTGAAAAGGCGTGGTCCAAATCCTGGTATTGTTACCATCTACCGTCAAACCCTTTGTTGAATAGCATCGTTAATTCCCAATGACAAATAGCATCTGGCTCTGGAAATGATCTCGCTTGGAATCAAACCAGCAGCAGCTTTTGGATATAAAGGCGAACAATATCCAGACAATTAAAAATTGATACCCCGTTTGTGTGAACCCGAGGCAATTGGTAATATCCAATTTGTAGGTACATGTTTCTAAATTATTGGATATATATCCCTGCTCCACTCAATACTGCAAGCGGTCACTTCTATTCTACATAGATCAATTATTGCTATTGATATTTCAACATTTACAATTTTTATTGTTCTCATGTAGGCTACATTTTATATTAAAAGTTAATGGTTTAAGTCAGAGCCGGTTTGATCTTGTATTAAGCAATGTCTTAAGTGTTGAAAACGGATCAGATTGCGCTGTTTCAATAATTATCTGGCTAAAGAAACTGCTTATATTAGTCAGTAGTACTCCGATATAACGCCGGATATAACTCATCCTCGCTCCAAACAACACATTCAGGTGTATGGGCATCACAATAAAATGTATAATATACTTTACTTGAGTGTCATATTTCACTGGGGTTTTAATACAAAGGCTATAATTTTATAATAACAATAAGGTTTTTTACTATAAAGGATTTTTTTTAATAAAACCTTCAAATTTTAATTTTTTTTTGTCTAATATGGCAATTAGCAATCGTATAATCAGAACATTGTCAAGGGCAGTCTTACTGTAAGCGGATTACAATTCTAATCAACTGAAAACTCGTATGAGAATATTTCTCCTTAAATGCATAAGCTTGTATTATCCATAAACCCCCAAGTTTGCAACCTTACATCAGTAAGGTTAACCTACTTACAATAACATTGTAAGTAGGTAATATAACCTACTTACAATGTTATATTGATAATAATACAGTTGTATTATTCGGCAGAAGTCTAGTACAGTACAAGTACAACTGGATAACTCAAATAGTTTAGTTTAAATGAAATAGTTGTGCCAATTTTAGCGTGTCTAACTTTTACAGCATATTTTATTTTGACTTTCTCTGAAGTATGATGAGTCACAATATGTTACGTTTTATGCACAAAGGCGTAAAACTCGAGAGTTGGTCTTGTTTTTCTTCAAGCCTCGCAGCATATGTGACATCGAGTGTAAATATACAAAATAAGACAAATAATAAGTAAATAATACAAAACCGTAGACGTCGGTCAACAACCATAAGTGGTCGATGGAAACAACTAACAGTTAGTTCTAGCAATGCTGTATGTTTTCAGCACATCAATTACTTTACAAATGTAATGATTTCTCTTAATTTTTAATATATGAGTGGCTTTGATTGAAATAAACATTGACTTTAACATATAATTAATAATGGTTATTGTTTTTACGTTAATTCAAAGAATTGTAGAGGTATAGACCTTAAAACAACAATTCTTTTAAGTAATACGTTTTTTTGCGAAATTGTTGTAGAAATAAACAGTCTAACTAAAGTCTGGATATTTTCTTAAAAAGTATTTTATGTACTCAACATCTATAAATTGTATTATCACTGAACTGTGATCAATTTATTACAATTTTGTTTCCCTTTTCAAGGAACCAAGAGTAATAACTCTGTGTTGAACATGAAACGTTGACAATGAAGTAAGCAACACAGTGCTGAATTTATATTCACCAACAACAATATAGTGTAATAGAGTGTATAACATTTTGTAGAACATACTATTAACACCTTGTACCAATGGACACGGTCGGCGACTCAATATTACTTATTTTTTACACTGAATGTGACGTACAAGTAAAATTAATTGTAAAGATATCAAAATGAAATTTAGTAGACTACTAAATACACTTTTACCTACGACCGGTTTTTAAAATAGCCGTTTCAGTACAGTTCTTATAATTGAAAAGTATTTCATAACAGCATTGTTTACTTTCATAACAGCATAGTTTTACTCATAACAACACGGGTAACGGACCAATGAGGTTCAAGGATTGAGAGAGGAGAAGCAAAATTGTAATGATTCGAAATTAAACTAATCAGCTGTTCAGGCCAATTTAATTGTTGATTGGTGCAATTAGTATTTGATACAATGTTCCGTTTGCATCACTGTCAGTGGCAATTAGAGGTTATAAACAAAAACATAACCTCTCTTAGAAGTTATGAGTAGTGATTTTTAGTAATTAAAACACCGTCGTAGGTAAAGTAGTGTACGCAACTCGCGTAAATAGTGTTAACGACACTAGTAGAAGTTTTTAAGGCACTCGCCAAGGCTCGTACCTTAAATTTTCTACTCGTGTCGTTAACACTATCTTTACGCAATCGTTGCGTAAACTACTATAACACCATTATGCTGCAAAGTTCTTTGTTCTCTGTATTTGTTTTTGTTCAGCCCTACGAAAATTACATCACCAATTAACCAATTAGGAAGGGTACATTGTAAAGGAATATTTATCTAGTTTATTACGAGGAAATGTGGTTCCTGTATGCCTGTTTCTAGAATATATGCAAAATATAATTTATTATTAAAAATGAAAAAAATACCGGTTGGGCTGAAATTGAGCCCAAAAGTAAATCATACTAAATTAGAAAAGTAAATAATTCAATATTCACTCCTCAGTCTACCATGAGCTTCCTCGATGTTACGTGACCTCCATACCATTCTTGTAAACTTACATAACTTATAAGTACAATTAAGTACCCCACACTTTACGTGTATACATGTATTATGTTATGTGTCTGTGATTGCCGTCGTATTTTAACAGAGATTAGCTGTCTTTGGGTTATCAAAAATGTTCTGAACAAACTGAAGCAGATTAGTTAAAATAATTCAGTAACTTCCCATAATTCCTAAAAACTGTATTAAAATAATTTTATATCTTTGAAATAATTCACTTTTACTAATAAAAGAATGAGTATTTAATGATAATGTTTTGGAACTTCGTTTACTGGCACCGGGTTCTCTCCACTTCTTTCATTTCGAGAAAATCTTTCAATTTAACTTGAAGTAGCGTGACTGACTGGAGTGAATATTTAACAGAAAGTAAATGAAAGAAACGTCTTAATACACTTGAAACATATTCATGCTTATACTGTTACTCACAAGACGGCAAATATACACAAAAGATGGTAAGTGGTGATCGATTTCGATTGGACACTCCAATAATCATCAGACCAATAGGTGAATGACAAGAATCTTAAAATCAATAATACCCCCGCCGCAGCAAACCTGCCGACTAAGCGAATTTCCATTTGTCTGAATTGTTAAATATATTTTAATAACATTAGGTTTAACGAGTACCTAGGTTTGCTGCTACAAGGAAACTAATAAAGTGTGTTTTTGAGTAAAATATTGATAGCTTAGTACAAAATAAATAAATTTGCCAAGTTTGATCAAAATATATCCATAAACAAGCAAACTACAACATTTGACAATATTCTCCATAAGAATAACATGGGAATTTTAAATTTACAATTTTTTTAATTTTCTCCGTTACTAATAATCGAACAAAAATACTTTTATATACTAAATTATTTGTTTTTTTAAGCTCTTTAAAAAGGTCTAAAGAGAAATCGGGAAATTTTGTGTTTTGAGGGTCAAAAGTGAGAAAAACCAATTTTTACCCCATAAAACCCCCCAAAAAGCCCCATTCCCATGGTCCGATCGTGCTGGTTCGCGAACTCATTCAAGTTTATCCCGCTTTACACCTTTAAACCAAATTTCATCAAAATCGGACAAAAATTACTCAAGTTATCGCGTTCACGGACGTATATATATATATATATATATATATAAGTATATATATATATATATATAAGTATATATATATATATATATATATATATATACATATATAAAAATTTGAACGAATGGTGTTTTTGGCCTCTGGGGACATCAAAATGAAAAAGTAAATCGGTCCAGGGTCTAGGTCTTACCGTGCCACCTACGGTAATAACTACTTCCCTATAGGGAAATTCGCTAAAAACGTACATTACTGATCAAGAAGTTACCAAGTAGCATTCAACTCCTTTTAAAATCATTTTATTCAGATTAAAACATTTTAAAAATAAGTTTTGTAAGGAAAATTTGTGTAAAATATTTTAAAAATTGTGGTCAAATATTTTTAAAATAATTATCTTGTTTCAGGTTTAAAAGGTTTTTAAAATGTTTTTAAAATAGGCCATGTTATTTTTAAAATATTTGTTTAGTTCATGTTTAAAATGATTTTAAAAATATTTACTAGGGGGTTTAAAAGGTTTTTAAAATGTTTTTAAAATAGGTCATGTCATTTTTAAAATATTTGTTAGTTCATATTTAAAATGATTTTAAAAATATTTACCGGGGAACAAAAATATGTTAAAAATATGTTTTAAATAAATTTTTTTAGATATGAAAATTTGGTGTAACATATTTTGAAAATAATTTTTAACATTTTTGATTTTTTATATAAAATATTTTACCTTTTCTGTTAAAAACCTTTTAATAAAGTTTTTGGCACTAAATATTTTAATGTTAAAACATTTTTGAAAAAAAGTTTTTATATGATTTTTCGTGTTATCAATTATTTTCAGAAATAATTCTCAGCCATAGGCTAGTATACACAAAAATTGTTGTTTTCATCCTCCGTCAGCACATGAGGTATGATACATAATTTTGAAGTAAACAATTGTAAACGTAAAAAGTATATTTGGAAAACTGTAATCGCAAATGTTGTTGTTTCATGTAACATAAAATACTGTCTTATTTTACAACGCGTGATTGATTTAAACTTATTTTCGGGCCTATTTCTTGATACATTTTAATGAATGCGTACACTGCACTCCATATACTTTTATAACTGACGTAAAACATAAAAATGTATTTTTACTCCCAATATACATTAACCATTTTCCTGAATTCATGCCAGTACATTTTCTTAATCGATTTGAGAAAAGGGATATTTTTGCCTTTAGACCAGCCTTACTTGTAGAGAAAGTTTTTCTTAGAAGGAACAGTAGGAATTTACAATAAAGGGGGGGGGGGCAGGTGCGAAGGTCACTTCCACTTGCCGATTTTCTTCTCCAAGGAGTGTAAAGTTTGGCACCGGTTTGCGATTGGTTTGGGGTTGCTGCAGCCGGACTTGGATTGGATCCGAATAAAAATATCGAAAGTTCAAAGAGAAATATCGATAGTAAGTGTTAATACAACATAATGCTATCGATAGTCAATACTAACATCGATTGTGATAGGCTCGATATTTCTATTCTAAAGTTTACCTGCAGTCTAAGGTAGAAAATAACTAAGTATGTTAATAATAAATAACTAATAATATTATTGTTATTACTATGATATAACCGTAATACTATTTTAAAAAGGAGTATCTCTGGTCTTTCGATATGCGATGAAAATCGTATTAACACGATAGTATCGCATGGGCCGGACCGTAACGCCGACTAGCCGAAGCCAAGGCCGCCAGCCGCCATTATTGTTGTTTTGTTTAGTTTAGTTGTGTTGTGGAAGTTGCTTCGCTTCAGTCCAGTCCGAGTCCAGTTCAAGTTTTCACTTCTTCTGTCTGCCTGCGCTCGCTACGCTCAGTGCGGTCTTTCACCAACTTTGTTGATTCAACTTAGTATTTGTGTGTTTCAACCGTTTTATAAATAATTTAGTTTTTAATTAATCAGTTTTTAAGTTAGATTCAAAATTTTAGTTTATAGGTTGTAGTTTTCGCTAAAAATCAAGCTAGGTTAGGTCTATCTTCAATTCACCACATTTTTATAACCCTCAAAGGTAAGTGTTCTGGTTTATTTGTTGTTGACCTTAGTTTGTAAGCATTGGGTTCACTATAGTTTCTGTGTTCTAAACTAAGTTAAACTTTTGTTAAAACGTGCAGTAAGCTATACGTGAGTAAATGTAGGATACCTAGAAACTAAAGTAGCCTACCAGCCAAGTTGTGGATTTTTAATTGGCTGTTAAGTTAGGCCCTACTGTATATCTTCATTAATAGGGATCTTGGATGCGATTTTAGTTCATTATTTCGCTAACTTAAATACAAGCCCAACTTGCCTATAAGAACATTTTATTAAAGTTAAATGGCTTTAAAATTGGGCTAGCTTAGATTTTTTTAGAATTGAATTTCCAACTTAGGCCTTAAAATAAATGTAGCCTAGCCAAGGCTAGCGTTAACTCATTTATTCCACACTACACTATTTTGATAAACTTCGCATGCCAGTATTTAGGCCAGAAAACAGCGGTTTGCCGCCAGCTTAATCAAATGGGCTTTCATTAGGTAACGGTACGTACTAGCCTACTGTACTGTAATGAGTTTTACCGGACACCAATCAGCTGATTATACTGTATTTGGTGATGAGTGCTTAAGAACAAAAATATAAACTCTCTTAGAGGTTATGACTAGTGATTGTTAGGTAGCCTAATCCTTTAGTCTGTGGGCAATTTAAGCTAAATAAGGATTTGTACAGATTTAGTAGTAGGCCTATGGCGTAAAATATCATACGTCACTTGTCCAAAACTAGTTTACCGAACTCATTTGGTAATCCCGTCCGGTAAACACTTATTTTCAGGACTAGTAACGTATATACTATTACGTAATTTTAGGTCTTGTGGTTATGATAATGGAATGCAGGCTTTGCCTTCACTAAGATTAGATCACAACTACCTTAGTTAGGCATAGGCTTAGCCGTATGTTAGCTTATCAAGTATGAATTTTTTGGCTGCACTTTACTTTATGTCCTACACTCATTTGAATGAAAATATCGATCGATATATCGATTATTAGATAAGTTATATCGTTTGGTTAGTTAGGTAAGGTTAATTTCGTTCGAATGAGTGTAGGACGTAAAGTAAAGTGCAGCCCATTTTTTGGCTAAGGGGTGTTGAACAAGTCTTGTTTCTGCCTAACAGTTTGTTTATTCATATGGAATACAACATTTCACCTATCATTTATTACAATAGTATATTACGTTACTAGTCCTGAAAATAAGTGTTTACCGGACGAGTGTGGTCGTTCCCGTGCGAGACGAAGTCGAGTACGAGATTACCATACGAGTCCGGTACACACATTTTGGACAAGTTATGTACGATAGTTTACGCCATGCTACTAAATCCGTAGAAATCCTTATATATTTCCACCAAATAAAGGTCTAAAAATCACTAGTCATAAATGTTTTTGTTTATAACCACTCACTGCCATCTAAATACACTATAGCCTAATCAGCTGATTGGTGTCCGGTAAAACTCATTGCAGTACAGTAGTACGCAATGAAACCCCATTTGAATAAGCCACTTACTGCTGACGTCACTTTGAGGGAACACCAATACCGCAACGATACGGTTTAAGCCATCGGCCCCGGTGGTTTAGTGGATAACGTGGCGGGCTGATAATCCGAATGTACCGGGTTCGAATTCCGTCGGTATCACTATTTTTTTTTTTTTCAAAAAATTTTTTCCATATCAGCAAGTTTGGTTGGTTTGGTTAGGTTATGACGGTTTAATTTTATAATTAAAAAATTTTAAAATTGAATTTTTGGTATTTATAATTTTATTTTATGAACAAAACTATTTTTTAGATTAGTAAACTATAATTAGATTTTTCCATTATCAGCACGTTTGGTTAGTTTGGTTAGGTTATGACAGATTAATTTAATATAACAAAAATTATAACATTTTCTGTTTCTTCAAACACAGCAGTTAGTGACGTCAGCAGTTAGTGACGTCAAACGGCACCTGAGAAATCTTTCGTGTGCCCCACCGGTTAAGGAGATACTGAATTACATATGTTAATTTAGGTTAAAAACCGTAGGCCACAAGTTTAATGTTATCTTATTTTAGTTATAGGGAACCTGCACGTGACGTGACTGGGGCATCTAACACCGAACCAATGTAGGCCTGACATCAGTGCGTACCCACATCTTATTTTGTTTTACTTTTTAAAATGCATGTAAAAAAGAAAAATAAAAAAAATGGTATTCAAATTTTAAAATGTGTCTATGTTAATTGAGCCTTCAACATCTTACTCTCTAGCTAACCTCAGGAGATGTTGTGGACTTTCATGGTCTTAGGAGTTGACCTTGACTCAAAGACAGTTCTATCGACATGGACTAAAAAGTAATAAGTGTATTAATATACACATTTAAACAACAATTTTTTAAAGATAATACAACAAACTATACTCTCACCCTTTCTAAAATCATTGCATAAAAATTTAAATTTTTAATATAAAAAAGTTGATAAAAATATTTTTTTAAATTGTTCAAAATATTTACAAGTTATGATAAAATGTTTTTTAAAATATGATAAGTTAACATTTTGTCATAAGAAAATATGTTCAAAAGTTGATATAACTATTTTTAAAAGATTTTAAAAAGATGTTTATTGTAAATTTATAATTTGTGATAAACATATTTTTTAAATATTTTAGAAATATCTCTATCAACTTTTTAACATATTATCCTATGAAAAAAATGTAAACTATCATATTTTAAAAAACAGTTAGAAATAACTTTCAAATATTTTTAACATTTTTTAAAAACATTTTTTCACCTTGAATTTGCTACTTGGGATTTAGTGAATATTGAACTGAAATATGAGCAAATTTGTTTAGTTAGAAATTTAATGCTCTATTATATTATTCTCTTATTAAGTAAGTAGTTTATATCAAGGAACGAAAAATAAATCAAGACCTGCTTTAGCATTATAAAGTCACTCGTATTCCATTGTTATGTTAAGACATTTGAAGCCTTTTTCCTACACGCCATGCAAACTATTATGTTACAATATACTGTACAAGATTCACCATACTTCATATACCATATATACAAATTTTCAACAATAATTCCGACTAGCAAAAACTGTAATAACTAGGAGAATTAGTTTAAATTTTCATCAGTGTTATTATCACGGCTGCCTAACTGTCTTCGTCAATGTTGGTTTCGGGTGATAAACACGAAGATTAAAGCCGTTCTACGTTTTCTTTAAAGACTTGTTAGTCTTTGAATTAACTAAATTTCAAGTTTCAATGTGTAGTGAAAGAAAAGCGAACTTTAAAAATGAACATTGTTATAGTTTTTTATGATTGAGTTATTGATTTGCTGTTGAAACCCTTAAGTAATATATATGAATTATGTATGCTTGGGTGCAATTGTCTCTAGTTTTCTAACTATGTAAAATATTTAATTAAATACATATATAGCTTGTATGCATTTAGTAATACCTAGACATTACTTGAAAATATTAACTGTTTAATCTATGTACAAAATAGCTTTACACAACTACCTTGCTCTATATATCAACAAACTACCAACTATTGTTGTACAATTTGGGTAAAATACAGGGGTCCTACGAAAAACTCAACCGACTTTGGAAAAATCGTTTCAAGATTGTTTTAGTTTACTTTTAAACGTTTCCAGTAATACTTACCTATTTAAATACAGGGTCTTTCAAAAAGAATGCCGGGATTTTAAACGGCCCTTGCTTGGGTTAAAGATAAATACACGTTTTGAACTTCAAATTGAAGGGGAAAAAACAAAGAGTTTTTATACTCTCATAAAATTCAGAAGACTTTAATGAAATTTGGATTGTCATCAATCTTATATGAGCATAAAACTGGCAAAAATCTGTACGCTTTACGTTGTAAGCTGAGCAATCAGTTGGTTAAATCTGATGTCTTAATTCTGTAGGTACTAAATCTCAAAATGTTCCGTTTAATATTGTGGATTATTAAATAAGGTGTGTTTAACTGAACACTGTGTCAGGCAAATGATTTTTTCGGGCTTCTTATGCAGGATTGTCGGATTTCTCCAACTTTGTTATAACTTTTTTGCCCGGCCAGGTGAATGTACTTTCAAAACACATCCTGTGTCACGAAACTGATTAAACAAGCAATGCATTACTTTATCATAGGATAAACTTAATTTTATCAGTCGATTAAAACCCTGCAATTTACAGATCACACTCGGCCTTTCTGTTGCATCATAAACATCGTACTGACGACTGGCGAGTGATACCAGGCGTTTTAAGTCACAACGGTGGCCTGCCACCATGAACCTGTTTTGCGCATGTCGAGATTAACATTTTCTCCCTTGCCACACGAAAAACAAAACTTATTTATTTCAACTTCAAATTGCCACTTAAATCACCTAGTTATCTAAAATATTCCTCGGGCAATGACCGATCAAAATACCGGCATTCTTTTTCGGAAACTCTGTACTAATATTGTTGCCACTTCCGTAACAAACGCTTGTTTCTTATCTTAATAAATCTTACGAAACATTTTATTTAAAGCAATGAAAAGCCTTTTTAATACTCATATGAGCCCTACACACAAACAAATTTTTATAAGTACAATAACAGAACAAAAAGGGTTGTTAATAAAAAAAGCAACCTATTTCGATATAATTCTATGTTTAACGAGCGAAGCGGGGCTGAGTTGACAAAATGAGCGAGGATAAAAAGCCACATTTGGGCCGTGTTATGAACTATAAATTTCATCATGTGACACAAAACAGCACGCTACCTTCACGAAAAATATACAGTTTATAGTGTGTTTACATTGAAACGAATATAGGTTTTATAAAAACAGATTTATAAATGTAATTTACCCGGTTCACCTGTTTACTGTAGGCAAGTATTAGATCATACTATATAAAACTATGTCTATTAATCAATCTATTATCTATCAACTATTCACAGTGATATTAAAAATACATTTCTGTGAAAAACGCACAAACATGTGGGGTGGGGTTTTTGTTTGTATTTTCTCGATAAAAGAATGGAATGGGCACACGGGAGGGACTAAGGCTAAAGGTGTAGTGACGTCATATCTCTAGTGGCTAATGTCTTCTCTTGAGGCGACACGATTACCGTAACGAAACGATGTGATTAAAGCGGCGTTCGTGGCAATTTTATAATTAATTGAAAAATATAAGTAATCATTAATTAGATTTTTATCTTATATAGTTTTTATATTATCAGCAAGTCTTGTTGGTTAGGTTATGTTATGACAGTTTAATTTTAAAAATTAAAAATTTATATTATAATTTTAAAACAATATTTTATAATTAAAAAGTTAATTTTATAACTAAAAATTAAAAAAAATAATTTAAATTTTTTCAACTTAGCAGTTCTAGCGGCTAACGCTGACACTACAAGATATGTTAGCCTTAGTCCCTCCCGTGTGCCCCACCGGTTGTCGGAATGGGCACACTATTTCCTGAGAATACTTCCAAAACAAAAGTATTTATCCTGAATTAAGTGTTTACGAGTAACCTCACAGTGACATTATTCACGAGATTATTGACTGTTGTAGAGGGCTCTACAACAAAGCAAGTTGAGTCTCCGCCAAGTTGAATATTCCGGCCACGTAATTCACTCCTGAGTGTGACGTCACTACTCTGTATAAATTTACGATAATATCCGTATTTGGGCATGAAACTCTACAGGCTTGAATTTGAAACTGAATACTATAATGTTTCATGTTTAATATCTTATCCTGAAGTATAATCATTCTAAAGATAAGTTTTAGTTACATGTTATTCTAGTCAACAACAGTATTAAATTCCTAATATTTAATAACAATTTTAGTTATTATGAGCTATAGCTAACTAAAGATATATGAAGTGGTGGTATTCCTATTTTTAACGTACCAACGAACCTTACAAGCTAACTAAATATTAAGCAGCCATTATGATTTCAGACATCATGTCTCATGATTTCGTAGCAGCCATTGTTACTTGTAGGAATAATATCATCATCATCATCACCTTTATTTCACAAAATTTACAGATTGGTACATAAAATTGTGTTAACATAAGTTTTCTTATCTAGATTGCTAAAACTAGTGATTTTACAGTAGTCAAAAACAGAATATATATAACAATTAATGACCTTCAAATTGATTTTCCTTTCTCTAAATAATAATAAGCCCAGCTGATTTATAGGCCTACATCAAATGCAAATTAAAGTTACAGAAAACAAGCATAGAACAAATCAATGGAGATACTTAAATGTTTTTTTTTAAGGTGATTTACAATTTTTTTAAAATCTTGAATGGAGTAAAATGCTGATTCAATTAAACATCTTTTTGATGATTTTTAAAATGTATTTGGATTCATCTATAATTTTAAAGTTTCTGGAAGGTGATGTATTTTTTTCCAAAAATAACTATTTTTTTTCTTATAAAATTCCAAAGTGCTGCTCTACCGATCGGTGTGATCTTGTGTTATATTTATGAATATGGTTACCTATTGCAATTTTATCATTCATCAAAACAAATTTAATTGACTTATAAATGAAAATACTGTAGACTGGGAATATTTTACGTATTCAAAAGACTTGCCTTACCGAGGCTGTTGATCTGAAATTCAACATTATCCTCAATGCCCTTTTTTGCTGGAGCAAAACTCTGTCCATGTTTATATTAAGAAGCAGTTGTTGTACCAAATTTACTTCAAATTTGTGTGGTTTTTTTTGCTTGGTAACAAATAAAACGCTAGCAAAGAAAATTGCTCATTTGTATAATCATTGGGGGTAAGTCATGTTTTTAACTTAAGTAATGTTTTTTGTTTTTGTTTTTAGCAGTGCAGTTATAATATATAAACAAATATCTATTAAAATATTATTTCGAATTAAAATGCCTTGAGGTATTCAGCGAGTCAGAATATTTCTCGGTCTTCGAGCATGAGTGATTTGTAAATTAAATTTAAAATTCAAAGCAAAAGAAGCATTTTTATAACAAAACTCGTAATACTGGGCTACGCTCCAAGACAGACCAGTTGGTTTATTACGAGACTTGTCTTTACAACTGAGACAAACGACGCTGGTAAAGATGTAGCGTTCATTTTACGGACCATAACATGTAATATTTTACATGAAAATAATTTTCAATCTGTTTTCAAATGTAAACATCGTTTTAAATTCTTTTATGTTGTACGCCTTTTCAAACATACTTTTATGGTAGGACCTAATCTAAAGTAAAAATAAATGTTTTGGTAAAAGTTCTAACCAAACAATTTGATATATTTGGGGCGTGGTTTCAAACAATTAAAGTAGGAAATCCTAATTATTCTTATACTACAAAACCTACTTTATGCGTATACTATAAATCTCCATTTTTTGGTCATACAAACAGGTTTAATAACTGCACAAGTAAAATGTATGCCAAGATTAAAATGAATTAATGAACAATTTATATATTACTCGAGGAATTCAGACAATTTATCAGGTCAGGCCGTTTAACCTGGCTCTAATCTCAAATGGCTTGGCTTAAGTCCATTTCACGTGTGGTAGCTGGTCCTGTCCATTAAAAGTATTTCATTATATAGATGAAACGTTATTCGCTTTAAACGAAAATCAATAAGTTTCCTCTTTTAATCAAATACTAACAAAATGTTAGATTGAATGTAGTGATGTGAAAAAGGACGAAAAACTGCTTAAAATTGACTTAAACATCAAATTGTTTGAATATTTTCGTATAATTATAAAGAATAGCGTCACTAAATTTAAATATCCAAATAATGCGAATAACTATAACTATGCTTTAAACCTAACAACTGTTTTCCTTATTTAGTATATAGACAACACAGGTATTTCCCATTGTAGTCATAACTATCTACAATAATCATTCGACGCTGTTTTGAAAAGTTTATCCTTTATATGAGACAAAATATATGACTATGATTTTAAAGGAAGTGAAAATTTTCTGTTTATGCCTCTAAAACGCTGCTCAAATAAACAAATACAATTGGGCAAAGTTTTAATGTACAAAAAAATCTAAAAATCTTTAAGCGTCATCGGTAAATTTTAAAGGTTCTGCAAGCAGTTTTATGGTTTAACGTTCGAGTAAATTATTAATAACAAGTAACTTGACTTAAATTAACTTTATAGGATGTTATGAAGTAGCACTAATTTAATTTCACCCCAACAATTATTGCTCATTAGTTTGTTAATGTAATTCAAAACTTCACATCGTTAAGAAACTTCAAATTTGCATTCATTGGTGCATATAAATTATTTGTAATAAATTGTATATAAATTGTGCATATTGTATATTTGTGTATATTGTATATAAATAATAAGTAATAAATTGTTTGTATAATAATCGAAAATGCTGCAATTAATATTCCGGGATATGATAAAAAGTCAGGCAATAAGAACAATGACAAAATCTAAAGACACGTAAAAAATGATTGTGTACTCTGAACCATCAGTCTGTTGTCACGCTTAGAAAAACAAACGGATCATAAACAAAACAATCCGTGTATTTCCGACCTGTTTAGGTTCAAACAAATACTCTACCACTGTATTCTCATTTAGAAAATGGGAAGAAACGTTAATTTAATAATTTTGATAACTAACATGAATTTAAACAACAAATACGTACGTGTGTATAATTTAAGCAGTAGTTAGTTTACTGATAAACTTAGTAAAGAACAGTAAAGTTACATGAAAATATATAAAATGTAATAATGTATTAAACAAACAGTATCATTGTGTTGATTCTTTGTTTTTTCCTAAGTAATTTAATAAGCTCAGCCATTTTTCTTTTCACTAGTAAATCATCATAGTGCTAGATACTTCAGGAATGATGTCCTACAAAGATACATTACACAATTCATTGTTTTAACGACTTTCTGAAGATAACATGTTTCACACTTCCTATACAGTTTTATTGTTTCCATTTGTTTTCGATGCTTTTTTGTCACATCTGATGATACTTTTGTTGATATAGTGTGAATATACGTTTATACCATGCCTTGTTGAAATCAAATCAAAGTAATAAGCTATATGACTTTATTGACTACAACTCAATTCGTTGATTGTTTTCTCATATGAACATTATAATTGAAGTAATCCTATTTTACATTAAAAAATTTTATTTGTATAATTTTTAACGTGACAATCATTATCATAATCTCAACTAATGCAAGTCCTCTTAGAACGCAGACACTTCTTTTTAAATTCGCTCAACAGCTGTTTCAGTAGGCCGGGACTACAACGGTGTCACTTTTTCAACATAGCCTAGTATTAGAAAGGACATGCCATTACAGAATGGTTAGTTGTAACTAATATAAGATAAGCTAAATGTATTGTAAATAAATACGTTCAGAATTAATCGTGAATTAAAATCAATCTTTGTCCACAAGGAATTGGACAATATCAATGCTATGTTTTCTTCTTAAAGCTCGTTCAAAATTGAACATAGTGTTAATTTAAAACACATTTTTACTTACAAGAAATATAATAATGTTAAAATATTACATGAGAAATTAATGTGAAAATAACTTCTTCATAACATTCATAACATTTCTAGGGATGTTTGTTTAAGATGTAGTAAATACAAATTACATAGTAAGTGAACTTGACGGTCTTGGAGTGTTGCCCGATGTTATGGTGGTTTAGTTGCAACAGTTCATGTTTTGTTTTTATTAATGTAGTATTAACCTTGGACTCCCTTATGTTTAAGGTTTTGAATGAGCTTATGAGGCTTATGAGGTTTTATATTAGCTTATCACTCCTACTTGTAAAGGTTTAAAAATTCCATATAATAGATTCTTCATAGCACTCCCTAGATAGGTTTACTGTATTAGCTGTAAATTGAAGCTTAACTCTCATACATATACAACATATTATATTTATTTCATACTGGTGAACTTTACAAAATATATTAAGTACGGTAGAATTTCTTTATGTGGCTTACTAATGGTGCTCTCAGATCCGGACTGCGTGGTTGGAATATGTGATAAGACTTTGAACTTTGGGATTCTGCCAATGCTTCATTATGGAATCATACGTTGTTATTATAGTTGTTATTATAGTTGAGATTCTAATACATGAGGTCGTTAAAGTATAAAAACAATCTTAGTTTAATGAAATCTAGGGTTGAATTTATGTATTCGTTCTACTTGATTAGCTTTCGATAATATAATCGTATCTTAAACGTCAATCTTATTACCTTATTAAGGAAGCACTTCATATTTGTTCTTAAGTCAAGTGGTTGGTATTTGAGTACGGTTTCTTCTGGTGTAGAGTGGTATGCAATCGAAAACATTAAGTATTTTGGAAGAGAGTTCCCCGTCCTAGCGTTGGGAGAAGAAATCTAAATATATAATTATTTATGACTTATTTATATAGTTTGACTAGAAATAATATCCATTTTTCTTTTGAGTCAGCATTATTATTTTATTTATAAGACCTTGTAGATCTCAAATGTTAGATATATAGTTATAGATCTAGTTTAGATGTAACTAAACTGACATGAAAACAATTTTATTCTGTTGTTTGAGGGATAGTCGCAGAAACATCCTTTGTGCGGAAAAAAGTGTTCATGAAAACCTGAACACCTGACATGACGGTTATAGTGTCAAAATAATTGGATATTAAAATGTGCAGCACATAGGAATATTTTTGTTGTTTGGTATAGCACAAAGCTTGAAGTCACACCATCAACATAATTAATTACAGCAGACCCTCGTGGTTTTGTTTTGTCCTTCTGGGGCGTGATTATGGAAGTTACAACACCAACTATCAAGATAGATTGATATGTTTTGTATATTGCTATATTTATTGCTACCACTTGATAAATATTCTCAATAATAATGATAATTAGGGAATGTTTCTTTCAACGTTGGGCTGTAGCAGTGTTATCCTTTAGTAATTTAGTAGTATATAGTACTAACTTTTATTAGTAATAACTGCAAGTAGTACACAGGCCTTTCGTAAAATTCATCCAAAGGAAGGGTCATACATAGACCTAATTCATTTCTAATTCTATATTGCAAATAGAAAATTTTAATCTGTAATTACAATATTATTTTTGAAATCATATGAAAAATAACATCTAAAACTAAACGTAAGTATTTTGTTATTACGAGCAGTAAACGCAAACTGTATAGTGTATATAGTAAACTTTCATGTCAGTAAAAACTTTAAAACTTTGGCTACAAGAAACAGGGTTACTATGAAACTTGTGGGAGCGGAAGAATGGATTGAATGACGAGTGTCTTTGGGAAATGTTTGCGCTACTATGATATGGCTTATAGCGTAAAACGTAGAGCTTTTAGGAAATAACTAAACTTGTTTTGATCTTGACCTACATTAGTTTAAAATCTAGATTTGTATCAGATGTATACAGATAGTCAAACACCAAAACAAAAGTGTTAGGTACGAAATATATTAAATATTCTAAAGTAAGTTTAGTGAGGTTCAAAAGTTATTCGAGCATACTTAGATTTAATTTATACATTACATTCTTGAATTAGATCACCATTTTAGTATATCGAATGTATACATACCAATGTATGTGTGAACACATGCAGGGTGTTTTTTTAAAAACTTGCATCTTTATTTATGTAAAAACCGCAATAGATAGAAATATGCAGTTTGCGGGAATCATCTATTGACGTAGGGGGCCTTATTGTTTTGAATTCAACGTTAAATTCACATTCCCCCTCTTTCCCCCCCTTCCCACAACTTATTTTTTTAAATTGCAAGGTACCCCTTGTAACATAAAAATAAAAGAGCATGAAATAAGAAAATGTTTGATGAAAAAAAATTGAAAATCGGTACATAAATTTGTGAGATATTCCCCCCCCTCCCAGGAACTTATTTTTTTTTTAATCACAAGGTACCCCTTGTGACATATCAAATGAAAGAGCGTGAAACAAGAAAATGTTTGGTGAAATTTATTTTTCATTTGATATGTCCCAATGGGGGGGGTACCTTGCTATTAAAAAAAAGTTATGGGTAGGGGAAAAGGGGGGGGATTATCTCACAAATTCATGAGCCGATTTTCAATTTTTTTCACCAAACATTTTCTTTTTTCATGCTCTTTCATTTGATATGTCACAAGGGGTACCTTGCTATTTAAAAAAAATAAGTTGTTGGCAGGGGGAAAGGGGGGGGGGAATGTGAATGTAACGTTAAATTCAAAAAAATTGTGCCCCCTACGTCAATAAATGATTCCAGCAAACTGAATGTTTCTATCTATTGCGGTTTTTACATAAATAAAGATGCAAGTTAAAAAAAAACACCCTGTATATGAATGAGTGTGTTTTGGTAAGTTTACCAATTTATTAAGTTTTTAGTAGTCAAAAAGGTAATAAGCCCCCTTATTAAACCTCTTTGTGATAAAATAATCAATTAGCAATTCATGTCGCTAATCTAGTTTGCGTTGTAAGCTAAAGCTTATGCTTGATACAAAATACATATTAATTAAATATTAAATATTAAATATTAATTGATATTTGTCAAGTTCCAACGCTTACAAGGCTTCACAAACCATACCAAGTTTTGTTAAGTGGTATGAAAACCAGTCTAAACTCGGATTTGCGTTGATAGAGTTAGCAACCATGACGCAGATTTCCAAGTTACCATTACTTCTCCAAGCTATCACTATTGTTATGGGAAATAAATACTATTTGAAAATCAACTTGGAAACAATATGCACTTTTATAAGATCAAACTAACTCGCACTATACCTTAAGTTAGTATAAAATGTATTGAGTGGGTGAATGGTGCAAAGTGCAGGATGTATTGTGCATACTGCGCAAAATAAGAGAAATGTGTACTGTATATTTAATATTAGATTCTAAAGGCTAAAATACGTTTTAATTGGATATGTACTATTTTGAAAACTAATTAGCAAGCTAGTGAGAAAACCCACTCACGGTCTATTAAGTAGTTAAGCTAAAAGTAAAGTGTTAATATTCTTAAAAAATCGTTCATAGAATTATTAGTTTAAAATTTTGTATTCTTTGCATTGAAGCAATCCACCATTCTGTAAATAGCATCAAAATTAGTTTCAATTGTGTTTATTAGTTATATAATTTATTCAAAATCAAAAGTACGGTCAGAATCAGTTCTAATATTATGAATAACACCAGTTCTTTGAGGTTAACCTTATTAAAATAACCCCCTTTTATTCTTTCTCACGACATGACTTGACACACGAGCTATTTTACGTTTAATTAATATGGTAAAATCAATTTACATTGAAACTATTGCAAATTCATTTCAACTTCTAAAGAGTCAAAAGCCAGTATTTTCTAAAGCGTATTATTCGTGCAGTACATTTTTTTCATTTATTGCATAAATATTGAAGAACAATTTAATAACAACTGTTTAACGTCCATTGCTATGAAGGAGATTTTGGTCTAAAATCGAATTGCGTGAACAACGTTTTGAATTGAGCCACTTAAAGTCGACTTTAAGTGGAAAATTCTAAGAAAATTCCAGGAAATTCCAGGAAATTCCATTATATTAAGAGCACAAATGGTGTAAAATCTAGCTCTTTTAAAACAATCTAGGTGGCAGAACTAGTTTATGCAGTCAGTAGAGCCACCTAATGGGTAAAAGCCAAAGTGGTGTAAGTGAGAAATAAACCTCCGTGCCTGTGACTGCAGTTGTCAGTTTCGTTTTTCAATGCACACCAAATTAGGAAGAAAAACCAAAAGCTTCAACAGGAACATGAACTCTATTTACGCAAGGCAGAAGAGGCTCGTGATGACACAAAAAAGGCTACTGAAGATAGCTCTTTCTATGCAATTTCATACGATTTGGAAAGTCCTTATCTTTCCCTAAACCAACATGCCAAGTAGCGTATTACCATTGTCTAGTCACTGGTCAATGGTAATACAAACGCAACTTTTATGTTTACAATTTGGAATGCCATGAACTTTCTTAAAAAGTAGGATTTATGTATTGTTGGCATAAGTTATTTGGATCAAGGGGTTCCAAGGAAATTAGTGCCCGTGTGGCCAAGCACATTTAAACCCATGTGCTTTCAATTTACACACACAATTTACTGCTGAGGGCTTCAACAGTAAAACTTGTTGTGATGTACAGCTAAAGGTGTACTGGGCAGAATGGGAATTGGAGCAATGCCAGGACATGGATGAAATTATTACAAAGCGATGAAAATACTATTGAAATCATCCATCAAAAATTCATGAGAAGTTGCCATTCTTATTTATTAAATATAAAAATATTGTATTACGTCTCTTTGTCTGTCACTGTTAAAATAAACAATGTATTTTGCTAAAAGAAAAATGGAGTAGCTTATGTATGGTTTCTCACCTACAAATATTACACATATTCCAAAATCCAAAATGTCCAAAAATGGACAAAAGTATTTTGAAGCTCATTAATTACAAAATCTCTAAATTGGTAAACATCATATTAGTTAAAATAAATGAAAGTTCATTTATTAAATTTATACTAAAACACGTTTAATATCAAATGATTTACTAAACTTACTTTGTACACAAACACTCTGAATCCACTAAATCTGGATAGCCAATTTAACTGTTTTAGCTCAGATCCATTAAAAGTTGCGGTTACCATGATCCGACATTGCGTCAAAGACAGAAATTAGTATTTCACACACGTTTTGTCATCTGGTTTGCTGCAACAATACTTACAGCAGAATGTGAACAGACATGTGATAACCATATTTCCAATACAAACTGCGGTCTCATAACATTAATCAATTGTTATTTGTTTAATACTGTAGAATATAACACGATCAAAATAATTAATACTAAGCTGTATAATATATTTGCAAAATTACTAGTCTCAGTATCAAAATACATTCTCTATATTGGATTGGAAGATGATAGGACCTACGTCACGTTTACTTTTACTAAGAATTATGCACCATCGATAAGAATGAGACAACTTGGAGTCTTTTACGATTTACAGTAATGGGAAATGTATGACTAAACAGCTGTATTACTAAATTTTACTTATTTAGTGCTTACAATAAAAAATATATATTTTGAGGTATCTAGGCCTACATACTTTTATATCTCACTAGTACACTTTATACCAATAAGGGCAGTTTTTATAAAATTATTTTTAGTTGTGGTAGGTACTTATTTAAGAAAAGTACAAAGTGAATGAAAATAATAAAAAATATCTTAGAGAAATGTATTCGAGTCACAGCTATGTTTGGAGGAAGTCTTGTCAAATCTTATCCAGAATCTGGTTAACATTTCCGATGCCATGAAACCCTGTTTCTGAAGCAGCAGGTGCTTTGCTCGTTTTATCAAATATCTTTAAATAATTTGATTGGATAATGACAGATTTCCATTCACTTCAAACAGCTTCTTCATCAGTATTATTTATTTTATATTATTAGTTATATTCTAGAAACTTAAAAATCTTATTCTTACAGGTGGGTAAGTGTAAGAAAGAGCCATGTGGCCTTAACTTTGCCTGTGCAAATAAAAATCTTTTCATTTAATTTAATATCATTGTTCAATTTATTTTTTAAATTATTGACTCCTTTCAATACATTAAAAACGGATGGTAAATATTGTATGATTTTAACAGTAATTTCATAAAGAAAACGAAATTCTTTTCAGGGTTATAATTGCTTTTCTTAATTAGTGTGAGATTTCGAAAGAGTTTTCATTGTTAGCATGTTTCTCAAGTTTTGTGTTGTAACGCTAAGCTTAAGTGAATGTACAACTATAATTTATAACTGTCTTTTACAGTTTGCGGTGTTGCGTTTTAACTTTTTTTATATAAATTGCAAAAACACCGTCCATACTGCACTGCTGTAAAAACTTAAAGCCCCGGCTGCAGCTGCGTTTGTCAGTCGAGGTATTATAAAATTACCTCGTTTAAATACTATACAAAATTACAAAACATATTATAATAAAATAAAGTTTGTATTGTACACTTTGACGAACTTGGAAAACGCAATAAGCAAAATATTGATTATTCCCACTGGGGATTATTCCAAGACAGCGTTCCGATCTTTTTCGCCTGTTTACCTCGACACATATGGGCCTACTATATTAAGTTTTGATGTGTATTGCATTAATTCTTTACCTCATAATTGTATAATTAGATGTATTTTATAAACTAAAAAACATTTTAATCTTACTCATACTAACACTTTACAAAATATCGGCAACGTTTTGAAATCCTGATGACGAGAAGAACCCTTTGGTTTTTGTGTCAAAGCACATCGAGGCAATTTGTTTAGTTAAAATCCATAATGCTGGTACTGTTCCATATCTTAAATTATTGTAAAACCACTTTTGAACTGTTTCGATAAAGCTAATATTTAAGTTATTTTTTTAAGTGTTATGGTTTGTTATCGAACTGTTTTATATATGAAAATAATCATGTCTATTAAAAATAAACCGTATATGATATTTAAAAAGAATCATTATACGTAAATTCTATATAATTTTATTGAGATCTATAAAGGATTTATGTATTTTTAGTAATCAACAGGTTAATCAAAGTGTCATACGATATCATAAATATTATACATAAATGATACATAAACATGATGTCATATGAATCATCCCAAAAGATTACCCAATACATATTTACTTTTTCTCGCTATACATAGAATATGGAGAAGGTATTGTTTTAGTCAAAGGTTTCAATTTTGAGTTTTGAGTGGATTATTTTGATTAGTTTTGAGTGGATGGATTTATCGGTTTTGGGCCCCCTGAACACAAAAAAGTGATTTTCGAAATGATTACTTTCCTTGTGCGTGCCCGCGCGTGTTTGTGTGTATGTCTGTCTGTATGTGTGTATGTGTACAGAGCTACAGACCACACCTGTGGTCCGATTTTGATGAAATTTAATATGTAGGTACTAGTCAATGGTATCTCTAGGAGTATTAATTTCTTGTTTAAATTTCGAGTTTTAATGGTGGTTTTCACATGAAAACATATAACGGAAAAGTCAAATTTGGAAAGGAAAATGGCCCGAACAATTTTGATAAAAAAATAGTATGTTGTAGCCCTTTAAATTCTGAACAAAATGGTTGAACTACCCTGCTCAAAAATTATTGTAACTTATGTTATCCCACAAAATAAAAGATACCTTTGTACACATACTAAACAAACAATTAAGACACCATACTACAAAATATTGTATTTAGAAAAGAGTATTTCTGTATAGTAATAATTAATGTTACCAAACAAATACAATAAATGTGCTAGTAAACAAATTTAAACAATACATTTGGGGTTTATCGTACGTTTGAACGATGTACTATTTCATATTGTAAATTAAACATGAAAACCTTTAAAAATATATTTATAATATATTTCACTAGAGTGTTATGAATACTCTTTGTCATTAATACAACGAAAATCTCAACAAAGCTCCTCTCTCCAGTTATAGTCGGGTAAATATAGGATATGACCTTAAAAAAATTGCAAGAAAACGTTTTATTGTTTTATTTTGTAGAGTTGGGTTTGCAGAATGACATACTAAAAGTTGCCAAAAATCGGTGCACGAGAAAACCACTAAAATCACAATTTAAAATGGCGGCTTTTTTCAACATTGGACAAATTAAAAAAACATATTTCACATGTATTTGTTATGCACATTTTTCGAGATATTGACTTGGGACCACCGCCTGTATTTATTGATTGGTTAGTACTTCATTTTGATAGGGGACATGTTTTTGGCCGCCATCTTGGATCCGCCATATTGGACATAGATAATTTTTTTTCAATGTAATGATAGTGTTGTGACACATTATTACCAACTACATTTTTACACTGATTTCAATGCCGAAATCCGTTTTTAAATATCTTTATTCATTTAGAAGATATATACAAAAGAAAACTCTGCACCATACATTTCTTATGGACGTTTCGTAGTTTGATATTTTTTTTTTAATTATTTTTCTTATATCTCCAGTTCTTATTAACGCTTGTAGTTCGTTCTAGGCTTAACATATTCAGTAATGTAAGGGCTTTCATTTGAGCTCTTGATCATTAAAATCAGACGAGTTAAAGACCTGCTACGAACCTCAGAACAATATTAAATTTAACTTTTTAGAAATATATTTTTATTAAAAGATTTATAACTCGGGTTGTTAATACGTCACCGAGTTCTTTCTGGTCTCAAATTACTCAGTAAATGTTTGGCTTTAATTTTATTGATCATTAAACAAAATCTGACAATTTTAAAATGAGCCATGGACCATAATTTAACATTAGAATGTATTTATATTGAAATTTGTCTTTAGTTAAAGACGTATATTCCTAATTCTAAATAACTCCCAAAACTCTTTATAAACTTAAATAATTCGCCAAAATATTGACTTTTATTTTAGCTATGGATTACTTTCCAGGAGTTATTAGGGTTTGGGATATATGTCCTTAACTAAAGACAAATTTCAAAATAAATACATTTTAATGTTAAATTATGGTCCATGGCTCATTTTAAAATTGTCAGATTTTGTTTAGTGATTAATAAAATCAAAGCTAAACATTCACTGAGTAATTTGAGACAAGAAAGAACTTGGTGACGTATTAACAACCCGAGTTATAAATATTTTAATAAAAATATATTTCTAAAAAGTTAAATTTAATATTGTTCTGAGGTTCGTAGCAGGTCTTTAACTCGTCTGATTTTAATGATCAAGAGCTCAAATGAAAGCCCTTACATTACTGAATATTTTAAGCCTAGAACGAACTACAAGCGTTAATAAGAACTGGAGATATAAGAAAAAAAATTAAAAAAAAAATATCAAACTACGAAACGTCCATAAGAAATGTATGGTGCAGAGTTTTCTTTTGTATATATCTTCTAAATGAATAAAGATATTTAAAAACGGATTTCGGCATTGAAATCAGTGTAAAAATGTAGTTGGTAATGATGTGTCACAACACTATCATTACATTGAAAAATATTATCAATGTCCAATATGGCGGATCCAAGATGGCGGCCAAAAACATGTTCCCTATCAAAATGAAGTACTAACCACTCAATAAATACAGGCGGTGGTCCCAAGTCAATATCTCGAAAAATGTGCATAGCAAATGCATGTGAAATATGTTTTTTTAATTTGTCCAATGATGAAAAAGGCCGCCATTTTAAATTGTGATTTTAGTGGTTTTCTCGCGCACCGATTTTTGGCAACTTTTAGTATGTCATTCTGCAAACCCAACTCTACAAAATAAAACCATAAAACGTTTTCTTGCAATTTTTTTAACGGTCCCTATGTAAGTTTGTTTAGTTTGCCTGGACTATTACATTAGCAATATATTCTCGTGTTAATTAACGTGATTAAGTCGTAACATCTAACTGCTATTCTTGTTACTTAATGAATGTCTGCTTCAATTGACAAAACATTGTTGAGTAGGTAAAAGTAAAAACTGTTAAAAAAGTTGCAAAATTTCACATTTGAGGGTCAGTAATTGGACATCCCAATTTTACCCCATAAATCTCCGTTTCCATAAAAATTGCCATAACTGCCATCGTGTGACAATTTAAGAAATTATTACCTAAAGTAACTCTTACTGTTCAAAGTGGTTGGAAAAATGTACCATCATTTGTTTATTAAAAAAAAAAACGAATTGATAACCTGTAGACAAAATATTTTTCTTGTAAGTGTGTACTGTTAAGAGCAAGGTTCCGAAATGCATTAAATTTTTCTTTTCCCTTTCAAATTTCAGTTCAGACTACCTTTAAAAAAATGGAAAAAGTACATTCTTAAACATTTAACATAGCTATCAACAAAACGTCAAACTTCTACTTGTCGAGATGATTGTTTGATTACATAACAATGCAATGCATCCACATTATACACACTGTTGTTCTTTTTAGTGTTCAGTTTGCAGCACATACCCTTTTTTATAATTTAGCCCGAATCTACCGATACTATTCCTTTTTACTATTCCTATAACTGAATTTTTATGCGCATTAATTTGCCTATTTTGCGCTGGTTTCACTTTAAAACAGGTTATTTTGAATATTACTAATGCGATGCCTATATTTTTCAAATGTTGACAAATTTTATTTATTTTCATACAAATGAAGCTAATTGAACATGTTTCAAGTTTTAACAACACAAGTAGCTCTTTATTTAATAAAAAATACTGCATTTCAATATGATAGGCTACGATCAAAGATTTTTATGTAATACCATAGAATAAAGAGAATAGCTAGTGTGCTATCCTTTATACTTAGTAATACTACTAACGATACAAATTTAAGACGAGTAAAAAAGGAATTGTGTGCTCTAAAACATCAGTCTTGTGTCGCGTTTACTAAATCAAAGGATCATAAAGAAAACAACCCTAGTATTCCCGACCTGTTTTGTTTGACTCACCCCTGTCTTGTACCTAAAGGTATATTCTTTTTACTTGTCTATTAATAAAAAAATATTTAGTTTACAATATTTCGCCTCAAGCTCATAATTTTAATACAGTATAGTAGGATTTTCATATTGTCTTAATGTGTTGTGTCTTGTGCTTAGTTTTAATAAGACAAGGCGACAAGCTTATGTTATGACTCACATTTCTTGCTTGTGTTGTTGCATCATATTGTAGGGCCGAATACTTCAAGAATCAAGTTGTTTTAAGATACAGTAAATAATAGTCTAGTAAATAATGTCCTCTGTTTGTTTCACATTGCATACACAGTTTTATTGTTTTCATTATCTGTCAATTATGTTTTTTGACGTCTTTAGTTACTTTTGTTGATTTCATGTGCAAATAGTTTTTTCCCCAGTATGTTTAAATCAAACTTATTTGCTTTAAAACACAAATTTAATAAAGAACATTCAATTGTTTTTATTAAGGTAGATAGTTAGGTAAACTTATTTTAATGTCGGAAACATTAAGGGAAGATATTTGTTACCCAACTCAATCCTTTTCGTACAGTAGTTTACTTAAAAGTATTCCTCACTGTTACTTCAGCACAGCATTAGCCATTAGGCCTATATAGTTTGAGATGGAATAGCATAAAAAATCAACAGGTAAAAACAATTGTTGTTGTAAGTTGTTTATTCCATTTGTTTTTGTTTTACTTTTTCGTTTAGTAATCGATAATGTGGCAACGCAGTTCCTAGAAAAGGTATTATTTTCTATTCGATTGATTTTGCATCTTTTAAACTTTTTTGTAAAGATAAGGGCGACCACTTTCTAAGATTTGCAACCTAATCATCCATATTAATAAGGAACATCAGAATTGCAGAAATTTACTATTACAAAAGAACTATTTTTAATGCTAACATGTAAAAACTACATAAAATATACGATAAAAAAATCAAGTTAAATTTCTATTTGTTTCATTTTTTACTCAAATATTTCCTAAGTGGTCCGATGGTTTCACACCATATCTTTAATAAAGACGTCACCTCTAAAAGGTGTTACCGCATTCCTTTCACGTTTTCCTTACATGCCAATAAAGGTCCTTTCAGCAGATTGTGGAGAAGGGTCAATTGAAGTGACTTTATTTATCAGTACTTGAATCAGAGGCAACGTTTTTTTAAGTTTGTCAAGGTAAAAAGTTTCTGCTTTGATACAATATTGAAATATTACAACAAATTAAATGAGAATTAAAAAAAATAAACTCGTTAAAAAAATTTTGTAAATTTGATTAGTCATTCGATAAAATTCTTCGTTTTCGAGATATTAAATATTTAAATAACCGCAATTTTGAAATGGGAAAAAAATATAACTTCTTTGTGAGTTCATTGTAACGTATTTGTACGTGTCTTTATTAAATTAAATTGTCTAAGTTGAAGAGTTGATAAGCTATAAGAAAATTCGTAAAAAGCACATATGAACAGATGGACGGAAAACTAGGCATGGGAGACCCATGGTTATTATTGCAAAATATGTTTGTCCCTATGCAAAGAACAGTCAATAAAAAGCGGTACAAGCTGTTTACAGACACCCTGTGTAATCAAATAAGTATTTATTTGTTTACTGATGGTGTAAAACTCATTTAATGGTTTATTGTGAACTACACGACTCATAGCCAAACTGTTATATAATTAATTACTTGTAAGAAATCCTAATAAATGAAAAATTACTAAAAAATTAGTTTCATGTAATATGTTTAACGATACTTACTGAATATTAAATTAGTATTTATTTGACCTTAACGCTTTATTTAATTTAACACCAGACCGCAATTAGGCTTCCAAATTCTGTTCTAAGTAAATTACAGAATTGTAAATCCTAACATATTATCTTTTATGTTGAAACCAACAAATAAATGCCAGTATGCATATTGAACGTGTAGATGCAATAATAAAGATTCTGGCACTATTGCAGAAGCGCATAGTGCAGTGCTTTGAATAGTCAATGCAGGTTGACCTGACAGTGTCTTTAATAGCTTGGCTTCAGTCCATCGGTCATGTTGGTTGAGTGAAGGGTAGTGGTAAAAGTCCCTCTACCAGAATTTCAATAACCTAATTTACTTAACATTGTATATTCTCCAACCATTTTTAAAACTAAATCTTTTAATACTGTAGGCCGATATAATTCTAAATATTCAGCGGCAAGCATGTTTCTTGAAAACCTTTTCTCTCAGCTCGTACGTGCGTCGCAGGGAAAATCTACGCATACTGTTAGAAAGATATTTGCCTTTAGATGTGCAGAATCCCTTTATAAATTAAAATACACTGAAAGATAAACAAAAAATCATTTATAATTAAAAATAAATTAACATGGGCCTTATGGATTGCCATGCTGGTGATGAAATGAAAACGAAATATAAACAGAAAATCAAAACAAATTAGAGAAATTCCAATCACATGTTTTATTAACAATGTTGGATGAAATTATAGTAATCAAAATAAATAAACATACTTTTCTATTATTTATATTTAAATATTGAAGATACTTCAGCTGTTGGATTTCTTTATTAACTTTTCCTGGAATTGACATTTCGACTCTCAATATAAAAGTTTAAATTTCAATAAAATTATTAATTATAATTCTACCACACAGTTTATTGCAAAACCACAACAAATTTTCATTGAAATAAGCAATAGGACGATTGAGATTTGCCTGAATGATTTGCATGGAAATTGTGTGACATATTCTTTGTACAGTATATTTCGATACTTACATTAATTTCTCTAGTATTCTTGCCCCGTTGCGAAGCACAGGCAGAACAACCTAGTATGTATTAAAGCGTGTATTAAGTTTGTTAAATTTTAAATTGGAAAAAATTTGAAAACTTGGAATAATTTTTTAACATTTTAAAATAAATGTTCTGACAAAATATCTGAATCATCTGATTTGCGTAGAATGAGATTTTTCACATGCACAAATACCTGATTTTTTAATTCAACACTCAAAATATGAACCTTTTATGGACATTTAAGTTGATCAGAATGACTTTCTATACATCCATATTTAGTTAGGTTCTTATGATTGGTTACTAAGTTATGTACTTGTTAATTAAAAATATGTGTATTTAATTTCAGAAAGGGGCACTAGTTGATATAAGTGCAATATCGTATGGATTAGAACACAAAGTTACAGGCGGATAAAGTTCGTATGGATTCGTGATGTGATTATAGGTTTATGCAAGTTATGATGGAGCTTAAAAGTGTTTTATCGACGTTCAATTATTTACTGTAAAATAGTTTAGTGTTTTAAGACTATCGTTAAAAAAGTAAAACAAATAAAAACAACACCAATATCATAAAAGTATGCAATGCTCTTATCATTATGTATAATAAAATATGTATAACACATATTATCAGTGTATAAATGGTAGAGTGAAATATTTAGGTCCTAAAATTCCAGTAATTTATTTGATAAACTAGTTGTGCGCCATAAAATTTTGCCATACTCTAACTATTATCTTATATACGATTTACAATGTGAATGTTACTTTTACAACATTATTGAGTAACTGTAAAGCAATTACCTCAATAGTAACCATAAATTTAAAAATAGGAAACAAATTTAACCCTTTCCCTAAAAAGGTTAAGAAGTGCTCCTAGGTGAAGGATTAACTAAATTAATTTGTCAAACGTGACTTAACAGTTCTATGAAGTTGAAAAACAGGTTTTATTTAATTTCTAAGGGATTCACGTCTATAAATTCTTTGAAAATAATCTTGAGTTTAATTTTTTTATGCATATTTTTAATCTGTATTTCGAGATTAAATAATAATTTGACTGAATAATTGAGAACTTTAAAGGATTTATGCAACTACGATGTTACTCGTATTCAATTTATAAGCTCTTAAAAGTAATACCCTTAATACTTTAATACTTTACTTTGAAACCATACCATACGAGTATTTTGTAATGTATGTAAGCTAAGTATGAATGGATGATAATAGACTTAAAAATAGCGACGAGGATTTAGTTTTTGAGGCTTGGGTTTTAATGGGGTTTGTAAATAGTAAAAAACTCACTATTGGCAGTTTACTAAGTGGTACATAAAAGAATCAATAGTATTCAATGATAACGCCTAAGCTTCTTCACAAATATTTAGATTTATTAAAACATATAATGTCCAAATTATGATAAACCAAACTGATTGTACAGTTATTTAACCACACGGAGTAATGATAAGTTTAAAATTTTTAATTTAAGCTCACCAAATATCGTTAAACAACATGTTTTGCCAAAATACGAGAATTTCTATTGCTTAATGACGTTTACAAAGCAGTTAATGTAGGTAATATTTTCAGAAAGTTGAAACATAATTTATTTTTAATGTGTATTTTGAAGAAACTGTTATTTTCCAACTTTGGCCAATAGAAAAGACATTTAATGACATTACCAAAGATAGATAGCCTATTTCAACACAACATGGGTTATTATAGTGTATTGTACCGTTTGGATAAATATCTAAGACTTTGATAATTTAGATTGTATTTTTTACTGTCATGGCATTTAAGGAAAAATATAAAACTCTGATTATCTAATATTACAATATTAGCAAAGAACACTTTGTGGGTGGCAAGAATATCTTATCCATTACATTTATCCCAAAAAGCACTTTAAAGACACCAGAGGGGTTTAGAATAATTTGTCAGAAATATGCTGAAAATTCCCTCGATAAAAATTTGACTCTTGATGAAATATGTACAAACCATATAAAGTATGAAATCAAACTTCTACCCACGGTTTAATGTGGCATGGTTTAAATTAATTAAAAATTATAACCGAAATGGTTCAATACAGTATAGTATCATTTATCATTGCTGAGTCCTCATAATATTTATTTTTGTAATAGGTATCATGTACTATAATTGTTTTATATATAATATATAGTAATATATCACGTTTATTGTAAAATAATAAAACCTATCACCAGTTTAGAATAAATCATGTAATTTGATAGAAAATTATAATTATTTACCTGGGTTGCCGAGTGCTTATAGTGCTCGCCTTCAAATCTGAAGGCCGTGGTTTCGACTACGAGCAAGATCTTTTATAGACCCAGATATCATATACCAGTGGGCTATCAAATTGAAGATGCTATGTAACAAAAAGATCGGTATTAGATAGTTTTAAGACCAGAGTAAGATCGTTTCCTTACAACAACTTTCAAAATGCCAAATCAAATAAAAGCAAACACTAGTGTTTTCAATATTTTTACTGTTATCCTTGATAGCTGAAAATCTGTAGACCATGGTTTTTAAAATACTTTTTCTACAATTTACAGAGCTTATTTAGGTAACAAGATTTTTCTATACTTCATTCATCATGAATATGTTATACATACGTTGACATATTTAGTTGATATAAAATTCTGACTAGTGTACAGTTTTTCATGTAAAATCGTGTAATTGTATAACATTCATCTACAGTTTGACAATCATGTTGGAGTGCAGTTGCTATTGGTTGTATAAAACAAAGGAACGACGGCAAAGTATAGGATAGATACGACAGGTTAAGTCACCGATATGTGCTCAGAGGTAACAATATGTGGTTCACTCTCCCTCCTTTTGTACAGTTCATATTTTCTGAAAGTTTTTATTTAGATAATATGTTGCTAAACCCTCTATTTTGTGGACATATATTATTCTGATATGGACTGAAATGAGTTTATGGCTTGATGGATCAATTGATAAACACTCAATTGTGAAAATCAAGTTATATATACACGGGATTTCTAGTATAATAAATAAAGTTACTTTTATATTCCATTCAACTCTTTGGTGACATGGGATTAAGCTATTCAAGAGATAAATGGGGATAAGCCCTAAGTGAATTATCAAAGCTTTAAGTTAAAACTAACTTAACTTTAGTTTAAGTTAGAGTTCAGTCATGCTTTAAAGTTAACCAAAAATAAACATACTTAGAACATTAACCTTTTTAGGTAATAATTTGCGGTTTGAGAAAGTAGCTACAAGAACCGAACAGTTTAGGTTATAGAGTGACTATTATCATTGACTATTGAATAGTCAAAGCTATTATGCACCTTTTCCAGAAACCTTATCAAGGCACTAAATAGGTCAGAACAAGCTAATCTGGTGGATGCATCTGCATTGTAGGATGGAAGATAAAATTGTAGTATATGTGTCATGTTATTTATTTTATTTTGTTTTTAATCAAGATAAGATTAAGTAAATTAGATCAAATAAACATTTATTATACAGGCTATTAGTTCAGAGATACAAGCGAATTATTAATTATTTGTAGAAATCGCCGAAACATTACTGCTTTGTAACATTCAGGTGTAAGTCCATGAGATGGTTAAGTTGTATGGTTTTATTGAAGTAAACCGTCATTTAAATCTTATTAATATCATGTAAGGTAAATAATGTGATGTTTTCCAAGATATGTCTCATACACAAAAATGTAATGCATGTAATAATCCAAAAATCTAATTCCATATTTATTGACAATAAATTAAATAATGTTATAGAATCAGAACAGCAATATGTCTCATTACATTATGTTAGCTATGTCATGAATTAGTGAAAGTGATGGAGAACTAAGTTAATAGCCACGTTGAGTCTGAACTAGTTAGTTAAACTATTCATTAATTAAAGAGCCAATTTGAAATTACCGATATTGAACATTCTCATGAAACCAAAATCTAATCCTGATACACAGCTCTAATTCAACAATTTTGCTAACGTCAATCAATATAGTACTGACATTTTTAGAGAAGGAGCTAAGGAATTTTTTGAGGAGGATTTTTTTTGCGTTTTAATGTAATAACGCAAAAAATCATACATTGATACAATGCTCATCGTTAATCCTATATGTAAGTATATTCAACGAAAGATTATTCAAAATGGTTGTGTTTAATTAATTAATACTAATTTGATAAAAATACACACTTTCTTACACTATACTTACATGTGAATGGCAAATCTTAAACACTGATAGATACTACAGTGGTTTTATAACACCTGTGTTAAGCATCAAAACAAATGTAAAACTTGAAAGTGTTATAAGCAATTGTTGAATACATTAAAAAGGTTTAACACTATAGCCTTAATAACAAATGCATTTTACTTTATCTATTAAGAAGTATAGCAGTTAAGAAATAATGATTTTTACTTGGCGACTTTTAATGTTATATGCGTCTAGAACCTGGGTCTTCTGTAAAACGAAGGTTAAGACCATGGTAACATAATTTTCCTAGTGCTGAAAATAGTCCAATTTATACATTTGAGTTTGCAGATCTGAATGCTGAATGGTTCCAAATAAGATTTGCAGTCAAATAACGACCACCTCGTAGTTTCCGTCCATCTCCAATCATTCTAATGTATGTTTGTCTTCGTTTTATTCTATCAACCAAATTGTCTTATCAAATCTCATGCACTGTATAAAATTCCTTTTACAGCATATACATAAATTAGGTGTATTAAGTTTACAGTTGATTTTTATCAAGTAAAATTATTGCTTGAAACATAAACATTGTAACAATGAATGTGGGAGGTTGTATATAGACATTTTTTCACTAATATTGGTTTTAAATTACCTATCGGCAGTTCCAAATAAAGAAGAAATGTTATGTTAGTTTCATATTGGATACAGATTTACAAATAATATACTTATATTTTGAATATAAAATTAGATTTAAGTCTTATGGTAAAAATAAGTATTAACATGAAGCTGTAACAGGAAGCTTTGTTAACATTTCTTTGTTAAAATGAAACTTAACTTTTACATATTATGGAATTATTTATTCATGTATTAACAAGAAGAAGGTATAGCGGATAAAAAAGTGAGGATGTTTCTTAGTCCAAAAAGACCATAAAATACATCTTTGGGACTTTTGTAATTTATAGAAGACGTGATATGACAAGCTATTGTTTAGGTACAAAGTCAAAAAGTAATCTATTCTTTATCCGGTGATATATTCTTTTCAATATTTTGATCCAGTAGCTATACTGGTTTATAACACTCAAACCAAGGTTTGCCACAAATTCTTACATTATACAGTTAATGGTTTAGTATGTACATTTTACATGCATATGCACTTTTTCTTAAGTTCTTAATCCATAAATTCTTATGTGGTTGTATTGAAATTAAACTTAAGTGTGCCATACACTGCTTACAACAGGTATTCTATTTGCCCTCCACCGTTTTAAACCCGAAGGAGGACATCGACATCATATACAGTAGTATTGAAGGAACGCAGGTTATTTGTGAATTATTTAGTAAAAAGAAATTTCAAAAGAAATGGAAAGATAAATATAAATGAAAAATATTACAATTCAATCAATGAATGCAAACCATTGTTACAGTTAGGATGAACAATAGAATTAAATTATTGAAATAATTTACAGCATGGTAAATAAAGAATTATGCAAGAGAATAGCTGAATAATTTTTTATCTGTTTTAGTTTGTTTGATTGTAATAATTATCAAATATTACGTATTTGCGTGGTTTTTAAGTATACGTTTCACAGATCTTAAGTATTTTTTCTACAAAAGCTTTGCAGAAACTAATAATGATGATTAGTAATAAAATAACTTATATCACGGCGCAACTGATAATCAAAATTTAATCAAGTAAATCAAAATTCAGTAATTGTATACTGCACCATATTTCCAAGAACATATAGTAATATTTAAAACTCATTTCATCATTATTACATTATAATATTTGAGTACAAAAGTTGCAATTCTTGAGATTAGTGAAATACAATTTATAAGATGTAGCTAAGTAAACTTTATCGTAATCTAGTATCCCTGATACCTGATGCAACCTTTGTTGAAAGATTATTAATCAAAACTTTAAATAGTGTTTGACTTTGTTAGTCAGGCAGATGGATGCTCTTCAAAACTAAATTCAATAACCTATAACCTAATATTGTTTGTCCTTGTGTATTATCTCAAGTGAAATTAAATTATGTAAAAATATGTAGTGTATGCATCAATACACTACAATACATTATATTTGTGATTATATTTGTATATAACTTGAGCCATATTGTTTTTGTAATCTATCCACATATAGAAAATGTGTGTGTTGTCTCAATATGTACAACACTCCTGATCATTTGATGGAAAAAGATTTAAAGGTAACTAAAAACCTTCCACCAAGTAAATCACGGGTAAGTCATGGAAAGAATACAGACATTTTACGTCAAAGTACAAAATTATAAACCAAATCAAGTAGGTGAGGGAGTATTATATTAATATATTTATCTAAGTAATCTATAATGTTAAAACCATATACATTGTGAAGTAAATTTTTTAACACAACAAAATAGCAAAACTGACGTTTTAACCCGATTGATGGTTTCCTGTCACAACCCGGAAGTATACCCGAAGCTTCCTGGAACAGATAATTTCCCAATATATTGTATATTTATATAAAAAGTATAACTATACAAAAAAGCTCCATTGATTCGCTATGTTTTTATTCATTAAACTAGATTTTTAATTAATAGTTTTATTGTAATGAAAACACATTAAAAGCATATAAGTTTTATTTGTTGACCTGAAATATCTGTGATATCAATAAGTTAATATTATTGGTAAGATTTCGTTGTTTGCAAATTCTTATCATAACTCACTTACAATACTTAAGTATTTGATTAATTATCCATAGTTGATTTTTAAGGAGGTCCTAATAAAAATAATAGTAACCGAATCTAAGTAAGAAACAAACAGTAGGTAACTTACCTTGTAAGTATTACTTTTTCTACAGAAGGAACTATTTATACAACCATGTCACTGAAATATGCATTACAAATATGCTACTTAAATCGTTTTTAAATCTAATAAAATATGTTAACTTTATCCTTTTAAACTATTTGTAATAGGCTAAGCTAAAACTAAAGCGTATTTCATGTATAAAAATTAGTTAAATTAGTTGCATTAAAATGTTATAATTTTAATGTGTCTAAATTAATACACAGTCACAATTAATACGTTTTTCTCTTGTCAAAACTAAAAGAATTGTACATTATTATTTTAATTGTGAGCAAAAATACAGGATTTCTAATTTGAACTGTGTCGTCATCTCACCACGTTTAAGTAGTTGTATAGGGCGAGTATTTGTAACACAACATGGTTTAGTCATTATCACTTCTTGTTACATGTTAATCTCTTTAGCTTCTGTTCAGTTTAAGCTCCGGACCTTCCAAAAATGTAACCATTGGTTTGATATACAACACATGACATTGGCAATGAATAAATTTATTTCGTTGTTGTTTATTGAGAAATTGTATCCCCGAACATTTAAATATTATCTTGAGTACCCAAACAATCTACAATTACAGAGTTTTTGTGCTTTACTAAGCAGCGATCCTATAAATCGTTAATACTAATATAACTAATACAATAACATATGATTCTTAGTTATAATTTATTAAGAGTGACAGTCTCGGGATCCATTTGTTCCTTCATTTAAACTAGAATAATCGTTTAGCCGAAACGAAATGACCCATTGGAAGTGACTCTTCCTGCATGATTACAAGTTAACTGGAATAACCAAGCATCGCATTAAAACTGTTAGACTGTGCTATCAGGAGTGTAATTATTTTGGTTAGTCTTAAAAAGTATGTTTTATTTTATTTCAGTAATATCAAAGTTACGCGTAGTATTTTATATACTTGATACAATCGGGACAGTTGTTTTGCAATGTTTTTATCAGGCGTGTTTGAAAAACTGTTTTGGTATGCATTTAGATTTTGTAACAATGTAAAGAGTTGATTTTTCAGCTGATCATTTTTCTCTCGTTCTCTCTAAATTAGAGATCGGGAAATAACTACTTTCTTTAAAATCAGCTGTATCTGAAAATAGCTAATTTTAGTATAGAGTGATGAAAAACAAATTGTATAACCAAAATCATTAAAACTCACGGTTGTATAAATAAAAAAATACCCCCGCCGCAGCAAACCTGCCGACTAAGCGAATTTCCATTTGTCTGAATTGATTTTCAAATCTATTAAAATAACATCAGGTTTAACGAGTACCTAGGTTTGCTGCTACAAGGAAACTAATAAAGTGTGTTTTTGTAAAATATTAATAACTTAGTATAAAATAAATATATTTGCCAAGATTTATCAAAATATGTCAATTAAACAAGCAAACTACATAAGTTTACAATATTCTCCATAAGAATAACATGGGAATTCTAAATTTATTATTTTTTTATTTTCTCCGTTACCAATAACCGTACAAAAACACTTTGATATACTAAATTATTTGTTTTTTAAGCTCTTTTAAAAGGTCTAGAGAGAAATTAGAAAAAACTGATTATTACAAGACAAACAGGTATCCTTAATACACACATGTTTACTTAGTGTCTAGTTTTAAACAATAAATTAATTGATCTAAATTTTAAATACATGACTGTACACACAACCTGTATGAATCGTAAGTAAAAATTATTCTATAAAAGATTCCGATCCGAATCATTTGGACTGATTATGAGGTTTTATGATGTCACATATAATTTATTCCGTTTCAGGAATCCTCAGTTCTTTCTGCTCCTTAGAGATTTGGTGCTACATTTGGTGAAATAAACTACCTGAGAGTATAAAAAAAGTCTATGAGATTTACACTGAACCGCGTATGACAATAATCTGATTAATTAATCAATTGCTGATTAAGCATAATGACATTGTCACACTGGTGGTAATTGTTGAGAATTGACAGGATCGACCAATAGCATTAGGTTGACAAATGTAGAGGTCAACAATATTTGAACCCAGTAATATTGGCAACTAAATGACAAATTGTGTTTGATTGCAAACTCGGATCAAACAATTTAAACGGTCTAATACATGGTAATCTAATACGGCGTAATACATACTGAAAATTATGAAACTGGAGCCATATATTTCTGATATGAACTTCGCTAAAAGTTTGAAGGAGTTAAAATTTATTTTGTATAAAACTGCATTTTCAACTACTTTAATAGGCTCTTAAACTCTAATTAAGTTTAGAAGTAAAGAGTCAGAAAAATTGTATACGTTGATACGCTATTTATTTTAGAGAAATAATAAAAATGCCTGCATTAAATGGGATTTGCGATGCTGTACGATTATTAAATGAATATTTATAGTAGTAGGATTTGTTTATGGATACTCAACTGCTTATTTAACAGGCAAGCACTGTATTCATAAATTGAAACTTACAACTGTGAAATAAATCACCAACTTTTGCACGAAAAGTACCACTTCATTTATTATTTTAATCCGTTATTCTGCGAACAAATGGTGTGTCATGGGAATATTCTAGTTAAACTCAAGTGAATGTTGCTCCATGTTTGTGGTCATAGACATGAGTTATATCGAAACCCTGGAGGCTAAGAGACGTTACCATAACATACAAGCGTATTGAATAGTTTGGAATAATATAACTTAATGGTATCTTATCAATTCCATGCAATACTGATTAGTTTCACACTTAACACTTTTTTTAAATAAATAATATGTCTAAAAATACTACTTATAATATATTCCTTTTATAAAAAATAATAAATTCCATTTTATCTTGAATGGAAAAGATTCCACAGTGTGGAAATAGCTAATTCAAAGCTGCATAAACCAATACATACTAGTTCTATAGATAATTAGATACATTATGAGAATTGATATTTAAGATAAATAATACTTGTGATATGTGTGAATCTGGTTGTATGTTGAACTTTTATTTCATATCAACATAATTCAATACATTATACGTGCAATGAATGTGAAATATATTTAGTGGAATGTAATTATAATACTAGGTCTTTAATCAGCAAATAAAATAAATCTAACTTAATTATAGGAAAGCTTCTACATTTTTACTAGGTAAGTTATTATATACTTCTACTACAAAACATGGAATCAGTTCAAAAGATGTTATTTTTTAACCTTCAGATTCTTTATAATTTTGTTATAGCATTTCTTTCTTTTATCTACAAATAAATACAGATGGCATTGCTTTTTTACTTGTAGTGTTTTTTACTTGTTTTTTGTTACTTGGGCAAGTAAAAATAACATTTCATTAGAATATTTAAAACTTATAACAATTAACTAATTTGTTAGTTGAAATGAAAAACAATAATAGTCAAGACTCCGGTCCCTTTTTTGTAACGCAAGTGTAAATTTCTGTGAAATTACTCAATGTTTAGTTGTTATAATAAAACTATTAGTGAATTTTATCTTCCAGTGTTTGTAATTTGTGTCATAAAGTATCAAAACCCCTCAACTCTTATTGAAGGTGAGACGACCACAACAAAAAAACTCCACCTGACTCCACGAACTCTCCCGAAAATCAACAGATGTGTACGTAGATGGTTTAACGTAGTTATCTTTCTAAATAATATTTTATTCTTAAAATCAACGACATATGTTATTGGTATGAGATTTTTAAATAGAAATGGATACAAACTGTGAAATCTCTAAAAATTGTTAACTCTTTAAGAACAATATTTGTATTTCAGAAAAAAATGTACTAACACATGTATGAAGGTGGAAGGTTTGCCACTATTGAACGTGATGAACGACTACCATGTATTACATTCTGATCCGAGCAACATTCTTCGAATCACTTTGTGAACTTGAACAGCACCAATACAAAATATATTATTATCACTAATAATATAGACGTTAAGTTTTTATTCGTTCAATTAAGGAATTACATGTAATAAATAAACTCAGATTTAAGTGATATTATAATATTCATTGTTTTATAGAGTGTATAAACAAATTTTGTTTACTTCCTCAGATGTTGCTTGGTAAAATATAAACTTTTTAGGTGTAAACTAACTTACAAGCGTTGTAGCATGTCACATTTTCATCCAATCAGAATTGCTTTTCCGTGTCATTTAGTTTAGATTCACCCAGACTCGGGCTCTAATCAACCTAAAGATTTAATCTAAATCTTATTTTCAGTATATCCCATTGGACTAACTCCAAGGTGGGGTTACACAAATGTTTCAGTACCTATAGTTTCGGCTTCAAACATGCTGATTTGAAATAAGTATAAATATATTGTTGACGATTGTGAACACCATGAAAAAAACAACTTCATAATACACGAACACAGTAAAAGAACATTCAGAATAAAGTGGATCAGCCCGAAGGAAAATGCATTTTCACAATTAGTTCCATTTCCTTTTAAAACAATAATTTTCTTTGCATATGCATTATATATGCAAATAAAGTATTATTTTACTGTAGTCAGAGAGAAAAAATATAAATATGTTTATAATTACACTGTGCTGTAATCATTTTGTAGTGTTGGTTTTCTTTGACAATACCAATTGTAGGTCTTTCATCATAAAGGATGGTTAAGTAAGTTAAATTTAGAATTATTGACAGCAGTGTCGAACAGACACCTATAAATTAAATAACCTTCTGTGCCTAAACTCAAACTCAAACTCTTTATTAGCCATAAAAACATTACAAATTTGAGCTTAGCTCATGTAACAGATGACATGTCAATTATAACTAGAGTGTAAATTTCTGATTAACAAAATAAATATAATGGAGGGGATATAATAAAAATTAAATATATATATAACCCCTGACTCAGACATATGTGCTCATTTAAATGATCTTCCACTGTATAAGGACATGTTACAGCTAAGTGAATTTCAAGTTTTTTTATGTGTTAGTTTTTTCTTTTTTTATCTCCGGTGGAAGGGATTAAATAATTTAATTGCCATATAATATGGACCCTTTCCAAAAGAGACAATCGATGTTTAGGGTACCGCAGGGTGGTATTTCTTTAAAGATTTCAGGACTTCAAAAATATAAAGAGCTCATTTAATAGTTTAGAATTTTGGAAACATTGTTTACATGATTTTCTAAGTTTTACTTCAAATATTGCTCGAATAGGCCTCTTTTTGTTATTTAAATATCTTGTCAAATACTGATGTTCCACCCCAAAGTATGATGTTGTAAATAACAATTGATAAATACCCCCGCTGCAGCAAACCTGCAGACGAAGCAAGTTTCCATTTGCCTGTTTGGATTTACACTAAAATGTCTCCTTAAAAATATCACATTTATTCCCTATTTAAATAACATTAGTTGAATGAGTACTTAGATTTGCTACAACAGGGAGGGTAAAAAGGTGTTATTTGTAAAATGTTAGTAGTTTAGTATGAAATGAATGCATTTTCCAAATTTGATCAAAATATGATCATAAACAAGCAAACTACAACAGTTTACTTATTCTCTATAAGAATAACATGGAAATTTTAAATTTACAGTTTTTTTTTTATTTTCTCCGTAACCATTAGGCGCATAATAACGTTTCAATATACTAAATTATTTTTTTTTTAAGCTCTACAAAATGGTTTGGAAAGAATATGCTAAGTTTATAGGGTCAAAAATGGGGAAAACCAATTTTTGCCCCATAAAACCCCCATAAACCCCTGTTCCCATAGTCCGATCATGCTGGTTCGCGATAAACGTAGGTTTGCACGTTTGTACCAAATGTCATCAAAATTGGATGATTTTTGCTCGAGTTATCGCGCTAAGGGACACATACATAAATATATATATATATATATATATATATATATATATATATATATATATATATATATATATATATATATATAATTTAAACGGATGGTGTTTTTGGTCTCTGGGGACCTCAAAACGAAAAGTAAATCGGTCCCTGGTCCAGGTCTTACCATGAGTACTACGGTAATAGCTTATTCCCTATATGGGAAATTCGCTAAAAACCATGATACATGTCTTTATATCTGAGATATTAGCTATAATTCTAATAGCATGAAGAGATTTATTAAGTGTGTTTTTTTTATGGACAGAATTTGATCATGCCATTTTAAGTTGTCCTGAAGTGAAAAACTTCACACTAAGGGAGTTTTCACAAGGTTCTTCATTTGACATGAGGAATTTCTTTTTATTTGATTGTTTCTATTGTTAGAAGTGAAAGCTAAAAACTAAGACAAATTTTGGAAAGCCAATCAGATATTTCTTGGAGAGTATTTAAAAGCTTTACTTTTCCTTAACTATTGCTGAAGAGTCGTCTGCAAAAAGATAAAGTGGAGTATTAATATTGATTGGCAAATTATTAATGTACAACAGAAACAACACTGGCCCTAAAATAGACCCCTGAGGCACCCAACGGATAATCTCCCTCCAAGTTGAGAAGTGAGCAATTCTATCATCATCGAACCTTTTAACTCTTTGAAATCGAGATCTTTTGTCAAACAAGATTCAAACGGTTCATGTGCTATTCCTCTAAATCCATAGTAATTCAATTTGGTTAGCAGCAGTTCGTGACCCTAAAACAGGCCAAGACACTTTCATTCAAATCATCCGACACTATATATTCTGATTTATTGTTTCAAAAGTAATGAGCTAATCTCAAAGTAGTTTGAGAGTTTGTAGTCACAGCTATTTGGTATAAAAATGATAAAAACACATTATGTTAGCTACTTTTGCTGTTCTAAAAAAAAATAATTATAATGTCTAAAAGTTTATTTATTTAATAAGACCTGATATTTCAAAAACGAAAAAATATATCAAATCCATTGACCACTAAACTTCATCTATTTGTTAAAATATTATATTTTATTTATAATAGAATTTATAATATTATAATATAATTTTATAATAGGAATTACACATATGTTAGGTTTACAACATAGTGTCAAGACTTGGAATATTTAAAAAAGCCTAATAGAACAGGAAAGTATTCTATTTTAGGAAGGGGGGTGTTACCTGTAGTTTTTAGGTCAATGTAAAAAAATATCTTAATTTTATTCCCTTGTTCCAAGCAAACGAGTTTTTGTAATTCAGCAACCCGTTCCACTATGCAGAATAGTGAGGCTATTTATCATTATCTACACAAGTTGGAAATCAAAAAGGCGTATAATTTTTTTTTACTTATTTGAATATTATTTCTCAGCACTATTAAATTGATAGTATAATTACTTACAAAACATAGATATCTAGTAGCATTAGTAACTTCAATTTACCATACTAGAAGATGATTTTGACTTAAACGGGGTTAAGACGTTATAAAGTGTAAACTTAGGAGAAAACAAGCGAAAACAATTTAAATTGCACATGCAAGAATTAGCACAAAAAAATTGTGCTCTCATTTCCATCTCTTCAACTTCACTTTCACTAACTGACATTTTTAAATCAGATTAATCTAACTTCCTTTAACTTCCACCAACTTAGGTTAAGAATACGCGAGTATCAACAGGAACATGCCGGATCAACAATTAAAATTGTCAACTGATCAGCTGATCAGCTGATTAGTTGACGTTCGAAGTTTACAATTGTACTTCTTTTCTCTCAATCCTTGAACCTCATTGGTCCGTTACCCGTGTTGATATGAGAAAAACTATGCTGATATGAAATGAAACTATGCTGATATGAAAGTAAACAGCTGTTAATTGAAACTTTTCAATTCTAAGAACTGAACTGAAATGGCTACTTTAAAAAACGGTCGTAGGTAAAACTCATTACAGTACAGTTACATAATGAAACCCCATTTGATTAAGCGGCAAACAGCTGTTTTCTGGTCTAAATCGTGTCTTTGGAAGTTTCTTCAAAATAGTGTAGTGTGGCGTAAAACATTTTCAATACACCACTTTACAAGATTCCAGTTCTTTGCCACTTACTGCACAATAGACGTCTTTGAGCTCTTTCAAAGCCAGGTTCGTCTCACATATCTTTAATAGACCCTTCACTTCAAAGTCAATTTGCTGGTTGACAGACAGCAATGGTGCGTCGATCAGTGTAAAGTCTTTTGTACGTATACAAGAACGATAATATTTATCACCATGTATACAAAATAAATTATATAAAAATTATTGTTTTTATGTTAAAAGAAACATCATTTTTAAATTAAGGGAATGTCGAAGTCATAATTTTAAGGGTTTTCGTTTTACACAAATTAAGTTTGAATTTTAAAAATATCTAGCAGCCGACGCCATTATTTTAAGTTTCGATGTAATTTTGTTTAACTAACAGATGGTTTAAAACGGTCTTTAAAATGTTTGTGTTGACAGTTTTTTTATGTTTGAACGACTTACTGTCGACATACCAAAATGTTGTTTCAAGTTATGACATGTGTTAACTTATCTCCTTTTACCATTGATGTAATTAATCAAAAGTACGTTTAACAGTAGTCAAACGCTAAGCAATTGAATAAAAACACTCAGATCAAAAATCAACATTGTGAATATTTGGCACAAAAATGGTCACTCGAATTTGACTAATAACAAATTATATGTTTAGCTGCATAAAGCATAGTGTTTGAAACGTGTGAGATGCAGAAGCTGTAACCTAAGAGTATACTCGTACTTGCAGTAAATGCAAAACATGTTTATTTTATAAACATGTGGTATTTCCATACTTTATTTGTATTTTACCAGTTCTGGAAATATTGATTGTAAACCATTAGCAGAATTGACTGAGGGACTTGAAAATGGTACTCATGGAAAATAAAACGTCTCAACCTCATTCAGTCCAACATTAGGGTTTACTTTAGGGAGATTACAAAGAAACTAGGTTGAGCGGTTGTCGATAATAAAGACAGACGAATGTTCTGGTATCAATCGAAGCTTAAACGAATTTTGTGAAAGCTTTGTGATTTAAGATCACTTATACATTAAGTCTACATCATATTTCTGTAACGGCCTTAGTAACATGAAAATATCTCCAACAAACTTAGAAAGAAATTAAGTTTTAAAAAGACAACCACGGGTTTTCAGCTTTAGATTATATTGTTTACTTCTTAATGCAGATGTGGAAAGGGCCATTCAATAATGATACTCTTATATACCTCAATCCATATAACCATTTACTTGGTTGCTAACGGAAAGTTTTATATTACCTGTCATCAGTTCCAAATTGTAACATTCAACGTACTAAATGTTTTGGCGAGCTGCCATTTTTAAACCCACAGTCCCGGATTAAACATTAAGTCCACTTGTATAGCTTCGTTGATGGTTTAAGCACACGATACATACATTTCAAACACGAAATGTAAATAAATAATCCACATAGGCGTAGTTTGATAGGCCTATTATGGGTACGCAACATTGCCGTTACACGAACGGGAACAGACTCAATGCTACTACTATGACTCGATCGGGGCTACTACAATGAATTCTAAATGTCAAATACCTTTGCTCTTACCCAAACGTAATCTTAATGTTAATAGACCAAAACTACCCCTCTACCTCTACTTGTGTTGGTTACAATAAGACCACAAAATAGAATAGAATGGTCTGATTTCAAATTTGCAATTTTTTAAACATTTTATTCACACCTGCCACTTGAGAAACTTTCGTATGGTGAAAGTAATAAGACTGTTTGCAATCTTTCGTTTGCAGTTATTTAAAGTTACAATAATGTTGTATTGAATTTTAGCCTCCTGATGGCATTTAAATACTATGAATTGGTGTAAATAATTGCATGTATACGTTAAAGGGTGTTGCTAAATGACAAGTGGTTTCAACTTACATAGACTCATCATCAGGTCAGTAAATATGTCTTCTCACTTCATTCGAGATCCTCAATTTATTATCAATGATAAATAAACAAATCACGCATATGTACACGAACGTAAATACGGAAATTCATGATTAAAAACTTAAGGTAATACTGGAACGGTACGGGACACGACGTGTCTTGACGGAAAGTGTATCTAGACATACTTGATCATAGTATATTATTAGATACAAGGAAATTGTAGGCTAGTATTAACACAATTTACATAATCACACGAGCTAATCAAGCCTTTGCTGGTATTTAATGTACCTGTGTTATTAATATATACTCTACCAGGAATTCCCGTGTTATGTAAAGTTAGCCAGTAATATGCTACGTTCTATAATCTTTAGAAGGCATCTAAACCAAAATTAATTCATTACTAGTCTAAGAGTTTTAAACTTGTATACACTCAAGCCTACTAGGCTATATGAACTGTATAGTGTTTAAATTTATCGGTAAACTCGTTAAAATTTGAAAAACTCCTCGTAAAAAACTGTAAAAAACTTAATTTTTTTACAAATATTCACTAAATTGACTATATGATGTTTTAATACAGAATAGATATCATTTAAACGTGTGCATGTTTTTAATTTATGGCATAACACTGACTTATTGGCAATATGTGTTCTGCTAACAACTTACAAAAACGTACTATAATTTGCTAACCTACCTACCCAAAAGTATCTTTTTAAGCAAACATTCCATGTAACATTAAAATTCACCTACATAAATCTCTTTAGTATATACCTCTCATGTATCCAAATTGTGTAAACCATCAAAGAATCTACTATTACGATTGAAATTTCTTTTATTGATATGTTTAGAAAAGAAATTTAGCGTAAGAACGCCCGTACTGACACTATCAAAACTGCTTACTACCAACAAAAGTTGTAAATCCATACAAGCTTATATTTTAATTGAATAATAAATTTATTATTGTAAGCAAATATTCTAGAAACAATAATTCAAACCAACTCTATAACTAGTCTAAAGCTTACACCTAAGAATCTGAACATGACATCACAGTAGAATAGCCTTCAGCTATCTCAAATATAACTGAGTTCATCCAAGTTGAGATGGTTTGATCTTCTCCATTGTGTGGATTCAAACCAACCGGAAACTTGTCTAAGTATCCGATAAATTAAACAGAATGTTTGCTATCCAATAGAAATCCTACATCGTCTTTCTCTAGTAGATTTCATTTTAATGCAGGCTTATATTTACGTTCTAAAATTGAAGTGTTTCTTTTAAAATTGGTAAATGTATGACATAATATAAATAATCTCACTTGGAATTGAAGATATCGAGATAAGTACTACACACGGATAATCAGACGTAATAAAAAATAAATAAGCAAAACATAATTAATTCATCAAGTGATTATCATTCGCATACACCATTTAAATAATAAATATTGGTCAATCCCCAGTATCTATTTATGGTTCTCAAAAATAACCGGATGAAACACTCTAAGGGAATTGATAAAACTTAGCAAATAATATGTATTAGATTTACGTAGTCAACAATAGTGAGGTAAATTTCTAGTTTTACATTTTCTTTTCTATGTTCAATAAATTTTTACCAATACAAGTAGGATATATCAGGTCCTTGTAATATCTTATGACATTATCGGAATGGACCAAAGCCAACTTAATAAAGGATCTTGGCCACATAACGATGTATGGCTGTTGACTACACCTCTACTAGAGTATAGAGTGTAGAGTTTTCGGTGTATAGTCAATGGTATGGCTTATATCATATATAGTTTAAATCTAATTTAAATTGTTGCTAATGTTTTATTTTTTTACTTAGGTAGTATCACAAACTGCAAAGTTTAAGGCCGATAATGGACTTAGCTATGTAAAAGCCCAATTAATCTAATATTTTATAATGAATTATTTAAAACATTAAAATGTGTTTAAAAATCATTGATTTTGGCTTTGTTCGTACCGGATTTGAAAAGGTTTACAATTGAATGTAAGGAACTAAAATGGGGAATGATTGAATGCATACAGGACTTCATAAGCATTTGTTAAAGCTGAATGAAAATTAGTTTACTAAAAATGTCTTCCAATACACGGTGTCTTGGCAATTCACAAACTAGTATGTTTTACTTAGAAAGTATCAAAATCTGTTTGACAATGGACGTGTTTTTTTAATTAATAACACCTTGTTGACCCTCTAAAATGTTTCTATTATTAAATATCCAAAATTATAATCTATAAGAATACTTGTAATCAAGTACTTATACTTATTACTAGTACTTGTATTCAAAACATAATAGTCGGGTTTTGACAGCATATAAAAACTAATTATTCACTTATAATATTGATTTTCTAAAATCTGTAATCTACTTAAAAGTGATAATGCATTTTTTTATTATTTTAATTTATTTTTTTTATTGTTTTAAATGAAATGATAAAAAGTCTCTCTTCGAAATATCATGTTATTGTGATTGAGTTCGTCGTCATGTGCAACATTCCACTCATATCCTCACATTCAGTATTGTAAATGTACAGTTTGGACCCATGCCGTCTTCCCATGCAAACACATCGAGTAATTCACATAAATAACATATTATATATTTTTCCTTATAAGAATAATTACAAAACCAAAGACAGTTTAGAACAAGGTATGAACAGCCGTATCTTCGTCGGATTTCTTTCAACGGGTCCTACCTCTTTGCTCACTATTATTTTATTTCAAAGAAACATTTCAAATTTCACCCTAGGTTACTGGCAAATAAACCATATACATTTGAGTAGGTATGCATTTTATGGTATATATTAGTTTACACTGACTCCAAAATATATTGAAAACATTGTCAGTTTATTTTACTGTAGTATCAGACTAGTTGTAAATTCAAGTTAAACACATTAGCTATTAACTATACTCACACCTTAGAAACTAAGGAGTGTGATGGTAGGTAGGGAACGAGTTAATAAAATTAGTCTTCGTGCGAGACGAGAAGTACTAACTCTTAAGCCGTAAAGTATCTTAGACAACTTAAGCAAGTCAATCAGCCTTCTGTACTTACTCGATCTGTGGTTAGCAAAATAAACGGTCTTTGTTTTATAAGTGTATTAATTAATTTTACATTCGTAGTAAATACGTTAAAAGTAAACCCATTTTTTTCTTATTATTCATGAATATTATCATATGACTTTAAAAACTAACCTGCGTATACTTGACGATATACATTTTTGCTTTCTCTGTGGGGTAAGGACGGACAAAGAAAATATACATTTTACTAAATCTAATCTAAACAACAGATTTATTTGCTTTTTTTAATTTTAAATAACTTCTTGATCAACATTGTAAGTGTTGTTAAGTTTACAGAAAGTGTTCAAACCGCTCACCACTTACCATGTTGTATTTGTATTACTGTCTAGTGAATTAACAGTACAGGTGTAAGTATGTGTTACTAGAGTGTTAGACACATATTTATTTTAGCTATGGGCTTTTAAATGTTTAAAAAGGATTGATTACATTGAGTTTTATGTAAGTTTAGCAACAACAACAGTATATCATACTCAGGGCCATTAGGGAGTCTTGCTACATGAACGGTGAGTGCATTTCAAGCATTGAACCAGTTAATGGCTGTTTACTCTCAAAACACTTTTAACATTGAAATTTCCAATAACTGAAGAGTACGGTTTTTAAGTTTCCGTTAGATATAACCATTGACTATAAACCACAACATATATAGTTATGGTATATAGTCAATGGTATAACCTTGTTCCTTAGAACTACAAAGCTTGATCAGTTCAATAATTAAGATGATGATTCGACATGATTCAACTTATTTAATGACCGTTAATACACATGACATTGCTTCTATATTGTATATCAGTTTAAAAAATGACAATATTTAGTTTCATGGCTTTGGTCTACACATTTTAATCTTAAAAGTTTGTAAGCTTGGTATAATGGATAGAGCAAGGGTCCCTTAACCTAATGGCCAGAGTTAAAATGTTACCTTTTATCAATTGCAATTTTCTATGCAATAATGCTAACCAAATTAGGATATTTGGAGCCTCAAACAATCTATGACCTATCAAGGGAACCTGTAATATCTTAGTTTAAATATACATCCAAAAAGCGTCAAACGCAATTTCGGTATTGCATGAGAAGATTAGATATCATAAATTATACAAGTATAAGCTATCACATTTTATACATATATTTCAATAAACAATACCTACCTATGATTTTTATAACTATTGGGATACCTATAAATGGCACGATAAAATGTAAATTGTAAATAAGTAGGAATAAACTCAAAAAGCATTCAAACTTCTGAAGTTATTTTTTTATGAAGCTCTACAAACTTTCTCCCTGGAACAATATCAAAGATAAACATGAAAAACTGTTGGATCATGACTAGGATGTTTAGCGGTTGGAATCCTAACCTCTTTTTATAACGTATATGTGGAATTTATATTAATATAGCAGTGGAAACAACAAAATATTATAGTTGCAACAGTTGCTAATTTCGAACCTTAATGAGTTTCTAACTATTAACAAATCTATCTATCTATATATTAATAGGCAAGCATGTTTCTTTAAAACCTTTTTTCTCAGCTCGTGTGCATCGTAGGGAAAATCTACGCATACCGTTAGAAAGCTATTTTCCTGTAGGTGTGCAGAATCCCTTTATAAATTTAAATAGGCTCAAAGATAAGCGCAAAAAATGAGTTTAAAAATTTGAAAAAATTTACATGGATCTTATGCGTTGCCATGCTGGTGACGAAATAACAACGAAATATAAACAGAAAATCAAAACAAATGGAAGAAACTCCAATCACATGTTTTATTTACAGTGTGGGGTGAAACATTAACATAAGTGAGTACATTACATATTTTTGGTCGAGTTTCGACCACTGGACGACCTCTCGTAAATTATAAATTTAAAATTAAATGAATAGTGTATAACTTAATGGTAGAATATTAGGTCATGTGTTATTTTAATAGGATTAAATATAATCTTAATTATAATATTACAACTAATATACTTTACTTTATATATAATATTACTTTTATTTTGCTGATACATTTTTCTTGGCTCCCTATACATATGAATATATATAACATTCTTTACTAAGTTTAAGATAAAAAAAAACAAAAAAACAAATCAAGACCATAGCCACCGATACTGAAAAATACAACAATAAAGTATAAAGTAGGTACATTAATCCCACCAACTAAAAATAAACAGTATTATCTTTCCAAAATTACCTCTTGCATTTTAGCTTTTTCGTAAAGCAAGATATGGCCAAGTTAAAGATGTAACCAAAGGTTAAGTCTTATAAATATAAAAAAAAATAAAGTAGTTCATAGTAATGCAAGGTAGTTTTTACCTATACAAACTAAACAATAATGGTTGGCAATTCTATTACAATACTAGTATAGTTATCAAGTTAATAATGTAGAACTATCAGACCTATTATAGTTTTTTATTTATTTTCATGTTGTTTTGTTATTTATATTACGGCTAATTTGTCATCCTTAATTGAAGGCTACTAGAAACGCCTTAGGGTGAGTAAATTTCGGAGGAAACAATCAATTTAGTCATATGCATAAAATTTTTATCAGGGTTTTCTTACAATATATTTTATTGTAAAATATATACAAAATAGTAAACATATAACCAACAATTATCATTTTTAATACACCCTAAAAAATTAGGCAAATCATCCAAATTGCTTCCTTTTGGAGGTTTAAAATCCAAGTGTGAACATTAAATAATAGCGTGAAACATTTGCATACATTTCCTCATCTCATTTATTTATTTATACTTGATTAATATTGTAAAGATTATCATGACGTAACTGGTACTTCTTGTTCCAGCCCACAGCAATTGTAACCGCAATTAATAGTCTTGTTTGCAATCTACCCAAGTTTGCAACTAAAACTAGTTTGTGCATGATGCAATTTATGTGTTTACGTTAACCTTATAAATGATCACATTTAGGTATTACCAGCTTAATAAGTATTACAGAGATCTTTAAGCTTTGTTAATGCTATTATAACTACATAGCAATACTATGTAGTTGTACCTGTAAAGGTTGTTAGAGGTTTTCCAATACTCTTCTAGACTAGAACAGTTGTTAGGTAAAAAGTATAAATTTTTAAATTTATATTAAAAAAGATAAGAAACACTAAGAATAACCTAATCTTAAGAAGATCAATTTAAATTTCAAATAATATTTTCTAACCGTAAAATTAGTGACTGCGCCTTTTTGTCCCATTTAAATGAGGAATTTAGACGTGAGTAGTATGCTTAGCACTAATTTCGCGAACCTATTCTTGCTTGACTATCTATAATGTTTAATTGGAACTTATTTGAACGGAGTATTCAATATGACTGAATGAATTTGTTGTAGTAAAAATATATAGTTTTATTAATTAGAAAACAAAAGATTACTTGATACAATTTTAAAAGTTAAAAACGTGCAATTGGATCTCCGTCAAGGTGGGGTTTTCTTTTATCAGTCCGCTTTGTAACTTCTCCTTTTCCATGACCTGTTTTGGAATATGATCACGTTACATCGTATAGGCTTGCATGGAGGAGTGCTCTTAGGAGATAAAGTCGATTCATAACACATTTAGCTTGCCTTACTCTGTACAAGAGCATTACTCTGTCTTTTTTAAGGGCAGTCGTTCGGTTTATTTTGTAAAAAAATCCTTTAAGCATTGCCTAATGTTATGTTAAATAATATACTTTGTGTTTGCACATCGGTTTGATATAGCTTGTCTTACCATGTTAATATATTTGGTTAGTTATAACGAAACAGATTTTCATTCTGGGAGTAGAGATGTAATAGAAACTAAAAACAACAGTTTAAGGTATCTTTTATGTGGTTGGAAGCATGATTTTACCTTTCAAACATATTTGCACAAGGATTAGTAAAAATAGTTTGGTAGTCTTTAAGCTAAATGTTTTTATTTAATGGTTTACAGTACTAATTATCTTTTAAAAACGTATATTAAATTTAAATGGTTAAAAAGCATTTTTAATTTATATTAAACTGTATTTTTTAAGCCTGGTGGGAAAACACGCTTTAACAACTAAAATACAAGATTCATAAGAATTATGGGTGAGCCCAAATAGAACAGTATTTTATTAAAACAAGAATTTAGTAAAAAAAAGTAATATGGTTTAAAATTTACTAAACTAGTGCTAAATTAAAGTTAATTTTTTTTAGATTTAGACAAGTTGGAATCATATTAAAATTAAGTTCTGATGTTTTACCTATATGATATTTAAGCTTTATCTTTGTTGAATATCGTACGTATAGGCACTTCACATTACAGTACTACAGAAGGTAAGCTAAAAAGGGCAAAAGAGTATTTTAATTAATATTATATTAGGTACGTTTTATAGAAAAATACAAAAGTAAAATATACGTACTCGTACAGCCATTTGAAGCTCTAGGAAACATAAGCATAAAGATTTTTAGTCTGTAATTCCAAATTTTACTTTTTATTTACTTGCTAACTTTGTAGGCCTATTTCTAATTTTTCATTTTTCATAACGGTATTATTGTTACTTTGGACTTTGAGGGTCATATTACAATACTCAGTTACAGCTCTGTATTATTTTCTACACAAAAGTTCTGTCATCTAATATCTTTGGTTTTGGTTTAGTTAGAAAGCTGTTGGTTTCTTTGAAGAATCGTAAGTCTTGTAATTCCATATGGGCCTAACATACTCGAAATATTCAAACCGGGGGCCTTTAAGATTTTAATATCGCCAATTTTCGACTACGTCTATGATATGTTTGGTTACATTTAATATTCTTCTCATGAAAGTCTGAAACATTGCCATGGGTTGGATTTCGTCAAGTATTTTGGATTAATCAATTTTATGAGAGATTCATTTTCAACATCCCCAACATGCAATGTTTCCTCTACTATAGGTGTAAAACGTTTCTTATTTAAAATCCTAAAACATATTTAATGGGGCACTCAAGTGATTAAAACTATTTTCAACTTCTTAAAAATACATGAAAAAAACATCATACATATTTGTTTTGGGATGATTTTATAGGTAGTACACAAAATAGGGGTGAATGTTGACATAATTATTTGTATTTTATATTTTTTGTACCATAATATAATTCTTAAATTGTATAATGGAAGAGCCTATTAAAGCATGCTTAAAGTAATATGTAATATTTATATTACAATTTCGATACATACAGAGTTAAGTCAACCAATGTTTTAAGATGGATCTTCAAACATGACTAAGACTTTATAAATTGATTAACTAGTTGCATCTCGCGGAAAACATTATTTTAGCAAAAGAATTTTAGAAAATGCTTAATTTTATGGGCTCTTGCATTAACAATTTCTTTATATTCAATAAAGAAATTGTTAATGCAAGAGCCCATAACATGCAGACATTTGTAAAAAAAAAATACTATTCACAGTTTAAATTTAATCACTGAAGTTACTAGATAAGTAATATCACCGGTAAAATTTATATTATACTCATGCTGTTTATTTTAAGAAAGGTGAAAAGATATTTGTTCTTTGAGAAAAGTATATTTGTAGCAGTAATAGTTTCTCGCCATTGGCTTCCCCTGAGAACGTGAACAGATGTCCTGATATCTTTAACAACTTGTATATGGCGAAAAACTAATTTCCAACGTTTAAAGTTCAATTTGTCATGGGGGCAAAGAACCATATCTTTTTACGAAATATAGATTTTCTACCATCTGAGAAAATTGTTTGAATATTAAATCTTAAACATCAACATAATTTGCAAAGTTATATGCCATGTATATATTTGAGATTAAGTTCATAACGTATATTTCCCGAAGTTACAACATGTAGCTCAGTGCTGACTAATTCAAGTCCTTCGGTAAATGTCCTTTGTCGACAGTCAGAAGATTAATGATGACACAATGTCGAGGGAAGTTAATGGTCCTTAGGTTGATTCTTTTGGTCTAGCGTTTCTCACAAATCTTTGTTTTAGAAGATGGTATTGGTTTTTGCGGTAACAACATGATTCTTAAGCATGTTTTGTATATAGTTTACTCATATCTTTCAAAATAAGGACTCCCCATCTAAATATTATAAAATAGATGGGTAAAAATACATATGTAGTTTATTGTTGATTCCCTGTTTAGAGATATTGCAAACGAAAACAATATAGCTAAATGGAAATCATTCTATGTTGTTGGATGAAGGCATAGTGTACAATTTATTAAGATGATATTACATGTTTTGAACTAAATCTTTACCATCAATTTAAAACTATTACACACAACCCAATCATGTGAATCACAAGTGGTTTTCACAAGAATAATGAAGAGCGTGTATCTGTTAAAAAATGAAGTCAGGTTTACCATGTGTTATGAAGATGATTTGTGGGGCCTACAAAACAAATACTTTCCTTAACATGAATATTTCATGAAAAACACAAGAAACAATTTTTTTTCTAATACTTAAAGGTTATATTGAAAATTTATTCTCTGCTGTGCCAGTTTTACTCTTGACGACAGCGAGATGAAACCATTTGTAACGGTAAGTTTGTTAATACTTCAAGTAGTTTAACATTTGACTGCGGATTTTTAAAGCTATTCACTTAATTACTTTTTGTAATGGTTGAAGTTAAAACATCCTTTTAAATTTAAATTTATTTAGTAGTCACTGTTTGGTTGAACTATTATAGGTACATAATAAAGTTATATTATAGGTAGGCATTGTCAAGCAAGGTTTACATGTTTCATCCAAATTAGACTCGTCTATTACGATTAATTCGCATTAAAACAAATATGCTTTGAAGAAGGCATCAAAACGAGTATATATTGATATTGAGAAACCTTTTACCAGCCAAGATGGACATTTTCGCGGAAGTTCTATACTGTACATTGAAACCTCAGAACATGCATTGCTAATTTGTTTCGGATTTTATTTTCACACAAAACGAGGTATATATAACATGTTCAATATTTGATAAATAAAACATTAGAAAAAATAGTTTTATATGTTCTATTTCTGCGTCAGGGGGTTTAATAATCAAAAGTAAATCTGATTGTAATACCTCGTTTCCTTTACATGTTACAGTCTTAAATATTTTCTAGGTCTGTGATATTACAAAATTGAACTCAAGCTAGTTTGTTGTAACCATCAAATTAAATGCACAGCCTATTGTATACAATATGAAATCCAAACAAGTAATATTTATCAACAAAATAATGAATTAACCTATTACGAATACCTAACAAAATTGTAAATCTATTTTAACTAACCAAACAATTTTATTTCGTCATAACAACTATTTAGCCTGTTACATTCGTTATGGAAATAGTATTCAGGCTACAAACATATTGTATATAAATATTAAAAAGCGAGTAATTTAAAATATACTATTTAATGATACTTAAACATTATTTCGTTTTATCAAATCAAAAACTTTATTTTATAAGCATTTTAAACTAGTTTCACACAATATAATGTTTTTGAAAAAGAGACAAACACCTCATTTATATATTTTTTTTTAATTATAAATTAAGTTTTAGATCAATAATGAAACAATCACTCAAGGTGGAGTGACAACTAGTTATATTACAACCATCTGGAACATGAAACGTTTATTTGAAACGTGTCATTTAACTTGATGTCGAGAGGAACATTATAACATGTGGCACTGATTACATTCATTATTTATCTTATGGCGATGCTCAAATGTAAAATGTATGAACCTTTTGTATACGCATGTTAAAATAAAAGGGTTTTTAGATTCTTCTAATGGTCTACAATGACTTCTTTTAATGCAAATCAAGTGAGGGTGTGTGAAATAACTATAACAAACACTTCCTTTTTATTTGCACTAATAAATTTTTTTATAATATTTTTAATTTTCTTCTTTGAGTTGCATACAGATATCTTCGGAACATCAGATTTGTTATGAAGGTTCAATTAGAAAAGTTATTGTTTCGAAGTCAGATTTTTACTATTTTCATATTTTGAACATCTTGACTAGGTAATTTTGTTAACATTTTTTTAACTATCATGTCGTATTTCTACATATAAACCGATCGTTTAAGATGTTGATCAAACGAATAGTTAAATCGTGATCTCTGTACTTGATTTGCCATGTTACAATAGGTTGTTGATTCAATCAATAACATACGTAATATTTGAGTAACTACCAATTTATTAAAATTGAATTTTGAATGACAATGAGTGGTGAAAATATAATACTTAACGGATACAATCATAGTTTAAAGATATTGGAGATGGTTAGAAAACAAGAGTCGTTGTTGTCGAAAGTCAAATCATATCTAGAACTACTCAGTATAATATTGTTAAATCCAAGTTACAGGCCACCTAGTTTTAAAAGAATCCAACTCATTGAGAGACTGTTACCACCACAGTAGTATTTATTAGAGTACTTGTAGGGAAGGAATTGTTCTGGAGCACATTCAATAGTTTATAGTATAATGTGGTTTAAAAGATTGTATAAATGTAATTAATATATTTTTTGTATTTTAAGTTTCTTAGCAGGGTGCTTGCAGATATCTAGTTCTTTCAAGTCATACATTTTTAAGTATTGTTGATAACCCATTAAGAGTGACTATTAAATGATTTTTGAAGAAAAATAATCGATTATTTAAAATGTCCCTGAAATTTGTTAGTGACAAATATTGTTTGTTCATCTGAAATTGTATAATATTGCTCATCTTGGCAATTAGGTAGATTATTAAACATCAATATTATGCAAGTTTCATAAAATGAACAGATACAACCTAAATAAATCCTTAGGCCTAAACCAAATAATTTTTTTTAGTATTATTGTTTCAAGAATAAGTAGGTAAACAGTAAAAGTATCGTTCCTATTAAATAGTGTGTGCAATGTATGCTTTTCTTTTTAATTCGAATACTTAAAAACTCTTATTTTTCTGAAAATAAAAAAGTACATTAATGTGAATAAACATTATACCTGTTATAATTGTCCTTTAGAACTTTCCGTTTAATCTGTATCCTTAATCATTTTTACATTAATAGTAATTTTACATTTAATTGATACAATCAAACATTATCTGAAACTTGTTCTTCTTATATTATACATTTTTGACAGAACCTGTCACAGTGATTGATGGATTATTTCGTCATGGCTTGCCTCGAGGCTTGTTGAAATATTCTTTAGAGATTTTTATATTTATTCACACATTTAAAATACGACATACACTATTTAATTGAAACAGCTAATGTTATAAGGACAATTCGCAATTAAAAATGGTATTAAATAAGCTTAACACAAATTTGTATATAAAACGTGTGCTCAAAATATAAAAACTCAGTCGTTCCTAAACTCATATTATCCAACTTCAATCAATAATACATATGTCTTCAATATATTTCTATCTTAAAAAAACATAAAAGGGAAAATATTTTACAAGCAATATAACCAAGCAGCTCGGTAAATGTTGGAAAATTTTTTTCTAATTATTATTGTTGGATTAATAAATTACTGTTAAAATGTTAAAGGATGTTGTACGTGAATGAAAATAAAGTTTATTTAGTATAGAGAGCATCAAAGAAATCATTACATTTTATCGCCCATATTGGACCGAGGTATAACTATTATATTTTAGGCTACTGATAAAGCTACTACTTTTATTTATTTGTGAGTTTAGCAAATTCCTTTGTCAAACAACTAGGACAAGTTTAAACTACAAGAAACATAATATTAAAATCACAATAATAATATTATAAATTTAAAAACAAACTATAACCCTTAGTTTCAACCAATGGCTTATTTTCATTAATTAATTTAACAAATTGCTTCATTGATCTTAAAATAGTCTTGAATTAAATGTGAAACTAATTTTATTTCATCCCAAAAAGAAATAAAAAAGGAGAAAACACGTAATTCCAAAACAACATATCCAAAACTTGATTTTGAAATGCAAATTCAAACCATTAATCCCAGTTGAGATAATGAGGTCATTCTAAAAGATTTTACAAGGAGATAGCAATGTAGTTGATGTACAGTACTTATCTCAACCATTTACGCCTTTCCACTTTTTAAAATAATTCTTCAAGTTTTTATTCTGTTTTGTGCCTACTCTTTTCTTAAACTGTCGATCGTTTAGGAAAGATAATGTTCAAACCCCTTAAACATATGGATATATGTTTTATATCAAATATGTATGCTTTATTAATTTTAAAAATAGGAAGTTATAATTTAATACATTAGTATACAAATTTAACCATTACTAGACCCTTAAATAAGAAATGCACACCTTATGGGCAATGATGCTTTACATTTTATGCATAAGATGTTTTTAGTGATGTGTAGTCGTACACAATTAGGCTTGTTACATGAAACTCCACTGATGGATATGTAATTTCATGGAAAGAACATATTCCTGTAAGCCTATACTTACAGGCTATAGGACCTGATAAGCTTGAATTCAATTGCGGGTTCTTTCCGTAGCTCTTTGCCAAAAGTAAGTAAACTGTGAACTTTTATGTGGTAGCACTAAAGGAATAATTGTTTTGTACATTAACGCTATTTTAGCATTTTTAAGCCAGGTCTTAAAATTTGGATGAGTTTATAGGTTTGCTACAGACTAAAATAAGCTGGTTATTTAATCAGTGCCATTACATTGGTTAAAAGTGAAATCTGATCAAGGTCATCTGGGTACAGTTCAAATACATTCAAATATCTTTACATTTTAGGATATATTTGGCAACCTACTAATGTTACCAAGCAAGCACGTTAACCTGTAGTAATTATCCTATACCTTGCCCTATATCCTTTGTTATGTACGATAAACACCATTCCACATTAGTGTAAAATATAAAAAATGTTTAAACTCCGATAGTATACAAGAAGTTATGTTAATTATATATTGCTTTGATGTACATTTAATCTTGTATTAGATCGTAAACAAATGTTCAATGAATCCTCACCAAGGCAACTCTTATTTCGGTAATATCCTAACTCTTTAAAAAAGTTATATTTGTTATAACCATACATATCATGACTTAAAAAGGTTTTATATAAAAACAATTTTACGTGCCCGACACGTCTAATTCAATTACGCTACTCATGTAATCTGATACAGTTTCGATCAAATGTAGAAAGCCCATAAAAGTGATCATTAAGATTAACATCTTGGTAAAATAGTAACATCTTGACTGCATTTTTGTGGAATTTACTTAATCATACATTTTTATTATCAGTAAAAGCAAAAGAAAAAAACTCTTTGTATAAAACGGATGTTATGATTTCTTATAAATAAAAAACGCTGATCTTAAATTTTCTGAAAATATTTCAGTAAGGGTAGGCCTAATTAATTATATCCGATAACTCAGGTGCGCTAAAGCAGTATTATAAATAAATTGAACGGATAAGGCATTCGTGCCGCTTCCTAAGTGTTGAATATTATCTTTACCTTAAAACATTGAAGTTTGTTTGTTTACAGATCCTACACAGAGTTTTTAAACTGTTAAATCCATTAAATGGGATTTACATTTTCGGGCATGTTCCACAAATTATTCAGCAACCCGCAATATCTCATTCAAAGAATTTACCACATTTAATGGTTGGTAAAAGTTAGTGAAATAATATTGTAAAAAATATCTCAAATAAATGGTAGTTATATGGTATTATTTTATTAATGGCTTTGTATTTGGAGTGTTTCTTATAATTATTGTGTAGGTTTAATGAATCAACATTTTTTTCATATTTTAATTGAAATAATATAGGCTATTATATTTTAACGGTGTTTAGAAATTCAGTTTGGTTTATGTGAGAAAACATATTTGAAAGTGTAGTCTAGAACTATGTTTGGTCATGTAATTAATGAAAAGTCAAAAGACTGTAGTGATGAACTAATTAGCACATTTTTAAACACCAGCTTCAAAGTGCAATTACCGCAAATATCCTTGTGGCTCTTCTATTACAAAGAGTCCACTAGTGTAATATTTGTGTAAATCTGCACATCCTGTCATCGTGGTAATTTAAAGAACTTCTAATTAAGCTCAGCACACATATAAAACAACCCCTATGAGTATGACGTAAAACATTTTTGTTAAATATCAAACTAATAAGTGCACTTGAAAACTCTTTCCAAAAAGTTTCTGATCAATTAACATTTTCATTCAGAAGGAAAAGAAAAAATCTCAAAGATAAAAACATTTTTTACTCTCTTTATATACCAATTTACGGGTATATTTTAACGTAACAGTTTGCTGCGTACAGGTTCATTACAGTTGAATTACTATCTAGGGACACATATAATCTCAACATTACTTTGCTGGTAAGTAATATTGTAGCTCAAACATAAAAATGTTCCTTCCTTAAAATATTCTTTTAAGAGGTGTTTTAGAGCTAACGAATTCAAAATCAATAAGAAGAGAGTGATGTTCATTCAGTTTATTTTGTCAAATGTTACCGCAAACATATTATTACTAATTTGAGAATTATTTTTTATGATAAAAGCCTGATATTTGTGAGGTTTTATAGCAACAAATACGTTCTTTTTTGTACTAGAATACAGCTAACTTCATGTACTTAACCAATTACTTAAGAACTTCTAAATGCAGTTTCCAGTCCTGATAGATATAACAAATTAAAAACTTTAATTTAGATTTTTTTCTGGGTTTTCAAACTTGTTAAAATATAACGTTACTAGTTCCTCATTTCTTACTACTCTCATAATTGAATTATTTTTTCCATCCTAATGGTCGCATCTGGTTTGATTGGAAGAAAATGGCAAATTAAACTATTTAAAAAATGTTAGATTTTATGTTATAGTTTGCTGTGAAATAGTATTAAAAACAGATAAAACGTCTATAAATTTCAGCAATACAGCTACAACCACGACAACTTGAATGATATTGGGAACCCATACAAACTTCGCTTACTTGTAACATTGTGTTCAGATCAATTCAATATAATATTTATGCCTTATAGAATTGTATGAAAATACTAACTAAATGTATTACCTTCTAAATAACATTATTACAAGCAAGTACTATAAAATATTCTTATACCAAATTATTCTTGGTTAAATGATGTTATATGCAACTAAACTTACGCTAAAAATGACTTTGGTATAAATCGCTTAGAAAGCTCTAGTTATAAATATTAATTTATTTGACCAGGCATTTTTTTTATTAACTTTTATGTGTCTTAAAAGCTGGTATCCATTTGCATGCGACAAAATTATCTGAGAGTAAGTTTCGCTAATAATTTAGGTATTAAGATATTAGTTTTGTCATAATATGATAAAAGTTCTTTGTACAGGGTGAAAATAAAGTCTTAGGACGACTTGCTTCAACAAGTTCAGTACACCAGTTGATGTCTTGTGAAGTACAGTATACTATTTAAACTATTATATCATCAACCATTGATGATAGGCTGTTCGGTATTCACTATGTTTACCATGTGTAAACATTTTGTATTTAAAGTATTAATATAATATTATTATTAAAACACTTTTTCTTCTTGAGCTTCTTACTGAAGAATTTGGGATTCGAAGTGTGTTCTACAAACTCAATCACTCCCTTCACTCCACCTATTCACGTTTCGGCCGATGGACTGAAGCCAAGCCAAGCCATTAAATACACTGTCAGGGCAACATGTATTGACTATTCAAAGACCTGCACTATGTGCTTCTGTTACCGTGCCAGAAAGGTAAAGGTTAATATTTATTTTTAGAGTTTATTTTTTTGTTTGGTAGATGTCCAGAATCAAATTTTTTTAATGTCTAAACTATTACGAACTAAAATCCATTTAATTTTTTTACTTATGTAATTAATATAACAGTTAAAAATTGTTATGTTATTATGTATATTTAAATAACTTCAGTATTAAATATTTAAAATAATGTATTTAATCTTATTAATTTTAATATTTATCAGCATTGTACGTGTTCCTGTATTAAATCACCTGAAAACTAAAAATACGTCTAATTACAATTAATTGTAATAATATATTTACACTTATACTGTTGACTCACAAGACGGAAAACACATATACAAGTAGTGATTTGTTTTAATTTGTTACTCCAATCAACATCAGGCCAAATAAGCGAATGACCTATTGAGTCATTTGGTGCTTTGTCATTCGCCCATTGGGTCTGATGATTAGCAGAATGTCCAATCGGAATCGATCACCACTTACCATCTTTTATATGTATTTACCGTCTTGTGAGTCAACAGTTTAAGTATAAATATATTATTACAAGTGTTATTAGACGTATTTTTTGTTTTCAGGTATGTATATTTATCTTCGTGTCTAATATTACATGAAAATGTGCTTTATTTTGAGAGAGAAAAATTACATAAAGATGTTAGTTTTGGTACTTATACTATGAAAGTGTGCACCAAGCTATCAAGGACATTGCATCTCTTTAGGAGGCTCAAACCTATGCTGACAAAGCAATACCTACTGTCATTCCACTTTGCTTTGTTCCACAGCTATCTTGGTTATGGGTTGGAGGTTTGGGGCCATGCAGCTGGCTGTAAGGATATACTTTTGTTACAAAAGAAAGCAGTCAGAGTTGTTTCGTCCGCTGACTATCACGAACATCGCAGACCTCTTTTTAGTAACCTCAATATCCTTACATTATACAGCCAGTACATTATAATATTTATTCGTTTATTTATTTATTTAATTATTTTTACGGAAAACGCCACTTTTTACAATAGTTTTACATTATGATACATGCGAAAAGATGCTTATTACATTCTGATGAATGTTGTACAGATACATACAAGATGATACATGCAAAGATTGTGTTCAATGAAAATGTAATAACAATGAAGAGTGATAGTTTAATTTACTAGGTAATCATTCAATTAATTTATTTTATTTAATTCTAATCATCCTAAACAACGTAAAGACCAACATCTCCAGTTTTGCATTGAGATAAGATCAACATTATGGTCAAAATACAAGGTCAACATTCAACCTTGATATCTTTCCTGCAGACTAAAACAAAAAAAGGACAGCTTTCCTATGTTGGCAATTAGGATGTACAACCGACTGCCACTGAACTAAGACAATTTATGTAATTTTAATTTTAAAAGATAAACGTATAGGTAATCATTAAATCATTCTTAACAAACTTTACTATCTTAATGCCAAAACGTCACATTCAAAATTGATTTATTAGTTTCCAAAACTTATAAAAATAAACGAAAAATGTTTTTAAACTTATTGTCACGTTGATAATGGAAAAATATAAAAAGTAAAAGCAGTTGTTAGGGAAAGACCAAATTAAAAGATCAAATTAAATCAAATCAAATAATTTATTCAGCCAGAATTAACAATATAAAAGTTGTATTGGCTCAGTCAAAATTAAATAAAAGTTGGATTCATATACAAATTTCAACTTCATACATATTTTTAATAAACCGCCTTTATAAAGGCCTAATACATTTTTTAAATCAATACATTTTAGTACAATATTTTCTTCGAGGAAAAAAAGACCAAGAAAGTAATGTCTTATTACAAAAGTTGTTCACTTAACATATTTGCATTTCAATCTTTTCCTTAAGTGCCGATTTATGAGTATGTATTCTCAAAAGGCTACAATAAGGGTTTTCATAATTTGAGTTATAAATATTTAATAGAAAACATAATGTGAAACGTTGTTGTAAAAGGCACGAATAATGAGTAATTGCGTAATTTGTTTCCCTTTGTGTAAAATATTCCAAACAAGGTTAAGGGCTCTAGAAAACATTTTGAATCTTTCCCGGCGCAATTTGTTTCAGTTGTAAAAATATAAAAAAATTTCTGGTCAGTGGTCAGTCTTTAAGCTTAGTTGTGCTTTTGAGCTTTATAAAAATATTACATAATTTTCAAAATAGTTGGTGTAACTTCGTTACGAAGGAAATATTTAAAACCAATTTAGTTTTTTATATTTAATACGATTTGTTGTTATTTCAGTTAAGGAATTTTTTGTAACATGTAAGAGCAATACGAATTGTGTACGTGTTTGTTTTTCCATTAGGTAAAAAATTAAATTGACTCACTAATACTAGGTCTAATAAATTATTAAACTTGAATTATATCGCTCTGAATAAATGGTGTTTTGTTTTCAACCCTATATTTCGCTTTACCGATAAAAACAATCAACAAGCTTAAAAACATATGTGAAATTTTACAGAAATCCTTAGTTGAAACTTTTAGAAACAATAGTAGAATTCTAAAAAGATTCGTAGAAAGTTTAGTTGAAATAACTTTTCATTCAGCCCTTTATCTCACATTTTCTAACTTCTATTATTTAACGATTCTTTAACATGTATTAGTATAAGAAAATTAAAACTTGTTACGTGACAACAGCGTGTTATAACTAGGCATTACTTTCTATTCTACCATTAAAAGTTCATTCAATGTAACTTTTAACCTCAACATACGCCCTTGTAGTTGATTTATTTTCAATTTAGTTTTTTGTGATATTGAAAGAAGCCTTGAAACTTTTAACTGCTGTTAATTGTACTACCAGTCACAACTCAACTTCGTTGTAACATTTTAGTAACATAGCCTATTTTTACTGTTATTAATTTTGTTTTTATATTTCTGATTTTCAAACAAATATAAAAACAAAATTAATAACAGTAAAAATAGGCTATGTTACTAAAATGTTACAACGAACTTTTATCATTAACATTTTACGTTTGATGAAAATACTAGGAAAGTGAAATAACTATCGTTTAATGGTATTAAAATCTAACTTTGAGGGAAACAGTAAAACAGTAATATCACCTTTAATGTAGGACGCATTGAGGTTTTTGTGAAAGGAACATGGGGTTAAATTAGGTACATAAACATATTGTTAATATTGTTTAAAATATAAATTGTATGTTTATAGATTTTCTATGTTATTTATTGTTTAGTTTGTTAACAGTTCGAATTTTATCTATTTTTTTAATACTACTTATTTGGAACTATTTCACAATAATTTTTACCATATAAGTAATGGTAATATTTATCTCTTTATTAAGGATAATATATTCTCTATATTAACTTGTTGATATATTTTGGATAATATAAAAATTAACATTTTATTAAGCGGTGTTTTAGAGCTAACGAATTCAAAATCAATAAGAAGAGACTGATGTTTTTTTTTTCAGTCTATTTTGTCAAATTTTACCGCAAACATATTATTTATATTTATATTCACTGGGTAGATACAAAAAAAATAAATAAAACCTCAGGAGTACAAAAAACAATACTAATTAAAATACAATAAAAACCTAAAAATGCTAATCAAGTCTTAAATAAATTACCAATATATATTGAAGGGTATGCTTCTTCTAAAATGTGTATGTTTTTATTTTTATTTTTAATTAATAATGTTATAATACAATGTCCTAAAGCTTACTTCAACATTTGTTAACCTAACCTGTTAGGTCAGAGATAGGTACGGGAACAAGATTGAGATTAAATGTAGCTGATTAGATCTCTTCCCATCACTGCGTTTGATTCAATTTAGGATCAAATTGAACGAGACAGATTTACGGTTCAATTTCTCAAGTCCCATTGACGCTGTTACTTCAAGGTCAGTTTAGTTTTTGTTGTTGTTGTATTCTTTAATGATTCTTCATCAGCGGAGCGAGCTGGTCTAATGGTAGAATCGGGACTTTGGTCCCCCAGGTCTCGGGTTAAAATCCTGCCAACTACAAATGGATTTTTTTCGAAGTGCTAATGATGCAAACTAGCTTGAAGAAATGCGAACAAATCCTGTTCTAGAGCCGATTTAAAGATTGACATTCTTAATATTGAGACTGAAATACATTTGTTCATTAATTTAAGAAATTCTCTTAGACAATATTTTACGACGATGATGCAAAACATGAATGAGGGTTTTGTCGCAAAAGAGATAACTTAGCACCTAAGGAGGTCATTTTTAAAAATTTCAAGGTAAGTATTATTACGTTTTTGGTTATGTATAGACAAACAATAAAAATATATATTTCAATGCACTTAATAGCTTTGAAATATTATTATAGTTATTGCATTAAAAGTCGTTTTACAAAATCATTTTCGATAAACTACTAGGATGAGGGTCAGAAGGTAATAAGGGAGCTTACAATGTCAAAGGATAGGTTGTAAACTCGGTGTCTATATATACTGTTTTGGATCTTCCTTGATCCTCAAACTTTTACAATCAATAGGTCACATAGGTTATACGAGGTTAATATGAAGCCTATAAAAGTGATTAAATATCGACAGTATTTTATATTTATAGCCATCATTGTTATAAATTCTAAGATGCTTTTTTGATTGGAAATCTGAATTTCGCAATTTCATTTGCTCAAGTTTCCGGTTGATATAAGTGTAATTTTTTTTCTACTACGGCCTGTATCTAATAAGTGTGCGATAAATGTATATATATATAACAGGATTGTATAATTATTGTTGATTACCAAAACATACGCTACGTAGTCTATCTTTTCTACTTTCAAAATAGATAATGTAGTGGATGTACACACTATCAACTGAAAGTATTTGGGTTTTTGAAACGTGTGTCCCATATTAAAATTAGCATATCCTACTAACGTTTTCGTTTGTAGGAGCTATGTGTTAAGAAAATAAAATCCAATAATACAAAACCTTTAAACGAGATATATAATTATGAACTTCCATTTACGGCACAGTTAGATTATCTCTTATTTTACTTTGTTTTTTTTATATTAGTTGATAGATATAGATTTATAGATTTGCATGAGTCAATGTTTATTGTATTCATGATGTGTTTGTCTGACTTTGAAAACATTCACTGTTGTTTACCATAAATGTTTTATTATTCACTTTAAATCTTTATATAACGTAAAACCGTAGTATTTATTTATTTTTAGTTGGATAAGAATTAACAATTCTTTATTCTATTGAAGTTATAGAACGTCCCCATGTATTACACGTTACACAAGAGATACTATAACGTAGTAAACACAACGTTGTTCTGCCATATTTTTCTTGGTTAAAAAGTTGGCGTATTGGTCATACATCTTTAATTTACAGCTGCGCATTCTGTCGGTGACCTTATTCAACTAGAATAATTTAATTCGAAATCTTTCCACAACTTAAACTTGGGTATTGAAGTTTTAGTTGTATTTACAGTTAAAGGTTAGTCTGAAGAACAGTCACTGAGCCTTACTTCTGGTACAGGCTAAAACGCAGATTATATCGGCAATTCGGTTGCATAATCTAATTGTCTACGTCTCTACTACTTTGGAGAGGGGAGGGGTTAGACAAACCGATGACAACACGTGTGTGTAATACCAATATCTGTATTTGACGCAATGTTGGTTTTTGATAACCGCAACTTATAATGGAATTCTACTGATATTGTTGAGCTGGAAAACCTGATATTTAGAGCGTTAGAGTTGTAAAGTAATTAAGGTAATATCGGTGATATTCAAAAAAATTATTAAATGTTAGGAAAAGAAAATGAATCAATTTATCTTACGCCTATAAAAAAAACTCGAACATCCTGTTATAAAATAGTTAAAATATTTCTTTTCCATTCTAGATAGCAAACCTGTGTAATTATTTATCGTAACAAATTCGTATGTTATCATGTATATTTTCTGTTGAGCCAAAAGCCTTTTTCCCATTCTCGCCTGATATAAATTTCCATTAAGAAAACATACGACTTACTAAATAAACACTTAAATGAAGTTGGAAAATCTTGTTGGGCTATCAAACAAATATAGCTGAACCGATATAGCCAAACAAAGTAGATTTAGCAATATTGGTAGTAAAGTTATCCCTCCATTGGTTACGTAACGAAACTATTTTTAACACAACCAAAACTAAATAGTAATTATAATAGATTTTTCCCATTATTGCAGTTTAGCAATTATTGACAGCCTTGTCAAGATTGCTTAGTATTTAAAAATTCTTTCAATTTTAACGCAAAAAAATAATTATAAAACTACATGAGACAACTCTTTATTTAATCTTGAGTTTAGTATTTGGGGAAGGCCAAAAGGTCTTCTGTTTTGACAAGGGTTCACTTCGGTAGACCTTTGTAATCACGAGGGTGAAAAACATTCTGTCTACATTCTGTATATTTAAAACTAGGTTGATTTGCTGAGAGACTTTTTGCAACGGAAAAGTGATTTATATAATGTTAGTTATAACATTGATTATTTATTAACGACCGATTAAACTATATAGTCCTATTGCAGCACAGCAATATCATTAAGATCAAATTGTTGAACTAGTGAATTCAATATAGTTTATGATCTTATTCTGTATACGTATATTGATTGTTGCCCTTTTCATATTGTAAATTATTATTGGCATTTGTATCCTACGCTGACGTTTATTTTTACTATATATTTTTGGAACACAATATACTCCTTAAAACATACACAGTGCATTATTTATTGCATATGGAAAAGTCAGTACGAAGGAGGCAGTCTCAATATAAATTTTAAATTCAATGAGCTCACTACTGGGTGACAAACTTCAAAGGTTTTCTATTGTCATTACTAAGGTTGCCAACTCTTGAGAACTACGCAATTCAAACCTGAAGCTCGGTTGGTTTTCTGAAACCTTCAACAGAACTTTGTTTTAAAGCCCTGTTAGTGTTGGTGTTTTACGCTTAACAATTATCGAGCTTCTCTGTAAAATTGAATTATACAGGGAATAATCATCATAATTAATTATTACAACTATTTCTAAATATACTTTTAAGAATTATAATATTGCATACAGTGTAATTACAGTACAAGTATTGTAGGTAATCTTTTATTGATTGGAATACAATATGGTGAAATACAATACAATACCTAAGGGTTATGGCTAAAAAAGCTATCAGAAAAATGTAAAACCATTAATTTTTGTAGTTAATTGAATACAATCAAGAAAAAGTTGTGCAGTTTTAAGGGCAACAAGTATGTGTCTGAGACTACCTAGAAATAAATGGCGATCAGTGAGGGAATTTGAAGATGGGCTGGGATTTCAGATTTTTTTGTAAAAATTTATTGTTGAATTCTGATTGTACTATACTCTTTTTTTTTATAAAATTACCATTGTAATAAATTACCGTACAATACAGGGTGCAATATGGGGCTTAACAAATAAGTACAGCTGAGGTATTTTTTAAATTAGGTACATAGAAATTTCCCTTTAGAAAGGAATTACGACCTTAAAGGACAATTTATGAAAATAATGGATAGTTTTGCGCAAGGTTTCTCGTCATAACGAACATTTTAGGTATGTGGTTTATGGGGGTGTGACCTTTAGTTTTCTCAAACGTTCATGGGTACTTTCGAATTTATATATGGATTTGACCAATTCCATTCTGCAAATCTTTGAATTCCAAATTATAGTCTATGATACAAATTTGATACGACTGTATAGCAATATCTTCCATAACAATCTACAGTACTTATTGTTGTGTATGAGGATTATGATCAAAATTATGTTTTCATGATTGAACTATAACAGAGGATGAAAAGAATGTGTACTATGGCATTAATAAACAGATTTTAAAACATTTTAGTTTCGATTTTTCTAAATTAGAAATGGTTTCAATAGAAAAACAATCCAAGTAAGTCACTATATTTTTCCTTCTCGACCATCCAATTTCACTCATACACCCCTCAGTCATTTCCCAATCTCCGACATTCTATACATTCTTCTGCTCCGTAAAGTTATATTTAGACCCTGTTTCTTGTATCCAAAGGCTTAAACATTTTTAAAAAGATGAACATTTAGCTTATTTCGTAGACTGTATATGTGTACTACTCAAGCCTATGGATGAGTTTGGTTTTAAATTAATCTAAACTTATTCTACGAAAACATCAGCTTATGTATTCTGATGGTGGTGCATTACAGAATTTATTTTTAGCTGTAACCTGTTATCGGATTCCACTATAAGCTGTAGGACCCTTAGTTGCCATTAGCTGTATAGGCTATTAATTAACAGCTGTGTCTAAGGAATGTCGGCCTTAGTCACTAACAAGACTACAATATCGCGCCACTCATCCTAAACTTATCTCCATTCATACTTGGCTTAAAATACCTATTTGTATGGTCGCCATTTAATAAGAAAGTAATGAAGTATAACATCATGCGTTTACTTTACATGATGTTATACTTTTACTGTTACAACAGATTTCTGTCATTTGCAAAGCTTACAAATCACACAAATAATAGTGGAGCTAGTAGCTAAATTATCCAATTTCATCAATGTGTGAGATGTATTCATAATTGCAATAGTAAGCTTAATGTCAGACTGGAGGATTTCATCGGTAAGAGTTTGTATATCGATGGTAAGAACATGGGCTCATGGGGATCGTGTTGATTGCTGACGAGATAACCTTTGGTGGGCGTTAAAACAAAAACCTACTAACAGCGATATAATTTCCTTTATACTTATCAAAAGGTCACATATGTACAAACTTAAAGTTACAAGTTCCCCTTAGTAAAAGATTTTAATTCATATGTTAAAATAGTTATCATAGACCAACACTAAAAGTATAGCCTAGCTACACAATGAATAATTTGAGCGTGTGGTGAGAAATCAATTACGAATCCCAGACACGTGGTCTGCCCCTGAGATCTGTATTACTAAGCCATATATCGTGGCTTACTTGGCTCCCAATTAGAAACTTAAAATACATTCAATACATAAATATGAGGAAGAAATTGTATTATTCATTGTTTTAGTGAATTTCCCATATATGGAATATGCTATTACCGTAGGTATGGTACGACCTACTCGGGACCGATTTACTTTTTTTTTATTTCGATTTTTCCTAGAGGCCATAAATGTCATCTGTTCAAATTCATACGATACCTCAAGCAAAAATTATTAGATTTTAAAGAAATTTGATACAAACGTGTAAACCTACGTTAATTCAAACGAGTTTGCGATCCAGCGTGATCCACCATGGGAACGGGATTTTATGGGGCGGGGTGTATGGGGTAAAAATTGGTTCTTTCATTTTTGACGCTCAAAACAGAACATTTTCCAACTTATATCTAGACAATTTTGCAGAACTTAAAAAACAAATAATTTGGCATATTCAAGTGTTTCTGTATAGTTATTGATTACGGAGAAAATAAAAAAAAATATAGAGATAGGTAAACTAACTGTTGAAGTTTGCTTGTTTATGGATACATTTTTATCAAATTTGGTAAATTTATTTATTTTATACGAAGTTATTGCTATTGATGTTTTACAACAAAAACACACACACTTCTTTACCCTCCCTGTAATAGTAACCCTAGGTACTCGTTAAACCTAATAATATTGAAATAGATTTTATTGAAAATCTATTCAAGCAAATGAAAATTTGCTTAGTCTGAAGGTTTGCTGTGGTGGGGGTATTAACCTTATGACCAAGAAGTAACCTGTAAACCATTAGGAACTATAATTATCATTAAATGTAAAATAAACCAATTTATTCCTCTATTTGTATCTAATATACAAAGTAGTCACTTAATGTACAAACTTAATTAAAACTACAAAAGTATACGGTTGTTGCTAGAGTCATAAGAAAGATTGGCAAAAATCAATACCGATCACTTTGTTTTACGAAATTGTTATTTACTAGATCCTACTTCAGAAAACGACCCTGGCTAATATATAAAAGGCCTTCAGGTTCATAATCTTTAGTGTAATTCAACATTGAAAAATTTGCATTGGTTGTTTGTAAATAATCTTCTGTAGCGAAGTGAGTCTGTTGTTTTCCAAATTCCTCTTTATTAGTCAAAACGTATTTTGGATTGTATTGATGTTTCAGAACACTTATCGGGGAAAATAATACAGCACTACTTATTTCATTTTATTAGAGGAATGATGAATGTATCTCCCCAAAGTGTAAATTTAGCTTCGATAATGATACTGGACTGACAATTTGTGTTGTCTTAAAAATATTTAAATCTGTAAACAAACTTTTAAAATATTATTGCAGCAAACCCTCGAGATGATGTAAAATATAGTAACACAGTTTGGGAGGAGACAAAGGTATTGTCGCTGTCTGAGTCATTAGTTAATGTCAAGTTGTAAGTCAGCTCTATTTGTATATCATCGGTTACTTATTCAAACAGGCATTATTCATGTAACACTCTGTAGAAAAATCTAAATTGTTTTATTTTTATACGTCAAAGTAAAGTAATGGCTTAATAAATTATATATTCTAAGATACAAAATTTTTAGGTAAATAAGACTACTACATCAATGCTGGAAATCAACAATTTTAATTCTTTTTAGTTGGAATTTCTCGAAAACCACGCATCACTATAAATTGATAAAAAGAGTAAATTTAATTTTTCTCTGAAAAATACGATTGAAAAAACCATCAAAGTATAAACAAAAAATATGATTGAGCCTTGGGACTATGAATGTTTAGTTCTATTTATTACCAAATTTTGTTAGCAATTAAAACTTAAAATTTTAGTAAAATATCCATAAGCTTTGACAATTATTTGATCTTCATTGTAGTTGTTAGCCTCCGGATTGCCAAATAATATTAGAAAAGGTTTAAATACCTGCTATTAAGCAATTCAATTTTGTTGTTAGCACAACTAGTTTCGGTGTCTGTGTGACACCATTATCAGGCTGTACGAGGACAGTTTTCTTTCTTCATACGAAGAGCGTAATATTTACTCGAAAATAAATAAACATTTAAACACGACACAAACACGAATACGAGCCATTTATGGTAACTGATCAGTTAAGTAAACAGACGACGCTAACCCGGCGGATTTTGAGTCCAGAATTATTTGAAGTTGATAATAATGTTTTTTTTTTGTTTTTGTTTTTTTATTAGTAAAAAAGTAATAAAGTGGAGTGGTGGCATATCCATTAACATGAAGGATTTGTAAAGTAATAAAGTATGGTCTTTTATAAAATTAATTTATCATACCGCACAATATATTTTATTTGAAAATTTATATTTCCACATACAGTACAGTATAATGAAATTACGTGAAAATTGTAATTTAAATCAATGAAACATTAGTTGTTGCAGAATCTTGTACCATGTGATCGTGTGAGTGACTGTTCTAGATACCTTAGTTTTTATTGCGTTTGGTTAAGGAAATATACCTTAAAAACAAAAAGCAGTGTACCCAAAGGTGCGCCATTTTCCTCTATCAAAGGAGCAAAATTTTGTAATAATGAAATACACCAAAAGATAAAATCGTTGAGTAATGGGTTTCCTCAAAACAAAAAGAATACGAAACAACATTCAATATATTTATTTTCATAGATTGTACTAGAAACCCAAACCGTATGTGAATAATAAAGTCTATTTTAGCCTCTAAATCACTGCTTGGTTTACTTAGGAAACTTTAGTCACAGTTATTGGCAATCAGCCATAAACGATGATTGGGAATCCTGAACTCGTTCCTATGGCTTTGTTCATGTCCGACAGTAAAACGAAATGTAACAGGTCACCATTCGGCTGAATTGTAAGTCAAGTATACAACTGCATATTACAAACTAAATATACGAATTTTTATTTAAGAATTTTGTGTAAAACATTATACTTTTTTTCTTTTTTTAATTACATATTTGTTATTACTGAATCATGTTTTAAATCTTGAGATATTCGTTCTAAATACAAAATATGGGTCGCCGGAATTTTATCCCCCTGGAATTTTACCCCCCTGGACAAAGCTGACGTCCCTATGACGTAGTAACCTGAGCGCTCAAAAGTTTGTTCGCGAGCGGAATTTTACGCCCGCGGATTTGGAAGTCTGATGAAAATAGACAGAGCGCGATTAATTAGATTAGCAATAAAAACCAGAATTTTACCCTCTGTCCATATTACTATCGTTTAGACATCAATTATTTAGTTTAAAAAAGACTTACACTTTTTATCACATCATGGCCATCGCTGAACATCGTTCTTCGACGTTTTGTGAAATCGAAACTTGAATCCCTCATAAACTACGTTTTCATAACAAGTACGCAGAAGCTCTTTATTAAACCGATTAACAAACACTATTAAACTATGTAAACATTTTATTGGTTCAAAGCGTTTTCGTTACTTTAGTTAGCATAACGTTTGCTGATTAAAATGCTGATTCTACTTATATTCCTCTAGCACAGCCTGAAGTAATTTAGAAAAGAATCTGGACAGAGCCTTGCGGATGTGAAGTTAGGACACTTAACAGACCATAGACTACTGATATGTATATCAAGCACCGTTAGGGCGTTAAGTCATGGGTGGTGCCTACAGAGATGAGAAGTGAGTGCATGTATTTGGTCTCGAACTAGCAATGCCCGACTTATAAATCAAGGCGCCACCGAGAGTTGGTACCTCCGAATTGTGTTAATTAAATCCATAACTAATTGTGTTCGATTTGTTTCACAGATTTATCATACTTTGCTTGGACATCGAGACTTAAATATGAATAAATGAATGAATGAATGAATGAATGAATGAATGAATGAATGAATTATGAATTTATTCCACCACATATATAAAATGTATATGTGTATAGCAGCTGCAAGCAACAACAAAAAGGTTTGTCATAGCACCCTTGGCTCCTCGAAAAGATAAGGTTAAGTTCTCGTCCATCTAAAGCAATTTTTAACCCCACATATGCTTTCACCATAATTTTTTTCAAACTTGTATAATTAAGTTCAAAACATGATTCATCAGGCGTCAACGCCCACCTCTGTACGAAACTCTGACACTTTAATGGACAACAAATTGAATTACAAACTTTGTCCACTGTTCGTATCTGGTTGTGACGGTAACGTGAATTCAATTCAGAAAAGTTTCAATTGGTTTAAACACTTAGTTTCACCCAAAATAATTGTGGTTAGGTCAAGTTCATGGAATTGGCTCTAAAGATCGACGGCAATGGCTTTATGGTTTTACAACTTGAAAACAGTATTCAGGTTTCATCAAAGTAGATGACAAATAATGAACGGAGTCTTTGGAAATTGTAAATAGGTTGTTTTGTAAATGCGCAAGTAATCTGGATTTTTTTATGAAATCCTCAAATTAAGACAGGTATACAACATAACATATTTGAAACCTAATGTATGTGGAATGAGTGTGATGTCTTATGTAGCTTTGTGTCTGGCTGTCAGGACAATTATCCTGGGTCCAGTGACCGAAGACAGGTCTCATATTTGTCAAAAGGGCTCAGGTGTTCACTACTGTACATAATTATCTTAAGCAGCAAGCTACAAAGCCTGCAGAGCTCACAGCAGAAGAAAACTGGTAGCAGAGGTTCATACTAAACGTTTCGGTCGCATACCGTGTTCAAGTTAGTGAAACCTTTTGATGAATCAAATATAAATTTAACACTATGTGTTTCAGATACTTGTATGTATTTTAGCGAATTTCCCATATAGGGAATAAGCTATTACCGTAGGTCTCATGGTAAGACTTGGACCCGGGACCGATTTACTTTTTCATTTTGATGTCCTTAGAAGCCAAAAAACACCATCCGTTCAAATTCTCTCTAGATCATTTTGAAGAGCTTAAAAAAAAATAATTTAGTATATTGAAGTGTTTCTGTATGATTATTGGTTACGGAGAAAATTGTAATTTAAAAATTCCCATGTTATTCTTATGGAGAATAAATAAACTGTTGTAGTTTGCTTGTTTATGGATATATTTGGATCAAACCTGGCAAATCTATTTATTTTATACTAAGCTATTAATATTTTACTAAAAAACACACTTTATTACCCTCCCTGTAGGCAGCAAACCTAGGTACTCGTTAAACCTAATGTTATTTGAATAGATTTACTCAATTAAAAATCAAATCAGGCAAATGGAAATTCGCTTAGTCTGCAGGTTTGCTGCAGCGGGGGTAATTTTTTATGTTACAGTTCAACTTAAATTTATTTCAATAAGTCAAAATATCGTATTTTAATTAAATGTTCGACACTAATTTTATACTTAGAAGGAATCAATAATATTATTTTTTAACATAATAGGGGGTAAATAAAACACAGCCTGGAATTATTTTTATAAAAATATTTACGTATGTACCTTGAAAATTTTACACACATATACACATAAAGGCGAACCAATTAGTTCAGAATTTTATGATAACTATGTTAGTTGATTGTCAATAATATTTCATTAGTTTTACAGGCGTAGAGTAGTTATAATTAACTAGCTGTACCCGCGGGCTTTGCCCCGAATAACTTCATAAGTATTCGCATGGCTCATTCACGTCCTAGTTGAAGTTCGTTCGCTACGCTCACTCACCTTTAGATTGGAGCTCGTTCGCTGCGCTCACTTGCCTTCAGGTTAGCTCGTTCGCTACGCTAACTCGCCTCCAGGTTGAAGTTCGTTCGCTACGCTCACTCACCTTTTGGTTGGAAATTAGCTGTTGTCATAAATAAAAAAAATAATAGTACTGCACCCTGTAGGTAATCCTTGTAACTTTTATGCTATTGAACATCATAGAACAGAACCAACTTGTTTAATTGAAACAGCTGTTAAGATTCATTAATTCCTTTTAAATATGAAAAACCATAAGGTTAACATGGGGAACTACAGACCCACTGGGGCGGAGCCCGATAGGAGTTTTGGGATAATAATATGCTTTAATTTTAATCGGGAATGTGAGCTATCATCATGCCAAATTTCAGCCCAATCCGTCCAGTAGTTTATGCATGATTGAGCAACACACACACACGCGAACACACACACACACGAACACACACACAAACTCACAAACTTTCAGATTTATAATATTAGTAAGATTATCCTAATAAACAATGTCCAAAACTCTTGGTATGTATTTGGTGACCTGGTCACATTAACCTTTGAAAAACTCTATTTCAATCTGTAAAATATTTCCTCTGTAACCACTAAACTAGGACACGCTTCAATATCCAGCATTTTCTTCTTTAAAAGTCTCCAAAATAGTTTTAAAATAAATTTCTAACCCCGTTTCTACAAAGATGGTCGAAAATACTTATCAAGTGGATGGCGAAATCACTTAAAAATCGGAGAAAGTAAGCCAGGTAGGTAAGCATGTGATTTAAGCGAGTTCTCCAATATTGGCCAAAATCATCCGTTTGCTGTCGCACTTCACAAAATAAACGAAAGAACCAAAACATCCCCTACGCTCTAAGTTGAGTGGTGGTTTAAATAACGACTTTGCTTCTGCCCTGCCATTAGGAAAATCAGTAACATACTATTATTTGTTAACAGAATAACTTTAAATTATTATGTTATTGTAATTTAGTCAAATGGTGCCATATGCCAAAATAAATTTAGATTAAATTACTTTAATTACCATTCCATATAAAATATATTTGTTAATATAAAAGTTGTTAAAAATACGTACATTCGTTCAGAACTTATATTGAAATAAGATTAAAAATATGCTAAACGATAACTACGGCTTGTGCTTATGGTACTAATTGGAAATCTAGTTACGACATACCCTACAACCATACAATGTGTTTTAACAATTCAAAAAGGTAAAATCTTATACAAATAGTTGTCATCACAGATCAGACACAATTTCATAATATTCAATCATATTTTGCATTCAAATATTTTTTTGATGGGTTAGTTTTGCGTATTACGGTTTACAACTGAAAGTAATTCATTATGAAATAATAACGTTGTTAAGAATAACATATAAATATTTGGTAGGGTAAGTAAATATATATGGAAAGTATTAGTTAAATTTAAATGTAATGTAAATATCTTATTAGTTTTAACAGGTGAATAATAAGCTAATTTGATGCAAAGCTGTTTCCTCCTTGTGAGCTAAAATGTACGATTACAACGCCATTACAACGAAGCTCTGCCATTGTGTAATTCAAACACGAACAGGACTTCAAAAGCAAACACGAAGTTCTGTAGGGGGGCTTTAAGCTTCTATTTACAATCCGAAACTCATATTTGAAATTATTGTTGGGCAACTGTGGTGATAACAATGATGAAACTCGATTAGTTAGTAAGTGATTACGTTAAAGAGAGTGTTAAACGAATATTTTATTGCATAGAACATACAGGTTGGCTGATCATCAGTGTTACAACACTTTTTTGGTGTAAGTACAAGTAAATGGAGTTTGATTATACATATAAGGGGTTCATAGTCTAACAATTGGCTACCCAAAGAATTATTTAAATTTTTATCAAAGACCTTATTTTAATCTTTGGAACGATTTACGATGGACTTTTTATTATTGATCCACTAACATTTTAAGTTATTCTTATTCCAAATTTAACGTAGAACATAAAAATTACATAATCTACTCAAATCCGTGTGTAGGTAATTGATAAATTGCTGTATTGGGTGTAAAAACGTGGGTTTTCAAGAAAAAATTAAAATAATTCTTTGTGAAGACAATGTTTAGACTTGGAACCCCTTATATGCATAATCAGACTCAATTTACTTCTTACTTACACCAAAAACACAATGTTCATAACACTGAACATTGAACATTGAACTTGTAGCACTGATGACCAGCCACCATATATGTTGCTATAGAATGTTGGTTTAATAATCCCAAAATAATGTAAACCGGTTAAAAAATGCATCCACAATTCTTAACAATACCAATAAACTCTACAAGACGATTTGTTGATTTATTAATACTTTATACAACTACCATAACTATTAACACCCTTAACATGGTTAATAGCCGGGTTTTAAGGTCTTGAACTATTTATTTTGTGATGACCAACAATTTAAACAGCCTAAAACAAATGTGCCTCAGTAAATTATCTTCTAGTGTCGTTATTACGGATACAGCAATCCAAAAAGCTGAGTTTTTTTTTTTCAGAAGAAAAGAAAAAATAAAAAAAATAATTAAAAGTAATACAAAAAAGTGTGAAACTAGATAAATTTTATCTTATAAAACTATAATAGGATGTTTTTTTATCAAAGAATAGTCGGATTTGTAGTTAGATACCTTCATGTCAAAATAAGTTAACAATTGAACCCAGCTAAGTTAACATTGCCAAGATTTCACGAAGATTATACCCCTAAAATTTACATGCACAAAAACTACAAGCTAAATTTATATTATTTAAACTGAATGATAAAAGCTGAGCAAGTGTGTCCAAAAATGGTTTTGATACCAGCTTTGACTATTGAAACCAGGTAATTATTAATTTGTTCGTTTACTTGTAGCGTTAAGGTAAGATATTAGGAGATAACAATTTACAAACAACTAATGTGCAGGACGATGCGTTTAACAAAGGTTTTAAGTTCTAACTACTTGAGCATTAAGTGCCGCTGGGCCACAAAATATTAAAAATTTAAACATTTTTTAGTTTAATGTCACTGAAGACCAATAGCCCTCTTGAGAGTCATTATTTAAACCACTTGGCTGATGGTTTTATCTTAATGATATTTTTTATTAAAGAGCTAGTGTATCTTAGGAATAACATTGTAGGTAGAGTTAGCAGATATTGAGAGACAATTTACTTTTATTCCAAAATAAACCTTTATTTTAATAATTTATGACAGACGATGTAATACAACTGGAGTAATCCATTTATATGGCCGTTTAAACCAGATTAAAGCCTAGATCATATTAAACCAAATAATTTAATAAAATACTATTAAATGAACTTATTTATATAGAATTAAAATATACATTAATACTTATCAAATTAAAGATCAAATCATCCAAACCGTTAGTTTGCTACGAGGGTTCAAGATTTTAGTAGAGTAAACATGAATGTTATTTAGAAGTTTTAACTTAGTGTACATATAATGCGAAAATATTATTTTTTATGCATGGTAAAAAATCTATACCTAAATAAAAACCAATATCTGGTAGTTTATAATCTGATGCTAACGCTTGAAAGAAATGCACTAAGTAGGCATATGCCAAGAATAATATAATATATACTTTACAGGAACGTTTAGACTACATTAGTGAATCTGGTTTGTATATTATAAACTAAGTATTTTGTTTGCTATTTTATTGTCAAAAATTTAATTTCTAGACGGATTCATTGCTCGTGACAAAAACCAATACTTCATAGATTAATCTCAGGGCAATGGCTGTAAGAGGTTCGCATTAAAAATAATCACGCTTAGCGAAAACAAATTAATTAGTTTTTACGGATTCCATAGTTGGTGAACCTTTAATTGCCTACAATATCTGAGACATATGACAAATTTGTAAGTATTGAAGTTTGCTGTAAAAAATCCAAAATCAGAACACTATTATTTTACAAAGATAAGAATTAGTTTTTGTTAAGAGTTAAATTTTGTATATATGTAGTCCTTATTAAGTGTTTTCAAATGTAGCATAAACCACATTAAATTGACAGGGTAATGTTTCCGATGGTTTAACAATACAAACTTCTTGTGATAAGTAACATACATCAGTTTAAAGAATTTAGAGTCGTTTTAAGAAAGATATTATGTATTGATATATTGTGGTAACAATAGTAACATTTAATAATACGTTTTGAGGAAATATTAAGTCCATAAAAATTTATAGATATAAAAAATATATGTAAGGGTACTTAAAATACTAGAGATCATTATTAAATTTGGAAAATTTAACTATAAGTAATGAAGATGGATTATTAACTTGCATTTAATATGATTTCTGCATAGTTAACAAGTTTACGAACTATGTGGAGTTTATAAACCGATGTAGTTTAAACCAAAACTTTTATAATTGCAAATGCAACGTAAATAAAACCTTGAGTTAATAATTTGTTAAACTGTTTTCAGTAACATTCTGACATGTGCTGCAAGCTTCGAAGGTGGGAAACATGAAGAACTCTTGTGGTTTATGTCTTTGTAGATAAAACATGAGATATTGTGTCTCATCTTACTTATGGAATAAAGAAAATGTAACTTGTAACACAAACTGTTCTATATAAACAAAACACTTGTATTATACCAGTTGTGTTGGAATGCTGTAAATTAGTCGTATTTATTAAGCTGTATTAAAACTTTATCTGATGTAAAGTTATATACTAAGAGATGTTACAAGCCAATCCACTTAGAACGATGGATGTATCAAAAGGAAGTTTGTAGTTGATTATGGCTGTAATCAGTTTACAGTGAGACTGCTCCTGTCACAGATTTAATTATAAATGCTGCTTCGATGTTAAAATCAAACATGAACTCTTTAAAACTTCTCTGTTAACATAGACCATTTAGCATTGAGGAGGTAACATACAATCTTACGACAAAAGTATTGCTTAATAGACACAACGCAATATTCGTAATATATGAGCGAAAAAGGTTTAAACAAATTAAAAACCATCCCACCAAAATAAACATTTTAAAATAAACATTAACTAGTTTTAGGTATTACATTCTTACAGTTTTAAACATTCAATACAACCTTTGCATTTTATATTAATTTGTCATACTAATTGGTTTTAATTTGTAAAAGAAGCAGATGTTGGGAAATTAAACTTATCATTGGTCGCAGCTTACTCTCTTGGTGTTAGTTTATTATGAATGGTGGATTTTATTTGAATGGTGTTACTAAGTATAAAGATAAAAAATTTAACATATGTGTATTTGATAATACATATTTAATATTAAATACTCCTGTATTATTTCGTGTAATGTAAAACATAAACCCTTAATCGAAAAGTTGTTTTATGACAGTTTAGTTTCAAGATACAAGTCGTAGTGAGTAACAAACATGTCTTTCGGTAGCTAAATAATACTGCTTTTTAAATCCAATAATCTTTTTTAATATAATGTTTCACACAAATTTGATCTATTATTATTTCAGATTTAAATTATGACTTTAAGCCATTTTCATATACCTTATTCTTATTTCATAATGAATATTTAAAGAAGATTATAATTATGCACATTTCTGTACAAGAGCTCTTATGAAATGGAATAATAGATTTCCAGTATTAAAACCTAATTTATTTTCTTGATATTTTCAAAAAACTTCAAGAAAGCATTCATTTCTAACCACAGAGGTATCAATGGAGAGTCCTGCAACAGATTTATAACTCTTGAGACTTACCTTTGGGCAGCAATATTTTACTTCATTGTTGGTTTGCTAGTAATGTCACTCACAGATATCTCTCATGTATTACTTCTTGTGATTACCTTGTCCTTTCGGTAATAAATGATCTTGTAGTGTATTAAAAATGTAGTTTAGTTGGAATGAGTCGTTACTTCCGTTAAAATTTCCAGTGGTTTTATTCACTGTTACGTTTTACACATAAATAGCCCCATTATAGGTGAACTAGTTTTCATGTAACTAAAAGTTAAAATTATTCAGCGTTGCCTCCAGGATCGATCTATGACCAAATAAATAGGTTTACGTATCTTACGTCATCAAGCCTTTGGTTGGATAAAAGCATGCTATACTATTTAAACCATGAATATTATAATTTGAAATTTGTATCAATACCTACTAAAATCCTTATTCGTCCAAAGCTCAGAGGTTGGTTTTATCATCGACTATTGAATACAGAAGATACGCCATCTATATGGATCAGCTGTCGCCAACGTTTTACTAAAAACTAATATAGCTGTGTGAGCCAGTCACAGATTGCTCTAGTGTCTAAAACTCTATTTTGTACCTTATTTGTTGTTACTGACATATTTACTGGGTCATAACAGTTGCTATAGCTCATAATAAGTCATTCCATCAGTTTCACTTGATAAAAACCATCATGTAATTGGCAGAAATTGGTAATTTAAATCAGTGCAAGCTGTATTTGGCTCACATTAACTAAGACAAATTTGATCAAAAACCTGGCGACAACATTAACATGGGGATGGAATGTCTAGGTTTTATTCAAACGTGAAGGTATTCTTCTATGTTTTAGTTATTTTATTTAGTTTTTTATTTGTGTACAAAAACTGTTACACATAAAATAAACACTGTTAGCTGCTTACGGTTGTTAAGTTTTAATACAACATCACAAGTAAAATATATGGTTAAGAGAATCTTAATAAGAAAATGTATATATCAGCACAAGATTGCACAATTGGGCAAATAAAGGCTTCTATAATGAATGCTAATATAAATAAAAATATTCAAAAGCTAAAATTAAGCGTCTTAAAATATTGAATCGTTCTTGTTTGACCAGCCATTCAATAGTATTTAAAACAGTTTCATAATTTACAGTTATTGAATAATATTTTTACATAAGTAAAATGTAAAAACTGACAACAATTTGTATTCCGGTGTTAATAAAATAAATCCCTCAATTTGTATCTTGTGTAACGGCCTTACCTCTTTAATAGGAGAAGGCAATATAAAACTGTTTCCGACAGTGTGTTAAATCTTACTTCAACAAGTTAAAGTGTCGTTACTAAGTTTTCGTACGTTCACTTTAAAACTTGTAAGCTTTGAGTCGCAAAAGCGCATTCTACCAAAATTCGACACGTTATTATTACTAAGAAATATTCAAAGTTTGGCTTGACATAATGATGAGTAAAAATTATAATATGAGGCAATCTTTTGACTATATCATACGATAGAAGTCATCGTCATTTTTACAACAGTAAAACAAACTATTACATTATATTGGCCATGGCCACAGTAAATATATATTTTGTATTGATATGAAACATTAAACAATATATGTTTAATGTTGCTATAATTAACAATACAACGCTGTTATGTCCTTGGCCTTTGTGAAGTCAACCAGTAAATTAAGTTCGCCGTGAAATGGCCCATAGGTATGTAACAGAGACCGGGAACCTGACAGAGTTCAAAGACTTCTATTGAACAGCGTTTATTGGCAAAGACGAGTAATGTTGTAAAAGTAGGGCATTGGAAATGCATTTGTCAGCTACCGGTATGACATTTAGTATACAACAAAGGTAGGTGTACAGTGCATACAACATGTATATTGTACTCGAGTTAAGTTAGTCTTTGATCTACATTTCCATATATGCATCTAATTTGGAAAAATGTTTAAGCCTTTAACGAAATTTAAAACCAATTGCTTGCATAATAAAAAATATACCCACCACAGCAAACCTGCAGACTTAGAGAATTTCCATTTGCCTTATTGGATTTACCGGTACACTAAAATGTCTCCTTAAAAATATCACACTTATTCTCTATTTAAATATAATTAGTTCAAAGAGTACTTATGTTTGCTGCAACAGGGAGGGTAAAAAAGTGTTTTTTATGTTAATAGTTTAGTAAGACATTAATGCATTTTCCAAATTTGATCAAAATATGTTCATAAACGAGCAAACTGCAACTGTTTACTTATTCTACATAAGAATGACATGGGAGTTTTTTAAGTTTACAATTTCTTGAAATTTTCTCCGTAACCATTAGGCGCATAGTAACGCTTCAATAGACTAAATTATTTTGTTTAAGCTCTACAAAATCGTCAGGAAATAAATTGCAAGATTTTATGTTGTTTTGGTTAAAATGGGGGAACCGTTTTTTATAGTCCGATCATGCTGGTTCGCGAACTCGTTCGAATAAATGTAGGTTTACACGTTTATACCAAATTTCATCAAAATCAGATCATTTTTGCTCGAGTTATCGTGCAAATGGACACACATTAAAATTCTACTTCTGAATAAACTGTGAATGTATATTCTTCTCTGATATCAATATTAAGGTAAACTATCCATAAAACATCCTATTGGACGAAACCGAGTGATCCTCAGGGTAAATTACCTTACACCACTGGTCAGTACAAACTGACTCGTGATTAAAACTTCAAATGGTATTCTCGTTTAAATCCACATGCCACACAATATTATATAACATGCCACTAATCCATATCCATAATAAATTATTTTTAAACTGTGCAGGTGAGCTCTCACTCCATCTCACTTCATTTATATGCAAAATATATAAAAATAATATAACAAATTTACATCGTAGACTGACTGTGTTTGCTACATTGTGTTGCAATTGTTCAATAATGTTTTCTATGCATACGCATGCAAATAACCCGTCAAGGAAACTGTAATCGATGCACCCAATAGACCCATGCTACACTTGTTTGTTAAACTCATTTAAACCAAATAATACTAACATAAACAGATAGCCCGATCAAAGGCTGCAAACTAAATCATAGGCTCGTTGCCTTTAAGGGTCACAACGATTCCCAAATTATATTTTCAGTTGATAAATCATATACAAGAATCATCTGAGGAATCACTTTTTATCCTAAGTTTAACCTCAATTTCAACGGCCTCTTTTGGTGGTTATACCACAACCTCCATTTTGTGGCTCTTGTGGTCAATATATCTCCTAACAATATCTCCTATAAAGTAGTATGTTTTGTATTTTTCCGTGAAAATATGAATATGTATTATATATAATGTAGGCCTAGTTCCATGTACTTTATACGAAACTGTGAATATTATTTTTGTACCAAACATGTACAGTTTGACTACTCTTTATAAGGACATGCAAGCAATATGCTATTAAGTTACGTACATAAGTAAATAAGTGGTATCAGCAACCTGACACATACCTTCTCCCATTAGCTTGTCAACAATCTTTATCATGGCATAGGTAAGGGGTGACAGTATGAAATTTTATAAGAAAAATCTCAAAACTTGCGTTAACTTTTGAACCTTAACACACGGAAAGATATCCCTTCGAAAATCACTTTTTTGGGTTCGGGGACGGGGGGGGGGGCAACGGATATTTTCACCAATGAATACACAAACTTTTCCACTCAAAACTCAAACTTGCAAATTTTGACGAAAACGATACTTTCTCCATACTATGTATGGGTGAGAGTAGTAAAAAGTATAACCTTTGTATACAACAATTCAGATGTGCACAAAGTGATTCGAGGAATGTTCCTCAGGTCAGAATGTAATATATGGTTGTCGTTCATCACATACAATAATGGCAAGCCTTTCCCTTCATACCTGTGTTGCTATATTTTATCCTCAAATACTTAGAATAATTTCGGTTCCATGTTTTTTTTTTTCATAAAAATGCAGTTGAAATTATAAGTTCAATGCAATTTATACAACAGTTTTTTAACCGTAAATTATAACTCCAATTTTTACATTTGTTACATCATTGAAGCGAAATAGATCATCGTTATAGTTAGCTTGATTTGAGGTTACAAAATGTTATTTTTGTATAAGATAGTTCCATAGACCTTATTTAGTCACGCATACTGGTTTTGTCTGTGCTTTAGCTAAAATGGTTTAAAACAAGTCAAAACTCGCTGAACTTTTAAGATTATAAGATTTATATGACAACCTTTACTCACCAAAACATTAATTCTACTTTATATCCTGCTGCTTGTGATGGTAATAGATACATTCTAATTACTGAAGTAAGTTTAAAAGGGTTTGATTTATGCATTGATAAACTTTAGGCAATAATCAGGTAATAAGGTATGAAAACCAGACGGGTTTAAGTCAGCTATATTTTCGAAGGCTGCAGACCTAAACCATACGAATTTCGTCAAAATTTATGGTCATTGTTGATGATTTATTGATTAGCATTAGCAGTGTACGTTCTATTACTATTACTGTTACTACTTGAAATATATATTTGCACTGTGTTAACTCGCAAGACGGTAAATACATAACAGAGGGTAAGGGGGTGATCAATTTCGTAATCAATATATGTTTCAAAATTAATCAGGCGTATTTGTATTTACTTTCCATAAATTGTAATCGGGGTTTGGACTTAATTCGGTCCATCATTTCAATTGTTGATTTAATACGTAATAAGCTATTAACTTCTATTATTCTAAACTATTGTATTCACTTCTGTGTTGTGGTAAACTCGCCACTATCCTCTAGGGTGTCGTATAGTTCATGACTACAACCACAAGCAAGGGAACAAATATTTATATGAGTTTAACTTGACTATTCACATGATAAACTATTTGTACGCTAATAAATCTTGACAAATTGATAATAAAATACAATTATACCTATGAGTAGGTAATTTAACTAAACCATTTTACAGCACCCAATTTTTATTGATTATATCAGTAATTAGTAGTAAAGTTTTGCTAAGTAAAATTTAACACAACCCCCGAAACTAAGTACTTGATGGTTTTTTGCACTATGTGTTAAAATTACCTTGTCATACTCCACCAAAACTCAGCTAAAGATGTTTTAGTCTGATCATCCCTTTGGGCTGGAGTGCGAATCAACATAAATACAAATTTTCTCTCGACTCTTGAAAGGTGTCTTATTACAGTTTATGATCAACTTAAAATATTTCAAAATGAATTCCTGTTATCTCACAGCTTGACCAGCGCATTGTCTAAGCTATTTGATTATAATGTTAGTGTAAAAATCAAATTAAAAAGTTTGACTTTTTAAATAGTCGTTATGGAAAATAACCGAATTATCTAATATATAAGATAATGTTTACTCATTATCACAAAAAATTACTCAAAGTGATCTCCGTTGTTTCAACATTCTTCCGGAAACTGTTATATAATAAACGACCAGTTTTATACTTTATAGCACCTCCGTAAAAGGAAAGTTTAAAGGTTTAAAGGTTAGAACGAAGGTTCCATATTAATAATCAATATAACAGTTTAAATGTTCAATGCCAATATTACCGAAATTGAAAATCGATTACGGACAATATGTTAACCGTAAGATATTATGGGCACAATAATTGTTCATATTCACCAACATGATCAAATATAACAAAACATAACAAACAATAACAAAATAAATAAACATGATGAACTGCCTTTTAAAATGGCAGTTAACATAACTGTAATCAGGTCAATATCTTACAATTCACTTTATTTTCCACGACTCAAACATTAAGACTAATTTTTAAATATAATATTTGTTCAATGAGCCACCGATATACAGTATAACGGTAGACGTTTATACATCAAATACCTATACAACGATAATAAAAAATAATAATTTCTTTCTTTGTTGGATCAGTAAGGGAAAGAGTTGAAAAGTGCGTTGTATTAACTATTTTTTTATTCATAATCAATTAGCCCAAACATTGTCATACGATGGACTGACTACCTTTACTTAACGGCAACTTTTATTGTTTTAAATTGACACATTTTAAGTATATTAATAACTTATTCGGGACAGTGCAATTTGTAGAACGGTAACAGTTATTACATTATGATCGAGATTTTGTTTTGAGGGCTCACGTTGGAGTAAAACTTCTGAAAAGACAGAGAAATTCCAAGGGAAAAGGTATTACACTTGACATTAAAACAGCAAGACCTCACAAACATAGAGTCCGGGTCAAGACTTATTTTAGGACTTGCTGACTTTGTCTGATTTGTAAGAAAGACAAATACCCTGATTTCTTATTTTTGTTTATGTGAGTTTAAACTATATAGGCTATCTAACCAATTTCTTATTCCACTTTACATAAGATTCATATGGTATATCTTTTTAATAAGATATTAAATTACTTAAGATTAATCATGGTTGTAATAACATCTAAAAAATCTTCAACTGAACCAGTGCCAATATTTTAATTTTAGACCCAATATAAGATGTGCATAAAAATAAAATTATAAAATGACATTGATTTAAATCAAGCATTTGAGAGGGGGTTTTTTATTAAATCTTCTACTTTAAATGTTACCTATTCAATGCTTTTGAATTTACAGCTACAAAACGAAATGTATACAATATCATTCAGTCGAACAAAAAAGTTACTTTATACCATTTAATCTGGATTTATACAATAGACTATTGACCGAATATACAGAGTAAGTAAAAAAGGAAAAACAGATTAAACATTCGAGAAGAAGAGAACGTTTAGAAGGAAGCAAAATTATAACCACATTGATAAAACCGAACTGTGTGATATTACAGGATTTAAATAGTTTATAGATTTTACATTTAAAAACGCTTTTAACATTTATCTTAGTTTTTTGCAATGAATACGTTTTTTCTGGTTATCCCTAACTGTCTCCATAGCCCAAATAAAAACCTTAGCTTTCGAATCAAAATTAACTGACTTATACAATTATGATTACTGATACATTTAATACACATACATTGTTTACGGAATAATTTCCGCTAAAATAAATTTGGCCTAGAATATTCAGTGATTACAAAACGAAAGGGGTTTTATTTCCTTTAAATGATCTTTTCTAGGAATTACAGGACGTATAAAGCGTTGTGCGAGATGATATGTCAATGTAAATGTTCTTTGAAGTCTTAAACTTTACCAGAAACGCTCCCACTTCAGTGTGACGAGGTTATATAATATTTGGAATATGGAAATGGTCTTTTCACAAAATCCAATATGATTCCATTTAGGACATAAGGTTGCATGCTAATGTTCGTTTGTGATCTGTTTGTTTGTGTTTGTCTGTTTGGTTTGTGATCTACAGTTAGTTTTTCATCAGAAATGTAAACATGTTATATATAGAAAAGTGCACTAATTATCCACCGTAGGGATGCTAACAACTTCACTGTAAATATGTTTGATATTTCTGGTAAAAGCTTGTAGATCTTGTTTCAACAATTAAATTGAAAGATGAAAATATAGACAGTTTAATATTACAAGGTTTTTTTACAACATTAATAGCATCCCCGACTCCAACATTTGTTATATGTAAGATATTATAGCTTTTATAAAGTAATGTTTTAAACAATAACTCTTACGTAAGATATAGTTAATGCTAGCGTATGGGTTGTATTGTGGAACAGAAACCACTGACATTGTTCTGCAATTTTGTTGTCAAGAAAATTACTTTACTTTCTAAGCTGCATCCGAGAAGAAGATCCGACAAAAACCGCCGATACATGTTAAAGGAAAATTATTTTAGGACATAGGAAATGCTTTTCCTGTCTATAAATGTTGTGAGTAGATTGCCCAGGTAGAAACCTAGGTACTCGATACACCTAATGTTAAATACATTTAATTAAACTCTATTCAGACAAATGGAAATTCGATCAGTCTGCAGGTTTGCTGCGGCTGGATGGATTATGATTTGGAATCTATATTATTATAATAATTTGTTGGATTTTTTTATGTCGCAAATCGACCCCTAAATATTTTTTATATGCATATTGGGTATCAATTTAAAGCTCGTATCCTCTAAATGTGGCTTTTGTGTGTTTGTATGATATCGAACAACTGCGTGACCAGAATAGTTGTTTGTGGTTTAACCAGTTAAATGTTTCCCCTGAACAAATAACGCTGTCATTTAGAAATGAACAGTTAACGAAGTTCACTGATATAAACTCATCCGTCGTGTTTTTCTCATATAGGTTACGATAAATTTTGCTTTGCATTATGTTCTGTTGATGAGGTAGAATATAACAGCTGAAAACCTTTGTTATTTGTTTTAATATGTTTTATTTAAATATTTATATGTTAACAGTATTCAAAATCAACTATGTACATTGACTCAACATTCCACTGAGATTCCATCAGGTACTCTACTTAATCACATAGATTTTACATCGATATTAAATCGATATTAAAGTTACATCGATATTATTGGTCTTAACAGACTCTTCAGACTTATCATAGATTCTGTAAGCGCTGACACATCACCACCTCGCTGTTATCGCTGGCTATAAGCCTTCCATTACGTTTCTCAAATGGGCCAAAACATTGGGATTGACCGAAAAAGGAACCTTTGAATCTTATTTTAAACTAGACATTAAGAACTTGATGATTCTTTTCTCAACTAATTTAAAAAGTTTGCTTCTGTATAAAAGCAAGAAAAAAAAATAATAATCTAAAAAATCGCACTAAGTTACCAATACGTAATTGATTGATTCATTGATAATGTCATTGATTGTTATTATTGATGATAATTATTATTATCGATGATAATTATTATTGATAATATATTATATATGATATTATGATATATTATGATTAGGATAATTTAACTGCTAATTGATTGATATGTAATTCATTCATACCAATATGTATTGTATAGCAATAACAAATATAAAATATTCTTGTTATTGTTAGTATGCTAGTATGTAGTTGATACAATCATTAATTATAAAAAATGTTAAAAATATATAGTATGTGTTTATGTATGTACCAATACACTATGCATAGCTGGTTTTGTAACTCGAAAAAATGTTTACTTTTAATATGATAAATTATGTGGTAATATTACGGAAATTAAGCAACAGTAAAATGAAATACCTTAGTCAAGCGATCAACTTGGCCCGTAAACGAGTTGTGATGAGTAGTTCCGACATAATACTGAAGAATAGAAAAAACAATGAAAACGCGAAATTCTAATTTTTTGTCCAGGCCAGTTAGTTGTATGTTGTTTTTTATTAGTAATCCCAAATCTGATTATCAATTTCAATTTTTTTACTGTCAAAGACACGACCTTCCTTACGATTTAATCCAACCAAAAAATTTTCAGTAATAGTATTGTTGATTATTAACTACGAACAGAAGCAAAAACAGAGGAATGAAAGGGGGATTCGGAGAACCAGTAAATGCTTTGTAGTGTTTAACGTGTAAAGAATTTAAATACATTAGAATTACAAAAACCATATTGTTTCGAAATAATTTATGAATTTTTATAAAATTTATATTTTTGAATTGTTACTTAAACCTCTATTAAACTAATTAACCACCACCAATGATAATCATACGATGTCATGGTAATGTATCCTTAGTGGTGAAAACTAAGGGTAGTAGGTTGAAAAGTATTTCTTCAGACAAGACCGAGACAATTAGAATCAAGTCAGGATTTCTGGGGCTGCAAGGCAATTTGTCTACATTCTCATGGGATGCCAATGTTAAGAAATTGGCTTTGTATCAAATTTACCCTTCTTGAAGCACACATATCTAAATGATGAAAAACTACCACTATCATCTCAATTCCCTGATACTATAATAAAATATTTTATTAGACGAGTTAAATGTAAATCGCATGAGAAATATTGAATTGAAGGTCGTTGTGCCAATTAAAAGCTATATCGATTTTGCACCCACATGGAATTTTGTCATTGGGCGTTAATTTTATGTGCTGTCTATAAAATAGATGATAAATAATTCCAAGGCTAGAGCGATTCCGTCTCCCCAGCGTCGAGCATAATCTGACAGTTTTGACAGCCGAATTGGAATTCACAAAAGCGACTAACCGTGGTAAAGGCGTCTGCCCAATTGAGAATTGAGAATTGTAGGTGATCAGCAATAGAATGACGTTAGTTCTATTAGAATGACGTCTCAAAATTCTAAATTAACATAATGAATTTGTTAATACAGTATTGGAGTACAGTGTTACTGTACTGTAATGATTTTTTAATGGCCACGAGCAGATTATAATTAGCAATCAAGTAACCCATTAACGAAAACATAACCCCTCTTAGAGGTTATGAGTAGTCAGTAATTGTTAAGTCCTTTAGTTGGTGGGAATATATAATGGATCTATACATTTATTATTATTATTATTATTATTATTATTATTAGGTCAGTTTAGTGTAGAGTGGCGTAACGTCCCTCATCCAAAATGTGTAACCGTACAAAAATGGTGCTCCAGCACTCGACTTCGCCTCGGACGGAAATAACCATACTTGTCTGGCACTTATTTTCCGGACTAACTATGTAATATACTATTTCCATGCAAATTTATAAGTATTAAATACGATCGCCCCACAAAATAGTGAAACAAAAACAAACGAAATTAATGAGATATTAATTTTGATTAAGTAAACATTTCTTACTTTAACGTTAATTTTGTACGATCTGTTGTGACTGAGTCTCAAAATCCGAATACTTCATTTATAGATGTAAAGAAAAACAATTTTATTACATGAAAACGATGCGAGCAAAGATTTGTATAAAGTTTTGTAGGGGCAAAATATTATTTGGTTATTTGTTTTGTAGCTAATGTGTTTTGAATCCCACGTGATATCTAATCACACATTGATCATGTAGTTGACACAATTGGGTCAATGTAACTTCGCACTGATGATATATTATATAGAGTAATTATATAAACGATATGTCTTATGCTCATTCATGTATCATGTAACATGTGACAACATATTATAATATGTATATTGTCGTGTGCTAGCACTAATTTAAAACGCTACTTGGGTTAGTTTCAATTCAGATGGACACCGAAAAACAATATGAGTTTACAGAATAACTGATATAGCCGTGTAAAGATGTAATTTGGCTGAAAAGGTAAAACGCTATTTAAAGGTTTTCAACAAACTTTTGACATCATTTGTATCTGCTATCAGGGATAATAGGCTAATATTTTGAAACTTTTGTTTATATATATTGTAGTGATTATTGAAAATCTCTAGAAGTAATTGTAACAGTTTTAAAAACAGTATATGTCTATAATATATACTTATTTACTGACTATGTATTGTATGACTATGTACTGATATATACTTATTTATATATATATATATATATATATATGAGTAGGCCTAATATTTGTATTTACTGATGAAAACCATGCATTGCAAACATTATTTTTGTCATTAATAATAACTTCCTATGTTTTAGCTCCAGACGACTCCACGTAATGTAGGTCTTTCCTATTCTTCTCATATTTTTCTGGGAGCCTACCAGTAGACCGACAAGATACTTTGTCGTCTGGCCACTAGACCGTCTTTTTTAATTAAATAGATAAATGCTGAAAACCAGTACGTCGACAAGTTATTTCATCGTCAGTCCAGTTGACCGGCCTGTAAAACTAAATTATTATATTCGAGAAACCAACTTGTCGTCAATCCTCCCGACCGACTTACCACTTGCTCGTCTTTTAGGTGGGGATAGGGGGCAGAGTGGGAGGAGCTAACCGGGGATTACCCAGGAGTTTGACGCGCCTCTCATGGTTGAACCACCTCACTCGAGGCTAGAAGCCAGTATTGCCAACTGAAAGTACTATAGCTCCGTCGAACACTACACACGCGGCGTGTTTACACAGTCTGGCGTTAAGTTGACGTTGGCGCGCAATTCTCGTTGCGTCGTTTCTATAGCAACCGTGCCGTGACATTGTCCTTGGTCTCGCGCATTCCTCTGCCTTTGTATTATTTAATCTGCATCGAAAGATAAGACTCGCTTATATGCATTGACTATTAAGTCAATTAAAAATTTCATTCGGGGTTTTTGATCGTTTGTTTGGATAAAACTACGTACCGTATATTGTAGAATTAAATTTGTAGTGTGGTTATATGGTATTATGGTATATATATATATATATATATATATATCCTACTAATCCTACTAATATTATAAATGAGAAAGTTTGGATGTATGGATGTATGTTTGTGACAAGTAAACGCAGAAAATACTGGCCGGATTGGGCTGAAATTTGGTGTGATGATAGCTCACATTCCCGATTAACATATAGACGCATTCTTATCTCAAAAGTCCGTTCGGGCTCCGCCCCAGTGGCTCTGGAATTTCCCATGTTAACCTTATGAGTAATATTTAAAACGAATAAAAGAATTTCGTCAGCTGTTTCAAATACACAAGTTGGTTCTGTGATATTAAATTCGCATTAACAAGTTATAAAGTTTACTGACAGGGTACAGTACTATTAATTTAAATGAATATATAGAATAATCCATAGCCTATATCGATATTTTTCATTGTTATGAGTGTAGGACAGATACTAAAGTGCAGCCAAATTTTGTTTCTAAAAGTGGTAGCCTATATGTGTAACTATTTTATACAACAAATGTAAAGATCAAAATGTTTGTATTTTGTGTCTTCTTCCCGTTGCAAAGCACGGGTACAACAGCTAGTATATACATATATATACATATATATATATATGTACCAGGTTTTGCGTTGGATTTTTCGTCAGTTTCGTCATTGAGCTCTCTCGTAGTAAGTTGTATCACTTGCGTCTTGTTCATGTTCTGTGGCATATTTTGTATCACTTGCTTCCTGAGACGTATCAGAGTGGTGGAAACTGGTCCACGACGTAGAGGAAGTGGAGGGAAGTTGCAAAGGCAAAAGGTCTGGAGTGTGGGAAATGCCAAGCGACTATAGAATAATACAAAACCATGCTTAAAAATGCTTAGGGAGTGATGGAAACAGGCCCACGACGTAGAGGAAGTGGAGGGAAGTTGCAAGGACAAAAGGTCTGGAGTGTGGGAAATATAAAGTGACTATGGAAATATACAACACCATGCTTAAAAAGGCTTGAGGAATGATGGAAACAGGTCCACGACGTAGAGGAAGTGGAGGGAAGTTGCAAGGACAAAAGGTCTGGAGTGTGGGACATGTCAAGTGACGATGGAATTATACAACGCCATGCTTAAAAAGGCTTAGGGAATGATGGAAACAGGTCTGCGACGTAGAGGAAATGGAGGCAAGTTGCAAGGGCAAAAGGTCTGGAGTGTGGGAAATATCAAGTGACAATGGAATAATACAAAACCATGCTTAAAAAGGCTTAGGGAGTGATGGAAACAGGCCCACGACGTAGAGGAAGTGGAGGGAAGTTGCAAGGGCAAAAGGTCTGGAGTGTGGGAAATATCAAGTGACTATGGAAATATACAACACCATGCTTAAAAAGGCTTGAGGAATGATGGAAACAGGTCCACGACGTAGAGGAAGTGGAGGCAAGTTGCAAGGGCAAAAGGTCTGGAGTGTGGGAAATATCAAGTGACTATGGAAATATACAACACCATGCTTAAAAAGGCTTGAGGAATGATGGAAACAGGTCCACGACGTAGAGGAAGTGGAGGGAAGTTGCAAGGACAAAAGGTCTGGAGTGTGGGACATGTCAAGTGACGATGGAATTATACAACGCCATGCTTAAAAAGGCTTAGGGAATGATGGAAACAGGTCCGCGAAGTAGAGGAAATGGAGGCAAGTTGCAAGGGCAAAAGGTCTGGAGTGTGGGAAATATCAAGTGACAATGGAATAATACAAAACCATGCTTAAAAAGGCTTAGGGAGTGATGGAAACAGGCCCACGACGTAGAGGAAGTGGAGGGAAGTTGCAAGGACAAAAGGTCTGGAGTGTGGGACATGTCAAGTGCCGATGGAATTATACAAGGCCATGCTTAAAAAGGCTTAGGGAATGATGGAAACAGGTCCGCGACGTAGAGGAAATGGAGGCAAGTTGCAAGGGCAAAAGGTCTGGAGTGTGGGAAATGTCAAGTAACTATAGAATAATACAAAGCCATGCTTAAAAAGTCTTAGGGAATGATGGAAACAGGTCCACGACGTAGAGGAAGTGGAGGCAAGTTGGAGGGTGGGAAATGTCAAGTGAATATGGAATTATGCAAAGCCATGCTTCAAAAGTCTTAGGGAATGATTAATAATTAAATTAATTTAATTAATAATTAAATTGAATCTAAATTATTGCATACAATTATTATCTGGACAGAGGTGGCAGTGCCATCGTGCGCGCAGAATGCTTCTATTGGGAATTTTTCCTTCCTACTTGGACGTCCTGCAACCTTATTTACGATGTGCCGCAATTTTCTGGAGTCTCCGTCTGCATCTTCGATTTTATTTTTTTTTAAACTGTACTTGGCTTGTTTAATGACTTGAGAATATTCCTATATCCTGTCCGTGCTGTATGAAACTGACCTGTGCTGTATGAACTTGGTCAAACTACAGCACAGACAGTAGAAGGACAAGGATATAGGTTACATGAGCCTGATAATAGATAAGGAACTCTTACACTATAGCTGTCTCCCGGCATGTCTCTGAATTTTACTTTATAAGGAATAAGGATGTAGGTTTGAAATACCTTTAAACATTAAATCAAGAGGACAAATTGTATCAACTGTTGAGAATTTAATTGAAAATACTGTAAGACTGAAAATATGATTTTCTGGGTGAAGAAAGTTGTCTAAATTTGAGATTTCAAAGTCCCATAACTTTCGAACGCCTCAACTTATCAGTATGGGAATAAGTATACAATGTATATGATTTAAATCTCTACAATATCTGACCAAAAAAACAGTATGTCATCATGACTCATATCATGGTTGTATGTTGTATGTATAGTGTCCTATGGTCTGGCAGAGGCCTGACGTCACATGGAACTGTCACTGTAGGTGGTCTTTAGCTCTTTCCTGCTTTAAAACTCTCAATTCTTGGGTAAACTATAGGTTTTTTTTCTTATTACCTTGCTCCAACTAGTACTCTTTTGATGGTATGAGGTTTTAAAAAGTTTATAGTTATTAATTAGAATATTATTCACGCCTGAATATTTATTATTTTCTGTTCAGTTGTGGCTCAGTAGTTGCGATGCTAACACCATGGCAAAAGAAGGTTTTAGCCATGTACCTAGTATGGAGGCGAAGAAAAAGAAATAATAATAGCTGATTTGGGTTCACACAATACTTAATAATCGGCACGAGTTTGGGGCATCCAGGGTGTTATTACTCCCATAGCCCTACGCCGGAAACTAGCTATTACAGCATGGCAGTTCATGAGATATTATTTAATTGTAATAAAAAAAAATATTACTCTTTCAGTTCTGGGTAAAATGCAGAGCAATGCTAAAGTGGTACGTCAACTTCGTATTACGTTGTCATGAAATAACAACTTAAAATTTAATGATTGACAAACCCTTTCCTAAAATTGACCAACGTTAAAATGTAATTACAATGCATAAGTAACAATATCGAATACATAATACTGGGGTTATTAAAGTGTACAGCTGGCTAATCATTCAAATAGACTTAATTTTAGTTGTAAAAGGTGTTAAAAAATTAGATTTCCCTTGTTAATTATAATGAATTGTTAATGTTGATTTATTATAAGTGAACAAGGAACACAAAAGGATATATAAGACAAAAGACCCTAATATATGGCATAAAAACACAAACAAGACATTGCAGTAGTGTACAGTGTGTGATAGTGGTACGCCTACAATAACAATTGTTTTTATTAAAGTAAGATTTTTTTATGATTTTCTAAATATTAAACATTGTTAATTACTAACATTTTCATAAATATCAAACAAACTTTAAAACACTCATTTAAACTTTATGTTGACTTACAGGGTCGGCTACTCAAACATCTTTATTTTTTACAGTTGTTACAAACTGCATATTAGCGTCAAAACAATTATCTTATTAGAATATTTAATCACTAGGACCTCAAGTGACTCTTTTTGACCCGAGGTCAAGTTTTACGACCTAGGCAAAGCCGAGGTCGGAAAATGAGCGAGAGTTGAAAATTGCCCGTGTGGTGAACTATATTTTTCGTCATATGCATCATTAATTAACAAACTAAACTAGAAAACGAATAAGGTTTTGTGTATAGATAACCTATCAAAATGAGCTTGTTTTCAATTCTGCTATAGCAAATAAGCAGCTGTTTAGCAATGGATTCAATCATTTCATCTATTACGATTGGTACATTATACCATACAAGTAAACTCCTCATATCTATATATTAATTACGTTATTACGTAAGCCGCGGTCTTTACCTCAAAATTGTGGGTGACTGGGAAGTCGTAGAAGGACGGGAGAGGGCTCAAATTAAAGGACTCGATCCCGTGATGGCGGGAAAAATAGTTAATTTCCCCAAATTTCAACACAAAATTATATATAACGTAACATTGTCTCCATAAGAATAGCATTAGAAACCACACACAGCTGATTTTTGTTTACTTTAATGTACGGTAGTTGATCACAAATAAAATTAGAGTTTTGTCTGTACACTGTTCAGAATTATTTATTTTCGGTTATTTTTGCGTTTATACATTAAAAAGCTTTTAGTGTTTTATCTCAATTTCTGTCTGTCTGTCACGGCCCAGAAGGTATTTTACGTAGTGTTTGCATGTAAAGATGAACGAGAGGTCTTCTCCTGAAATACGAATACGAAATACGATAGACATTAAAATAGTCTTTTTGTATTGACTGAATTGGCGAGAGTGTATTTAGCCAAATATGCATCGCTACTTATGAAATAACCTGACACCTCGAGCAAGCTTGGTCTCCTGATACTTGTGTTTTAATCAAACATTGTCACATTTTACATTACTAAACAGAAACAAATGACCTTGTCAGATAATGAACATCAACATCAAGTGAAGACAACACAAAATCACTATTTACAACTTAATTATCGTTGTTGTCCCATCTTATTTTTTACAGTCATGTTACATTTAATTTATAATTTATGTCATACCGTACTGTATAAGTTTTGCGTTATCTGTCTGGATTCCGAAACGTTAGTTCATGCTACCAAAATTTTAACACATTTAAATTAAAATTTTTTTAGCAAACCGTCATAAAATACTTACGCTTGACATTGTTTACGTTGCGATGCTTATTTTACCTGTACTCTAATTAAAATTTAATTAGAGATTAGATTTTAATCATATTAAATGTCATAATTAAATTCTGTACTTTAAAATCTATTGATTGGGCCCAATGTTTTTAAAAGCCATCTGTTTCGAATATGGGTAAGTTTAGTAGTGTTGTGTGTTGCCTTTGTGGATATTATGATTTAGTGTCCCGAAAAGGGCGGCAACAATGTGATCAAACTAAACAACAGCCGCACATTGGGGCTGTAAACTAGAAAGTGCCTCTTCCTAGAAATGCCTAACAAACAAGGAAACTCCTAGTCTTCAGAACCAGTCCCATCCCCTACTGGAACTCAAACGGCATAGGCGGGTTTTTAGTTTTTTTTTTTTTTTTTTTTTTTTTGTAGTTGTTTTATGGACGATTTTATCATTCTAGTATTCTTATGACCTTACCATCTTGTCGCATTATAGTTTTGTTTTAGTTTATTTCGTAGAAAACCCCAAGTAAAATAAAGTTGTATATACAGTACAGTATAACAATTTGTAAACCAGTTTTACACAAATTCTGGAACTGTTCCAGTGTTATAGTGTGATTAGTCTCTATTCGTTATATTGTTTTATGTTAACTTTTTGGAGGGAGTTTTTTTAGAATAATCATAGAAAAACCAATCCAAAAATATATATATAAATATGTATATGTATATTTATGTATAAATATATATATATCTATATATATATACATTTGAATGGATGGTGTTTTTGGTCTCTAGGGACCTCAAAACGAAAAAGTAAATCGGTCCTGGGTCCAGGTCTTACCATGAGTACTACGGTAATAGCTTATTCCCTATAGGGGAAATTCGCTAAAATGATATTAATTGCGTTAGTTGCCAAATATAGTTGATCATTCAATGAATAAAATATTTCCCATACTTTACGTAATCGGAGTTTTTATTAATATGTTAATCTGGTATCTCTTCCTTTGAAAGAACCTTTAAATAGTATTAAAATAGTATTGGTGGGAGAAATTAATTGGTTGTGGGGTTACTGTTAAAACTGGAATTCCTTGACATGGGGGATGTCAGTTAATTGTCTCAGCCTTATCAATTTCATAAAGATGTCAATATAATCTCTCTACGGAATGTTAGGTGTAGTGGAATATACTTGAAGTGAAGTTAGCTTTTATTCTTGAACTGTTAGGGGTCTCCTCATTTATATGGGTGTGTGGCTTCATTGGCAACAAATAATGGAAATTACATAGAAATTTGGCATTTCCAAAAAGCAAAAAAATAAATTGGCTGTTACGTAATTTATTGACGTTTACATGCATTGTTAATCAACGTATCTTATAAAGGATGATGTGATCTAGTTTAAAAGGAATATGACCTTTCTGTTATGACAGTAGCTGCTTAAATAGTATTTACTAATTGGGCCATTTTTACAGCCAAAATGTCGTGTTATTTTCAATAATGTTACCAATCAGTGAGCCACGGTCCGTAATATAGGCCACTGCAAATAATTTGTTAAGACAGGTATCATTTTTAGGCAAGGTTTTTGTCTTTGGATGTTATTAGACACGGTAAGAGTACAATAAAATTCTTCTTTGCAGGTGAATTATCTGTTGGAGAAATATTAGCCGAATTATAATGTCACAATGCGAGTTTGAGTATTTTGTAACTATATAGGTAAGTTACATAGATTTTTTAGGCTGCTGCTCAGTGCACTTTAATAATATACATTTTAGAGATAAATTAAATGGTTTTTGTTGCTGAGTAGCGCTAGTAAACATGCACAACCCTTTTCGTCTAATAACATTCAATGGCTCTCAAAGAGTTCAAGTTCTTATTTGTATACGTATCTATATTATGTTTTCACTAAGCTGAATGAATACGTAACCTCTCTGAAAAGTCTGTAGTATATTGCAGTTTTCCAGCTTAATGACTTTCTAAATCATGCACATATTTCTACATAAATATTGTAAAATGTTTATCCAGTTGCTGTAAACTACTATTAATTTAACAAAATATGGACACGGCTCGAATGGGTACCGTGCCCTTCTGCACTTGTAGTATTTAGAACCTAGTGTCCCTTAATTGTTAGTCCCTAGTATTAACCACAATTATGGTTCAATTCGATTCGTTACAAATCATTCAATTAAAATGCAATTAAAAACTACTTTCGGCCAGAAATTTGGTTGGAATGTGGAATATTTTAGCTATTGTATAAAATTATAGGTTAACTAGTGTACATGTTGCTCGAAATCGAGCAATTGCAAAGAAGTACAGGAGTTACATATAAACAAATGACTTGTTAAAAAACTAATAACAGTCATAATTTCCGATGATTTTAAAAGAGTCAACTAAAAGATTATTAACTAATGGAAATACTCACAATTTACATAACAGTCCTATTCCAGTTTAAAGGGTTATTTTTTAACTATCAAACTGCCCATGGACGGGAAATGGTAAGCTTACAATTTAAGTCAACATAAAAAGTCTGTCAGCTTTTATAATGTACTGTACCTAAGTTATTTAGCCAATTTGTAGACAATAAGGTGTAGGCTACTTTAAACTCTACAGAACTCTCATGCTTCCATGGGGAGCAATTAATTATTAATATTTAATTCCTGACAACAGCTGGAGTTTCAAAACAATGTTTGTTTCCCATGTTGATCTTATGGAGAAATACGAAACTTTAAAGGGTCCCAGGGCCTCACTCTCTAATTATTTACCTAAAAAGAAAGTTTCCTGCACAACTTCACGTTACGCTCTTTCCAATGACACCAAAAACATGTCAATCGGTTCAGTAGTTTCGGATGAGTAATTGTCACAAAAATCCTGCTTGCGTATTAAATAAGTATAATAGATATAGATAGATGTGACTGTGGACCCAATTTTGTACTAAACACACGCTGTTGTTTGATCTCGAGTAGCCGACCCAGTGTTAGCATCAAGAGGCCAAAAACTAGGAACGTAGCGCCAGCCACGTCCCTTTCACTTTCAGCAATTTTACAACCCTCGCCAACCCTACGCATCCAAAGACAGAGAGAGAGAGAGAGAGAGAGAGAGAGAGAGAGAGAGAGAGAGAGGGAGAGAGACAGTAAAACAGCTGTCGAAGTCGATCGGGTCGACCTAGCCTCGGTCGTCAACTCGCTTTCTTTTTCTTCGCCTACAAGCGTTTGAATAGGGGCGCGGGAAAACTACTTGTGTGATGCGGCACGCGTAATACCGGAAACGGCCTTCGGGTAGTTCTAGAGCGCCGCCAGAATTGGGTCGCTGGAGTCGCGTTTTACTATTGAAGACTCTTAAGTGGAAAAAGAGTTTATGACGAAATATACCCCCACCGCAACAAACCTGCAGACTAAGCAAATTTCTATTTGCCTGATTGGATTTACACTAAAATGACTTCTTGAAAATATCACAGTTATTCCATATTTAAATAGAATAAGTTTAACAAGTACTTAGGTTTGCTGCAACAGGGAGGGTAAAAGTGTGTTTTTTTGTGTAAAATAATAACATTTTATAAATAAATAAATGATTTTTTTCTAATTTGATGCAAATATTTTCATAAACAAGAAAACTACTACAGTTTACTTATTCCCTGGTGTGAGTGAGGGTATACATTCAACTCTAGAAAATACGCTGGTCAACGAACGACAAAGAGCCGCCGATGTCTAGAGTTTCCTTGGATGGGTGGCTGACCGACCGGTGGTCATAGGGTGACGACACAAAGGGGGTGGTAGGCGGGTATCCGTGTCGGCCAGTGAGTCAGTGTTACCGGTGTTACTTCAAAGATGAATTAATGCCCTCGGGGAATCCCGAGGTAGGCGCGGCGCCGCCAGCTCGACACTTGTTTCGGTCACTGGTCTTGGTTGATTGTTTCGTTTTCGTTTTACTATCTTTTGATACTTTTACATAAACGATATAGCCATGATATATTACTAATGAAAATTCAATAAGTACATTGCACACTAGGATAGTTCATGTAAACAGTTGTTACTTAAATAGTTTGGAACTCTGGCCACGTCTATATTCTTCATTAGAGTGAACTTAACTGCAGGCTATTCAATAGACTGTGAAAAAAAACTGTGAATGATTTTATGTACTTGGGGTTTGATATTTTTTTTATTATTATAGCAAAAACTACCAATCTTTGTCATCCGCGTCATAATTCTTGAGCTAACTACTTCTGCAATGATATACCTTACGTCACAAAACTGTATTAACCCTAGATCCAGTACCTCTGCTCCAACTAGTATAACATTGCCGTCCAGGAATCTTTGAACATATAGTTTGACAATAAGTGCATGGATAGTACAGCCGTTTCAACAAGGATTTATTTACTATATGTTCTTAAAACTGAAATTAATTAGAAAACTATTAAAATAAATTAAATTAATTAATTTGATGTGAATTTAGCTTTAGTTAACAACACTCATACAAGTTCATAAACATAAACCAAATATTTTTTTTACTAGAAACGATTTGCAGGGTCGTCCAGATGAACTTGGAAATAGTACCATAGATAAAAGGAGTAGACATACTCTGTCATACATACATGTCTATACTCCTTTTATCCTTATATTAGTTCATTAGAAAATCTGAATATACAGTAGTGCCGTGCATTTGAAGTACTTACTCAGAACACAGACTTACTTGAGGACAGTTACACAATAAAACGCAAAGATCTACAGAAGTAAAGACTACATTATTTAGTAAAAAAAAGAACAAGGATGCGTCAGTTAGGGCCAGTTAGACAATTGAAGTACACAGAATTGAATCACCATAGTATTGTCCATGCAACAACGTGAGAGGATAAAACATGTACTTCTTCAATTATAATTACATGTTTCTGTGTAAAACCGAAGACGTCTACAGACTTTACTAAGAAAAACTTCTCCCCGGTAACACAGGCAATGGGAATTCCTTCTAGACAAGGTTTTCAATAGGCCTACAACAAAATCATAAAACAAAAGATGTTTCTCAGGCTAAGTAGCACACTGTGCACTTCAGCAAATAAATAGTTTACCGAGATAACTATTGCTTACCAAGACAGCAGTGTCATTTAAGGAGAAATAGTACAAACTAATGTCACCAAAAGTCTAAATTCATTCTTTATTTTATTTTTTTAAGAGAGGGAAAAATAGACAACAAAGCTTTAAATAACCGGTATTATCAATTTGTATTTATCTCTCAATTGAATAAATGTAACGGTAGTTACCTCACCACTGTTCACAATATTTGACCCTCCTATTACATAAATATGTTAGTTAATTTAATATACAAACTCGTGTACATGTTGCTCAAATTCGAGCAATTTCAAAGTATTACAGAATTTATTTCAAAACGAAAAAAAGTAATATTCAATGAGTTTAAAAGAGTCAACTCAAAGATCACCAGTGTGTAACTGCTGGAGATACTCACGATGTATATACAGTAATCAACATTTCCTGTAAATATTTTATCATATTTCATAAATTGGTATTGCATTTTAATGTTTCTACAAATGTTTCCTGACTTATAGCTGCATAAGGTTGTCCATGTTTATCTTATTTATTGATAAACCTATGCATGGCACCACCCTTGTCGCCAGCAGTAAGTTTACAAATTTCAGTAATTTTTTAATAAAGATAAACACTTTTTTGATCATATTAAGGACTTCCTGTTGTCTGTAACAATTTTATTTGTTCAATCGGCGTATTTTTATTTATTTAGTTAAATAAAACATTTATTTCATTGAAGTAAACTAATATAGGCCTATTTATATTCACTGTACTGTGTATAACAAAATATCGATTGAGAAACAAACAATTACACGTAATAAAAACCTCACTAGTCCGCTGCATTGTGATAGCTGAAAATCGTCGGAATGAAAACCGCCGCTACAAGATACAGGAGTTGGTACGCCTGCAGGGCCCTCCACAGCTGCGCGCGCCGCTGGCACTGCCGCTCAACACATCCCCACCTAAAAGACGAGCAAGTGGTAAGTCGGTCGGGAGGATTGACGACAAGTTGTTTTCTCGTGTATAATAATTTAGATTTACAGGCCGGTCAACTGGACTGACGATGAAATAACTTGTCGACGTACTGGTTTTCAGTAATTATCTATTTAATTAAAAAAGACGGTCTAGTGGCAAGACGACCAAGTATCTTGTCGGTCAACTGGTGGCCCCCCTATTTTTCTACCTTTTTAATTTAATAACAAATACTTCAATATATTATGACTTATTTATAATTTTTGAAACTTTGATAGTGAATGTATTATTTTGTTGTATTCAGCATTTAACAATTTTTAGCCTATTAGCAGAACCGATAACAAAAGTGCTTTAAACATTAAAAAGTTTACAGAAAATTCTATACATTATTTTGATATACAAAAAATTTAATTATAATAGAATTCTTGTAAATTGTTTTTCTACAAACATATTTGGGAACCGCACTTCTTTAATTAAAAAAATGCTAGTGAAGCAATTAGCTTTAAACGTTGTCTTAAATCTAAAACGTCTGTAACAATCCAGAACAATATTTTGAACTATACTTACTGGTTATAATCAGGCACTCATGTTATTACCTAATTTAGTTGATAATTAAAATTAAAATAACATGTATGATGCAGTAAGAGTAAGTCGTTGCTCGGTATATAGTAGTTATATAATAGTTCGGCGGTAACTAAATATGCATTCAGGATTTATGTTGGTAGGCTTAAAGGATCTGAGATTCAGCTATGAGCTCAAATAAGGCAAACCCCGGTTTCACCATTAGCACAGAACGTCCGGTATAACTAGAACTCCTCTAGTATTTTGGGATTGCTTAAATTATCGGCTGATTATTTTGGTGCTAGTGTAGAATACTGCAATACTAAGATCTTTTTTGTATGTTATATATATATATATATATATATATATTTTTCATATTTTAACCTTGCATTTCCCGTCCACGTAGGCTATGGGCTTGTGAGTTGAACGTATCCAGCAGTAAAGGGTAAGCCAGTACATTGCAAAGGTGAACTGTACTGATGAGAAGTAGTGGTAGGTATCAGGGTTCGGATCCACTACATCCCTGCCTTTGGCGTAGTTCGTGGCGGCACCTTAATCCTCCTAGGGCGGTACCGACTCACCAAATTCAACTACTCTAGGGAACGTAGTCAGATGTTTTGAAAGTCTCGTTGGTATGAACTCCATGGTTCGACTCCTGCCTGGTCTTCTCTAGCATTGTGATCAGATGAGTAAATTATACTATCACGAAAATCAGTTGCTTAAATCTCTCTAGAACGACTTAGGAACGACAAGACTTATTTTGTTCGATCCTTTAATTTGTAGACTACCAAAAAAGGAATGACGACGGCATTATATGGATACAACATCTACATTTGCATAAGGATAGACATAAAAATCACTTTTGGGTTCAAGATTAAATAACTAGGCCTACTCCTTTTCAGTTACAATTAGCTATATTTCTCTGAAAATAAAATTCTAAACTTTCAGCACATAAGAGAAAATAATTTAATATCATAATTAAAATTAACAAATAATTAATAGAATAGCTTCAAGTATTAATCATCATCATCCTATGTACTGTTAAATATGCATACAGCACATAACCTTTTGTAGGACAATAATTATGTTCGATAAAGGGAGTGAAAGTGAACTAAGACAAACATATTACAATTATTATAAATGTAAATTGTAAGGCGGTCGTTATCTGACTGCAAAACTTATTTAAAACCGTTGGGTATTTTTTCACAGGAAATAAACTTTTTCAAGTAAATACTTTTTCAAGTAAGTATCACTTTTTGGATTAATTAAATCACCGCAGTAAAAATGTATGACTGTAATTTGGACATTACAAAATAAAATATATCAAATTTCGTTCATGACTATTACATTAACATCAATACCTATTCCCTATTACCTATTCTTAACATTTTAAGGGAAAGGAAAATCATATAGCCTTTTACCAAATAATTTCACATAATTTCGCATGGAAAATCGTTAACATTTTTATGGTTAACTATTTTGAGTTTATAGTTAACTATGAGCTCTAAGAATAAATAATATAGCAGAATACTAGAGTGCGGCAAAACAAAAATTATTGCAGCAAAAGTAAGTTAATTCAGCTATTAGCTACTTGGCGTGATATAATCAGTGGAAGGAAGCCCATTTTGTCAGGTAACTGTAGGAAAATAGTTGTCTTACATAGTGTTGAGACTAAATAGATTTAATTGACATTACACTGGATTACATTATATTTATTCTCTGACAAATCTGGTGCTTGTTGGAAACATTAGCGTAATTGATGAATAGGGTTTTGCAGCTTAAATTAATCTTGTTATTGGTGTTATGCAGTACGTTATTAGTAGGTATCAATCGCTATTAATTCCATAATCATTAATTACATTCATCCCGCTAGTCGAAAAACAAAATCAGTAGCTGTTCAATATCAGTTGTTCTATGCACAGTTCTACTTCAGATATTGATTCTTCATTACCCTATATGTCATGTCTCATATGGGATATTTTAAGTCTAAGTGTCTACGCTGTGTGGCCCATCAATGTTAATCCTCGCCATTCTCTCTCTCATTAAATGGTTACTTAAGACTTTAATTCTTCTGGTTATTGAGCCTTACCATCATATAAGTTAAGATCAAGTATTTTAATACTCGTATAACAGTCATACTACATTAGTAATTCCTCACAAAATTTAAATGCTCCCAATTTGTGCAGGTTTTGATGCCTTCTAACGATATAAATTCCACTCATAATATTTTAGTGAACCTTATTTACTGTGGAACAAAAAAAAATGACATCTCAATAATTCACTATGATTTGATCCCGAATGATATTTTAAATGGTTACATTTATCATCACCAAAGAGCTAAATAGAATAAAAAAGTAATTTATTTTTTATTACACCAAAGAGAAATAAGAAATTCCATTTGAACGTAGGTATAGCTTGATTTAAGAATGCAAATCTCAATCATCCATCCAGGTTGAGCTATAAGGGTCAACCTGAAATACATATAGATAGCGTTGTTGTTTTTGATGAGCATTCCTTTTACCTGTAATTATAAATTGTACTAATTTTCTTCTTTTTCGTGTATTTTCCTTAGTTTTTATTATCTTAATTTTATGCAGATAATGATCGGAAAACTGTTTAATCAATAAACTTTGCTTTTGGTATCTTTGAATTTTGTAAAGGTTTCTAGCTAAACAAAAATAAATCACGAGTTATTTATACTTATACTTTGTACTAATCTATCACTAAAAACTTAACGATGATTATTAAAATAATAGACAATACAGTGAAATTAAAATAGTAATAAAAAACATTAAATATAGTTTGAAATATTGTTTTATCAAATAAATTATTTATGTCAATATCTGCAATCCAATCTTTGAACAAAGATTTGGCGATTGAGATTAATTAAATGTAGTAAAATAGCCAAATATGTCGTAGGCGTCGTATGGCGTTGTTAAAATAATTTTTGTGGAATTTAATTTTATGTTTATTAAGGAGGAGTTTATTTATTTGTTTCAAGCCAATTAAATATTTTATTCTTTAACACATACTTAAAATAATAATTTATAGGATTATTAAAATCCCACATCGTTTTACACTTAATTGTGAAAATTCCTCTCTCTAAACGCAAAATCAAGGCTTTTCTACAAAACCAAAACAGTTTTTTTACATGGAAAAAGTATTCCGTGTCTGTTTCTGTTAAACATAGTATCATGAATTTGATATTGCGGCCTTTTCTAAAATAAATAGAATGTTAAATTACTTAAAATCAATGACATCTAAGTTACAACTTTAATGGGGTTATATGGTCCAAATTAAACGTAAAGCTCTATAATGATGCGTTGGCAGCATCTAAGAGTATAAAGACTCTTCGCAAATTCCAACCACGTGGCCAAGTCCATTACTGTACCACGCTATACATAACAATCTCATATTCCTTGATATCTTTGATAATTATCTTTTTAAATTCAAAACGGCTGGCCAGAACCAAAAAAAAAAAGCTATAAATCTGTGTGGGTTAAGTACACAATTAATTTCTGATATAAAAGTATTTACAGGAAGTGTAATACATTTTTATTCAGGGTGTGCTAAATAAAATACATCATTAAAAACAACTACTGCTATAAAGAAACTTAACATGGGCAATACTCCAAAATCCGTTCATTTCACTTACAATATAACTTGTATTAACAAACAAACATTTCTGGCAAAGTTAGGAAATCGTCTCCACAGTCCGTAGTTATTCATGTTGTAATATTTCTTTAAAATTAACATTTGTTACTTTTAACGAGCTTTTGCAGGACAAGAAAGCGCTGTTTTGATATATTATTGTTCTCTGGTGTGAAAGATTAATTGTGAAATCTTGCACTGTTCCAGCCCTCCCCTAGCTTGCTAGATAAAGTGCACGCACCGGACCAAAGCGTTTGTGGGCCATCAACTAAGCCACACCTTCTCAGTCCTTCTCAGTCATGAATTCATGTACGTCCGAGGTTGAAGTAACCTACTCCAGTGTCTTTCTATTATTTCTATCTTTCTATTATCCTTTTAAATTATCTCACCCAATAATCTCCCAAATCACCCTAGACGATAATGATTATCTGGTTAAAATACTAAATTTTAGTAGAAGTACAAATTTTAAGTAATATACTAGTGCAGAAAAATGAATTGTCTTAATCAGCTCGGAAGACCCGAGGGTTGGTCTTAACATACTGCAAGAAAAGTATATTCACTTATTAAAACTGTCTGCGCATTTAGTTCAACCTAAATAAACTAAATACAAAATAATTAGACGGCTATTTAATCTGAGCTATTGAATTCGAGCTACCTGTGAACCTTATTATTATACCATAGCACATACACATAACAGAAAGTATTATTCGACTTTGCAGTTAAATTTTGTGGTTTGACTTCAGTCCTTTCTCTAAAGGACTATAGTCACACCACAAAATTTAACTGCAAAGTTTAACTCGTTCGAATAAACGTAGGTTTACACGTTTGTACCAAATTTCAATAAAATCTGATCATTTATAGCCAAAACACCATCCGTTCAAATTCATATATATATTGAAAATTCTAATTGAAATGATTGGATGATGTTTTTGGCTTCTAGGGACATCAAAATGAAAAATTAAATCGGTCCCGGGCCCAAGTCTTACCGTGAGACCTACGCGGTAATAGCTTATTCCCTATATGGGAAATTCGATAAAAAAAAACTAAAACATTACTGTTCATTCGCTCGAGAACTGAATTTCAAACTCTATAACAAACCTGTATAGTATAAAATTAATTGTTTAAGGAATACAAAGTAGTTATTCTGAACAGGATTGTTATGTCTCTCGATGAATTGACATTTCCTTTGTAACAGGTTAGCAAAGCATTACGTAAGTATTACGTCTGTTATAACTTTTCAAAGCTTTGATGCGTAAAATTGCTTTGGTTGAAAGCACGTTTTCGCTACTTTACGTGGTGAGTATAACATCACCTTTGTTAATTAACTGAGCTATAATTTGTTTTAGCGAATTTCCCTATAGGGAAGTAGCTATTACCGTAGGTGGCACGGTAAGACCTAGACCCGGGACCGATTTATTTTTTCATTTTGATGTCCCCAGAGGCCAAAAACACCATTCGTTCAAATTTTTATATATGTATATATATATATATAGACATATATATATATATACGTCCGTGAACGCGATAACTTGAGTAATTTCTGTCCGATTTTGATGAAATTTGGTTTAAAGGTGTAAAGCGGGATAAACTTGAATGAGTTCGCGAACCAGCACGATCGGTTCATGGGAACGGGGCTTTACGGGGGGTTTTATGGGGTCAAAATAGGTTTTTCTCACTTTTGACCCTCAAAACACAAAATTTCCCGATTTATCTTTAGACCTTTATAAAGAGCTTAAAAAAACAAATAATTTAGTATATAAAAGTATTTTTGTTTGATTATTAGTAACGGAGAAAATTTAAAAAATTGTAAATTTAAAATTCCCATGTTATTCTTATGGAGAATATTGTCAAATGTTGTAGTTTGCTTGTTTATGAATATATTTTGATCAAACTTGGCAAATTTATTTATTTTGTACTAAGCTATCAATATTTTACTCAAAAACACACTTTATTAGTTTCCTTGTAGCAGCAAACCTAGGTACTCGTTAAACCTAAAATTATTAAAATATATTTAACTGAAAATCAATTCAGACAAATGGAAATTCGCTTAGTCGGCAGGTTTGCTGCAGCGGGGGTATTATATTAAAATGCTCGATCTTTGTTTGCAACCCAGAATCAAGTCTATTGAGTTAAAAGAATGTTTTCCACATAACAAGTCTTGTGGAAATTTATCTTTGGGTCGATTCTACGAGAACTTGAGGTGCATAAAGTTAGCGTGCATAATGTCAATTTCAGTGCAATTAACTGGATCGATTGGACAGATACTTGTAAAATATAGTGTTAACATTATATTTAAGTCAATGTTTGATAAATTGTAGTTTGTCGTTTAAGTGTTAATACGTACACAAACAATGCTATAATCATCACAATTATCTAACTGTATATGTTTTCACTAAGGAAGATCTAAAGTGACTACTTTCATCTGGAGCTTTAATAACTTCTGGTTAACAGCATTTGAGCCCTAAAACCGTGCATAATATTACGATAGTTACGTAGGGAAGCTTTAATTGCGTTTAATATTTAATGTATAAAACAATGTACTAGAATTCAAAACAATCCTAAAAAATATTGCGACGTACGGGTATTATTACATTGACAACAGATAGTTTTTATGCATCACAGTTAACACTTAAATAAAACAGAAAATTGAATTACAAACTTTGCCAAAGTTCACCACTGGTTGTGAATGAAGGATGGTTTGTTTTCAGAATGCTTGCCGATGGTTCAACAGCTTTAGTTAAGCTGGTGTTATATTCAGGATTTTTTAACAGATCACTTAAATCAGGATTTATTCCGTGATAATTAAAATCACATTATTAATTTGGCCAGTAAAAATTACTTAATTCAGAATATTTTGAAATAACATATATTTTCCCAACATTGATATTATGATAAATTTTGTTTTCACCATTCTATTGAGTTTTTGCCTTTTTTGCGTGTTATACGAGTAAATTTATTCTTTTTCGCATAATTATATAGATATTATGACAAACCAAACACCAATTTTTACGTGAACTTGGTTTATTCAGCAAATTAGATTATCCCATTGTAATATTTTTAGGTCATTCAAGTAATGTATGAACATGGAATTTTTTTTAAGAGGTTGGCGGCCTCTTTTAACCTTACATTTGCCCGTCCACATAGACTACAGATCTGTGCGTGGAACGTATCCAGCAAAGCAAGGGGTGAGCCGGTACAGTACAAAGGTGAACTGTACTGATAAAAGTTAGTGGCAGTGACCAGGATCCGAACCCACGACACTACTGCCTTGGGCCCGAAGTCCGCGACGCTACCGCCTGAGCCACCGACTCACCTAAAAATGCATGATAATTATGATTGCAGTAAATCATTTCTGTAAATTACCAGTAAATAAGGCCTGGAAACTCGTTTAGTAAGTGCAGAATTTATTTTTGTTTTATTATAACAATTTAATACATATCAAATGAGTATTTAGTTTTTAAAATCTAAATCAATAGTCACCGTTTTAAATGTAACCATGCAATGTTTTTTATATTTCTATTACACTGTGTTTAACGTTTTGTGACATTCTTGAAAAACCTAAATTACTACGATTGACGCCGTTAGGTTTCTAGGAGGTTATAAATTGTTTAATAGAACAAATAAAAGTTGCATGTATATTGGAGAAAGGTTTGAATAGCAATAGGACTTGATCTATTGACGAACATTCCTAAACTAGTAAAAATCATAGTTCAATAAAAGTGTAAAAAATCTGACAAAACCTGTCAATTGTTGTAAAGCTGTAGATGCATAAGTAAGTGCTTAAGAAAACAAGGGAGGAAAACCAAACATCCCTTACCTTCCAAACTTGTGGGGTTGAAATAACGACTTCACCCCTATCTTGTTACTTAGGTAATGAGAAACGCCGCATGTTTGATAAAACTGTGATTAGAAAATCTTTTTACATAGTTTAGTTTTTAGCAAATTTCCCATATAGGAAATAAGCTATTACCGTAGGTCTCATGGTAAGACTTGGACCCGGGACCAATTTACTTTTTCATTTTGATGTCCCTAGAAGCCAAAAACACCATCCGTTCAAATTCGTATATATATATATATTTATATATTTTTATATTTTTGTATTTTTATACTTTTATATTTTTATATTTTTATATTTATATATTTATATATATATATATATATATATATATCTAATATATAAAATTCTCGTGTCACAGTGTTTGTCTGCAAACTCCTCCGGAACGACTTCACCGATCGTTATGAAATTTGGTGTGTAAATTCTGTAGGTATGCGAATCGGACGTAAACTATTTCCCGTTTCGAAATTCTTAAAAGGGCTCCGCCCCAGTGGCTCTGGAGTTTCCCATGTTAACCTTATGAGAAATGGAATTAATGAATCTTAACAGCTGTTTCAATTAAACAAGTTGGTTCTGTTCTATGATGTTCAATAGCATTAAAGTTACAAGGATTACCAACAGGGTGCAGCACTATTATTTCTTTTACATTTATGACAACAGCTAATTTGCAACCAAAAGGTGAGTGAGCGTAGCGAACGAACTTCAACCTGGAGGCGAGTGAGCGTAGCGAACGAGCTAACCTGAAGGCAAGTGAGCGCAGCGAACGAGCTCCAACCTAAAGGTGAGTGAGCGTAGCGAACGAGCTCCAACCCAAAGGTGAGTGAGCGTAGCGAACGAACTTCAACCAGGACGTGATTGAGCAATGCGAACGAGATCATCTTGAAAATTAAACGTAACGGTACTTTCTTTCCATCGGTCTGTCTTAGGGGAAACCTATAACTTAGGCGATACGAAGTTCGCCGGGTCAGCTAGTATATATATATATATATGTCCGTTAGCACAATAACTCAAGCAAAAATGATCCGATTTCGATGAAATTTGGTACAAACGTGTAAACCTACGTTTATTCAAACGAGTTTGCGAACCAGCAGGATCGGACAATGGGAACGGGGTTTTATGGGGTAAAAATTGGGTTTTCTCGTTTTTGACCCCCGAAACTTAAAATTTCCCAAGTTTTCTCTAGATCATTTTGAAGAGCTTAAAAAAGCAAATAATTTAGTATATTGAAGTATTTCTGTGTGATTATTGGTTACGGAGAAAATTGTAAATTAAAAATCCCCATGTTATTCTTATGGAGAATAAGTAAACTGTTGTAGTTTGCTTGTTTATGGATATATTTGGATCAAACATGGCAAATCTATTTATTTTATACTAAGCTATTAATATTTTACTAAAAACACACTTTATTACCCTCCCTGTAGGCAGCAAACCTAGGTACTCGTTAAACCTAATGTTATTTGAATAGATTTACCCAATTACAAATCAAATCAGGCAAATGGAAATTTGCTTAGTCTGCACGTTTGCTGCGGCGGGGGTGTTATTACTTATAGTAATTAAAATCGTGTTATTAAACTAAAACATAATCTCGTTTAAGTTGAACATACAAGGTTATGTAAATTTAGCTTATTTATAAATTGTAAACTACTATCCTACCTAACCTAACCTAACTAAACCTAATAATAAATAATAATATAAATAATAAATAATAATAATAAATAAATAATAATAATAATAATAATAATAAATAAATAATAAATAAATAATAAATAAATAATAAATAAATAATAATAATAATAAATAATAAACCTAACCTAACCTATCCTAACCTAACCTAACCTAACTATATTGTAACTTTTATTGGCTGATCAGTTTACAAAAGAAATATTTAGAACAGTTATAATTTTAAATTGCCTACCTAATCGATGTTATAAAACCTGTTCTCTTTGTATATTTTTATAATTTTGAAACAACTTATTGTCATAATAATAAGCTTAATTAAAAACACATTACCCTTTTAAAGATACATTACTCGACTAATTTTTATAACACATAAAAATTCCACATGTTTTTTTTATTTCATCTATAAGCTTTATCTCTTTTGTTCGTTTTCAATGCTTGCTTATAATATTCGGGTTTTCATCAAAACTTATAAGTTCTTATTTTAAAAATCTGAATTTATATTTTATCCTCTTACTGTTTGAGTTGGAACCCTCAAACAATTAGGCACCATTCAATCACCACTATCATGTAGTTAGACTGTTCATTTTATTTAACACTATGACCGAACACTCTGTATATCTTATTGGAATCGTGAAATCACAAGAGAAAGCTTTAGAGTTATAGAAGATAGTCGAATACAGTTACAAATACTAATTTTAACATGAGACTATGTTTATCAACATAAATATAGTGTCAATTGGATGGTTTAACCAATTCATTGATTTTATCTTTCTCTTCCTCTGAACTAGGCACATTCAATAACTGATAAAGGGACATTTAGTAGAGTGCTGACTAATTCACAATAGTCCAACAATGTCCTTTAGTAGACAGAATAGTAGTTTTGACACAGTATCAAGGATGGTTAGAAAATCATACAGTTGGTAATCTAGTATAATTTGTCCTGAAATAATTTGTTTAAGTAAATAAAACATTGTGTTTCAATATCAGACCCATAATACTCTTACATATTTCATCCACTAAAAATCTATTAAAAAACTGGAGGAGGTATATAATAATGATTTACATGGCAATAGCATCTCTTAATCTTAGAGTTGTATTATATAAGTATATGTGGAACGGTATGTTGTTTAATAACAACTATTATTAGAATACAATCTTGAAAGGCTTATTATTAACGCTTGAAATAAAAGTACTTGCTAGTAATCAAAATAATGTACGTAAATCAAAAGTATATAGAATTCAATTATATTTGGCAGTATGCTAAACTAATTAATCTCAAATGTCATAAAATAATAAATTTATAAAACTTCTCCTTAGGGGAGGTTGGACCCCTTCAACCAATTGGGTTGTTTCGCTTCCATAAGTGTAGTGACGGAGACTGTTTCTAAAAGAGATTAAACTCTCTCCTAACTTAAAGAGAGTAGCATTTTTTTCCAAGTCGGTCAAATTATATGAGAAACTTTCCTGTTTGTTTTGATTCGCATGAAGTACATCCGAGATGATTTAACGTGTTATATGTACTTGGAAAGAATCGAAGTTTTAAACGCAAAGTGTAAAATGAGTATAAGATATAAATCTTAGATATGAATAACATCTCATTATTTTAATATAACATTACATAATTTTGTAATAAACATTTGCCATTTTTTAAACATACAATTATATGCTCGAATTCTTGTTAACACCGACGAATAAGAAGTAAGACTTTCTTGAGAAAAACTTTAATAATAATTACATTTATTAGAAGCTTCTTTGGCTGTACACCAGCATATTGACTTTGAGTAAAAGGGCCATTAAAAAACATGTGAGAGGAACCTAGTTTTGACGGCGCTCAAAGGCTTCTATTGGCCGTCTTAAGTGACAACAAAGAAAAGCAATATTGTGAAAGTGATGTATTGAAGACGTTTCCTTCAATTTTCAATTTACTGACCAACGATGGTAAATACGGTATTTGTCTTATCCTAATCAAGTTGTCGTAAATATATTTTGAAGTGTAAAGCTAATGATTAAAAATATTTAAAATCTAAAATAAAATCATAAGAAACATTTAAAAGACATTATTTAAAACCCGGAGACTTCGGAGAAAGGTAACTTACTAATATGTATAACACTGATTAATATACTGTCATTAATGCAAATTTCATTGCTACACTGGCTACGGATAATTTAAATTCAATATACATTGTAGTAGAACTTATAGGATTTGAAAGTAAAACACCTTATTGTACAACACCGAGCAAACCTCAAGGGAAATTACACCTCACAACATTGGTCAGTTTAGAATGACTCAGTTGTGATTTGAAGTTAAATGGTAGCCCCATGTATAATATACGTAAGTACTGTATTATATTCCATTATTAAGTATCTTACTATCTAACAATGGGACGATAACAATTATTTCAAAACCCAAATTCATATTCAACTATTGGTTTTTATTGTGGTTAAACATCAAATAACCTTACTATGAATAGCGACATGCAACCTTAGTTAAAGATTTTAATCTTCCCCAGTTTTCATCAAGGTCAATTCGTAAATTGCAAAACTTTAAAGTCAAAATAAAGTTTTAAGGATAATCCTAAAATGTCCCTGGTATGTTTGAACCCGTCAAATACATTTGGAACTGGGAATCAAACCTATAGAGGATTTGATCAAGGAAGCCATCTTAAAATGCTTTACAAAACTTCCATTAACCAGCAGCATTGGATTTTATAACACAGGTCAACCTTGTGAAATCCTGAGACTCCAGCTAAAACACAGATTGTGTCAAAATGTATTACTATAACCCTTTTTTCCTTTGTGTTCTATTCTTAATAATTCTGTGTTGTATTGATGTATGTTTCTAACAGTGCCTTACAGTGAGACCCACAAAAACAGTAACAATTGTGCCCTGGAGGGGTTTGCCATAGCTGACCACGTCCCCTAACTATGTGCATGTAATTATGGTATTTTTTTCTCATGTTATACCTGACCTGTATAGCAATGAAATGCTGATTGGTTAGTAAATAGTTTTTAAAAAAGTTTTCAAGCGAAGAAATAAATATTTTATTTTTGTCAGATTTTCAGCTGGTTATGTAAAACATATCTAGGATGAATAGAATTTGATATGTGCTTGTGAATTATTTAAATATAAATATGAGTGTATGTATTTGATAGCTTATTAAATCAATTATTGTTTCTACGACCAAAACAAAAAAAAAAATACTTACTATATGAATATAAATACTGTATTTGTCATAATTTTTTATAGAATAACGCTATTAATGAACTGAAAATCTTGGGATGAAACTTACAAATTGGATTGAGGGAAACAAACCCTGAGCTAGGATCAAACAAATGCCGTAATCAGGCGGGAAAAGTTTTACAGTTTTTTATTCGCCCATAGTTCATAATTTGGAGGGTAGTAAAAAGTGAATAATCCTTCACTTTGACTTTGGAAATCTGATTGTTCACCAAATATATATATTTACAACGTATTTAGATAAACTTAAGAATATAACTGGTTGTAGAATATAACTGATATAAAAACATGGTAATGCCATGGTGTTGTGGTCTTAATCAACACTTATTTTAAAATCTTCTGTATTGCGTTTATAATGGACACCAAAGCAAATCGCTAAAGTACATTAACGCTGTTTGTTAAAAAAAGTATCCAAATATGTTATAAAGCAAGCATTGAAAACGAACAAACGAGATAAAGCTGATATATGAAATGGGAAACATGTGAAATATTTATAAATGTGTAACAGAACTAAATCAAGTAATGTAGCTTTGAAAGGATGATATGATTTTTAATAAAGCTTATTAATGAAGTAAAGTTGTTTCAAAATTATGTAAATATAAAAAGAGAACAGGTTTAATAACATTGATTAGGTAATCAATTTAAAATTATAATTTGTCTAAATAGTTCTTTTGTAAACTGAATTTCAGCAAAGAAAAAGGTTTAAAATTTCTAATTAAGCTAAATATTCATAATCTTGTAAACTTAAACGAGATTATATTTCAGTATAACGTGATTTAAGCTTACTACAAGTAATATGTACTACTATGCAAATTAAAAAGTCCCATGTTGAAAACCTAAACATAAAAAAACATGAAAAATGTATTTATTTATACTGAGCTATTAATATTTTACAATAAACACACTTTATTACCCTCCCTGTAGCAGCAAACCTAGGTACTTGTTAAACCTAATGTTACTTAAATAGATTTAAGTGAAAATCAAATCAGGCAAATGGAAATTCGCTTTGTCTGCAGAATTGCTGTGGTGGAGGTACTTAAATAACAAGTTGCCAATGGTAACTATTCAGTAGTTAGTATACAATAGCACTGATGATATATTTTCTGTATATTTAGTATGTAATAAAATAGTATTTTGTGAAGTCCATAAGAAAATGGGAAGCTCAAAAGAATGTATTGTTTTTGTAGGGTTTTAAATACAATTAAATTCGATCTATGATCAATTTTTTTTAAGAATGCGTTTAATATTTTTATAAGTTTATGGCGATTGCGTTGCATAGTAGAATTCCAGTATATAGTAGATTTAAAATGTTACTTAGGTTGCATATTACAGATTACTTTTTTGAATGTGTAACTGTTAGTCCTTTGTTATGTGTAATAGTCATGTAATTTTTCTCTATGAAGCTTCTTTAAAAGGGAAAATTATTTCAGCCTTTTGTTGTATAATCGCCGACGTTTCCCGCTCACATTTGTTTGCACCAAGTGTGATGTCTCGTCGTAACGTTCCTTTCTTGCTTGTTAATCTCTTCCACAAATGCTACAATGTATCATAAGTTATCAAAACATCTGGTCATCTATCCCAACAGTGCTGAGAATAAATATATAAAATATTTAGGTACGGTAATATTTACTGTCTACAGATAGTATTATTTTTTAATTTAAAGAATGTAATAAGTATTACGAAAATAATATAATAAAAGATATTATTTAATTAATATTTAATTGGAGTGTATGCGTTCTTTCATGTTATCATGGAAGAATATATTGTTAGACGTGTTCGTAATTGGCTCCTTCTTATAAAAACGACGGTAAAAAAAATAGTTGCATTTTAAACTCCATGTAATATTCCAATACGGTAATTATAGTTTAACTATAGGATATACTATACTGCATACAGCTTCTCTCAACAGTTATACAAAATAGTGTAAAATAAGGCAAAATAACGGTTTTAATTTTGTGTAGTGAAATAAATTTTTCTATTGAAAGATCTTGCAATTGCAATTAGTAACTATTTTTACAATATACAGTACATTTTTATGCTGAAATACTACTACCTTAATTATCACGTAACGGATAAAAAAACAAGTTCCAATATTTGACACTCTGCATTGTGATTAATTGACATATTTGATACGTTTCGTGGTTTAAACATTCATTACTTACTGGTTCGTTATTTCATTTCCCATTCATTTATCACACATTCATTAATATTCAATACTATCTTTCAATTTTCAAATATCCAAGTTTAAGCTTACTGTATATCTAGGCCAGTAAATACATGTTTTCCATTTTTTTAGTTAACGCCATTTTTAAATGCACGAAAACACGCGAAAATCAGTAATTGGTTGTGCCTCATGTTTGAATTACAGTTTTTAGTGTATGTTATGAGTAGATTTTGCATTTAATTCTTATACTAATTTAGTATAACTTACAGATCCTTTATTAACATTCTTTAAACCTTTTGTACGAGGACAGATATCGCATAAACATTTTGTTTTACAATGAATTAAAGCTCGTAAAAAGTAAATGAAATTGTTCATAAAAATATTGGTGAAGAACAATAAAGGTTTATGAAATGGGTTTCATTGGCAGGTTAATGACATAATTTCTATTATGAATAATTTCATAAAAGGCTATCTAGGTTTTCTTTCATTTGGCCACAGTTTATCTTTGCACACACAATCTGAATCTTCTAATATTACTATTGTTTTGTGAGGTTTAAATTGTTAAGTAAAAAATATGTCAAATGCAATACTAGATTATTTCTAATTGCAGTAAATTTGTGATGAACTTTTTCATAAATATGCTGTTTAATGCATGTTTAAGGTGAAGAATGAAAAAGTAACTTTACCTAAATGGATTAATTTTCCAATGGAGTTTTATTCAGGTATTGTTAGATTTGTGAAATGTATTTAGTGAATACAGGACTCCTTAACTCATTTCCATTTTACCGTAGTTATGGAAAGCGTTTTGCAATAGTTTTTCTCAATCAGTCTTCTTTCAAGTGCATTTAATGTGATTTATTGCCATCATTTTATCTTTATTGACTATGGTAATCTGATTATAAATCAAAATTTCTCAAAAACACTGTAGAAATATGGCTACTACACTAAAAACGTAAAACTTGTGAGTTTTGTTATTCCGTTAATTGCATACCAATATAATGTTGATTCATACTACTGTATTCACGAAACTAAAATTATAATAAAACCTGTATTATAATATAGCTTTAAGAATTTGTTTATTACAAGATTGTCAAATTACAAGGTAGCTATCCTGGACTTAAGCCGGGCTTGCAAACTACAATACGGTTTTATAAAATATTTGGGAGCTATAAAGTTTTACATAGACTTAACTATAAGCGACCTTCTTCTGGTTTGAATCCCTTTAAGATTATTTTAACATGCAATTGACATTATAATCTTACAAGGAGTTAAAGTTAATATAAGCCCATATTTTCACTAGATTAGAATGGAATAAATGTTACATGAGGTGATTATTACAAGTATCCTTGTATATTTATTATCCTTGTAGTATCCTTGTATGTACATTAATAGTATATTTCGTACCTAAGGCCGAAAATGAGGTTTTACCGGCTCGAGATAGTTTGAAACATGGGTTTTAACGCAAAATCCACCGGCACCTACCTTGTGGGTTATTTACTTGGCCAAGTTAAATTCGTGTTATATTCGTATTCGTGTATTTTGTGTGTAACAGAAATTGTATTAATTGACAAACTCATCCACGGATGAAAGCACTTTTATCTCAATGTTCGACAACCTGAAGATGTGCCCCAGTGGCATGAAACAGCTGTAGTTGATTTTAACTACATTAATTAAATATAGTTTGCCGCAAAAAGTAACGTAAACCATTTTATATTACACTAAGTGTGTACCTTCTACGGACGGGATCACGTAGTCAATTGAAACCTTCTTATAATCAGAACAGCAGTTGGTTTGCATATTTAGTGTGCATTTTTCCAGATATGCAGGTAAAACTCCGTATACATCACTGTTTTAGGGTCTGTTTTCCGGTTATCAAAACTCAAGTACAATTTCATACACACTGGTGCCTAGAAATTTAATTTAATTTAAAGTTACACATTATTGCACTAGTGCGAATAATAAAATCCATTATGTAAGGCACAACGTTTTTAATCTCACTTGGTTTTAGATTTTCTTACAAAACCACATTGGAAATGGTTGCACTATTTGAAAACAACTTTTGAATTTAAACATAATATCCAGTGACAGCTGGAAAAAATAATCCGTATCCGAACAGCTGTTTGTTACTTCATAGAAGTCTTACTATCCAACCAGATGAGTATTTCATACATGACGTATATGGTAAACATTAAAAGAAAACTTGCAAAAAATCGTACAAAATTGGGTGCGTTATTTTATTTCAAAAGCAGTGAGGTCATATGTTAATGGCTAAAGACACTCTCGCCAATCCAGAAAATAGAAAATGCAAAAAGACTATTTGAACCCCGATCGATGCTCTAGTTTTTCAAGAGAAAGCCGCGTAAAATGCCTTCTGGGCCGTGACAGACAGACAGAAATTGATATAAGACTTCTTTCGACTTCTTTAATGTATAAAACGTAAAAATAACCAAAAATATAGAATTCTAAGCAATGTACAAACAAAACTCTAATTTTATTTATATAGGTTAAACAATGTATACTAACTTCTTATTTGTAACTGAAATTTAGTGTACACGATTTTATTAGGCATATTTCTTCTTTACGTTCTAGTTTCACAAAAGGGAGTCTAGTTATATTTAAATGGTGTACTGAACAATTTGGGTGGTAGCTCTCATGGAGGAAATTGTAACTGATAAAAAAATTAATAACAATAAAGTCTATTAAGTTGTATGTTTTGGTCTTGTCCAGACAATTTAGAACAATTGATTTAGTATCAGTTAGAAAATTTACAAAACATGTCTCGTGATATGTAAATGTTGATAGAATTGATAAATTCAATCTGAAAACGAAAGAAAAAATAAATTCCACTCATAACAATACTAGAATCAAAAATAACAAAAGACGACTTTTGAACAATCAAAACTTGTTATAACTGAAAGTGTTCTTTTCTTCCCGATGAAATGATTACAGAAGGTTGGGGGGCTATTGTTGCATTCTCCCTCAATATGCAAAGAAAATAGTGTTTCTGAAAGGAAATTGTTTTGATCGAGAAATTTGATTTACTTTGGCCATATCTAAAAAGTTTTGTTTATTTTCCTTTAGCTGCAAGTTTATTGCAAAACACACTCACTCCAATAAGAAAGTGACTAGTGACATACAATGTGTACCCGTTTTAAGCTGGATTTGCTGTGCAACTTATATGGTTGCTATCAAGAGTTCTCAAGGTTCTACTTTGTTTATTACCTTGTAATTTATGACCATTTTTGTTTTATATGTACCTGAATGTTTTGTTTTATTGGAGCTGCTATTAGACTGAAAATATACCACATTTAATGTATAACAATCTAATATGTATAAGTTGTAATCACAATCTTTTTTAATACTATGAGAATTTATTGTTTAAGCAGATTTAACTTAAATTTGTTATTGCATGAAAGATTTATCAAATTAAAAATTACTTTGACCCAGTTTACTTTCATTAGATGCTGATTAGACTAAATATAATCAAGCCTTCAACAATCCAAATTTCTTTGTAAAAGGCTATCACTGACTTTCTCAATAACTTTTTAGTAATATTTTTGAAATGTATTTAAAAACCTATTCCATTCCCAAGGAAGCTTCTGTCTAAGTTTTTTGTCATACGAGACATGATACTAAAATCTGTTGGTTTAAAAGTAATCAGTGGTCTCTATGTTGTTCTTTCGTTTTTTTTTTGTTTTTTTTTTTTTTACAAGCATTATTATTTAAAGACAGTTAAATCAAAATGATGTATTTGTACTGCCAATAAACCGACGAATATCTTTGTAATTATTTTATCCACACAGTTCAAGGACGCAGAATTCAAAAACAATATTTGGGCAACATTGTTGGAAACATTTCTGTTGGAGCTACGGATTATAAGATTTCGATTAAATGTTTCAGTTGATTAGATCTCTATCCAATCTGATGTCTGATTGAATTTGAGCCCAAACTTAATGAGTCGGATTACAGTTTCTCTTCTAAGGTTAACATCTTACTAAGACTTTCACTATCTTTTCTACATTCATTCAAAAACTTATTGGAATACGATTGCTTAAAGGTATAATAAAAAGTTTATTATAAGAATAGTATCTTGCATCTTTAAACTTAAACAAAGTAAATCATTACCACGGTCTCATTTTACACTCTTCAGCCCAACTGTTTTGCTTTACGGCTTAGTTGGTTTGTGTTAAACAAAATGTAAATATTCGCCTTTTGTATAAAACTATCCACATTTGCACGAAGGGATTCGAAGAATGTTGCTAAGCAAGAATTTAATGTATGGTAGTCGTACATCATGTAATAATGGCAATCCTTTCCCTTATACCTTGCGCTGTTATATTTCTATTGAAATTCGCACAACTAACAGCCTTGACTAACCGATTGTTTCTGAAGTTTTTATTTTACAACAGTTGAATTTATGTCTTACTACCACCATTAATGTCACATTTAAAACATAGATAACTTTATAATAGGTAACTAGATCAGAAGTGTATATTACAAGCGTTATTGCAATGGTTTATATGTATTAAATAATGTTGGATTCATTGCAAAACTTACTTACATTCATATTAAAATTACTATATGCTGGCGTATAGATTATATAGATTTTAATTGTTTGTGGACTAAATAGAATTTATTACCCTGCTTCAAATAATGTGGTAAATTTTCGATCTCATTTAAACTTTATACAAACATGCAACATTTTAATTAAATATTCACGTTTCACATATTGAAAAATTATTTTTTTTAAATTTGTTAGATTATAACCAAAGTTTTGCTAGCCTGGATTTGAAAATCAATAAAGTCAACAAAAAAATAAAAAGGGGTCGCATAGATAGTAATATTTTTCATTAAGATTCTTTGTGGTCATTATTGGTGGGGTTCTACTTTTTTGGTGGTTTTGGGTCCCGATCTGAAAGTTTGTACTGGGTCCCGCTCAACCCAAGGCCGTTGATAATGAGCTATGAGAATAATAACAAAAATAACCCACTGAGAAGTTTGATATCACAATTGGCTCGTAATTGGAAGGTGAAAATTAATTAAAGTTATAATATAGGTCACTTACTGCCTTGACGATTCTAACAGATTGGAGCTTTAACTATTTGCATAATCCTTCTGAATTCAACTAAGTTAATTTAAGATGCCGTATCAATTAGGATTTCCAGAAGACCTTACTGTTACTGTCGAATAATTCATAGCCAGCCATGATTAGCTTTATCAATTTCCAAGGTTCTGCTATAAGATTAATTGGTTGAATAACAGATTTAGTCAGAAAGTGCACGCTTTATAAGTAACTTTGATTTTCTTTAGCGTATTACTTAATTTGTTTATAAAACTATTTAAGGTAGATAACACTTAATCAACGTTTAAGCAAACTCGAACTTAAATGAATTGTATATGGCATCATACAATATCATAATAAGTTGTATGGATTGGGATCCGGACCCCCGGACCAGATCTAAGATTTGCTTCTTTTTTTCTGATTACCTACAAAACCCTGATTCCTTAATGATGTTTATTTAGGTTGGGAAAAATATAAATCCGCCAATGCCACATTTCTTTCACTCTTTCTCGTTTACTTTTCAGCAGGCATGACTAATGGTCATGTAGCCAATGTGATATAAAAAGTTTATTTTTAACAATTTATATTCATATGTAGCCTATTTAAAAACTTAATCTACTTGAGATATGAATACAGTTAAAACCAATGCTTTATCAAGGTCTAAATTAAATCAAAGCCATTCATTCTCACAACTACTGTGTACATGGATGGACTAAAAATAAACAATCAGCGTAAGTGAGCCATCTGTTTTCAGTTTTCACCAACGCGTTGTAGAAGCTAAGCTACACAATCAGATTTAGGTTTTCTACAATACAAGGTTTACAACAGATTTAACTGAGCACACTTTCCTTCAAAACTACTATCCGCTTGAGTCATGTAATGGTCTTTATGGGATATCTTGTGTAGTGTTATTTTATGTTCACTAGTTGTTTAGGTTGATTTTTAACTTTTAATTAAATAAAAGATATTTTAGCAATAATTAATTGACGGAAATTTCATGTTTGGGATGTATTTGCGATTGAAATTACGCTAATTCGCCTAAGTGATGTTGAAGTGTAGTATGTTCTCTCGGTTTATCAAGTTTGTGTAATGTGTATTAATGATAATGAATAACAGCTATTTGTTATATATATATATATTTAAATATTCATACTAATACATCTAAGTCTATATTTTTTATAAATTACATTTACATTCTGGTTGTTTTCAAGAATTTAACAAGAAAATCAAAAATTGTATATATTTTCATTTATGCTGAATTCGTTGAAAATAAAACTTATTTCTTACACCATTGCACCGAAGTTTACTGTTATAAAAATGAACTTTTCATTATGCTAATTTTATTCACTGATCTCGTTACACGATTTACAAATCTACGAATAAACTATAAACTTATATACTAGCATAGTTATAACTAATTATAATTCTTTTTTTCACTATTGATTATGACTTTCACAGTTTCACAGCAATTTTCACGCAAAACGTTTATTTTTAAACTTATTTCTTAGTTCCAGTTTGAGATGTTCATAAAATATATGAAGTAGCCTATTTTGTTTTATTTTAACCGACATGTATTTTTTTATTTATTTAGAAACAGCATTGTTTAGCTTACTCTTTTGGAAAGTTAACTTTATATTCACAGTTTTAAATGTATAACTCATTCATTAAAATCTAGTGATTATTCAGTAATGATCCAGTACCCTATTGATCAAATACATATTTGAAATTTTTTACATGTGTTTGAGCAATATGTAACGTTGAAAAAACTTTTGAAAAATGTAATTATGTAATACCTTGACCTTACAATCTTTATGAAATCACGCATAATCTCTTTAAGCTCAAGTTTTTTTGTCTTGTAAGTAGAACTTATGTCCTAATTTAATATAAAAAAATACCTTAATATATGGTTTAGTCGTAAAATGGTGATGGGTGTAGCATGAACTATGCTGCAATCTGTTAATGCTTAAGACTTGATTACCCGCATCATATATTAAGCTTCTGGTGGTGAACAAAAACAACTTTACAAATTCGAACCATCAAAATAACTTGTTGTTGTTTCGAAACTTAAACGTGTTCTCAAGCTATTTAATAGTTCCTTCATACTGAATTGGCAGGCTTACTTAAACTTATAAATGTATTTTATTATTAAAATAAAAGGTCAATGGGTAAAAGGCCAATAAACCAATTGTATCTACTTTATCAAACCAGAGCGGCGTCTTTATTTATTGGAAGGTAGTTTACAAGTGAGTAATACTTTTATCACGTCTTTCCCTTATTGAGTAAATCTAACCACTGATAGAAATTGGTGGAAGGTCGATATAAATGAAATTCCCTTGTAACCATAAACCTAATGAAGCGAAACTTTAAACGCGCTTCACAGCTGAATAGTAAGCAGATTTGTCCATTTTGTCTCTCAACCATCTGTGTTATTATAATGGTATACAATATTGCTAATTTTAATAACTTTATTTAAATGATTTACCATTCATTAGTACAGTTGATTTAAAAATCGTTAAATATTTTTCTAATACATTTAATGGGGTGGTAAGGATCTATTTGAACAGAAAGGAAATAATAATTTAGTTAAACTTTTAATTTTTAATATTTAATATTATCACCCGATTCTAGAGCTCAGTTTAGAGCTAGCCTGTTTTTAGTTTACATGAAAAGGTCTTGTTATTTTATAAAGCACCAATACATTCAAAGTGTAATTGTAAAAATTACATCAAGTCCTGGTGTGTATATACATGGGAGGTATAGGCATAAAACGTGTACCAATTCAAATATCGGATTGTAAGACTGTTGGAAGATAATCAATCGATGACTTCGGTCAATAGATCTAATAAAAAACCCCCAAAAACACCACCACGTATAAAATAGACATCCCCAAAAAGAAAAGAAAATAAGACATCAATGATAATAATTTATAAATAAAAATAATTTTTAAGATTGCCACGTTTTTAAACGCACTAAAAAGTAGACAGTAAACCTTATTATCTGTAATCAGATGTTTTATCTTTACTTTGAAATGCTTTGTTATATTTCTAGAATATCTCGGAAGCGGAACTTGTACCTCTTAACCTCTGCTCTTCGAACTGTCAAATTTAAGTATTTACAGCTGACTTAAATTAATTGATTTATTTACATTCTTTCAAAATGTAAACATGAAAAATTTGGAAGCCCATGGGGCGTAGCCCAAGGGAAATATGAAAATTAAGTTATATAATATTGCATTGTCATCCATTTGTGATCTATGTTTCAAGTTTCAAGTCTATAGCTCAACGGGAACTTCGTTTAAAATTGATATCAAAATTTGTAGGAAAGCGAGCTAATAGAAACAAGCCCATGGGGCGTAGCCCAAGGGAAATATGAATATTAAATGGTATAATATTGCATTGTCATCCATTTGTGAGCTATGTTTCAAGTTTCAAGTCTCTAGCTCATCAGGAAGTATCAAAATTTGCAAGAAAGCGAGTAAATAAAAACAAGCCCATGGGGCGTAGCCCAAGGGAAATATGAAAATTAAATGATATAGTATTGCATTGTCTTCCATTTGTGAGCTATGTTTCAAGTTTAAAGTCTCTAGCTCATCGGGAAGTTAGTATAAAATTGATTGCAAAGTTTGTACCGGACAAGAAAGCGAGCTAATAAAAACGTTTAAATAAAAAGGACTGCGTTCTGGCTGATACTGGAAGGAATGAGAAAATGTTTATTATAAAACATGATTGATATGTTTACAAAAATAAAATTGAGAAAGCCATCTATAGCATTTCAATTTTTTATAATATTACAGTCATATTTTTTCATCAGATTATTGCAAACATAAGTTTTTACAACATTTTTCGGATATTAAATCTTATTCGTATACACTGCTTACAAAACAATCAAATAATTATTTTACACATTTATTCTAACTAAAATATAAATTTAACATTAACCACAAATTAATACTTGTTAGGCTAGTAATAAGCTTAATAAATATTTGCTAGGGGTGTTTCTAAAACACAACGAACCCTTATCATTTTAAAAAATTTCTTTAGATTTATTGACTCTTTAACAGAAATTGTTTTACTCCGAAAATCGAGAATTTATAGATTCTAATAAAAATCCATCTGACATGTGTCAGGATTTGTTGTTGAACATCCATCAATATTTTGACAGTTAAAACGAACGATAGACCATATTTTCTCAGTGTGTGGGGTCTTATAGTTGACTTTATTATTTGTCTGAAATGGAAATGTCTATGCGTTTATTTCCTTAATAGTTAAGTAACTACGAACTTATAGGGTAACGCGAGGGACAAATCACAGTCACTATTAATTAGTAAATTTACCAAATATCCAACACCATATAAAACACAAACAAATAGATTTTGTACAAAAAAAGCAAAATTAAATTAAACAATATTTGTAGCAGGGAAATAATATGTTTGTTTTTTTAATTAAATAAACAACAATGTGGACAATTTTTTCCTGCGTCTTTGTGAGTTTTTGCTATCTGCTAGGCAAAATCTGATGTTTTAATAATATGCTGTCAAAGATTATCTTCAATTCTGTGCTTGATGTATACAATAAAAATACTCAACACAAATCAAAACTCAACAGGTGGCTTAGTCTTGAATCATTACCTAAAAACGTGATATTCCCTAGGGTACACATTAGTACAAAAGCCATCATTTTGTAATTTTTTGCTGAAACAGTGTTTAGGTTATTGCATGAAAGCTTACCAAACAAAATAAACTTACTCACCCACACATTTACACTATGCGTACGCTCATTCTTCCCGTATTCTTCACGGTCCGCGGTACGAACGCTATTTTTCACCTCACTATTACTCAATAACACTATTCACCACAATAATAATGCACACTAAGACAGCTTTAAGGTTATGTGAAGAAATAATTTGACGAATCAGCAAAAATAATAATAAATAGTAGCTAGGCGGTGGTGACAGTAAAACAATTCTACTGCAATGCTATGGATACTGATTGTGAATAATAGGCTATACATTAATGTATTAATAAAGTAGGCGGGCAGCTGATTTTCGGCCCTATGTTCCCAAATGACGATGACAGCTGGCATAGACAGGAATACGTAGTTTTCGGCCTCCAATAAACGTTTGTAAAACGGCTAAAAACATCGTTGTGTACGTGTGGTGTAAGAGTAGTTTACGCAACGATTGCGTAAAGATAGTGTTAACGATACGAATAGAAAATTTAAGGTACAAGCCTTGGCGAGTGCCCTAAAACTTCTATGAGTGTTGTACCAATTTTTAAATTGTAAAAAAAATTATTCTTTATTTTCAGTATAAAAAACAAACAAATTGTGCTTTTTGATTAATAATTATGTCGAAGGATTTTCTTAAATATGTTTGAAACAAGAAAAGAATTATGCAGGAAGTAAATAAGACATGTTAGAGCTGTTTCATGCTTGTAAAGATGAACTAAGAGCTAATCTGATTGGTCCAGTTCCACCAATCAGGTTAAGCAGTCAGACCAGTATAGGCTCGTCCACACCGAAGCGGGAAAGTGGCGGGAGCGGTGCGGTAGCGGGAAGGGGGTGAATGACCGGCGGAAACCAGCGGCAGCGATACCTGGCGGGAAAGAGGTAGCCCACACCGAAGCGGCACTCTGCAGGTAGCGGGAAGCGGGACGACTTCTCAGTTTATTTTCATCTTAGCTACAGAGTGGTTGTGTTAGTGAATGTTGGTGTTTTATGCGTTCATGTTATGAATCGTAATGTAAAAGAAGAAGAAGCTTTGCTCTTGCTAGCAACAGCTGAGGATGAAGATGAAGCTGAAAGACGGCGATCTATTTGGGTTCATGAAATCAATCTTAATAGACATTTATTTGGCGAGTACCATACCCTTATGCCGGATCTAAGGAAAGATGAAAGGAGGTTTTATATTTATTTTAGGATGACCATCGCATGTTTCGATGAACTGCTGGATTTCATAAGAGAGGATATACAAAAACAGCATACTCATTACCGAGAGCCGATCAGTCCTGAAGAACGCTTGGTCGTCACACTAAGGTAACTAAAAATACCATGTCTTAGTTTTTATTTTTCCATTTTCGGCAAAGATTCATCATTGATCCATCCCAAAATTCAAAGCAATTGAATTAAATTAATAAATGCATTTTAGATTCTTAAAAAATCAAACTTAAATTTGTTCTAACACTTACAACACACTTACCAGGAAACATATAGGCAAAGGCTCAATCGTGCTTATTGATTATTTAAATGAAGATCTCTTAATGTATTACTATCACTTTATATAGTGTAGTGCATTTAAAGTATATACAAAATAAAAATTCATTGACCACATGGCACCAAGAAACAATACTCCTTGTAAACAAATTACATTAAATAGCAGAACAGCATTTCTGACAACAGCTGGAGTTTCATAACAATTTTTGTTTCCCATGTTAATCTTATGGAGAAATACTAAACTTTAAAGGACCCTAGGGCCTCACTCTGTAATTATTTCCCTAAAAAGAAAGTTTCTTGAATGTTCTTGAAGTCCTTGTGGTTCAAGTCATATAGGACTGGATACAAATAAACGTATTCCACCAACTGTTCAATGAACAAACCACTGGATTCCTCCTCAGCCATCTTCTCTAACGTCTCGGCACCAAATGAGCCATGTACCCATGTGTTCCCGCGGCGGTACGAGCGGGAAAATCCAACATGTTTCAAACCGACGGGACGATCGAACAACGCTGCGGGACGGCGGGAGCGGTACCGCTCTAGTGTGGGTGCTCACATCTAACACCATGTGTTTTAAAATCCCGCGCGGGAATCCGTCCCGCCACCTTCCCGCTCCCGCCGCTTTCCCGCTTCGGTGTGGACGGGCCTTAAAAGACTAGGTTTGCATGTTAGATCCCTTTTTGAGTCAGAATGTGTTGTACAGTGATGTTAAGAAAAGTTAAGGTTGTTAATACATTTTAGTGAAATTCGGCCCAGGAAAACTGGTATGTAAATCTATTTTATTAAACATTTAGTTCATCTAGTAGGTCTGTGAAAAGAAAAATGTTTCAACTTTGATTATATTTTAAAACTATTAAATTTGTTTGTTTTTAGGGCACATGATTGTTGGTAACCAAAAGCAATTTAAATTAAAGAATGATGGTGAAGAATTTGAAGTATATTATTTCCAATCATAAAACCTATTTTTCAAAATTAATTGTAATGAAGCTAATTAAATCAAGAATTTTAGGAAGAAATTAAATTAAAACCAAAGTTTCGTTACAAAATGCGCAACTCTGCTAGAAATAGGAAGACATGGTTGGAATAAGAAAATAATATTAAAGTGAATTGTGATTTAAAGTAAAGTGAATCAAGTAAATTCCTTCAAAATGGGGTTAAAAGTTGATTTTCTTCTGAAGGATGAATTAATTTATGAACTTAAATTGAGGGGGGAGAATGTTAAAGAAACAGACACTGTAAATATTCTCAGAAAAAGGTTAAGATTTGTTGTAAATACTAATGTTGAGCCCAAGGGTTCTTATTTTGAAGGTAAAATTGATATAAATGAAGAAGAAGAGGTGTTGAAATATAAGTTTACGGATTTAGAAACCTTGTTTGAAGAGTGTAATACAAATAAAAGAGTTGTAGACATTGCTAGGCTAGAAACAAGGCTTGGACATTTTGTAAATAGACTTAAAGTTTTACTAAAACTCAGTGGGGTTGGTAATGAAGTTAAAGAGCTATGCAATAAGTATATAAAAATGGTAGAAGATATGTCAAGTAAGTTGGGTAATGTAGTAATTGATGTTAGCCTTAAAGAAAAGTTAATTAGAAGAATAAGTGAAACACATATAGAGGAAGAAAACTTAGAGGATGTGTTTGACTTAAATGTTTTGACTACAAAACCGGAAGCGCCAAACCTAGTTCAGGGAAACGAGGGAGAGGGTCGTTACTATAGTAATACAAAAGTAGACAACTCTTCTAAATTTTGTAAGTTGCCTAATCCTGTAGAGAGACACTTAAAAAACTTTCGTATTACAAATGGGCTTAATGTAGGGGAGTTGTTAGACTTTCTCAAAAATATCTTACGGTTGAAAAATGAAACTGAGCTTTCAGATGAAGAAATATTAGACATATGTTCCGGGTATTCTACTGGTCCTTTATTAGCTAAGCTGGTAGAGTTCAAAACAACTAAGAAAAATGTTGAAACTGTTCATAAGGAGTTGTTAAGGTATTTTGTTCCGATAGGACTTAGAGAAAATTTAAAGAGTGAACTAGTTAACAGACCACAAAAAATAGGTGAGCCTTTATCAGTGTATGCAATGGAAATCAGGGAAAGTGCTAAGGTCTTAAACTTAGACTATAGTGAATCAGACCTAGTTGAGATAATCAAGCTAGGTATAAACCAGGAAGATAGGGCTAGACTAGTATTCATGGGTGACCCTAAAAATTTTGAAGAAATAGATAAAATGTGCATTCATGTTCAAAATGTTAAATTTAGTGATTTTGAGAGAAAATCAGTAAATAGTAAGAAACATTTTGTAAACAATTTACAAGATCAAAGAAAATGTTATAACTGCAACAGAATAGGGCATATCGCAAAAAACTGTTTTCGCGGTCAGAGAAGCAATTTTAACAACCAAGAGTCAAAAAACGTGATAGGAAGGGGGAGAGGATCTTTCCCTGCTTCCCCAAACCCAAGATTGTAAAAGTTAATAATAAGAAGAAGTTAGATGAAAAAAGTAAATTGAAGAAAGAATTTTTCAAGGTCAAGAGGAGATTAAATAATTTAAATTACAAAGCATGGCAAAAAAGTAGTTTAAAGTGTCAATTACCAAAGTTAGAAGTCATATTTAATTCTAAAGTAAAAGAAATTGTACTTATTGATACAGGTAGCTCAGTTAACATTATGAATGAAAGTATGTTTAACAAGTTAAAGGCTTGCAAATGTGTTAAAAGTTTTACAATTGACTCAAATAATAATAACAATTGTTACACAGCAACAAAAGAAGCAATAGACATTCTAGGAACTTGTACTGTAAAAATTAAATTGTATAATTTTTCCTGGTATGTTAACTTTTTAATAGGCAAGAATGTAACTTGGAATATCATTCTAGGGGCAAGTTTCATTGGGAATACTGGTATGGTAATTGTTTTGAGTAACAGTGAGTGTTACTTTAAATACAAACCAAATGTTAAGTTGCCATTATTGAATTATGTAAATGTTTTTTGTAGCAACATAAATCAAAATATAATGGTAGGTTGTACAGAAGCTAAGGATGAAATTGCAAAACTTGTACAAAATTACCCTAAAGTTTTCACTAATGAAATAGGTGAAGCACTGGACTTTGAGTACTCTATAAAGTTAAAAGATAAGGAACCAGTGAATTTAAGACCTTATCCATTAAGTCCACCGAAGATGAAGATTTTAAAAGATATCATTGATGATTTGTTAAGGCAAAACATTATCAGACCTAGTTTATCAAATTACAGTAGTCCTACTTTTACTGTAAGTAAGCCAAATAGTGATAAGCATAGAATGGTGATAAATTATTCAAAGTTAAATTCAAAAAATTGAGCGTGTAAACCATCCTATAGGGGATCTGCAAGAAAGCTATCACTATTTACAAGGTGCTGAGTACTTTACTGTTCTGGATTTATGTAACAGCTTTCATCAAATTAAGTTAAATGAAGAAAGTAAACATGTTACTGCCTTTTGTACGCCATTTGCACAGTATGAATTTAATAGAATACCTTATGGTTTGCATTGTGGTTCAGGCTTATTGAGTGCTTATTTAAATAAAATCTTTCATGACATCAAGTTTAAGTATGTAATGAACTTTGTTGATGATCTTATTGTTTATTCAAATTCTTTGGAAGAGCACATTACACATTTGAAAGAGGTAATCAATAGGCTAAGTAAATATAATCTAACTGTGAACCCTACTAAAGTTAAGTTTGCTTGTAAAGAGGTCAGCTATTTAGGCCACAAAATTAGCAAGAATGCAATCAAAATTGATCCAGATAGAACAGTTGCTATAAGAGAGTTTAAAGCTCCTCAAAATGTAAAACAAGTGAGTAGATTTATTGGCATGGTTTCATATTTTGCAAAGTTTGTAAAAGATTATGCTAAAATAGCTAGCCCCTTAAATGAGTTAAGGAAAAAGAAGTCAAAGTTTTGTGGAGTAAAGAATGTAATGACAGTTTTGAAAAGCTTAAAGAATGTATAAGTACTCCTCCTGTATTAATTCAGTTAATTTGTGTTTTTACCAGGAAAGTTTTGGGGTAGTATTGACTTTTCCATTTCTTATGTATTTCGGGGTGCTGAATCCGAATCTGAGGTTTGCCAACAAAAATTCTTGACGCAACATTGACAAAAATGAGAAAAATATGGAAAAAATGATATTTTTTGTAATATTTGGCTTATAACTCTGAAACTATCAACTTTCCGTTATTAGACTATATTATAAAAATTAAAGTACACAAAATTTGCTACAAAATTTACCCCTAATGTGGTAATCTCCGATGAACCGTTTAGGCTCCAGAGCTATTTGAAAATTGGAACATTTTGTGTTAGTTTTTAAATTTCTCCAATTATTCTGTCAATGACATATATTAATTGTATATGCCCAGGCAAAGGTGTTATATAAATCCAAAGTGTTAAAATTGATTAATTTTGTGTTACTGAACCGTTGATTTTTTATTTAGTGTAGAGAAAAGTTACACGAACTGTTGCCGTATAAATTATCCTCGCTCAGAGGGTTGTAATGAGGCAGGTTCTAGCAAACGTTTCGATGCATTATTTGTGAGCATTCTAGCTTGTTCATCTGGACATTTAAAAAAAGTTTAAAAGTAAAAAAAAAACTATCAAAATTAAAATAACAGCAATCTGTTTATCATGTAATATTGTATGCACCTGATGACGTGATATTAAGATTTACGTAAATAATAATAATGTTATGTAAGCATATACTGTTACTAAGCATTTATATTGTGTGTAGATTTAACAAGTTAATAAATAAAGGAATGTGCGTTTGGTACCATACTTACTTTCTTACTTACTTAGACTCTAGCATCACAGCCCATTGTACATCCTCAATCGTATTGGCACTCGTTATACAATTTTCTGTGTAAAATTTCAAGACCGATGCATGCATGGCTTAGAGTGATTGGCACTGTTACCATAGGCCAATACAAATTTGTTCACCCCCTATCATTCACCCGAATGTAAATGTAAACTCTAAGCGAGTTATATCTACGCAGCTGCTTAAGTTGGGGGCAGTGAGACAATGTTGGATTTAGTTTTCTAGCCAAAATTCGTATTGACTATCTTAAGTCAATTAACCCTTACCACGCTCATGTAGGCCTATGCCCTACGCCCTAGGACCTACAACCTACAAAATCTACACACAATGTAAATGCTTAGCAACAGTATATGCCTAGATAACATTTTATTATTTACGTATATCTTAATATCACGTCATCATGTGCATACGATATTCCATGATAAACAGATTGCTATTATTTTAATTTTGATAGTTTTGATTATTGTATTACTTTTTATTATGTGTAATTTTTTTTACTTTTAACCTTTTTTTATATGTGCAGATGAACAAGCTAGAATGCTCACAAATAATGCATCGAAACGTTTGCTAGAACCTGCCTCATTACAACCCTCTGAGCGAGGATAATTTATACGGCAACAGTTCGTGTAACTTTTCTCTACACTAAATAAAAAATCAACGGTTCAGTAACACAAAATTAATCAATTTTAACACTTTGGATTTATATAACACCTTTGCCTGGGCATATACAATTAATATATGTCATTGACAGAATAATTGGAGAAATTTAAAAACTAACACAAAATGTTCCAATTTTCAAATAGCTCTGGAGCCTAAACGGTTCATCGGAGATTACCACATTAGGGGTAAATTTTGTAGCAAATTTTGTGTACTTTAATTTTTATAATATAGTCTAATAACGGAAAGTTGATAGTTTCAGAGTTATAAGCCAAATATTACAAAAAATATCATTTTTTCCATATTTTTCTCATTTTTGTCAATGTTGCGTCAGGAATTTTTGTTGGCAAACCTCAGATTCGGATTCAGCACCCCGAAATACATAAGAAATGGAAAAAATCAAAACTACCCCAAAACTTTCTCGCTATGAGTAAATTTAAATACAAATTTACTGGATTATATTAACAATACCTAATTTTGACAAACCCTTCATACTCATGTGTGATGCTAGTGGAATTAGTATGGGATCTGTACTTTTGCAAGAAGTTAACAATGAAAGAATGCCTATTGCCTATTATTCTAGAAAATTCACAGAAGCTGAAAGGTGTATGTCAGTATACGAAAAAGAAGCGTTGTCAGTAATTTTAAGCATAGAAAAATTTCATAGTTACTTAGAAATTCAACCTTTTCTGTTAATTACTGATAATAGTGCATTGTCTTGGGTGTTAGGGCATTTTAGAAAGTTAGGTAGGCTTGGAAGGTGGGTGGAAAGAATATTAAACCTTCCATTTAAAGTACAACATGTGAAAGGTACTGATAATAAGGTAGCTGATTGCTTATCTAGAATGCATGAGTTGAGAGAAGAACAATTACAGTTAAATGGAATCTGTAAAACTAACAAAAATCAAAAGGTAAAATCTCAAAAGGTTAAAATGGTGTATAATGGTAAGCAAGAAACTTGTAATGATGATTTTAGTAATGTGAATGTTATCAAACAGTTTCCTTTAGCCTTTACTAAAATTCAGGAACATCAGCAGAATGATAGCAAGGTTCTAAAAATAATTGAATCTGTAAACAATGGTGTAAATAGTTGTAAATATTATTTAAGTAAGGGTGTTTTAATGTATAAGAATCATGAAAGAGCAAAGCCAAAAATTTACTTACCAAAAATGTTGGTGGATATGGTTTTTAATTATTTTCATGTAAGCGTTCTAGGTGGACATCCAGGTATTAAACGAACACTAGACAAAGTTTGTGAAAGTTTTTACCGACCGGACTTAATAAACTTAATCAAAGAAAGAGTAAGAAAATGTGAGATATGTACAATGGCAAAACCCGTACAAAGAAGATATGAAGGTGAGTTAATTGCTACACATGCTTCACAACCTATGGAAAAATTTTATATGTATAGACATTTTTGGTCCATTGGTGAGGTCAAAAAAGGGCAATAACAATGTTCTTATTGCAATTGATGATGTATCAAAGTATACATGGTTGATTCCACTAAAAGACAGTAAAGGTTCAAGTGTTGTAAATATGATCGACAATGTTATTTTTAAGAATTTTAGTAGCTGTAAGTATTTGGTATCTGACAATGGTAGCTGTTTCAGATGTAATGAATTTAAGGATTTTTGTTTTAAATATGGAATAGCTCACCACAAATTACTTCCATATAAGCCAAGTGGAAATAGGTCTGAGAGGTACTTAAGAAATTTGAAGAGTACATTAAAAGCCTATTACTATGACAAACAGACTGAGTGGGACAATGATTTAACTTTATTACAGCAGGGATTTAATACAGCATACAATGAAAGTATTAAAACAAGTGCTTTTAAAGTTATGTTTAATCACCCACCAAACCATGCTTTGTCCAATTTATGGAACATAAATGAGTTGGTAAGTGAAAAACTGACACCTGATGAGATAAGAAGTAAAGTAAAGATTGCAATCAAAAATTTAAAGAAATCTGTACAGATAAATAAAAATAGACAACGTTACTCTGATGATAGAGTTAAGCATCCATTTAAGGTTGGTATGAAAGTGTACTTAGAAAATAAGAAACTGTCTAAAAAGATAGATAAGTACCAAAACAAACTTGACCTTAGATTTATGGGACCATTTAAGATTTTGTATTTTGTTAATCCTGTGACTGTTTTAATACAGAGTATTTCAGATTTAGAGGTGGTGAAGAAAGTAAATATATCTCAGTTAAAACAGGGATACAAATAAAGTAGTCACAAGGAAAGTGAGGTAAAACTGATAACTGAGTTTGGTAAGAAAAAAAAAAGAGATATTGAAATATTTTATGTCTTAAAGGGTATGTGAGTGTACTTCTATTTTAATTGAAGATTTTTTAAAGTGATGTTTAAAGCAAACTTCATTGCAAGAGTTAATTTTTTTTGTTTATACCTTGGTAAAGACTTGTGAATTAACTTTTAATGCAAAGAAAATGTAAAAAGAAAAGGTAATACAAACTCACCAAAGGTAAAAAAGTAATCCATAGTTATCACAACCCTAAGTCTTCATACTACACTTGCACTTCACTACTTACGACAATCACTTCTACACTTACACTGACTTTGACACCTTTCTCACTTTTGACACTACATGGGCCCACATACTAAACTTACACATCAACTTGCAACTGAAGCTACTTGGACTACACAGAAAGACAAACTACTTCCACTCTGGCACTGACATTCCATGAAGTTTAGGACTGTGATAACAAAAAAGAATTGTTTGAACTTGTATTTTGTAAATTCCAGTTTGATTGTTATCTTGGTTTTTGAGTATCTAGATATGCTTGTATTACCTGTTCTAAAAACATTGCAATGAGCAAGGATATCTTCTGTTCTAAAAACATTTGTTTATTTTGGAAGGAGAATGTGTTATAAGATTGTTTGAAAAAAAAAAAAAAAAAAAAACATGAAAGTTATCATTTCATTACTCATGGGTGATAAAAAAAGGAGAAATATTATGTTTTGTATGGTTATTTTAAGTTTGTTAATTTAGTTTAAATCAGTTCACAGATCCGGAATTGGGTATCATTGTCATTTAAACTGCATCCGATCCTTCGCTTCGCTTGAAAGTTGTGTCCTGATTTCAGAAGCAACAAAGCGACTGGAGCTAATCCAGTTACCTTTGTATTTAAATGATGAAGATAATAACCCAATTGATTTTATGTTTTAAATATTTAAAATATTTATTTTTTGATTGTGTAGAAGAACTTTTGAGTGTATAATTTTTTTTTTGAGGGAGAGATTTGTACCAATTTTTTAATTGTAAAAAAAATTATTCTTTATTTTCAGTATAAAAAACAAACAAATTGTGCTTTTTGTAATTATGTCGAAGGATTTTCTTAAATATGGTTGAAACAAGAAAAGAATTATGCAGGAAGTAAATAAGACATGTTAGAGCTGTTTCATGCTTGTAAAGATGAACTAAGAGCTAATCTGATTGGTCCAGTTCCACCAATCAGGTTAAGCAGTCAGACCAGTATAAAAGACTAGGTTTGCATGTTAGATCCCTTTTTGAGTCAGAATGTGTTGTACAGTGATGTTAAGAAAAGTTAAGGTTGTTAATACATTTTAGTGAAATTCGGCCCAGGAAAACTGGTATGTAAATCTATTTTATTAAACATTTAGTTCATCTAGTAGGTCTGTGAAAAGAAAAATGTTTCAACTTTGATTATATTTTAAAACTATTAAATTTGTTTGTTTTTAGGGCACATGATTGTTGGTAACCAAAAGCAATTTAAATTAAAGAATGATGGTGAAGAATTTGAAGTATATTATTTCCAATCATAAAACCTATTTTTCAAAATTAATTGTAATGAAGCTAATTAAATCAAGAATTTTAGGAAGAAATTAAATTAAAACCAAAGTTTCGTTACAAAATGCGCAACTCTGCTAGAAATAGGAAGACATGGTTGGAATAAGAAAATAATATTAAAGTGAATTGTGATTTAAAGTAAAGTGAATCAAGTAAATTCCTTCAAAATGGGGTTAAAAGTTGATTTTCTTCTGAAGGATGAATTAATTTATGAACTTAAATTGAGGGGGGAGAATGTTAAAGAAACAGACACTGTAAATATTCTCAGAAAAAGGTTAAGATTTGTTGTAAATACTAATGTTGAGCCCAAGGGTTCTTATTTTGAAGGTAAAATTGATATAAATGAAGAAGAAGAGGTGTTGAAATATAAGTTTACGGATTTAGAAACCTTGTTTGAAGAGTGTAATACAAATAAAAGAGTTGTAGACATTGCTAGGCTAGAAACAAGGCTTGGACATTTTGTAAATAGACTTAAAGTTTTACTAAAACTCAGTGGGGTTGGTAATGAAGTTAAAGAGCTATGCAATAAGTATATAAAAATGGTAGAAGATATGTCAAGTAAGTTGGGTAATGTAGTAATTGATGTTAGCCTTAAAGAAAAGTTAATTAGAAGAATAAGTGAAACACATATAGAGGAAGAAAACTTAGAGGATGTGTTTGACTTAAATGTTCTGACTACAAAACCGGAAGCGCCAAACCTAGTTCAGGGAAACGAGGGAGAGGGTCGTTACTATAGTAATACAAAAGTAGACAACTCTTCTAAATTTTGTAAGTTGCCTAATCCTGTAGAGAGACACTTAAAAAACTTTCGTATTACAAATGGGCTTAATGTAGGGGAGTTGTTAGACTTTCTCAAAAATATCTTACGGTTGAAAAATGAAACTGAGCTTTCAGATGAAGAAATATTAGACATATGTTCCGGGTATTCTACTGGTCCTTTATTAGCTAAGCTGGTAGAGTTCAAAACAACTAAGAAAAATGTTGAAACTGTTCATAAGGAGTTGTTAAGGTATTTTGTTCCGAAAGGACTTAGAGAAAATTTAAAGAGTGAACTAGTTAACAGACCACAAAAAATAGGTGAGCCTTTATCAGTGTATGCAATGGAAATCAGGGAAAGTGCTAAGGTCTTAAACTTAGACTATAGTGAATCAGACCTAGTTGAGATAATCAAGCTAGGTATAAACCAGGAAGATAGGGCTAGACTAGTATTCATGGGTGACCCTAAAAATTTTGAAGAAATAGATAAAATGTGCATTCATGTTCAAAATGTTAAATTTAGTGATTTTGACAGAAAATCAGTAAATAGTAAGAAACATTTTGTAAACAATTTACAAGATCAAAGAAAATGTTATAACTGCAACAGAATAGGGCATATCGCAAAAAACTGTTTTCGCGGTCAGAGAAGCAATTTTAACAACCAAGAGTCAAAAAACGTGATAGGAAGGGGGAGAGGATCTTTCCCTGCTTCCCCAAACCCAAGAATGTAAAAGTTAATAATAAGAAGAAGTTAGATGAAAAAAGTAAATTGAAGAAAGAATTTTTCAAGGTCAAGAGGAGATTAAATAATTTAAATTACAAAGCATGGCAAAAAAGTAGTTTAAAGTGTCAATTACCAAAGTTAGAAGTCATATTTAATTCTAAAGTAAAAGAAATTGTACTTATTGATACAGGTAGCTCAGTTAACATTATGAATGAAAGTATGTTTAACAAGTTAAAGGCTTGCAAATGTGTTAAAAGTTTTACAATTGACTCAAATAATAATAACAATTGTTACACAGCAACAAAAGAAGCAATAGACATTCTAGGAACTTGTACTGTAAAAATTAAATTGTATAATTTTTCCTGGTATGTTAACTTTTTAATAGGCAAGAATGTAACTTGGAATATCATTCTAGGGGCAAGTTTCATTGGGAATACTGGTACCGGTATGGTAATTGTTTTGAGTAACAGTGAGTGTTACTTTAAATACAAACCAAATGTTAAGTTGCCATTATTGAATTATGTAAATGTTTTTTGTAGCAACATAAATCAAAATATAATGGTAGGTTGTACAGAAGCTAAGGATGAAATTGCAAAACTTGTACAAAATTACCCTAAAGTTTTCACTAATGAAATAGGTGAAGCACTGGACTTTGAGTACTCTATAAAGTTAAAAGATAAGGAACCAGTGAATTTAAGACCTTATCCATTAAGTCCACCGAAGATGAAGATTTTAAAAGATATCATTGATGATTTGTTAAGGCAAAACATTATCAGACCTAGTTTATCAAATTACAGTAGTCCTACTTTTACTGTAAGTAAGCCAAATAGTGATAAGCATAGAATGGTGATAAATTATTCAAAGTTAAATTCAAAAAATTGAGCGTGTAAACCATCCTATAGGGGATCTGCAAGAAAGCTATCACTATTTACAAGGTGCTGAGTACTTTACTGTTCTGGATTTATGTAACAGCTTTCATCAAATTAAGTTAAATGAAGAAAGTAAACATGTTACTGCCTTTTGTACGCCATTTGCACAGTATGAATTTAATAGAATACCTTATGGTTTGCATTGTGGTTCAGGCTTATTGAGTGCTTATTTAAATAAAATCTTTCATGACATCAAGTTTAAGTATGTAATGAACTTTGTTGATGATCTTATTGTTTATTCAAATTCTTTGGAAGAGCACATTACACATTTGAAAGAGGTAATCAATAGGCTAAGTAAATATAATCTAACTGTGAACCCTACTAAAGTTAAGTTTGCTTGTAAAGAGGTCAGCTATTTAGGCCACAAAATTAGCAAGAATGCAATCAAAATTGATCCAGATAGAACAGTTGCTATAAGAGAGTTTAAAGCTCCTCAAAATGTAAAACAAGTGAGTAGATTTATTGGCATGGTTTCATATTTTGCAAAGTTTGTAAAAGATTATGCTAAAATAGCTAGCCCCTTAAATGAGTTAAGGAAAAGAAGTCAAAGTTTTTGTGGAGTAAAGAATGTAATGACAGTTTTGAAAAGCTTAAAGAATGTATAAGTACTCCTCCTGTATTAATTCAGTTAATTTGTGTTTTTACCAGGAAAGTTTTGGGGTAGTATTGATTTTTCCATTTCTTATGTATTTCGGGGTGCTGAATCCGAATCTGAGGTTTGCCAACAAAAATTCTTGACGCAACATTGACAAAAATGAGAAAAATATGGAAAAAATGATATTTTTTGTAATATTTGGCTTATAACTCTGAAACTATCAACTTTCCGTTATTAGACTATATTATAAAAATTAAAGTACACAAAATTTGCTACAAAATTTACCCCTAATGTGGTAATCTCCGATGAACCGTTTAGGCTCCAGATCTATTTGAAAATTGGAACATTTTGTGTTAGTTTTTAAATTTCTCCAATTATTCTGTCAATGACATATATTAATTGTATATGCCCAGGCAAAGGTCTTATATAAATCCAAAGTGTTAAAATTGATTAATTTTGTGTTACTGAACCGTTGATTTTTTATTTAGTATACAGGAAAGTTACACAAACTGTTGCCGTTTAAATTATCCTCGTTTAGAGGGTTGTAATGAGGCAGGTTCTGGCAAACGTTTCGATGCATTATTTGTGAGCATTCTAGCTTGTTCTAGGCGATTACTTTTTGGAAACGAAAACTGAATACTGAGGCAAAAAATGTAACCCCAGTTCACTTAGACGTCAGCCTGGTTGTTTGGTTATAATAAAATAAATATAAAAAAAGTTTTTCCTAATTTGCCATACCACAGATCAAAATATAAAGATTGTGTGTCTAACACTGTTTACGTGAGTTGCGTACACTACTTTACCTACGACAGTGTTTTAATTACTAAAAATCACTACTAATAACTTTAAAAGGCTATCTTTTAATTTATAACTTCTCATTGCCACTGACAGTGATGCAACGTAACATTGTACCAAACACTAATTGCACCATTCAACAATTAAATTGGCCTGAACAGCTGATTAGTTGAAGTTCGAATCATTACAATTTTACTTCTTCTCTCTCAATCCTTGAACCTCATTGGTCCGTTACCCGTGTTGTTATGAGTAAAACTATGCTGCTTTGAAAGTAAACAATGCTGTTATGAGAAACTTTCTATTCTAAGAACTGAACTGGAACGACTACTTTATCAAAAAGTTGTAAATAAACTAAATTAATGCATTGTAGATTGCCAGGATAAAATATCCATCATAATAAATATAAATTCCACTGAAACTTATATAATAAAAGCCAAAATTAGTTGTAAAAAAAACGTAAGTTTTTCTTATATTGCTTTTACAATCGAAATAAACTACTATACACTATACAAGGTACTATACACATAATACAACCTGTATGGCGTGGAGTTGGTTTATCCATCCTATTTAACTTTCCTCCTACAATTTCATTTTTATTCCGATTAAAGAGTTGTGTCAACAAAGGTGTTTTGCAGCGCGCTCAGAGTGACATGTCAATATTGTTGTTTAAATTGTCATACCTGCCCTCAGCTCCAAACAAAATTACAACTTTATAGTTTACTAGCAGAGTACCCGTCCTTCGTACGGGGTTGGAATATAAGTATAAAATGCTTATTGCAGTTATACTCAAGCTTTGCGTTTGCAATAAGGGAGGACACACATTGATAAAATTTGTTTTTTTTTAATTTACAATATTCTATAGTATTACACATCTACCATAGCCATAAATGTTCTACCACTTCACCTAAGCAATACAGAAAAATAAATTATCAACAATTCGCAAAATATCACAAATTATTCATGAAATGTAAAACAAACAAATAACTGTAAACAATCCTACTTTGACAGTTCTCATTGCGAATCACAGTTTTTTGTTGCTGCTTAGTTCAAATTAGCTGTTTTCATAAATGCAAAAAAAAATATAGTGCTGTACCCTGTTGGTAAATCTTATGACTTTTTAATGCTTTTCCATATCATAGAACCAACTGTTTAGTTGAAACAGCTGACTAAATTCTTTAATTCCCTTTAAATATGAATACTCATAAGGTTAACATGGGGAATTACAGAGCCACTGGGGCGGAGCCCGAAAGGATTTTTGAGATAAGAATATGCCTATTAATCGGGAATGTAAGCTATCATCATGCCAAATTTCAGCCCAATCCGTCCAGTGGTTTATGCGTGATTGAACTTCAAACAAACAAACAAACAAACAAACAAACACACAAACTTTCACATTTATAATATTAGTATGATAAAACATTCTAATATTTGTTTTTTTACTCTTTAAAAAGGTCTAGAGGGAAATTGGGATTTTTTGTTTTGAAGGTAAAAAATTAGAAAAACAAATTTTTACCCCATATAACCCGTTTCCCATAGCCTGATCGTGCTGGTTCCCTAACCCATTCAAGTTTATCCCGCCTTACACCTTCAAACCAAATTTAATCAAATAGGACAAAAATTACTCAATTTATCATTATCCATATATAAAAATTTGATCGAATAGTGTTTTTGGCCTCTGGGGACATCAAAATGAAAAGTTAAATCGGTCCCGGGCCTAGGTCTTAAGTTACTTTGAGACCTTCGGTAATAGATTACCAGGATTAACTGGCTAATGCAACCTTGTTCGTACATATTTCAGTCTTAACAGACCTTCGATGTTACACTTAACATTTTCATAATATCTAATCCTATTTGATATATCATAATGCATTATATTCCTCCAAGTATCCAAAACACAAGAGAAAACTTACGTCATAGTTAATACAATACAACGGCGCTATCTAGCAATACACAGCCGCATGTGTACTGCGGGTATTGCGTCGAGAGAATACCACGGCACTCTTCCTTGACAACTAGGGCTATATAAACCAATTTAATATCGTGCTCAAATAATATTTTTTGTTTAATGAACTGAAAGAAAATAGTTTTACGTTTAACGAAAGAATTTGTCTTCCTATTATAAACTAAAATCATTTAGGTTATCAAATTAATACTTGTAATGTTTAAAAAATTGATCAAAATGTATTTTGACCAATTATTTGGGACGTTATTAAGAAAATTTAGTTTTTGGACGTTTTAAATAGACTAAGTTGGTAATGTATTATTCACTTTTGTTTAAAAACATACACGTATAAAATATTAGAAAATTGTCTGTTTCGAGGAAGCTCTAGGTAAACTTCCGGAATGTAAAAGGAAACTATCGATCTGGATAAAACATCAGTTTTGCTATTGTTATATTTGTGTTTTTATACAAGTATATTAGCCAACTTATAAAAAGTGTGGAGAATGTATTGCTCATAAGTCATAACAAACACCTAAATTAAACCGTAGTATACAGGGCTGTTCAAAAAAGGTGGAGTCATCATTTACCTAGTGATTCCTTGGGCCAAAAGAAGGAGAAAATCAAGAATAAAAACTTTTGTTAACCAGATATCCACCTTTTTTTATTTTTTACATACAATTTTTTATCTTTGGATTGTTTAGACCAATTTTATGAAAATTGGTATGTATGATTAAGTAGAATAGAACCAGGCTAGAAAAAGTATTTTGGTCCAATTCAAAATTTCAAATTTTCGAAGGTTTTAATATGTAAACTTAAATTACATCAAATGGTTGATCATATGAAAATATTAATAACGCTTTATTTTCCACTAGCAGAGTACCCGTCCTTCGTACGGGGTTGGAATATAAGTATAAAATGCTTATTGCAGTTATACTCAAGCTTTGCGTTTGCAATAAGGGAGGACACACATTGATAAAATTTGTTTTTTTTTAATTTACAATATTCTATAGTATTACACATCTACCATAGCCATAAATGTTCTACCACTTCACCTAAGCAATACAGAAAAATAAATTATCAACAATTCGCAAAATATCACAAATTATTCATAAAATGTAAAACAAACAAATAACTGTAAACAATCCTACTTTGACAGTTCTCATTGCGAATCACAGTTTTTTGTTGCTGCTTAGTTCAAATTAGCTGTTTTCATAAATGCAAAAAAAAATATAGTGCTGTACCCTGTTGGTAAATCTTATGACTTTTTAATGCTTTTCCATATCATAGAACCAACTTTTTAGTTGAAACAGCTGACTAAATTCTTTAATTCCCTTTAAATATGAATACTCATAAGGTTAACATGGGGAATTACAGAGCCACTGGGGCGGAGCCCGAAAGGATTTTTGAGATAAGAATATGCCTATATGTTAATCGGGAATGTAAGCTATCATCATGCCAAATTTCAGCCCAATCCGTCCAGTGGTTTATGCGTGATTGAACTTCAAACAAACAAACAAACAAACAAACAAACAAACAAACACACAAACTTTCACATTTATAATATTAGTATGATTATAAGTTTCTTATCAAATGACACCAAGTTCAAAAATATCGAATAACTAATAGTAATGTTTTATTCTAAAATGAGGTAGAACAAGGCCAAGCCGTCAGCTTGAACCTCATTTACAACAAAAAATCAAAAGTGCTTTTGAACTCTTATCATGAAATCGGCCCTTTTTAGCGAATTTCCCTATAGGGAAGTAGCTCCTGCCGTCATGTCTGTGTGTCCATCCTTCCATGTGACGATTAAAGAAGACAACAAGGTAGAGGTGATTTTCTTTTTAAAAAAGGTGATTACTTTTTGGAAACGAAAACTGAATACTGAGGCAAAAAATGTAACCCCAGTTCACTTAGACGTCAGCCTGGTTGTTTGGTTATAATAAAATAAATATAAAAAAAGTTTTTCCTAATTTGCCATACCACAGATCAAAATATAAAGATTGTTGTTTTTCAGGAACTGGAACTACATTTTGGAACTTTAAGTCTGGGGAGTCTAGAGGCTATGTCACAATACAATGTAACACATATATCTATTAATTTGTAATTTCACAGTCTTTAAGTGTAATATTCATCTAATATTGCGACTCGGTCCCTGCAATCAAGCCTTGCTTTGCAGAGATCTAATTTCAGTGGGTTTATTGTACATATTCTCTGTTTTGTAGAATTTCTGAGATAAGTAGATTTGTTTGATTTGTTTGTGGGGCTGAACCCTGAAGGTTAGTAGTTCGATTCCCAGCAGGATTTGTCTGGACCTGGATGCTATCTGTCATCTGTCTTGGTGTTATTAATGATGGTGCCATCCAACAAAAGGTCGACTTACAAGATTTGAACCGTTTTCTTACAAAAAAAAAGAAACAAAATAAATACGTCAAAGCAGAATAATAATTAATACTTTAATATATAAAGATTATTTTGCACCACAACCTTTCTATCCAGTCATTTCAGTTATACTATGCCCATTGAGTGATTCTTATCAACTTGTTATGTTTAGGTTTTTACCAAATATAACAGTTCTAGTATCAAATATTGCATAATTTAAACCTTGCATGCTAGAAAAAACCCTACGTTTTGCTTAACTCTTCTGGCTGAGTTGAGTTACTTTATGTCTAAAATAAAGTGATGATTGAATCATAAATTAAATATAGACTATTTATTTTATATTCTTAAACCCAATAACAGTCTTATGAGAACACATTGTGTGTATGACATGTGCTTGGCATTCATTTGACAAAACTACATACACTGAAAGTTAATGATCAAACAAGGGACGTGAGCACAAAAAACCTTCCATAAATATGACCCTTATATAATTTTTCAGAGTCATTTATGTCAGTGAAACGCCATCTTTATGAGTAATGATGATGTAATGTCCCCTAATGTTCTTGTTACCGATAACTCTCTTCTAACCTTCAACTATTTAATTCTCTTGATAGTGTTATAGAGTTCAAAATCAATTGTCTATATATTAAATATATGATAAAATAAAATATATTTTTTAATGCCGGTAAATTATATTTTTTGTTAATATTGTACATAGTTAAATAAAAATATGTGTTGTTTGTCCTCTAAACGAAATGACTTAAAGAAAGATTAAGAGTTTGATAAATTGTTTGAGACCTTGCAATTTGATACTGGTAAATCTAATTAAATAAAACAGTCATTTGTCATGCGTGTTTTAACATTTAATCGTGTAAAAAATGGTTTTCAATAGATGGGAGTAAATAGTTTTCAATAGATAATAACAACTGCTAAAAGATTATAGAAAAAATCTCTTTTCTTTATTGTTTTAACAAAGACTAATGCACTATGCACTAAGACTATGCAGTATCACTTTAAACACATTTTTTTTAAACCTGAAACCTTTAGAATCGATCAGAAAATATGTATATAGGAGACAAACTACTTTTCTAAAACAACAGAATTGAAATGTTGATCCAACCGGGAGCTGTATGGTAAAAATTAAATTACCTCTTAAAAATCTTGCCTGTGTTTCTTTAACTGTCTGAAACTATTTTTTTACATACCAAAGGTTATGAAATGAAATGAAAAGATGAAATTAAATGAAATTATGAAATGAAATTAAATGATTCATCGTCGTAAAAACTATGTACAAAGTTCATGACACTCGTCAAAAGAAAGATAGAGAACCCTCAATTTATTCTGATACAAAATGTATGTCAACAATTTAAACTCTCATAAAAAGCTTTTTTATTTCAATATCCTATGGTAATTTGTTTAGTTAGCCAACAGTATTTCAGGTAAACTATTTTCAACTTTGGGTAATGTTTGTTCTATACTTAGCACCATGGAAAGTTATGTACAAGGTCTATGAAGTTTTGGATATCGGAAAGACTACTCTGACTCAGGAGCTCTATATCTTAAAACACTTTTAGAAATAGTAGAAACATTTAAACACATTTTACGACCATTTCTTGTCCTACAATAATATATGAACACTAAAATTGAATTCAATACAGATTCAAAATAAAATATGTTTAAATCTCTGTGACTATTAAAATAAAATTTAGGGAATTGTACACTCAATCCCATTAATAGTTGACGGTCCTGAACATCAGGGTATACAGTTTTCGATCTAATTAATAACAATGTGTAAAAACATCTTATTATTTAAACATATGTAATGTTATATGTTCAAGAATAATGTTATCTTCAGCTAAAATATATAAATGGATTGTTGAGCGAGTGTTGTCGTGCCCAAGTGTTATTAAGTACAAGATCATCCGTTACAGAGGCCTACCTTGCTGTTCGTGACAGACCAGCTTTGACAAATTGTGTAAAAATTGTAGGCTATCACAATAAATCATAAAATCTCAGAGACCAAAAAGTAGTTGGATGATTCCCTGAAATGTGGATTTAAAAGACAAATTCAAACAAACTGGCCAATAAACACAGAAAGCTTAGCTACTTATGTGGTAATGTGTTTGAACCAACTGAAAGTAATGGACATTTTCAATTAAAGCGTATACAAAGTCTGACTTTTAAACATTCACTTTCATGGAAAACAACAATTCCTTAATAGCAATCAATTTTAGTTTTTTAGGCTTAAGGTTCGTGTATATGCATGTTGCTATGCTGTTGCCAGAATTTTTTTTATAAAGAAGGATGACCTATTTTAACTTTTTTTGACTTAATGAAACATTTCATCTTCATCCTATCCTTAGCTGTGTCAACATCACTGCTTCACGAGGAAGCGCAAGAAATGTATTTCGAGATCAGTTTTTTCTCAACTTTATATGCTACTTGCAATGACCGTTTACATACTGGTGTCCCCATCTTAAATAATTGATTGATTGATTGATTGATTGATTGATACACAGTCGCCAAGGTTGGGGAGTAAAGTTGCTACATGCTCACGCCTTGAGGTCGAAGTTCAGCCAATTACTTGATTGACAAATACTTCTAATATTTTCCTAAGTAAATTAAAAACACTATCGTTGTTTGTTACAATAAAAATTATATTTTTGTTGATTGCCAATGTTGTCAGGCATAACTTGAAAATGTTACGTGATTCCGTAACTAACTTTCTTTTTAAGTTACAATGACTGTTATTTATTACTGTTACCACATTCAAAACTTTTATCTCCAAATTATAGTTTATACTTGCACTCTTAATTCCAGTTATCATTTTGGGGTGTATTTTTAGATATGTACCTTTTTTTAACATACCTTTATTTATATCTCAAGTGTGTAGAATCTCTGTATTATATTAGATAAGTCTGGCCAAGGTAAATTTATATAATTATGAAACTCTTCCATTCCTTGCTTTATGAAACGAGGAATGGAAAATAACCATATTAAGAAAATAATTTACAATTTAACTAAATGGAACTTTATTCATCGATTATTTACATATCATACATTTTACAACATCAAATGTTTCCACATAACAATTAGGATTTGACTTTTAAGTTTTTTTTTTGTTTTTTTTTTATAACACATACTTTTAGTAATCTTTTTAATCTCTTGGCAGGTTTATAATGCATATTGAAACTGTACATCGGATGCTATAGGCCACATAAATTATATGTTTTTCAGCAAAAAACGTGAATTTATTAAAACAGATTTATTTTTCTAAACATGATGTTGAAAACAGAAATCAAATACTGTTATATAGTCTTACAGTAGCTAGAATCATTTACCAACACAATATCCTAGGTTATCCTAGGACATAAATGTATCTGCAATTAAGAACCATTTCTCCCTAAGCTGTTCAAAATCTCAAAATTGATTCGATTTTTCTATTAGGAAAAATTAATATTGTCACTACTCTGAATCAGAAGCGTAGAGGTGAGATGTTTGCTGGCCTTGCCTGTTACCCAAGTATTTCTCTGTGATTCTGGATATTGACAAGCTGTGGGATGGAGTTGATGGCCCTTATGAAAAAAAAACAAACATATTCATCACTCAAGACAATTGTAATACACATTTACATCAAATTAATTCAAATTTAGCAAACAAGAGCTTATATTTCTAAATATAATTTGGAAACCTTTAGTCAATAAAGTCAAGGAAATGTTTTAAAAATATTTAAGTCAGGCGGACAACTTAAGTTGAATGAAATACATAAATATATTGAATAAATGTTGAAATAAATGTTGAATAAATGTTACTCCAAGCCTATATGTATTCCTGGAAGAGGAAATACAAACAGGAAAAAATCTATGTTTAATAGAAGATTCGTTTACTGGACCCTTTGATGTTTAGTAATTAGTTAATTTCTTTTTTAACTTCATTCCCTATAAATAGTATGTGCAGAAATAGTGATATGCTTTTTGTCAACCTTTTCGAGATTATGTTTTGTTTGGTCCCCTCAAACAAAACAAGTTTTCAAAGAAATGTCTGTGTGTATAGATGTGGACATGTGTAGAGAGCTACAAACTACTCTATTAATGCAGGTCCGATTAAGATGAAACTTGGTATGTTACTAATCCATGGTATCTCCGGCGTTTTTCATGTTTTAGATTTGTTTTTTTTTAATTTTTCCATAAAATAAAATTAAAAATTCTATTTACACAAAAAAGCTCAAACTTTTGATCATAATTTTGTATGTTATGGTCCTTTTAACTCGAACAAAATTGAACTACCCACAATGTAGAAAAAAGTACAGTTCAATGGCTATTGCAGTTTTAAATTATATTGTATTAAATTGTACAACCATCCCACCGTGGATAATTGATATGATAATGGGAGAAAGTATGAGTCAGTTTGCTAATATCGGTTATTTATACTACACAGACTGAAAACAAATTTTAACACATAGGCCTATTCAAAATGTTTGAGATACTATTTGTTTGTTGAGAATAATTACCCATTTTTAAAATTTTGTAAATTTAAATTTACTTTTTAAATCAATCATGTCTAATATTATCAATACATTTACCAGTTGTTTAGCTATAAATATGTTGGTATTAGGGCAAATGATATTGATTTACAACAACACCTCTTAGCTGTTCTATTTGTAGTATAACAGCAGCATTGACTATAAATGAATATACTAAATTGAAGATTCTTTGTATATTTTTGCATATGTGGAGGAATGTTGTAAATATATATATATATCAAAGAAATTAGTGTTTTTTTCTTTATTTGAAAATTATGCTACTTATTGTTTTGTTGTCAGATTCTCTATCAATCAATCAATAAATCAGAACAATATTTTACAAGTGCCAATAAATATATGTTAAAATACTCACACTTAAACTCGATCGGTTTATTTCTAAAAGGTAGTTCATCCCAAAACTCCATTCTAGAGGGGAGGAATGGTTTTTCCTCCATGGTAATATTGGTCTGTCCGATACTAAGATACTCAATGTGCGGTGTGGAAACTGGAGCCCAGTGGACATCCAAGTGGTTACCGTTGGGGTCACTGAAACAAACCAATTAACTCTTTGCGGCGCGGGAAATACTGGTGTTGGGTGACCCCAACCGGCGCGGAAAATTTTTTGTTGAAATGTTTGTTAATACTTTTGATCATGAAATATAATTAATTGTTCTTTAATAGGTGACACTGCATCTTGAAATCTTAATATTTTTCATGTAGCTATTTTCAGTAAAATAAAGATATTTATATATGAGTCTTAAGTTCATTGCACTATTCTGCCATACTGAACCTGTTTTACTTAATTAATAGTGTTTAGAACTATATAAAGTCCTAAAAAAAATAAATTACAATTTTTTTTTGTTATCACTTAGTGATAAAAGGGTGTTACACATATGTAACACCGTGCAGCATAGGGAACATATTTTATTGAATCCCAAAAGTATTAAAAATCAAGTTAGAGGGTTTTCTTTGGGGATATTATAAATACAAATGTAAATTACAATATAATAAAGTATATATTTGACACATAGGCCTATACAATATAGAACATTACAATATCATATAAAAAAAGTTACTTAGCTAAATCAAAGTAATAAAAAAGTTACTGTAAATATTTTGATAAAAGTTTCTATAGAAACGTGAATAAGTCGTCAGAGCAACAATAAGATTACGACTATAGTTCGGCCGCTTAGAATAAATGTTTTTCTTTACTTTCTTCGGTGAAAGTCATGAAAACAATTCTTGTTTAATTTTATGCACAATGGCACTTGGCAAACATTGTAGAGCCAGCTTGTCAGTACTTGTTTTTTTTTTTTACTACATAGACCGCAGCGTCTTCTTGTTGTTCTGATGGCCTGATGGGAGGACTCAGTCTTTCTAATTTCATCTGAGACCTTGGGTGTCCAGTTAGGTATGCGAGGAGAAAGATGTGTACCTTTACAGAATCTTTCACTTACGAGGCCTAACATCACTTGGCGTCTGAATGTTTTCAAATCCAGTCTGATCATTGGCAGGCAGTTGTGCAAAATGTAAGCGTTTACAATCGCAGCGTCTATTAGATAAAAGAATATCCTGTGCCACCATTTCTGACTTTTTCTACTGATCTCATATGAAGACTTCAACTGGTCGAATTTATCTACACAATTCATGTGCATGTTATAGTCTTGCACGGCTGTGGGACAAGTTACTGTTACTCGGGTTCCATTTTTAATCCTCCTTTTTACTGTTGTAACTTCAAGTGGATCATGGAAGTTAGATAACAGCAACACTGGCTTATTGTCGATCCATTTGATTGCTGTTACTCCTGTGTCACTGACTTTCCAGTCATGGTCTCCTCTACTCATTTGTGTTGTCTCTTTGAATTCAGGCAAATTTTTCCTACCAGCTTGAACAGTTCCACAAGCATTTATGTTCACAGACTTCAAATCTTCCATTAGATAGTAGGAAACAAAATAATTGTCAATGTATACTGAGTGATGTTTGCCCTGAAATCGTTCAGTAAGTTTCTTGACAACTGTAGGACCTAAATCATATTGGACCACCTCCCCAACTTTTCCAGTGTACACCTCAAACTCAACTATGTACCCTGATTTGTCCGCCAGCACCCACAGTTTATATCCTCTTTTGATTGGTTTTTTTGGCATGTACTGTTTTAGGGAACTCTTGCCCTTGAACTTGATCATCGATTCATCAACGGCCATTACTTGACCAGGGCTGAAATTGTCTCGAAAATTCTGAGATAGAGCGTCCAGAAATGGCCGAAGTTTGTAGAGCTTGTCATAGTCAACACTTCCTCTCTCAGGTGCAAAAGCATTGTCATTTATATGTAGGTTGCCCAACAACCAACCAAATCTTTTGACGGACATTAATTTGCTGATAAATGGGTCATTTAGGTCTGGTTCCGACAACCAGTAGTCTCTGTAGCTAGGCGATTGTTTGATACCCATCAAGATATTTATACCTATAAATACCTCAATTTCTTCTTTTGTAGTTGCAATATACCTTTTGCCTCCCTGTTGTGCGTACAGGTTCGTTTGAAAAACAAGCTGTTCAATCATTTTGTCAGTAATAAAACTTTGGAATAACTTGATTGGTGTTGGGTCTTCTATAGATAATATATTTCCTGAAGGCCCACATGGCATGTTCTCAACTGTGCCAGACATTTTAGGTATGTTTTCGTGTGAAGTGCTCCATATCGGTGGAGGACGAACCTCAGGGCCATATTTTATTTTAGGTTCTTTTACTGAGTTTTTTTTAGCACGCTTAGTTCTAAGTGGCGAAGGGCTAGAGGATGAACTTGTAGAAGGCTGTGAAATGTCTGATATACTTTTTCTTTCAAGTATATTGGGGCAAGTTTTCCCAACCTTATTCATTTTAGGGAGCTCCTGTGCATTTCTTTTCACACCCTTTTTTGGGTTTTGTTCATTTTTTTCAATATTTTTATCCAGAGATGTTATAGGAGTCGTTGACGGAAGAGAACTCAAACTTGGAATCGTAATTATAATAGGTAAATTGGTTTCAGGTGTCTCGTTGTTGAGGCTTGGGCTGTCGATATTAGTGTCAATATGCTCAGGTGCTGGGATCATCAAAGGTGGACTTTGGATAGTAATGAGCTTGTGGTGCCACTAAACTGTCTAACACAATAACCATGTGTTCTGTATTTACTTTAATCATTTGTTTATTTTTTTGTTATCCTAGCAACCTAGGGGAATAGGCACACGGAAGGGACTAAGGCTAAAGGTGTAGTGACGTCATATCTCTAGTGGCTAATGTCTTCTCTTGAGGCGACACGATTACCGTAACGAAACGATGTGATTTCAGCGGCGTTCGTAGCATAGTTGGTAGCGTTTCGGATTGGTGTTCAGGAGGTCCCGGGTTCGAATCCCGCTCGTAGCATTAACTTTTTGTCCACAAATTTTTCGTATCAGCAAGTTTGGTTGGTTAGGTTAGGTTATGACAGTTAAATTTTATAATACTAAATTCTAAAATTAATTTTATAATTAATTAAAAATTATAAGTAATTATTAATTAGATTTTTATATTATCAGCAAGTCTGGTTGGTTAGGTTATGTTATGACAGTTTAATTTTGAAAATTAAAAATTTATTTTATAATTTGAAACAATATTTTATAATTAAAAAGTTAATTTTATAACTAAAAATTAAAAAAAAATAATAATTTTAAATTATTTCAACTTAGCAGTTCTAGCGGCGAACGCTGACACTACAAGATATGTTAGCCTTAGTCCCTCCCGTGTGCCCTACCGGCAACCTAGGTAACAACAGTTTTAACAACAGTTTTTCTGATTTGAATCTAGTGGATTACACTACTTAACTATTCTCTGTAAATTAAATGACCTTTTACTAGAATGATTTGTTTTAGTGCGTCTATCCGCTAGAAATGGTGACCCCGACTAACAAGTAAATTATTTCAAACTAAATTGATGTTTTTCCTACATTAAATTTCAACCTTCTACCAAAACTTCATTTATTTTTCACCTTTCCCCAAATTATCGTTTTAGGCCATGGACCAAGAACTTTTGGAGCGCCTAGCTCAATTAGAGAGTGAGAATGCCAACCTAGAAAGACAACTTCAAGATTTGAATGGAAGACAAGAACAAAATCACATTTCTGTACATCCTCAAGAAGCCAACCTACCTGATCTTCCACCAGTTCTACCACAGCATCAGCCAGATCATACAGCCCATTCCGACGAACGACATGAAGATCATCACATCCACCGGGTAAGCATAAAACTTCCACCATTCTGGAAAGAGAAACCAAGGCTCTGGTTTGCCCAAGTTGAGGCTCAGTTTACACTGGCTCACATTACGAGTGAAACAACTAAATACTCGTATGTAATTTCACATCTTGATGAGCGCTATGCTAATGAAGTGGAGGATCTTATAATAGATCCACCTGTTGAAACTCCTTACTCTACTCTTAAGTCTGAAATAATCAGACGGTTGTCTCTATCTGAGGAGCAACGCATTCGTCAGCTGTTGATGGAGGAGGAACTAGGTGACAAAACTCCTTCTCAGTTCCTACGCCACCTTCGATCACTAGTAGGTTCGACCACAATCCAAGATAGTTTACTGAAAACTATTTGGATGCAGAGACTTCCTGCTCATGTACAAAGTATTTTGCAAGTCCAAACAAGTGCCCAAACTGACACACTTGCAATTACTGCCGACAAAATTCTAGCAGTCCAACCTAACGCATCTTTTTGCCATTCTCTCACTAGTATGCCTACATCTTTGAATGCCGTTAATTCACCAAATCCTAAATCTTCATTTTCTGATGACCCAAAATTAACTGAAGTTTTATCAAAATTATCTGCTTTGGAGTTGCAAATGAAAAATATGCGTAAAGATGTTGATTCCCTACGTGACAGGCGACCTAGGTCACGTCAGAGGAGTTTGTCTAGTAGTCGTTATCACGCAGGTAGCTCCTCTGACACTACAGAGCAAACCAATCTATGCTGGTACCACAAGCGTTTTGGCTATCAAGCTGAGAAGTGCATTCCACCATGCAATTTCACTTCTCCGACAAACTCCAAAGGCAGCCAGTGATGGCGTCAGCTGACTGCCAAGCTGGAGGGCGCCGCCTACAAATCGTCGACCGTACAACTAATACAAAATTTTTGATTGACACTGGATCCGACATATGCTGCCTCCCTAAATCATTCGTTTGTAAGAACCAAAAGCATATAGAATATGAACTTCGTGCAGCAAACAACTCTGCCATTCACACCTACGGTATGATGACATTAACATTAAACTTAGGGCTGACACGAGCTTTTACATGGAATTTTGTCATTGCTGATGTTAATACAGCAATTATAGGCTCTGACTTTTTAGCACACTTTGGATTGCTTCCTGACTGTCGTAATCAACGGTTGATTGACAGTGTAACAAACCTTTCTGTTCTTTGTCAATGTACCTCAATCCCTCATTTCAGCATAAAAACTATCACACCCAATTCTCCAACTTCATCAATACTGGCAGAATTTCCCATGATTACCCGACCCTCTGGTACACCAAGAAAAGTGCTCCATTCAACCTTGCATTTCATCAAAACGACCCCTGGCCCCCCAGTTTCATCTCGTCCACGTAGACTCGCTCCTGATCGGCTTGTTATAGCCAAAGCCGAGTTTGATGCCATGCTCACCGATGGTACTGCACGTCGATCTGATGGACCTTGGTCATCACCCCTTCACATGGTCCCTAAGAAACCTGATGGATGGCGCCCCTGTGGAGACTACCGTGCTCTCAACGCTAGGACTATTCCTGACAGATATCCTGTTAGACATATCCACGATTTCACCCATTCTCTCAGAGGTTGCAAGTATTTCTCTGTGATCGACCTAGTGAAGGCCTACACACAAATCCCTGTCAACCCTGAAGACATCCCGAAGACAGCCATTACAACCCCCTTTGGATTGTTTGAATTCCCCTTCATGTCCTTTGGCCTCCGCAACGCAGGACAAACTTTTCAGCGTTTCATCGATGAAGTAGTTTTTGGTTTAGACTTCTGCTTTCCTTATATAGATGACGTCTTAGTTTTCTCTAAGGATGAGACTGAACATGAAGCCCATCTACGAACTCTATTCAATCGGTTTTCTGATTATGGCATACTCGTTAACGTAAATAAGACTGTTTTGAAAGCTCCAAAGGTTACCTTCCTAGGATATGAGGTATCATCTGCTGGTACTCGACCACTTCCTGAACGTGTTGAGGCTCTGCAACAATTCACCCGTCCCTCTACTGCAAAAGGTTTGCGTCGTTTTCTCGGCATGTTGAATTTCTACCGCAGATTCATTCCTTCAGCAGCCAAGCAACAAGCAGCTCTCCATGATGCCCTCTCATCTCTACGTGGAAACCAACCTGTAAATTGGACTCCTGAATTGGATGCTGCATTCTTATCCTGCAAAGAACATCTCTCCAATGCTACCTTGCTTGTTCACCCTGACCACAAGGCCCCTCTCGCATTGTTCTGTGATGCCTCGAGTACCCATGTAGGAGCTGCTCTCCAGCAGATGGTTGACAATAAAACATGGGAACCTCTCTCTTTCTTTTCACAGAAACTGACACCAAAACAATCCCTTTGGCCAGCCTATTACCGTGAGCTTTTCGCTGTATATGCCGCCATTCGTCACTTTCGTCACTACCTTGAGGCAAGTCATTGCATAGTTTTCACAGACCACAAGCCAATAACATTTGCCTTCAGTCAAAAACGTGAAAAACTACCTCCTGTTCAGCAAAACCAACTAACATTCATTTCACAATTCACTACAGACATAAGACATGTTTCTGGATCGGCCAACCTAGTAGCTGACGCATTTTCTCGTGTAGATTCATTGTCAACTACGGCTCCCAGCATTGTAGATGCCAAAACTTTGGCACATCATCAAGACTCTGACCCTGAGCTACAAGAGATCCTTAAGGGAGAGACATCTCTTAATTTGAAGCTTGTCAAAATTCCTGGAACAGACCTTGATGTATACTGTGACACAACAACTTCAGTACAACGACCCTTTGTCCCTGAGCCCCTTAGACGCTCAGTTTTTAATTCTATACACAATCTAAGTCACCCTGGCATCAAAGCTTCGGCAAAACTTGTTTCTAATCGCTTTGTTTGGCCCCGAATTCAACAAGACTGTCGAAACTGGGCCCGAGCCTGTGAGAAATGTCAACGTGCTAAGATCTCCCGTCATGTATTTACACCCCATGGATCGTTTTCACTCCCATCATCAAGATTTGATCATGTTCACATTGACATCATTGGACCACTTCCACCATCCGGACCATACAAATATTGCCTAACAGCTATCGACCGCTACACCAGATGGCCAGAAGTTCATCCATTGAAAACCATCACCGCAGAAGAAGTAGCTGAGGCTCTGGTGATGTGCTGGTTTTCCCGTTACGGCTCACCCTTGCGCATCACAACTGATCAAGGACGCCAATTTGAGTCAGCATTATTTCGTGCCCTCGGAAAGACCTTCGGTGTAGAGCGAATCAGAACTTGCGGCTATCACCCTTGTGCTAATGGTTTAGTCGAGAGATTCCATCGGCAGTTTAAGGCAGCTCTCATGTGCCACAATGATTCAACATGGCTTGAAGCACTTCCCATCGTACTACTCGGCATTCACAGCGCATATCGTGAAGACCTTCAGGCATCTACTGCCGAATTAGTTTTTGGCCACCAACTCCGTCTATCTGGAGAACTTCTAGACCTCCCTCAAGACACAACTCGTGAGGAGGACCCGGCTGACTATGTAGTTCGCTTACGTCGACACATGTCAAATTTAAGACCTGTGCCCACATCTTGGCATGATAAACCAAAGACCTTCGTTTTTCAGGAGTTAAAACGGTGTACTCACATATTTTTGCGAGATGACTCTGTTAGACGATCACTACAACCACCTTATACTGGACCGTTTCCCGTGGTATCTCGTGATGATAAAACTATGACTATAATCCATCATGGTAAACGTGTGAAGGTGACGTTGGACAGAGTAAAGCCCGCGTATCTATTGCAAGATCTTACTCCTTCAACACATACACCCATCCATAATAAACATTCCAGAAATCCACCCTCCACAGTGTTCCCACTCAAGACCCTACTCTCAAGCCAACCCAAGCCTTAAGTGACCCGATCTGGTCGTACTGTGAAATTTAAAGTGCCCGGTCTTCCAGACTCCGCAGGGGGCTAATGTGGTGCCACTAAACTGTCTAACACAATAACCATGTGTTCTGTATTTACTTTAATCATTTGTTTATTTTTTTGTTATCCTAGCAACCTAGGTAACAACAGTTTTAACAACAGTTTTTCTGATTTGAATCTAGTGGATTACACTACTTAACTATTCTCTGTAAATTAAATGGGTGAGGTTCATAACTCCAAGTTTTCATAACTCCAAGTACTTTTAAATACAACATTTCATAACTCCAAGTGAAATTATGTCCAAGTAAATTAAAACCAAAATATCATAAGACCAAGTTTCAAAACTCCAAGAGTTCATAACTCCAAGGTTCATAAGTCCAAGTTGAAATAAAACCAAGTAAATTAAAATACAAAATTTCAGAACTCCAAACGTACAGATTTGCAAGGACCACAAGTCCAAGTTTCATAACTCCAAGGGTTCATAACACCAAGTTTTCATAACTCCAAGTGACAATGGGTACAGTCCGTGCAGGAAACGATAACGTACGCACACACACGCACCCATTACACACACACATGCTGGAAGAGAGTTTCCAATGTTGGCGAGACTATTCGAAGTGGTGCGTTCTCTCGCTTTGCACGTTCGTCTAAATTGTAATACAAATTGTGACAGGATGAAATTTACATATTTAAATTCTGCGTAAACTGATGTTTAATACGATATAAATACAATTTTGTTTGTGCAGATGATTAATTTTTAATAATGGAAAATGTAAAAAGGTTGCTCAATGCAAACATGGAAAAGTAAGTGAGCGAGGATTTTTTTCATTTTTTGGTCAGATGAAAACTTTCAGCGAGAAAAGTATAGATAATAAGATGTTCTTCAATTTTTGTTCCAAACATTTTTTCGTAAGACTTTTAGTTTGTCCAATAATCGACTTAGATGACCACCACGAGGTATGAATGGATTAGTTTACGCGCACGGCATTTTAGCAATTGCCGTCTTCCAACAACAATATTAAGGAAATACAGTATTAGTTCACGTTTTAAAATTTCTAAACTATGAAAAATATTTAGTCTTAACTTCTTCAGCTGTATGTACGAAATTTCGAAATTTTTTCTACATAATATGCGTGATGCACAACGCAAATAAGTCGTAGTGCCTTTTTTCCACTATTTTTCATCTCCTATTTTTCGGAAAAAATTTACACAGGATTAATCCACGTTAAGGTTTCATCTTGTAGCATTCATTTGTAAATATAAAATTTGATTATAGTTACAATTACTTGTTCCCTCATAAATCTGTATTCCGTAACAAATATGAGAGTGTATGTTAGCAAAGTAAATGGTACGCAAAATGTCTGTAGTGCATAATGGGTTTAGTAAAAAAAAATACCATATTTAAAATTTTAAAAATACTATCTAGATTTGTATGATCCAAACAAGCGGATATAATCTATAGATAGGTCTAAACATTTGTATTTCGAGACTAAATTATCATAGAAGTATGTTTTTGAGTAAATACATCTATACTTAATACCAGATTGTTTTATTTGAGTTAAATAGAAGGTATTTATTATTTAGGTATTATTTAAGTACCTTAATGAGTTAAGTAATTTAATATAAGAATTGATGTCGTCCAGTGGTCAAAACTCGACCACAATCCAAATAAAATATGAACTTATCTATATTCATCCCGCGCTGAAAATCAAACATGTGATGATTGTGTACCAGTCTTCAATTTGTTTTGATTTTCTGTATATTTATCGTTGTTATTGCGTCTCCAGAGTTTTAACTCATAATCCAAATGTTAGTTTTTTGTTTATGTTAAATTTGTTTTCGTACTTATTTTTCATCACTTTTTAAATGTATTAAGTTGTTCTGTTTATCTACAGGAAAATATGTATCTAACAGTATGCGTAGATTTTCCTGAGCTGAGAAAAGGGCCTTATAGAAACATATTTGCCTATTAATATATAGATATAGCTAATACTTGTCGTACCAATAAGGAGAATAAATAAGCAGACACAAGAAGGATCTTATTTAAGAAACATAATTTAATGTAGGCTATTCTAATAGCCAGTGAAATTTATTTGTGTAAACCTCACAAGAGAGATAATAGTAATAATAATCGAAAGTATATAGTAAAATTAGTGGGATTCTGTTAACTGCCGCAAACATTTTGTTCACCTTCGTACTGTAGTACTGGCTCATCCCTTGCTTTGCTGGATACGTTACACGCACAGATCTGTAGTCTTATGTGGACGGGCAAATGTTAAACATTTTTAACAGAGACCACACACCTCTTTGTTTCCCTAGTTGGAACACATAATTCTTCATCCAAACTCTATGGGCCTTGAGAGTCACTTAATTGTATACACAACATATGTAAGCAATATCAGTTGTGTGTTTTAGCTAATTTCCCATATAGGGAATAAGCTACAGTATTACCGTAGTACTCATGTAAGACCTGGACCCGGACCGAATTAATTTTCGTTTTGAGATCCCTAGAGGCCAAAAACACCATCCGTTCCTTTTTTGTTACATTTTTTAGACAAATTAAAATATGATATTATGGAGCTATTTATGTTGCAAGCGCTAATAAGTGGATGATACTTAAATAATTTGTAGAGAACAAATTGTCCAATTAATTTGTTTGTGGCGTCAAACCATATGTTTATGAGAGTGAGGAATCTGTAACCAATACTAACTAGTGTCCATTTTGCTCGAATTCGAGCAATTGCAAGGTACTGGTATTACAGAAATTATTTCAAAAACAATAACAGTAATATTTACAATGAGTTTAAAAGAGTCAACTCAAAGCTTACTGGTGTGTATCATATGGAGATACTCACGATGTACATAACAGTAATCAACATTTCCTAAAAATATATATAGTCGCATAAGGTTGTCCATGTTTATCTTCGTTATTGATAAACCTATGCATGCTACCACCCTTGTCGCCAGCAGTAAGTTTACAAATTTAATTCATTCTTTAATAAGGATAGAATCTGTTTTCATCACCATAAGGACTTCCTGTTGTCTGTCACAATTTTATTTGTTCAATTGGTGTATTTTTTGTTTAGTTGCAATAACGTTAATTGTATTTAACTGAGAAAATGCAAAGCTAAAGACCTTCTGTCGTTCAGTTGATTTTTGTTTCCCGTAGCATTATATGAATAATAATTAAAAGCCTTCAGTAAAATGTTAGTAAGGGGCTCTTGGATATTTTCATAGGCTATTATTAAAATTGTTTGACTTTTATGAAAACATAGATTAATGTCATTGACGTACCAGATTTATTTGGCTTTAGAGGGTTTTCCTCTGCAATGATCACAAAGTTAAGTCCATGTTTCCTAATAAAATTTGTAGCACTTCAGCTAACATCCTCGTTCATAGTTTGTAGGAATCTGAATCTTGTAGGTGTTCTTCATTATACAGGCTAATGACGATAGTTAATTCTTTAAAAAAATATTATCTCTATTTCTTCTACTAGGGGGCGTTCTATGACTTTTAATGTTTCAATAATTTGCAAATGGGTTCTTTCAATGATTTATTTTTTAAAGATCTAATTTTTGTAGGACGCTTTTCTTTGAAATGCAGCTTAAATATTGACAGCAATTAAATTATATAGCTGATCAAAATTTTAACAATTATGATCTTCATAAGGATAACATGGGAACCTTCAAAGCCACTGGGGTAGAGCCCAAGGGACTTTTTCAAATCCAGTTCAAGACCAGTTTGCAAATCTACGCGACACGCTCTTTCCAATGATACGTCAATGGATAAAATCGGTCAAGAAATGACGGAGGAGTTCAACCGACAAACTTCGTGTTCGCGTATTAATTATATAGATCTACGTATCACGTTTCGTTTAGCATACAGGCAGGAAATGTCGCTCATTACGAAAATATTTATTAATTCTTTTAATAATGACTCTAGAGAAGAGTTAGAAAATTAAAAGGTGTAGAACAATACAGCTAACAAAAGTGGACCTGTAACATTTGGTCATAACTTGAACCCATATGACATTATGGATCCTTTCATGTTCTGGAATTGATGGAGAGTTGCGTGGAGGGGCGAGCAGGGGCGTGTGGGACTTTTTTCCTATCCATACTGGCAACCTGCCTGCCGCTTACTTCGAATTGTCAATGTTACCAACATGACGTGGCTTCCGTGCCCCGTCTTCTAAACTGCCCGTTTAAAAAATGTAAATTTAAGTAAGAAAGGCCTATAAATATTAATAAAAATATAATATAATAAAAAAAAAAATATAAATATAAATATAAATTAAAATATAAATATTGCATATAAATACAACCAAATTAAATGTAAACGGTTATGGCAGTTTACCAAATAAAAATATAGGCATACTGCACATCAAACTTGAGCTTAGAATGTGCATATTTGCTGAATATTATAGGTACGGACTAATTTCTCAGGTCCCCATAGGCCGATTTCAACGGGCTACGTCTGTTATGCTTTCGCAGTTTGAATAATTTAATTCTGTTTATTTAATGAAAGAGCTGGGCAATGCAATTAATTGGCGTTTGTTTTATTTACTTGAAAAAATATGTTTTTGATGCTAGGAAATATGTTCAACTGGGGATTATGTTCGGACAAAAAAAGGTTGTACAAGTTTTGTAAGAGTATTGCTCACAGTTTTATTTGTAATGTATATAGTAATAACATATAAACAGGCATGACTCAAATTGAAGAAATGTCATAAAACATCTTATTGAATGAAACAGAAGCATTGATATCGAGGACCTTATTTGTGTTATTGCTACACTAAGGTATGTTGTCATAGTCTTTCGAACTGAAACATACGGTCTCGGTTATTGGCAGTCATAGGGGTAACGATGTTTCTTGCAACACAAAAATCATGAAAATATGTCAAAAGGTTATTGATTAGCATCGTGAAATAAATCACTCTGTGACGTTTTAATGTATAGTGTACATGTTGCTCGAAATCGAGCAATTGCAAAGAAGTCAAGTAGTTATTTTAAAACAAATAACTTATTTGTGAAGCTGGTGTACTATTGATTTAGGATACTGCTACTGCAAATAGACATTTAATTTATGAGAACCAGATGAAACATATATACTTTGAAGTAGACAATACATTTAATTGAACCAGACTTGTAATTGACTTTGAATAACGAAATTAGACATTTCATTCATTTGAAACAAAATATATACTAATGAGATTGGATACTGCAAGTATGCATTTCATTTACGAGAAACATATGTAACATTGACTTTAGAAAATTATTTGATTATTATGTCTGCTATCTGCACAGTATTGCAAGCAGACAACTGCATTGTACACCTAGTGTAAATTACCTGAAATGTAAAGTTAAAACTGTAAACGTTTCTCATCCAAAGTCCCCGTGCGATCCCTAGTGTTCACTTGGTAATACATGTGTATTACAAAGTATAGGGTGTTTTCAACTCCCCACGTGAGTGTTAACGTTTCGTAAAAAGTACGAGTTCCTGTATAAGGTAATGTTTTTTCTTTTTGCGAAAGACTCTAAAAGTAATGAAAGGACATTTTTTATTTACATTTATTTCGATAACAAACAAGTGTTTTTGACATATAAACAAATTTTTTTGCACAAAACTTGTGTGTATTACGATCCCCCCCCTAAAAACTGTTTTTTTAGTAGTACATTTTAGGAAAAAATAATACCTTTACCATTCACAGACATAATATAATCTTTTCAAAATTATATATTTTCCGGATAGTACATATGCTAGTTATTCAATATCAAACAGTTCAGGTGTTCAAAGTTTCAATGACAAAATACATATTTTTTAATACAACAAATGGTTTATATGCAAAAGTTGACCAAATACACACACAAATTGCAGTTGGTAAAAGAAATATATTATTTACATTGTATAACTTAAAATAAATAACTCTTTCATATTGGAAACAGTATACAGTAAAATAAACTTAAATAACAACAAAAAATGTTATTTACCAATTATTAGTGTTAATACAATTATAACAAATATGTAATAACGTGGTGTCAAAAACACCCCACGCGAGTACATACGTTAGTAAAACCCGCACGAGTAGTTAAAGGTTAAAGTCCCTTTAGCATAGAAGAAGTATAGCAATTAATTAATCTGTAAGTATATAACAAAATTACATAATCGTTTGACAGGCGACGGTAGGTATATAGATACAATAATGCGGCAACGGCTGCTGACAGTATTACAGCGGAGCGGACAGCGCAGGAACTTGTGGCGCTGACTGTACTACACATTCCACTTGGAGATATGAGACTCCACTCAACTTTTGGAGTTATGAGACTCTGGTTTAATTTTTACTTGGACTTATGAAACTTTGGAGTTATGATCACTTGGACTTATGAAACTTTGGAGTTATGATCACTTGCGCTTATATTTTTCTTGGAGTAATGAAATTATCCCTTTTCGGGTACTTGTAGTTGTGAAACTTTGGATTAAATATAATTTGGAGTTATGATCTCTTGGACTTATGAAACTTTGGAGTTATGATCACTTGGAGTTGTGAAACCTTGGAGTTATGAGATGATCCCAATTAAATGACCTTTTACTAGAATGATTTGTTTTAGTGCGTCTATCCGCTAGAAGCTTATTTAATTTACTATTTCACAAACTACAATACACTTGTAATAAAATACTACTGTATATTAAAGAAAAACAATTGTTTAATTCAGCATTAATTAATGTTCTGATAAAACTAGTCTCTTAAAATTTCTACCCATACTTATTAAAATACCTCCTCCAAATTTGTATGCAATCAGGAATAAACCCAGAAATTACAAAAGCCTATTATTGCCATCTGCATGTAACTTAACAATGTTTTTACCACTTGACTATGTCATATAAAAAATATGTCATATAGAAATGTTAGAGCAATATGTCTTTTTTTACAATACAAACTTACAAGTGTTGAGCAAAGTTTGTCCACATTTTGACCAACTTCTTGGATAATTCCACATCGGCAGGTACCTCATCTGCAGGTGCATTTACTTTGAAGAAGAAATAGAGGTCGTCTGCATGTGCAGCTCCTGAACAGACATACTTTATGCAATGTATAACTTAATATCCTCAACACATAAAAAGTTGGTTCACCTATTGGGAACAGTTTGAAATACCATAGATGTTTCTTACTTCTCTAGGTTGATTGTAACATAATAATAATACAATAATGCAATAGTTCATGGGAACAAAATTCAAGCTGCAAGTAGCCTAATGGATTACATATTTATTTTTCAATAGTGTCTGACTGCTGTTGCTGTAAACTTGTCTTCTTCCTGAGGATAAACAATGTTTTAATTAATGTGATATTTTTTGTTTTGTTTTGCTGGAGGCCTCCAACTCCCCATGTTATACAGTGAAAAGTTTACTCATGAGTTACTTACGTTAGTCGTTAGTTATACATGTTACTTTAAATCATAATCTCAGTAACGACTCACCAAATCTACCAGTGCTTCCTGTTGAGTAAGTGATGGAATTCAACCCTAGGTAACTGAATAAATAAAAGTACGTCTTCTGCCTATTTGATCTCGCAGCCCTGTAAACACCATTGATGAAGGAGCCATCAGAGTACAACTGAAACAGTTAAAAGATCCCTTTTACAGACCTTTTATAATTCAATTTTCTAGATATTGAAGGATGTTCTAAAGTCACCCATAAGAAATTTCCTTAACAACCAATGTTAAAATCACCTTTACAACACTATTATTTTAAATATTGTGTCGTAATATTAATTCTTTTGGTCAAGAATACAATAATTCTATATTTTTCTTTTCTTTTCTCACTGTTGGTACACATTTTCGTTTTTTAATGAACAAAAAGTAACAAGATAATTTCTTTTTACATAGTGGAGCACACCTATATAAAAATATATTGGATTAACGTCAAAAAAATCATTATCGTTTTTAAATTTATCTGAAATGTGATAATTATTGTACCTTTACAATGTCCAAGTAATTCTTCCTAGCAAAGTGTTCATCCCCAAGGTAGAATTCTTTTAACTTTTTGGAGACAAAAACGGGGTCCTCTGCTGTGTCGTTGTATTGCAGATTGACAGGCAAAAATAGAGTGTAGTTTGAATCTAACCCAGCAAACAAAGTGTCTGTAGGATCCTGATACAAATCTGTAACATGTTGTTAGGTTAAGTGGTAATAAAATTGTTTAAATTCACTCTACACTTTTAGAGAAATCTTTATATTGTGGGCTTGAGTTTGACAAAAAAAAAACTCCACAGCTACTGTTGTTCAAAGTCGATTTAGGACTCGTTATGATAAAGACCCACCTAATGGGAAGTCTATCTACAAGTGGAATAGGAAATTCAGCATTGCCGGTCATGTGAACAGAGAAAATAACACTTGAAGGCCTGCGGTAACTGATGCCCAGGTTAAGTGAGTCCGTGCAACTGTTACACTTAATACAACGCTATAAGTCCTAATCAGGGGTGCCCAGAGGGGGGAATTGTGGCGCGTTTGCGCCACAGGAATTTTTGGGGGGGACTTTTTTTAAGGGATTTTGGGGGGGATATTTAATTTTTGCTAGCTGTCATAATGGCTGTATAATTTTGTACAAGCAGTCCGAAAAAGTGTTTCTCACTAAAAGTAGCTCACTATCAACACCAACATTTTGCCGTTCGAAATTAAGATTGCTTCTAAGAATGGTAAAGCACCTTGTCAGACGTAGAATTTTACATGCTACATATGTTTTGTTGGTTCTTTAACTCCACCATAGTCAGGATTTACAAAAGATCCCCTTCTGGAGGTGTCGTCAGTATACGTTACAAACATTCAACACAAAACACGAAACGATTACAGAGAGGCTTATCAATTCACGCGCGTACATTGCCGTCGGCAAGACTGGAACTGGACTGGAAGTAAACTGAATCGGGTTCAGGTTATGACGGACCGACGTGGTCTCTGAATTGTCTTCTGCGTTTTCAACAGCTGATATTGGACTATTGTTATAGTGACTGAGAAGAGTATTGAAAGTATAATGGCTTTCATAATTAATTGAGTGTTTTCACTCAAAAATATTGTGCTGTCCCCAATTTTATGTATTCATATATTTCAAACTCCTCAAAGTATTTAAAAATTTCCATTCGTGCAGTACTGTAGAATTTCGAGACCATCATTTATATCCAGCATATAAATTGGTTATTATTGTCAATAGTTTTGAATGGAAAACTCAATTATGAATCCCGTTATATTTTCAACATACTCCGTCACTACAATTAGTCCAATATCAGCTTTTGATAACGCAGACGATAATCCAGAGACCACGTCTTTCCGTCATAACCTGATTCAGTTTACTTCCAGTCCTTCCCGCGGCAATATACACGCGTGGATTGATAGGCCTATCTGTTATCGTTTCGTGTTTTGTGTACAAACGGATTGTCTGACAAAATACGTTCCTACCATTTTAGTCACAAAAGGCAATCCTGGGGCTATCAAAATGAATTATAAGATTACTTCGTCACAAAAACCTTTTGTTCTGGTAACATAGTATTTTGCCCGGCGATTTTTGTAGAAGGCAGCCTGGAAGTGGCGAGCAACAAGTCTGACTTATTTCGTGACTCTGCCTATAATTTTGAAACAATTAAGATACTTTTTGCCAAAGTATTATTAATACACTTAAAGCTGTTTGAATTCTTAATACCCTCTAAACATTAAATCCACCTAACATATTGTACAGTTACAGTACTGTGTTGGAGTAGAGTAATTCACCGAGTATAGACCTATTGTTGAACGTGTTGAAGACGTTGTCTATAGCAATACTGAGCACATGTTGGCTGGCAATACAAATTCGGAATTTTGTAAATTGAAAAACTTCTAATTCAACCATTACTTAGATATGTATTGTTAAATGACGTTTCCTATTAAACGTTTAATTTTGATTCTCAATCAGCAAGTTTGTTTTTTGTACCTCAAGTTTACTAAATACTTTAAATACTCGTTTTATGAGGTAAAGGGAAATTGTCAGATAAATTGGTGGGGGGAGGGTAGGTTTAAATAGACGACAACATAAATTGGGGGGACTACTCCTTTGGTTTGGGGGGGGGGGATTGCGCCTCTGGGTTTAGGGGGGATGGGCACCTCTGGTCCTAATCACACAACTAATGGCTTGGAGAAACAAGAAAAACTTCTGAAAATGTTGTGTAAAGCAATATCATGATGGGAATCTCACAACATTCTGAATTCCCTGTTTAAGTGACATCAACGACCCTATGTTGTGTTGGCCTTCGCTTAGCCCAGATTTAACTCTTGTGATTTCTTTTTGAGGGGTTATGTGAAAGACGAAGTATTTGTACCTCATCTCTAATTAAATCTCTTGCAGCTGAGAAAAAGAGTTTTTGCTGCAATTAATCAGCCCACTTTTCAGTGGATTTGGTCAGAACTGAAATATAGGAGTGACTTATGATATGTAAACCGAGGTACACATATTGGTAACATAGGAAACATTTTGTAACACATAGGAAAAATTATTTGCGACCCATGGAAAATATGTACTTTCTGAAAATGTTAGTTGCATTCTCCTGTAGCATTCTATGTGCATTCCACTGCAGTGTTGGATGGGAGGGGATATGAAAGGATTAATTTATTCCCGTCATCATTGTTCTGTTTGAAATGTACCTTTCAAAAAAATCAGTGCAAGTGGGAAATAAATATTCAAAATGAAAAGAAAACAACTTATATCTCATCTTAAAATTGAATAAAATTTGTAAAGTCCTCTACAGCCATACTCTGTACTTACAAGGAGGCAGGTTGATGTCTAAGGCCTCCATGTCTGTGACTCCAGCTATCATGGGGACAGCTGTGGGGACAGTGTAGGGGTCAACTGTAATGAAAGGATCTTCTGATCCGGGAGGCTCAATCACTGGAGTCAGCAGGGTGACCTTCCTCATCAAGGGGTCTGAATTAACCTGTTACAAACAGGGAAACAGGAGTCAAACAGTATCAAATTACTGCCAAGTTTTTTTCAACATTACCCAACATAGTCACAACTTATTTTTGTTTGTTAATGTTGATTCAAAGTTTTAAAAATGTTTGTCAACATAAACTGTTAATGTTTTTGTAAATATTTATTATTGGCAATAGATAAGATTTACAGGTCAACGACACTACAGGATCCTTATTTTAAGGTGAAAATAAGCAAATGATGTGTTTTGAATGAATAATATGTCACATTTATTCCTTACTTTACTAGCATCATATCTTGTTCTTTAGCCAGGATCATTTATTTTGTTTACACTTACAGCACCAAGTCTGAGTAGGTCTGGGTATTAGTTCGTCAAACCTAACCTGCGAGCGCTAGAGAGCATGTTAACTCAGTTAATTAATGCATTGCACTTACAAGTATTTTGCGCTGGTTCGAATGCAGTACATGTACAATCCATATTGAGCTTGCTAATGTGTGGTTCAGCACCTTAATATGTCTAGATTGGGTGGAAGTGAGTTAGGTATTGCACACAACACCTGCTTTGCTTCTTTTTACATCAGTACAGAGGACACAGATTTTTTTCTTTTCAGCGAATTTCCAATATAGGAAATAAGCTATTACTTTAAGTCTCATGGTAAGACCTAGGACCGGGACCAATTTGCTTTTTCGTTTTGAGGTCCCCAGAGGCCAAAAACACTATCCGTTCAAATTCGTATATATGTGTTCGTTAGCGCAATAACTTGAGCAAAATTGACCCGATTTTGATTAAATTTGGTACAAACGTGTAAACCTACGTTTATTCGAAAGTGTTCGCGAACTAGCATAATTGGACTATGGGAACGGAGGTTTATGGGGGGTTTTATGGGTTAAAAATTTTTTTTCCCCATTTTTGACCCTAAAAACACAAAATTTCATCATTTCTCTCCAAACAATTTTGTAAAGCTTGAAAAAAGAAACAATTTTAATTCTGTATATTGAAGCATTGTTGTATGCCCAACGGTTACGAAGATATTTAAAAAATTGTATTTTTAAAATTCCCATGTTATTCTTAGAATAAATAAACTTTTATAGTTTGCTTGTTTATGGGTATATTTTAACCAAATTTGGAAATTTTGTTTATTTCATACTATAAGCTATCAACATTGCAATAAAAAACACACCTCAATATCTTCCCTGTAGCAGCAAACCTAAGTAGGCTACTCAGTAAAATTAATGTTTTTTTTTTAATAGTAAATAAATACGGTATGACAATTTTTAGGGAATATTTTAGTAGAAATCCAACCAGGTAAATGGAAATTCGCTTATTTATTTATTTATTTATTCTTTCAACAGTAACACCATTTTAAGGGCTTAGTCTACAGGTTAGCTGCGGCGGGGGTATATTTTTGTTAAATATAGGAACATTACCAGACTAGCACTCTATTAGCATAAATCCACTCAGCTACACAGCAGCTATATAAATTTAGCTAATACTGTTAACTATAGTCCACAACCCCTTACTTTCACAGTGAGAATACTGATTGAGTTTTTTATGGAAATAAATTAGTGTTTTATAACGGTCTATTATAGTATTTACATTTTATAATCATTCAAGTATTTTTTTAAAACACTAATCAATCTGAAAGGGGAAAATTATATCATTATGCCTATGCAAGAAAAAACCTTGAAATGTTAGTTAAAAACTCGTTCGCCCAATGTCAATTTATCAAAACATACAGATGAAAACATTATAAAAATGATGTAACTAACATAAGCAAATGTTATACGTGATATATTTCGGAGAAGTAGAATGACACAGCATTGGTGTTTTTTTTGTCATTTAAAATTGAGTTTAAGATGTAATCCTTAGTTACTCTGGAATATTAAATCATAGTGAATGTAATATTGTAGCTATATTGCTGTGTACTCTAGTCTGGCAAACTTTACAATTTATAATCTATAACACTGAAAACATTACCAAAAGCTGTCCAAGTATTATTGAAAATCTTTCAGCTGGTACTGTTCGTAAACAGTCAACAAACTCATGGGAGTTTGTTTGGTTACAAGCAGTTCTTGCAGCGATAAAATCGATGTAAATCTGTTGAGATCCAGGAGGTTGGAAGGCCCAACAGTCAAACGATGAACCACTCTGTAATATTGCTGATCTGAACAAACCTACAACAGATTCATCACATCTTATAATGTAGTGTATAGGTATGCTACAACTCAATATAGAGTAGGGTACAATCAAATCCTAAGCTATATATTAAGCTAGTATACAGGATCATTGACTGTGTAGTGTGTAAAGAACTCATTCATTTCCATGTTATGTAGCCAGTTTAAGAACTAGAAGTTTTTTGGGACTACTAGTTGCAGAGGGACATCCTAGCCAGGAATAAACTGTTTCAGATGGTAAAACCTTTGTTTGCCAAAACCATTGTTTGCTTTACATTGTGTAAAACCTATAAACATCACGTAATACCTACACTTTATAGAGTGTTTTTATTACCACTGGTTTTAAATGTATTGCTATTATTGCTACCTTTTACGGGGTTTTTTAATTGACCGCTCAAACTGCAATGATTAAATAAATCAATATATTTTATTTTGAACATCCGGTTTAATTTTGCTAGGCATTTGGTAAATAAATAATGATAATGTTATGTCATGCATGTTCACATAATAAAAATTCACCATATTTCAATGCACTTCATATTTAGAACTCAAATACAAATTAAAATTGAACCAACAACCACTTTCCATTTCTGAATATGTGAATTAAACGTGACAATTATAACATAATTACAAATTATGACTGGGACGGGTGTCGTCCTGTAATCCAGCTACTAGGAGGTCACGAATTGTGGATATTTATATTCACCTATTGGGTCTGATGATGATTGGAGTGTCCAATCGAAATTGATCACCACTTACCATCTTTTTTGTATATTTACCGTCTTGTGAGTAACAGTATAAGCGTAAATATATGTTTTAAGACGTTTCTTTTATTTACTTTCCGGATATTTATAGGGATGCACTGTGGATGGGATGCTCCCTGGAGTGGATTAACGTCTGCACCAGTGAGTACTACAACTATCCGCAGTACTATCCTGATAATAATAGCAATTTGTTAATTAAAAGAGGAAAATGTGGTTCGGACTCCACTATAAACTGTTGGTCCCTTAGTTGCCATTGACTGTATGGGATTAACAGCTGTGTCTAAGAAATATGTCGGCATTAATCACTAACAAGACTACAAGATCGTCCCACTCATCCTTCACTCGTATTTGGGTTAAAATACGCACATAGTGGCGCCCCCATCTTAAATAGTTGATAATTGATAAGAACATGTCTGAACGTACTGGAATTGAGTCACTGACAGAATGTGCTGATTTCTGTTGAATACACCAACTTTTTAACCAGACAAAACTCAAAGAACAACTTGTTGCAAGCTATAGCATATTTTATGTAATAAAAAATTGTCACAGCAACCAAAAGTAAGCTGAAAATAATTTCAGACTGCAGTACACTCTGTGATTGACTCATTCAACAATGTTCTTTGGAATAATAATTGGCCACAGCTGGTCCATATATACATGGGATGTATACTTCAGTATTTAAAGGTCAATGATGGTATGAAGATAGTTCTTGTACCTTCGTGTGATGTAAACTTCATATGATAGTGGACACTGGCTGCTCCCGCACTCTGGCCAAATATGGTTATCCTTCGAGGATCTCCTCCGAAGTATATGATGTTCCTGTGAATCCAGCGCAGAGCTAATCTTTGGTCCTTGAGCCCAAGGTTTCCTGGCAATGCTGGGTCATCCAGGGACAGGAAACCTGGGAATCAAAAACAAACAATACTTTTTGATGATTTCTATTATGATATAGTCAAAGGTGACTTCAAGCTTACAATATCTTATTTAGACAGGTAGTTTGAGTTAGAATAATAATGCACATTAAACCAACTTCAAAGAAATCCTCTTGACAAGAGAGTACATATTATAGTAAAATCATGATTGTAGAATTTTCTTATTCTTGACCAGAAATTGTGGTCTACTTAGGGAAGTGAGATCATGTTGTGTACTTTAAGATGTGACATGATCTAAGCTAGAATGTTCAACTTCATCTCGAAACAGGAATATGAGGTAGTATACTAAGGCAACAAAACCTATAGGAAACCAGTTTGCTTCTCTTCCAGGGATGAAACTACTGCAACCTGGGTCCAACCCAATCAATCAAGAGTTCCTAGGATCTCGGTAGTGTGTTGTGGTAGTGTCTAGAAAATAGGTTGGCTTGCAGTGGTGTTCCAGGAATATTACAAGATGTATAGAGTGGTGACATAACTGCACACCCCAACTTGTGTTGCATGTTGAGAAAGAAAGAAAAGCATCTGCAGATTGTATACAAGAAACAGATTGTTGACAACAAACTGCGTCTCAACCTGTCCCAGAGGCAAAGGTGGCCACTGTCGGGTATGGAGTGACGTTTACCTTTACACAGAGTCTGTCCCACCCCTATACTCCATACTTGGGATGCTAATTCATAGGATTATCCCTCCTTACCTAACAAATTAGATGGGACAAAGCTTATTATTAAACTTTAAATTGACATCCTGTTCTAAAGGAGCTCCATTTTCACCAAAGTTTTTTGTCAACTTTTGTTGTGAACTGTACACTGCTTGCTGAGCTGAACTCAAATTTGGTCTAGCTTAGCTCACAAAAATGTTGGCTTTCATCCTGCATCAAAATACTCAGTTTAGGTTCATTAACATGATTTCAGAATATGCAATAAAATTTTAAACCATATACATTTTACTTGTACTTTTGATGAACAAATAAGGTGTTCGCTTATTATTATTGTCTTTAAACATGTTTGACTCACCTAAAACTCCCACTCTGTAGTTTAGAGTGACGAGAACTATGTCTTCATCTAAGAAATAGTCTGGTCCGTATGTGTAACTGTAGGCAGAACCAATCTCAAAGCCACCACCATAGATAAACACCATTACTGTGTATTTCGGTTTGGGTGTAGCCTGTGAATTAACTACATTTAAAATACAGAAGATAACTTTTATTTGTTTTCTGATCCATCTGTGATGATGTAATTGAGGGAGTTGTTATATCATCATCAGACTAGTAATGGAATATTACTTCAATGGTCTCTATCACGGGGAGCGAGCTGGTGTTGAGGCCCGGTTCAGATCCCGCCAAATCCCCAATGGATTTAATCTAATCTAAGTGATATGATAATGCCGCAACCCCTATGTCTAGCCTGCAGTAATGTGAAAAACTATCCCGGGCTTGTGCTTAGCGTCCTATTGTTTCTATCATGGTGGAAGGATAAAATATAGGTGTGAAGCTCCCGTTATAGGCTGATGTCACCCAGGCAAACTGAAAATCACCTGATTGTAACTGTCATCTATAATTATATATTTGTTTTGATTTGTTATTACAATTTTTCAAAATAGTGCAATGGCGTTTGCAATCTGGATGACGTCAGCCTATGACGGGAGTATCACACCTATGTTTTATCCTTCCACCATGGGCAGGCCCACCTTTATAAACAGACAGACTGGGCATATGCCCAGGGGCGCCGGTGGTTTGGGGGCGCCCGCCGTGTGCCCCTCAACCACCGCCCACCCGCACTAGTAAAAAAGGGGCCACCACTTTTGGGTTTGCCCAGGGCTCCACTGACCCTTAACGCGGCCCTGACCAGAGGTCTCTATTATAAGCCAGTTCAAAAGCTGTCCAAATAAGCTGTAGTCATTATGTTTCAATAGAAATTACAAATAAACGGTATGAGCAATCTGACACTTACTTTCTCCCATTAGCTTGTCAACAACCTTTATTATGGGTAAGCGGTACTTTTAAAGCATGATTGTTTTAGCAATCCGGTTGCACTATTGTATTTAGAATCATAAGGACCATAACAATTTTTTAAATCAAAACCGGTTTTTTCCTAAAATTCAATTTTTTGTTATTTTCCGGTTTTTGAAATGGTAAAGTAACATAAGTTAAAATAACTTTTGAACCGTAAATTTTGGTACGGGATTTGTACCATTTTGTTAAGAATTTTAAGGACTATAACATTTTACATTTTTATCACAATCTTTCGGCCCAATTTTGAGAAAATAGGTTTATTTTAATTTATTTTATGGGTTTTAATAGAAAAAAATTGTCATTAAAAATCTAAATTTCAAAAAGATGAAAAAAACCTGGAGATACCATGGATTAGTACCTACATAACAAATTTAATCAAAATTGGACCACAGTCAGACAGACATCACTTCGAAAACCATTTTTTGGGTCCAGGAGGACCGAAAACGGATAGATCCACTCAAAAACTCAAACTCAAAAATTTTGACGAAAACAATACTTTCTCCATATAGGGGAGAAAGTAAAGATTGATTACCATGTGTACCTAAAACTTTAATTTGAATTATTTTTTTGTAAAACCTTTCTTATTTAATTAAAAAATATATCTTGTATACAAATATAAACATTATGTAATCTTTCATTTAACTTGCTTTATAGTTTTGACCAACCAATTTTTTTTATGTGATGATTCCAAAATTTTTCCGGAATGACTTATTAGTACGGTAGTTTATTGTCCATCTTAATAACACAGACAGGTCAACTATTCCAGATTGTACGAAGTACCTTCCCTTACCCCCACCAGTACCAGTTACTGATGGTTTAGTTACCTTTACCTTGAGATGGTAAAATTCAACTTTTTATCAAAATGAGCTTCTCATTGAGATTTTTACTAGTATAAAGAAGTAATTAGGCTACTGCAATGGGTTGAACAACAGCTCTTGATGTTTTTAAGTACATTATATAGCATTAGATACCAACATGTGGTGTGTAAACATTGAGATAAAGACAGTCTTCAGCTCCAACGGGGACCATGGCTTGCAGACATTCTTGGCCGTCTTCTGTAGCATCCAGCTGACCTTCCCATGGTAGAGGAGGCTGTGGTGGCTGAAACAACAAGACACGACAATTAGTCTTATTGAATTGCAATTGCTTTGCTTATTAATTAATTATTGTTAGAACTCTCACCCAGGGGTTTTACCCTCACTGATGTTGTATAAGATCATTACGGTACATATAACAAAAATTGCATTTAATCAGTGTACTAACAAGCCTTTTTGGATACAAAGTTTGCATGTATAGGGTATTATATAGATGCGCTTTATTCTACAAATATGTTCCCAATGGACGTCTGTTGAAATCTGCTCCCATGCAATCTTGTCCCAATACATCACTGGTTACACTATTTAACCACCCATTTCTTTCATCTCTTCTTAGACCTTTATTCTAAATTTAGCTAAAACTTTAACATGGGAATGGAATTTTCTATATGGTTTTACCCACGAATACTTGAAACGTGGTTATATCCATAGTACATGGTATAACAATTTGGGTGTAACAATAAAATCAGCTGACTGAGAAGGAAGTTGGTTAGTCGGTGGTTAAGTCGGTAGTCACGGACTTCGGGCCCAAGGCAGCGATGTCGTGGGTTCGGATCCTGGTCACTGCCAAAAACATTTCATCAGTACAGTTCGCCTTCGTACTGTACCAGCTCACCCTTTGCTTTGCTAGATACATTCCACGTACGGGCAGTTAGTCTATTTGGACGGGCAAATGCAAGGTTAAAAGAGAAAGACGCCAACAATCTCTTAAAAAATATAAATAAAAAAGTTTTTGTTTGTCATTGACGACAGATTTCAAAAATATATTTCCCATTGTTATTGAACATTTTTTGCCAGAATTGGTGTTGCAGTAACTAAAAAGTGGACTAGTGTTGGGAATTCACTGACACCACTTATTTACATTTTGATTGTTGGATTGCATTGCTAAGTTGTATGAGTTGTACTGATGTACTAAAGTGAGTGTCTGACACATACCCTGAACCGGAGTGGGCCCAGGGGTGGAGCTGCGTATGGAATGCCCAAGTAACCCTCGACATCACGACCGCCCCGTGTGGTGAACCATCGCCCCAATATTGTCCCCTGGGGTACCTCAGCAGTAGGCGAGTCTTGGGTACCACCCCAACACCCAGGGAGCAGCAGAAGCACCAACCAGAGCATTCTTGAAAGAAAGCCAACTACCTAAATCAAACTAAAAGAGGTATTTTTTCTTGGGTGGTATTTCCATTTGATTAGATTAGTTTTCAAATACATAGTAATAATTGATGTATAAACAACTCTTAATTCATTGCATCTTTATGAAACTTATTACCTATTTGGTTTGTAAAACTGTTGTGGGAAAATATTATTCAAATTGATGTGAAGTCCTTAAATAGTTGTTTCTGCAACTAGTGTGCAATGGCATTTTGCTGCACATGATAGAAATGTTTACTCACAAGCTGCAAGCGAGGTACACATTATATTTGTCCTACAATTACTATCAAGCATATAAATAATTAATTAGTCTTTCAAACACTTAAAAACACATTTTGGTTAGATTAAAAATCTAAACGTTGAATGAAAATAGAATGTTGGTTAACACAAGACAACAGGTTAAGTATCAATAGACAAAGGCTGGGAGATTCTGCACCAGCTGATGATCGTAGTCATAGTATCTTTAAGTGTTGCCAGCCTATTTTCAAGCATATACGTATTACGTGCCTAATAAAAGCACACTGTTTTGTGTAGTTTGGTTGGAATACTGGAGTGTGGCAAAAGGAAATAAATGCAGTAATTAGCTACTTTGCTTTGGTCAGTGCAAGAAGAAAGCTGTGTCAGGTAACTGAAAAAAAGGTGTAAAACCTAATTTTTCCATCTGACACTGACTGTGGAAATTCTTCTGTAATTTATATGCATGATGCAATCGTTAAATGAGCTAGAAAGGTTTGATTGTATAATCTTTAAGGCAAATGGATCAAGTTAACTCACTAACAGCTAGTGAGTAAAAAAGCAGGCTATTTCCGCTATTAGCTAGTTTTAAACGTCATCTACTAAATCCTAGTTATCACTTGTCAACAAGCTAATACACTTGGATAGTTTTACAATCCAGTTTGCTTGAATTTGGTGGCTATAGTTCGGCCGCTTAAAAAGCGACCTGCGATGGTAACTTAATGCTAGAGGAGGTCGTTTTCTAAGCGGCCTAACTATAGTGTGTAAAGTTGCCGGCTGCGGGATGAGTCAATTTTCTGCAGAGTTGTAGTCATAATCAAAGAGAGATTGGCGATTTGACTGGGCTAGTTTACAAACTATGTGTAATTAATTGGCAAATAGCTAGTAAACTCCCCTTGTGTAATTGAGTCTATACTTTGAATTGGTTTAAATCAATTCCACACGTACAGTAATGTTAATTTAATATGAACTCAAAAATGTGTTGTTTTTAACAAAACATAATATTTAGCAATGAAATAGGTGTAAATACATACATGTATCTCGTAAATAAAAATTCCTTGACAAAATCTTTCCATGAGCCACTTTTACATGTTGTTCACACAATTAAAACCTTTCAATGGCATACTGAACTGCCACTCCGAGAATATTGCTTCCTGTTCTAGTGTCAATAGCTACTGCCTTATCTCTGTGTGATTGTAATACTAGAACTAAAAGAATGTACCCAGTAACCGAGCTAGTGTGATAAAATCATTGGTAAACAATTCGATATTGATTTTACACTCTTTTCAAGGTTAACAAGATAAATGAGGTAGGATAATGTGTTCCATTCAAAAGATTATATAGTTTCTTTTCAACGAAACAATCGTTCTTACTTATAGGGTACAAGTAGTTTGATAATTAACAACTTAAAATATATACAGTATAACCCCTGACTCAGACAGATGTGCTCATTAAAAAAAATCGTCCACTTTAAAGACATGTTGCAGCTAGATGAGTTTCCAGTTTTTTTTTTTCTTTTTAAATGTGTTCGTTTTTTCTTTTTTTATCTCTGGTGGAAGGTGACTAAACAGTTTAATTGCCATGTAATATGGACCCTTTTCCAAAAGAGACAATCTATGTTTCGGCACAGAAAACGTACTACTATAACCCAGAATGCCAACCGCATGGTAAAAAGCATTAAGTGTTTTGAGAGAGCTTTGCCTGTCAATCCGTAGGCAGCGCCACCAGCGTTGCTATGCTATTGCATGGCAACGCTGGTGGCGCTGCCTACGGATTGACAGGCAAAGCTCTCTCAAACCGCTTAATGCTTTTTACCATGCGGTTGGCATTCTGGGTTATAGTAGTACGTTTTCTGTGGTTTCGGGTACCGCAGAGTGTCTGATAGCCTTTTAGGATGGCCTAACAAGGATGGCCTTCTAGTGAATTTCTATAATAGTGAACTCTATAGAATAACACGGTCGGTAAGACCTGACCTAAACCCAGGACTCTAATTTTATTTCCTGTAGTAGTCGTTTAATTTAATGTTATTTAATTAGGGAATAAATCGCACATGTTTAAGGAAAGTTTTCATTGTTAAAATACAATCAAACAATGGAAATTTGCTTATTATATTATGTTGGTTTGCTGCGGCAGGGGTATCTGGTATTATATTTACCTACTATTACAGTGTCTTCGTAAATTGTGTCAAGCAAAGAAAAGAATGAACCAGTTCTGTTAAATTGTTAGCTACACTATTACTGTTAATACTGTTCAGTGATATATTTGAGACACCCTCTCATGATATCATTGTTTCTAAGCCACATAGGTAGGGTACTAGTTTTCTCTCTGCATTTCACCCTTAGAAACAATACCATACTGATGAATTAAAAAGCAATTACTAGAGTAGGGAATAGGATTAGCACTCACATTTCCCAAAATGATCACTGAATTAAAATAGGAGTGAATAACTTTCAGTCTGTTTATAAGAATTACAGTTTATTACCAATGACAATAAATAATTTTTGTACAGAAACAAACAACTAATATCAGGCAGGGCGACAAAGTTTTGCTTTAATGATACAGTATTAAAAAAAAGATTTAAAACTTTGCTTTAATGATATTTAAAAAAAATTTTAAACTATCTTTTGATGTTATAAAACAGGAAGACTAATAAAGAACAACAATAAAAGACAGCCATAAAACAGCCATTTTTATGGTAGACAGCCATAAAAAAAGACAAAAATACTTACTAAAATGTACATATGTATAGAATAATATATAAAAAGAACTAAATGTACACAAGCAGTAACATGTACACAAATACTGTGAAACAACTATTAAATACATGTAGAATGAACTTTGATATTATTTACGTGTACAAAACATTAATCTTACAATTATTATGTCCTTAGACGGAATAAACAGATGAACATAGATAATAAATACATGTAAATACCCAGTTGAATGAGTTCCTTTGATACAACTCTTTCAGGTAAGAAAACTAAAAGCAATTCTAAGAAAATATCAACATCACAGACTTAAATAATTCTTAACTAGGTTGCTATTTGCCATCTCAACTAACAGTTTCTATTAATAGTTTAATGCTTGAGTAGGAAAACCATGAAACAAATGTTTAGAAAGATTGGATTATAAACAATCCTTATCCGAGAGTTACAAATTTGCCTCTGGTGTTGTCTGGAGGCATACAAAAAAGAAAAAGATTGACAGGATGAAGCATGACTTACTGTAAGAAGTATTCTTTTAAATAAGTGGGTATTCAAATAGGTTTCCACTTTGAATTTTTATTCCCATAGGTACTAAGATCTGAAACTTTTACTAAGAAATAATAACTATGACTTTTTGGCTCAGGCTCTATTAGTATACATTGCCTACTCAATAAAAAAATAATACAACTAAAGTATCACTTGCAAAGTCTAAATCTCAACTAATTCACCGGTTACTCATAAATTTATTGTGTAGATGTAGAGTTTTAAAACTAATTGGGTATTTTCTTAGCTTGATGTTGTATGTCTTTGTTCATCAAAGATGTCAAACAGCTTAAATACATTCAAGTAGTTTTAAAACCATCCCTCTACTGGCAGCCAGTCTTTTTTGTGTAGATGTTTGTAAGAGATCAAACCATAACTCTTTTGAAGGCACAATAATAAAACCTTTTTATATTTTACCTTACTTTCCAATATAATTTTACTCTATAAGAGTCTGCATATCAAATATATCTTTATGGCTAGTGTATGAAACAGAATAGCCTACTAACAGGTTTTAAAGGACAGTTCAAAAATAGATTTATGCTTCAGTACACTTTTAGGTATTCTTCATTTGTGACACAATATTCATTCTATCACTTAGAGGTTTGAACATTTTTTCAAAATGTTTTCCTTTGCAGGATTATATTTTGGAACATGTTTACTCATTAACAAAACGTCACATCAAGTGATCTAAGATTAGAAGAAATTATTAATGACTTGTTCGTTGAATTACTCTAGTAAGTTTTCAAAATGAAATATTTAGGTTTATAATGCCAGGTTGGGGTCCAACTGAGAAGTCTAAGCTGTAGTGATTCAAGAAGGAGGGTTGGTACGCGTGGGAGTGGTAGGAGTCAAACCCATTGTTTTGCACACCCAACCAGCAATGTCGTTGTCATCACTTTCAGCTCGTCTTATCCATTCGTGGTTCTGTACAAACAAGAGTAAACCTGTGAGACACTGTGACAATTACAACCAGTTCTAACAAAACATTAAATTGTAACTTATTTAAGAGAGTTAGTAAATGTGTATGAGGTAAAAGCAGGGGCAAGTTTAAAGGCGGGAGGTGAAAATGGTCATTGAACTGCTCTCAACTCAATTTAACATTCATAAAACTAAATTTTGATTGCCAAAACAAACAATAAACTCTTTCAGTGAATTTCCCATTCAGGGAAGAAGTTATTTTATCTATCTATTGTAGCTAATTTTTAGAAACAAAGATCCAGCTTTTTAGGGGTTTACATTTGACTACAAACCGATAGCTCAATTAACACCCGGGTGCTTTATTGAAACCAATCCAAGATTAATAAGAGCATTAAATTTATGAGGAGTCTCATTCATTTTAAAACACCTTTTATTTTAATGCGATTTAAATGAGGGTGTCCAGCAAATGGGCTCGGCCAAATTTACGCAAATTTCCTTCCATTATTCCCGAGGCATTTTTTTGGGTAAATTTAGCAAAAGTTAATCAAATTGAATATTTTATTTGATATGCAATACAAACAAAAAGGGTGCACACCCTCAACAGATCATGACGCAGTAAACTTTAATTTAATCAATGCTGGTATTTAAATTACATATTAACAACATGCAATTTCCTCGTTGATATAATAACATATTCCACAGAAAACTACACTGTTAAGCTGTTAAGCAATATCACCTTTTTGCCAGCCTTAATGGATAGTTAGTTATAGCAATTTAAACATTATGTTTATCTTTATAACCTGTTCAGTACGAGCAAAACTCTTGTAAGATATGAGAAATTAGTAAAATACCATTTTAATAACATAAACAACACTGTTTGTACATGAAGGTTAAAGAATTTTCAAGGGCCAGTGGCGAGGGTAAAAAGGTATTTAGGCATGTTAGATTGGTCATTGGAATTGAATGAATCATCAATAATATTACAAAGCACTTGGGAGTTGGGAGATTTGCACGGAATTGTGGGTTAGGGGTGAGCTGGTGATTTGTTGCACCATTTTGATGGACGTCAAAAATTTTTTTATTTATTAAAATCACAATGATTAAATATGGTCTACACTAAGAAAGTAGGGTATTTGAAATTATTGTCATTTTCACTGAAAAAAATAACCAACATTTTTGTGTTTTGTACAATTGTACAACAGTTAGGCCTTAATGACGTCCTAATCAGAAAACAAAACCTATTCTCTCACTCTCTTTCACTATCTTGTCGAGCGATTCTAGACCTTCTGTTCTATTACGCCAATGGAGAGTGTAGTGCAAGTGACACACGATATTCACCCTTCTCATATTGGACATACGGTATATATTGGACGCACACAGTCTGGACAAACGCTGCAGTTCAAGCGATATTAGACCTTCCGTACGTTATCACACCACCGGCAAAAAGCCTCAAAATACTTCATAGAGTGTAGAACTAATGAACAATTATTACATTACATTCATACACTAGACATACAAAATTGATTTTAATTAAGAATAGACACAACATCTTTTGTCAACAGATGAAACTGTGAAATTATGTAAATAGTATGTTTAAATCGCTTTGTGGTTTTGTCACTTCCAACTTATACAAAATAAGTTTAGATACATTGACAAAATAAAATACAAATCACACATTATTGTTTTGGTTATTAACATATAATATATTTAAAATTACCTCTAAATCCCAGAAGTATTGAACATCCCTAAACAATAAGAACTTTAAAATAAAATTGCTTGTCTGAGTTATTTGTCAATCTAGACGAGCGTAGCAGACAGCCGAGACATTAGACCACAGATGTCACTAGACATAGAGTTTAGATTTGTTGTATTCACCCGTTGCGTCGTCGTCGTTCAGAAACCGAGCTCTGACGTAGTAGCCTGAATCCTAGTCCTGGGCTGGACAGCTTCGAGAAAATGGCTTTCGTAGCCTGTTGTCTTCGTAACATGCTGATTTAGAGCTTTTTACCCTAATAAATTTTTCCTGTTGGAGAAAAATTTTACACTCTGTTTAACCCTCAATAAATGTTGAACATTTAAAATAAAAAAATCTATCGCAGAAAAATTCTCGCACATTACTGCCATAATTACAGAATTTCTGTATAATTCTTGCATAGTGAAATGAAATGAAATGAAAATCCTTCTTTATTGAGGCGAACTTATGACCTCATGGTCCTTTCTTACAGTTAACCTCTAGTGCCAGGCGTCATAATAATCTTCGCTTTTTATGGGTTTCCCGGTCTCCAGACACCCTGTAAATCCTTGTTTTTTTTTTTTATTTGCTCTGCTGAAAATCCCCTTATCACTAATTAGACATAAACCTAGCAAAATCTATACTAAAGAAACTTACCATTAAGGTTTTGAGATCTGCCCGTTCCGCAGGGTTTTTCTTCAAACACCGATCTACAAAGTCTTTGAACTCGTCAGAGAAAATCCCTGAAGGCAGCTTGGGAGGAGGTTCATTGACAATGTAGTCCAACAACTCAAAAATGGCCATGGGGCGGGGCCCGTTTCCATTTGCTGAAACAAATTACATAGACTAAGACATTCTGACACTAACAAAATTAAACAGTTCCTAGTTCAATAAATTATTTGATTTTGTCATCCTTACTTCTAGAGGCTTGAGTTTCCAGTGAATCGTAACACTGCAGCTTTGCTGTGTGAGTACATGGTATGTCGATCACTAATCAATACAATCACAATTGCACATTTCCAACAATACTAGAGCTGCATTAACAGAATGTATTGTGATTTTACTGTCATCCATGTACAGTCTGTAAGTAATTTTTCTGGTTTAACTATTTTAAGAGATAGTTTATTGCCAAGTAGGGGTGTTGACACATCAAAAGTTCAGATTAAATTTGATTCAATGCATTGAGTCGCGATTTGATTCAGTGGTGATCAAAAACGATTCTATTCATATACGAAAAACGCCTGCAGAAAGTCAATGCAATACCTGCAATACAGGAGCGTGTTGTTGTTGCGTTTCCTTTGCGAAGGCGTTCTTATTTAATTAATTCTTTGCTTGTAAATATTGCTTTATAATTTTTTGTTTTGACATTGCAAATGATGAGAAGTTTTCTTAAGTGTAAGCAGTGTGAGAGCACAAGTCTGAAAAATTGTTACTTGATACTTAACTAGTATGTTTAATGTCTTAGACTGATAAATTTGGTATTTTTGTAGGTCTGCTATGTATACCTTGTGGTTTGTAGGTCTGATTCTATCCTCTCATTTTATCGATGTAAACTAATTATTGAAAGTTTCAGTATAAATCTTGCAAATGTTTTATTTACACCAAAACATATCTTTATTTGTAAAATCAATATTATAGAAATAGGTAACATGCTTAATAATATGATTCTGCAAGAAAAAAATATGAAATAGGCAAGTAAAGCAGCTCAATGACATTTCCAGCAATACATGTTCTTCTAATATGATTGAAAATAAATATTTGTTGTTGTTCACCTAAGATTCATATATGTCATATGTATGAATAGGCCTAATACCACATCAACAAAAATTTTCATTACACAAATGTGGTAAATTTTAATTAGCCTATTGTTATTTCACTCCAATGACAAGTACGGAAAAAAAGCTTCATTGCTTTGAATCAAGTTGCATCGATTCAAATGGAAAATTTTTGAATTGAATCGTTGCTTTGAATTGAACATTTTTTCCTGCTTCGCACACCCCTATTGCCAAGTCAAGGAAATTGAGGTCAATAAATGTTACACCTTATGTTGAATTATTTCAATAGGTTTTTATTTCAAAAAAAATTTAGGCTACATTAATCTTCAAGCAAATAAATGTATGCTAAAAGGTTAAGGATAGCAACTTCAGTTACTTTAAATTTCAATTTAAAATATATTTCAACATTTTCACTGAGGATGTGTCTATTCTCGATTCTGATGCAATGACTGGAGGTTATGATGATGTCTACACAGAATCTTTTAGCAATTGGGGAAGAAAATTATAATGTTTCCGTTACCGCAGGGGGTACTAAGACTTATGCCGTGACCGGCGGAGACAATGACGATGCGTTTCAACACTGTTTTATCATCAAACTGTTGTATTCATCAGTGCATGATGATTTCTATAACTATAGTAATCGGTACAATGACTAAAGCACAACAAAGTTCACAACAATCTCCAAAAATAGTTGAATGATAACAATAACAGCCTTACCTTGTGACGAAGGGTCACCCTCTCTGTTGCTGTTAGGTCCAAAGATGGCCGCCAGAGTCTTGGCGTCCGGAGGAGGAATGGGATACATGCCAATGGCCATCTCTACCAGAGACAGTCCTAGAGACCAGATGTCACTCTGTACTGAGTAGTGTGTGCCTTGTAGTCTCTCTGGCTGTGAACACAAAACAATCGTTCAATACCTACTTCTATAACACCATTTAATAACATTTATTCAAAATCAGAACATAGAAAAAATATTTATTTTATTTTTTTTATTGAAAAAATCTTATTGAAAACCACTCAAACCTGGGCTGAGCAATACAAAACTTATTTAAAAACTAGCGTTAAGAAAGCTTGATTGTGTGTTGAATTTTGTTTTGGATAGCAAAATCCATTTAATGTAACCAGAATTTTCATTCACTATGGCAAAAAACATTGGCTTTGCAGAGGACAATAGATATCAAGGGTAATAATTGCATTTATTGGCTATGTAGCTGAGGTGTTATATAGTGATCGCCTAAAAATCAAAAGGTTGCTGGTTAAATCCTGAGAAAAGTAAGTAGCTTTTTGATGGTTCGAAACTGGACCCAGGTGTCCTTGATCATTGGGCTATAAAAATACATAATGGCTGAAAAAACACTGTTAAAGCTACACAGATCATCTCACTCCATTTTAAACTAACCTTGTATTCATATTCAGCTTAAAATACACATCTAGATGTGCATCACTGTATTGAAGTAATGGTAATAACACTTAATATTATATTCAACATTTTAAAATTTTAGTTAAAATAAGGAATACAGCTTGTTAGGCTACATAAGATTCATTCCTAAGTTTAGATCATAGTTCAATACTCGACGTTGAACCAACTTACCGACATGTACGACCGTGTTCCTACAAAGCTGTTGGCCATCGAGTCGATAAGTTGACCCGAAACACCAAAATCGCAAATTTTAATCTCGCCAGCGCTGTTGACCAGAATGTTGCTAGGTTTGACATCTCTGTGCATGATCGCATGCTTGTCCCTCAAGTAGCTGAGGCCTTTCAACACCTAAAGGGAGAAATATCATTTGTTAACAAATTGTAAATTATAAATATTATCAAACACCCTGTCTGCATTGTAATAATATACGTCAATAGTACTTGTTGGACAATTTTGAGCATTGGGCAACCACTTCACATACAAAAAAATCACAAAACGTCCACAGTTGGTCTGGAGGGTAGTAAAAAGTAATAATCTCTTTTATTACAATTGAGAAAAGGGATTCTCCAAACATTTTGTCCTTACTACAAAATTACATGCTATAAATTATCTTAACAAATTACTTACTGCCGATGTAATAGTCCCCAAAATATTCTCAGGAATTCGTCCAGCTTTCTTCAATATTAGATCTAGTGAACCTCCGTCCATGTATTCCATACAGATACTGATTTCTCCATCACTACAACAGTGTTATGGGTGTGGTAAACGGTTTAAAAACTGGAAGTAAAATTGTATTTATGTTGTTACAAAATCTACAATATCTCAAGATTACACAAATATTACCCACCACTAACAATGTTTAGTGTGGGCATCACCAGTTGCAAGCTAGTTGGTTATTTTTTACTAAATCGATTAACTTTTTTAGAGAATCGAAAATACAATTCCCATCCTCATAGAACCAATACAAAACAGATATTCTAAGGCTGGTGCTGCTTCTTTCCTGGTTAAGCTCCCAAAGGGCAATCTAATCACTTACAAAATTGAATTATAAGAGTTTTAATTAAAACTCTATAATCATACGACTACTTCAGAATTCATCAGTATTTGTAGCGTCAGTGATCACCAACAAACAGTGGTGCAGAACCAGTCCAATAATGCCCACTCCTAGTACATAGCGTAACATCGTACATGTACAAATTATCCTACCGATATTATAACCTAGGTGAAACCCGTTGAAATTGACGGTTGCTTTATTTATTTATTTATTAAACATCATCACATTACATCAATTCTCTTGACAGGTGATTTGTCACAAAGTCTAATACTAATACTATACTACATTTTAAAATAAAATAGCTTACAAAAGAAATAAAGCAAATAATAAGCTACAAATCTATGGGATAAGCAATATCTTTCAAATATACTCATTTTCCAGATATTCTTCTAACGAGTAAAATGCCCTCTCCAAAAGGAATTTTTTTAAAGATAGTTTAAATTTAGAGAATGAGGCAATGTTTTTAATCCCAGTGGGTAATTTATTGTAAATTTTTGGCCCCATATAACTGAGGGGATACATGAAAGATTTTAAGTCTATGTTGAACTAGTTTTATAATATTTTTGAATCTTGTGTTATGTGGATGAGATTGTTGACAGTCCATGAATATGTCGAAATCACTTTTAACCATTAATGCCAATTTGTAAATATAAGAGCTAAAAAAAGTTAAAATTTTAAAATCTATTACTTATTTAATACGCAAGCAGGTTTTTTGTGACAATTACTCCTCCGAAACTACTGAACCGATTGACATGTTCTTGGTGTCATTGGAAAGAGCGTAACGTGAAGTTGTGCAGGAAACTTTCTTTTCAGGGAAATAATTAGAGGGTGAGGCCCTGGGGCCCTTTAAAGTTTCGTATTTCTCCATAAGATTAACATGGGAAACAAACATTGTTATGAAACTCCAGCTGTTGTCAGAAATTAAAAGTGAAAAGAACATATGTTAATTGTAAACAGTCAATAAGTTTGCTAATTTAACAGTTAGTTTGCCACAAACATTTACTTACTCGGTTGAAATGAAAAAGTTACTATTTGAATTTGGGTTGGCGTAATTATTACAATGGGAAAAAACGAGAGAGCCTGGATAAATTGATATACTAAAAAGAAAACTGAATTAACACTGTGCTGCATTTCTTAGTAATCATTGAAAGAGACGATTTGCAAACTATGGAAACATAGGAAAGTCATAGAACACCACCAAGGGGAAGAAATAGAAATAATGTGTGTTATAAACACTAAAAAACAAAATCAGCTTTCGAAAAATGATAAGATATTTACAAGAAATGTTGATTATATCGATCTGTTATGTACATCTTGAGTATTCCATAATCTTTGAGTCGAATCTTTTATAGTCATAAAAAAATATGACTGTTATTCGTTTTAAGATAACGCTTGTAATACTTAGCAATTGCTCGATTTCGAGCAACAGGGACACTAGTTAATAAATAAATCTTTACAATGAGTTCTACGGGAGACTCTGGCCATTAATCTTACAGCTCTTTTTTGGAGAATAAATATTTTTGTGGCCTGGCTTGATGAGCCCCATACAGTAATTCCATAATTCATAATCGATGAAAAATATGCGTGATATACTACTATTTGTGTTTCTAGATTAGTAGTATCCCAAATTATTGTGAGAACAAATGTTGCTGAGCGTAGTCTTTTTGATAGGTTTTTAATGTGTTTTTGCCAATTTAGTTGTGAATCGATTTCTATTCCCAAATAATTTATTGACTGTTGTGAATGAATTGTAGTTAAGTTTGTATTTACAATTATTTCTTGGTTAATATTGGATGCAGAAAACTGAATTAGTTGAGTTTTTGCCACATTCATGGACAGGCCATTTACTACAAACCAATCCCCAAGGAGTTGAAATTGCTTAGTTATTGAGGCTTGTATGAACTCACTGTTTTGTCCTGGGCAAATTAAAGCGGTATCATCTGCGTATTGAAAGGTGGACATCTTAGTAGCATTGCATAGATCATTAACATAAATAATAAATAAACAAGGGCCGAGAATGGAGCCCTGAGGAACTCCATTGGGGTTAATGTTTCACTCTGATTTATAATTTCTCTGCATTTTTTGTACAATAAGTCTTTGTTTTCGGGTCTTTAAAGACTTAAGTTGATTCACCTAACTGCGATGAATAGAGAGAAATAATAACAATTTTGAGCATATAGCATTGTTTAATGAGTAATAAATAAAAGTGAAAACAATCACTATTGCTTTGATTACAAAATATGGTTGATCATTCAATGAATAAAATATTTCTTTTAACGTACATCATCGGAGTTATTGTTAGTAAATTCAGTACTACAAATAATTTGTTTGATATTTCTCATCAATGATGGCGGCTTATTCTATCAAATTATTTTTTAGCTGAGCTATTGTTTTGTTTTCAAGATTGTAGATTGTAAATTTACATGATATATGGGCTTGCTATACCGAAATTTATAACAAGATTTATAAAGTGATAGGCCTACATACCTATAAAATGCTCCATAAAATCCTACTATGTGAGCGAAATTGCACTCATGAAGCACTTTCAGCTCTCGGATGATCTGTTTTTTGATTGCTGGCTTTACCTCCAGATGAATTAACTAGAGCAACAGAACAAGGTGAGGCTATAACAAACTAGTTGGCTATCATAAAAAATAAATATCGTATCTGTCTCCAAAGATCATGGATTTCGATGTTGATACACTGCAGCATACATTGTAAATTTCATTCATACACTTATGTTATATTCAATTAACTTAAAATTGTAATGCATGTAATTGTCATACAACAATAAATGCTTTAGTTTCATTATTATGTACGATATATTCTGATACAGAAATATTCTGATGCAGAAAATACTTCACATTTTCTAGAGTTAAGTTTTATCTGTATTTTCCTAATCTTAAGATAGCAGCTATGGTTATCGACAATTGTACGGGTTTTATGTTTAGGCACTCCACTATACAGTAGACTACTCTCAATCTACAACTTGCCTTTATAAATATGTTCAAAACAAAATCTTAATATATATTATTCACTACTTGGCTCTCAAATTGTCACTCCACATTTTTGTAGAGTGACAGGGAATCACTCTGTAGAAATCCTACACTAAGATGAAATTAATATTTTATGTTTTCTTAAGTATCTTGGTTGCTTTTAAGCCTCTGGACTCTAGTTGAACTGTACAAACTCTATCCCTTTCCAAACAAAACTCATAACAGACTGCTCTCATTCAAAAACTGTAAACCCGGAACCTTGCCTAAACTAGGAAAAGCCAAAACATCAGATGTTAATAGAAAGAAGTTAAAGAGTGAATACTTTTTCCATTTCCCGCATTGCCATCTACATGTTCAGCTCTTTCAGAAATGTGGCACTAACTGTTACAATGAGAGTCTACTCACTTTCCTAGCCATTATGAGTCCGCTAGGTATGTGCCGCACTTTCATCACTACTCCTCCGTTGCCGGCACCCAACTCCCCCAGCTTCTCCAGGTCGTCGTCCGTCAACTCTCCGATCTTCTCCTTCTGACAGAGGAAGAACTCCATCCTCTTCCTCTGTGTATCGTCCATCCCCAGCTCCTCTAGTCGCTCCTGGAGTATCTCGATGCTTGATTTGCCACAGAGAGAACTGTGCCTGTACATGTTAGCCACTCAACATTCCACATGAGAACTCGACAGATGCAGCTCTGGAAAGGCTTGTTAGACCAACAACTGAACTTAGTTTTAAAAAAACCATTTTCAAAACTTTAACCGACTTTTAAAACTGTTTCGTGTAACAGATAAAGGAGTTTGGTTGAATAATATTTACTTAAAGTTGAAAAAATAAAGAAAACTAACATGTTTAAACAAACTCAAAATTTATAATAAGGAAGAAAAATGTAAATATGGCTGTTAAAACTTGTATTATATGTACTGTGCTTTAAATGTAAAAAAATAATATTATTAAAATTATTTTCTGTGATTTTACAAATTTCAAAGACTCCATTCATAATCGTAAAAAGATTAATACTTCATGTATATGACTAATAAGTTGAGTTGATTTGGAGGAAAGGCAGAACTATTTATTCAGAAAGAATAAGATTATACATAATGGATTCTCTCCTAACACCACTCAAGCAAGGCCACACTAAAAAAAAACAGGCCGTAATGCTCGTCAAGCATGACGTCGCAATAGAAGATGGCAATGACATAATGTTTGCCGTTTGCGATCAGCTGCTTGTTTTAATCTTTTCTTGGAAAATAAATAAATACCTACGTCATTGCCGTCTTCTATCGTGACGTCATCCTTGACGAGCATTACGGCCTGTTTTTTAGTGTGGCCTTGCCTCAAGGAATATAGGAACTAATCTTTAAATGCTGGAATACATTTTCTTGCAAAATAAATGTACAATTTGCACATGCAATGTATAAGCCTCAAGTTATTCAAGAGGAAGACATTCTTTCCTTTGTTTGCACCCGCACTTCTCTGAAGCAGCAGTTTTGGTGATTCCAGAATGATTCCCTGAAATTCAATTATGATAATCTTACCAAAACTGACTTGTTCTTCAGAAGATGTTTACCTTTATAATAGTTTAAACAGCATGTCAACTCCTGAAACAATTTTAGTAACAGACACTTCATATTTCCTATTGAATAAAGGAAGATATTGTCTTATTTGTGAGAAAACATTTTGCACAAAACAATTTCAGCTCAATTTCTTTTGAAATTCAAGTGATTTGATGTGGTCATAAATTATATAGGCTTGGTTTTAAATAGTAATATATTACCATGAGACCTACTCAATAAGAGCTTATTTCCTTACCACACTACTGTTACGTTTACTATTATAAAAAAATCTATTTTAAATTAGTAAATAACAAAGCCTACAAACTAAACGTAAAAAAAAGTTAAATGTTGTTTTTAGTCGCAACCAACAGTTGTTTTAGCATACAATTTCTGTCAGTTAGGAAATATCTTATCAAACTGTGGCTATCACATCCTCGAGTTGAGATATTTTTAAACATATAACTTGTTTTTCACTCTTATTTTCAGGAAACAATAAAAGGAACAAAAACCAGCGTTACGGGTAAACTACAATTATTATAAAAATAATAGACAACCAGTCCTGAAGTAGAAGATATACAGGGTGATTGATATAAGTGTGCCAGCCATTTTATTCGAAAACTATAAGAGATATCAAAAAAAGTTAAATGGTAAGTGCTATGGATTTTCTATTTGAAAAATTGTAGTCAAGTCAAAAAAATTATTTTAGCCGCCATTTTTCCAATATGGCCGCCAACGTTGATTTTTCTTATGGAACACCCTGTATTTTATTACGTATTCTGGTAGAAAATGTAATTTTAAGACGATTTTATTCTTGTGATTTTTTTCATAAACCTAACCGTTTCAAAGATAATAATGGTTAAAGTTTTGAAATTTCTGCATGAGAAAGAGTTTCGATAAAGGCCTAAGCAAGCATGCCAGCTGTTTTGTTCGAAAACCATTCAAAATTTAACAATTTAAACCATTATTATCTTTGAAAAGGTTAGGTTTATGAAAAAAATCACAGGAATAAAGTCGTCTTAAAATTACATTTTCTACCGGAATACATCATAAAATACAGGGTGTTCCATAATAAAAATCAAAGTTGGCGGCCATATTGGATAAATGGCGACCAAAATAATTTTTTCGACTTGACTAAAATTTTTTAAATAAAAAATCCAAGGCACTTACCATTTAACTTTTTTTGATATCACTTATGGTTTTTGAATAAAACGGCTGGCACACTTATATCAATCACCCTGTATAAACATAATACCTAAGGCTATGCTTTATGATGATCAAAGTATAACACCTAGGTTAAGTGAATTGAACTGTTATTGATTAAATAACGGAACGTAAATAAAAGGAACGTCTTATAACACTTAAAACATATATTTACGCTTATGCTGTTACACACTCCAATATCAGACCCAATAGGCGAATGACAAGAATCTTCATTGGCGTCCCTACTTATACCCTATTGACTACCGGAAGCACCGGCCCATACATTTTTATAAGTACAACTGGAATCGAAATTTACTTGTTCATTAATCAACTTATTTCTATTTTTACATTTTCCTTATAAATATACAATTCTTCCCAAGCATTCATTACATATCCTTTTTTACACTTCTGTAAAATACATAGACTATCCTCCATTTTTCCTATTGAGTGGCCATTTTGTAACAGGTGTTGTGCGACATTTGATCTTTCCGGTTTGTTGTTCCTCCACGCAGATATGTGGTTTTTGAAGCAGTTAACGAAGCTCAGTCTGTCCAATGTAGAAGCGATCACAATCGTTACAATTGATTTTATAGATTAGATTTTATAGGGTATAAGTAGGGACGCCATTCAAGATTCTTGTCATTCGCCTATTATTGGGTCTAATGATGATTGGAGTGTCCAATCGAAATCGATCACCACTTACCATCTTTTTTGTATATTTACCATCTTGTGAGTATAGGCCTAAGCGTAAATATATGTTTAAGTGTTATAAGACATTTCTTTTATTTGCTTTCTGTAAATTTAATAACACGTACAATGCTGATCAAGAAGTTATTGAATAAAAAACCAATACAAATTGACTGTCTAATATCCAGTGCTAGTTCCTATTCTACAAGATTACCTAAGCTAGGCCTAACATTATAGAGCATTCTGCCTTATATACACTTATAACTTTCCCATTTTTGCATCTGCTTGCTGCTCAAATTTCATTATGCGAGTGGTAATTTTCAAGGATGTGATAAATGTGTAATTTATAAGTAGATGAGCTCTTTTCGCTACAAACAAAAAATGTATAATCATATAAAACAAATTAAATGTAAATACCCTATGGACAACGATTTTCTTTTTTCCTTGCCTGCTTACAATGGCAAAAAATATATCTAATAGATCCCAAAGCTTATGTTTTTGACTCAAGTCTGAAAAGAATTGCATCAAAATATTTACTTTTTTGTTTCTATATTTTGTATTTTGTAATTGCCTTACGTTAAACAACATATCTCCAGAAGACTAGGTTAACAATTTTATGGAATTTTGTCCTTGAAATAAATAAATATACAAATAGAATTTGTAGATCAATATTTTACATTTCCAATTTATTTAAAATAACAAAATATTGGAAAAGAAAAATATTGTTGCATAGGGCCTGATTTAAAACCTACGACATTTAAAGAGAATGTCTATCTATGTAACTGTGTAATGTTTAGGGGACTCACTTATACACTCCCTGCTTTGTTGTTTTTTTAAGGAATGTTAACATGTAGCTTTACAACAGTAAAACTATAAAATTCATCTATATGCCTCATTAATATAGACAACAATACGACAATGAGTCTTAAAACGAATGATTGAGTTGTGTTGTTCCTAACCTATTTATTGGTGGTGGCTTGACCGATACGGACTCACTAAAGGCGGTGTTTCGTGGCGTCAGATTCAACTGAGGCTTGCCACGGGGTGACCATCTACGGACAAGAATCAACACAACTTAGACACTCACTGCTGAACCTCCTCACACATTCACAGTTGTTCTACATTTAAATATGCACCCATTGTATAATACAAACTAACTAATACAATAAAACTTTCATTTCAAACTATCAAAAGCCCTTCCAGCAATGAATATATTTTTGTTGTAATTTTCTAAAACCTCTGTCTATTTTCTTGAGTAAAACTTTTGTGCCAGTTTATTATTATTGTAATATCAGAGTTATAAGTTTCAAGTGGCTGCAGATAATTTGTGAATAAGCCTAAATTTATTCAGCTAAAATGAATGCATAATGGCACTCAAGACTGGACAAAATAAGTTTGTTTTTAAGAAAAAACATTTGTCACTTTGCTAGCCAAGCTTTATGTGACTTACCACTAGATCTTTCTATGTCACATTTAACAGCTAAATGTCAAGGGTTCACAGTAGTACAGAATCTGTTTGTTATTAAATAATGCAAGCAATAGAGTCTAACTTTTCAACAAGATATAACATCCACATCATTAATTTCTTTGTGTAACGACTCAGAAAGATTTGATAGTTAAAATTTCAGTATTTAAGATCTAGCTGTATTATACAATTGGTAACATGTTTCCTTAACAAAAACAAGGGTAGGGTATTCCTTTGTTATTTTTCTTCCATCTAATATTAAACTTTGGTTTACTGTTGTTTGAAACAAAACTTTTAAAGACAACAATATTTCAAAACAAGTAGCCTAGGCTAAAGAGGAAAATAACGGTATTAGGAAATATTTTTAAATCAATGAACAACTGTGAATAACAAATCTAATCGTTCAATCCAATATTTCAATACAAGTTTACAATGAATATTTTATAATTTTGTTTTTTGTACCTGGATTCAAGACTTAATAAAACAAATTTTAAAGGTTTTCAGGTGGTTAAATTTAAAAGTATCACAGAAACATTTTTTGACAAAAGTACGGAAAATTTTGACTTAACCAGAAAAATAGGGGCAGGACTGTTCTAGATGACCTAGTTTCTGGATAAAAAATTCCTTAGAATGTAAGTTTAGCAGTTGACAGGATTATCTTTGTGACAATCATAGCTGATCACTGGAGAAGGAACAAGTATTTGTATCAACGTTCCAACTTAGCAGAGTGTTTCAAGTCACAATCAGTCTAGTATAATGAAAGTCCACCACCTAACTTGTTCCCTGCTAGAATCCCTTTGGCAGTACGGTCGGAAATGTCCTCGGCGCGCTAGTGAATCAGCGAACGCAATAGCATTAAAATATTTCAGTCTTGACAGCGGTGGTGATGGTGCTGTGTTACCCCGAGAGTGAAAGTAGTGCACTGAAAAACTCACAGATAGCAACACTACCTGGATCCGTTGCCAGTGTCTTTGTAATGTGGCTCGGAAGTGGGGTCTTGCTCGGAGAGAGAGAATCCCTGAAAATGGGACAAAAAACGTTGCCAGACGGGTTTTACGGGAAATTTTATTACAAAGTTAAAGTAAAGGACCGGCACAACATAGCTGACATAGTTTAGTTGATCCCCGATAAATGCGGAGGTCACAATAGACCAACTTGTATAACACTGCACCGTTACTCCGACTGTAGTTGTATGCACACTGTGCCGATCGGAGTCGTCAGCAGCAAACGTGTTAACAATACTTTTCTGTAACATACCTCTTAATAAAACTTTTCTTCAATATAATGCGTCTGACTAGGTACAAGAATTAATTTGTGTTTGTAATAATTACATTTCTAACTAGCCATCTTTCATCAGATTCTGAGCATAACTAAATTTTTTCACTGTGGTTGTGTTGTAGACAACAAATTTTGTAACTACTCATAGAACCAAGTACATTGAACCAAAACAATGATTAAATTATTTACTTTGGTATAGGCCAATTGTAATCCACCAAGTATATAAAATTCATGTTATTCAGGTCAAAAATGGAAGTATCTTTTCCTTTAGTTCACGATATAAAACCAAGCATACGCAGAAATGGAATTAACAAATTTAATGTAGATGAAGCCTTGAATCCAGATAGTTCAAAGGGGACAACAAACATTTTGTCAGTGTGTTTCAATGTGTAAGCACATTTCATTCTTGGGATTAGGTTTGTTTGAACAGATTTATTAATAATTTTAAACATTGAGCTAAACACTACTATGGTTAATATATATACTGTGTTAGTGTTTGTTTAACCTCCATTTTTGTTAAACACTACAAATACCTTGATTAATAAACAAACCAACTTTGACCAGAATAATACCCTCAACACTAAGTAAATGTAACTAGCAAGACTTGACAACGAGGGTTATTTTGATGAGGTATTTTTAAGCTACAAACTACAAACAAATGTGTACATTTTTGCCTTATGGATTTTGTTAGGAGGTTCAACAGCAAGCCAAAATAATTGGAAGCAAAACAAAATAAAAATCTAACATTTTCCATGCACTACAAAAGAAAAGTAAACATAAGGTAAAAAAAACTGTTTTGAAAAAGATTACAGGGAAATGTGTTTCTGATAAAGCTGGTTAAAATTGAACGTTCGCACCAATGTTCTACTGCCAAGTCATTTCCTAATTGGATCATTTAACGGACGGATGGATCACAAACCAGTAGGCCAACAGTAGAACTTAGTTTAAAAGAAATGGGTGTTTGGTACTTGATTAAAACATGTTAAATACAAATAGTATTCAAGCATATAATTTTTGTATTCTAAAAATTTTTCAAGGGATTTTCGATGCTTTCCCTTTTTTGTAGCTTTAATAAGATTTTCTTTGAGAGAATAAGTTCTATTTCGACATTAAGATTGAGTTAAATAGGAGTGATGTGCTATTTACCTACATAATGAAACTATCAAATCAATTGCTTCTTGATCTACCGATATATGATATTTATCAGGCGTTATCAGATTATTTAAATGTGGTTTATAGTTCATAGAGTTCTGATAACATACCTTTTCCTACATAAATATGGATATAGTGAAGAATAGTAAAAATCATTTGATCCACCTGAACCTTAAAATTAGGCCTTAAAGCCGGTTTTCCTAGGCGCGGAAGCGGAGCGCAGACTCCTCTTGTGTTAGGTAATTTAATGTTACTTTTTCCTAGAAGTGGAGCGGAATGACATGTTTATCCGCTTCTCCACTCTCCGCGCTTCTCTTCAGCTTCTAGGAAAACTCGGCTTAATGTGAATTGTAGTAGAAACATCGCCATAAAATTATTCTCATTTTCACCAAGATCTGTTACTGAAGTAATTATCTCTGTTTTTTTAATCTTGCCAAGATTTTTTGGAACCCAATATTGACACTAAGAATTTCTAATAGTTTTTCTCCTATTTTATTTTGTTTTTCAAAGTGGTGGATTATAGCACAGACTATAGACCAATTAATGGGTCTATTGTCTGTGATTATAGGCACCATCAACACTTGATTTTAATTTTAACATTTTAACTATAAAAGAGACACTATAAAGTGAATGAATTTTGGTAGGTAATAAAAAGGAGTATCCCCTGCCACAGCAAACCTGCAGACTAAGCGAATTTCCAATTGCCTGATTTGATGTTCACTTAGCCTAAATATTATTTAAAATTAAAAAACATTAGGTTAAATGAGTACCTAGGTTTGCTGCTACAGGGAAGGTAAAGATTGTGTTAATTAGTAAAATATAATAGCTTAATATAAAATAAATAAATGAATGAATGAATGAAAATTTATCATGTTTGATCAAAATATATCCATAAAAGGAGCAAACTACAAGAGTTTACTTATTCTCCAAAAGAATACAGTACCTAACATGGAAATTTTAAGTTTACAATTTTTTGAATAATCTCCGTAACCTAATAATTGTACAAAAACACTTTATAATACCCTATACCTTATTATGTGTTTTTTAAGCTCTACAAAATTGTCTGGAGAGAAATTGAGAAATTTTTTGTTTTTATGGTCAAAAATGGGAAAAAACATTGTTCCCATGGCCCGATTGTGCTGGTTCGAGAACTCATTCAAGTTCATTCCGCCATACACCTTCAAGCCAAATTTCATCAAAATCGGACAAAAATTACTCGTTATCACGTTCTCGGACATATATATAATTATATAGGTACATATATAAAAATTTCAACGAATAGTGTTTTTGGCCCCTAGGTACATCAAAATGAAAAAGTAAATCGGCCCCGGGCCTAGGTCTTACCGAGCCACCTACGGTAATAGCTACCACCCTATAGGGAAATTCACTAATATTTTACAAAATTACAGATGTTTCATAATATAGTTTTTCAGTCACGGACACTCAAGTTTTGTTGTCAAAATGTTCTAAACCAACATAAGTAACTAACTAAACTTGCTGTAACATTTTAAAATTCTGTTTGGTATCCCCCACAAGCCTTTTCTTTTATCAAGCGGAATTACTCTAATTAAAATTAAAATTACAATGATAATTATTACGTATGAAATTAACTTTAATACATCACATTTTGCTAAAGGGGGTAGTATTCCAGTAGGGGACACGGCTCCCATTATTGGTTAGTTGGCAGATTTCGTGACAAAACATTTCACCTGGGCGGGGGGTGGGGTGGTTTTTTGGGGGTTAGTATTTCGCATCCTCAATTTAACCAACCCAAGTTTAGCGAGTCAAAGCTTCATTCACAACTAACTTATGGGACATTTTACAACCAAACCAGATAAATAGCATTCACATTGTCATAATAAAATTAGCCTATTTTACTACCTGCCACAGTATGATATATAATTTCTGGACAACTGTTGAGAATAAAGCTACACTCCTTGACGATACAATAACTTAGTATCACACACAGTATACAATTTGTGTGTGTATGGTTCCCCATACAAATTTTATAATCACTTCTTGAAAATGTTAGATATTATTTTTTGGGATTTTTATGTACGGTATTGTTTTTTTGTTTTATTTCTGGCAGTGTCATTATCAATTATCATTGCCTCATCATTTGACGTAGGTATGCCAGCCACAAACACTGCTCAGAAGTATTTATTTGCAATGATTTCCACACAAAACTTTTAAATTTGAAACATGATAGGCTTCACATCATCTGAAAGTTTTCACTTCATTTTCACTTATAACTTTACCGTACTTCTTTAGTGTCAATTTTACAGTAATGACTTGGTTTGAAAAAAAAACAATCATATTTTACTTGCAGTCCACATTTTTGGGAACCCTGTGTGATATTATGGTTAAAATTGATAATTCCCAGAACCATGAAATGAGCTATGAAGCAACTATGACAAGACAGCTAGGTAGACAAATGAATTGGTGGCAGGTTAACACTTATGATCTGGAATGGCACAACCATGATTAGTTCTACAATCATTCTCTTTGACCACGAAATCTGCTCGTTTTACATTTCTGAACAAGGCGAAGATTTAAAATATTCTTTAATCCTGCTTATTTTCATAAGCTATCTGTCAGAGGTCGCAAAATTTAGTATAGATGAACATAGTCAAAAAATATGCACAGAACTTTAAATTCTAACAAATAAAAAATTAGAGAAAACATGAGTAATATATTGCAAAAGTACGTACAAATGTAAAAGTACACATGACCAAAAATGCTCTTTTAAATTTCTTACAAATAAGAATAAAGATAGGCTATAGTCTTGAAGATAAGATCCTTCAAAAATGACATACTGTAACAGTATGATTACCGGTTGAAAGTAGAAGCACAGAAAACATACTACTATAACCCAGAATGCCAACCGCATGGTAAAAAGCGTTAAGTACTTTCTTTGCCTGTCAATTCGTAGGCAGCGCCACCAGCGTTGCTATGCTGAGTGCATTGCAACGCTGGTGGCGCTGCCTACGAACTGACAGGCAAAGCTCTCTCTAAGTACTTAACGCTTTTTCCATGCGGTTGGCATTCTGGGTTATAGTAGTATGTTTTCTGTGGTAGAAGGTTGGAAGTTTAAAATTATTGAATACAAAACCATTCTGTTTTACTTACAGACAAAAATATTGAATTATTATTTGATTTTTGAAAATATCAGAATTTAATTTAAGATGTGGATAATTAGGTGCAATTAATTAATTCAAACATAATCCTATCCTGATTTTTGTTTTCATATTGGAAGACACAAATGTCTTAGCATCTAATTCACGGTAAACTACAAGATTAAAAAAGTATTCTATAAAAATCCAAATTCTGGCTTTTATATTAATTTTATATGGCTTTTAAAAAAATATATAGGTATGTAATAAGATCAAACATCAAGCAAACAAGTTGTTTCCATTAGTAATACTCTAACAGAGAGCAAAAAGTGTCAAAAGCTCTCGTTGACTTGTGTTTTATTACACAACTACAACCATCCTAAAAACATAAAATATATAAAACTAGTCTGAGGGTTTCAGCTCGTTTTTTGTTCCTGTTGATTTATACAGCATATATAATTACAAGGTTTGTAATTTGTGGTTAACTCAACCACAATTTTCTAATATTTCATTAAGGTGGTACAGACTACACACCTCATGATGGAGAGATTTTAGTATAGCATAAATCACACATGTTAATATTTTACAAATGTACATTTGATTAAGCGATTGATTACCGTACCAATACTTAAAACGGGGTTTAACAACTTGGAGTGCTGATGAGAACAAAAGGCGGAATTTGTGGTCAAAGAGTTTAGGATGAACTACTTTATAATGAAGCAGAGCACAGAAAGCATCGGATCAGGTAATGAGACAGCTAATACAATACGGATCTTTGAATAGACACTAGGATCATTCCAGTGCACTAAGCCATGGCTAATTTGTTCATATCACTTGTTGACAGGGCAGTTTTTCTTCTATGTAACATGAGTCAAAAGTCATGTAGGCCTACAGAGCTGTGACGTAATGGTTTTGTCTTAAAATTTAAAGTACGTACAAACAAGTAAGGGTACTTTCCTGTTAAGGGAACATTCATTATTATCAATGATTTCTTTTCGATATATCGATATTTTTGTTTTCTTTGACGATCCATATTCCATCTGTTTTAATATCTTCAAACACATTTAAATTTACAGACAAACAGACATAGCAAATATGACTAAAAGTTATACTTGGTTCAATAACCGAGTTATTGAGTTATAGCTTGTATTAGAGAATAGGAACTAATCTTGTTTAGGTAAAAATAATAGCCATATATTGGATCAAGAAATGAAACTATTCTAAACCAACCTAACATAACTTCATAACTAACCAAACTTTCTGTAGGCTAAGTTACCGTTTCAAAATTCTGTTTCATTACAGGAAAGGCATATGGGGAATAGGCTATAGAACGGAATTTTGAAATGTTACAGCAAGTTTGGTTAGTTAGGTCAGTTTAGAACAATTTCATTTCAATATAATATTTTTTTATTGTTTGTTGATCAAATCAAATTAAATAATTTTATTGAGCTTAAATTGACAATAGGCCTACATATTGCATTAGCTAAGTCATGGTACAAATGTAGGCCTACAGTATTAAAATTTATAAAGTTTTTCTTGATAGGCCTACTGAACAATATTTATCGTAGTTGTCAGCTGATAAGTTTCAATTTATTAATATCGATATATTGAATAAAAAATAAATTATCGATAGGCCTATATTTAAAAGAAATCATTGATAATAATGAATGTTCCCTTTAACGGGAAAGCACCCAATTATGTTACTGGTGTATGTCACAGATATCCGAGATGTTTTGATTGTGAGTTTCCTTGATAAAGCTGGAAGGTGTTTTTTTATTTTTTTTTTTAGAGGGGAGGGGAGTAGAAAGGTTGTTTTGTTGCTATAACAACCCTTAAGAAAGAGCATTTCTAAAGGTTAGCAATATAGGCTCTCCTATTAATATCACAGAACAAAATTTAAGGGTATTAATTTTGATAGGCCTACTAATATTTTGAAAGAATAGTTATGAAGTAACTTACAGTAGATTTATTTTTCTTAAAAGAGTTAAAAAGAAATATTAACTCGGCTATTGAAGTTAGGCCAAATTACCAAAAAAGGTTTAGTAGTCTATCTAAAATACTACCTAACAGTGAAAAAAATTCATGAGGAGCCTCGACAATACATGAAGAATATAATTTGGTCCAAAAACCTGGAATGATTAGGTAGAGTATTTTTTATTGAGAATTTTATTTTAAAAAAAGACAGTGCTGTCTAATTTTAAAGTTTTTCAATAAACGACACCCTACCTACCTAATCATTCCAGATTTTTGTGGCAAATCAAGTTTAGACACTTACCTAAAATTAATCATGTACAAATTAGGCCTAAATAACTATTGGTCTCAAACTAACCAATTACTTAGCTTACGGTAGTCATTTTTGTTCCCTTCATCGGCATTAGTTCCTATAGCTCGCTTTAGTAGACACGCCAATGAAATTTTAAATCATAAAAAGAAACATCCAATTAAATAAGCCCTATAAGTTAAGTATTTTTGGTAAAAATCCCATAATTAGTCAAACTAACAGACATTAAGTTAAGTTAATTTCAAGTCACCCTAATCAAAATTTATATAAATGTTAGACCAAACAATGAATGACAGTAAACCCAGAATAAGATGCATGCCTATTTTATTAAAAAATCCCCAACTAATTATAGTCGACCATAATTTATACCTACATAATTTGCCTCCTGGATTGATTTATTGACATAAAATAAGGTTATGTTATCTTAAGTAAGTCAACTTAGCCAAACGTAGATGTGGGCAAGCCTACATCTACGGTAGACAAAGAATAAGAAGAATTAACCAGTTATTTAATTAATTGGAAAAATTGGAAAGAAAAGGTTAAAAGAAGAACTATTAGGGGTCAATGATCGATTAGACACAAAATGGTATGCTCTGTTGAACCTACATAGAATATGAAGGAAAACAGATCAACATGTAAGAACCCAAGAGATATGAAGGTCAACAATGATATTATAAATTAGCCACAGTGAGCTACTGAAAGGTGTTGGAGATACCTTTTAGCACCGGCTGACACTGGTTCATTATTCTGCTTCCTAAAATATAAAAAGTTTAGGTTAGAATACACTGCGTTCGGGCTAATCCAAGACAGAAATTAAAAAGGAATCACTTTCAAAAGAAACAAAATAAATACCGTTAACTTAACTTGTTTATATTAATTCAATTTAAAATAACTTACTGAGAACTAGTAAGTAGGCCTATGCCTATTTAGCTGACATCTATAGATTTTCTCCATCACATGTAGGCCCAGCTAAGTCCTACAATTTTTACTTCTCATTTAAAACTGGATCAATATAAACAAGCCCATAAGTTACAAAAATGTTATTAAGCCTTAAAAATAATAAAACTTACCCTAAGTTTACCTATACTTACTTTCCTTATCATAAACAAAATATAACTAAACCATGTTATTGTCAAATAAAAATACGATAAGCTTATTTAAGTTAACAACTTCTGTCATAAAGAATAGTCTAGTTGACTTACAAAGTAACACTTGACCTGTGCTTAACACTTATACCAAAACCCCGGTCTGGCAGACCCACGGGAATTTTCATAAACACATGTTGGCAACACTGTTTACTTGGGGGATTCAATTCCCCTAATAGGCCTACCTTGCCCCCTTTTCCTCCCCTACCTGTTGATATAGGCCTAACTTATTGTTTGTTCATTTTCCTTGGGTGCCATGACCTTGACAGGGTTGTCTGCTCATAACATGCCCGTCTCAAAGCCCAGCGTTAATGTTTTTTTAAAGCGGGGTCTCAGTTTGTGTGTTTCTAAGCGGGTCCATTATTTTCAAATGGGGTCTCACAGACCAGGGGTTTCGGTTAGCGTCAGCCTGGGTAGGGTTTCAGTATTAGTGGTAAAGGCTGCACTTTTCTTTACGTCCTCTACACTCATTTGAATGAAAATATCGATCGATATATCGATTGTTCGATAAGTTATATCGTTTGGTTAATTAGGTAAGGTTAACCTAACCTAACTAACCAAACGATATATCGAATGAAACAATCGAACAATCGATAGTTTCATTGGAATGAGTGTAGGACGTAAAGTAAAGTGCAGCCGTAGTAAATCTAAACTTATGACCTAAAATGAGTTTAACGTTTAAAACTGTAATCTCTGGGACTGTAAATGACAAAGTTAGTTTAGACTGAGGTCGACAGTTAGTTGTTGTACCAGTAGGCTAAATTGTGAGACTTAGCAGTTACAGGCTAAGCTAAAACGGAAATTAAACATCACTGGATTAATGGAAAATTAGGCTCTCAGAATAATGGTTTTTATAACAGAAACAATATTACTTACTCCATATCAATAGCAACTGATGCAGAAGGTGATACAACGTCAACTTGCTCAATCGATCCCGGAGGTAATGTCAGGTTTAATTTATTTTTTGGCATGATTCAATAAATCATCACAGGAGGGTGGACACCATAGGCGCTGAGGGATATCATCTAAGTCCGTCAGGCTTAGGCTTGAATGGCCTAGCCTTAACTGATTCTCAATATCTGACACTACACTACGTACTTGACAAAAATTCTGTTAACCTTATTCCATTACCAGGACACAATTTAATTTTATTAGTCTGTTACTATACAAAGATAACTACTTACTCGGTATCAATAGCTACTGTTGCAGAAGGTGAAACAACATTAACTGTATCAACTGATCCCGGAGGTAATGTGAGGTTTAATTTATTTTTTGACATGATTCAATGTATGGACACAGAAGGGTGGTCACCAAGGCCGATGAGGGATATCATTTAGTTTTTAAGGGCTTAGGCTTCAAATGCCTAGCCTGCTTAGAGCTCGAAGATCGTCTGCGGTGATTGGTTATAATGTTTCTTTGGAAATTAATAGGCCTATATTTATTACACACTGATGTCTTCAATTTGTCCTCCTTCTACAAGCGATCAGTTGTCATGTAGGCTAATCCTACTTCAAATCAGACGATAAGAAAGCGCAAGTGCCAGATTGATTTACAAAATAACACCTAGACAGTTTATAAAACTTCCTAAAGGGGGAACTAATTTGAAGTCTGTTGTTGAGTACCACACAATATGTTTTCACTGATAAAACATCACTTGCACACTTTGGGCTTGGGCTGACAGTATCAATATGACGTTTCGACGTTTCGTTTAACGCAAAGGCAAAAGCTAGCCAAACGCTGATTGATTGGCTGGCGGACGAGACGACGACGACGACACACAACAAAACGAACTGAACTGAACTGAGAACGAGAACAGAACAGAACAGTCAACAGAGAACTAGGTGAGTGGGGTGTTTGGAATGGGCACACGGAAGGGACTAAGGCTTAAGGTGTAGTGACGTCATATCTCTAGTGGCTAATGTATTCTCTTGAGGCAACACGATTACCGTAACGAAACGATGTGATTTCAGCGGCGTTCGTGGCATAGTTGGTAACGTCACGGATTGAGGTTCAGGAGGTCCCGGGTTCGAATCCCGCTGGCAGCACTAACTTTTTGTCAACAAATTTTTCATATCAGCAAGTTTGGTTGGTTAGGTTAGGTTAGGTTATGACAGTTTAATTTTATAATACTAAATTTTAAAATTAGTTTTATAACTAATTAAAAATTAGAAGTAATCATTAATTAGATTTTTATATTATATAGTTTTTATATTATCAGCAAGTCTGGTTGGTTAGGTTATGTTATGACAGTTTAATTTTAAAAATTAAAAATTAATTTTATAATTTTAAAACAATATTTTATAATTAAAAAGTTAATTTTATAACTAAAAATTAAAAAAAAATAATTTAAATTTTGTCAAATTAGCAGTTCTAGCGGCGAACGCTGACACTACAGGATATGTTAGCCTTAGTCCCTCCCGTGTGCCCCAAGGAAAAAATGTGGTTCGGATTCCACTATAAACTGTAGGTCCCTTAGTCGCCATTAGCTGTATGGGCTATTAATTAACAGCTGTGTCTAAGGAATATGTCGGCCTTAGTCACTAACAAGACTACAAGATCGCGCCACTCATCTCCATTCCTACTTGGCTTAAAATACCACATTTTTTCCTTGGGGAGAGTGTTGTACCTTTGACCATCTTGTACCTTTGACCACCGGTCATATAGTGAAATCTAGAGGCTGAATAGGGAAGCTAATGAAACTAGTTCATAGATCAGCCACCAGAGGACAACTTCACCTTGCATTCTTGCATTGGAGATTGAAAACTGTGTTTGTTGGAAGATATTTTAGTTTATAATCATTTTTGCTACTGAAAAGTAAAAATTTGTTGACTTATTGTTTGTTTTATAAAATGTATATTTTTCTACTAATAGAAGTGAAAGTGAGGGGTTATTATTTTATGGTTATCCTCTAACTTCTCTTGGATGTTTGAAACTGATATTCATCACATATCTTTTGAGAATATCCTTAAATATAATACGTGAAGGCGATTTTTGAAAACACTACTCCTCCGTTAATAATGGACGGATTTTTACAAACGACGTGTCAAAATAAAGTATTTTTTGTGTGGACGCCCCCTTTCACCAATTCATGTAATAAAAATCCTCGGGCTTTGCCCCACAGGCCATCAAAGTTGGATTTTCTCCCATAAGATTAACATGGGGGAATTTAAATATTTAATTGGAAACTTTGTCCCCACTAATTTGAGAGAACGGCTGGGCGTAGAAACTTGGTAGAGGTGTCCAAAGAAAGGTCTTGGTCTGTAGATGAGATATCAAAAGAAAAACGGTACTTCAGTATTTAACGGAGGCCACATTTTGTCAGCGCGCTGCGGCGGTTATGTTAGGTTGGGTTATCATAATAGAAAGTATCGTTCGGTTCATAACGAAGCGAGGAAAGTCCTACACACATAATATTTACGATAACCCAACCTAACATAACCGCCGCAGCGCGCTGACAAAATGTGGCCTCCGTTTAATACTGAAGTACCAGAAAAACTAAGCAAAATCCCTTAGGGCTCTGCCCCAGAAGCCTTTAAAGATCCCTCCACAGAGTTGTTTACATTTTGGCCATGAGAATAATACTTTTTAATAAAACAGCTGTTCATTTTTAAATTGTATTTCAAACCACACATATTTATTGGGTTACTGAATTGTACCAAATAAGTATTTGCAATGTTATTTTCTGATTTTAAAATTAATTTTCCTTTTTATCATGTCATGTTTTGCAATATAACGTTCTATTACGAAATCAGTGGAAAATCCTTTGATAACAGAAATTCTTAAATTATTTCTTATTGAACTATCTTATATCTATTGTACGGGTTGGTGTCTGCCTTTTTCACCACTTTTGCCTAAATTTTATCATATTATTCTACACATATCAAATATTCATGTAGAAATATCTGCTCTTATCGTGTCTAATAAAATCCAAACATAGAAACATTGCCTAAAATGGTACCCATCTTGACAAATTATTTGCACCTGCCTATATTACGGACTTTGGCGCACTGGGTTGGTAACATTATTGAAAATAACACGACATTTTGGCTGTAAAATATGGTACAAAGAGAAAATACTATTTTAGGAGCTACTGCCATGACAGAATTAAAGGTCATATTCCTTTTAAACTAGACCTCATAATCCTTTATAAGATACGTTGATTTACAATGTAAACGTCAATATATACGCAACAGCCAATTTACAGTATTTTTTCTTTTTGGAAATGTCCCATTGCTATGTCATTTGCATTATTTGTTGCCAATGAAGCCGCAAGACCATATAAACTAGGAGGTCCCTAACAGTTTAAGAATAAAAGCCAACTTCACTTCAAGTATTCCACTACACCTATCATTCCGTAGAGAGATTATATTGACAACTTTATGTTATTGATAAGGCTGAGACAACTAACTGACATCCCCCATGTCAAGGAATTCCAGCTTTAACAGTAACCCCACAATAAATTTCTCATAACTATGCTAGAGGGTTCATTCATTGGCACAGAAGTACGATATGAACTGACGCGACGTGACGAAGGAAAAATCAAACTTACACTGTAACGGACATACCTCCCTTTGAAGTTAGAACATTTCTTCCCAAAAAATATTTTCATTTCAAATAAAATCATATTACACTGATGAAATCACAGAAGTGTTTAACTACAAAAGACCCACCAATACGATTTTAATACTATTTAAAGGTTCTTCCAAAGGAAGAGATATCATATAACATACTAATAATAACTCCGATGAGTCAAATGACATACGGTATAGGAAATATTTTAATCATTGAATGATCAACCGAATTTGGCAACTAACGCAATTAAAATCATTATTGTTTTCACACTTACTACCCTTTAAACAATCCTAAATGCTCAAAATATGTATATTTCACCCAATTTATCGCAGTTAGATGAATTAACGTAAGCCTTGAAAGTAACCGTCGATTTCGACGGGTTTCCCCTAGTATATATATAATGGCGGGAAGCGCTAGTGTCACCCAACACTGCCAAATCAAGTGGATAAGCACGTCAAAGAGAATTTTTCAATTTTGCAGTGGACTTTTTATCCTCAGAAGTAGAAAAAAACATTTTTTTATCTTGATGAAATTAATAATAAGTTCAACTTTTTGTATCTGGTCTTATAATTTAAAAACTATCATGTACGATATATATATATTTGTTTTTTCCTACCTGTTTTGGGCTGAAATCGATATGCTGGTCAAAGGTACAACACCCACTGGTCAAAGGTACAACTGCATGTTGAACCTTTGACCACCATGTTCTTTATTACTAAAAATAGGTTAAAACTTATGACAAGGAACTGGAAAAAATATTTAATCCATGGATAAAACAGTCAAGTATCATCGTTGATTGTTTTTAAAATAATTGGAGCTTTCCTGTCCCTACAAAAAATGTTTAAGTGAAAACTGGTCAAAGGTACAACACTCTCCCCTATATACGAATTGGTCTAATTATCAGGATAGTACTGCGGATAGTCGTAGTACTCACCTGTGCGGACGTTAATCCACACCAGGGAGTATCGCATCCACAGTGCATGCCTATAAATATCCACAATTCGTGACCTCCAAGTAGCTGGATTACAGGACGACGCCACCCGTCCCAGTCTGAAGATGTACGGGCCGGATTTTTACCCCCGGATTTTTATCCCCCAGAATTTTACCCCCTGGCCGATATTAGAAATGGAATGATTGATTTTGTTATTTCTGTTTTATTATTAATTGTAAACATTTCATTATTTAGATAGCCTATCTTTATTTATTTATTTTGTAAAGAAATGTTCGAAACAATTATCATTCAGTTGACTGTTTATACGTCATATTCCTAATACTATAATCTCAAAATTAAAATTTAAAAAATGTTCGATTAGTTAATGTTACAAATAAATTAATATAGGCTACTTAATAATAAAATGTTTACTTTTAAATTAAAACAGAATGAAGATAATTAATCATTCTCACTAATTTATACATCTGGCCAGGGGGTAAAATTCCGGGGGTAAAAATCCGGGCCGTACACTCTAGGTTTTTATAATTTGATGTGTTCTGATTAAATTCACAACTGTGAAAATATATGTTTAATTCCGCGTTTAATCCATCGAGCTGATGTCGCGAAACTCAAAAGTTTGCCGCCGGAATTTTACCCCCTGGTTTGCCCAGGGGGTAAGATTCCAGGGGGATACAAATCCGCTACCCCTAACCTACACCACATCCCGGTCAAGGTCGAGCTTCTTGGCGTGGAGAACACCCTGGATGTACAGTAATGTGACACACAGGTCCAATTGTCCTCACCCTCCATCATCATCGGTATGACCGTGTCCACCGACAGCAGTCCTACAAATTGTTGAGGCGCCAGGCGGGGCCTTTCCCAACGCTGGCAGTGGAAGAAAGTATGCATATCAGCGTATTCTGACCATGTGAAAGGATCCATAACGTGAAAAATAACAAACAAGCGTTTTAATCTGACTAAGGAAACCAAATAACGTTATTTACTATAGCTGATTTAGACTTGTTTACAATTCATAACAATTGAATCAGCTGATTTGAACCAAGACATGTGTAAATCAGTGAGTTTAATATTTGTTACCTTGCTAAAACCAAATCGGTAAACCATGTTTTACCTACTTTAGTTTGATGGTAGTTTTTCTGTCAATTCTACCAACAACAATTTAAAACTGCATATCAATTTAAAGCTTATTAAATGAGGAAGTTTTTTTATCTATTTGGACATTGCGTGGCACCAGAATGAAGTAAGAAAAAGGGGTCTTAAAACTTAAACAAAATAACTATTATACGATATTTTTTACTTTAATTCGGCTAGGAACCGATGTATGTAATGAAATATTTTTTCATGTAACCTTGGTTTTATAGCAAATTTAATGCCCTTTCGAATTATTTTTGATATCAATCGCTAGAGTAATTGGTTTTATTTTTATAAAGTAAATACAGTAGTGACAGAAAGTCCAATATTTTTAGAAAACACAAAATTCTCAATTACGACCAAACGGTTCGGAATCGGACTAGGGTTTATTGCAACTTTTTTGTTCCTTTTGATCATTAGAATCCACTGGCGAAGTTATGGGTGTCAGTAGAAACTCACCCTCCTGTATACTACTGGTAGTGGTCCTAACAACATATAAAAAAATCATAACTAGCCGATAGTTAGCGATTTTAATGTATTATGTGACTGACCTCTATAACACTTAAATCTGAGCACCAAACTATAAGCTTCATCAAATTCTTGATCCTCAGACAATAATTTTTGTCTTATGACCTCATTACTTATCCCTAAAATAAGCTTGTCTCTAAGAGCCTCTTTTAAGAATGTGCCAAATTTACATGAACTAGCTAAATGTTTAATTGCTACAACACACTCTGAAAAACTCTCACGAGAATAAAAAGTGTATCTCTCTGCTACCACCAATTTCTTTGGAGAAAAATAGTTCTCAAGCACTTTAACAACTAACTCTTCATAACTTTTGCTATCTACAGCTGCAGATGGATCTAGGTCAGACAAAATAGTAAAAAATTGTGGGCCTACAACAGTTATTAAAACAAAAACTTCAGTATCGTCATCAATCTCATTAGCTTTGAAATAATGCTGAAGCATCATTGCATATATGTTTCAATTGACTCATCTTGAAAAAAAGTGGAAGACAATAACAACTGCATTTTTACAGATAACCTCTATATTTTTATAAAAAATATTAATCAATTGGGTCAGTATAATATTAAATATAAATATAACATTACTACTATTAATTATAACAAATAACACGTAAAACATGCTCTGTTATCACTTTAAAATGAGGACTCATGTTTTTATAGTTACATCATTCAATCTATGAATTTTTAAGGATATTATCAAAGAGTAAGCCTTTAAAAACATACAAAAATACCAGAATTCATGGCATGAATTAAGTTTGAACTACACAATAATTTGTATTTTTTTATTTGACGTAGAGTTGGTTACAAAAAAAAATGACATTATTTAGGCTATTAAATGTTATCAATAATATCAATATAAAAAATATGTTAATTATACTACTTGTTTGGTTGCTAGCACTAGAATTACAATTATTGTTCCCCTAAAGTTTTACCTGATAACACCGAATGTGAACTATTTTAACACTATCACTCAGGAAGGAATTCATAGGAATAGTGTGTGCTTTAGCAAGCAGTTTTTACAAAAACCTAAGAGTTCTGCAAATCTTTAGGCACTTCATTAGCTACAGTCATCAAATAATGTCCAAATTGAATTATAATTATAACTCAAATTTTACTACTGGTAATACTAAACTTAAGATAGGTACAGCTTAATCGTTTATACTTACGATTGTCATGGGACTAAAATGCATGTCATGAATAGGCCCGAAATATTAAATACATAGTATTTTACAAAAACTCCAGGATATATTTAATTTTAAATTTTCAAACAAGTAAATATCTAACAATAATTTTACATCAATTTACTATTGGCATTTCAGTGAACTTTGTTCAGGCTTACTTGTATCTACATCACATTTCACATTTCTTAGTAACAAAGTTAAATGTTCTGTTCAACAAAAACTATATTTTGTTAAATTTTATGCTACTAAAACGGAACTTCAGTGTACCTAATATTCATAAATTAAAACAGTGTTTATTATTTAATTATAAGTTAATAATATAAATTTGCTAAATGAACAAATTCTATCCCATATTTTGTTCTCTATTTATTTTTTTTTATCTCAGTCAAGCATTTCTTGTAGTAACTTAGACTACATTAAAGAACTAATTTAATATTATTTTTTATATTTTAAGGTAAGAATAAGAACATGATTTAACTGTTATGTGCCGTGCCATAATACTCAGACACTGCTGTTTTAAATGACAATGGTGTAAATTTGAATTTATAAACTTCTATTAGTTAGTAAATGAATGAAAGGGGTGCACAATGCACATTCAAATAAATAGCAGACAATGTGCTGGCAAATTAAATGTTCTCAAGACAACTACTACAATGTGGATTAAAACTAAAGCAAAAAATAATTTGTTAAATAAATTGTAACTATGATGTTTATACATATCCAATAGTATGAGACTTTTGAGTTACTTTTGTCATTTAAAAATGTATTGTCCCCGTATTTGTAGGGTAACTATGAATTATAAAACCATGTACACTTTAGTTACACTAGAAACGTCACTAGATAGATCTTTAGTTTACTCTTAATTTATTACTAAACTAAGTTACACTCTAAAAAAAAAAATATTTCAAATTTGTTCCATATAGCAAAAACAATGTCATATAATTAAATCACAGAATCATTACATTTCACAATTAGAGAGCAATCTATATATAACAAAACAGTGAATCCTAAGTAAAAAGCGAATGTTAATACTAATAGTAAAAATACTGTTACAAGTTGTACTTGCCCTTAACCAGTTTGATTAGGCCTTTGTTGTGTTAATATATAATTCAAAGGACTAATACAACAAATTATTAAATTTCATAATGAGATTGGAAGGAGTATAAACCTGATACATTGTAAGAACGAGACTTATCACTTGGTGAGAGCCTAGTGTTTGGACCGCTTGGCGTGGCCTTCGATGGATATAAAACACTTGTCCTGCATGTTCTCCTCAACATAGTTGCCACTACGTTTGCGAGTAGGAGAGTTGGAGGGCGACTTTTGTTTTAAAATTTCGACATCGTTCAAAATCACCTGAGTGCCGCCACTGCAAGTGGGGACAACGTCACCCTGTAAAACAACCAAGATTAGTAAACTGGGAGTCAGTGTCTCTCGAGCCATCCCTGTCTGACTCGGCACATTGTTTTTAAGATAAGGAATTTTTGCAATGAAGTTCGCACATACAGGAGCCCAGGTAACTTGAACACACAACACATCAACACTGAGGCACTTTGATGAGTCAGGCCGTCTCGCCAGGTGCATAATAACATCCTTCGAGGATAACTGTTCCTTACGCAAGGGAAAGAGCAATAGGGCTAGTTGGTGGAGTCTTGCATCTCTTAGGAGGAGAGAGAGAGGGCCCATTTCAGGTGAGCTAAGAAAACTAATAACTGGGATCTATATCATAACGTTCTCACAGAGTATAATCTAACCATTCAGGACAAATGGCCAAAAGGCTCTCATGGAATAACGTTTGTAGCTACTATTGACTGTGTCAGTTGGTTTGTTGCAACTGCTGGTAAATGTGTCAGTTCAGTCCATAAGCTTAAAAGATTATCAATCTCTGGTTCATTTAACTCTTTCACTGTCAACTGATTCGACGTTTTATGCTTTTTTACCTTTCAGTGAAGCTGAGACTGTATGAAAACTGTTATCTTTGCAATTTATATTATTGTTTGTTTTGAGGAAAATTGAGGAATCAATAAGTTTACTTTTATGTTTTGCACTTTTTACACGCTAGGCCTATATGATTTTTGGTTAAAAACCATACGGGTAAACTTTTTTGCGAATTTCCCATATAGGAATACGCTGTTTTAGTAGTGTCAGGAAGAGCATATGTGTAGGAGCTTATTGAGAAATCTAAAGCTTGTTACCCACAGGCTTAGGTTTAAATTATTTTTTAGAAGATCACAAGCTTACCTGAATGAGTCCACTCTGGAAACACAACACTTTACACTTACAGACCTACACACAGGTAGCTTTCCCTAACTGAACAGAACAAAGGAAAAACAAAGAAAATGTTTACTGATATCTCCTGTACCTTATAAAGGCAGGTCTCGAGATCCCCGTCACTGTCCTGCTCCTGTGTCATCAGACAATACTTCTCCTTGTTGTTGAGATCACTTGGGTCAGTCAGACGTGTAATACTCTTGCGGCGAGGCAGACGAGGTTGCAGTACAGTGTTGAGAGGTACAGGAGCACGAGGTCTGTGTTCCAGCCACCTCTCCTCTCCTACTGACCTGGACCTGGAATGTAATCATGGTATAATTGATGCCATATTAAATTACTACGAGGTAAGTGTACCATGACTTTCTTCATTCGTATCAAAATTATAAAAATATATATTTAAACAATATAGGCTAGGCTAGATCAGGTTAGGTTAGGCTAGGTTACGAGTATTTTAGACCTTCCGCTACTCGTCCAAATTGCAAACTGTATGCCGTTGGTCTCATTAGACCTTCCAGGATTTAAACCCTCAGCAATTGACCTCAATTTTCTGGCCGAGTCAGTATGAGATTGACTGAAAAATAAAGTGATAATCAGGGTCAAAAGAAAAAAAAATTTCACAGCATATTCTGTGAATATTCAATCTTCAGTATATTTTTGTATCTAATAGTGATGAACATCTGATTCATGAATAAAAAAAATATAATCTATATATTATACTGTAAAATGAATGTTCTCTGATTTTACATAGCCTATTTTTTTCTCTTTTACAAAGAGTATATTGATAGCTGACACATTTTTGACTTTAAGCAAAAACTGATCACACAAGAATAATTTCAAACCCGAAAGAAACTTTAAAATGTTGAAATTATTAAGACGAAAATAAAACATTACTAAATGGTTCCTAAACCAACAGGATCTTAGTATTTTCATACAGATTCCATTTTGTTTACTGCCATGAACAGATTTATTGAATCTAGAGCTATTTATCAGTGCGAAGTATGAGACTAACCTGCGGAAGCGTGGGTTGCTGACTGCTGGTGTTCTGGTGTGAGTCGCAGGAGCTGGAGTGTTGTACATAGCAGCCTGTAAAACACATATCAATAGGATAAACATAAATAGAACTGATACATCTATTACAACCTTTAAATGTATTTATTTCAGTTCTATTTAGAAATAAGTTTTATTCGTACCTAAAAGTTTAAAATTCAAGGACTGACATTCGGCGTATTTCTACCTTATTGTAAACAAATTCTTATTGTAAACACGTTCTGAAATGTGGTTCATGAAACTAATACCAATCCAGTTCCAGTACTGTAACCTACAGGGGGTAGTCAATTTAGAGCACTACTAAAAATAAAGAGATTACTAAAAATAGGCTATCAAGAGTAGAAAATCAAAGTACCAACTGTGGGGCCTTCTTTAAATCCACCCAAGCAATTTGAACCCTTGCTTTGTCTAAAATATCTCTTGCCAGACAGAGGAAACTTGGTGAACTAATAGTACATATTGTTTTGTTTGACGTACCCGTTTGCGGACCGTGACACTGGAAGGGGTAGTGATACAGTCAGTTGAGGGTGTTCGTATATTGTATGCACTGGGAGTGTCCAGTGACCGAGGAGTGGGAGTGTTCAAAGACTCGTCTGACAAGATACGCTTCACCTGCTGCAACTTGCGATCTTTGCTCTTCATCTCCATCTGTAAAGATAAATCAGAGTTTGACTTCATCTTGATCTCAAGTACGTACAGACAGTCTGTGATCTCACATTAAGTGCTGGATGACTCGACAGTTTTGTAAGATTATTCAATTCTTGTTTGTATAAATCAGTAGCTAACGATGAATTGGATTGGTTAAGCCATTTTATATCTAGAGAAAATTATGTAGGATGTCTACTATTGATTTAAGTCAAACTGATAGTCCCACAGTGATTAAATCGAAATGATTCCCACTAAACCAGCCCCAAGGAATAAAATTCTGAAGTTTTTTTTATACAAAATGTATCTAAACTAGAGGTTCAATAGGGAAATCTCACCATTGTCAAATAAAAACATATGTGATATTTAGTGATGGGTTGGTACTTCTAGTCAAATGTCGGTTCTGCGGAACCGAGAACCGATGGTGAAATGTCGGTACCAAAACCCGTCACCGATAATACCGGAAAATTACCGATATTGCCGCCATTGCAGACGACGACAATGACGTTAGCGCAATCCCGGGAGATGATGATAATGTCAACACAATCCGTCGGTGGCTCACATCAACGTCCATTTTTATATTTTTTTTAAATTGAGACAACTTTAGCATGAGAAATGAATGTCCAGGTGTATCAATATTCAATGTTAAAGGTATTAGACTATGCTATAAGCAAACCCAAAATATTAATCCTGTAAGAACCCTTCCTGTTACACACGTGTCAGGTTGTCAACAGTCAATTATATTTTACCTCCTTCTCATTATTTCAGTAGCCTACCCAGTTCCCATCTTACCTCTATCTTCCTCTTGTGATCAGTCAGTTTCTTGTCCATTTGCTGGTTGAGTTTCTCAGCAGTCTGTGCAATCTTGGACTGATACCTCTGTTTTTCCCTCTCCCTGTCCTGAAGTCTTTTGTTAAGAGCTGCGTCTTTCTCGTGAAGCTGGTTGTTAAAAATCATGCAATGGTGGTTAGTTAAGCAGACGGACAAAGTTTGCAATGTTGAAAATTAAGAAGCAGAAATGTAAGTTATTTGCAGTTAGTTTGCAAACTTATTTATTTATTTTAGTTCTTTTAAAAGATTCTAAAACTCAATTAATTATAGAAATTAGGTTTAGATTACGTTTGTTGTGATTGATTAATAATAAATAGTTTTACCAGGGCTACACGGGGACTACAACACAAAGGACTGCTAACAGATTCAAGAAATACGGAGTTTCAATAGCCTACAGGACTCAGAACACCATGAGTAAAATACTGCATCCAAAAATAGAAGATTGTAACAAATTTGACACTTCGGGCATCTATAAAATCAATTGTAACGATTGTGATAGCTTCTACATTGGACAGACTGTGAACTTCGTAAACCGCTTCAAAAACCACATATCTGCGTGGAGGAACAACAAACCGGAAAGATCAAATGTCGCACAACACCTGTTACAAAATGGGCACTCACTAGGAAAAATGGAGGATAGTCTAGATATTTTAAAGAATTGTAAGAAAGGATATGTAATGAATGCTTGGGAGGAATTGTATATTTATAAGGAAAAATGTAAAGATAGAAATAAGTTGATTAATGAACAAATACATTTTGATTCCAGTTGTACTTATAAAAATGTATTGGCCGGTGCTTCCGGTAGCCAATAGGGTATAAGTAGGGACGCCATTCAAGATTCTTGTCATTCGCCTATTGGGTCTGATGATGATTGGAGTGTCCAATCGAAATCGATCACCACTTACCATCGTTTTTGTATATTTACCGTCTTGTGAGTAACAGTATAAGCGTAAATATATGTTTTAAGTGTTATAAGACGTTTCTTTTATTTACTTTCCGTAAATTTAATAACACGTACAATGCTGATCAAGAAGTTATTTGCTGATCAAGAAGTTATTTAATAAATAGTGCAGTGGAATGCATGTATTCAATTATTTATAAACATTCATGAATATGTAGGCTTACTTTTAAATAAAGTACCGGTACCTAATATATGTTGATATTTCCTGAGCACTGCACGGGTAAAAACAACATGATTTTATTTTATTTTTACTCTCATTAACGGTGTCCATCCACTAGTGGTGAGTCAAACCTGTTATTGAAAAAAGTTTTTTGTTCAAAAATTCAAGTCAAAAGTTCAAAATTTGATAAGCATGTTTCGAGATTCAAAACCAAGATTTTATGGAAAAAAAGTTTGAGTTAAAAAGGTTTGCTTAAAGTGTGTTAAACATGTTATTAATGTAATTATGTCAAGACCAAGTGAGGAGTCCATTTGATTTCTTTCAATTTTGATTGCATAGTAAATAAACATTTTATTACTACCTGTATTTTTTGTAACCCAAGGCCTACCAGACAAGTAAAAGTTTTGCGTTAAGTTTTGAGATTTGAAATTTAGGATTAAATTTTTTGTGTTTGCTGTTTTGAGATTTGAAATTTCTGGTTTTGAAAATCACAAGTAGAACTTATTAAACACATAATCAGGCTGATCATTTTCTAGAAATAAGGTCCTGTCCAAGGTTTAAAACTCTTTGCATAAAACCCTCATGATTGACCTAAACAGTCTTTACCAATTTAACTACGAGGCAGAATCCCGTTTATCTGAAAACAATGCTAAGACACTTAGTACTAGCAGAAACGAGGCATATCCTACAACTCATGATGTATTCTAACTGATAAAAGTTTAAACAAAAATGTAAAGAACTCACATCCTCTTGCAATCTCTTGATGACCCTCTCATAACCAGAGTTTTGCTTCTTCAGTGAGGCAAGTTCCACTTCCTTCTTGACAAGTTGTGATTCCAGATTGGCAACCTATAACCAAACAAGCACTTTAAGCTGTAGGCTCTAACCAGGAATATTTCCGTTTATTGCCCTAATAACTGTAGGGAGACTAAATCAATTGTACAGCAGAACCCCGGTTAACCGAAATAAAGGGGGGAGAGCCATTTTGGATAACCAATTTATCCAGGAGTATAGTATATTACCACGGCGAGTTGGAAAAATGAATTAAAAACAATGTCAATATAATAGGGCCTACAGTATTTTATTTCAGCTACAGAAATGTGTTACAATTGTTTAGAAAATACCTTAAACCAAACAACAGAAGTTACTAAAGCATTTTACATTACATATTACCTATATTTTAGCCCCTGTATTATTTTATAGAACCGTTTCGGTTAACCGGGGTTCTACTGTATATAGAAATTATTCATATTATTTGATACTAGCAGAGTGTCCTTTGTACGGGGTTGGCGTATAAGTATAAAATGATTATTGCAGTTGAGATAAGAATAGGCCTATATGTTAATCAGAAATGTGAGCTATCATCATGGCAAATTTCAGTCCAATTCTAATAGTAGCTAATGTGTGACTGAACCCCAAACAAACACACAAATCTGACCAGTGTGTGCAGAGCCATAAAAACCATCCAAGTTACACACACAATAACGGAAACCCCTATACAAATCCTTAATGGTGTCAAACAAGAATTACTCCAGAGATCAGGTAATGTAATGTTACTTATGTACACCATTTTATATTAATACAGTAAACTAGAGATATGCTAATTAATTCATGCAATTAAAATTGGGCATACACTTCATTGATGACACAAACAAAATAATTTTAATTCCAAGGACTTAAAAATATGAATAGCTAAGGAAAGGCCAATTGGCTGATTAGGATTGTTATGTACAATGATAGGGATCAGCTAGCTTACCTAATAGACTAGAGTCCAGATTAACCTAGGTACACACATAAAACACATAACACAACACAGAAAAACTTTACATTTTGTCACAGTTAGGGACTTCATCATTGCCAAGTTGGCAACACTGTTGTGGAACTTTTGAATTTGAACTTTAACTGCCAGTCTTCTTTCTTCTCCCTTCTGATGAAGTCCCTAACTGGGACGAAATATTAAGTTTTTCTGTGTTGTGTTATGTGTGTACCTAAGTTAATCTGGACTCTTGTCTACCAGGTAAGCTAGCTGATCCCTATCATTGTACATAACAATCTTAAAAAGATGAATGTAATTGATGGAAAAACTCAACGCCTAAAAGTTATTAAGTCAATCTCACCTTTTCTTTGTAAGTTCCAACTTCGGAGGAGAGTAAACTGCTTTTATGAGTAAGTATCAATAACTCTTCCTCACTCTTCATCAGCACGTCACGGAAATCCATTACTACGAACAATTTGATGAAATTACACTAGCATGATGTTGGTTGGCCAGTCATAAAAAAAAACATGAAGTTTTGAAATGCAGTCTAGCTAGAACTATTGATAAGACAGGGAGCTAATGAGTTGGAAAATACTATCAGCTTCAGCTGTTCCATAAGCATGACAAATCTACTAAAGGAGTACGTTTTATCTGTGGTTTGAGTCAGTGCAAAAGACTATTAAGTTTAGGACATACAAACAAACAGGTTGAAGATACAAAGCTCTTGACAATATAGCTAAATAAAACATACTAAAGTGGTAATGTACATAGTAGTTGCAATACCTAGCTTTAGGTTTTTGGAGGAAAAAGCACTTGGCTTAGGAATAGATAGGTCTATTAAGGAAGGAGGAATGGATACACAGCTAACTTCCCTAAGAAAAAAGTTCCAGGTAGTTGAAAGCATAAAGAATGTTCACAACACGACGAACTTGATATTTCCTACCTACCAGGGCTCCTTCTGAAAAAACCCTTGGTAGAGACGAAATATCAAGTTTTTTGTGTTGAGAACATTCTTTGTGCTTTCAACTGACTGGAACTCTTTTCTCGGTAAAGCTGTGAATCCATTTCTTCTTCTTTAACGGATACCTAGCCTTAGAAGTTCCTTTGGACAAGATTTTAGAATATAATAATTCTTGTCTTCAGGATTGTTACAACTATTAAGTAGCATCCCTTTTTTGTTGCTAATATATTGCCTACTATAATATTTTCAGGGCCTTAAAGCTCCATTTCCAAAATTTAAAAGTTCAAAAAACTTTCAAAAACACATTTTAGTCATCAGAAACATTTAAGCATATTATCACTTAAAACGATACAAATAAGTTCAAATACCAAAACAAGTTCACGAAAGATTAAGACCTAACTCAGAAAACTCACATGGTAATCTATACAACAAAATTACATAACTTAACACACTTATGTTTCGTTTTTGTCCTAGTACAGTATAGGAATTTTTTGAAAACTTATGAGAAAAAAATGGTGAATGATAAAATATTTTCTCACCAATCTACTTTCTTATAAGTCCTACACTGGGACCAAACATCAGTGTATCAGTGTGTAACATTGTTTGCCCATTTCTACCTGTAAACCCCTGGACCTAAATGTATTTAGTTGTAGGCCTACTAGTCTGACTAGATTTCTTTCGTAAAAATTTCTGCTTGCCCATTTTTTCAAACTTATACAGTGCCTAAATTACTTTATTAAAGTTATGAAATGTGTAAAGCTGTATTATCCTACCATACATGTTATAATTCAAACTGTACCCAACACAATACCTTTGGTTTCAAGTTCGACGTCCATCTTTTTCTTTCTTGCTATTTCAACTTCCAGGAATGTCATCAGGTTCTTTAACAGTCGGTCGTCCTCGGGCCCCACCAGGCAGAGGTCAGGGAACTGGGAGGCTAGGCTAACAACAAAAACAAACTTCAAGCGATAAAGAACCGGCAGGAGGCACTGAAAACATCAGACAGTGATAAATAAATAACAGTGCCTGCAAATACAGAGTTATGACAGAACTAGTAGCTAGTAGCTGTGCCTGCTTGGAGAACTGCAAGAAACATTAGATTTAAAGATTTCTTAGATTTGCTGCTATAGGTAAGGTAAAAAATGTTTTTGTTGGCCAAATAATATAGGGTGAAATAAATAAATTTGCCAAATTTGATTAACATCCATAAAAATGAGCAAACTACAACAGTTTATTTAATTTCCAAAATAATTAATAACATGGGAATTTTAAATATACATTTTTTTAAATTTTCTCCGTAACCAATAATGAAAAAAAAAAAACACTTCAACATACTAAATTATTTTTTTAAGCTCTTCAAAACTGTTTGGAAAGAAGTGGGAAAATTTTATGTTTTGAAAACAAATTCTCACGCCATAAAACCCTGTTCCCTTGGTCCGATCAAGCAAAATGTTGTTATCATTGGATTTAATTTTAGATTTAGATAAGAGATACAGTTTAAAATAGAGTTTAAAAACCTTGTTCAGAGAACAAATAGGTTCCAACATTATGTTTACGCTTAATTGCAACTCAACACAAACTTGAACTTTTTTATGTTAAGTGTCACGTGGTTCATAAAAATATGGCCTTCAAAATTTATTTAAATTGATTTCTTATGGATAAATAATAGAAATCAAAGATGACAAACCTGTAGACAGCATTCACACCCACATCAATAGGAATGTTCTCGTTGTTGGCTTCATTTAGATTAGCCATTGCACGTTTGAAAATCTGAAAAAAAACATATAATTATATATAACATATTTTTAAGGTTGTATAAAATGTTTTCACCCAGTGTTACAGATATTTTTTACATTACAGCAGCAAGTTTGCAAAATACAAGTTTTGGTGTGCATGTTACAGTTTTACATTAAAGGCAAAGGTGTTTTATTTTATTTTTTCTTATTTAAGATTTTTAGAACTATTTATGTTCTTGTAAGCTTTTGTAATTTTGTAAACTCTTATTGTATCAACTTTTGTAATAAATAATTAGGTATTGTACAATACATTAGGTGTTGTGTTAATAGTGTTTTATTATTATTTATCAACCATTGTGAAACTGCCCAAACGAATAATTCCTGATAGTAAAAAAAGATCAACAATCTCGACTTGAACTTAAAATCCAGTCTTGTCCATCCCTTAGCAGGAGTAATGGAGGTGGTATTATGTGATGCCTTTGACACTTTAGTTATTACATAGAGGTTTAGTATATCTAATTTCTAGGCAAGGTAAACTCCAAACAAAGGTGTGTGCTATAAAGTATTAAGTGGCGAGTGTCTCTGTGGTCAACATACCTGGTTTGCCCTTCGTCGGCCAGCTGGCAAGTTGTCAATATTCCGCAGAGGTGTCGGCTTGACCACTTGCACTTCCTGGCTCATCTCAGAGAACTTCATCACGTGAATGTTCTCGTCATAGTCGTCTGATCTAGGGTTGACACACACGATGACACGTACGATGCACTCTCCGTCAAAGAAGTTCTTGAACAGATGAGTCAGCTTGGAGTCTCTGTATGGTACCAGCTTGTTTGTGCCATTGGCTTGGTTCTCTCGTAATATCTCCAGGCAAGTGCGTAGAGTCATCAATGAGTTGTTAATGTTTCCTAAAAACAAACAATTACTTGGTATCTCATTTTAAAATTTCAACAATAAAACTATATTTGCAACAAATATTCAGATGAGAAATTACACCTTACCAAATTCTTTAGCAATGATGTTGACTTTTTGTTGGAAAGGAATTCTATGGTTTCAGATTTGACACTATTGCCCAAGCACACTGCGTTAAATGGCAAATGAATAAAATGTATATCTGATAAGTCTTAAGTTTTGGTTTTTGTGAAAGACCATTGGATTGGTAACTGAGTGAGATGGAAGGTCAATAGATTTGACGGTCAAACTATCACTTGTGGAAAAATAAGCTATTCGTACACCGGATGGCTGCCAAATGCTGATGTATTATAGATCTTTTGGAGGCCCCTTTCCATTTTCTAACAAGTGAGATCAACAGTTTGTCTTATCTTAAGTCTTTAGGATTGTACCAATGAAGTGACCATTGTTGAACCCAAGACAATATAGAGATAATATAGAGATATAAACCAAATAATGACCTGCCAGAAGTATTATTTGCATACAACCAATAGAAGCTTTCATAAAAGATGTCTCGGTTTGCATGAGAATATTGATTTTAACTACAACAAGATACTGGTTTCTGCTACTTACAGCACAATCAATGTAATGTGTTGTGTGTGTTGCTGTGTATATAATGGTTTAGTAATATAGATAGTTTTGCCTCACAGCTCCAATAACACACAATAGTGTTCTTAGTAAGTTTTGTATGGCCATACAGGCAAAGCTGTCTCGATGTGAAAGTTATGTTCATCATGAAATTTTTTTTCCTGTCAGTATTCACATTAATTTGGCTAACACTATTTAAGGATGAGTTTTAATTAAAAAAAACACACACTCACATTTAAAACGCCATGCAAGAAAATAAGAATAAAACTTTTATAGCAGTAAGAGGATAAAGAAACAAGCGATGCAATAATGACTAATGGATTCAATTGACAATTTTTTAAGACTTGGTTTGTAGGTGAGGTCATTAATTCAGTTAGATAAGTAGCCTATGTTTGAGCATCACTCAAAACAGGTAAATGTGAGAAAAGTAGGGTAACCTTGAAAACACTGCTCGTTGATATTGGTGCGCTCAAACATAGGAAATAGAGCAGAACTTTAGTCTGTTACTTTTATTTTGGTATTTTTTATGTGTTTGTGTGTGAATTGGACGTGTGGTGACAAGGACTGCATTTCCCTTATTTCAACAAGGTGACAATCACTTATATGTCAAGGTATATACTTTTATGTTACTGGACACAAATGTTACATACAAACTTCTCCGATCGATAACATATTTTACGGTTTAGCAAAAAAGAAAAGATCTCAAGAAAACTAAAAGTTGGAAAACATTTTTGGCTTGTATTCCACAAATTTCATGTCACTTACCAGCCTCCCTGAGCCGCTGCCCTGTGGTGTTGGTTCGGTTCATGCGCTCACTGCCAGCCAGGTCCACAAAAGACAGCTGACTGACATTGATCCTACGCTTGTCCTGCATCACAGTCTCCCCACACGCGTCCAGCGGCGCCTGGACCACCCGCACAGTGAACACCGAGTGACTGCGGCTAGACTCGGCATTCAGCGTATTGTGTGCCATTCGCCGCCGCCGCAGGCCCTTGTTGAACACCTCAAAAGCTTCATCTGTGCTCTTCACCTCCACCTCTGTAACCCCGTGGACATACATGTTTTTGGCTCCGTCTTCCCGGACCAATTTGCTCTGTGGACCTCTGCAAAACGCAATCCATAATGAATACCAAACTAGTCCCTATATTCACACATGTCATTCTAGGAACACAGTGAGATATCTTGCATCATCCCCCATGCCCTGGACTAAAGTAGCTTTTTTAGAGCGCTGGGCACTTAAGTCATGCACAAATTTTCCAGCATTCAAAATACGATACATTTTGATAGTAAAAGGTTAAGCATGCATCAAGGCTCTTGCTAATTCAATTAGGCCGTTTCATTTATAATAACTTCTTAAGTTCTTAATCAGAATGGTTTGTTTTATTATACATTGAATCTAAGTCAAAATGGTTGTTCAATTACACTTAAAAGATATATTTAAGCTTATACTGTACACTACTACAAGAAGGTAATTATGTAGGCCTAAATAAGACGGTAAATAGTATTGTATTGATTGGACACTCCAATCATCATCAACACCAACAGGCAAACATTAATTATTTCCTTAATGAAACATGTTTTATGAACATTTGCCAATCGGGCAGGATAATGATGTGGGGATTCAATCAAAATTAGTCACCACTGTTATAATTACAGTCTCGTAGTGAAAAATGAAGTATTACTAGATAATATATTTTTATTTAAATACCGTTTAATATTTCAAAACTATAGAAACCCCCTATAACAACCAAACATGAGGTTCTGTACAGCCATACTCGGCTTTCCCTATTAATTCCAGTTCAGGCAAGGGTCCCTTCAAATGAGATAAAGTATACTGTAGGCCTACTTTACATTCATTTACCTGCAAAGGTCAAAAAATTATCAGTAGGCTAAAGAGTCTGTAAACAAAATGTTGCAACGAACCTGCCCCTAGAGAATTCTTCAAAGTTATCATCCAAAAGATCAAATACAGAATTGTTGTAGATCTCGATGTAAGTTACAAACACAGCGTACATGTTGTCTTCATGAACATCTTCTATTTTAACCTCCTCTGCAATCCTATTGGCCCACTCACTCTCCTGTCTGAAACACAATAAAAAGGATATGTATAAAACACAATCTGAAGAATCCAGCTAGTGCATGTAGCTTAGGAAGTTAGACCAACAATAACTTATAGCTTAGTAGAGTTGTGTTTATTTATTTTTTTAATCAACATTGATCATGAGTGAAACAATGAAGCTTATTTTGTATACATTTTTACATGCTACAAGCATGCTATCAAGGATTGTCTGTTGGGAGAGAAGGGGTATTACCAAAAACAAGTAGGTATGCAGGGAATGTATTTACCTATGTCAATGATAAATGGGCAAATGATCATGGGTTTCGTTTCTTTTCCCTATAAAATTAAACATAACTCCTTAGTTCACTTGTACGCTGCAACGAGGCTCCTCTTTACTTACTGGCATCATTTGTGAACAGGATGACTGAACACAAATTACAGCTCTGTAGCGCTGTGAAATTGTTCAAGGGTCAAAAATGGGAAAACCCAATTGAATTTTTACTCCATAAAACTCACAATTAAACCTCTTTCCAATAGTCAGATCATGCTGGTTCAAGAACTTGTTTGGATATGTAGGATTACATGTTTGTACTAAATTTAATCAGATAATTTTTACTCAAGTTATCGTGCTAATGGACATTAATAGGCCTATATATGTGTGTGAACAAATATTCTAAAGGGGTGGTGTTTTTGGCCTCTGGGGATATCAAAATGAAAAAGAAAATTGTTCTCGAGTCTAAGTCTTATCATGAGACCTACGGTAATAGCCCTTATAGCCTATGGCGAATTCACTGTAACTTAGTTACCTAGTCTCCGTGTTACCTCCTAACTTAAGTTATATGGAAATGTCCCTAAAATATAGTGTTCTGTTATGCAGGGGATAGGAAAGTCTTTTTTGACATTCAAAGTTAGCCAAACTTTGGCCAAGACTTAACACTTTAAAACCTGATCTCGAGTAGGAGCCTATAGCTCGGGGTGTTTCTTCGTTGAATATCACCTGCATGCTTAGAGCGTAGGCTGAGACTGGCATGGTAGCTCAATTGGCTAAGGTGTTACAATGAGGAGTGTAGCGTTGAGGAACCTTTCTACATGGGCAGGTTCAAATCGTGAGTTCTACACAATCTGTGAGTTTTTCAATGAACTATGTCCACTCTTGGGGTACCCAACACAGAACCATTACCGCCAGTTTTTTTGCTGCTGTCAAGACTGAAATATTTTAACGCCTATTGCATTCGCTGATTCACAGGCGCGCCGAGGCTGCGTCGCCTTTTCCAACCGCCCCACCAATGGGAATCTCGCAACGAACTTGTTAAGTAATAATGCCAAATTAGAACTACCAACCATTATATAGGCCTGTTACTTAGTAGGCCTATAACAATTATGTACCTATTAAATTTCCTTGGAGTTTTAGATGACAACACTTGTGAATGGATTTCATTGATGCCATCCATTTTTGCGTCCTCATCACTTTGGACCTCAAAACCGTTGAGTCTGTCAGGTTTGAACACATACTTCTTGGCTTGTAGATGGCCAATGCTGTTGAAAATTGCATCCAATGCTCTGGGCATGATACCTGATTCTCTTGGTGTTCCAGTCATAGTGAATGTTTTACCACTGCCTGGAAAATAAATATCATTGTATCAATTTAGAAGGAGTGAATCTAACTCGATGCACTGACAAGTGTTTAAATCATGTCAAAAGCCTTAAATTTCTCAACAATTATTATGATTGTATAGGCTACTGTTTCGTTATATGGGAAATAAATTCATTTATTTCAAAAACTGAAAATTTCCTAGTTAGAGGTCACAAGTAACAAATAATATTATGAGGTGGGTAAGAACTGTAGATATATTAATGCATAGTTTAGTTAAAATAATCTAACACTGTGACTGACATGTGCTATGACCTGGATTTGAAAACTCTAGAAATAATAAACAAACCCTTGAGAGCTACAGCTAGTCTAAACACGGAAAACAAACTATTAGGCCTAGCCTTCTTAGAAGATGTTGTTAACTTTAAACTCAACTTACCGGTGATTCCATAAGTGAACAACAGTCCATTTTTACCATGTAAGACTCCATCAACCAAAGGAAGAGCAACATTGTTGAAAACTGTCTTTTGAGGGGCATCACTATCAAAAACGTAGCTAAAAGTGTACTGTGTTTCTTTGACATAACCATTTTGATAGTTTACAGCATTTTCAGGCGGTGACATCTGAACTGTACACGGAGACACAACTTTAAGGCAAGGTACCTCATTGTCATTCAGCGGTCTCAAACGGCAATACACCTGGATTGGTTCTTTAATGGTAGGCATCATTGATTTAAGCTGTTTTACTGAAAACAAAACAAAAAATAGGCTCTAACTTTAAATCTTCAACACCAACTTGATTGTTTAGCTTAGTGTAGGCCTATAATAAACTGGGTAGCTGGGCCATTCTTCAGAAAAGGACAGATTACGGTCACCAAGGAATAATAAATAAAAATTAAGATAATAAATACATAATTTGTTGTTAAATATGAAGGTAAAAGTTTTTTTATACTTAATGTAAAGAAGAAAAAAATCTAAATGAAATTTAATGAACATTTTATGTCCACAGAAGGTGACATATCACTTCTGTGGACAGTCACCCCCTCTAGGTTTAGCTTAAGATTAGCTGATTTTACTAACAAATTTGAAATAAAAATTATTAAACCCAATTGCTGTTGGCTATCTAGACATTGAATATAATATTTGTTTGTTTATTTTACTCTTTCCATTCTATTAAAGGTAAAAAAAAAACAAAGAAACTCGGTCACCAAAGCCTGCATCACTCCTATGGACAGTTCCAGAAAAATCCACCAGGCAGCACTGGCCAACTTTCACTATTTATTTTACAGAGAAGAAGTAACCATCTTGAACATAGAATCAGTTTGGTTGTGTTTGGTTCAGTTATTAGTTGTTTATATCAAGTGAAACTAGAATTTTAATTGCTCGTCGAGCTAACATAGTCACTTCTGTTACCACATTTTAAAGGCAATTATGCATGTCAATTAAACCTAATACTCTAATTTACAGTAGTTTATGTGTTTCTCTACAAAAATAAGAGCAAACATTGTTCCTAACCTATTTGCTTGACTCTATGTTAGGCATAAAATGCTAAATCATCACTTCTGTGGACACTAGCAGTTACCCGGCGCGTGTTGCTGCGCTTAACAACTATTATTTTAAATGACAATTAAACCTAATACACTAATTGATGTTAGTTTATGTGATCCTCTAGAGCGAACATTGTTCCTAACCTATTTGCTAGACTCTTTAGGCATAAAATGCTAAATCATCACTTCTGTGGACATCACTTCTGTGGACACCTAGCAGTTACCCGGCGCGCGTTGCTGCACTTAACAACTATTATTTTAAATGGCAATTAAACCTAATACTAATTTACAGTAGTTTATGTGTTTCTCTACAAAAATAAGAGCAAACATTCTTCCTAACCTATTTGCTAGAATCTATGTTTGTTTTTTAACTTTATTTGTAAAATTTGCAGTTGCGATAATCACTTCTGTGGACTTATTGTCACTTCCATGGACATGCTAGTTTTTAAATACTAAAAATCTGGGAAAGTGATTTTTATTTAGTGTGACCATTGCAATGGGTAAATATTAAAAAGAGTCATACATTAAAATATCTAAAATAAAAAAATATTAATATTAAATTGAAATCTGTCCTTTTCCAAAGAATGGCCCAGCTCAGTGGTTTTAGTGCTTGCCTGGTACCTAGGCCTTAAATCAAAAGGATGCCTGGTCCAATCCTGAAAAAATTTCAAGCTTTTTGATGGTTCCAAGCTAAATTCAGCTGTATTTAATGGGCTTTCAATCAATGGTCCTGACTAATGAAACAGCTGGTCCTAAGTCAATAACAAAGCCACAACACAAGGAAGGCATGACACACCATTCTACACTCACCCTTCACTCATATTTAGGTTAAAATACACACATAGGTAGTGTTCCGATCTTAAACTGTAATAATAATAATAGTTTATCTTAGGCTATTAACATTGGGTTTATTAACAAGCAACAAAGAAATTCTTACCTTTTGTCAAATAAAAAAGGGTGGAAAGTAAGTTTGAGTATGTTTGAAGCACAAAATGATAGGTAGGCATAGCTCAAGCAATCCAGAATGCAGGATACATTTACACTTTTAGGCTATTTTTAGTAACTTAGGCCTCGGCTAACTTACACATACACACATGATACATGATCTCTCCGTCCATAGTCCTTTGCCTTTTGTTAAGCTCTGAATTTCAAGTAATTTTTTCAGTGGGGCCTGGTACAATTTCATTCCCGTGTAATCTGGTTTGTGTTCAAATTTTGTGAGTTTAAGTTGGACTGCATGTGTGCCCTTTGTTCGTGTGTTGTAAGTGTGATTTGTAAAAGTTGGTTTAATGTTCTGTGATTTTATATAGCAAGCTGATTCATAGATATAAAGTGAAGGGACTGTGAGAAAGCCAAGTTCTTTAAAAACATTTTTGCAGCTCGTCCGAGGCGGCATGCCCAAGATTGCTCTTATTGCCATGTTCTGCCAAACAAAGATCTGATCAATATTCTTCTTCACAGAGCCCATAGGATGATTGAATACAAAATGTGTTGTTCTATTAGGCCAAAATACACAAGTTTAGAGAGAGCCAGGTTTCCGAAGGTCCTTATTCTTCGAAGTACAAAGACCCCTCGAGCCGTTGACCCCTCCAGTTTTTTTATTTGTGCATCCCAGCTCAATTTATCGTCCAATCTCACTCCCAAAAAGTCGGCAGTTTTTGAAATTTGAATTTGATCCTCTCCAATTAATAGGTTACGGAGTCCTATTATTTTTTAAATTTTGTCTTTTTGCAGTTTGGATACACATGTATCCTGTTTTTTGTGAATTTAATTTGAGTTTGTTTGAGGAAAAAAAGTCAGCCAGATCATTTGCTCTTTGATTAGATTCTGCCTCCAGGGCCGCGTCGTCAGTCCCCCTTACGAACAACGTTGTATCATCTGCAAAGAGGTAGACGCTGTCCTGCTGAACAGTATCTGTTATGTCGTTGATGTAGACCAAGAAAAGGAGAGGTCCAAGGACAGATCCCTGGGAGACGCCAATTGAGATAAGTTTTTTTGTTGATGAAATTCTTTCAGTTTTTGAATTTGTGTTTTTTTGAATCTCAGTGACTTGGAATCGGTTGCTCATATAGGATGTGAGCCACTTCAGCGCAAGTCCTGAGATTCCAATTGATGCCAATTTTTCCAATAGAATCGCAGGTTCGACACAATCGAAGGCTTTGGAGAGATCAGCAAAACAACCAACTACTGTTTCTCCAGCCTCCATTGCGTCTATACTGCTGTTGATGAAATCAATGAGTGCAAATTTTGTTGATTTGTTGCGTCTAAAACCATACTGTCTGTCACACAATATGTTATTTTTTCCAAGAAGTTGCTAAAGTTGCTCCGAAACAACTTTCTCAATCAATTTTGAAACAACTGGTAGGAGAGAGATTGGGCGATAATTCCCCGGGTCAGTTTTGTCTGACTTTTTTAAAAATTGGTTATATTTTTGCAGTTTTGCAATTCTGAGGGAAAATTCCAGATGTCAGTGAAAAATTGACTATGTGGGTAAGAGGAACTGCCACTTCCTCCCTACAATATTTACAATATTTGGACATGCATACTGATTCCATTTACACCACTAGAGTGTTTAGATGGAAGCTTTGAGAACAAATCCAGAAGGTAAGCAGATGTAATCAAATGAAATTCAAGTCCAAGTTCAGCAGTGCCATTCCTCCTAAAACCAGATAAGGCATGGGTTTCCTGATCCTTGTTGACAAGCTTCGAAACAGTAACAAAATAGTCATTTAAGGTTTCACACACATCTATAGGATTTTCTATTTTGTTACTGTCAATATTCAGTATAATATTATTAGAGTCTGAATTTTCTTTTGGCCTAATGCTGTTTTTATAATCTTCCAAGAGTCTATAGATTTATTTTTTGAGCTGGATATGCAATTGTGTGCCCATTTTATTTTACTTTCCTGTATTTTGTTTTTATATTTATCTTTAAAGCTTTAGGTATAATTCTTTGTCAGATACCATTCCTGTCAGCCTCCATACAGAGTATTGTTGGAACATTTTTCCTTTGCAGCTATTATCTCATTGTTCAATCCATTTGTTTTTTCCTTTGCGACTGAGATTAAGTTTTGTTTTTTTATTCGGGCAGCTGATATCAAAATAATATTTGAATGTTTCTATAAAGCTATTATATTTGGTATTAATATCAGGAGCATCATATACTGAGTTCCAGTCCTCTGACTGTAGCCTTATTTTAAGTTCATGAAGATTTTCATTGGTAATTATTCTTTTTTCTAAGGTTTTATTTTGGTTTGAGATATTATTTCGGTTTGAGATAATTTCAGGTAGGCCTATTTCTATTGAGATAGCACAGTGGTCTGAAATATGGGGTTCTTTTACTGCTGCTGATAATATTTCAAAGTTGGTTAAAAAATTGTCTATGCATGTGCTGGTTGTGTCGTTAATTCTAGTTGGTTCCAAAATGTTTGGTTTCATATCAAAACTTTTAATCAGCGTTGCAAATCTGTGGTAGGTGTTGTCATCTTTGATCAAGTCGATATTGAAATCTGAGCCTATTACAGTAGCCTACTATACGCCTATATTTATTCTTAATGTTCAGTTTAAGTAGTTATTCATTTAATTTACTAAAGTATTCATCAAGGTTGCTGCTGTATGGAGACCTGTACATGGAAGCTACTTACTACAAACTGTTTATTTCTCACAGGAAAACTTATTTCAGCACACTCAAAAATTGTTTCTTTTAGAAATTTTATGCCTATGTCTGTGGACTTAAGGTTATCGAGTTTTATGAAATTTTTATTTTTGAAAATTGCTACAACCACCCATGTTTTTATATTCTCTGCCATAACCAGCAATAAATTCAAATTTTTTATTCTTAATTCTGATAAGCTATTTTGGTCTAGACCATGTTCATTAATAAGAAATAAATCTGGGTTTTCTGATTCTAAAAAATGTTCGATTTGTTCAATTTTATTTGTGATTCCCCTTACACTCAAATGAGTTATATTAAAATTGTTTTTCTGTGTGAACCTTATTCTGTTCTTATGATCAAAGTGTTTTCTGTTTCGGTTGCCGGTTGCAAGTTTTTTGTTATGATTTTAGAGGTTTCGGTTGCCAATTGTGAGATTTTTTTAATTTCAGAAGTGTTGGCTGTCAATTGTGAGTCATTTGTGATTGGAGAGGTTTCAGCAGTAGATTGTAAGTTTTTTGTAATTTCAGAAGGCTTAGGTAAATCAGGCTTCCTCATTAGAGTTTTTGGTTTCAAATTCAAATCGATTGAAGTCAGGTAGGCTAGATTATACTGCACATAGTTTCTGTCCCAAGCTTATTTAGGTGCATTCCGCTTTTTGTGTAGCAATTGCGATCAATCATTGAGTTTAGGCTTAGGTAGGCTACCTTGTTCCTGACACAAAATTCTCTAATCAGGGTATTTTGTTTCTTTATATTTTCATTTGGGACAGTTTTTGATATCAAGGTGGGTGTTTCAACAAGGATCAGGTTTTTTGGTTGGATCAGAGTTTGTTCTATTTCAGCAAACACCTGTTTTACATTATTAATGGACTGAGCCATTACATTGTTAGTTCCACCAACCACAACACAGGTGTCCTTCGGTGTCATATCCTTAAACTCCTTTTTAGCTGAAACCAACACCGCGGCCATGGGTGCTCCGAGCAGCACGATAGCCTGAGCTTGACTACCGCACCCCCCTTTGCAGCCCATGTGTCTCAACTCTTCCCCACAGTGTCTCGCATGGCTGTCTCCAACAATTACTAACCGTGGCTTTTTTTGCCTACTAATGAGTTTAGTAGGCTTCTTAACTAGGGCCACACGCTTTTTAGGCATAACACTAGTTGGAGACTTTTTGTTGTGTGCTCCTGCAGCCGTCTGCGACCCCTCCCCGCCCACACCTCAAATGAATTAGGGGTAGTCAGAGAGTGACCAGGAGCAGCCACAGCCGGTTCCCTACATCCCTTCCTCCTACTTACCACATCCGACCAGCTATTTTCACTTGGTTTAGAATTCAAGAGATTGTCACTGAGCTCAAAAAAATTAGTTTCTTTCAGATTTAGCTGTTCCTCAAGTTCCCTCTTTTCCTTCAAGAGTGACTCAGCCAAGTCACAAGCTTTCTTAGGCTACTCATTTTTTATAACCTCATAAGGAAGTGGATTGTTACCTTTCTTGTGTAACCTAATACAAACTAGACACACATAGGAATCTTTGCTAGAAATTAGCCTAAAAATAGATTTTTTCAAACGGCTACAAGCTAACTTATGTCAGAATGTACCCAAGCATCACAAATGTCGCAAGCTATGGAGCTGCTTTTGTCATCTAAAATTATTTTGTTGCAGACTTTGCAGGAATCCTGCTTAGACTTGTTTGGAGTTGGTGTTTTATGAGGTATTTTATGTGTTTTAGAAGTTGGTGTTTTAGGAGCCAACCCCCCCCCCCCCCTTAAATGCAATGAGTGGGCTGAAATCCAATAAGGTAAAACTTAAGCTCTTGTCTTTGCTTCTTCTCTTTAAGTACTGGTACCTATTAACTTAACTTAATTGCTACCTATTACCCCTTGTTGCTTTGTCAATTTAACTCTATCAGACTAAATAGACCTAGGCCTAACTTACCAAGTTATCATTGAAGCTTGGTTTGTATTCTCAACTTTTAATTTCCCAGCATGAAATGGATTTAGGCTACTTAGCTTTGTGATTTGACTTTAAAAAATTGCCCTCTGCTATGACTTAATAATTGGCCAGTTTCAAAATTAAATTCTATAAAAAATATCAGTTCTTTAACCAATTAGGCTTTTTTAAATTTAACTAGGCCTACGCTTTAAGTTAACTTTAACTAAGTTAGGCCTAGGCCTACATTGTACAAGACTACTCTACTCAACTTACCTGTGGTTTTCTTTCATTAGAAGTGGTATGTAGGGAAACAAAGATAAGCTGAATGCTCAGGTAAATTAATGGGCCTAGTTGAATGTTTGAGTCCCTCTGAACAGTCGAACGGTTCCTCTTCCTCAGATCAGGAATCAGGATCAGATCTTATTATATTTCCGTTCGCCAAATTCACTGGCCCAAAACAAAACCTGCAAAGATACGAGTTAACTCAACTGTGAGTGAGTAGCCTAAGTTTAAGTTAGTAAGTTAACTCACACGATTTTTCTTGATCTCCTACTTTCTCGTTTCTTTTTCTTATCTCATTCTCTTCTTTCTTAAGCATTATAGCCACGGCCGCCTTTATGTATGTCCCTCATATATGTATGTAAACAAACATAAACATAAACAAACAAAATTAAACAGTTTGTTTAAAAATATTTGAAATTGAAATAATTGGTCTGAAACGATCGTTGTGGTTGGTTGTTTGGTTTGGACTTAGTTGGTTTGGTTTAGTGGAGTGGAGTGGTTAGTTATTGGGTGTGGAGTGGAGTGAGTGAGCAGTTTTATTCTCTTGTTTGCTTAAGGAGGCAGGCTTTTTTTACTTTCTCCCCCTATACCATAGTATATGGAGAAAGTATTGTTTTCGTCAAAATTTTCGAGTTTGAGTTTTGAGTGGATATATTCGTTTTGGGTCCCCCTGGACCCAAAAAAGTGGTTTTCGAAGTGATGTCTGTGTGTGTGTGTGTGTGTGTGTGTGTGGGTGTGTGTGTGTGTGTGTCTGTGTGTCTGGATGTGTACAGAGCTAGGGACTACACCTGTGGTCCGATTTCGATGAAATTTGGTATGTAGGTTCTAATCCATGGTATCTCCAGGTGTTTTTTCATTTTTTTGAAATTTTGATTTTTAATGAGGATTTTCCCATAAAAACCCATAAAAAACCGGAAAATCGAATTTTCTCAAAAATTGCCCGAACGATTTTGATACAAATTTGGTATGTTATAGTCCTTTATATTCTAAACAAAATGGTACAAATCCCATTTCTGTAAAAATTACGGTTCAAAAGTTATTGTATATTATGTTATTTTCCCATAAAAAAAACCCATAAAATAACGGAAAAATCGGATTTTCACAAAACTGGCCCAAAACGATTTTGATAAACATTTTGTATGTAGCCTAGTCCTTTAAATTCTTAACAAGATTATACTAATCCCAATTCCGTATATTTACTCTCACCGCTTACAAAATATGATAAAGGTTGTTGACAAACTTATGGGAGAAAGTATGTGTCAGAATGCTGATACCGTTTATTTATATGCAGTATCGATGTGTAGTATCGCGGCCGTGGTAGGGTACGATGCCATAGCTTATAATTGCGAACATGTTGCATAGCTTATAATCTTGAAAATGTGGCATAGCTTATAATGGAAAATTTAAATTGTTCCATAGCTTATAATCGTAGAAATGTGGCATAGCTTATAACGGTTTTCTTAAAATGTGGCATAACTTATAATGGTATAGCTCAAATGTGCTGCAGCTTATAAAATATCGTTTGTTCTATAGCTTATAATTTTAAAAACGTGGCATAGCTTATAACGCGCAGGAATTACGTCATAGCGGATGGGACAGCTGATCGATCCTGAGTAGACAAAAAAATTATCGTGCAATGGTCCTCAAATTATCGTATGGACTAGCAGCCGCTACTCGGCAATAAGAAGTTGCGTTAAGTGCAGCCGACGTAGCAAAACCAAAAGTATTTCAATTTTTTTTTACTCCTGGACGACATATGTAATAGATGTAGCCTATATATGAAATGGTTTTTTGTTGAATAATAGAATAACTTTTTGTATCTGCTGTTTTACTTTAATTACGTAAGCTGAAATATATTATCATAAGCTTGATGTTGCTCGTGTTGCTTATTTATGCATGATAACTATTGTATAATATTTATTTTGTAATATTGTGTAATACCGGTGTAAAAATACTTTTTCATAGATAAAACCGTAGACTATGCAACATAAGTAGACTTCTCATCCCATTGTTGATTTTGAAGCTTGTTTTTCGTGTCTAGTTCATGTATGTCGACACTGATTGCTAGTGTAAACGAAATATTGTTTCTATTATATTAGGGCAATTTTAAGATTTGTGCTTTACGGTTTGGTTAGATAACTAGGAGACCAGTTATTTTTTATGATTATATAGTTTTATTTGGTTAAATTACGTTTTAAATATGTAAAGAAAAATAAAAAGATTCTCTAACTTCTACTTTTTATATATTTAAATATTGTATTTAAATATATTTAGTATTTACTCCTTGCAATGCTCTCAAAATGAATTCTTTACAAATTTTGGTTGTCCCTAGGTTGGAAGAACTTGGAAAGTAATAATATAAAACAGAGCTTTGGCAGTGGAAGCTTGGTGTTAAAAAATATTTGAGTGGGCCCTGTAAAATAAAAAATACTCCCCAGAGATCCTTATGGGACGTCCTTGGTACTGTTTGAAGTTCTTCCAGAATGCAATACCTTTTGTAAATAATATTTACTAATCTTAACTCTACACTGAATTTAATCTGCTCACTACCACACTAGTATTTAGTGTTGCACTTAAAAGGTGAATCTTTTGTAGTGGCCTATGATTAACTGAATTACCTTTATTCCAATAGTTAAATAATATTGCTAACAATGAATTACCAAGGTTATAGAGAACTAGAAAGTGAGTAATAATTTGATTTATTAAACAGAATTAACGAACTACAATTGGTTTCAATTTACAGTTGCTGGTTGTGGTTTATTTAACAAAATGACCTTGAGTGACACAATCAATTTGAAGTTTTTGTTTGAGAATGTTGAATGGATTTATCAAAAGGGAAGATACGGTACGGTTTCACACTGATCTCGAAAGTGTCAACGGAAGAGTGGTATTTAATTTAATGTTGAGATGACCAGTACCAAGCAAATCCAGTTCGTTGGCCAACGATTCAAAAACGAAGGTCGAGTCTCGCAGTCCAACTGATTAAACAATATTGTGCTTAATCGTAGTAGTATTTATTAGAATGTTGCTTATTGTTTTATGGCTAATTTGGTACTTTGGCGGTTCATCTATACGCAAACTGACACAGCCTCCGATAACACCTCCGTATCTAGCCGAACCAGCTACACGCTCCCTCCTTTGATATTAATTTAATTCCCCCAAATTAAATACTGACTGTGGTACTCGTTAATGAATTGTACCTTAATACTCAACAATGAAATTCGATAATGACTCTGTGAGAAAATTCCAACACTATAAAAATCTTATGAAACTCTGAATTACCCTACAAAAACATTTTCGTCTATTTATTCTTAATACTATTGGATCATCACAGCTTAGTAAATAATACAGATTGTTACACTATAAATGGATATAAAAATCAGCAAATTGAATTCGAACCTGGAAACATGTGATTATTTGACATGAACTAACAAAATATAACAGGAAAATTTACCATGTGCGACTCACTGAATTCTAATATTAACAAATAAATAACACAAATTACTTACAATTTCGGACGTCCACAATAAACACTGACACAAATTGAAGGATAGGGATGAGGAATTGTAACTAGCCGGTTTTCTAATAAAAAACGCGATCGATTTAAACTCGTGTGACGAACGTGAAATTTCCAAATGGCAGATTGCGTTGGCCGGTAAAACAAACTTTTTGACACTTGTTTGACAAACAAAACTGATTCTATTTTCCACTCGCGTTGCAAATATATCCCTTCGGGATATAGGCTATACGATTTCGAGAAAATGAAAATTTATCCGACCAACACCGCGAAATGAATTTAATTTGCACGAACGAAAGTTTCACCGACTAGGTACGTTGGAGACGGGAGAGGAACAGAACAGACACAGAGACTCTCGTTGCTGGCGACTAGTTCGGTATTTACTCAGGGGAGGTATAGAAGAGGCTACGATGACAGCTGTGGGCTTCTTATTAGCTGAGGGAACGCCATTACCGTAACAAAACGATCGGTAGCCATCGGCCTCGGTGGTCTAATGGTTAGTGTGCCGGGCTGATATACTGTAGGTCCCGGGTTTGAATCCTGCTGGCAGCATTAACTTTTGGTCCAAGATTTTTTTATTATCAGCAAGTTTGGTTGGTTGTTTCGGTTATTACAGTTTAATATTATTATTAAGTCATTACAAAATTTTAATTGAGCAAATTCTAGTTTTATTTAATAAACAGAATTATTTTTCCGATTACTAAACTTTTGTTATATTATTTCTTTATCAGCAAGTTTGGTTAGTTCGGTTAGGTTATGATAGTTTAATTTTATAATTAAAAAATAATAAAATTGAATTTGAGACATTTATAATTTTATTTTATGAACAGAACTATTTTTGCGATTAGTAAACCTTCATTGCCAAAGTGCTCTCTACTACAGCGCTGTTCACGGAGGAATTTTGAACTAAATGCCTCATTCGTACCTCCCCTAAGTAAGACCCGACTAGTTCAACCCCTACCACTTTTGGTTAGAATTGTGGGTATCTGATCAGCTGACTATTTGTCGCGTCTGCTACGCATTCGTTGTTTTATACGACGAATCGGTACAAATAACTGAAATAACAATCAAGAAACATATTGTAAAAAAATACACAACCTCTACAGTCGGCAAGAATATCAATAAAATTGCCTTCAGCTTTTCAACAAGGATGACAAATCTTCTAAGGGGCTTAATGTTTGATCTATGATCAAAACATATTTAGTAGATTTGTCATACATGGAACAGCTTAAGCCCAAATTTTAGTTTTATTTCTGTACGGTGCAATGTAGATTATAGAGGTCATGTTTTGTTTATAATTTGTTTCTTATTATTTCACTGTTTACGCCTTCATTTAGCCAAATAAAACGATCTTCTAATGTAGCGGTCAGTTTCACAGGACAAGAACTAAAGTAGACACAAAAACCGAGATTTAAAACTTACAAATTTACAGTCAGAATTCTGTGTTTAAATTTAGAATTATCTAGCAGGTGTTCAGCATGTGACCTCTGTTAAGCTCTTGGGTATTTGCATTGTAGTACAGGCAAAATCATACTAAAAAACCAGTAGAAAACATAAAAATTAGTCCATTCATGAAACTTTCAGGAAACGTAGTAAATACCATTAGGTATTGGAATCTGAAGAGTCCCTAGTGATTGTGGGGGTGGAAGTACCATTTTATGGGGTTTTAAGTTCATGGGGGTAGTGATTTTGAGAAAATTTTTATCTATGGGATCCAAGCAAGTGGGGTGTCGTTTTCTATGTTTCTTAGGATGCAGAATCGAAAAAGAACATAATAAAAGCAATAAAACCGACAGTTTATCAGAAAAAGACTAATTTATTAATAAAAAAACTAAATATGACAAATTAATTAAGGTAAAGTAATCCAGTTAATTAATATCAATCACCTATTACAAAATTGATCATGAGTCTGTGTCACATGTTAAAGATGTGAGGAAAATTAACCAAGAAACTGGTAGTTACGCCTCTTTAACCACCACGTGTCATATTGTTCATCAGCTACTGACGCATCATCACCTTCCATGGAATCGTCAGGGTCTCTAACTCGTTCTTCTCCATCATCGTCTTGCCTTAACACTGACAGCTTAGTAGTGGGGATGGGTAGCAGAATAATATTTCAGTTCTGGCGGTGATCCTGCAACTTAGGGTGAAGATAATATATAAGACCAAGAATGTAAAACCGCCCAGACCCCAATTTTTAAGGACCTTGGTCGCCCGTAATGACGTCATCAATATGGCGCTTGTAAGAGCTTGTAAGAGAGTTTGTAGGCTGGGTCGCTATGAATTGGTTATTATACCAAAAAGCCTGGACCAATTTAAATGAAATATGGCATACAAGGGCTTGAATACGATATATCTAATCCCAGTTTGTCAATGGCTGAGTTTGATTAGGTAATTTTAAAATGGCGACCATTAATAATTAAAATAATTAAAAATTGTTAAATGTTTTGTTTTTCAACTCTCTCCAGAAATCTGCAGCAATCTTTCATTTTCCTTGCCATCACAGGTTGTGATGCCGTCCCTGCATTTCATGGATTAGGCAAAATACCCCCACTGCAGCAAACCTGCAGATTAAGTGAGTTTCCATTTGCCTGATTTGATTTTCAATTAAATCCATTTCAATATCATTAAGTTTAGTGTTAACTAGGTTTGCTGCTACGGGGAGGGTAATAAAGTGTGTTTTTTTTTATCAAAATATGAATGAGTCAAATAAATTCGCCAAGTTTTATCAAAATATAACCATAAACTAGCAAAATAACTAATAAGGGTACGGTATTCAAAATAGTTTAGAGAGAAATTCGAAAATTTTACGTTTAGAGGGGAAAACATGAGAAAACCCAATTATTACCCCTTAAATCCCCCAGAACACCCCGTTCTCAGGGTCCGATATCATGCTGGTTCGCGAAATCGGTCGAGTAAACGTAGGTTTACACGTTTTTATCAAATTTCGTCAACATTGGGTAATTTTTGCTTGAGTTATTACTTGAGTTGTGCTAACGTTCTTTAAAAAGTACACGTCTACAGTCATTAACGCTGTTAAAGTTTGATGTTATGTCATATAGAAAAGTACAACAAATCTTTGGATTGATTCTAACGAGTTCGCAATCCAGCATGATCAGACCATTGGAACGGGGTTTTTAGGGGGATTTATGGGGTCAAAATTGGGTTTTGTCATGTTTAACCCTCTATAACATTTTCTAATTTCTCCCTAAACCATTTTTAGTACCATGATGAATTTAAATACCTTAAAAACAAAATAATTTTGTTTGTTGAAGTGTTTTTGTACAAATATTGGTTACCTACCAAAAAATTCAAAAATTGTAAATTTATCATTCACATTTTATTCTTATGGAGAATAAGTAAACTGTAGTAGTTTACTCGTTTATGGATAAGTTTTGATAAAACTTGGCAAATTTATTTATTTTGACCTAAGCTATTAATGTTTTAATAAAAAAAAACACAGTTAATTATCCTCTCCGTAGCAGCAAACCTAGGTACTAATTAAACTTAATGTTATTGAAATAGATTTAATTGAAAATCAAATCATAGCGACCCAGCATCCTCTTCCGAGCGCCATATTGATGACGTCATTACGGGCGACCAAGGTCCTTAAAAATTGGGGTCTGGGCTGTTTTACATACTTGGTCTTATAATTAATTTGTCATATTCAGTTTTCCATTAATAAATTAGTCTTTTTCTGATAATTTGTCGGTTTTATTGCTTTTATTATGTTCTTTATCAATTCTGCATCCTAAGAAACATAGAAAACGACACCCCACTTGCTTGAATCCCATAAATAAAAATTTTCTGAAAATCACTACCCCCATAAACTTAAAACCCCATAAAATGGTACTTCCACCCCCACAATCACTAGGGACTCTTCAGATTCCAATACCTAATGGTAATTACTACGTTTCCTGCAAGTTTCATAAATGGACTAATTTTTATGTTTTCTTAGGTGAGTTTTACCTGTACCCTACTATTGATAGAAAACTGACTTGGAGCCCTCATATAACCTTGGTTTGGAGTATGCAGTAAACTTTCCAGAGTTATCTTCCTTTTGAGTAGTCTAAAAAGTTGTCTAAATAAAAACTATAGCTTTTTTTCAAGGAGTTCTTTTGTATGGGCTCAGACTCTGGGGTGGGTCTGCTGAAATTAATGATGTACTGCTAATAAAAAAAGAGCTGTAAGAATCCTAGCAAACGCTGAGTATGATGCCCCTTTCAGACATCTCTTTGTAAATGAGGAAATCATGACTGTTTGTAGTTTGTATGTTTTTGTTTCAGTTGTGCATGTAAAAAATGATCTCCAGTCACTTATTTGTAGGGGTTATTATCATATGTAAAATAGCAGAAATAAGAAAAATATTGATGAACCTTATGTTATGTTAAGTAAAACAAAAAGAAATTCCAGTCAGTTTAGCATAAGGCTTCTTAACCACATTTTTCTTGTACAGCTTGGAACCAAACCAACAGAAAATTCAAAAACAATCTCCGGGCACTTTTATATTGGCTTTCCCACTTTATAAGACCAGCGATTTCTTTGACATTCCCAAGGATACTGTGAGAGGGTTTTTCCTATGTACGTAAGTAACAGATTGTTTTGTTTTGACAGTAGTTTTGTGCATGGTTTGTTTTTGGTTTTGTTTAGTGTGTGATTTTTGCATTTTAGTTTTTATTTTTATAAAAATTGTATATTTTTACCGTATTTGTTCTGACGATACCTATTGCATTTCATGTTTAATTGAAAATAAAGCATTTCATTTCATTTAATTTTAATTGATTCCACATGAGATACATAATTTTCATCCAACTCCAAAGTTTCATCCTCGGGTAGTGGTAAGCGTGACAACGCATCTTTTGCGAGATCTAGTACCAGTACCTACAATAGGGGATATTGTATATATTTCATGTTAATTTAGTTTTAGTGCCAAAACGTGTGACAAACTGGACTGTAGACATCCTACCATTAGGGTAATTAGGATTACGTGTGAGTACTGACAATCAATTTAGCCAACCCAACCTAAAGATAAAATAGTAACAGTAGTAAATAAAGGCAATCACAAGTGTATTGTCATAATGTTGTACCTACCATTATGTGCCAATGACCTAGCTGTCCTGTTAATTCCAATTGTGAATACCACTAAGGGAAATTGACAGACATTCAATTTATCTTAAGCTGTAATAATCTAGTAAAGTTCTATCAAAATAAAATCCATTTGACTTTTATATTAAAGTGTCTAGAGGTCTCATTACGGACCAACCAATCCAGAGTTAATATATAAATGATCTGCAGCTAACATGATTGAAACAGTGTAGGCCAATATGAAAGTTAATAACAATTGATTGTAATTTCATGTCCGCCTTTTTAAATTTGTCTTTGCAACTTGTTGCTGGAGATGTATTTACATAGTATGTGTTTGTTGATAACACAAATGGATTAACTTAAAACAATTAAGAGGATTTATCTAATGATAACTTGGTTTTCTGCACCAAAGTGTTTTTTACATAGGTTAGTGAATGTCAATTACAATGATTGTACACAAATAAATTTAATACAATTGATCATACAAATAGAAAATATATAATTAACAAAATATATACAAGTATTATCTTTTAATAATCTAAACGCATACATACATATTATACAAATAGAAATATATATAAATGCAACAACAGATCGTGGGAAGAATCTAACATCTAGTGTTCAGGGAATTCCAAAGTGTTTTTTCCCATAGGTTAGTGAATGTCAATTACAAGGATTGAACATTGAACACAAATAAATTCAATACAATTTATCATACAAATAGAAAATATATAATTAACAAAATATATACAAGTATTATCTTTTAATAATCTAAACGCATACATACATATTATACAAATAGAAATATATATAAATGCAACAACAGCTCGTGGGAAGAATCTACCATCCAGTGTTCAGGGAGTGCCAAAGTGTTTTTTCCCATAGGTTAGTGAATGTCAATTACAAGGATTGAACATTGAACACAAATAAATTCAATACAATTTATCATACAAATAGAAAATATATAATTAACAAAATATATACAAGTATTATCTTTTAATAATCTAGATGCATACATACAAAGTAGACTAATAGAAATATATACAAATGTAACAACAGTGGTGGGAAGAATCTACCGTCCAGTGTTCAGGGAGTTCTGTAAAAAAAACAAAGATTTCAGATTGTAACAGGTATGCCAAGTACAGATGGATAGCCATATTCTTTTTAGCGAATTTCCCTATAGGGAAGTATTTAGCGAATTTCCCTATAGGGAAGTAGCTATTACCGTAGGTCTCATGGTAAGACTTAGGCCCGGGACCGATTTACTTTTTCATTTTAATGTCCCCAGAGGCCAAAAACACCATTCGTTCAAATTTTTATATATGTATATATATATATATAGATTTATATATATATATATGTGTCCGTGAACACGATAACTTGAGTAATTTTTATCCAATTTTGATGAAATTTGGTTTGAAGGTGTAAGGCGGGGTAAACTTGAATGAGTTTGCGATCCAGCATGATCGGACCATGGGAACAGGGTTTTATGGGGGGTTTTATGGGGTAAAAATTGGTTTTTCTCACTTCTTACCCTCAAAACACAAAATTTCCCAATTTTTCTCTAAACCTTCTGAAAGAGCTTAAAAAAACAAACAATTCAGTATATCAAAGTGTTTTTGTACGGTTGGTTATTGGTTACGGAGAAAACTAAAAAAATGGTAAATTTAAAATTCCCATGTTATTCTTATGGAGAATATTGTAAAGTGTTGTAGTTTGCTTGTTTATGGATATATTTTGATCAAACTTGGCAAATTTATTTATTTTATAGTAAGCTATAAATATTTTACTAAAAACACACTACTTTATTAGTTTCCTTGTAGCAGCAAACCTAGGTACTCGTTAAACCTAATGTTATTTAAATAGATCAATTGAAAATCAATTCGGCCAAATGGAAATTCGCTTAGACGGCAGGTTTGCTGCGGCGGGGGTATTTATTTCTCTACTTTGTATGCCGGCAGCTTTTTTACTTGTGAAGTTCAGAAGAAAGTATTTAAAGTTCAAACCCTGTGTTGCGGATGTGCTGGTGAACAAGTCAATAATAAATTTTAAAATACCACTTTAGAATATTGAAATGGAGATAAAAGTTTTTAGATAGATGGAAATATTTTATCTCTATTTTATCAAATATCTCCATAATCATCAAGGTATGAGAAAAAACTGCGATGTTTAAATTGTTTAGTTATAGTTAATAGTCCCCAAGCAATGTCTGTTCAAAATCCTGGAATTCTTTTTCAGAGACCATGTATAATGCAATCATGCTATATTTCGGCCGCTTAGAAAGCGACCTCCTCCAGCATTGGTTTAGCATTAGCACGCAGGTCGTTTTCTAAGCGGCCGAACTATACTATGGTAATCCTTTATGGATTTCATCCATGGTGGAAGGAAAAAACATAGGTGTGCTATTTCCACATATATGTGGGAATAATATGTGGGAATAGTCGGATTGCAAACAAAAGATCACCTGATCGTAACTGTCAAATTAGTATGTATTTGTTTTGATTTGATTGTTATTGTTTTTATTAAAAATAAATTTACATTGTTATTTATCTTCCAGTATATCTGAAAACACATATCTGTTTGTTGTACTCAATAAATATATGAAATAAACCAAAAGTTATCATATTTTAGGACAACAGTAGGGAAACAAACTTATTTCTATTATTGTTAAATTAACAACACATAATATCAATGTGCTGATTAACAAGTTATTTATTGTATATAGTTGAGTTTGAGCTCTTACTTAGTCATATCTGGCAATAATGTAGCCAATTAATGCCCTGCTGTTTGGGCAGGTCCTAGGCATTCTGAAAGGAAGCTCCAAAATACCCCCTCCTGGAGTTGTGACAGACTCATAGAGTCGCTGGTTAACGAAGGCTGGGAGGCAGTCACAGCAAAGAATATTATGGCCACAGGGGGATGCCGTCCTGTCTGCCTTGTTGACCAGGCAAACATAGCAGGCTGTGTCATTGTCGAGTGCCTCTACACCAGTAACACTGTTTCCCCGGATGCCAATTGCCAAAAGGAGGTCCTGGGCCTGCCTTTCAATGAATTCCATGGGAATTACCTCCCCCGGCCTATGGGTTGTTGGGACACCCTTGTAGTTGTCATAGTAAGGCTGATCTGTAAAAACATGTACTGCTAACTAAAATTTCAGAACATGGTATGCCAATATTATTATTTAATTATATCAATTATTTAAGATGGGGACACCACTAGGTGCGTATTATAACCCAAATATGAGTGAAGGATGAGTGGCGCGATCTTTGTAGTCTTGTTAGTGACTAAGACCAACATATACCTTAGACACAACTGTTTAATTAATAGGCTATATAGCTAATGACAGCTAAGGGACCTACAGTTTATATTCTAATACGAATGACATTTTTGCCTTGTAATTAACAAATTGGTCTAAATTATCAGGATAGCACTGTGGGTAGTTAAAGTACTCACTAGTGCAGATGTTAACCCACACCTGAGAATGGGCAATTTGTTACCTCCTAGTAGCTGGATTACCATACAGGAGGTTGATATTGAAGTATATAAACATCTTTTTCATCATAATGCTTTTAACTGAAGCTGGCTAGTAATTGCCAGCCTAGTAAAAAAGAGAGATTTCACATCATCCATTCTATACTCACCGTACATTCGTTTTTTTGTTGTTAAAATACACCTTTTTCACAATTATCACATGAATAATGTAGCTAATTGGCATCATCATACAATAAAGACTATGACATAAAGACATTTTTTGATCATAAAGATTATATTTTTTATAAATATAATATTGTACAATACGAATGTAAACATTTTTGTGTTTTTTTTTTTAAGTTTGATCATGCATTAACTAATTGTAAAAACCATAACAGAACTAGAGTGTGGAGTCAATCTCCACAACACTGTTTGAATGTCCCGCCAATCTCAACCCCTACCGCTGCTCGCGCATGCGCAAGGAGGCAAGCGGGTAAGACGAGTGAAAAACGTCTGTCGTGTGTCGTGCTCCTGACTGCAAACACCATGGAAGGCTAAGTTCTTGGGAAATGGGGGGACGCCCCCTTAAGGTATTGTGTCGTAGCACTAATTATTGATAATACGTAATTTCACATCATGGTATCAATTCACTATAACATTCTTTCCATTATTAGTAATTCATCATTAAATAAAATATTAGTTCACGTTGTGTCCAGTCAACTCATACAGTAATTATTTCATAAGTTGAACAATGTACATATTTCTGTGATATAAATGCATTAATTAATGAAACAATCATCAAAGCTGGCTATTAGGGCCTGTGATTTGCGGTAAATTGTCTCCTCTGCATCAATAAATGTGTTCAGTTAACGTTTCCAACAAGAACGATTTGGTCTGGAATTTAATTCACATGACCAGGTCACCAAAATGTGGCACCATTATGCCACAAGTGGTAGCAGAGCGTGGTTACGATCCACGGACCTCTGGGTTATGGGCCCAGCACGCTTCCATGGGATATCTCTTTAAAATTTTTTAAAATAATTTATAATTTTAAAATATTTATAATATTAAAACAAAGTTTGTACATAAAATAATACATACTGTATTCTGAAAGCCATTGACATGCATTGAAACGTGGGACATTTTTACTAAGCGATTGACACCATCCGACAAAGCGATTGGGACAACAAATTTCAAGGGTACAACATGTGTTTCAAAGTAAAAAATTCAGGTCTTTAATCTAAGAGGATCGTCGAACTAACCACATAATTCCAACACCGAACTTATGTTTTAAATTAACATATTATTGTTTTAACATGGTTTGGAACTAACGAATCATAACATTGTCAATTTAAACCAATATATATATTAATAGGCAAGCACGTTCCTTTAAAACATTTTTTCTCAGCTCGTGTGCATCGCAGAGAAAATCTACGCATACCGTTAGAAAGATATTTTCCTGTAGATGTGCAGAATCCCTTTAAAAATTAAAATAGGCTCAAATATAAGGACAAAAATAAATTTTAAATTTGAAAAAAATGAACTGAGCTTTATGGGTTGCCATGCTGGTGACGAAATAACAACGAAATATAAACAGAAAAAAATGGAAGAAATTCCAATCACATGTTTTATTTACAGCGTAGGAAGAAAATAGAGAAGCCTGTACCTTTACATTCCATCCCCATGGAAAAACATGTTTTTTCCTTCCACCATGTTCCATCCCCATGTTAAAGTTGTCACCAGTTATAATACGCCCACCGCCGCAAACCTGCAGACTAAGCGAATTTCAACTTGTCTGATTACATTTTTCTATCATTTTTGTCTGCTACGGGGAAGGTAAAACGTGTTTTTTGACCATAGGTCAATAGTGTAGGATGAAATAAATGCATTTGCCAAATTTTATCAACATATATCCATAAACAAGTAAACTGCAACAAATTTCATTTTCTCTATAAGAATAACATGGGAATCAAACCTTCCGACCTAGCTCCACCGTGTCCATCCCGCGTCTGAACCGCCTCGTGTAGAATGGCCCGACGGGTTTCACGCGGACTTCACGCAACAGGGATCCCGCCACGTGTAGTTTGCAAAACATATTAGCGCGGTCTTGCGACGGTCCCGTCGCGGTTTTCACGCTCGTGTAGAATCGGCCTAAACAGAACTCATCCCACAGCCACATTTTTGGACCGATTTTAATTCTTAAGGTGTAAAAAAAAATGGCCCTGATCTGTAGTTTAGCTAAGTGTTTTTCATTTTTTGAAATCTGTATTAGTTTGGGCAGGTTCTTCCATCAAAGTTGAGTTTTCTCCCATAAGATTAACATTGGGGAATCTAAATATTTAATTGTGAACTTTGTCTCCACTAATTTGAGAGAACGGCTGGGCGTAGAAACTTGGTAGAGGTGTCCAAAGAAAGGTCTTGGTCTGTAGATGAGTTATCAAAAGAAAAATGAAGTAAATTCCCTCAAGGCTCTGCCCCAGAAGCCTTTAAAGATCCCTCCACAGATTTCTTTACATGTTGGCCATGTGGATAGTACTTTTTTAATGAAACAGCTGTGAATTTTTAAATTGTATTTTAAACAACACACATTTATTGGGAGTTACTGAATTATTGTCCAAAAGAAGTATTTGCAATGTTATTTTCTAATTTTAAATCCTTTTATCACAGTAACTCTTACAATTATTTCTTATTGTACATACTCTCACAAAAACATGTCAATCGATTCAGTAGCTTCGGAGGAGTAATTGTAACAAAAAACCTGCTTGCGTATTAAATAAGTATAGATAGATATATAGAATATATATAATTAAATTGAGTATATTAGTAGGATCCGCCCAGATCGGGGCAAAACCACCCCTAGAGTGGTAGTTTAATCCTCAGGGGTAGTGAATACATATATGTTGGAATGTTATGGGGTATTTTTAATTGTTAGGGGTAGTTTTACCCTCTGTAAGTCATATGTGGAAGTTGTTAGTTAATCATGTGACTTTTCTGTTAAGATTGTATTGCATACGTTTATTAAACTATTTTGGTGGATAAAAAGTGTGTGCTTTGACTGAGGCTGGAACTCTGGTCTTTTAGATTATGGTTAATTGCTCTAGCTATTGAGCTATGACAGCAGTTATTAGTTTATGTTGGTATTTACTATATGTATAAATCAATAAAATATTGTAGCTGTCAACTGTTTCTGAACATAACCTCACTTTATGTACTGTGTATGTAGGAGTTGTAGTCTGTTAATTGACTGCTCTTCTGCTAGCTGTTCTTGTTAATTGATATTTTTTTATATGTTGGTATTTATGTTAAAATAATATATCAAATATTTAGTTGGGGAAATAAGGAAAACAACTGTGAAAGCTAAAAATAGATTTATATATATATATACTATCTTACAACTAAAACCTTATCACTAATTGAGGTGCTGGTGATGATTCTGGTGGTATTGCATCATCTGAAACAGATAATAACTATAATTAGTGTCTAAAAAAGACATTAATCACAATCAGTACCTGAAACAACAATTATAATTGGCCTCATATCAGTAAACAAGTTATAACTTGAAAACTATTATTCTGGTAATAAATCTCTGTATGCTGATTGGCTATAATAAGCTCTCTTCTGATTGGTTATAAATAGGTGATTGGTTACCTCCACCCCTCCTCTATCGTATATATAGTGCTCTGTGTTTCTCTCAGTGTACTTTGCTCCCAGTGATTGAAGATGACGGACGTAAGTAGCTTAGCTGTTCAAGCAGTAGATTCTAATGAACCTGTAAATATAGTAGAAGATTCTGTTGAAGTAGTTGTCCCTGTAAATATCTTAGATAAACATGAGAACTATGTAAAGAAATTTAGAATTCATGGAATTAATACTGTTTTTAAGTTTTCCAATCCTCCTGCTGAAACTAGTGAGATTGATTGGCTAAGATTTGGTCAAATTGTAAATGAAATGAAAGAAGTTTGTGAGGAGGGCGACCAATTGGGATTCACTTTGCGATCACTTAACCTAAAAAGTAAAGAGCCGGGGTTTGTTGCTTTTCGCCCTGCAGATGAAGTTAATGAGGACGTTCTGTGGCAAATCTTTGGGGGAATTGTACAATCAAATTCTGAATCAATCAAGTCCACAGATACATTTCAAGTTGAATGTACCCGAGTTAATCTCCCTGTAGGTTCAGGGGCTATTAGAAGACCTGGCCTGTATAACACATTTGATGAAGAGTGTAAAGCTAGAACTGGGATTGTTGTAATTAACAATAAAGTCAATTTGTGTCTTCCCCGTGCTATTGTAGTGGCTATAGCCAATGTAACTAAAGATCCTGAATACAGTGCAGTTAGAAAAGATGCTAAGAAAAGACAGACTGTTAGGGCTCAAGAACTTGTATGTAGAGCTAGGGTTGAGATGCCTGAGGGTGGTGCAGGTATTACCGAACTTGAAAAATTCCAGGACTTGCTTAAAGACTATAAAATCACTGTGTACAACTACAATGCTAAAGGTAGGGATGTTTACTTTGAGGGAAATGTAGAGAATCCCAAGTTCAAAATTAACTTGTTGTTTTACAATGGACACTATAATGTAATCACTAGTCTGACAGCTGCTTTTGCTTGTAAATACTTTTGTGATGCCTGTCATGTCCCTTATGATCACAAAGGTCACCACAGATGTTCAAATATTTGCCAACAGTGTCAGACCATCTCACCCCCTTGTGTAGAGGAGCATGAGGGAATCTTGTGTCCTAAATGCAACATGACTTACAAAAATCAACGCTGTTTCATTGCACACCAGGCTGATAAGTGTAAAAATGTAAAGAAATGTCTTGATTGTGGGAAACTAGTCTGGCTTAAAGAGAGGTCCAAGCCTCACAAGTGTGGGGAAGTATTTTGTAAGCCCTGTGGAGAATTTAAAGATCCTAACCACAAATGTTATATGAAACCCAACAAAGGCAAACCTAAATCTAAAGACTATGTTTTTATTTTCTTTGATCTGGAAACCCGTCAGGATGAGTCCCTGCCCTCTGATCCTGAAAGTAAATTGCATAAAGTAAACTTGTGTGTCTCTCAGCAGTTTTGTTACCGGTGTATTGAGGGGAAATTCTGTATATCATGTAAAAATCGTACACGAGTGTTTGACTCTGACCCTATCAATCAGTTCATGGACTATGTAATGTATGTGAGGAAACAGTTTAAAAATGTCTGTGTAATTGCCCACAATGGGCAGGGTTTTGACTTTCAATTCTTGCTAAAGTACTTGTTGGAAGAAACAAAATTCACACCAGAACTTGTAATGAGGGGAACCAAAATTATCTTGATGAAAATTGACAATGTTAGGTTTGTGGACTCACTAAGCTACTTCCCTATGGCTCTGTCTGCTCTGCCTAAAGCCTTTGACCTACCTCCAGAGAAAAAGAAAGGTTATTTTCCCCACTTGTTCAACACACTGGCAAACCAAAACTATGAAGGCCCTGTGCCACCCAAAGAGTACTATTGTCCTGAATCTATGTTTGAGAAATCTCACAATGACTTTGACAAATGGTATGGTGAACAGATTGCTAACAACTACGTATTCAACTTCAAAAACGAGATCCTAGCTTACTGTATGTCAGATGTTGATATCTTGGCTCAAGCCTGTCTAAAGTTCCGCTCAATCTTCCTAAAAGAGTGTAATGTTGACCCGTTTCTCGAGGCTGTTACCATTGCGAGTGCCTGTAATCTAGCTTTCCGCCGTAATTTCCTTAAACCCAACACTATTGGACTTATCCCTAAAAACGGCTATCGATTAGTAGACACTCAATCAGTTATAGCACTCCAATGGCTTTCTTGGGTCGAGGAAACCAACGGAATTAGGATTGATCATGCTGGACGAGGCAAAGAAGTCAAAGTTAATGGGGTGAAAGTGGACGGGTTTGATGGTAGAAACATCTATGAGTTCCAAGGCCCATGCTCCCTTGAAGGAGGACCCCTCTGATTCTCTTCATCTCCGTTATGAGAGAACCATGGCTAAAAATGCCAAGTTTACAGAACATGTATTGGTAGAGATGTGGGAATGTGAATTCCGTAAGCAGAAAAAAGACCAAAAACTCAATCATCTAGACAGTCTGTCCATCTTGAATAATCTCCCACTAGACCCACGACAGTCTTTCTTTGGAGGTAGGACAGGTAATGCAAAATCCTATCACAAATGTGCTGAGGGGGAAACTATTCAATATGTTGATGTTTGCTCTCTCTATCCGTATGTTTGAAAGTATGGGAAGTACCCTGTAGGCCACCCAACTATCTATGTAGGAGATAGGGAGTGTCGTGAGAGAGGTATGGAAGTAGAGGGTTTGCTAAAATGTAAAGTTTTGCCGCCTCGCGATCTCTATCACCCTGTACTCCCTACAAAAATGAATAACAATTTGATGTTTGCGTTGTGTAGGACTTGTGGGGAGATGATGTATCAGGGAGAGTGTAATCATGACAGTGATAATAGGGCACTAGTTGGGACTTGGACTATGGATGAGATTAGGAAAGCTGTAGAGAAAGGATATATTGTATTGGACATGTATAAGTTATGGGAGTACCAGGTAGCGACTTATGAAAATGGGGGCTTGTTCACTGATTTTATAAATAAATTTCTTAAGATGAAACAGGAAGCTTCGGGCTATCCAGAGTGGTGTAGGGCTGAGGAGGACAAAAACAAGTATATTGCAGAGTATTTGAGACATGAGGGAATCAAGCTGGAGAAAGAAAAGATTGTTAAGAATGGGGGATTGAGGTCTTTGGCAAAATTAATGTTAAATAGTTTTTGGGGAAAATTTGGCCAGAGGGAGAACCAGACTAAAGCTACAATTGTTAGGGACTCTAAAACCCTCTTTCAAATGTTCTCATCCCCTGAAATTAAAGTGAATAGGCTCCAGACTGTCAATGATGAGGTTGTAGTTGTTTCCTGGGAGTATTTGGAAGAAGTTGGGGAGCCTCTCAGTAACGTTAATGTTTGTATCGCGGCTTACACCACCTCGCAAGCTAGGCTCAAGCTCTATGAACACCTTGATGCCCTAGGAGCTCAAGTATTGTATTATGATACAGACAGTGTTTTATTCTATCACCGTCAGGGCCTGTATAGAGTTCCTACAGGAGATTACCTCGGTGAAATGACAGATGAATTGACAGATTATGGACCCGGCTCTTATATCACTGAACTTGTCTCTGGGGGGCCTAAAACCTATGCATACCTTGTCTGGTCAACCAATCAACAGAAATTGATCCCAGTTTGTAAAATTAAGGGCCTCACCCTCAACTTTAAAACATCAAAAACTTTGAATTTTGAGAAACTAAGAGACATGGTTCTTAGTGAATTAAAGCAGTCCATTGATATCGAAGAACACAGAATCAGAAGAACTAAAGATAGGGACATCGTCACCATCACTGAGAGTAAAGTCTTTAAAATCACTGGGCCAAAGAGAAAGTATGAAGGAGAGTATGACACTCTACCTTTTGGATTTAGCAAAGTCCAAAGAGACCTGTAAATAATAACTTTTGTACATAACTTTGTAAATAATTTTGTAAATAATAACTTTTGTATATAACTTTGTAAATAATCTTGTATATAACTCTCCCAATAAAAAAAATAAAAAAAATAAAAAAAACAAGTCTATAGATAAATAATACTTATGTAACTCAATCAAAATTATATGTATGAATGTGTGTGTGTATGTGTCTCTGTGTGTGAGTCTACATTGAGAAGCTCAGATTGGAAAGAACCTGAACTACTCCTTGTAGCTCAGCTGTAGTCACCACTTACCAAGGCCGCATTATAGTAAGTCCTAGTAAGAATGATGTAATCTCAAGGTACTCGGTCACCATATGGTTACCACCTACTAAGGCGGATTGAGTAAGACCTTGTAGGAAAAATGAGCTAAATCCTAGAGATTCATCGGTCACTGCAGGCTGCGAATGAAGGTCACTAGTATGACTAACTAAAAGATCTATAAACTTTAAAATGAAAACTTTGAAATTAACATTTGGTAGAGCTACATAACTATTTATCTATAGATTTGACAAAAAAAAAATAAAAAGCTTTGTTAAGTAAGGGAGAGGGCGTTTATAACCAATTCAGATAATCTGAATTGGTTATAAACGCTTAACCTGGCCTCATTTATTGAGGGGATAGTCTCAAACCCTATCCAATACAAAGCTATATTATATGTAACAGATGTTAAGATAAATCATTTCCATCATGGAAGCCATAGCGGAAGAGCTACACAAACCTGCAAGGAAGAACTATGTCACACGTAATGTAACACTTAAGGGAATAAATGATTTGTATCAAGCTGATATAGTAGAGATGCAGCCATATGCAAAGTTAAACAAGGGGTACCGCTACATTATGACAATCATCAATTGTTTTTCTAAATTAGGTTTTGCCATACCTTTAAGGGACAAGTCAGGCCCTGTAGTTGCCAAAGCACTCAAACCTATACTAGTTAAATATAAAATGAAAAATTTTCAAACCGATCAAGGGAAAGAGTTTTTTAATATTCATATTAATAGATTGATGAAAGAGTATAATATAAATCATTATCATACATTCTCAGAAAAAAAGGCGTCGATTTGTGAGTGGTATAATAAATCGCTTAAGAATAAAATGTATAAATTATTTACTGCTCGTGGAAGCTACGAGTGGCTAAGTATCTTGCCAAATATTGTAAAGTCATATAATAACAGTAAACATAGGACTATTGGTATGAAGCCTAAAGATGTTAAACAAAAACATGTTAAGATGATACTGAAAAGATTAAACAAACTAAAAAACCCTAAAGATAAAATTAAATTTCAATTAGGAGATAATGTTAGAATCAGTAAAGCTAGAAGAATGTTCAAAAAGGGGTACTTGCCCAGTTGGACTAATGAAGTTTTTAAAGTATACGCGATTAAACCTACAAGACCCGTCACATATATACTACAAGACTCGACTGGGGAAATCCTTAAAGGTGGCTTTTATACTGAGGAAATTAGCAAGGCTAAAACGGGTAATGTATATCTGGTTGAGAAGGTTTTACAGCGTAAAGGTTCTAAATTACTAGTAAAGTGGAAAGGCTTTGATGAAACACATAATAGCTGGATAAATAACAAGGATATAGTTAATTAGTCACTATCTACCAAGGTATTGTAAAAAAACACATAATAGTAGAAAAATTGTCAAGGACCTAGTAGTAGTAGTAGTCATTGTTATCTAAAGTATAAAAACAAAACCACTTAGAGCAGTGTAATCAGTAACAATGAGGTTAGTACAGCAGAATGTGCAGTTTCCTGTAATAAACTTTGATATTTTTAGCGGTTCAGGGTTAGATAAGAATTTCAAGCATGGTCAACTATTGCCAAGTTCAATTCGGTCTATTCTTTGCGGTCCTAGTTCATGTGGTAAAACCAACGTACTATTCAATATGATCTTTGATCCAAATGGTTTGCGATTTGAAAATATTTATGTTTTTTCAAAGTCTTTATATCAGAATAAATACAAGTTGCTTAAACAAGTGTTGCCCAAAGAAATTGGATACTATGAGTTTGATGAAACTACTCAAGTTATAAAACCTAATGATACAAAGAAAAACTCTATAATTATATTTGACGATATAAGTTGTGAGAAGCATAATATGATTAGAAGTTATTTTGCTATGGGGAGACATAAAAACCTAGATATATTCTACTTGGGACAGACCTACAGTAGTATTCCAAAACAGTTAATCAGAGATAATTGTAACTTTCTTATACTATTTAAGCAGGATGAAATGAATCTGAGACATGTATATAATGATCATGTGACAACTGATATGTCTTTTGATAAGTTAAAAGAAATCTGTGCAGTTTCGTGGAAAGATAACTTTGGGTTTTTAGTAATTGACAAAACATCAGGTCTTAATAAAGGTAGATATAGGGTAGGAATCGATAGTTTTGTAACAGAGTTATAAACAGTATTACACCATTGACTTGAGTAAATTGTTTATGGTATTTTGAAAAAAAATAAAAGGTGTTTTTTTAGATAGGTTGAAACCCATAAAACTATACATATAAGCCTGCATACTTCATTCACAAATATGAGTTCCAAGGATAAACAACAGCTAACTGCTCGACTTATAGAGCTTAGAAAGGCTATTAAACGCAAGTATAAAATGTTTAAAGAGGGTACAGAGGATACGGATTTACAGCTGGAAAAACAGTACAGACCTATTATACAGGAATTAAGAAAAGCTGCACCACAGCCACTAATTAAAAGTGACGTTAAGGAAGAGGAGCCTATGGACTATGAAACTACAGATTCAGAAAATGAGATAGTAGCTAAACCACCAGCTTCATCCACCCCTATGAGGGTAGTTGAGCCACTAGCTACCCCTGTAAGGCCTAAAGGATCAGAATTTACCGAACTTGTCTCAACACCGACTAATTTAGCCTCTACTACTCAGTTTGTTGAGGAATACTTTGACAACCCAGTGACACAACAATATATGACGTGGTTTATTAAGGATATGGGTGGTAAACAAAAGGTAATAGATTATACATTTGGCCCACGTTATGAAGACGGTGATGTGTTAATGGTTGGCAGTGAAAACTTGGACTTTGACCATAAAGGCAATATACGTATCGGTGGTGTTAACTATGGAGCGTCTGAAGGTCTCTATGAACTATTATTCAAGCGATTACCTGATAAAGATACTTACAAGGAAAACGATTTAAATGCCTACAAAAGTATATTATATGCTACAAATGCACATAGAGAGAATTATGAACCTACAGGTCGAGTTAAATCAAATAGAGGTCAAAAATATCATAAAATCATACAACCATTGATGTCTGCACAAGGGAAAGGCTTACTATGGAAAAATATACAATCCCGAGATATTAAGCCACCAAAAAAATCATAAAAATAAAAAGTAAAAAAAAGTAGATTTATTATAGAGTGAGAATAGGCCTCTGGGGGAACTCACTATAATCAAAAACGCGCTGAGACCCCTACCTCATGGGTGGTGTGGAAACGTGGGTCACCTAAGTAAAATTAGATTTAAAACTTACCAACAGATTATCTTTCAGGCTCCATTTCATCATCCTCCACCCCCTCCTCCACCTCGTGACCGCACATCGTGCCATAGTCTAGACACCCCCTGTTATGCATCTTAAGAAGCTCCTCTGATAGCATCCATAAGCATCTATAAAAGATAAAAAAAAACATTAAACTAAAAGAAAGATATATATGTTCACCTTAAGAATAGTTTTAAAAACCCAAAACAATAAAAAACCTCAAAGTTAAAAAATACTTACTCACAACAGAGTGGTATCCAAAAACCCCAATGTTCATTATATGCACTACATATAACAAGGCGACAACACGACCAACACTTCCGCGGCACAGGCATAGTTAGAATGATACTCGCATCTGGTGCCAAACTCTTGGAATGAGCCGAAATGTGTAGTCAGTAATTCAGCCGGTTCAAGCCTCTCACATCTATCAATCACATAAGTAGAGCATTAAAAACAGTATATAATCATAATTGAAAATGAAATCCTACATAAGACAAATATTTAAAAAACTAAGTTTAGAGATACATACCGGCAGCATATACAAATCCCCTCATACCAAATCTGCATTAGCAAACAACAGTATACTAATCGTTTGCACACAAAGCAGTCTCTAGCATCTGGCATCTTACAAGGTAATGACCAATAGTGACTGATAGTAAAGCACTCGAGTAGAGTAGGGAACAAAAATATAGTGACCTCTACCATTTCCTCTTCCATGCATATATATACAAGGTGTTTCTGCTATTCGATATATTGTTACTTGCAAAACAAGACATTCTCCACATTCATCACTACAAGGTAAATATTGCTACTATAGTTTTTGTTTGTAGTATAGAGATAATGGTAGCCCAACTATTTACATAACCCCCATACTTGTTAGGAATCAAACCACCCAATCATGCTAACAATTATTAAGACACTTATTTAACTATATAATTTTAGATGGATCTTTCTGCCAAGCTAGAGTCTTGTGAGGTGTTCTCATCCCCATTGAAGATTGCCATCAGGGATCTAACAGAGCCAGCAAAAATCCGAGCTGCAAGGAGGGTCAGCACACGTTTTGGGACTAAGGTTATCGTCCTAGATATCACAACATCTTCTGGGGAGGAGAGGGTAACCTTTCTTCCCTCACGATTCACAACACTCCTCACAGACGAGGACTTGGAGTTTTTTACCAACACAAAGATATATAGCGTAAAATGTACAGGTATAGTGGGGAATTCCCCCAACGTACGTATTTACAAACACTAGAGTAACCTCTACAATATTCACCCATAATGGCTTAAATATTTCTTTATATACCCATAGTGTGTTTTATAGAATAAATATTTATATTGAAATAACTGCGTTTTCAATTTCATATACAACCTCAGAGTAAAGGTGAAGTTACTATTATTTTCCCAGACACACATCTCACAATGTCAAAATATAAATAATTCGTAACAACATGGTTAAGCAGCTCCCACCATAATTTCTTTGCATAGATATATGTTTACAACAGAGAAATACTACTTTTAAGTATTCATTTAACTTTACACCTACTCTAATTTTATCATAATATTTATGTTGACTAAAAGCAATTATTCCACTTTCATATAATATGCCTAGAGATACTGTGACATAAAATATTGAGTATTTTAAAAATAATATTTAAATAGAATATTGTTAACAATATATAGTTACCAACAAGCTTTTGAAATTTATGACAACAGCTTATTTAAACAACAGCAAAGAGCCAGCTGTAATAGTAGATTACTAAAAGTGTATCTTGAAAGTTTTAAATAATTTGCTAAATTTTATCATGGTTGGCATAGAATAACAAAACACCTAACAAAGTTTAACCTATGGTATTTCAGCAATGACTTACCTGCTAATTGTAGACTATCACTTGATACTAACTAGCTGGAGTTTTCACTACAACAAAATACAACAATATAGAAAGCACTATAAAATATCTTCACTTAAGGTTATATTATGTTATGTTGAGATATATCACTATATATCATACATATTAAGGCAATGAAATAGATACACCTATTTTTTAACCTTAAACATATAAATTATTTAATCAACAGAGTTTTCTATATGTTTCAATATATTAATTTCATATGATAAACACCAGTAAAATTGTTGACACAAGTTAACTCCTAATATAGCTACCCCTGTAAGGCCTAAAGGATCAGAATTTACCGAACTTGTCTCAACACCGACTAATTTAGCCTCTACTACTCAGTTTGTTGAGGAATACTTTGACAACCCAGTGACACAACAATATATGACGTAGTTTATTAAGGATATGGGTGGTAAACAAAAGGTAATAGATTATACATTTGGCCCACGTTATGAAGACGGTGATGTGTTAATGGTTGGCAGTGAAAACTTGGACTTTGACCATAAAGGCAATATACGTATCGGTGGTGTTAACTATGGAGCGTCTGAAGGTCTCTATGAACTATTATTCAAGCGATTACCTGATAAAGATACTTACAAGGAAAACGATTTAAATGCCTACAAAAGTATATTATATGCTACAAATGCACATAGAGAGAATTATGAACCTACAGGTCGAGTTAAATCAAATAGAGGTCAAAAATATCTTAAAATCATACAACCATTGATGTCTGCACAAGGGAAAGGCTTACTATGGAAAAATATACAATCCCGAGACATTATCTATTGGGATGATGTAAATGAGCTTGTAAACAGACTTGGACATATAATTATGTCTACAGAGACTGGAAACAGAGTGCATTCCAATGAGATCATCAGTATTATAGAAGAGCTGCGTGAAGCTGGGTATATAAGAGGCAGTGGAAACTCTAGGTTTAAATCATTAATATAATGACTATTGATAAGTTTGGACGCAGTAGTAAATCTGGCAAAGACCCTGTTAAAGGACCCAAGGGCGACGGGGTTTTTTTTTTCAGCCGAGGGAAACTATGACCTACAGAGTAAAATTCTGACTAATATTGGTAAACCTAAAAACAGTAATGACGCGGCTTCAAAGGAATATGTTGATAAAAGAATTATACCAGGTGATAAACACACCTATAATCTTAGAAGTAAAAGATTAATAAATGTGGGTGATCCTGTTGGAAATACCGATGGAGTCAACTACCAGACTATAAAACAACTCTGTCTAACACTCAAGGACTCCCATTTTGATGCTCAGGGGAAACAAATAACACATCTAGCTGAGCCTAAGAATAAAGACGACGCTATAACAAAAGAATATTTGGAGAGAAGTACAAATAGTATATTTACACCAATGTCTACACATTTGGATAGACTTAAATCCGATATTACTACCATCAATGAGAAAATATCACAACATCAGAGTTTAATAACGCAAAACAAGATATATCATGATAGAGAGTTGAAAAAATTCAGCGTGATTCTATTTAACTATATTCATAAAAGACATACGGGAAGGTCTGCCAATTTACCTATTACTGGAGAAAATGATTATCTAAATTGGGAGGAACTATATAAAGTGCCCGATGAAAAAGAAGTAAACCCCAATGAAGAAGTAAAACCCCTCCCCCCAAATAACTATGATCTGTTCATGACTAGTGAATAAAAAGCACGCGTCTATAGTTGACTAATCATTAAAGCTTAGATCTTTGAACATGTCGGTTCTTGTGTTTCTATTGCTTGTACCACACACTGTGTTGTGTAATAAAACATTAGAATATTTACAAAAGTATGGCTATATAGCTGATTCTGCTTTAAACGACGACATAGGTGATGCGGTAAAACAGTTTCAAGAGACGTTTAACTTGGAAGTGACCGGTACCTTAGATAATGCAACATTAGAATTATTAAACCAACCACGATGTGGTAATAAAGATAATCCACTGCCATTTGCAGTTATACCTAACCGTAAATGGAATACAACAGTAATTACATGGTACGGATATAATATATCTCATCTAGGTAATACCAATTATAATTGTTGTTTCAGGTACTGATTGTGATTAATGTCTTTTTTAGACACTAATTATAGTTATTATCTGTTTCAGATGATGCAATACCACCAGAATCATCACCAGCACCTCAATTAGTGATAAGGTTTTAGTTGTAAGATAGTATATATATATATAAATCTATTTTTAGCTTTCACAGTTGTTTTCCTTATTTCCCCAACTAAATATTTGATTTCATGATGGATAGCCTCTGGATCATTAAAATTAGCAGAATATGGTTTATGTTACCTTGCCAGAATGATCCTATGTAGTTGTCAAACACGACAGCTGTTTCGTGCTACAATGAGCACATCTTCAAAGTGAAGAGACACAAAATCAAATCATTTTGCCCGCGGTTGAGCACGTCAAAAAACACATAAAACACATAAATCAACTTACTAGCCAACTATTTGAACGCCGTCCACCGTAACATAACCTTCACACTAGAAACTGAGAACAATAAATCCATAAATTTCTTAGATGTATCAATAACCAGAACAGATAAAGGTATTGATTTTAACATCTACAGGAAGCCAACAACGACGGATCAAACAATCCATTCATCCTCACACCACCCTCATAACCACAAAACAGCAGCTTTCAACAGTTACGTTCACAGACTATTATCCATACCGTTGAGTAATGAAAACTATAGAAATGAAGTCGACACCTTAAAACACATAGCAGTGGCCAATGGTTACAACAGCTCGTTAATTGACAAACTGATAAGGAAACACAACAACAAGACCAGACAAAGCAACACAACAAATAACAAACAGTATGTCAGCGCTGAATTTGGCACAGTCCTAAATAATACCCTAACTAAACAGATGGCCCGAAATAATATTACGATAGCCTACACAACTTCCAATAAACTTTCCAACATCCTACAACAGACCAAGAACAATCCCCGTAGTAAAGTGAATGGTACAGGAGTTTATAAAATCAAGTGTGACAACTGCCCACGTTTTTATATCGGACAAACTGCTCGTTCATTCAAAACCAGATTTAAAGAACATTTACCAAAAAGAAACAACAAATCCGCTTTCGCCGACCATTTCGTTAACCACAACCATAACTACACTGACATAGAAACAAATTTAGAAGTCATGCATTTTTGCAACAACAAGAGGCGCATGGATACAATAGAAGAATTTGAAATCTACAGAGCAGCTAGAACACATCCTGACCATATCTTGAATGAGCAGCTGTCATTCAAATCGAATATTATTTATAACACCGCCATCCCCATCATGAACTCGACCAATCAGCGCAAGGGTCCTGATAAACAACAGATGATGGGGAGGGAAGTGGATGTCTCCGCTACTACCGTGACCACGCGCCAGTCATGACCTACACATTACCGGCGCCGCGTCGCGTGTTCGCGGTACTTGGCCAAGTGTTTGTATCATGTATTTTTGTGTGAACTTCATGTACTTTATGTGTTTTTTGACGTGCTCAACCGCGGGCGAAATGATTTGATTTTGTGTCTCTTCACTTTGAAGATGTGCTCATTATAGCACGAAACAGCTGTCGTGTTTGACAACTACATAGGATCATTCTGGCAAGGTAACATAAACCATATTCTGCAAATATTTGATATATTATTTTAACATAAATACCAACATATAAAAAAATATCAATTAACAAGAACAGCTAGCAGAAGAGCAGTCAATTAACAGACTACAACTCCTACATACACAGTACATAAAGTGAGGTTATGTTCAGAAACAGTTGACAGCTGCAATATTTTATTGATTTATACATATAGTAAATACCAACATAAACTAATAACTGCTGTCATAGCTCAATAGCTAGAGCAATTAACCATCATCTAAAAGACCAGAGTTCCAGCCTCAGTCAAAGCACACACTTTTTATCCACCAAAATAGTTTAATAAACGTATGCAATACAATCTTAACAGAAAAGTCACATGATTAACTAACAACTTCCACATATGACTTACAGAGGGTAAAACTACCCCTAACAATTAAAAATACCCCATAACATTCCAACATATATGTATTCACTACCCCTGAGGATTAAACTACCACTCTAGGGGTGGTTTTGCCCCGATCTGGGCGGATCCTACTTATATTATTATTTCTATGCATATGGAGTATTATTGCCGATTAATAATTGTCTTGGTTACTTGTATTGTGTTTACAAGAAAATAACTGATAAGTGAAGCTGATGATTTGTTGAAGCTGCAAAATTTTATCTTACGCACTGTTCACTTTTACTGGTGTGTTAAGACTTTTTAAAAGATAAAGTATTTTCCTTTTATCCTGCCACACAGTTTAATGCCAAAATTTTTGAAATTTTCATTAAAATAATCAATATGTACGATTGAGATTTACCTTTTATAATTAAGATTGTGTACCTAACTGTTTGTTACATTAGGAATTTGTAAAGAATTATTAAATAGTAATTAGTAAATTAGTAAATAGTAAAGTAGGACATAGGAATTTAACGGTATAAGTGTTATTTGATAAATTTTTTGTGCTTTCAGGTTTTATATCTGAAATGCCAACGCGATGTTTCTAAAAACCACTGTAAAAAAGCAAACGGTTTGGAATCAACCAAATAACTAAATTAGAGTACGGTATTGAATTAAAACAACCAACTCGTAATCTGTAAATAGCACAGAAATTGTATAGCATTGATTTAGCTACCATACTATTTATTTATATTCTTACAAGTTTTTTCTCAACATACGATGAATCACAAATCACAATAAACACCGTCTCAAAATTAAAGATGTACATCAAGTTTAGTCCTTGTAACAATCTAATTGTTCTTCTGGATCTTTTCAATGTTTGAATGTTTGCCTCTAAACGGCAAACTCTGTTGTTGTCTCCAAACGGTTGATGTGTACAAACATTTGAATAAGTTATTCATGTTATTTTAACTGGAGATATTTAAGGTAATTGGGTGTCTATCAAAAGAGTTGCCGGTCAAACATTAAAAAAACTTTTATGACAATTTTTACATAAACAGTCGAGTACTACATTAACTGAATATATATATGTTTATAGCTTTACTTACTGTGATCCGTAAACAGCAGACTCCATTCCATCTGCCTGGACGACCCTGGTTGAATACTCTCTAATATGAGGCGTCCAACTCGAGTCCGTCCCTGGGGAAGTCGTCTATGGTGCATTGAGGTTCTGGTTCGGAGGTGTCCTCAAGAACTACGTGTCCAAACCCTTACAGATGTGTCACGAAAAGGGTGGGGTCCAAAATATGTTTTGTACTTTGTCCTCTGTGGCCAGCACTGGAAACTTCCCCTTTCTTCTTCTACGTCAGGATTTTTTTTTTGCCATGAGGTTATCAGTGGCAAACACAGACCCGTCCATGTTTGGCCTAAACAAGACAAAGGTTGCATCATTTATTTTTGATAGCTGGCCACACAACTCCAGAAACCTTCTGTGATTTTGGAGCAGTTTTTCTACAATTCTCTTTCTCAAATTGAAATATTCTGTTGTATTTCCTTGGATCTGATCGACCTTCGACAGAGGCGAGTCTAGTGACTTTGTCAGAAATGAAATGATTTTGTTCATTTCTCTCGCCCAACGTTGAATGGTTGAGTGTTTCCCATTGAACAGTCACTAGGGTGTCGTGAAGCTACATGGTGCCGTAAAGAGAGATGCAGAATGGTATCGCCTGGCTTTTCTTTTGATCTTGAGACAATCTCAAAACCCTGTGTTCCTTCTAAATACACACCATTGTCACGATTGTGACAGAAATTATATTTTATTTTCATAGATTATAAGGTAATAGAATTGAATGTGAGTACAAATCCTGGAAAACTAGAAAGTCTGGTGGCAAGTGTTCGAGACTAGGCTTAGGGTAGTGATGATTCATAATTTGGAGGAGAACCACGTTGTTTCAATCTCATTTTGCGTAGTTGTGGCCGACAGTCAACTTGTTCCCTCGATTTGGAGGTATGTAATGCAAATAATTAAGCAATTTATGTTTAAGTTTATTCCAGGAAAAATCAGTACAACTTCAATTTGTAAATATATAGCTAAGCATTTTTGGGTAAACCAATTAATAATTTTTACTTGAATTTTGATAGACATGAAGATTGAACACCACGTGTTTTTGGCTCAGGTTTCAACGAGTGTTAAAAAATTGTTTTAGCTTTGTATCTTAAAAGGGTTAAATTTAAAAAGCATTGTGTCAATCTAAATGAGTTTTATAACTATCAGTAACTGTTCAGAGAGAATATTTCGATTAAATTTGATTTTTTAAGGTAAAATTAGGTTGGTTTCAGAGTCATGTTCTAGTTGAACCGACAGGATTTTGATATTGTTTTAATTTTGGGTAGTTATTAAGGATTTGTCTTAACAGTTATTTATTTCGACATGGAAGAAGGATATGTTTAATAGAGGTTATTTGTTTTTATTAAAATGTCACAGTAAACTGATTTTGTAATTCGTTAAAGAATAAAGATGTATTAGACACATGTTTGAGACAGCTGATTTAAAATTACTTTGTGGTCAATTTTATTATTATGTAAATTCAGTAAGATTTGTGTTAAACGGTAATATGTTTAAATATTTTATATTTTGTACTTACAAATGATTTTATTTAGGGGGTTGTTTCAAATGTTTATCAATGAGAACAAAATGAGAATTATTAGTATTCTATGTTTAAAATTGATTGTGGAGAAACTAGACTTCAGAAACAATTTGTGGGAAATTAACTTTGCTGGATAGATGTGTGAAAGTATGTGTAACTAGACTAAAATAAATATATTAAAGAAGGGATCCATAGTACGAATTTGGAACATGTCCTAGGGTTCAAGTCCCAGAGTTAAACATCGTCGGAGAGTACACCATCGCCTATCTGTTGTCTGGAGGAGTCTGGACCAGTATCACCTTCTCGGAGGCCTAACAACCGTCTGTGCATAATCTGTTTGCAAACCATGGACGTCTTCTCACCAGTAGACTGTCTCCGGCTCAGATCATCTCAGTGGAGCTCCACCAAGGATTGAAGACAGCGTTCGTGAAGTGATGAGTACCCTTCACCATGTTACACATCAATACTTTCAAATTTTTGATTAGGTCCTATATTTGAGTGGTAAATTAGGAAGTATGGACTTTGGAGAGGACAAGAAGTTTTAGGGAAACGATTATATAAGGGTTTGATCGATCAAAGAAAGGGGAGGGCAAAATTAAAAAAGGGGGGGGGGGGTTAGTAATGGTTGTAAAGTTTATTTTGGTTAAGTGGAGAAATAGTTTTTTGTTAATTTTCTAAGGTGTTTATCATACTGAACAATTGTTAGTTTTAAGAGTTTATTTCATGATATTGGATTTTTACTGGAATAATACGACTTCTTATTTCAGCATGCCCTTCTTGCCTCCTTTCGCAGCACGCTATACTTGGTTTTAAATTTAAGACACTTAGGTGTGTCACCATCAACTAAAGAAACAAAAACAGTTGTACATTTAGGATTGAATAAAGTAACAAAACTCAACAGAACACAACTTAGTTTTTTTCACGCTCAAAACTGTACTCCATTTCTTTGGTTTAAGGGGATACGCCACTATCTCCAACTTTTTTTTTATTATTTTATTTTTGTCAACCTAGTTAGTATATTTTGTTTATACTAGACTTAGTTAGAAGATTTAGGTACAAAAATATTGAATTTATAACTTATTTACTAAATTTATATGCGTTTTTAGTTTTTTTCACCAAAATTTTTAAGAAGTCGTTATTGAGAATAACTTTTCAACTACTGATCGGAATGACATATTCTATTTATTTCCTGATTCAGGATGAAATAATGAGTATTTCTGTGTATAATCGTTATGGTAACTAAAAAAACAAAATTTTTAGGACACCTTTTATTCAAAATATAAAAAAGCTGAAAAAAATATTTAAAATTTTTGCGTAAACATAAATATTTTTAGTAAATGTAATGCTATAGGGCTTACTATACACACAATCCTTTATTACTATATAAAGAAGGTCTGGTGAAAATTTGAATACTATAAGTATAGTACTAACGGAGTTATTCAAACTTTTGTACAATAATAACCTAAAAAACACGGTATTGAGATAATCGCAGGTGATGTAACAGGTGGTTGACAGGAGAAAAATTCCCATAACTACACTAACTTATTATTTTATATTATATATAAAAATAGCAAAGTACTTATTTTGTTTTAAATAAATGTACCCTACTTTATAACTCCATAATACATAATTATGATACACAATTAAAAGTGTACATATCAGGAACAAAAAAAAAAATAGTTCAAAATTTTGTTAAATTGCTGGTTGCGGCGTTTTATATTTTATTTTTTTTATACTAGAAGGAGTTGTCAGATTGGCAAACAATTTTAGCTAAATGTTCACATTTAAATGACCTATCTAAAAATGCAACTTTTGGAAAATGTAAAAAAAATATAAAATATGGCCTACAGATAGTGGCGTATCCCCTTAATTCAAGCAAAATGTGAAGCAAAAAAATACTTCAACATTTTTTGAAATGAGAAAAAGTTATGATAAAGTGCAAGTTAAGTATTTTCACTTATTTTATTGATTATTAAAGTATTAATTTTGAAAATAAGGGTAAACATTTTGCCATCATCAGGAAACACAAACAAGAGCAAGCATGAAACAACGTCAAAAAAGGCATCAGATTTTAAAATAGGATACAAAGTATACTTGCAGTATCCCAAGTCAATGACTGACAAAAAGAAAAGTAGCAGCTACGTCAATGTAAAGTCCCCCTTTAATTATTGAGGTAATTTAAAATCAAGATTAGAAATTGTATTGTGAAGTAAATGGTGGGTAAACAAGTTATCTCACAGCTTCTAACACTGTACTTAAAAACAAAAATACCGAAAACAAAACACTAATTTTCACCCAAAAGCAGTACACATTACTAGGTAGCTATGAAGATATGGAAGATTCAGTACTGGTAGTTTGTTTCAAGGCCTTCACAAGTTCCTCAACAGCTTTGTCAATATCCGCACAAGTTGTCTCTCTGCCGACACTGAGCCTTATAGTTGAATAAGCCAAATTCTCAGGTACACCAGAAGCTAGTAGTACCGCTGTAAAGTACAAAAAAAAGCGGCATATCAAAAATTAATTGTATTCCATTAATCACTCCATTTAATTTTTATTTGTAAAAAACCGCTGTATACATTCTTGAAACGTAACATAACAATATTGAAAACTGAAAAAAGAGTAGAGAGCAAAAAGTATTTAGTAACTAGACCAGGACTATATATATTTCATAAGCCCGTTGATATAAAATATCTAAGCCCAATCAGCTTAAATAAATTCTGGTTAACCCTTTGATTGCTAGGCCAATAATTCATATTTTGTATTTTGTTTGCCTTTTGATTCCATTACCTGTTGTTCATTTGCAACTGTATTGTTTTCATTATTTTATTAATCAGGCTAATTTGGAATAATAAGATAAAACCAAATGTATAACAAAGAAAAGTTTTGGTATTTGCAGAAAACATTAAATAAAACTTTATTTTCGTTGTAAATTTCCAAGTTTTCTTATAATAAATTGTAATTTTCTGATAGCATTACAGTATTTGAAACCAAAATCTCAAAAAATCGAAAGACATCTAATTTACAATGTAATATTGAATTTAACCTTGATTTAGTTTGTAAGGTTATTATGATATAGCCTTTTTAGGAAAATATCCTGTTTGCAGTAAAGCCTCAGCCAAACCATTTATGATCACTGTTGTGGTTCAGTTGAAAAATATCATATAAATAGTCCGTGACTAACTAGTGCTGCTGCCGCTACCTAGTAACACATTGAAAAACTAGGTTGAAGCGCCATCGGGTGCGCCATCTGTTAGTAATTATTGACGTCAGCTTGAATACCAGTTTTTACTCTATATTCTCCAAGCACAGATAGCCGAGAAGGCTAGGGCGTGTGTCACTTGGCCAGTGGCATTCGTTTGCTCGGGTTCAATTCCTGTCCTGTGTGGCAAATAATTGGTGACCTGTGTGTTTGTAGCGATATACTACAACCACTGGGGCATAGTGAGGGGTTCATAATCCTTGGTTTAGACATACACCTCTAATCATCCGAATGGGTAAATCTTTTAGCTAAGTGGTTGTTAGTGTATCCTATGAATATTCAGGTCACCAATGGCCGTTTTGCTACTTTTTGTTAAAATAACCTTCCTCTCTATATCCCTTAGAGATTTTAGTAAACAACCATATATCTTTACATAGCACTCAAAGGGTTAATTGTATATTTTTAGCTATGACTTTCATAAAAAAAAATCGAAAAAAAAACAAAGTAATGTTTATTTGGGACTCACATGAGAGTTGCGTCTGGTCGTGACAAGCTGCAGTAGTGCTGGCGACCAGTGTGGGACACTGAGCTAACAGTTCACTACCACTGAGTGTACACTGGGACCAAGACATACTAGCAGTGTTGGGCAGACGAGGTGATTGGCAGCAGTTCACCACACAGCCTGTCTGCTCCTATATTTAAAGACATGTTAATATTTAACACAAATATGAGGGTAATCTGTAAGGTCACTATCAAACTCCCTCCACAGTCAAGCTAGATAGTACAAATCTGTGTCCAACGCTGTGTTCCTTTTCTTCATCCACTAGTCCACTACTATTTTAACTAGTTACCACGCCACGCCCATGGAAGGGTTAGTCTTGTTGGACGCGTTGCAGAAAGTCAACAGTCCCGGAAGGTCAAATAATTTATACCTGTGCCGCTAGGTCAAAAACTACAATGTTTGCAGTGTCTGTAGATCAAAAATCCCAGTAAGTCAAATAGTACAGTCCGAGCTAAAAACGTGGTCTATGTTAAAGCAATTGACTTATTGGGAATTTGACTTAATGCAACAGCAGTTTTAATATAACGAAATAAGATAAAATATAAGTTCAGTTTCGCTGAGTCAACAGTGCCGGAAGGTCAAAAGTATAATCTGTTAAAAACAACGATAGTCCTCTCGACGCATGACTTCAATAATTTCGTGTTTTGGTGTACTTAAAGTTGTGCTAAAATTTTGAAAATTGGCACAGAGCTTCTTGGTTAGTCCTACTCAATGACTATTTTATTGGAACTTTAAACTATTTACCGATCTAATTAATAAAAATTGATATGTATGGTGAAATAGTTTTAAATCGTGATTTCTAACATGAAAAACTTAGCATGCGAGATTTCTTTTTGTTTTTGGGTTAGAGAGGTTTCGTCTGTGGCAAAGTTGTAGCCAAAAGTGTGATGCGTAAAATATATTTTTTTTTGAATTTTTTACAATCAGTGGTTCAATAGATAACTTGGGTTGAAGAGGACGGCAAATTTAGCATTTCGCAACGCATGGAAAGAACTACATCGTACGATGCGACTGCTGAGTGGACTTTTAATTTACAGTTCTAAGAACAAGAAAAAGATGAATATACAGATCACCAGTACATTCATATTATTTATAAAACATCTTTCTGTATTACCAGCTTACATTTTTCACTTATAAGAATACATCATATACAGGGTGTTAAAAATAAGCGGGGAGATGCTTTACCTAGTAATTCCTTGGGTCAAGATAAACAGAAAATCAAGGATAACATTTTTTCCGAAATCGTTTTGTTAACCAGATATCCACCATTTTGTATTTTTTACATACAAATATTTATCTTTGCACTTTTCCAACCGATGTTTATGAAACTTGGTATGTATGTTAAGGTAGGAGAGACCCATGTTATAAAAAAAGATTCATCTCGATTCACCCTAAAATTTCAAAATTTAACACTTAACTACAATATAATATACTTTACTACACCACAATATTTACGTATCACCATAAATCTTTAACAAAATAAAACGTTAACATTTTTAAAATCCAAAGTAAATCAATATAATCTTTCTTTTTTGAAAAATATATTTAAAAAAAAGGCGATGGTAAAATAATGACAGGCGAGTTTCGATCTGGGTGTTTCAGGTTTGAATCTAGGAGGATTTAACATTAATTAGGTAACATTAATGTTTAATCCTCCTAGGTTTGAACTGATTGAGAGGAATACATGAAACCGAAGGGGGGAGGTAACAACAAGTGCACTAGTATTTACTAGTGTCCAATTACAATTTGATGGATTTAACCAAAACCTTTTCTATTTCACTTATTTTCAGCTGTTAAATTTCAAACGATACGTTTTAGCGACACCATTAACGTTATTATCATGATCATCGTTTGAGTTTGTGTTTGCGGCAATGTATTTTTATGAATAAAACCTTTAATTTGATACCAAACTTGACTTCTGCTGCTATTAATTGACTAGTATGCACTATTAATTAACAGCTGTGTCTAAGGATTATGTCGGCCTTAGTCACAAACAGGACAACAAGATCGCTCCACTCATCCCACACTCATCTCCATTCATACTTGGCTTAAAATGCATACATTTGTATGGTCGCCATTTCAAAGCAACATGGCTACATTATCAATGACAAACGTGGAAAACCTTATACGAGTGTGAGTAAGTCCGAAAACATAGTAAGTCCGAAAACAACTCTAAAAAACAATAAGCAATAAATTGCAAGAACCGTTGCTTATATCATTGGGTATACACGTATGTACTGACGTGTATACTCAATGATTATATCGAACGAATGTACATCGTAAGAATTTCCATTAGTTGTTCCATTTAGTTGTGTGTCCATTAGTATAATAGTTTAGTTGACTCTTTTAAAGTCAGCGGAAATTGTGACTGTTATTACCCTTGAAATAATGTTTGTGTAGTACTTTGCAATCCTACCAATGCTTATAGAATCATACGATTACAATTTTCTGGTTAGAATATGTCGCATAGAGTGGTGACTACTGTATCTTTTTGGTTTGCTTGTAAAACAGGATCAACAGAGATTTTCCATCGACTTAAACAATACGATACTCTCAAATTGTTCATTGCTATAACAAACTATCACACAGTTTGATGAATATTTGTGTGTAAACCACATACAGTACACCTGTATTCTATCTATTTTTCCTTTTATTTTTCCAAGACTTTATAGAAAATCACGCATTACGTGATCAGTGAAGAAAGGCTGTATCCCATGTGTTTTATAGGTAAAGAAGTAAAGAAGAACACTGCTTCAGGTCAGAGCATTCAGTTATCATCAGCAATTGTAATTCCCGAATCAGTGACTGAATCAATAGTCAATTATGTTAGGGTTTGTTGATTATTTATAATGCACTTTACATGCTCCATTTGATAGTTTATAATAATTTACTCGGAATCTATAAGACACCTTTGGCTTGTATTAAATATTGGGTTGGGCCGTTTAGTATTTTGAATACAATAGGGGTACTTGTCAAACAGTTAAATATTATTATTTCTATGAATTTAATGGGTAACTTTAAAGATTAGGTGGAATTTCTAACAATACTTCACCGTAATTAGCAGCAAACATACATAAGGAATTCCAGTTATTGCAACAGACGCTCTGACAGCCCGTCAACATAAGACCTGCAGACGAGTCAACGAATATGCTGAAAAAATAACGAGATAAGTGAGTGTAAAGTGACTATTTTCCGGTCGTCATACGCCACGAGACATTCCGTCAGTGAATGGGAGGCCCACACAAGGGTGAAGATCGATAACGCGCTGCATTTGGAATGGAATAATTTGCACAGGTCCTCGAAAAGTACTAAATTCTCGAGTCCCGAAAAAGTCAAGTGCCCAGAATGTCTTATACACATACGGAAATTTAAGTCCTCAAAATATTGCAATAGTGTATTTTCGTATAAATTCTTGAGACCCGAAAAAGTCAAGTCCCCAAAATGTCTTATACACTTACATATATATGAATTTGAACGGATGGTGTTTTTTGCCTCTAGGGACTCAAAACGAAAAATTACATCGGTCGCGGGTCCAGGTGTTGCCATGAGTACTACGGTAATAGCTTAATCCCTATATGCGAAATTCGCTAAAAACCTAATAATTCTATAGAATAACTAGCTGTACCCGCTGGCTTTGCCCCGTTTAACTAATTAATTTTCAAGATGAGCTCGTTCGCATGGCTCAATCACGTCCTGGTTGAAGTTCGTTCGCTACGCTCACTCACCTTTAGGTTGGAGCTCGTTCGCTGAGCTCACTTGCCTTGGGGTTAACTCGCCTCCAGGTTGAAGTTCGTTCGAAACGCTCACTCAGCTTTTGGTTGCAAATTAGCTGTTGTCATAAATTGTTTAATTGACACAGCTGTTAAGATTCATTAATTCCTTTTAAATATGAAAAATCATAAGGTTAACATGGGAAACTCCAGAGCCACTGGGGCGAAGCTCGAATGCCCTATCATAATAAAAATTACTCAGTTTTCCTATTTAATGCCCAAAGAATCGGTGTATCGAATATCAGCCTCGTAGGTAAATGGGAAGTGGGAGAATTAGTGATGATGAGTGAGTGAGAGTGAGTGTGTCAGTGGCACAGGTTCACTAGTATTTAATTAATCTGCCATCCTCGTACCGAAGAATTAAATGTATCAATGGTCAGCATTACACATAGTATAAATAAGCCAACCATAAGTATGTATTTGAATTTTCTTCCAAATGCTGAATTTGTGTCACAAATGCTGAATGTTACAGCTGTTATGTTAAGCAAATTATATTGTACTAAAAGCTAGCTAGAAGCATTGACTTATTGGAGAAGGTTAGCATCGGCTGCTAGACTTTTTAAAAACTAAAACTTAATTTATAAAAAAAGCTATAACTTATTTTAAATTATAGCTTTGATATTCCCTAGTTCTCAAAATTGTCTTTCTTTCAACACAAAACTAATGAAAATCCATCTTCTGGTTGATTCAGAATCGTGGGGAAAAACCCCCATTTACGTTTTAATAATATATATGATAGTTTGGACAGGTTTCAACCCTTCCGAGGCGTAATAAATTTACACAGTTTATATGTAGACTACATTATAACTCATAAAATAGTTCTACAATTAAATGGATCTCCTTTTACAAACGTATATAATAACCAGAAATTTTCAGATCGTCCTTGCGGGTATTTTATGCCACAAATTTTGATGAAAGGCTATACCTATTTACAGTGTTGACCAAACAGTTGGCAAGAAGCATTAATAGATAAGCTATGTACCAAATATGATAATTTTAGCTCTATTCTAATTATGACAAAACACGAAGTAACTAAAAGCGAGTTTTGTTGGTGTAGTATGCGTTGCAGGAGGTCTACTTTACACTGAATCGACGTTCACTTTTATTGCTTTTGATCTTCCGGCACTGTTGACTCAGCGAAACTGAACTTGTATTTTACCGTATTTCGTTATATTAAAACTGCTGTTGCATTAGGTCAAATTCCCAATAAGTCAATTGCTTTAACATAGACCACGGTTTTAGCTCGGACTGTATTATTTGACTTACTGGGACTTTTGATCTACAGACACTGCAAACATTGTAGTTTTTGACCTAGCGGCACAGGTATAAATTATTTGATCTACCGGGACTGTTGACTTCCAGCAACATTCCCGTCTTGTTATAGTATTGGAAAACAAGAAGACAATTGACGCTCCCACCAAGTATGAATCACTTTCTTCTGGGGTTTGATAGCTGTAGGAAGTAGGTTGATGCCAGTTGACAGTATGTTTTGGTTTTGAGTGATAAAAATGGCAAAGCCCCACTTTCACCCCACAAAACCCTGTTCCTATGGTCCGATTCTGCTGGTTTGCCAACTTATTTGAATAAATGTGTAGATTTATATGTTTGTACTATTTCATAATTTTTTTTCTGTGTTTGTATATTTTATCTACACTGGATCAGTTTTACTCGAGTTATTACAGTCACACGCACATATATATGTGACTTTGATCAGTTGATATTTTTACCTCTGGGGACATCAAAACAAAACAAAAACAAAAGGTTGTCCCGGAATAGATTTTTTCACAAGACCTATGGTAATAGCCTATCACCTACATGGGAAATTTCCAAAAATTAAATTTAATATTACTGATCAAAGCTTAAATATTGTAACTCATTTTTCCTGTCCATGACCTTAACACTGTGTTATTTCTTTCCAAAATTATTTCCATATTGTCATTATCAAAGCCATCATGGTCCCAGTCCCACAGGTGAAGGTAATTGGTTTTACTGTACGAGTGTGTTTAATCCTGTGAGGGGAGTGAATAGCTACTGAGCTATAAGTTACAAAACAACAAAGTAAAATGACTTACCTGAAGTTGTTTTACAAGGTAATCTCTGGTGTTTCTCATAGTGTCAGTGTATGTCTGAAGGTTATCCACCACCAGGGTAGCAGCCTGGCCCAGCCCAGCTATCATAGGGGTATTCTCAGTACCAGGTCTCAGCCCAGCCTCTTGTCCTCCTCCCCATACCACAGGGGTGACAGGGGCACCCAGATTGCGGTGGACGTAAAGAGCACCAATACGTGGACCATAGAACTGTCAACCATTGTGTTAAACGTTAAACCCGAATCTCAAATCTCAAAATAACTTAATTTTGCAAAAGTTTGGGTTTTTATGATTCGATTCATGAGTTTTGAGGTCTGCGGTTCAATTCATTCAGTGTTTTTGTGAGTAAAAATTACATTAGTACAGTATGTTATTCAAATTTTCATTATCAGATTCAGGAGTTTAATTTATTTCAATATTATGTTGTATATAAACAATTGTGTTTTTATAGATTTAAAATGTATAAGTAATTCATGTCATAGGACTTTTTCTTTCAGTTTGTATTGCATTTAATGAACCTTTAATTTTACCTATTTTTTGACATTAACCAAGGCCACACTAAAAAAAACAGGCCGTAATGCTCGTCAAGCATGACGTCAAGATAGAAGACTGCAATGACGTAGGTATTTATTTATTTATTTATTTTCCAAGGAAAGATTAAAGCAAGCAGCTGATCACAAACGGCAAACATTACGTCATTGCCGTCTTCTATCGTGATGTCATAATTGACGAGCATTACGGCCTGTTTTTTTAGTGTGGCCTTGCATTAACCAGGTGAATAACAATGTTGATATTTGAAATTTATTTTGTTTAAATTTGTTTTCATTGATAAAGACATGTTTTGGTTTTCATAAAAACAATTTTAATTCAGAGAAAATTTGCAGCAAAATTTTAGTTAAGACATAAGATTTTATTGGTCTTTTATTTTAACATTTGTACGTATATTGACAACAGTTCAAATTTAGAGTTTACATTAAGTACTGAATGAATACTGTGAAGTACTGTGTCCTTGTTGAATATTTCAGTCTTTCATAGTTAACACGTTGACTGCTCAAACAGTCTGAAATACATTGGATCACTGAAAGCTTAGCCATTAATGAGAATAGTTGTTATTGTGAGCGCCACCTGATGTTTACACCTTTATCTTTTAGCGAATTTCCCCTATAGGGAATAAGCTATTACCGTAGTACTCATGGTAAGACCTGGACCCGGGACCGATTTACTTTTTCGTTTTGAGGTCCCTAGAGAACAAAAACACCATCTGTTGAAATTCATATATATATATATATTTATATATGTGTCCGTTAGCGCGATAACGCGAGCAAAAATCATCCGATTTTGATTCAATTTGGTACATACGTGTAAACCTACGTTTATTCGAACGAGTTCGCGAACCAGCATGATCAGACTATGGGAACAGGGGTTTATGGGGTAAAAATTGGTTTTTCCCATTTTTGACCCTAAAAACTTAAAACTGTAGAGCTTAAAAAAACAAATAATTTAGTATATTGAAGCGTTATTATGCGCCTAATGGTTAGGGAGAAAATTCCAAAAATATGTAAATTTAAAATTCACATGTCATTCTTATGGAGAATAAGTAAACTGTTGTAGTTTGCTTGTTTATGAATATATTTTGATCAAATTTGGAAAATGCATTAATTTCATACTAAACAATTACATTTTACAAAAAAATACCTTTTTACCCTCCCTGTTGCAGCAAACCTAAGTACTCGTTAAACTAATGTTTTTTAAATAGGGAATAAATGTGATATTTTTAAGGAGACATTTTAGTGTAAATCCAGTCAGGCAAATGGAAATTCGCTTAGTCTGCAGGTTTGCTGCGGCGGGGGTATTTCACTTTTGCACCAGCTTATGAGTTTGAATAGGGTTAGTTTAAAAGATAAACAAAAAAGCGCTGGTCCATAGGTGATCACATGCCGTTATTATTCAGCATTCAAAGTGTTAAGCAAATTTGATTTAAATAAATATATAACAAACTAAATAGTAAATAACCAAGGGGGTAACGTTCAATGTTACTAGAAATAAATAAATATGCCTGAATAGATAAAGAAACTGACTGTTCAGTAAACTTCAATATTCTATTTTAAATGCTCTTTGCTCTTTGTTTTACTTACAACTCTTTTCAACTCATTACAACATGTGCTGTAATACTATTTATTTATTTGATTGTTATATCATATGTTGTATCATTGGCTATTGTATACTGAAGTAGATGTCCCATCTTTTTGGACCAGCTGTAGCAATTTTTTTGTTAAAAAAGAACTTAAAGTCGGGACCACGTAAGTTTGCAGTTGGTAGTAGCCAATCACAAGACAAGTCTAGTGCGACGTTGCCACATCGCCCATTGACAACACTTATTAAATATACAAAGCAATATTTTCAAATCAGCTGGGATTATTAGATTTGGCAACACCGCACGGTTCTTATTGGTTCATTCAAAACCATATGGTAAATAGGCTCCTCCCTCAACTGCAAACTTATGTGGTCCCGACAATAGTTGTTTGAGCTAGTCAAAGAATGTGCTAGTGACTAAAACTCTACAGTATTTTCTACCTTATTTTTTGTTGCTGGCCAAGTTGACGGGTCATAACAGTTGCTACAGCTCACAATAAGTAATTCCATTAGTTTGAATTGGTAAAACTGATTGTGTATTCAACAGAAATCAGTAATTTAGATCAGCACAATCTGTCGGTGGCTCTCATCAACTACAACTATTTTGGAAAAAAAGCTGGCTACAAATTTAATATGGGGATGGAATGTCTTGTATTTCAAATGTAAATAAATCAGAGTGTCTTGTTCTCTTACTACCATTAAATGTGTGTTCATTTTCCTCTCTCTCATATTCTTTAATCTGAATATTTCTCTTTCTCAACATTTACCCCTCTGGTCCTTTAAACTATTTATCATTACCTTTTCTCATTTTTATTCTCTTTTCCCACCACTCTCTAAATAATATTTTATTCCCATAGTAATATCATTCTCTACAAACAAATCACTGACTGTTTCAAAATGAGATTTCAAGTTGGTTAAAAGACTGAGCGCCCAACTCATATTAGTGTGGCAGAAAAGTCTAAAATGTTTGAACCAGTTTGGGCAGATTAGTTGATGCTCAACATATGCAAACCAGTTGAGAGTAAATGGCAAGGTTACAGGGTTTGTAAAAAACTCGGTTCTTCTGATTGGGTGTTAGGGGAAAGTTAAGCCTTTAAGGAATGATGGGATGCATTTCTAAGAGGGATCCAAAGAATAAATAAACTAAACCCTAACTTCAATTTTTCTACACGTAGTGAAAACAAAATTAAGTTAAATTGCTAATCACAGCTGGAGTACCTTATGGCCTACTATGGTCAGGTAATCCACTTGCAGATAACGCACATCAACTGGTAGTTTGCCCACTGCTTGTGCTGCGTCTACATGGAGCCACACTTTGTGTTTGCAGCTGTCATTTACTCTCTTCAACAGCCTGCCAACAGAGCAATACAGTATAAAGCAGATTTTATAAAATGAACCAGAATTTGGGAATCAGGTTTTTCATGTCTTTTTAGGAGGAGATCTAGTCTTACTTAAAGGTAAATGATAAGTTCTTAGAACACAAGTTTACCAGTAACAAAGAGTATATCGCAACAAGGTCTAAATAAAATTACAAATTAAAAACAAAATACCTGGGAACCCAGTTTTGCTCGGGGAAATTCATTAGTATACTCTGAGAGCAATCTATGGTCAATGCCATTTATTAGAGGTGTGCGAGCGGCTCGATTTTTTGAGCCTGGCCTATAAGCTTGAGAGATCGAGCACAAAGTCCAAAAATAGAGCTTGGGCCTATCAGGCTCGTAAAATGCGTCTGCAAAGTTCGCGCATTTGTAAAACTCACGCTTTTGTCACAATTGCAGAAGACTATAATGGCATTTCCATGACTGAGCGAGATGACCATAATGTCTACAAACCGCCGGAGATACTCAGGATTTTGCTGAGATTGCGGATGATTATGGTAACGTTTAGGTTACCGCAGGAGACAACAATGTTAATGTCAAATATATACACATAGATAAATATTATTTTAATCCTATACCGTTACTCTAATATGAGCAATGCTTGCTTGTATATTTGCTTCCACAAAGATCTCAAAAACGGCTTAGACTATTTTCTTGAAATGTTGTAGTTTATTTCTGGCCTAAAAACGTGTTTACTGCAGTTAGAACGACCAACAAAAATCTAATTAAATAGAAAAATGAAACTGAAAGTCAAAAATTTTTAACATTGGCCTTATGGGTTGCTAATTAATTAACCATTTTGGTTGAACAAAATAACAAGGACAAGGTAAACAAAAGACATGTAACATGTGTAGTATAATAAGCCATCCAAAGTATAATAGTAAATTACAAAATACAGTACAAAGGGAAAAACATCAGTTGTAACTATTGAGCAAAGATTACACTGAAGATTACTCGATACATTAGTGAAAGGCTAGCAGTGCGGAGTGTGGGAAGCGTCTGTGACAGTTGGATTAATGTATCTAAAATACTAAAATGCTATGGGAAGGGAGAGGAACAGGTCTAAAATTTAGGAAGTGATAAAGGAAGTAGTAAAGGCTAGCATTGCAGAGTGTGGAAACCGTCTGTGGCGTTAAAGATTAATGTATCTGCAATTCTAAAATGCTATGGGAAGGGAGGGAAACAGGTCCACCACGTAGGAAGTAGTGAAAGTAGTAGTAGCTATTTGTGTACTTTTTATTGGTGTGGCAACACAATCATTACCATGCAATGGTAGGGAAAATAACAACATTTTATCCTACAAAATGAAATCAGTTTACCGAGTATTGGTTCGAAACAAATAATAAATCAATTTGATCAATATACATTACTAGCTGTACCCGCGGGCTTTGCCCCGTTTAACTTCATAAGTGAGCTCGTTCGCATGGCTCAATCACGTCCTGGTTGAAGTTCATTCGCTACGCTCACTCACTTTTAGGTTAGAGCTCGTTTGCTGCGCTCACTTGCCTTCAGGTTAGCTCGTTTGCTACGCTATCTCGCCTCCAGGTTGAAGTTCGTTCGCTACGCTCACTCACCTTTTGGTTGCAAATTAGCTGTTGTCATAAATGTAAAAGAAATAATAGTGCTGCACCCTGTTGGTAATCCTTGTAACTTTAATGCTATTGAACATCATAGAGAACAGAACCAACTTGTTTAATTGAAACAGCTGTTAAGATTCATTAATTCCATTTAAATATGAGTACTCATAAGGTTAACATGGGAAACTCCAGAGCCACTGGGGCGGAGCCCAGAGGTCGGAGGGTAAAATCCTTTCTTAGTGAGTGTCTACTACCCATAAGTAAGATGCCTGCCAAGTTTCAGGTTCCTAGGTCTTATGGTTTCTGAGATTTCGTGATGAGTGAGTGAGTCAGTGGTATTTGAGCTTTATATATAGATTACTTTATTGAAAATGAATTAACATTGCACATAGGCCTAGGTTGTAAACTTAAAAGAATTTTTTTTACTATAGGTAAGATTTACTTACTTTTGCCTGAAGGTGTCAAATGTTAACATATGCTGTACATGTTTCGAGCTACTTACAGTTCATCTTCAGCAGCATTCTTGAATAAAAAAAATCACATCAAACGACGTTTGTCGACTATTTACAGTTTATATATACACACACGAACACACGGAAATATATACAAAGAACACACACACGTTTGGCAGTGTAGGTACCGTAAACATGTTTGCGTACGCACGGTTAAACAAAGATAACCACGACCGGGCGACATTTGTAGCAGGCCTACTGAGGAACTTGAACACGGGAGAGTGACGTCACGGTATTTTATCATGGTGTGTATATATAAACTGTAAATAGTCGACAAACATCGTTTGATGTGATTTTTTTAAATTCAAGAATGCTGCTGAAGATGAGCTGTAAGTAGCTCAAAACATGTACAGCATATGTTAACATTTGACACCTTCAGGCAAAAGTAAGTAAATCTTACCTATAGTAAAAAATATTAAAGGTATCAAGGCTGATATAAAATTAGTTAAAAGAATTGTTCTGAATGCTTTCCACTAACTTCAAGAAGAAAAAAGTGCATTTTATTCTTAAAACTAAACTACTAAACTTTACTCAACTAAATTTATATACACGCTTACACACTAACACTTTTAACTGGACAAGAAACACCTCAGTCCTCAATATAATTTTGCGTCAACATATACAAAGTTTCACCACTTAGGGAATTATTTCCACCTAAGGCCCTGTACACAAGAGGGCGGCAGCCGCCGCGGTTGCTATTGCGCGGGAACCGCGGCGGTTAAAAGTACAAAGGAGAAAATGGGACTGTTCACATGCAACCGCCCACTTCCAATCAACCGCAACGAACCGCGGCGGTCGTAGATTTCCCTTCGACCGCCGCGGCTCCCGTGCGGTTGAAGTTACTAGAGTTGGCATGAGAGCGTACACATGAGTGCGGTAGCCGCCGCGGTTGACTACAGTTGCTACTATAGGATCACAGACATCTGCGTGCTTGCCCTGTGGACATCGCTCTCTCTCTCTGTGTTGGTGAAGTGTGTAGCTTTGGCTGGAGTTAATGTAGTGCTCGTAGTGTAAGTTTACAATGGCCATGCGTGCTGCTGTGGAACCAGAAAACTTTGAAACTGAACTGTCCATTAAAGAAGTACAAAAAGAAGATACGTTTAGGGCATAAACTAAAAAAGAATGCGTGGCAAGAGTTTGTTGCGTTTTTTGCTGAAAAGAATTGTAAAGCGTTACGCGTTTAAAAGAAAAATAATTGGGTAAATACAGTACTGGCTGTCGAGCGACGGTCAATTCACACCGCAACCGCAGCGTAACCGCGGATCCAACCGCTGCCATGTGTACGGTCCTAGGCGGTCACCGCTGCGGCCACCGCGGCGGCTGCCGCCCTCATGTGTACAGGGCCTAAAACCCTAATATGACTGGAATAATAGGATTTAAATAAAAGCTCTTCTAAACAGACCAACAGTCTATGATATCAAATTTAGAATTTTGGAGTATTTTATTTATTAAAAGGTCATTAGTAATAGTAATATCCTAATCATTCTCTTGGCATAAAGCCTACATACAACACAAATTCTTTCCACATAATTAAATCATAAGTGTTTTGAGAGTATTCAAATTTGACTTATTGAGCAAATACACTGTTTCACATGGTATTACCTTGCTATTTCTCTAATGGGAAACACAACTCCAGTCTCGTTATTGGCCATCATGACAGAGACCAGAACAGTGTCTGGTTTGACAGCAGCCACTACATCTGCAGCTTCCAGACAGCCATCACTGTTGACAGCAACCTCTGTGTAGCCTACAAAGCAAACATTTCTCAACCAACTTCCAGACACGCTTCAATTGGTTATAAGTATCACACACAGTTATGTGTACTCTGTTGTAAATAGTTCCTGTTCAAAGATCTGTGGATTCCCATTGTTGTCAGCCAGTATGTCCTGAATAGCCTTGTCTTTCTGAAGAGAATCTGAGCAGTTTTTACAGCTTGGACATTCTTTGCCATTTCAGTCTACATTAGAAGCTACCAGCTATCAAGATTTAACACCCTACAGTCTTTAGAAGCTTGCAGACAAATGTCTCATATGCAAGGTTGAGGGGGGAAATAGCATTCCCACACAGCCAATGCCATTGTTTCAAGTTTAAATGTATGTTTTTTTTTTTTAGAAAATCATGATATATGTATCAAACAAATCATTAAGGGCCTAATTGAGTATCCTAGTTAAATTCAGAGCAACAACCTAAACCTATTACTTTTACTTTGTATAGCTAATTACTACTCAACATGTTTTCCATTTACGTCTGGAACTAAAGTAGATCACTCACTTATAACCCCTTTGTCAGCTAGTCTCCTGACAGGCTCCACAGTGGCCACATGCTCTACATTGGACATGACAACATGAGGGGTTGTGATGAATTGTCTTCCCCACTCTACAGTACTGTGAATCGCCATGTTGTTACTCTACCAACAAACAACTGATGTCAATTTAAGAGGATCAGCAGATTTTAAATATTTAGACATATTTGAGATTTCTACACTCATTCGCTTATACTAAAATTAAAATAATCACCATGTTCCAATGTAATGATGATGAATATAATTGCATTATGGTTTTTGTTTTACCGTACCGAGTTACTTACTACTGCAGCCTAAGACTAGGTAAGACCTAGGTTCAGAACCACTTTTTGCTTAAGGGTCTCAAGAAGCCAAAATGGCTGTTTATTCTAACAGTTTAAAAAAAGTTTTAGTAGGCACGGCACTGTAGCACATGTCATGTAAAAATTATCCAATTTGTATGCCATTTGAATTTAAATGCGAAAACCAACATACATTTGAATAATGTTGCCTACCAACAAGTGCTTGATCAAGATGAAAAACGATTAGTATCTAACACTATCATTTCACGCCTAAAGGTTACCACTGTATGAACACAGTTAATAGAGGTTCCACTGTATTCATATATCACACATTATCCTATTTGGTCCTCATACACATACCAAATAGCTATCCACCAAATAAATGTGTTTCTTATCATCAATATCAGTTTTAAAAACTTTAATTCAAGTTTACCTCGGTTCCCCCGGAGGTAAATACAATGTCAGCTGCATCAGCTGCATTGACAAGACGAGCGACAGCGGCTCTAGCACGATGAATGGTCTCTCTGGCACGATGTCCGGCAGCGGAGGCCGAGCTAGGATTGGCCCAGTCTCGCTGGAGGCTCTCCGTTATAGCTGACACTACCTCAGAGGCAACGGGAGTCGTGGAGTTGTAGTCCAGATATATTATACTTTCATCTTTCATTGCTGAGCTGAAACAATTCAAAATTCATAGACAACCAATTTGTAATTTTATTGAATCGTGGAAACTGCATTAATGCAGTTATACATCCCATTTATATCGACAAGCTGAAGCTGAAGCAAACTATTTAAGTTGTGTCTCAATAATTCTATAGTTTGTAATGCGACGTACTTAGTACTCGGTAGTCAGACACGCGATCAGATACAACAGACATAGTATCTGCTTAAACAACAAAATGTTTTCTGTATTATCTGCAATTTATTGTTTGATACAATTGAGTAGAATAAGGCAGAAGCTAGTCAGGTTTGTCCCATTTTACAACTAAAAATCGTAATATTTTAGCTATTTCTTATTTGATCTTTTTTGAACTTTTGATCGTTTGAAAGGGAATTAAAAATGCTAAATAAAAGTGTTTGTGACATTTTTTTTATAAAATTAGCCGTTTTTGAGAAATTTAAGTTTTAACAAAATTAAAATAACCGCCATTTTGAAATTTTAAGTTGAATTAAGATGAATTTTTTTCTAACATTGGTCTTTTCCACCTTAACCTACATACCAAGCTTTATAAAAATCAGTTGAAAAAAAATTAAATATAAAAATGTTTATGTCAAATACAAAATGGTGGATAATCTGGTTAACGAAGTGATTTTGGAAAAAATGTTATTCTTGATTTTCTCTTTATTTTGACCCATAGAACTATTTCCTGGAGGTTGGCTGTTTACTTACGGAACATTCTGTATAGTCTGTTAGCACGATAACTCCAGCAAAAATGATCCGATTTAGAGGAAATTTGGTAAAGACGTATTACATTTATTTGAACAAGTTCCTGAACCATCATGACCGGACTATGGAAACGGGGGTTTGTTGGGGTTTTATGGGGTAAAAATAGGTTTTTCCCATTTTTGACCCTAAAAACACATAATTTTACAATTTCTTTTCAAACCATTTTGTAGAGCGTAAAAAACAAATAATTTTGTATATTGAAGCGTTATTATGTGCCTAATAGTTACGGAGAAAATTCCAAAAAGGTTTAATTTAAAATTCCCATGTTATTCTTATGGAGAATAAGTAAACTGTTGTAGTTTGCTTATTTATGAATATATTTTGATCAAATTTGGAAGATGCATTTCATACTAAGCTATTAACATTTTACAATAAAAAAAAAAAAATACTTATTGGGTTTTACCCTTTCTGTTGCAGCAAACCTAAGAACTCGTTAAACTAATAATTAGTCTATTTAAATAGAAAATAAATGTGACATCATTAAGGAGACTTTTTAGTGTAAATCCAATCTGGCAAATTGAAATTAGCTTAGTCCGCAGGTTTGCTGCGGTGGGGGTATTTGGTCTTGCTCTTGTGTGGATGGCATTGAAACATAACAATAGTCAAAACAAGACTTGATGGGGGATTACTAACTATTTGTATCCTGATAGTTTCAATGTAACTAGGTAATGTCCCAATTTCGCATTATATCACGATGATAACAGGATGTTTGCAATTTTGTTGATAAATAGCTTCAATATAAGGGGGATATTTATATGAAGGGTAGCGATGGAAAATTTATTTGAAATGAGAATCTGCATTCCATCATATTCAGCCAGGTACCGTATGTATATTTTACCCATAAACTTAATTATTCTATATTCTTCTAATATTATAAATGAGAAAGTTTGGTCCTACTAATATTATAAATGAGAAAGTTTGGATGTATGGATGTATGTATGTTTGTGACAAGTAAACGCGAAAAATACTGGTTGGATTGGGCTGAAATTTGGCATGATGATAGCTCACATTCCCGATTAACATATAGGCATATTCTTATCTCAAAAATCCTTTCGGGCTCCGCCCCAGTGGCTCTGCAGTTCCCCATGTTAACCTTATGAGTTTTCATATTTAAAGGGAATTTATCCAGCTGTTTCAACTAAAAGAGTTGGTTCTAAGATATGCAAAAACATTAAAAATTTACAACATTTACCAACAGGAATCAGCACTATTATTTTGTTCATTATTTATGAAAACAGCTAAATTGAACGAAGCAGCAACAAAAAACTTTGATATGCAATGAGAACTGTCAAAGTAGGATTGTATACAGTTATGTTTATGTTTTTAGTTTTAAGAATAATTTGTGATATTTTGTGAATTTTTAATAATCCATCTTTCTCTATTGTGTAGGTGAAGTGGTAGAACATTATGTCTATGGTAGATGTGTAATATTATAGCATACCGTAAATTTGGGGAAGCAAAATTTCTCAAACCGTGTCTTCTCTCATTGCAAACGGAAAGATCGAGTATAACTGCAATAAGCATTTTATACTTAGTTGCCAACCCTGTACGAAGGACGGGTACTCGGCTAGTAAGGTATAAATGAACCAATGGGGTGTTTACATAAATGAACCAAAGATAAATTTACAGGATGGCAGTTCTATTTGTGTTCCTGCAACTTCTGATTTCCTCCATAGCAGCATCCATGGGTGATTACACACCTTGTGCTAAAATAGAGGCAATGCAGCAAGTAGCTTCCACGGTAACTCTGTTACTCTTATCAAATAATAATATACTTAGTCCTAGCAATATACTAATATAACTTAAGCAGTGTTTGGTAAAAATCTATAAAGTATATTCCAGAGTGGGAGGTTTAATTAAGCACTACAAGTTAAAACTTAATTGTTTTTACTTTTTATTGATATCAATGAGTGATTCACTTCATATTCAATATAAAATGTTACCTATCTTACATTTAAGGATACTTTTTTACTTATGTTAAAAGAGGGGAGAACCCATAAAAAAGTGTTTTTCGCATAATATGAATGTGTGCAGGACTGATATGTACTTGCCTCATTCTAGTATCATAGTAACTCTTAGGAATTTTAAATATTCATATTCAAATATCTTTATTCATCATAACTCATGTGGTACAGTGAATAGTGTCTAAATACATAAAATAAAATAACTATTTGTATTTCTGGAAGGTGGAAAACTCATCAAAGGTATATAATGCTAAATTTATTATATGCTCTTTTAGCGAATTTCCCTATAGGGAAGTAGCTATTACCGTGGGTCTCATGGTAAGACCTAAGCCCGGGAACGATTTACTTTTTCATTTTGATGTCCCCAGAGGCCAAAAACACCATTCGTTCAAATTTATATATATATATATATATGTGTGTGTGTCCATCCGCACGATAACTTGAGTAATTTTTGTCCGATTTTGATAAAACTTGGTTTGAAGGTGTAAGGCGGGATAAACTTGAATGAGTTCGCGAACCAGCATGATCGGACAATGGGAACGGGGGTTTATGGGGGGTTTTATGGGGTAAAAATAGGTTTTTCCCATTTTTGGCCCTAAAAACACAAAATTTCACAATTTCTTTTCAAACCATTTTGTAGAGCTTGAAAAAACAAATAATTTAGTATGTTGAAGCGTTATTATGAGCCTAATTGTTACGGAGAAAATTAAAAAAATTTTAATTTTAAAATTCCCATGTTATTCTTATGGAGAATAAGTCAACTGTTGTAGTTTGCTTGTTTATGAACATATTTTGGTCAAATTTGGAAAATACATTAATGTTGTATTAAGTCTGTTCTTTTATCATGTGTTTAAATATGTTTGTTGTCAGATGTTTTTGTAAACATTAGTTTAGTTTGAAAATAGAGTTTGTTTAAGCAAGATGTGTGAATAATATTCTTGTATAAGAAATAGAACATGGTGGCAGCTTAGTGGATTTTTTATCGAACAAAGTCTAAAACCACGCATGATGTCAAGTAAGGGCAGAAAAAAACGAAATACTCGTAGGCAAAGGTATGAGGACAATGAGGAGGATGCCCAAAGTGAATTCAACTACATGTCAGAAAGGGATTCTAGAAAGACTAAAGGTGAGTCACTAGGTTTTGCATTGGGACAGACAAACCGAGAAAATAATGCAGTAATGTGTACTCCTACTCCTATGATAAATCTGACGTTACCAACTCCAGATACCTTCTCTTTTACTCCGAATGAGTGGCATTCCTGGAGGAATCGCTTTCAAAGGTACAGACGGGGGTGCGGTCTAGATAGCACTTCCGACGCTCGGCAAATCGATGTACTTTTGTTTACAATGGGTAGTAGGAGTGAAGATATTTTCGATTCGTTTTCACCAAAACCGAATACTTATGACGAGGCTCTTCGGGCCTTTGATGCATACTTTGTGCCAAGACGAAATATCATTTATGAGAGAGTGTCTGTTGACTTGTTCAAACACGAAGACAAGTGGTATATGGTTATCGTGGATCACTACTCAAGATACTTTGAAGTCGAGGAAATGCATCGAATGAGGGCTTTAGATGTGATTCGGGTTTGCAAAACCACATTTTCACGTTTTAGAATTCCTCAACGTGTTTATTCAGATAGTGGGACACAATTTCACCATATTGACTCAAGTGAATTTAAATTGTTTGCAAAGGAGTGGGGGTTCTCCACATTCAGAAGTAGTCCCCACCACCATCAGGGAAATGGGGCAGCTGAAGCAGCTGTGAAAGTAGCAAAAGGGCTAATGAAGAAAAACAAGGATAAATTTGAACTTGCCCTACTTTCTTACCGGACCTCACCTCTTGAAACCGGCTTTTCTCCATCTGAACTTATGTTTGGAAGGAAATTAAGAGACAATCTTCCATCTACTTTGGTTGGAAATCCTGTGGAAAATAAGAATTTTCTTGAGAGGGAGAATAAGTACCAGAATAAGTACAAGATACAATTTGATAAACGACATGGAGCGAGTGGTTTAAGTGAATTAGAAGTTGGAAGCATGGTATGGATCACAGATCTACGTCGACACGGTAAGGTAGTCAGGAAATTGAACGAACCACGTTCCTACCTTGTGGAAACTGACAAGAGAACTATTCGCCGAAACAGGAAGTTCTTAGTTCCTGCACCGTACTACGGAGGAGATGGAATTCTTTCAAACTGTTCATCCATGGTCCTTAATCGTCCATGCAACTCACGTGATCGTCCAGGAGCTGGCACAGTAACCCGTTACGGAAGGTCCATTAAGAAACCGAGGCGGTACTGAGGTTCATAAAGATGTGGACATCTTGAAGCGGGATGTTGTATTAAGTCTGTTCTTTTATCATGTGTTTAAATATGTTTGTTGTCAGATGTTTTTGTAAACATTAGTTTAGTTTGAAAATAGAGTTTGTTTAAGCAAGATGTGTGAATAATATTCTTGTATAAGAAATAGAACAATTAATTTCTTACTAAACAACAGTAACTTTTAATATTTTACATTAAAAAAACTTTTTTACACTCCCTGTTGCAGCAAACCTAAGTACTCATTAAACTAATTCTGTTTAAATAGGGAATAAATGTGATAATTTTAAGGAGACATTTTAGTTTAAATCCAATCAGGCAGATGGAAATTCGCTAAGTCTGCAGGTTTGCTGCGGCGGGGGTATTTTGAATTTTGATAGGTCCTTTTCCTTTTTTATGAATTTAGGGACAAATTGTAGAAAAGATTTAGGTACCAACGTAAGAGGGTTTTTTTTCAAAAAGATTTAATTTGAGGCTGGACAAACTCCCTTCTTTTCCTGAAATTTTTAGAATTTAATAAATTTATTACTTTCTCTGATTTATTTTTTTTATAAGAATTGTTTTATAAATATATTGCCCACAAACTTTAAAAATTTGTAATTTCTTAAACATTCTTTTGCTGAATCATCTCGTTTAAGCTTAAGCATAATTCTGATAGTCTCTATTCGCTGCTTCAGAATGCTCTCCTTATTTCATTTTTTTGATACGCAGAGGATACGCGTCCGGTAACCTGACGTGGATTAGGCGTCCGGCAGTTACTGTCATAACCTAACCTAACCAACCAAACTTGCTGATAGTGAAAAAAAATTAAATGAAGGTTCAATTCTCTTCATAACATAAAATTATAAATGCCAACAATTCTAACAAAAGATGTACAGTTAAAAAGAAATTACATTCAAAGCAAAATATGTGACAAAAAGTTATAGTTACCGATGGGTTTCGAACTGGGGACCTCTCGCATGTCAGTCGAGCACTCTATCCACTACACCACGAACACTGATGGCTGAACATCGTATCATTGTGGTAATGGCGTTCCGGGACCCCTTACCGGACGCCTAATCCACGTCTGGTTACCGGACGCCTAATCCACGTCTGGTTACCGGACGCCTAATCCACGTCTGGTTATCGGACGCGTATCCTCTGTGTTTTTGATAACCCATATAATGCTAAACCAAATGAAAGATGAGTGTAAATGTGAGCAAAATTTATATACTTATTAGGGTTTTCAATTTACAATAAAAAGACAAATGATAATGCAAAAACTCCGGAGTTAATTTTGATTAAAACTTTCTGCGTCTGTTTATCCCAATTCAATAATATTAATCTATTGTTAAACCCAGAAAATTGATTTGATTATCCTTTTGAATGTTATTTGAGTTGTAAGTTATTATTATGATTGTAGATATAGTTTCCAATATTCTCTAATCCTACAAATGTAAAAATTGCTGTTTCTTCTGAAGAGTAAGATGATGCCATTAAATTGGAATCATCAACATAAATAAATAATTTCAGAATTTTGCTTGTATGTTAAAGTATTTTCCATGTCCTTAAGATAACACAAATAAAGGAAAGGTCCCAAAATTGAACCTTGTGTCACCCCAAATTTAATTGGTTGATAAGTTGATGATGATTTGATAATTAATTCTATTATGATTTGTCAAATGGGTAATTTCCACAAATTAAGAGCTATTTTTCAAATAGGAAGAAAACCAATTAAGAGCTCTTTTATAATATATTCCAATAATTATTAGTTTTTCTAGTAATTTACTATTTTTTACACTATCAAACGCTTCTACAAATATGCTTATTGTATAATTTCCTTTGGCGACTGATTCAATAAAAAAAAAACAATTGTGCTTACAACTGATCTTCCATTCCGGAATCCATGCTGATTTTTATCGAAAATATTACATTTTTCCAAAAACTCTGATAGTTGTAAGTAGACGACTTTTTCGTAAAATTTAGAAATAGAAGAAAGAACAGATACTGGGTGATAATTGGAAATATTTTCTGTGTCATTTTTTGTGTAAAGGAATTATTTTTGCCTGCTTTAATATGTTAGTAAAAATGCCTGATACAAGCAGAGAATTGATTATATGACATACAAATTTGCTTATGTACGTTTTTGCAGCCTTTATTATTGTTACAGGAATTTCATAATGCCCAATAGTGTTTATTTTTTAAAGATTGAATGATTTTTTCCACCTCTCTTTCAGTGATCGGTTTCAGCTCAAATTTTGGCTTTACAAACAAGTAATCGATAAAATCAGCTTTCACATTAGTCGTCTCATTTTGATTGTTACAATTTAAATTTAAATCTGTATATTTTTTCATTATTTCTTGTCATTTTACCCAACTGTACTAACGTTAGTTATTAAACATGTCACTTGTTATTTTGTTATTATTTTGCATAATAATCTAAATTTCTTAGATGACGGGTTATAAATACTTTAACACGTTCACTGCTAAAGGAAATTATAAAATCGAATCGTATTGCTAAAAAACTTAATTGTTGTATAACATTCCTTTTTGTGTCCTTATTGAAATACAATATTATTTAATACAATCGGAAGTGAATATGACGACAACAAGTGACGTCATACTAATGGGTCATGAGGAGCCAGAGTCAGAAAAAAAAATGGAAATGCCACTGAATACATTATATATGTCACTAAAAATATATGTTCTTAAGATATATGTAGTAATTATCATAAAAATAATCAACATAAAATAGTTCCTATATCAATTGATTGGAATTGATTATGACTTCATAATGTGACGTCATATACATGGGTCAGTGCTGACCCATCAAGAACCAGAGTAAAAAAAATTGAAATATTTAACAAAGATGAAAGATATAAAAGATTTGAAATATTAATATTATTGAAATAAAATAGTTTAAAAGTTAATTGAAATATAATATGACGTCATAAAGCACAAAAAAGTAGCACAACAAGGGGCGTTCACAGTAACGTGGGTCAGTGACAACCTAGCCGCCTCTATGGTAGCGAGACGCCGGAACCAACTCAATGGTGAACAAACCAAGTCACACACTGCACGCTAACATGCTATAGGTCCACCTTCGGCCGACGCAAGGCTCGTACTGGAGCAACAGATTGATGCACTGCAGTGTGAGTTAGTACTGACCCGACCCCGTGAGCGATGCGATCGCCTTGGGTCAGTACTGACCCACCCGCAGCGAATGTGTTAAAACAGATAAAATACTTTATCACTGCATCCAAAATGTAATTAACACATTATTCTAAATATAACCAACACAAAATTTCCATTATTTTTTTAAACTAGAGTCGTGTTACTTAAATATTTATACGTACGACCGTTTTTTAAAGTACGGTAGTTGTTTCAGTTCAGTTCTTAGAATTGAAAAGTTTCTCATTACAGCATTGTTTACTTTCATAACAGCATAGTTTTACTCATAACAACACGGGTAACAGACCAATGAGGTTCAAGGATTGAGAGTGAAGAAGTAAAATTGTAATGATTCAAACTTCAACTAATCAGCTGTTCAAACCAATTTAATTGTTGACTGGTGCAATTCGTGTTTGGTACGATGTTTCGCATCACTGTCAGTGACAATGAGAGGTTATAAACGAAAACATAACCTCTCTTAGAAGTTATGAGTAGTGATTTTTTGTAATTAAAACACTGTTGTAGGTAAAGTAGTGTACGAAACTCTCATAAATAGTGTTAACGACACTCGCAGAAGTTTTTGAGGCACTCGCCAAGGCTCATACCATAAATTTTTTACTCGTGTCGTAAACACTATCTTTACCCAATTGTTGCGTAAACTACTATAGTAATTACAATTAATGTTTTAATTAGTTTACATAGTGGCAGATTTACAATAATGGAGTAGGTCTGTGGAAGGGTAATTGAGTTTTATGTGTTCTGTAAGATGTGATTTTTGTGTTGTTCATTAAAAATAAATTGAAATTTTAAAGATATTGGAAGATTTAAAATAATTTGTAATTTGTTCTTGAAATGTACCATGCAACATAAAATGTTATTGCACAGTAGGCAATAACATCCTTACATGCACAGATAAACATTTTTTACAGATATACATTTTACAGATATACATTTTCATGCTAAAAATGTCTTGTAATAAAGAAATTACATTTAATTTTTAAAATAACTTACTGATTTAGGTTTACAAACCATCTATTTAAAGCTAAACCACCAAAGACTATTCTTTTAAAGTAAAATGTTCTAATAAAATACAATAATGGTAATTGTGCAACAGAATTTAATCAGAGAAAATGTGTTAAAACTTGCAACAATTGTCTGAATGCTAGAGAATTAAAAGTTTAGAATTCTTAAACTCACACAAGAACTATTTACCAGTTTTTTTTCTTACTGCTCCTTTTTATTCTCTTTTTCAAGATGTTAGCAAAAACTTTCATTCGCTGAATCCTAGCAATGATCACTTGTATTTTAAGTTCATCAATGCTGGGAAACCAATTATTTTTCTGTTGATCTTGAAAATATTTTGGAACATGTAAATCACCCGAGATGTGAAGCTCTTTGAGAGGCAAACTGTCCCAGAAGATTCTCTCACTTATCTCTGATCTGGACATTGATTTTGGTATCTTGTCGTCGATAAGCAAATAGTCGATATTGCCAATATAAGTTATGCCACTAGATACTGGGGGCCATTGAACACCAGTGCCTGTATCAGGTATTCCACTTTTTATAAAACTAATCCACGTCTTCACCATTAAGTTGTGTACATCCAAGTCTTTGTGAGGATCAAACCTCCCCATCTTCAAAAGATAAATCAAATCGTCAATGTGACATACGCCTACATTTGACTTTGACCTTCTTAAATATTTGGAAAAACTTTGTTTACCTTTGTAACCAAATATGTACATATAGACAGGAGCTCTCGAGGCGGCGGCGTGCAGCCTTACAGAATGCTCTATTGAGTTCATATACAAACGGTCACTGATGATTCTAATAATTTCATTAAGCGTTTCAGAAGAAATCTTCTTATCCCCCAGGTAGTGTTTTCTAACCTTGTCACTTATATCTGGTAGATCACTTTCATCAGCATATTCCTTGAGTTGAAGTAAATAGGGAGATATTAGGCTCCAGTTTTGGTCCAATTCTTGCATTTTACTGTCATGGTCAATAAAATCATCAGCATGAAAGAGTCCCTCGGCTGTAGTAGCACTGACCAGCCACGGAGCGCTCTTTATTTTACCTTTCCTCAGAAGATGGAAAGGATTTTCATCTAAAAAGGGTTTAGGACTTCCTTTCTCAACGACTGGTCCAAAGTATTCGTATGTGTTGAAATCTCCCCATGGACGATTTTGAGATACAAGTTTTCCGTTGAGTTCATAGGCAGGAATTTTAGTTAGGCAGTCAACTATTTTTTGAGTGCTCTTCTCCTTTTCACAATCGGGAAACAGACTGGCCAAGTTTTCAAAGCCTTCACTGGCTTTCCAGGTCTTAGTAAGTTTGCTCAGGGCCACTCCACTCATTGAGATTCCTTTTGAGAACAAATGTCTCGACAACGGAGCCATATAGTGAAGATGCACACCCACTCCTCCTGCTGACATTCCCGCCAGCACAATATTGTTACGGTTTCCTCCGAAGCTTTTAATGTTTCTATTTATCCATTCCAAAGCAACAACTTGGTCTTTCAACCCCATATTTCCTGGAACCACTTCATCACCTGTGCTCAAAAAGCCAAAAGGCCCCAAACGATAATTTATGGAGACAAAAACAAGTTTCTTTTCATGGTTGTAAATGTACTCAGGCGTCTGTGGATGTCCCGATCCATATTGAAATGCACCTCCATGGATAAAAACAAGAACATCATAACCGGCACTACTATCTAATGTAGTTGTATAAATGTTTAAAGTCAAGCAATCTTCCTGGCCTATAACTTTGTTTGCAGATTTTAAAAACTGAACACATCTTGTTTTCTTATTTTGTGTAGCTTCAAAAAGATTTCCAGAGTAAGATTTTGTTAGAGGCACTGGATCTTTAAATCTCAGATCACCCACGGGCTGTTTAGCATAAGGAATACCTGAAAACACATACAACAGAGTTCCTCTGATAGTGATCTCTTCTCCTCTGATGTTTCCAAGTTCAGTTGAAACAGTTTGTCCGGAAACAAAAGCAATATCCAACACAAATAATGTTAAAACACTGTTCGTTAAAAACATTTGTAGAGTCTTCAAAGTATATACTAGTAAAAACTATTAAGGACCAAATGCGAGTAAGAAACCATTACACTATTTTAAAAAGCTAGTTACTTAACTCTTGAATCAAACTGATTTAAAGGTACGTGTAGATATTAACAATATCTATATATATATAGATATGGGGTATAGATATGGGGTTATATTGGTAGGTAACAATATGGGACCTCTGCTAAGCTTAGGCAACAAATGCCTAATCAAATAACAGTTGTTCAAATCAATTACTTTGTGCCATGTGTTGGCCTACAGTAAGCCTTTTATTCATTTTGCTTAACAATACAACCATATTCTCAGCTACTGTGCATCGCAGGGAAAATCTACGCATAGACTACTGTTAGAAATATGTTTGCCTGTAGATTATCAATCAATTATCGTGCAGAATCCCTTTATAAAATCAAATAGGCTCAAAAATAAGCACATAAAATTAATTAATTATTTTTTTTAAATTAAAATGAGCTTTATGGGTTACCATGTTGGTGACGAAATAACAACAAAATATAAAAATAAAATGAAAACAAATGGAAGAAATTCCAATCACATGTTTTATTTACAGTGTGGGGTGAAAATAAGTTTACACAATACATACTTTTGGTCGACCTCTAGTCTTATATATTAAAAAAACTTTGCAAAGTGTATGACAACTTGTAACAGGTTCTCTCACTTTTTATTGTGACGTAATGTATAATCTTGACTAATTTCTTTGTATTACAATTAATTTTTATTTTTATTTTTTTAGAATGAATCTAAACCTATGTAGGCTAGTTTGATTGTCTGATCTCAGGGGTGTTTTGGTTCGTGTGAGGCTGAATAGGCAATTAAATGAACCTGTTTATATAAATATACACATTTAATTAACCCCTTTCAATAAAAAACAATAAGCTATTTGACATTCGATAAAGTTACTTAAGTGACACTGTTAGATTAATTAAATTAACTGCTGATTCAACATTCTTCTGACAATAATAACAACAAATTCTCACGGGATGTTTTGATAGCCTATTTAAAAAGGAAAGATACAACCACGGATTAAAATTTACTAAGTTACATTTACTTAAATAGTACTCATCTTAAGTCTCAGCAGTGAGTGTGGGTGACCATTCATCCACCACTAGGCACCATCATGGCGTCGGGAGTCAAGATGTCCTCCTGTGAAGTGAGGGGCAGCAATTTCCTTCCCTTGTAGATATCGCCTAAATCGCACCGTAACTAGGTGGATACTTCTTGATGTATGCTCACGGGGACGTAATATAAGTAGGTTAAAGACATTGTGATTGACGATTCATCTGACAGTCCTCATTGAACAAAACTTCCCTCACCGAATAATGGCGATGTCCCCTATCTGGTGGCTAGCTGACGAACGAATACCGAATAACCTCCCTCGCTACTCAATTTTAGTTCTACTCCCCCCCTTAGGAGCGCTGCCCGACGGAAACAGAAACCAACCCAAAGGCTCTCGAAGCTTCTACATCTTTCTAGATCTTTCTGGAACCGGACACGGAAGTTACCCAGAGTGCTCTGAAACCTTCTAGAATGTTCTCGGACAATCTAGAAAGTTCAACCCTCCCTCTTTGTATTTGAACTTGTTGGCGGTTTCTTCCGAATTTGAATTTGAATTGACATTATTCTTCTTCCCTTTTAATTAATTAATAAATTTTTTTTCAATATTCACCAACCCATTACAAACTAGCCTGACCATAGGGACTACTGGACCGAATTACACGCGGTTGGTACCAAATGAAAGATATTTTCCTGTAGATTTTAGACAATTTTGCACAATACATACTTTTGGTCGAGATTTTGACTACGGGACAAGCTCTAGATAATTACTAAAAATGTTTAGTATTTATTGAAGTTTTAAAATGGACTTAGTCTGAAACATGTAACTTGAAGAAAAAAATATATTAATCACACGGAGATCAGTTGTTTTTAATATACTACCTAAACAATATTCAGTAAGTTAACCAAATTTTTAGAAAGAAATTTAAATAATTACAGTCACTTATATTATATATAGCATATGGCAACCAAATGCAATGATTGAGTCAGTATTAAACAATCACGAACCAACAGGCCTTGCAGATACAACTTTTAAGATGACATGGCAAAGAAGTTTTAACCCACTAAACATTGTTGTCGTGGTCTCAAAGCTATTGATTTGAAAAAAATTAGTTGCTTTTAATTATTAGTTGGCTAACAATCTATATTTATAAAAGAGGAAGTTTGTATGTATATATACAGGGTGAATAAAAAGTCAAGACCTCCCCTCTAATATTTTTCCAAGTAAATATACATAGATATCCTTTTGATGGTCTTGCAATCTTAGCAGGAAGTTTCATTTTATGATTTTGAAATTTTTGAGTGTCCCCCCAAAAGGAGGGATTTGGGGGGCAACTTAAATATTTTAAATGTAAACCCCCTTCAAGTGACACCTCATTTTGAAGTGTTTACAAAAACTTAAAGAATGGTGAAAACTAGAGGTCGCTATCTCTTCTCTATCCAAAATGGTAGCCCCTCAAATGTTGTGGAAAAATCAATGGTAAAATTGGTTCGTAATGGTAATATTGGCAACAATTTTGGATAGAGAAGAGATAATGAACCATGGTTTTCTCCATTCTTTAAGTTTTTGTAAACACTTCAAAATGAGGTGTCACTTGAAGGGGGTTTACATTTAAAATATTTGAGTTGCCCCCTAAATCCCCCCTTTTGGGGGGACACTCAAAAATTTCAAAATCATAAAATGAAACTTCCTGCTAAGATTGCATGACCACCAAAAGGATATCTCTGTATATTTACTTGGAAAAATATTAGAGGGGGGGGGGGGGTCTTGACTTTTTATTCAACCTATTTCATTAACTTATTGACTTTATTTTTTTCTAAAATGTTTATAAAAACCTATTGTATTTGTATGGTATATTTCCCTAAAAATAATGTCTGGGAAACAAAAGTAGACAGTTAAAATATTAACTGTCTATAAACTTAAAGTATTAACGTACTTAAAGTAAACTTAAGTAAACTTAAGTAAACTTAAAGTATGAAAGTATTAATATTTATTATTAAAAGTATTAACTTAAAATATTATTTTAGTGATCAGAGGAAATGAAGCGTGTTTATTTACTTCATTCTCATTTATCATCACCTTACACACATACACACACTAATAACTGTGTGCGAAGCAATTGTTGAAAATGTGATGAACTGGGACTACTTCTCAATTTTATTCTATAGGACAGTGACGGGAATAATTACCTCAATTCCAGGGAATACTTCTATTTAATGTCAAAGCCATTTATTTTTGGTAGGTTGTAGCTTCACAGTTATTCAAATTTGTTTACGAGCTTTATCGGAATAGGGCGAATTATATTTCAAGTTTGGTGATGAACGTAATCCCGTGAAAAGGCTCAAATTGACACAATCCCTGTCCAGCGCACTTTGACGATTTAGAGCCACAAAAAGAGCCCGTTTCTCCCAATCATCAGCCGATTCCGGAATCTCAACAAAATGCATTAAGGCGTAAACGGCGTAGCAGGTGCACAGACAAGCAAGCGAAGAACGCAAGCAAAAGGTATAAACAAACTCATCCTGAAATACATTTGCCAAAGATTCAATAATGGATGGTGAAACATCTATCAACAATGGCATACAATCCGAAAATAGACTATGAAGGAGATAGCTCGGTGGCGATAGGTACCATGATGTTCAAATAATGTAAGTACTGCGATGCCTTGAAATGGAAAGAATAATCACCGAGCATGTACTGCAATGGTGGTTAAGTGCAGCTACTACCTTTGCAGCATCTACCTAAACCTTTATTCAGTCTGGTCATGGGCAACCACCCTGAGCATACACACTTTATGGACCCAGTGAGATATTATTATAGCTTCTTTAATATGACATCGATTGGAGCAAAACAGGTTGTAGCTGAATTGTTGACTGAAGGCTGTTGGAACTTAAACACTAATTTATTTAAAATGTCAACCAATCTGAAAGTTTCCGTAACGAAGCACGGGTATTTCGCTAGTAATTTTATAAAAATCAAACAGTAGGGCCTACTTAGCTTGTACAGTACCAATGACTGACGCTTGAATAGTAATGTTTGATAGTAATATTGGATAACAATTTTACTTCAATAAAGTCAACAATAAAATGAAAATTGTTGAAAGCAAGGGTGGTGAAATTAAAGTTTTTTATGTTATTATTTAGGCCAGTGGAAGGTGGTACCTAATGGCAGTGAAAAATAAAGACACAATGAAAGAAAAGGAAACACTGTCAAAACCTGCTGAATGTACTGGATTTAGTGAGTGCAAATAATTTTCATTCATACAAATCTAATTATCAAAGATCGGGAAACACAAGTAATTAAATGGGTGGGTATGTGGTTCAATATTGTACAGTTTTGTTGCTATCTTTGGACATTTGAAAAGGGGGTTAAAATAAACAAATTTGCTGTCATGTTCCCTGAAATTGTAAAGGATGGTCCAGTTACGCATTGAGGATGTGCAAAATATTTAATATTTATATATTTCTAAACAACAATGTTCGAAGAATGTAAGGTTGTTCATTGTACAACATATTTGTAAGAGAATAAATTATTGTATCTAGTTTTTTTAACAGATAGGAATGACCACATTTTACTAGGGCTGTATTTCAGATCTATGTGGCCCCTGGCGGCTCTCACCAGAGGCCCCTCTATTTTCTGATTGGGAAGGTTAGAACTTATGAGTTTATAAATAAACGTGGTATTGTTTCAACTTGATGAATTGACCTTTTGTTTCCAACAATCAAAAAAAGACTGATCAGAAGAAGACCTAGGAGACTAGCTAATAAATAAGTCTGTTATTTTTTAAATAATACTATTAGGAGTCTTAGGTCCGGGCCAGACATAATTAATTTCTTAATCAATTATCTCAGTATTCATTAGGGAAATACGGCCCTGCATTTAAAAAAAGTGAAAACTAAAACTTTTAAACATTTTACCTCTTTCCTCCCAATCTGAATATCAACAAAAACGTTTTGTAGCCTAACTTACTAAAAATTGAGCCAAGGTTGAGTATAATACAGCTTCCAACAGTCGGACGAGTTTTTTTTTTGGGTTCATGTTTTAATACTTCTTTCTTCTTTCCTTAGTAGTAAAATAAAATAAGTAACAAAAAAACTTAAATCAAAAACATATTTTTACAGATAGAGAATCACCCTGCTCTTGCACCGTTTATGATTTCAACTCTGCAATTGCAGAACCATTCGTTCCTGAGTACAATGTCACTGAAAATTCATACAACATGATGTAAGTATGTTTTTATAATAAAAAAATAACCTGGGCATTTAAATTGTTGATAAGTCCAATTCAAAATGAAACCTCATGCTTTATAAACGTTAAAAACAACATTATCTTCAAACAGATTTTTAAACATCGACCTTTATCTAGACAAAAGTCAGTAGGATTTCAGAAATTTTAGAAATAAATATTTTTTGTTTGTAGCAGTTTCCTTCTCTCTAGTAATATCGTTTTTTTACTCGTTAAACTTCCTGTTACATGGTTTTTATGCATACGGTAAGTAATCTCAAGCCAAACACTGACTCATTGTATATTTTAACCATTTTTTTATTCTACAAAAAAAGAATTGTGACATAGCCAAAGAAGCTTTTGATTGAATGGTTCTCTATTTTGGTTCCAGTAAAATTGAAGCCACATTTTTCTAGTGCAGTGAAATTTCATAGACCTAGTTGAGAACTAAAGCATTTAGTACAATAAATTTAAAATTACAATTCATAGTGTATTGAACACTGTTACAAACCATATTATGCCTACATAGAAATGGGTACCAGTAGAGATTTGAACATAAAATAAGAGGTAGCCAGCCTACTAAATTTCTAATCTTAAACGTACTAATCTAGCGGATTCTTTTAGGTCCGGAAAATATGATGCTCACCAACTTAACATGAAAGTAGTAGACAACTCGTCCAGCATTTTTCATGTTTCTTTAATGGGTAAGACCAACATAAATGTGATGAAATTAGAACTGAATTTTAAGTAGCCACAAAGCATTCTAGTTAATTTAAGTTTCCAATAGACCTGATTGTTTTAAACAAGTTTGACATACGACATTATACAATATTTTTTGTAATCAGAGCTGTTTTGGTAAATTGACCATAGGGAATAAGCTATTACCGTAAGTTTCATGGTAAGACATAGATCCGGACCAGATTTACTTCTTCAAGTTGACATCTCCAGAGGCCAAAAACACCATAAAATCATTTATAAATAAAAAACTTTTTTAAAAACAAAACGTTTTTAAACGCACTAAATAGTAGAAAATAATTTATAAATATGTGGAGGGTAAAAATACTTGTAAGATTTAAAACGAAAAACGTGGGGTGCACGCAATAGATAATTTACAATTACCTTCACCTATTGAACTAAAGTATTATGATAAATTGCATGCACCCCACGTTTTTCGTTTTAAATCTTACAAGTAGTTATACTCTCCTATAAATTATTTTCTACTTTTTAGTGTGTTTTAAAACGTTTTGTTTTAAAAAAGTTTTTTATTTATAAATTATTTTCTACTTTTTAGTTTTTAATGTGTGCGGATGTTAAATCTATTTCAAGCTATATCAGATTAAACCAGAGTCATGTAGGAAATCTAAGGTTTATTTGAGTTTCTGTTCATATAATTAAGTATTAGATTTAATGTATGGCCTACCTACTAACACAGAAAACGTACTACTATAACCCAGAATGCCAACCGCATGGTAAAAAGCATTAAGTGTTTTGAGAGAGCTTTGCCTCTCAATCCGTAGGCAGCGCCACCAGCGTTGCTATACTACTGTCCAAATTTGACATGATTACGAGTAGCGGCCTTTGGGTTCTGCCTCCCAGAAGGCAGCGATGTCGGAGTTGAAGCGAGGATTGATTTGAAACGGATGTCACCATTATCATAGACAAAAATAATTAAATATAGACCGTCAGCTGTGCTGCGTTACCAAAGGTTCTGGCGCACACTGCCGGGAGCGCCATGTAGTTATGGCGTACGTGCTATGTAGCTTAGCTACACGGCACTTCCAGGGGTGTGCGCCAGAACCTATGGACTGCAGCACAGCTGACAGTCCTTAAATAAATTCTTTTTGTCATTATATAAGTGTGCATATATATGTTATGTTAGGTTGGGCTATCATAAATATGTTTTGTAGGACTTTCCTTGTTTTGTTACAAAGAATGTTACTTCTCATTTCTAGCGAGACAAAACTAACCTAGTGCACGACAATAAATCACTCAGGATAATGACCCAGCAGATACAGGCGGTGACAGGTGATCCGCATCGTCAATAACCTGACCTTGGCCTACTTGGAGGGGATTTGGCGGGAGAAAGTATGACTCCATATGGTATCGTTCAATTCATAAAAAAACTTGGAAAGTCCTACAAACATATTTATGATAACCCAACCTAACATGATCGCCACAGCACACTTTATTAGGGTGGCCTCCGGATAATAACAAAGTACCCAACAAATATTCAAAGCTTCAGTACTACCTATTTTAGTAAAAGTTACAACGGTATTAAATTATATGAATCACGCACCACGGACGGGCGATAAGGCAGGTCACATTGTGCTCGAGCTGATGAGTGTGTGTTGACGAATGGTCACCTAATTTTAATCCTTTGGCGTCCACAAAGCCCCTGTCACAGTATAAGTAGGCCTAACTGGCGTCGTCCTGTAATCCAGCTACTAGGAGGTCACGAATTGTGGATATTTATAGGCATGCACTGTGGATGCAATACTCCCTGGTGTGGATTAATGTCCACACGAGGCAGAAATGTGGTTCGGACTCCACTATTAACTGTAGGTCCCTTAGTTGCCATTAGCTGTATGGGCTATTTTTAACAGCTGTGTCTATAAGGAATGTCGGCCTTAGTCACTAACAAGACTACAAGATCGCGCCACTCATCCAACACTCATCTCCATTCGTACTCGGCTTAAAATACCTACTTAATATGATCGCCATTTAATAAGAAAGTATTTAAGAATAGGGTAAGTAGGTATTAACTAGGCCTCTTAATTAAATGGGGTAGGTATACCTTATAGTTTCTTAACTGGGCTCCGGGCTACCCTAATTCGATTGAAACTATCGTTTCGATAAGTAAACCTTCATTAAATTTTTTCAATATTAGGCAGTTTGTTCAGTTAGGTTAGGTTGTAACAATTAATATACATTTTAATTAATTGATAAAGGGAGTTTAAAATGTGGATTAAGTTATTAATTGACATTTTCAATTGATGTTAGGATTTCCCAGTTAAGAAACTGTACCCCTTACGGGTTCCTTAATGTTAATAATAGGGCGGTTGAAGTTAAATTAGGAGCCGAAGTACCGTACCTACCAGACTATAATTTAAGCAAGTAAAACAATGATAAAGCACGTCATTATAAAATTAATTGGGTACAGTTTCTTAACTGGGCTATGCTAATAAGTTATTGATTGAAACTATCGATTTGATTAGTAAACCTTCATGCGATTTTTTTCACCATCAGCTAGTTAGGTTAGGTTATGATAGTTTAATTTTATAATAAATATAATATTTAAAAATATCGATTATTAATCAATATTTTCAATTCTATAAGTTAGTTTCAATGGATATTAGCATAGCCCAGTAAAGAAACTGTACCCAATTAATTTTCTGAAAGAGACTAACTATTATAATACCAGTTACAAGAACTAAAAAAAAATATTAACTTACCAAAATAAATTTACGTTTGTGTGTAGGGCTGTGGTAACTTAAACGTGGTTATGGTTAATGTAAGTTACTATCCTAGGCCTATTACAAAACAATTACTAAAAAAATAGATTTATCACAGAACAAAACTGAAATTTTATAAAGTAAAGATCACAGAGTTTTGATGTTTTTGTTTGTGGGATGGGAAATGCTGAGATGACAAGACGTAAAAAATACGAACAATGGGATGGATGACAACTAATTGACAACGACAAAGACAAGAAATCCCCACAATCACAACACTGAACAGTGAACACAACCACAACACAACACAATCAAAAATTCAAGCAGTTAGCTAGCAGAGGCAGAAATAAAAACAATTATTTCCTACATTGCTTAGTTCTGTTTGAACCATGCAGCTGCGTAGGTTGAATTAAAATTGAAATAAGATCAATTTACCCGTATCAATAAAACATAATTCAAAGTAAGTTCAATCATAGATAAAACATAGTATGGGAGTATTACTCCCTTAGTAGATTTCTCATCATAATGCAACAGCTTAAGACAATTTTATTGTTAGTTCTGTACGGGTTATGTAGAGGTCGTGTTTTGTTTACAATCTGTTTTCCATTAATACAGTCATTTAAACCCTCGTTTAACCAAATGACGATCTAATCATAAACAATAAATTGTCCCCTAGTTATTTAACCAAACAGTAAAGCACAAATCAAGAAATTAACCCTAAAATAATATAAACAAAATTTCTCGACACTAGCGCCCAGTGTTGCGTACATGAAATAGACATGAAAAACGAGCTTCAAAATTTACAATGGGATGAGAAGTCTACTTGTGTTGGTTAGTCTATGGTTCAATATTATACACTTGCAATAGGTACTGTAAGAACTAATACCTACATAAAATTAGATCAACTCTATTAACAAGATTGAATCAATCAATCAATCAATCAATTATTGAGATGGGGACGCCACATAGGTTCGTATTTTAACCCAAATATGAGTGAAGGATGAGTGTAGAATGGTGTGTGATGACCTGTGTAGCTTTGTTACTGACTGATCAGCGGTTTCATTAGTCAGGATCATTTATTTAAAGCCCAATGATCAGGAACAGCTGGGTCCAGTTTTGAACTATCAAAAAGCTACTGACTTTTCTCAGGATCGAACCGGCTACCTTTTGATTACTAGGCGAGCACTATAACCACTCAGCTACCCAGCCAGTTAATCCTTCAAAACCGATAATAGTGTATATTTTCACGTTACTAGTCCTGAAAATAAGTGTGTTTACCGGATGAGTATGGGATTACCATTCATACGGGTCCGGTAAACACATTTTGGACGAGTGACGTACGATAGTTTCCGCTTTAGGCGCTATACTACTATAAATCCGTTCAAATCTTTATATATTACCACCAACTAAAGGACTAAAAATCACTAGTAATTTTCTTATAACCACTCATTGCCACCCAAATACAATATAATCAGCTGATTGGTGTCCGGTAAAACTCATATTGATTACAGTACAGTAGTACGCAATGAAACCCCATTTGATTAAGCTGGTGACAAACAGCTGTTTTCTGGACTAAGACCTTGCATGGGGAGTTCGTCAAAATAGTGTAGTGTGGCGTAATAGCTATTTACGTTACAAAAGTGTAGTAAGAGCGTTTTACTTACTTACTTTCCGTGTCCAGAAATCAGACTTCGCTTTTCCAAAAATTAGCTACCGATATGGCTTTGTCATTCGCCTGTAAAAGATCATCTAATCTGGTCTAGGTGTTCATTTTTCGAAGTCTTCCGGTTGTAGAAGGATTTGCCGCTGACATATCAGCGTTTCCCGGGGTGCGCCCGATTGTATAATGTTGTTTTTACATCACGCAGGTGAATGTTGTGCAACGAGCGAGTTGCATAATTCACCTAAATGATGTAAACACGCTCTTGCGCAACGTGTAACTTAACCAAGAGCTTAACTTAACCAATCAATAGTTTTATTATACTTATGAAGTCAAACGGTGTGAAGCCCGTGGGTAACAGCTAGTTTAAGTAATGTTCCATTTTGTGCCCAGTCGGTTCAGTAGTTTTTGAGTTTATCTCATACAATGAAACACGCAGACAGACAGACACCACCCCTTCTTTATAATATAGTATAGATAGATAGAAAGATAGATAAATGTTTGTGAGGATTTTTTTTTCTCTACATCACTTAATTAACTGGGTTACACCGGCAACGGCGGCAACGCAGCGAGTGCGTCTTGGGTGGACGACGGACGCCTATGGTGCACTAACTACTCGACACGTGCCAGTACGGTATACATGGGGATCGAGCTGGTGTAGTGGTTAGAGCGCGGGACTTCAGTCCCTTAAGTTCCGGGTTAAAATCCCGCAAAGTCACCAATGGATTTTATCTAAGTGATAATGCCACAACCTCTAGGTCCAGCCTGAAGTAATGTGAAAATCAATCCCAGGCTCGTGCCTAGCGTCCTAGGACAAAAAAGGTATACATCTGTGAATACTGAATAGATCAACATCAAGAACAAAAGGCAACAAACCCAATAAAAAGTTAACAATAAAGTACCTATTTGCCATTTTGCAGGCCGTGTAGGGTATTATTATAGTTTAAAAATGTCAAGGAGTAGCTTCCTTTCTTTGGCTGAGAACCTTATTTGTAAAGTACATCCATGACTTCATTCGTCTTGAATACAAATTGATCCTTCTAAACAGGGACCTCTTTAGTTTGATTGCATTGCATCCATGCATAATCTTATAACAAACTTTTAGGTGCAGAAAACACAACGATGACAGTAAGAATCCTTGGATCTGATGACTATCAAAGTTTCATGATTGTACATATCTGTGTGGGAGAAGGTGAGTACAATTAAATTGTATAATTTTGTAAGTAGCCTAGTATTCAGTGCTTTTGGACTGCAGAAGAAAATTTTCCTGGATTTAGATTTAAGTAATGGAAAATTAGGCTTAATGCAAAAGATTTTGAGGTCAAAGTAATACCAAACCTCCCTAAACAAAATATTACAGGAACAATTTCTTTTTAAAATTTTGAACCGCAATTGATTCTATGACTCAGTTTTTGGTTTTTTTAGCTAATTATATTTTGACAGAAGTTCGAGTTGATAAATGCTCCTATATGGAAAAAGTATTGGATCTAAAATGCTATAAACTAACGACAGGGCATTTGGTTGTTTTATATTTATCTCATATTCATAATTTTGCCTCTAGTGAAGACGAGTGCTGACATGTTGACAAAAAAAAGCATATCAGTTAGTATTCATTTGACGTGTTTGTGACATTGTGTATTTTAAGATCCATTTGACAATGACATTCAGAAAATGTCCTACTGAATTTAGAAAAAACTAGTGGCTTGTAGGGGCAATAGCCCCTATATATATATTCTAGTAAATATTTTGTATGACTATTAATTAAATATTTATCAATTCCTTTGAATATAGACAAATTCACTTAAATAAAACACATAGAGATAATGTCATCCTCCAAATTGTATAATGCTAATTATAACAAAATCTCTCTAAAAACAACAGAGTATAGTATCCATTTTAATCGAATCTTTGGTCTTTATTTTGTTCTAGTACTATTTTAACATCATCTGGCAACTTTAACCGGCTAAAAGCTACATAAAGTTGACCATGGGTAAACACGGTTTTTTTTTCAAATAAATGCCAACTTTTTGAAGGTTTGGCCTTGCGCTTTATTTATAGTAATATCGAAAGCTAATCGCAATAGGAATTAAATTCCTAAACTTAAACGGCATATTAGGATCTTTAGATGTTAGTTTTATTTTTGGCATGAAAAATATGTTCCCTTTGCCTACTCCAGTAATTACTTCTAACTTTACACTTTTTTCAGACATACCTAACACAACTAATCTTATTTCATTAACTAATCCAGACCCTGGAAAAAGTCTATATTTCAGCTTTATAATAGTATACATATTACAGTACATATTACCATATGCTTTAAATTAAATAAACCACATGTTTTTAAGTAACCAAAGCAGACATGACCTGGATTCCCATGTTATTTAAATGTAAATTATTTTATTACGTAACGACCTTTTGGTGCATAATTAAGAAAAATGAATAATTTTCCCCAAAACTTCATGCCCAGACCTTTAAAATGAGACCTCTCCCAGCTTTCTACGGCCTCCCGTTCGCTCACTCACAATTTCATTGTAAAATTTTGGGCTTACGGAATTAGATATATAGATAGATGGTTCATGCACTGTCTTACCTCAAAGATTATGGACAAGTCATTAGATAGATAATTTAGTATGAAGCAAAAAATCGGGGTGGGGGCAGTATTAGTAATGAAAATCTCTATATTATGCAGGGAGTACTAGAAAATTTAAAGTTTCAACAATGAGACTGTATAACTGAGGAATGCTTAACTCTACTGCTTGACAGAAGTGCTTTTGATTATCCACATACTTACTTACTGCCGTGGCTCTTGGTACCCAAGGAGGTACAGACTGCACGATCCACTGCTTCTTCCTCCCTTCTTCCCATTCTTCTCAGGTCTCTTCTCACTTGATCTCTCCACTTAGACTTGGGCCTTCCAGGAGGTCTTCAACCCTCAGGGTTGTTGTTTAGGATGTTTCTCACTAAGTAGCCCTCTTCCTTCCTCAACACATATTTAGCCCGCCCATCTCAATCTCCTACTTCTCACCTCAGCCACAATATCATATTGATTATCCACATATACAAATTAAATAAAATTAACACATGACATTAATACAAGTTATCCTAAAATGTTATAGATCCGGATGCAAACATGGACATGTGGTTTTTATCTCGAAGCCCTTCCATGTCTGACACAATTGTGGATGAGTTGAAACGGGTTCTGGCACGTTACGATATGACTGTGGATGATATGAGGGTCGTTGTGCAATCAGACTGTGTCTACCCTCCAGGCCAGACGCAGAAGTCTAGGAGGGACAAGTTCAGAGTTTTTTAGGATGACATTTGTGCAAGTCCTAAAAGGTTGACTCTATGTCACAAAATTGTAGACAATTAGATCTATTTTAGAACCTGTACGAAGAGAAGAGGCTTGTTAAAGATTGTGTACATAATAATATGAAGTGTGTTATGTTAGTGTTTATGAAATAAATATTATTTTAGCAATTGAATAATGGCTAATCTAATTTCCTTATACACATTTCTTTGCATGAGAAGACTAAACCAGGGTGTGTGGAATAGTAATACTAGTAGATTGTTGTGGTAGACTCTTAGAATAGAGTGGATGAAGCATTTACTTTGAATACTGAAGTCGACATTGCATCCTTAAGATCTCTAATAGACCACATATGGTATAGCTCGTGACACGTAAGCTGACACCTGACCGATCGCTACTAGCACAGACTACTCTATAGTACACACACAGCACAGGTTACTCTATAGTATATAGAGTAATTAATGTTTACTCTATAGTCTGTGCTACTAGTATCTACAGTAGTTAAAAAAAAACATGCCGTCATAGGGTTTGTGTCAACTGTCCTTGTGACCCTCGTCAAGGCGCTCAAGTGCGTGTAACACGGGGAGTCAACTCCAAGAGTCAGCGGAAATGTTTGCAGTCCGGTCTTATCCTTACCTCTACAATGAATACATGTATTCATTGCCCAAGTGCTAGCTTACATGTCTTGAGCTATTTATGCTCACTAGCAAAGTGTATTAATGTACATCTGACACTGTACTAGTAGCAAGCTAAATAGCTTTAGATTCTAATATTAAGAGCTATTAAATTAGCATGGTCTGATTGAAGCACAAGATAAAATTCATGACACACAGAAAGAGGGTATTTTTCTCTTGTTCTTCCAGTTTGGCAAGACTAAATAAACATTTTAAGTGATAAATAGGTATTTTACAACAGCAGTTCAAAAGTAGTGGCTCAGTTGAACTAAGTACTAAGTTTTCTATTATAGAACAGGCAGCAGAATTCCATAGGAATGGGGAATGGACTCTGTCTATTTCCCACTCTTACAACAGGAAATAAATTTATAACAAAATGAAAATAACCGTTTATACGAATTTACATAACCGTTCCTAGTACAAAGTTAAGTAATACCCTCTTGCTCTTTCCATTTATCTTTCAACTTGGCAAGCTTTTTTCGTTTTTGATCAGCTTTGACAGTCTTTAGTTTCTCCAATGCCTTGGTTTGAGCTTCAATGGATTTGTCTCCATTAATGAGGTTGTCCAATTTGGTGACTAAAATTTCCCTGGCGAGTTTCCGATTTCGATCCTGAGACCTTGTTTCATGGCACTTGACTACAATACCTGCAACACCGGGAAAAACATTTTTGAAGCTTAAACTGTGGAGGGACTTTTCATTACAATTCTTTGAAATTCTTCCAAAATAGTTACTTTGTCGATTTGTAGCTCAAGCTCTCGTTGTTCATCAAGGCACCCAGTGGGAAGTGTTGGAGTAAATAACGAGTTCGAAAAGATTACAAAAAAAAGATGGTTTATTACACAAAAGAAATTTAGATGCCAATTACACTTTTAAGGATTACACTTTATACTACACTATACTGTTACTGTTATAATTTAGATACTTTTACATCAATTTTAATAGTTATAATAATAATACCAATACCGGAAGGTCATCGCGGCCACAAAGGGAGAGAGAGAGACAAACTAGAGTTACGATCAGTTATTCACGACACATGATGGAGAACAAATGAGACTGTTGCATGGGCTCCACCCGGCGAGGCGGAAGTAAAGAGGAAAAAGAATGTTCACCGTTCAGTGCTGCGCTCTATCAAAACTGTGCAGCAGTGATACCAACCGCATGCGTTGCGCATGTGTCACAGTTGCGGGCTCTGATCACATATACACCTCTCAACTGAGTTATGGTTTATAATATAATTTTGACTGATGAACGTTTTGATGATGTAACGTTACTATAATGAATCCATAGGTAACCTGTATTTCCTAATACATTGATATATGTTGCTAATGCAGTTATTTGAGTATCCTGTATTATTCCTGATTAAAACAAAAAAGTGAAGTTAATGCCAGTGGCCAAAATTGGGGGCTGGCAGCGCTTGAGCCGTCAGAGATTAAAGATGTTGTAAGGAAAAATGAAAAGAATATTTCCTATATTCTTTTGTAAGTAAAAAATAAAAGATTCTTTACTTTAATATCACCATTTCATTTCTTCAAACAATAACTCACACCTGTATGTAATATAATTTCGATATTCCATAGAGGTGTGAGTAAACCAAAAAATTGCCCCCTGGTGGGGGTTGAAAATGAAATTTAATTACTTTAATATTAATTAAATGTAGTTCGCAAAAGAACAAAGTCTGTGACGGCTATACAATGTGAACTGAAAATATTTAAAAATGAAGTTTGATGTAAAAATTACAATATAAAATACGATTGATATAAAACTCTTTTCCAAATATTTGATCTATGTAAAATCTACAAATGTTTTACAGTACTTAATAAATGTAAACGACTCTAAATTTGAAACATGTGACTAGCTAACATAATAAAACATGAATGCTGCAAAAACATGATTAAATATTCAATATGGACAGATTGGCTCGATTACACACTATAAATACAATTTTCACAGTACATTTACTTAAATACAATGAAGACACATAGATGACACTTAAAAATATATTTACAAAAACTGCACTTGGGGATGACTACGCAAAACGATCAATTTTTTACGAAGTTTCTCGATCGATGTCGGACGGTCAGACTCAAATATTTCAATTCATTTAATTTTACTTTCGTTGTTTCGCGATAAGATTTTCTAGACACTCCGGAGATTAAACAATTGTTTCTCGTTACCGATACACACGTAATGATTTACCGAGAGTGGTTTTTTTACGAATTGAGTTGAGAATTACGAATTTCCGATCATCGCCGATAGAAGTCTGGTCCCCAAGTGTACGACCGTTGGAAAACTTTTCAACGTTTCAAGTTAGATATCACTCCGCGTTCACGTGTTTGGCCGTTGTTGTTTCCTTGTTTTCACGCACGTTCTTTTGATTTGAATTTGAATCGGTACAATGTCCAGCCTTCAACTATATTTTTCGAACAAGACAAGCTCTGCACAATTAAATCTCCTAAGTACTTGGCTACACTTTGCTACAGCTTATAGGCAATTCCCTTCACTTTCCAGTGACTTCCTCACTCGACTCTTACATAAAGTTTGAGTTAGCATGAATTACATATTTACAACTTACTATACCATCTTGTAAATTTAGTTTTAGTACAAAACTGTACCTACAATGGAGAAACCGTTAGAATAAATAAAGCTAACTTTTTAGAGGTTATCTTTGACTAACAAAGTCAAGTAGGGAGATATAAACTTTTATTTAAATCATTCAATTATTTACGCACCATATTTGCAAATACTATGTGTAGGCTATATCATGGCAATGGTGGAACCAAAGCCAATAGGATAGATATCCAATGAAAATTTTGTATTAAGCCTTAAGATGATGAAATCAAGAGATGATATACTAAAATATAAATTTTAATCAAATAGACAATGACAGACAAGACCCAAATCCTCAAAAGACAATCTATTTATCGAATAATGTTTACCAAGGATAAAGTTTACACACAAATTTTACATTTTAACTACCAATCATCTTCATCAGTAATCTAATCATTATTAACCAAGCCAAGACCAACAGCAATAGCTCCTAAATTAGCCTATTCCATAACTAACTTATAGACAGTCCCATTTCAGTCCAGGAGATCAAAGCAATTCATTCCCTAACATGGGGGTTTTTTTTAAGACCTCAGCGGCCTCTTTTCATGCATTTCCTCATCCACATAGACTAACTGCCTGTGCGTGGATTGTATCATTGTATCTAGCAAAGCAAAGCAAGGGGTTAGCCGATACAGTACGAAAGTGAACCAAGGGCGGTTCCAGGGCTAATTTTCGGGGGGGGGGGCCATTCTATCTCGACCACCGGGGGGTGTGGGGGGTATGGAATACCCCCCATTGCGCAAGGGGGGTCCGGGGAAAATTATACTTACAAAGTCGACATTTTAAGCACTCTGACGAAGAAAAAGTTTAATCTCTTGTAATCTGAAAAGGAGAGTTTTAGTGCAAAACTTACCTACTTTGTTCAGTGATACAACTTTGTCTGCTCTACTGTCCCTGTAATTTCACATTATCTATTTTTAAATATTTTGTTTCATAATGCTGACGCGCATTGTATTCCTTCAACAATTATTGTTTCAGAAAATAAAAAAGTTTCTCGCTTACTACATTATTGACGTTGCCTAACCTAACCTAACATTTTTACACAGTTTAAAAGCAAATTGTGAGATTTTAACAATCAAGGGATTTGAGGAACATGATTTTTTGGACAATAATTAGGCTATAGTACCAGTTTTTTTTTTTATTTAAGTTACATGTAAAACAAAATGGAAATTCAACAGTGAATTCTATGATAGTTATCCTTGTTAGATCTTAGGCTATTTACAAAACAAAATCAAGTCGTCTTTCACTCTTTTTGGCAAAACGTTCGATCACTTTTTCAGTATCTACTTCAATATCCCGGTGAACGTGAAGTAGACAAAGACCCGTAAGACGGTACTCCCCCATTCTCGCCCGTAGCCATGTTTTCACTCTCCTCAATGTGGAGAACGACCTTTCCGCTGTTGCCACACTGACTGAAAAACATTACGTCTGAATTTTATTAACTGTATATATAATATATATATATATATATAAAAACTAATAATTGAAAATACACCACAAGCGTCTACAAATTTGAACATAAATTATTAACTAAAGTAAAACTACCCAAGCAGTTGTGGAACAAATAAATAATTATTAAATAATTAATAAAATAACTCAGGTTTGATAGCAAACAATACGTATACTTCCTGTGAGACTTCCGACCTACGTACCATTCCCACACTCCACAGCGCAACATACACAGCGCTTAGTTTATTACTATTTGTCTATATTGCCGTAACTTAACATAACATTAACATGTGGAAGTTGCGGTGACGAGTTTAATAATTCGGTTATTTCAAGACCCACTTCCACACAACAACTAACTACCGTATCTAGATTGTCGGTACATAAACTAGTTGTCGACGATTTCGTCAAAACTATTATAGTTTTTCAAAAACGGCGTTCTGTTCTGCGGATCTGTCCGCTGCCGATTGCCGTGGCATTGTCGCAATGAAAAAAAACACAAACGCAATGAATATTATAACATCGATATTTTACAATCGCTTACTGTTTGTGCCACTGCGACTTTGTTAATGTCTACACATGAGTGGTAGTAAGTTTAATGGCGGTTGCTCAATTTCGAGTCTAGGCTAACCTAACTTAGAAAACAACTAAGCCTAGGATTTAAAAACTTTCATGATCAGTACTTACCATTATAATCTTGTCCGGTGCTTGAGCTCAAGACGCTCAAATGGAGATGAACATTGGTTATATCTTGTAAAACTGTGTTTTAATAACAAACACAACAAAAAACGTAACAAATTAACAAAACGAATACTGAGCTGAGCCACAAGTGTAGGTGTAACGTAATGTGGAGGTATGATCGACACGGTGACGTACCGGATGGCAGGAAACGCGGATGCGCGCGGACGCGGTGCCACGCCCACTGCCCAGACTGCATTGCTACAGAGTGCAGAGCGGGGTTTCCCACGATTTTCCAGACACACAGTTTGTCCAAGTCTTTCAACTCTTCAGTGACACTTATAGTCCAACATGCTTATGTGCGTGTAATAGTCTATTCATGTAAATAAAATAAATGTTTAAATAAAAAAAAAAAAAAAAAATCTCGGGGGGGGGCCATGGCCCCCATGGCCCCCTCTCTGGAACCGCCACTGAAGTGAACTGTACTGATAAAAGGTTTGCGGCAGTGACCAGGATCCGAGCCCTTGACATCGCTGCCTTGGGGCCGAAGTCCTTGAGCCTACCGACTGAGCCACCGACTCACATAAATAGTTGGACCATTGGTTGTTTATACAGCTTATCTATGTAAATAGATTTGGTGTGACACATTTATGAGTCATCGGTAGCCAAATTTTAAAATTAATTTGATGATAACATAACAACTTACAATACAATACACTAGTGATGTGCGATACGTATCGTATCGTATCGGAATATCGCGATACGCGAGGGACGATACGATATTTGAAAAACGATACGTATCGTATCGCCTAAAACGATATTTGTATTTATATCGGCACATAGAGCGATACGATTCATGTCAAAACGATATTTTTAAGCTTTTTTTTTCGCAAATGTGCATGACGAGCAAACTGCAAAATCTGTACTCTGTGGATGAGTAAAATTTGAAATAGGAGTTTTTGACATCTGTATTTTTGGTTTTTACTTGATAATGTACCAGTCCCATCCCAGTCCAGTCCATTTCCACTAGCGTGCTATCTAGCACTAGCAGTGCAGAGTGTGGGAACTGTCTGTGGCAATTACATTAATGTATCTGCAATCCTAAAATGCTATGGGAAAGATAGGCAAACAGGTCCAAGACGTAGGGAGTTGTAAAGGAAGTAGTAAAGGCGAGCAGTGTGGAGTGTGGAAATGAATTAATGTATCTGCAATACTAAGACTGTTTTCAGAGTAAACTAATGATTTTCCCCGAGCAAAGCTTGGTCCCCAGGTGCTTATATAAATTTTCCGTTTCTAGGTTAGGTAGGGGAGGGGGGAAACGATACGATACGTATCGTTTTTCGATATTTTTGACGATACGATTCGCGTATCGCGATACAGACGCCCGATTCGATACGGCGATACGATATTTTTTTCTGATATGTATCGTATCGCTGTATCGCGATACGCGTCCGTATCGCCCATCACTACAATACACTACTCAACCAACAATACCAATACTCAATAACAATACTCTAGTCTCACCTGAAGGCTTGTGAGTGAGAACTACACAGTTGCTGGTTCTATTCGTAGCTTGGCCACCAGGACCTGACCCTCTTACAAACTGTTCCTTCAAGTCTTCTTCTACCAACTATAGACAAACCGATAGGAAATAGATAAAAACCAGTCTATTTTCAGTTCTACAAGCAAGAGTTTAAAAAACAAAATAAGTTGGAAAAATCTAACTTCCTAAACATTTGAAAGAAAAATAAAAAAATCAACAACACTTTTTTGTGTAGTTTTAACGTTTTTAACGTGAGTGAACTGCCTATTACTAGAGTGGGAATTACTTGTTATTACATAGGTCTACGGCTAAACTTAAAGCTACACCGTAAATCGGATCTTAACAAACAAGCAACTTCTTGCACATTAAGCAAGATTCACTAAAAATCAATCCGAAACATTTTGTTCAGAATCTAAATAAGTGTTAATTTTATCTAGGAGTATTCATTGCCATTACAAACTCTTGTTTATGTAATTAAATGTTTCTATAAAATTTCTATATTTTTACAAATGTACTATCATAATGGAGTGTATCATAGTGTATCATAGTTAGAAAATAGTTAGTTGTTAAAAATAGTTTTTTAACAATTTGTAACTATACAAAAGCATTTTGAGAGTTTAAAAATTCAAGTTATATTATAATTTTTGCAGTAGGCCTAGTCTAGCCAAACTGAACCGGCTGTGGTATGCTAAAATCAGCGGTAACTAATGTAACTTAGACTAGCACACTTAGACAACCAAACCACACAGAAATGCCAAGCAATTTCATGAGACTCGATAGTCTGCAGAGAGGGTTGGCTAATTCAGAAGAAATATAACAAAAATGATCAGATGGACTATTCGAGACTACTCTATCAAAAAAGATGAAAAATGAGCACTAACTTAGCAGTTTCCCCCAAAATATGTTGGCAAACCAACCTTAGGGACCAGGGAGTAGTCTAGTTTATTCTTGTTGATCTGAACGACTACCGTGGTAACCAGCCGCCTCACCATAGACCAGCTCTGTAGCATCATACAACTCGTCTGTACTTCAGCAGAGCTTGTCCTTTCTGCAAGTAATTAGTTACGGTAATAAAACACATAAAACTCCTACTAGATACCCTAAGGCTAGGCGCACACGAGCGATTATTTTGAGGCGACTATTTCATCGGCCGATCTGTGCATCATGTATTTGAATGGAAGCGCGCACACAGGCGATCAAGAACTGCGCCGATTTAAAAATCTGAGTTTTGCCACAGATTCGTAGGCGAGGCGATTGTCGCCCGAAAATCTGTAACGTACAGATTGTTATCAGTCATATGGCCGACTAAAAAATTGCCTCGTGTGCGCCTGGACATAAATCAAGGGTGATTCGGCCAGAAAATCGGCCGTGTGTGCCAGGCCTAACCCTAAATTGATAAAATCAAACATTCCTAATCAGAATGAGTATAAGTAAAACTATTGTCGAATAGATTACAGAATAGGACCGGCCTTTGAAGAGGTAGGGGATGCGACGTTGCCACTTCGTTCTTGGCTGGTGAGCTGACTTTCACCTAGAGCCCGGCACCCCCCTGTATCGTCCCACTTGTAGGGTAGTTCAGTTCAACACTACAAATTAATAATTTATTTGTTCTTGGTGGTATTAGGTTAGTATTGTTATATTTTTATATCGTATGGAACACAAAATTCACCCCATACATAAGGTTTGATTATTTGCTACACAATTGTCTTTAACATGGCTCAAACAGCTACCAGATGCAGTTTTTGAAAAATATATTTAAACATAAAATTAATAAATTTAACAGTAAATTTTTATGACGAAACAATTTGTATAGCAGTTCTAAAAATCTTCTAAAATATTGCTCAGCTTATTGTTTAATACATGAAACAAAATTAACATGGAAATGAAGAGGATACAATCTACCATATTAAGTATTCATTTGAGATGGGGACGCCACCTATGAGCGTATTTTAACCTAAATATGAGTGAAGGATGAGTGTAGAATGGAGTGAGATGCCTTTTGTAGCTTTGTTACTGGCCTGTTTCGAATTATAAGCACACTTTAAGGCAATTTCTTGACCAAACAAGAGGATATGCTCGAAACGCACAGGTCGGCTGTCGGGCAAAGACTGAGTGCGAGGCACAGCTTGGCAACAGTGGACAGTTTTCTGAAAGCTTATTGGATACCGCTTGCCCTCACCCCACCCGACTCGAACTGGTTCCGGTCCTATTCTGTAATCTATTCCACTATAGTTTGAAATATTTTAAATAGCCCATTAGGCTACTATATTTATGTAATTTATAGCGGATTTTAAAATGTTCGTTGTTTTTCTTCACATTTTACCCTTAAAACATGAAAATGCCCAATTTTAATTAGGCTTAACTGTCATCTTGGTCAAAGAACATAAAGAATTTTGTATGCTATATTGAAGCTTTCTTGTAAAACTCAACGTTACGAAGAAATTCCCAAAAACTGTATTTAAGATTACCATGTTATTCTTAAGGCGAAAAAGAAAACTGTTGTAGTTTGCTAATTTATGGATGTACCGGTATCTTGATCAAATTTGGCAAATTTATTTATTTAATCCTATAAAAAAACACTTGTCAGTTAACTTATGTCTTGTTTATGGAAATATTTCAGTAAAAACCCAATAAGACAAATTGAAATTGGCTTAGTCTGCAGGATTGTTGCAGTGGTGGTATTTTACCACATCAGTCTCTACTCGATTACCTTATAACAGAATTCTATAATGTCTGGTTTTTCTTCATGCTGATTTTTCCTGAATTCCTCCTGCACTCTGTTCAAAAAGTATTCTTTGTCTGTATATTTCAAGTTTTTTGAATAACGGATAAGGCTTCGATAAAGATTTAAAACTTTTTTTGCTGTAGGCTGGGACATAATCTGTAAAGAAACAAAGTTAATTTGGCATCTTAATTTTTTTTTACCTTTAAAAACATTATCTGTAGTCTTGTAGGCTATAACATTTAAGGTACGCCTAGGCAAATAGGCATGGATGTTATTTGTCTATCTTGAATAGGTACCATTTTAGTTGATTTATTACCTATAACTTAGAACTTGTTTTTTCGAGGAGACCTAATATTTCCAGTTTAAATCTAGTATGATAGGCAATTAAATAAGTTAGGTACATGAACTAGGCTATTCCATCAAACCTAAACCGAAACACCTAGAAGGTATTATCATAGACTAACCAACTAAGGGAGTATGTTTTATCTATGGTATTATGTTAACGGAACTACATTTAGACAATTGTATAAGTTTACCTACTTGTGTTGAATTTGGGTTGCAAAACTACTACTAATAAGTTACTACATAATTGATATTCCTACAAAAATGTTCAAACAACCTTTAAACAAAACATCAGGGATGAGCATCGGTAGTCAATGTTTTTTAAACATGGATGTGTTTCTATTGATGTTCGATGTTGTTTACATCGATGGTAGGTTACCGATGTTTTTGTTAAATCGTGGAAGTGGTATAAGTATCGATGTTTTCCATTACTAGAGAGTACAGACAGCAGACAAAAAACTGTAAAAACAAAAACATAAAAAACATGGTCCCCGAAACATCGTAGTCCTTAGTCAATGATCGTAGTTTTCACAATCTTGGTTAATTGATGGTGAACATTGATGGTTGACCTATCGATGCTCATCCCTAGCTACCAATGTAGAATATAGATGCTACCTAGTTGAGGTTGAATGAAAACCTCTCTCTGAGGCATACCGGTGTTTACTTTTATATTTAAAGACAAGTGTAAATATTGAAAACGACTTACCAGTTGCGAAATATAAAATTCGAAAATTCCGGAACCATAATCCACACAACAAAGATTAGAGGATGGAATAAAATCAAGAGTAGGCCTATTCATAAAAACAAAAAAAATACTAGGCCTAGTAGTTCATTTTCAAGCTCGTCTAGGTCTCGTCAAAGTCTAGCACTAGCAGAAAGCCAAAGCAAAGCAATTCGGCAGACGACACTATTTTATTTTTTTTCAGTAGGGGTAGGAGAGCACTCGTGGATATAGAGAAGGCCTATAACTTTTGGAAACCATTGATTATGCATCTCCACAAAACCTATGATAGCATAACCAGCGTATTATTATCAGATCTGAAGGTTAATTATTATCAGCTGAGTAGGAATAAGTAATCTACGATTTAATACGCTACATGTTTTTTGCCTCAACCCCTCAACTAATTTGAGAGAACGGCTGGGTGTAGAAACTTAGTAGAGGCATATACTATACACATACTATCTGTGTATAGTGGTATGGTCAATGGTAGAGGTGTTTGAAAAGAGGTCTTGGTCTGTAGATGAGCAATCGAAAGAGAAACTAGGCAAATTCCCCTGTTGCTCTGCCCCATTGGCCTTTTGGCCTTTACATTTTACTTCTCATGTTATTCTTAAGAATAGGAAAAAATATTATTTTTTGTTGACTAATTAGAGGAACGGATGGGCGTAGAAAATTGGTAGACAAGTGGGCAAACAAAGGAGCTGAAAGCCCGCTCATGGGTCCAGAGTCGACGTGTGGTATTGCTTACAACACAGCACGTTGAGCTATTCGCCAGTGGATGGGCATAGAACATCGAAGGAGCTTGGAAAGAACAGAAAGGCAACGTAGAGTCAAAGAGAATGCTGCACACACCTTCTGGTGCGATAGCGGCAGATGCCCTTTTGGGCTGAATAGAAAGACCCTGCGGAAGGTGGTTGGCTTCATCAGCGGCCATTGGGTGTTCCGCGGACAGCTACACAAGATGGGAATTCAAGTTGAAAACCTCTTATGTAGGAAATGTGGAGAGGAGGAGGAGACAGCCTTCCACGTGATATTTATGTGCCCAGCCTTACAATTATCAATTATCAATTATTTAAGATGGGGACGCCACTATGTGCGTATTTTAACCCAAATATGAGTGAAGGATGAGTGTAGGATGAGTGGCGCGATCTTGTAGTCTTGTTAGTGACTAAGGTCGACATGTTCCTTAGACACAGCTGTTAATTAATAGCCCATACAGCTAATGGCAACTAAGGGACCTACAGTTTATAGTGGAATCCGAACCACATTTTTCCTTGTAATTTATACCTTGTAATACAAGGCCTGCGTATGAGATCCCTTGGCCTATCGACTGGTGATCGAAGGGAAGAACAGATCACCATGGTCAAAAATGATCTCATGGTTCACAAAGGGCCTGGGATTTTACGGAGAATGAGGACCTGTGAATGAGGGTGCACAATAAGCTGTTCCAGCTGCGATGCAATCCCATGGTTACTTGTAAGCCTGGCCCTCTGTCAAAAAAAGAAAAGATAGTGATTTACCAATACGATCCAAATATGATCTGAAAGTTTTTTTTCAATAAAGATGGTTCCGGTGTATTTATTGAAATATTGATAGCTTAGTATAAAGTAATGAATTTTCCAAATTTCATTAAAGTATGTCCTAAAAAAAAGATTATTTTACTAAGTTTATTTATTCTCCATAAGAAATAACATGGTATTTTTAATCTACACTCTTTTGGAATTGTTTAGGCATACTTCATACTTTATGTTTGTTTATGTTTTTGTTGTGATGATTTGAGTTAGTGTTGAGATGACATGAAGATTAAAATGTTCTTTTTTATTTAACTACAGTTTGTTTTATTTGTTTGTGATTATACTACACATACAACAACATACCGATATACCAAATTGTTTATTTTATTTGATCTCTACGAAATGGTTCGGAAAGAAATTGCAAAATTCTATGTTTTCAGGGTGAAAAATGGGAAAAACCCATTTTACCCCCCTCCCCCCCTAAACCCCTGTTCCCATAGTCCGATCATGCTGGTTCGCGAACTCGTTCAAACAAATGTAAGTATACACGTTTATACAAAATAGAATCAAAATCGGATCATTTTTGCTCCAGCTATTTTGCTAACCGACACACACACACACACACGCATATATATATATATATATATATATATATATATATATATACAACCTGAAATTATTTTTATTTTCAATAAAATAAAAATAAAAAAATAAAAATAATTTCAGGGTACTGAGTTAGAATGATTTCTTTATTATATATATATATATAAGGTGTATATATAAAGTACAGCTTTGGTATAAGAGAGCTTTGGTCTCTACTATACTGTAACTGATATGTCATCTTGGATTTGAGCTTTGGTTGCAGTAAATATTTTTTTGTTCAATTCATTATAGGATCAGTTAATTGCTTCTTCTAAACTTTTAGTAGATGAAAGGGACTGAATCTTCTCTTAAAAACTCTTGATAAAGTCAGAATAGTGAGCGAACATGCCCATGGTTCGTCGCAATGATTGGATATCATGAGGAAGGGATAGTTTCAAGAGCGACTGAAGACGGTGTGGATAAGGACGGATTTCGTTCTTTGTTATTACATATCCTAACAGATTGATTTTGTCTTGTGCAAAAGAGCCTATTTCCATGTTCAGAGTAGTCTAAAGTTGTACCTTGACTCTAATAGTCATGGTTGTACTTATTGGCTGCAAAATCACGTTTTACAAAAACAAAACAAAACATTGTTTATCTACTGGCAATTAAGTAGAAGGTTCTTTTAGCGAATTTCCCTATAGGGAAGTAGCTATTACCGTAGGGGGCATGGTAAGACCTAGGCCCGGGACCGATTTAATTTTTCATTTTGATGTCCCCAGAGGCCGAAAACACCATTCGTTCAAATTTTTATATATGTATATATATATATATATATAGATTTATATATATATATGTGTCCGTGAACACGATAACTTGAGTAATTTTTGTCCGATTTTGATGAAATTTGGTTTGAAGGTGTAAGGTGGGATAAACTTGAATGAGTTCGCGAACCAGCATGATCGGACCATGGGAACAGGGTTTTACGGCGGGTTTTATGGGGTAAAAATTGGTTTTTCAAATTGTTTGCCCTCTAAACACAAAATTTCCCAATTTCTCTCCGGACGTTTTTAAAGAGCTTAAAAAAGAGATAATTTAGTATATCAAAAAGTTTTTGTACAGTTATTGGTTACGGAGAAAATTCAAAAAACTTTTATTTTAAAATTCCTATGTTATTCTTATGGAGAATATTGTAAAATGTTGTAGTTTGCTTGTTTGGATATATTTTGATCAAACTCGGTAAATGTATTTATTTTATACAAAGCTATTCATATTTTACTAAAAACACACTTTTTTACCCTCCCTGTAGCACCAAGCCTAGGTTCTCCTAAAACCTAATGTTAATTAAATACATTCAATTGAAAATCAATTCAGGCGAATGTAAATTCGCTTAGTCGGCAGGTTTGCTTTGGCGGGGTATTTTATTTTTGCTATACAATTTTATTGCTCATCGTAAAGAACAAATTACCATTTAAAATCATAGTTGTTAAGCGCAGCAACGTTCGCCGGGTAACTCCTAGTTCCCTATAAGGATGTTTCCGAACTGCCAGTATCAACTAAAGGATCAGTTTTAATTCCAGTAGATTAGCTGCACATGTACCTAGATCTTTGCCGGAAGTTTTTTTGGAGTCAGATCCAACGAAGTTTTAACCGATATTAATCTTTTACCGTTTTCGAAATATCAGCGTTTTAACACATAGCGCCTCCCGTTATGTTTGCCCCCTCCAAACCCACCTTATTGACCACTTTTGAAATAGGCGACATACGTAATTTTGATCACCACAGCCCATATTACAATAATCAGCAATAACATTGCGTACTACTTTCATGCATGCTCAAACCCCCTCAGCCCCTGTGGAATAAAACAAAAGGGTCCGGCCGTTACCCTCAGGATGTCTTATGTCAGCACCAGTTGTTACGAATGATAAGTCTGAGTTTTTATTCTTACCTCTTCTTGACGAAGTTAGATGTATTATCTTGTCTGGGTAGAAGGCCTATTACCTTGGGTGACTAACAGTGGTGATAGAGAAACCTTCTCAGATCACACAGAGTGATTCCCGGATTTTTAATATTTATAATGCAGTGCGTCACAATGGCCACATCTTTCATTAAAAGGGCGTAGGTTGGATACATTTTCATTTAAAAAGGAATATCGAAAGCAGCGGCAGCTCTATCTATACCTTACACAGGCTGAGGTTGAAATGGTAGAATACCGATTCGCTAATAAGGAGTTCTAGACGACCTAAGTTTGTTGATAATCCTTCGGTCAAACAACAAACATTTTTTTTATCTCACTATCATTGTTTTTAAAAATTCTCAAAGGACTCACTTTCATCCAACTGCCAGAAATAGGGGTCTGACTTAGGGGAGGTACGATTGAGGCATTAGTTCAAAATTCCTCCGTGAACAGCGCTGTAGTAGAGAGCACTTTGGCAATGAAGCACTAATCGCTAAATAGTTCTGTTCATAAAATAAAATTATAAATGCCTCAAATTCAATTTTATTATTTTTTAATTATAAAATTAAACTATCATAACCTAACCGAACTAACCAAACTTGCTGATGATGAAATAATATAACAAAAGTTAAGTAATAGAAAAAATAATTCTGTTTAGAAAAAAAACCTAGAAATTGCTCAATTAAAATTTTATAATGACTTAATAATAAAATTAAACTTTCATAACCGAACCAAACAAACCAAACTTGCTGATAATGAAAAAATCTTGGACAAAAAGTTACTGCTACCAGCGGGATACGAACCCGGGACCTTCAGCATATCAGTCCGGCACGCCAGCCACTATACCACCGACGCCGATGGCTTCAGGTCGTATTGTTACGCTAATGGCGTTCCCTCAGCTAATAAGAAGCCCACAGCTGTCATCGTAGCCTCTTCTATACCTCCCCTGAGTAAATACCCAGAAATAGCATCAATGTTAATTAATTAACCCCACTGCTTTTAAGAACATAAAAGTAAACAAAAATATAAATACAGTACAGTAAACAAACAGCTGTTAATTCCATTGATCAGTTGTTTATCATTTAATGAATTAAATAATGAAAACATGGAAGCAAGGAAGGAGCCCTTTGTAAATATGTCTGTGTGGCAGAGCCCTTAGGGAATTAGTTCATTCCAATAATTTTCGGCAAATCCATACACTCTTCGCTTAATTTGTATGTGTCATTTGCCTGTATTTTTATTTTTTAATGGTTTTAAATGATGACGTCAAACTTCCACTTATCACTTTAATAACATATTAGATAACAGGTTTTTTTTTAATTTAAAAGCTGTTAAGTAGAAGCCGAGATTATGAAAATAATGTTTGCGTCCATTATTTTTAGTGCACTGTTAAGAAGTGGAATCAACTCATCGTGTTTAGAACCAAACGTTTTTCTCCGGGACGGAGTGAAGTTACTCCATAGCAATTTTCATGTGCGTTTATTGATTTCATCAGAATGTTTTACTTTTTTTAAGGTAAAACCTAACTTTTATAACTTTTTTGTAACTTTTAAAGCAAGAATTCCATACGACATATTTAATCTCATTTGAGAGCTTGAATCTTCCTTATTATTTAAAAAATGTTGTTCATTCATTGTCTTTGAATACCTTCTTCTCGTTCTAATGTATGATCTGAAGCCTATTTTGATGTGTTTCTTTTTTGCACCGATTTAGCCTAAACGTGTTGCTATATTTAATGGTAACTAAAGCATTGTGCAAATAGTTGATTTTATTTTTTAATAGTAGTTTAGAAGACGGCGAAGAAAATATAAATACAGTTAACATAAAAACCCCTTCATTTACACATGACGGAAAGATATAACTTACACCCTTATATTTCCTTCAGCCGATCCGTAAGGATGATAAATATAAAAGGGAGTATGTTTATTTTTATGGTACAGGTATTGTAAAAGGAGGCTATTGTACAAAAGAGACATTCTGACACAGGATCCCAAACTGTCAATTACAGGATAAAGGTATGGGAATCCATTTAAACAAATCTTGTTTGGTAATCGAGCCGGTTATGTGTGGTGGAATTGGTTTAAATGGACTGACATATGTGCCTGAATGGAATAAAGATGTGTGCTCTGTTCAAGCCGCATATGCCTGGGAACGGTACGGGAACATTTGAACCATGCAGTACTAAATTGAGCGGAACCATGAAGTATTTTTGGATTGTTTGATACTAACACACTGCCTTTGGATGCTGAAAGTAGAGTATTTCCTCATTCGTTGCCAAATAAATTCAGCAGCCTGTTTTGAAGTGTTATGTACACTTCACTGCTACGGTACGTTAACAGCTCTGAAGCATCGATACATAGCTACTGATCGTAGTAGTTATATATCGGTGCTCTGATCTTGGCTAAGCCCCCCTTGGTCAGGTACATTTTACATCTTACTTTTCATTCTACGGCAAATAATACTTGCAAACAATATTTTCCAATTAGATAACTTTGTTTGGTTATATCGTTTAAAAGTGGGTTAAATGACGATAAAAAGGAAAACATCCAAATGCACTCCACATACACACCGGACATAAACATACTGGAAAATTGTATTAAGGAGATAAATAAGAGCTATTATGAATCTAGAAAGGATTAATAATTCATGGCACAATTGCTATAAAAAGGACGATTAACCAAAGATATAAATTGTAAATGATTAATTTTAACCAGATCCCTAAATAATGATATAAGGAAGATATTAATTTAAGAAAACAAGTAAAATCAAGTGTATAGGATACTACCATTAGACTATAAACCTACAGGTAAGTATAAATATTCAATGATACACTATGCAAGAGTTAATATAAGAAATAGGGCCCATCACAACGCCTAGCTCCGCTTTCCAAAAGCGCTCCTAGAAGTGGGTAGAAAAGAACTTTGGAAACAAATCTACAATGATCTCCCCTTGGGCCTAAAACTGCTGGGGGTCCTGGCTTTCGAAAAAAACATGAAAAAGACTGTAAAATATTTGTATATAGTCCATAATTTAATTATATCATACACATTGTTTTTTATCATTGTTGTATATTTTTTAGTTAGTTATACCGATCTGAGTTACTCTGTAAAACCAATGCTCAGAAATAAAGGCTTATTTATTTATTCATAGGACTCGCACTTCAGAATCGGTATAACAAACTTAGCCTGGTTCATGTATTTTACGTATTTTGAATATTTATGTATTTCCCATGTTTTGGCGTCAAATATATTAATTATTAAAGCATATCTGCATCTTCAATCAAAAAGAAGAAATTTCTGTTCTTACAACATTACTTCGAGATTATAAAGAAAAAGACTTTGTTTTTAATACTTTAATACTTTAATTTGAAATGGCACCATATTGTAATGCCTTGAACTTTAACAATTGAACCATTGCAGTTTAATCAAATTGGAAAATCACTTAATAATTCATCTGGTCATGTATTCCACTACTTTCGTTCTTATTAAAACAAGAAAATCTGCAATGTAACTTCCTTCGTTATAAAACACAATGTTAGCAATAGAAATCGTATAGAATAAATAAATAACATGCAACTAACACATTTATACTGATTACAGCGAATTTGTAATAAACAAATAAAGAAACAACAATTTGAGTAATATCTTACATGGTGGTGAAGGAGGCAAACATCAGCTGATCGCAACAATGCGTCAGCTGATACCTCAACAATGGCTGGCTTGGCTGCGGCGCCGCGCGACGCCAAACCTTCCTTCAGTATGTGTTACGGCGTCGTCCTGACTACATCAGAGCATGCATGGTTCACATGGTTGATTCGGTATGTAAGAACATTTATTTTGATCTCTAATATAAAACTATTTATAATAGTTTTTTGGCATAAAATGAATTAAATAGTTGATCAGAAAACATTTCACCGATCATTTAAAGGCGAATCAACGAGTTTGAGGATGATTTCAGTTTGTTTGATTTCTCATGACTAGGCTTAACTTGCAACTTGTTGTTTTACATAGTTGACAGGCTGCTGCTAATGAAGTTGTAGCAGTAGGGACATCTTGGCATGGCGGCAGGTCAAACTTGCGAGTAAACAAACAATAATCTGCACTTATTTATGGTACGATTTTGATAGTTAAATACGATTAGTGTTAAAATATTATACCGTATTGATAGTAATTTGGTGTATTATTTTAACTAACTCAGTTATTTATTTGAATGATTTCCATTATTTTATCCTATTATTTCTCAGTAGGCTATCCAATTTGTTCAATATATATTTTATTAGTTTTTCTTCAGAGGCTAATTTTAAGTTTCGCATTAATGAAAAATGCCATTAATGTGCTTTAGGCCTGCCATCTATTACAAAATATTGTGATTGTGTAACTGATTTACAGGTACTTTTTAGCATAGTTTCATCACAGAATAAACTTTTTATTCTGTGGTTTTATCTACGGTAATTTTATTATAGTCTAAATCATTTAGAAATATTACGATTGGTCAAAGTGAAGACTGTTGTGACTGGTCGGAACCACCAAGCCAATGTAACATATTTTATTTGGATCTATCGTCTTGAATTTGGAGTATAAGTGTAATAACTATACTATGTGGTGTTATGGGGCAAACTTTTTTCCTTGATAAGAATGTACAAACAAAATAAAACTTGATATATGGTTGAATTATTTTTAGTTCATTATTTTACATTCCTATAACACAAGTTTATTTGTGTAAATTAAAGCTTGATTACAATTAATTATAAAGTATGATTAACTATATACTGAAGCAACTTAAAAGCTTCAACAGTTAATTTTTAAAACATTATTCCATTTATTGTCAGAACAGTTAACAGTGAAGATACACAAAGTGTAATATAATATGACACTTTAGTGGAAATAAATATTTAGTTGATAAAGCTTGTGACTGAAATATATTTCTTTATAGAAAAATGTAACTTTGCATTCATAATTAATTGAATTTAAAATACATTTAATTTACAATTTTCTCAATATTGACTTTTATGTCGTATATACAATAGATACATTTGATGAAATTTAGATGACCTTTAGGGTAACTGATCAATTCCTATCTACATTTGAATACTTTAAACAAGTAGGTGAAACGTTAGGATATGTTTTTATACACTAGAAAATTTATAAGTGTTATAGTTATTTCGGTTTAGGAAACTTTAATCAACTTTAAAAACACATTTTCACTCATTTGTGTGAGTTGCACAAACTACGGTGAACGACTAACAAGTGAGGAAACAATTATTTCATTGAGCAATTAAATTCGTCAATTGTCAGTCTTTGAGCATGTTCCATATTTGTCGCCATTACATATTACTACACATGTCTACATTGTTGAATATATAACTTCTTTATATTTCATAATAAACAATAAATTTATCTTATTAGTTTCATTCAAATCTAGAATTAAAACAGATACAATAAATTATTAATGATATAGATCACTATAGTATTATTTCAAAACCATTTTAAATACCGTTCAATCGAATGTAAACATGACACCTACTAGATTTAACCATAATAAATTCTCTCCTGTGAAATGTAATTTCCATTCTGTTGTTTTAAATATACAGCTCTATTAGAGAGTTATGATAAAAAGAACTTTTTTCAATTGAGACGGTGACTGAGTAGTGCCGTATTGTTTCTTACACTCCAACTTTTCGATCGTGCTAAACTGAAAGTGTAACTTATTGTAAAGTTTAGAATCTTTCACCAACTTTAGTATCAGTTAGTTTCTCTATAATAGTATGAAAAAAGAAAACATAGCTTCAGTAGTGGCAGATTCTATTGGTGGTTCATTCAACTATGCAAGACGACCTCTTAGAGACAAAAATGGTTACAGCAGACAATAAATATTAAATTAATATTACAATTAGTTTCCAAATACTTTTGTTAAAATTCACATTTGAGCGAATTTCCCTATATTGGCGTAGTTATTACCGTAGGTGGCACGGTAAGACCTAGTCCCAGGAGCAATTTACTTTTTCATTAGGTATATAGAAATTTACTTAGTCTGCTGTGGCCCGTATTATAGTATTGCAACCTAGTAGAATGTATATGAACGATTAAGTCACCAGTCTAAAGCATTTCTAATGTTTATTTTGACTTCGTGACAACTTTGTACCGTATACTTTAGACCGAATTATGAACTACTTAATTCTCACTGTTGTAACTGAGATAATTAAATCAAACGTTAACAAACTTCTGAGAACAAATAGCAAAGAACCAATGACAATAAATAGTAATGACATGATGAAATGCAATGAGATTTACAGTAACAAGTTATTTACGTGCTACCCTCCAAAACTTTCCACTGTATTTGACTTTTCAATTAAAACAAACTGTTATTGCATTGGGTGTGTTTCATTGTTTTAACAGCGGTAAATATATATTACTTCATTCTGTCCGAAGAGAACCAACGCCTGGAAATGTATATAGTGATGTTTGATTAAATTTGTATAAAATATTCGTTATTTTTCAGATTAAATAGATGTAACTGTTTTTGTTTGTACGTTTGTTTAACGGACAAACTGTAAATAATAGTAGTTATTACTTAATTTTTTGCTAGTATGACAATATATATGAAAGTTCTGGTCAGTGATAAATTATCGGTTATATTATTGTTTATTTGTAAAAAATCGACACACTGAATTCTATGAATATAATTGAATGTGAACATAATATATTAGCTTTAGTACATAAAGGCATATTACTTTATATGTTGTGAAATTGAATTCCTTATTTCATGTAATAAAAATGCTTAAAATGTAATAAAAATGTAATAGTAACCTTCCTCGGGATGGACTCCTCAGAGAAGGCTACGACCTCGGTTGTTGAAACCCCCTTAATCTTTACAGTATTTGTAAATCCAATTTATATGAAATAGCATGCTATCATAACTATAGCCTTTATAGGTCATCGTTATGGGTTGACGAAACTTATAATGTTTCCGATGTGAAAATGGAGTGTTTATTTTTTGTTGTAGTTTTGTTTGATTTTTTATATTCTATTAGCATACCAACTTTGAAGCTATCGCTACCAAATACAGTAGAACCTCGATAACAAGACTCTCATGGGGATTACAAAATAAGACTTGATCAAGGTTAACTTCTCATCGGGGTTTGTAATAGCATTCGATTATGGGTAAAATAAATTGTGGATTTTAAAAGGACACTTGTTATCAAGGATGACTCGTTATCAAGGGTCTTGTTATCGAGGTTATAACAATATTTATTAACTATTGCTTGTTCTCTGCTTTTAACATAACCCAAGCGTAGCCCAAGAACAAAGTACATTTTTAATCTTACTCCCAAACAAGAGAGAAATTTTTCATCGCTTTCGATGTTCTGTAGGCTCACCACACTTTAACAAGCACTTGATCAACAAATGGTGCCTATTTTAGAAACATTACCAAAGACTACTTGCAGTATCTGACTCATGTCAGTGACTGGACAACTGGATTAATCTGTTAGGTTACATTACATGTGTTAGGTTTAAGAAAAGAGCATAAGCTGCAAATTATTGGAAGCCGATGTTGGTATTTGATAAATGTATGTATTCACAGAACACACAGCTTATTTAGCAAGTTATTTAGACAAAACTCAAATTGAGCCAAAATTATTAATTTTCAATATAATTTAAGTTAGTGGAAAATATAGAAATAATTTTATATTATTTTCATAACATATTACGAACCTTTAAACATAGTACTTTTAACTGGTTGCGAAGTGCAAAGTTATGATGCTTGTGTGATTATCGTTAGGGCTCCGGATTTGTACTATTTTTAAATGTACCTAGCGATTTTCGTTGGGTGTTTTGAAACAAGTGGCATTGGCTAAGAAATATCTGTTATCCCACGGTCATTTGGACTTTTGATAATGGTTTTTAATATTCAGGATAATGTACCGGTACTCTACGTTGTGCATCTGTCACAATAAAATTAATGATTTGCATGGGAAGTTTTATTCGCAGTAGTTTACTTGTTGTTCAACCTTTACAGACAAAGGAGCATGCATTGTATTGATTGGTTGCAGATAAATGTCAGGTTTTCTTTACTACGTAGTTTGTTATACATTATATCCTTTAAACGATACAGTTGTAATATACTACAGTAGAAAGTTTATAGTTTTCGGGTTAAATAACAAAGAAACCAAATAACCAAACCACCTCTGCAATCAAAAACAAAACTGTTGATTAACATTTTCGTTAGCTAATCCGAATGGATAGCAAGTCTACATAAGGGAGTAAGAGTACGTTTAATCTGAGACATTTTATTTAGTTAAACGAGACCGACTGAGGAACAACAGTTGATTGTTTGATGTGCAAGCTGAGAAAGTGTTTGACTAAACGCCTCACTTGTTTTGGGTAAAGAACTGTTTCTCTATTATTCGAGATCAAATTTCCAGCTTTGTTTTATAACTTTGTTTATGACAGCAGATGAAAAACAACCATTGAGTACATCTTTGTAATTGGCAAAACTTGCTAAAGTTGGTGAAAATCCAAGAAAAAATATCGAAAATAGAAACACTCTACAGTATACCCGACGGACTCGAACGTTAAATTCTATTTTTAGTTAAATTAAACGGATGACAAATCTATGAGGGATTGAAATAATCTATGACATAGGTTTTGTTTATATCATGAAAAAAAAAACATTTAAATCTAACTATATACATACAAGAATATTCTTAGCGATTAAAATTCGAAGTTAAGACGATGGATGAGACTAAGAGTTATTAAGGAAGCGATCGAGTAGATAGTCTCATTCCTTTATTTAAAGATGCCAATTTAAAACTTGGTATCGCCAATTTGAGAATATTAATAGTATTACGAGCACATTTTTATCCATATCACAAACACTGGTAAACATACGATACGCATTATGGAGTACATTTGATAAAATATGGTTTTTTGTTTTAACCAATATAACGAAGTGCTTAACATAACCCAAAGAGAGTTCGGAATAACCTATTTAGTGATTTATTTTTGTCTGAGAGAATTTTGTGTTTTGTAACTTGGTGTCTGATATTTTGGTCACCTCTGAACACTATTAGGCTCTTCTTTTTGTTACAAATTCTGTTTCTTCCCTCTAAACAACTCAGTATTTTTGTGCTAAGTTTAAATTGGATCCAAAAACTTGACATGTTATTTTTTAGACAGAGTTTCTTCTCTGCTTCAACAACAGTTTCTCAGCCTGAGCTATAAACACGCAATAAACCGCTTTGCAAACATTCAGCCTGTTTGTTTGTTTGTTGTCCCATCCTCGTTTGCTTATTGGATTGTACGTCTTTGATCTTGTAACGAGTCTCAACAAACTTGGACAAACTATAACAAGTTGTTTGCGATTAAATCTCAGAGCTGATTGGGACATCGACTTTCCTCTTGTTAAGATATAACACGTAAATCTGAAAATGTATAGGAATAGTTTGCAGTTCAGGTTTAAAGCTTACCAACTAATTGTAACAATTAATTGATTGCGTCCATCGTACGCCAAAAGATTATCAATGGTTGATAAATATAACAATCATTAAAATTAATGATAAGTAGGCACTGTTTTTTGTCTACATAAAAAAAACTATCGATAATCCGAAAATATGAAACTCGTCAATAACCTTTTGATTTTCATTGTTTAAGCACACCAATTTCAATAATACTGATAGCAGAAGAATATGAAAATAAATATATAGACAATAGTAACACCCAAAATTGTGTTTGCAATACAAAATTCAAATAACCTTTAATCGCTACCCTCCTACTAAATTTCCACATTTTCAAAATTGGCAATGCATTTAAATTCCACTTTTCTCACTAAACAAAAGGTTTATTTTATTTGAATTTTAATTAATAAATAATTTTATTGTGCTCAAATGTTTAAATTAATGTAATAATAATACCATACGGTACCGAAAGTTTAGTGTGAATACATTTGAATGAAATGTTCAACAACTCTACGTGTAGCTGTGTTGGAGCGATAAGGTGAAACAGCCAAATAAACGTTGCACAGTTTGTTATAGACTGTTTATTTTTTGTGCTCCTCTGATAACAGAACTATCTTGGGAAAATGTACATAACTTGTGTATGTTTAATTTATACATTGGTTTCTTAATTCAGTTGTGTTTCTATTTGTCGACAAATTTTGTTTATGTCTTAAATGAATTGCAATATTTTTGAAATTGTATATAAATACATATACATATAACATTAATATTTTTAATAAACAGGAAATTTTTGGTTTCCATGTTTTAAAAAGTTGCTACAAAGAAATGAATTCACATAGACTGCACGTTGAAATGCAGGCATTGTGCCAAGTGTAACACAGGAAAATGCAGTTTATTCGTCTCGCTTGTGTGTGTCATTCCATTCATGCATTCATAGAAAGTTTATTTTATTACTGTTGGGAATTGACAGTATAAACTTTTTTCAAAAAAGGAATATTTTTTATAAATTGAAATTGGATCTGTCCACGTTTTAAGATGTTATTCATCTATTTTTATTTTACTACATAATTCTAAAATACGGACACTGCAAACCCACAAAATCTGGACCAAAATTTGTTTCTACAAAAATATGAAGCAAATCTGTAAACTTAGTCAAATTGTATATAACATGGATTAACTCAATTAAAAATAGTATGCGAAACATGATGGTAGAATCTCGACTTTACACAATACGAAAATTATATAGCAAAACCGCAAACAATATATTTTCAAATTTCACATCAAATATGAAAACGAAGTTGAACTAAAACTAGTGCAGAGCTCTGATGGAATTTCAAAAATGTTATGTTTGATGGAAAATCTATGTGCAAGGCCTATCAAATGACACCTTGTACATGGTTATCAGTTGAGTGGTAGCTTCAAACAATTGTCATACAATTTATGTTGGCCTATTAAATATATAGATTTTACCATTTTCAAATGCATAAGAAACAATACACAATATAAAGACAACCCCCTTACACAATATGAAGGCACTAGTTGAAAAAAAAACACATATAAAAGAGTAATGGGACGTGTTACCATACTATGGCTTTCGTTTTGGTGTGCGGGGGATTGGTTCAATTCCCGGCTTTTCTACAAACATTGGAACGGGGGTTTCAGAGTTTTCCCATAATAGCTTTTGGGTTTCTTGCACAACATTTCCACTTGTTTGGACACTAACCCCCAACAAGATATGGAGATAAACCCATTTTTAAGCTCAAACTCGTCTCCCACCTCCAAAATGAGTGAAAGTCCAACTCCACCAAATACTGATACAGCAGCGGTGGCATGAGGCGAGGTCATGTTGTTGAAGTAAGCTTGATTTAGAACATTCTTATCACCTCACTTGTAAACATGTCTACACGACCTTCCCTCATAAGAGACTAATTACACGGATCTACCGACGTAACTCGTTGTACCTTGCTTCAATTGTGAGACAAATGCTTACAGGTTGGCAACAGTAATTGGTGAAGTTATGGGTAGTTTCTCTAATATTGGCCGTGGATATGTATTTGCTGATATTGCAGGGGTAGATTTGTTGGTTTGTAAGTTTTAACGCTATTTTTCACATTTTAAGGACTCAGCCCAAAAACCTAGTCTTTGTTGGTCGTCGGATAGAATAGTTAAATGGTTTCGGACCACACACCTTCAGATTTGATGGTGAACACTATGGCTAAGAAACATACCTTTCAAATTCCCGTGAGCAAAAAATATAGATATGTGCAGAGGGAGGTATTGATGAACGGAACGGGGGAGTAAAATGAAAGAAAATACTTTGTGTTGAATACAGATTTTAAGACGAGCTGTTTCTTTAGTAAGGATAGTTTGCTAAACGTCAAATGATCATATCCATCTAATTCCAGCTTCTAATTATTGACGAGCTACCGGGTTTTCTTTGATGAAAAAGGTACGTATTGTAAACCTAAGAAACACCCAGCAAGACGATCAGTAGTAGACAGAGCTGTCTAAGGCAATAGGTGTTGTATTGGAGTTAAACTTATTCCAAAATAAATGCGTGCAATAAATAAAATGCATGCAAAGGTAAAACAAAAATAGTATTTAGCAATTATAGTCACGTTATTTATTTTGAATTTAGAATTATAAATTTGTGTGACCTTTCTCATAGTTAAACATATTATGTAGCCTCTAAACTGTTTTATTAGACTATTATATGGTACCTAACCTACCTTTACGGTTAGTCTGCCTTCATACCGCGGCCGGTTAGTAGAAGACCTACTTATGTCTAAGTTTTTTCATGCATTGTTATATCCTATGTGTATTTGTTGGAATTCCACTGACGAGTCTATTAATGGATGAAACATTCTCGAAAGGAGATCACTTGCCTGAATAGGCGAAACTTGTAAGTTTGACCACTTCTTTTTTGGACGGTTGGCGTAAAGGTTTGCACCCTAACAGTATTTCTCATCAGTGACATTTGCAAGATCACCTGGTTCACTACGAATAATTTAATTCAGAGTTCTCTGAGTCTATGTTACCAAAGCAGCGTTAGCAGATTACATGAAATAAGCAACATTTTGTTTTCACTAGGAAGTCTTGTGAGCAGGTCTTCAGTAATCTATTCTATCAAGGTCTTCACTTTGGCCTTGAAACTCCGATAATCATACCCTACAGTAGATAGATAATAACACATTGCGTCTCTCTACCTAATAGCCGGGGTTTCTCATTTCAATAATGGTTAATTTAAACACCTTATTAGCTGAAGAGATATTTTATAGTTTGAACTGATCTTTCTGGTTAAACAAGTTCAATGTTTACTGTGCGAAAAGCTGGAGAGGGCCAGGGTCCTAATGATAATGTTTTGTACCTTATTTATATTACATTACACATAAAATTGATTTCAAGTAGTATTTTGAATAAATCGTTCCTCTGTATGAATATAAACTTAGTTCCTGAAGTGGTTATATTGCTTTAAATCATACAATACAACTTTTACACAACGTTAAAACGTAATTATTCATTAAATGGAGATAACGGTTTAATTTATGAAAACAATGTGATTGATTTTCTAGTGTATATTTATTACAGTTTCAACTCTTTTAGCATAGAGAAATCGTGTTACAATAAATTAAAGATGAAAATCTTGATCAAGGATGTTTTTAAAGTCCTGCTTCAAGCTTATAAGAGAATCTAATTTTTTCGGACAGCTCTCCCCTCTTCGACCATAAATTTCTTATGTTATTGGAGATCTTTTAATAAAATATCCTCCTCACATAAAAACTTTTTCATTTCTCGCTTACTTTCTTATCCCAGTAAAATAAAATTGTTCTAAAATCACGAACAACTATAAAAAGATTTATAAAAATGGTGATTATAAATGTAACCGTATAGCATGTGCACATTTGTTGAATAAAACTGCTCTAAAGTGTTGTTTCACTACAAATTCGTGGTTCGTGGTTTTGTGGTTTTCGTTTTAGTGCTATTATTGATCATGAATTATATTTTCAAACAAAATATTTTAAAACATGAATAATTAAAATAGTTACATGTTTTGTATAATCCATTGTGTTAAAAATAATAGTAACATCAATATCGTTGAAATTTAAATGGTTGACAACGAATTGTAAATGGTATTAACGAAAAAGTACACTAAATAAAAATAAAAATAGCAATTTCTTCAACAAGTAACCTAAGATACTTCCCAATTTCAAGAAAAATATTTATGTTTAGTTACAGAATATATTTTCGTGTCCAGCAAAAATACGGTAACAGCAAAAATGCATTACACACTACACTTTTCTAGTTACCATAAAAGGTGACAATACAATTTTCAGGTAGTTTCTGGTGTTAAAATTTTCACTTAATAGATAATAACTAGTTCACGTTGGTGTTAACAGTATTGTTAAGGATAAGTAAAATCTTGTGGAAACATTGACTTTTGGATACTAAAATCAATTGTGATTTCTCTCACAAAATGTATGGTCCAGTTGTAACAAATTTTCAAAATCCAAATACAGCGTAGTTCAATGAAAGAGTGCACTGCAGTCAACAACTATATTTTCTGCCTCAGTTTTTGTATCTGTAAAAGGGGACTAGTTATCTTTTATACATAAAAGGTGCTGTATTAAGGCTTACACGAATCGTCCTATCTGTTTGACTTGGTTAGACAATTTATTGTAACAAGTTGGCGTATTCTACAGAAATCAGTAACTTTCATGAGCGCATTCTGTCGCTGGCTCAATCAAACTACGTCCATTTTCATTAAACAAGTGGTGATAATTTAAACATTGGGAAGACAGCTCTATCAATAGTCAAGGTAGAAGTTTTAACGTACATTTATGGGCTACACCAGATGTTTATTAAACTTAAGGGAAAAGTACCTTACCAAACATAACATCTTTGAAGTAAATTATAGACTCTAAAGATTTAAACTAATATGGATTTAAAGATAGGCCAGTTTAATACCAGACAAACGTTTTACATACCCCCATGAATTTATTATGTAAACAGCTATCGTTGATCAATAAGCTGCAATAAATGGCTCTAGCTGTAGTTAGAATGCTACACAAGAAATCTCAGTCAATTCAAGTAATATTTGCTTATTTAAAATGCATTTACAAAAAGAAGCATTGTGTCACTGCCTCATCTAAACGCCATAAAAACATCTAAAGCCAAATTAAATAGATATACAAATGTTAACTACAAGTACTGATCTGTTTGGCGTAAAAACTCTTCTGGCTAGAAGGAATTTGTTACAAGGTGTTCTTTAATTTCGTTAGTGACCTTATCAAGAAATCTTTGCTTTAGGAGATGAATAAGACGATGTGAGGGGGGGAGAGAAACATCGTTACGTGACTTGATAAGGCCAACCAACTGATAACATGTTTACAGCTGTGTACTGGGAATTGTATTTCCCTTAAATATGTTAACACTGCGTGAGTTTACTAATTGTTTAAAGAAGTGATCCATGAAGAGGGATGTCGGATTTACCGCGCGACAATTTTGGATCAGCGTGATGTCACTACAGCGTTGATATAGTGTCGATATCATGGAACAATCAACGACAAAGTTAACAGGTCAATGTGAGTCTTAATTTTTACTATTATTAGTGAATCTGTTTACTTAAGCGGTTCGATCTCTAAATTACCACAATAAGCATTTTCCCAGTGCCTACCTGTTTCTTTACGTGAAATTGTATTACTTCTTTTAGTAATTCTATTAGTAATAGGATTAATTTAATGTAAGGCTTAGTTTCAACTCGTTGTCAATACACAGCCATTGCAAATGTAGGTAGCTATACAACATGTTCCAAGTGTTATAAATGTACATAAAACATTATTTTGTTAATAAACATGAGATGTTTGTGTAGAAGCCATAACAGCTATTATAGTGGACAAACTTCAAAATACTACGCCACAGTTAACTTAAACCTTACTAAAACCTTTGTGGAAGTAAAAGAAATTAAAAACCTTGCTGTTTTATTGTTTTTGCCCAAAGGAACCGTGCAGAGTTGCATGGCATTATCAATGACAATAGCAACTAAAAGCCAAAAGTGGCTATAGTGACAATAGACAACAATGACAATAACCACAATCAACAACTAGTTACGAGCCACGGAAACTTATCACTAAACTTACACGAATACCAACAATATTTTCATATTCCCTTGGAAAGTTAGTCACCGGCTAGCAGATCATCTGACGAATCGAAGGACGAATTTCAACACAGACATGAAAAATGGTCTAGCAGTAAATATATTCGAAGGAATCTAACCTATTAGATGAAGGTAGCCAGGAAATAAAATTAGTAATTATAGCCTTGTATTCAGGCTAGGGCTAACAACATTATTTGAAATATGCAATGATATAGTCATAACGTGTCTTGACTTCTTGATTATAGGCAATATTTAAAAAATCTGTAACTATTGATACAAGTCCCTTCCTTCAACAACTATTCCTAAAAATTATTTCTTTTAGACGTTGGTACTTAGTTCAAATACGTTCACATTGTACTGAGTTTAAAAAATTAAAAATACTTTATGAATTAATCCATATACTTAATACATTAAATGTAACATAGCCAAGATTTATCCGTCTGAATCCGTTTTAAATTTTGAATTGACAAAATACTATTTTATTGACTGTGTTGCTTGAATGTTCTAATGTTCAAATTTTCGAAAACGCACGGGTTTCTCTGATATGTTTAACCCACTTATTTAACAATTGAAACCGTTCTATTTTTGAGGGACGACCTAAGAACGTGTATGTTGCAGATAAACCTTTTGGTGATAGGATTGTCAATCATAAAAGATTTATGTTATGGTTCAAACTAAGTTATTTTCAAACGACCAATACATTTAAGACGCAATACAAATGCCTAGATTCATGCTCTAAAAAAATATAGATTCTATTTTTATCTTGGCTCTTACAATATACACAAGTTTAGTTTGTAATCATTAGAGCTCTACACATTGTAAACTACCGTACGGCGTGTATGCCTTCTATGTAATCTAACTCAAACATCTAGAGAAATTATAATTTACTAAACAATTCACATACCTTGTCAATTGACAAAAAAACTTTGTTTCTCACACGGAGAATATAATTGAACGGAGAATAATTGTGCGCTTTGACTCTTTTGCTGCACTCTAGAGAAACTGAATTATTTACGAGCTCACAAAAACCACACACCAAGATTTGTTTCGGTTACTTTGATAAATATAACTGAATAAAATCACGTAATAAAAATACCAATACAGATGTGAACGTCGTATGAGACTTTGTAATGATGATATTAATTCCACGTTTTATTTGAGTTGATGATGATATTTAAACAAGGTATAATCGCACAACATTTCTCTCGGTTTGAGACTCTCCACAATAAAATACTGTGAACAATGTAAACGTAAACTACGCTAAGTTGGGGACAAAGTGCCAACGCCTCAATAGATGAACCGCAACTGCCAAACAATACACGATTCTCAACTCGGGTCTTTGTTTAAGCTTTGCATGGTGGTTCATAGTATACAATACTTTTGAACTAAACGATCCCACTCCCAATGATTACCTGGCTTAATCGTAGCAATTGTTTGTTTACTGAACGCCTGAAGACGATTGTCCCTCCGTATGAATATAAGTGTTGTTGACACACTCAAAACCGTTCCTGCGACTGTATCTTGTATGTAGGCCTATAAATTGTGTCATCCTAATAATTGATGGGTTTCTTTCCAAGAAGCAAAATTATTTGGTTTGTTTGCAAGCTTTTTCAAATATGTAATTCAATAAATTCCATAAATGCAATTAAAAGTATTTAAAGTTCACACTTTATCCCATGGGGGTATCATTGAATGGCTAACGGTTCTTTTTTCATTTTCATTTTCATTTTTATTTTCCACGGCAATGCCATTTACAAAATACAATCAGTTAAGATTATAATAAGATTATACAGGGTGAGTTTTAAATGAGTTCCCCCTCTACTTTTTTCTACATTTCTTAAGATATCAACTCCGGACCACGTCAGATCATTGTAGAGTAGTAATTACTTCATTTTGACTGGGTATAAATTTTTGGCCGCCATCTTGGATCCGCCATATTGGATACATAGTTTTTTTTCAAATGTAAAGGTAGGGTTGTGACCCATCATTTTAAACTACTTTTTTATGCTGAATACGATGCTGCAATCCGTTAAAAAAAATCTTGACCCATTCTAAAGTTATGAGAACTTTTTATAACATTATTTTTAGCCCATTTTAACATTGTGCATTTAGAAACTAAGAACATAATCGCAAAATAGTGCTAGATAAAGATAAGTATACACCACATAATATACATAAATCTTTATCTAGCACTATTTTGCGATTATGTTCTTAGTTTCTAAATGCACAATGTTAAAATGGGCTAAAAATAATGTTATAAAAAGTTCTCATAACTTTAGAATGGGTCAAGATTTTTTTAAACGTATTGCAGCATCGTATTCAGCATAAAAAAATAGTTTAAAACGATGGGTCACAACCCTACCTTTACATTTGAAAAAACAACTTTGTATCCAATATGGCGGATCTAAGATTGCGGCCAAAAATTTATACCCAGTCAAAATGAAGTACTTACTACTCTACAATGATCTGACGTGGTCCGGAGTTGATATCTTAAGAAATGTAGGGAAAAGTAGGGGGGGGGGAACTTATTTAAAACTCACCCTGTATAAATACAAAACATTAAACTACAACAAAACAACATTTCATCAGCAATAACATCGATACAATCGATCAACAATAACAGCTATAAACTATGACATAACAATAACAATGCAGAATGACCATGAATAACAATAACAAGTTCGTCTGGAATAAAGCCTAGAAGATGAGGTCACAGTGCATATTCGTAGCCGGTTAAAAAATAGTACTACATTAAAATAGGTTAAATGTTGTGGTAGGTTACTAAATTTGACTGAATTAAATACCCTAATACCGTAATACCTAGTTGTAATACAATATAGATTATATTTTGGCTTTAAATATAGATATCACACCCTAAAGCAATACCAATATAATGTTAAAGGTGTGGCCAGTTTAAACCAAAATCTTAATTGAATTAAGCCTCCAGCAGAATGTGCTGTGAATGAATAATTTTGTTGTTTGCACTATTTGAACAAGCCAATCTGACTGATGAACTCATTGCAATATTTTAAATCTTTGTCTATATCAAATCATGTAGTATTATAAACTAAGATGGGAAAAGTTAAATCCTGACAGTAGTTCAATATTTGAGCGGTTCATTCTACTTTGTTATCTTGGAATTAGAAACTGGCCACTGTTTAGATGATCCATCTACATGTGATTTCTTCTTCACAATTTAAATTCAAAATATTGCAAAATAAATGCAAATAATGATGAATGTAAGTATAAAAAAACTCCAAATGTAAAATTTCATAAACACTAGAATACAATTTTTGTGCAGTGTGGAATAAATAAAAAAATCAAGGCAGCTTACAAAATGTACGATGCTGCTAACTATCGTTAAAAAGTTTTGAAATAAGGTAAAACAAAGTAAGGCGAGAGAGCAACATTTGGAAGGTGTTAAACGATTACGTCGAGAAGTCATTACATGGAACCGAGGGTGTGTAAGGGACGAAATACTTGCTCAGCATCAGCACTCGGTCAGGGTTTCCTTGCTGACGGACTTTTCTTTCGTTTCCATCTCACCTGGTCCGGTGTTAAATTCGGAAATAGCGTCTGTTCACTAGTTTGTAGGCTAATCGTATACATTTTTTCTGGACACCAAAATACTTATATGTTCTCAAGATTTGAAATATTTGCTCTGTGGCCTTGACTAGAGAAGAAAGACGTCAGTGAATATTCAGGTTATACTATTTATGCTATTATAGGGCGAGTGTTGGGTGGGGTCGGGGGTTGTTTATTAGCCCCCGCAGATTTTGCTAAGCTTATAAACACACTTTTGTATGCGCAGTTAGTTGACAACTATAATTCTGATATTTATATGAAAGTATTACTGATATACTTTGATATAAAAATCGGAATTATAGTTTAGATGTTAACTAACTGCGCATACAAAGTGTGTTTAGTTACCTTCCACAATACCTCACCAAACTTAACCTCCCAAAACTTTACCTCACCAAATTTACTCGTTTTCATGAAAATTTTTAAAAACTGTTTAACATATTAGATTTGTATATTTACTTATTGATTTTAAAGTAGTTTGTTGCAGCCTTTATAAATTAAAAACAAAAAGGATTTGGATTCAAAATTTGCGGCTTCTATTTTAATTATATTTTCTTAAAATATATCATTATAATATAGACCTAGTTATTATTTATTTTATGTATTGAATTCATAAAAATAAATATATATATATATATATATATACAATATATATATAGCTGGTATAAATAAATATATATATGACAGTTTTGAGTTGTCAGTAAAACCTCGTTGCCTAAGATGTGATATTTGATATACGAGACAGACATAGCCTCCTTCCAAAGAAAGTTTGCAAGGTCTGCTTATGGCTGTGACTGTAGGCCAAATAGTCCTGGGATCTATAATTATGTTGTAAATTTGAAATTTTTGATTCTAGTCACTGAATCAAGCCTTAACAGCTCAACGGCATCTCATTTGGATATAGATTATAGCATAGAAAAACGATCCACTCTTGGATTACATAAAGTAAAAGAACATATGCCTAATTGGGAATATAATATCTTGATTTAAGTGTTCCCAAGGCTTTAAAGTTATCATTGTATCCATCAGTGTTCATTAAAATAATTAAAACAGCTATAATGTTTACTTTTATCACGCCCTTTTAGTTTTGTAGTGCCATGCAATTGATGAAATCATCCAAATACTTTTTAATTTTTTGTAAATATGTTTTATTAATAATAGAAAAATTCTACCTAAACTGTATAATAATATAGATTAAGAAATAAAAAAAAACTAATCTTGTGTTATTTTTCCATTAGCAATACCGTATCAGTTTAAAATTTATCGTACTACCAAAGATTGAAGCATGCAACCGTTTAAATTAACAACTGATTTTCAAAACCTCCAAAATATTCTCAACATACTGTCGACGATTTTCTGTGCTGCGTGTACGTCGATATGAAATATACCACTAGAGATTAAAAATACACAGAAATGGATTCATCCTCTGATGATAGTTACAGACCAGCTTAATATTTACTAAGATTGTTTTATCTCACCTAATTTAATAATATTTTAGCAAAGTAAAACAATCTATTAAAACCACATTGCTTTTCATCTGGCATTACGATTAAAGAATATTCTGTACCGGACATTGAACATTTGAAAATAAAAGTACCCCTCCAGTAAGAAGAACCCATTTAGTCGACATCAGCGCACCCAAGCGTAATCGAAAATCAATCACGCATCAAAATAAGATTAATATTTTGATCCTGGACCCAAATACCATTTGTCATTTGGCTACCAATAAATTATGCTACCCAACAAAAGGTAGACTATTGATAGTATTAATACAAGGGCTTAGTAGACCGATGACTTAAAAAACACATTAAAAATTCCAAATGGTGCAGGAAAATACTAACACAAATTTTACGAAAGAACTGAAAGAACTAAAAATCCCCTAAAATAAAAAAAAATACTTCAAACTTATTCCCTCCAAATTCGTCATCCTTATCAGTAAGATTTAGACAATTTAAGACAGGTTTTCCCCGTAAACGCAGATATTGCTTCAATGTTTAGTATTTTACCAATTTTGAACTACTTTTTCCTACAGGTACCTAACAATGTATATGTTCTCTCACTGATTTGAGAAAGCAAAGTGGTCAATTCGCTCATCAGTGAGACAATGTTTCTCACTCTAATTACTTTGTCTCACTCACTCCAGATTTGCAACGTGAAGGCACGAAATAGTGAGCGCGTAACATGCAGACAAGGTAGTATGCGCGCGAAATACGTTGGCAGCACTGGCTGTAAATCAGCTGGTCAGCTGTTGTACTGTTATATCATTAAATGTCATATTAAAAGTTCATTTCTGTGTAAAAATATGTCACGTTTCTTTACCAATTTATTTGTTTTATGGTAACTGTAGGAAAAATATAATTTGCAACTCGAGTGCAAAGTGCAATTGCCTCACTCGAGAAACCATTCCTCACTCGCCTACGGCTCGTGAGTAAGTATTTCTCTCGAGTGAGTCAATTGTTCCTTTTGCTCTCTAGTTGCACAAATAACTATAGTCAGTCTAAACGAAATAATTAACTAAACATTCTCTAGTAATATAAAAACAATGCAAAAATTACCTTTAAAATAGAGTAATTTATATTATTATGAAATTTATTCCCATCATCGCTATAATTGCCCCCTACTAGTATGCTCATCAAAAATAAACACTCATTAAACGATGCTTCAGATCTTACAATAGTACGCAAAGCCAACATTTAATATCCAAATTGTTTCAGCTTTAGTTGAAATAAAGATTTTTACAAGCTTAAATTCTTACAAGTGACAACAAATAACTTATCTAGATTCGATTGCACAACCGAATACATTAGTCCACTTGAGTAGACGAAATTATCCGACAGTTTGTGCCCAAGTCGAGTGCTTCACATTAACATCAATTAGAGTGATACCTGTTTAAATCTCGACAGGAAATCATTAATATGGCGTTTTAAGTTGTACAGGTTAGCAAGGTCAAGTTAGATGAATTTAAAAAACTTAAACAAAATTATGGAACTTAGATATGTGCATTTTGTAGTTTAATTCATTCATTTGGATCAGTTAATTGAGCACAAAAACATTTTCAATAGTCGTAGGACCCCGAATTGTAGGCCCAGTGTTATAACATATGACTTCTCAATAATTTCTCAATAACCTCTCAATAACTCAATATTAATTATCATATGACCATAAGCAAGGGTTTCTGAATGAAGATAAAGTTTTATTCAACACTTCCTTTTTCTGAAATATAGGTGAACCTACAATTGTGGCTCCTTATCATCTGACATGGCATTATATTTACCTCAGCTCTTTGTTTTATCATTATTAAATGCCTTCCTTGTGTTAACATGTATTCCTCGTTGAAATACGTGAAAAATTTACAAATTGAAAAAGTTCAATTAGTTCAAGAACTCCGACTCGCACGATAATTATTAATACTCCTGAAGTGTAGAAACTGGAAGTGTAAATGAAAACTTTTGGATGTCGCCCAGGTCTACAAGGTACTTAGTAGCACTGTCATCGGTGTGAGGGAGTTAAACTGATAAAACTAAAACTGCAGACATAAAATACGCGTATCTGACAACCCTTCTTTGGACGTCCTAATCTGGCGGTAATCTGAAATGTAGTTGATTTAGTGTCTTGAACTATCAAACAAGTGAATATGAGAAAAATGTTAGGTTATGATTAATTTTAATAGACTTATTGCAATTGCATCAAAAATTTACTTTTTAAATAGAAAGGCAAAACACAAGCTGCATAATATGAAGCTATTAAATACCGGTACCTGTTTTCTTGATTTTGATATTTGTTATATATATTTGAAATTTTATTAAAAAACTAATAACATAATTAAATAGAATTATAATCAAACAAAAAATAAACAGTTTGTATATAATACTGTTTTACAAATCTCATCAACCATAATTGGTTTCTGAGCGAATAGCCCTCGTTTCGTTTAGCAATCAAATAGTCACCAGTTTTATCCTGATGAAAGTTAGTGGTCTTAAATGGTTAAAAACTGGGTTTTACTGGCCTTGAACACTCAGCCTTTACCAAACTATAATATCTTAAGAAACAGCCGATCCTAAATCTGCGCAGATCACCTCGCTCCATTGTACACTCTCATAGCATCTACATTTAGCTGCACATAAAGAAAGTAGCTTCAGTGTTGCAACAACAACATTGTTGCAAAAAGACCTTATGTGCAAAGAACAACAGAACGTTTCCATTGCAAATTATGTGAAAAAGCATATGACATTTGGATCGAAGTCGCCCAACGTTAAGTTTATGCAAATGAGAACTGAAACATCTGCCAGGTCTCACTTGCAGAAACATTTGCAGAATTTAGAACAATAATTGTTCTTTATGACTGTTGAAATGGGCTAAAATGGTGTTAAAAATGTAGTTAAACAGTGGCTACCTATGCTGCTTACAGGAAGGTTGAATCCACTTATTCGGAGTTTTTTCCGACGAATTGCAATAACTATTGCACAAGAATAATGATCGTCAGCTGTTTTTGGTGCCACCGATCCACTCGTAGGGAACATAAGTACTACGCTAAATAACTTACTAGCAAGCTGATTGGTTATAATGATCGTCCAATAATCGGAAAGGACGTCGGTTTGATTTTGTTAAACACCAGTAGTTTGTTAACTTTTGAAACTGGCCTGTACTTTCTTTGGTTATTGACTTTTAAAATTAGAAGTCCAGGCCAAAGAAACACCTTGTCTTCAATTTATAGTCATTTAAAAACGCGTACCCAAAGAAACACATTGTCTTCCATTTATAGTTATTTAAAAGTGTACACCTATGGGTGCACAACTGTCTCAAAGTAATTATATCAATGAAGTTTCTAGGAACCATCCTATAAACGCTCAGATTATGAATTAACCAAACTCAATGAAGGTAAAACTACATTATATTGTATTAGTAAGACTACGGTTGGCGATAACAACTGTATAGTATTGTAAACGTGTGGTGCCAATCAATCCGTCTGTATTTTTATCACGCATGTTCTAATGGAGCCATAACGCTAATATTTCACAATTTGATAGGTGTTCTACAGAAGAGTGCAAAAAAAAAAAACATTGTGATATTGTGATCCACTCCGGACCTTTGAAAATCTAAATTTAACTCTGAGAAGTAAATGTTGCCTAGAACACATTGACAAATTGTAAAAAAAATGGTTTACATTTAATTTGTTAATATTGTCAAATACTATGAATATTACATTAACCTGCACCAGATTCAGGGTATCAAAATAAAATGATTGTAAAACTAAGCAAAATATTCTTTTCCTACAGCCACCTGACAAAGTGGACTTCCTTGCTCTGATTTTAGTACAGAAAGTTGCTAATTGCTACATTTACTTATTTTTGCCGCACTCTTTTTAATTTTGCCGCACTCCAGTAATCCAACCGAACAGCACAAAACAGCGTGCTTTTATCAGGCACGTAATCCGTGTACGCTTGAAAATAAGTTGGCAACACTTTAAAAATACTACGACTACGATCAGCTGGTGCAGTGTTTCCCATTTCGTTCAACGATTGGATTTAAACTAACCTAAAGACGAGTTGTAGTACACTGAGCTAAAATTATAACTAGAGGTAGCACTGCCATGGCAGAAGTCTGTCAAAAGCGAGTCGCTGATTTTGTTAGGTTGGTATAGCGGTAAGTTTTCTTACCATAGCAATAACATGGCTTCTTATAACTAGGTTGGTATATCAGTGAGTATTTTTGTCATACTTGAATACTTTTAATACTTTAATAATTTTCTTTGAAATGGCGACCATACAAAGTAGGTATTTTAAGCCAAGTATAATAATAGCCATAGCAATAATATGGCTTCTTATAACTCACACCTCACGCAAACATGGCGGCTGGCGACACGCATCTTTGACATTCAGTGCTACCTCCAGTTAGAATTATAGCTCAGTGGTTGTATAATGTTTGAAAGACTAATTATTTATATGCTTTATAATAACTGTAGGAAAAATATAATGTGTAGCACAAGTGCAAAGTATTTTTGCACACTAGTTTTACTCAAATAACTATTTCTTATGGAAAAACATTTTACTATAGAAACAACGTTGTGCTGAATGACCAGTGAGATTAAATAACTGTTTTCCCTCTGTATGTTTGAACGAATGAATTTTCCTATTCTATAAGTCTTTTAGATGAGGAAAACTGCCCCTATATTATCCAATATCTTATTTTATCGCTATTTCCACTTACACGAAATGGTGTACTATAATTTACCTTTTTAATAATCATTTTAAAATATGCGCTGTATGGCAAAACCCGAATAATATATTGAGATCGAATAAATACACGCCATTAGTAGTATTTACTTCAGTTCTTGTTCGTCTGTGAATGTAATGTATGTTTTTATCATGGTTAACAACGCCACCGTCCCAGGTAATATCATTAGGAACACTAATGCAAAGCTACATGATATGTAATATTAAAAGTGGAAGAAAAGGGTTATATAGGGTGATTACCGAGAAACGCATGTTTTTCAAATAACTAGTATTCAGGCAATTCAAAGCAAAACATATATTTATGAGTGGAAAAACAGTGTACACAATATGCAATTTCAAAATAAAATGACTTACAATTTAGTGTTTAAAAATTACATATCTAAGGTGGTCGCCTTCTGCTTTGATATAGTGTTGAAGGTGTTCCCTAAAACTTGCTACGGATTTTGCTAACATATCTCTAGGAATGGCGTTGATTTCCTGGCGAATAGCTTCTTTAAGTTCCTGTATTGTTTGTGGTTTGTTTATGTAAATTCTAGATAAAAAAAACCATTGAAAGACATCTGGAACTGCAAGATCCGGTGAGCGAGAAGGCCAAGTGACATCACCAAAACGTGCGATAACTCTTGTAGGGGATGTTAGATGAAGGAATTCCATACCAAGTAGAAGGCAACCATCTTAGATATGTAATTTTTAAACACTAAATTGTAAGTAATTTTATTCTAAAATTGCATATTGTGTACAGTGTTTTCCACTCGTAAATATAACTTTTTTATCTGAATTGCCTGAATACTAGTTATTTGAAAAACATGCTTTTCTCGGTAATCACCCTATATTACAATTGTAATCCAATGATGGTCGTTTTACTTTTAAAGAGTAAATTTGGTTGATACTTAATCGGGCTTTATGAAAAAAAATAAGCACAAACATTTTGATCCTTGTGATGAAATATTATATATTTCACTACACAAACAAGTTTTATTGTTGAATATTTGCACCTCAAGTCGGTAGTTTGACATTTTATGGTTAAACTACAACAACTACATCAACAACAACCAGTTGCAACAATTACTCTACATTTACAGGGGGTAAAGATGAAGGACTACATCATTATGGCGAAAATGATTAACTTATTTTTGTTGGTTTGAGAATCATGCAAGATTTTACGACATAATCTTAAAAAGTTAACATTTTATTTTTTAGTTAACAATTTTACCTGTAAATTTGAACATATTTTTGGTCAGTTTATATAGGCTCCTTTACAGATAGAAAGAGGAATTCCTTATTCTAGTATACTTATTGTTCAAAAATAAACGTTGATCGGACATTTTAAACAACCACTAGATCACTGACACTGGCAAAGATTTTTCTCTAGAAATAACTAGAAAAAATAGATGTGTTATAGCTACTACTAAAAACTTTTGATATAATTTATATCTGTTTTAATTTAAGACGACATTATTAACAAAAGTTTGAACAAAAAATATGTACAAGAAAATAACAATAACATGGCGGATTCACTCAGAACCACAGAAAACATACTAGTATGTTTTCTGTGTCAGAACTGAGGTACGTTGAAACATTATAAATTTACATGAGCTTAAACATGTTCAAACATTCAGTTAGAAAACTGTTGCCATAGCCTTAAACTTTATCGCTGCTTATGAATAAATTAAACATAAACATGACCGATTGTTGTTTTTATGATAAAAGAATTACAAAAACATCTAACCAACAGAAATATTCAACCCAGTATTCTGTATGCCCAGTATTGACAGTGCGTTTTATTCAGTAGAGATCAAATATAAAATTAAGTTACAGTTTTTTGTTATCTTCTTTTGTGTTGGAAGTAAATTTTCAGAACTTATGATTAGTTCACAACGAACAGTGTGGCATTCATTGCATTTTCAAGTACAACAATGTACGAAGGTTGTAAACTGAGGAGCTGGAGACTGCCAGTCATAAAATTTCTACTTGCTAATGAATATTTCATTCTCTCGAGAGATTTGTAATTTTTCTAATTAGTAAGGTGCTGAAAAAAATCATACTACAGTAAAAGCATTATTTTTACAATGTTACACGAAGATAAAACATATTTATCAGCTAATAATGATAAGTGATTACATTGAAGTTATAGTATAGATTTTTGCTTTTAAAATGTCTTATACATCATGGAATACAAAACCCACGAAAAATATGCGCATTTCCCCCAAATATGCTAGGCAGATGGGTGGTTATAGTGCTGGCCTGGTAATCAAAAGGTCGCCGGTTCAATCCTAGTAGTACTATCAGTACTACTATCAGTACTATCAATCCTATCAGTAGTTATTTGATAGTTTGAAACTGGACCCAGCTGTCATAGCTTATTAGGCTTTTAATACATTCTGATAAATGATAATAAATGAACAGCCGGACTTAGTAAGTATTAAAGCTAAACAAATAATATCACTCCATTTCACACTCTCCTTAAATTCTACTTCAGCTTAAAATATCCACCCAAGTACCTGAAAATATCGCTGTCTTAAAAGACCTGATATTTGATTTAATGATTAACAAGACGGCAATCATTTATAGAAAAACTGAGGATCCGTGAAAATATTTTTGATGATGAAATAAAAGTAGTGAATATTGGTTGTCACCGGACATTAATGTAATGGTTGTAATAATTACATTAATTAATGTAAGTAATGTCAATAGTTGACTCAGCCACGTAATTTGCACAGGTAATGTTGCTGAAGCGGGTTGAGTACGTTTCCACTCTGTATATCTGGTAACAGTTATGGGATGTTTTGCTGATTGTATGTGAAGCGAACGTACAACGATCATTGCTGACGTACCTCTCACTCTAGACGCTGCGTTTGATCAGGTGAAGTAGTGTTGGTCTAATGCGGGTTACGTTTATAACATGTAATGTTATAAAGTGCATTATGTTGATGCAAGTTATTTATCCCTGACAGTGATCGCTTGTTTAATTTAATATGCAATTGAGTTGTTGGAACTAGGGCCAAGAGTAAGAAAATGCATGATAGTATACAAACGCAGTTAAAAAATAATACACTGGGAAAATAGTTTCCGATTGCACTTCAGTACTTTTTATACATGCTTTTTTGTCAATTACTCTCATTATTTAGTTTGAAGTACGTTCATAAATGTGTTAAAATAGTCTTTAGATAGATAGAGTGGGGTCATTTTTGAAATGACTGAACTGTTGGATTAAACCGTTAGATTGACACGTTACATACCTATTGACAACTCCTACTTCGATTGACAGTAAAAAAAAATATTCCGAATATAGAATTAGTTAGTCGTTAAGGCAACAGTTATATAAAAGAAGTCTTTCGGTTGTTTACCAAAATGAAACCACCCTACTATTGCGGGTTTGATATGAATTTTATTTCATACTAAAATCCAACTTCGTGTGTAAACAGCAGTAGCTCTCCTGTTTATACCTGTTTTATTGTTCACATACGGACAGTTATCAAACCTTATCAGGAAACTTGGCGTTTATATTGTTTGGGGATTGCCAACTTTAAACCACGTGATTTTACTCGTATACTATACAGTAACTGTTTGATGTCATGGAGAAATTACAGTTTAAAATTACATGAAAGCAGATACGACCATTTTAACCGTTTCATGTGAAAAACAAATTTTTACAGTAGGTATGGACCATATAAGAAGGTATAATTTGCTTAACTTTGTAATATGATGGACAATTGTACATGTATTTATTTTTGTACATGTATTTCGCCTCCCTTGTTAATCTTGAATTGAATACTTTACAGTAAAGATTCTCTCGTTCTAAAAATTCATACTAAAAGGGAGGTTAGTTCAGTAATATAACTCGGGACAGTCCCTAGAGCCCGGGATTATATCCCACCAATCAAAATGAATTTTATCCATGTGATAATGCCGCAATTATCTAGGTCTAGCCTGAAGTAATGAGTAAAAATGGATCCTACAATGTGAAGGTAAACGTAGAAAAAAAAAACTTCACACCTCAAATGCATGGATTGTATACTTTTGTGTAAGTGTCACTGGTGACGTTTTGACAACATTTACACAGGGTTAGCCCATAATCTTTGTGGAATCGCAAGTTTGAATAAACAAACTGAGAATTATAGTGAAAAAACAACATCACCATGGCGTTTGTAAAAATCTCGAAATGTTCACTAAATTTTGCAAAGAATAAATTAAAATTAGTAAAAAAGAAAAATAATTTTTTGATATAATCAATTAACACTGAATATTATAAGGCAGTTAGTTTTTAAAAACCAGACATGGAATTTAAACTAACATATTAAGAGGTTAATATTTTTATTAATAATGCAATAGAAATGTATACTATTATAAAATTGAGGTGGTGTCTGTCTGTCTAATGTCTATGCGGCTCTCATCTACTTAAATACTAGACCAATACACCCAAAATTAAGAATAAAGATAGTCCACATATCTAGGCCATGTCTTTGGCCTATTCACTTCCCTAAGTTCCTTTCGGGCTGCACCTAAACGGGCAACCAAAACTATGTGGTAGGTTTATTTATTATAAAACTTTGTCATGGATTTTTATTCTAAAACTATGGCATTGTTTGTGGAAATAAAAAGTATTCCATAACCGTTGTTGTATCCATCGATGTATAATAACTCCCTGATGTAGAGTTATTATACATCGATGGTTGTATCAACCCAGGCTATGCTTTAGTTTATTAAAGTGTCTAAGTTATGAAAATATCAATTTAATGTTTTTTTTTTGTAAATTCCAACTACTTTAAAAGTGCTTGACTTAGACGGTATTAATAGCCATCTTCCAGTTGCAAAGCACAGGCACAGGTACAGCTGCTCGTTTAATAATATAAAACTTATAGACATTGGTTATTTTTCTTTTGATCCCATGAAAAATCTGGTTACTTGTGGGTGTCACGTAGGTCCTAAAACATGGCGAGGAGGTGATTGTGTGGGGGGGGGGTGAAATAAGCCTATGAGAGTGTAGGAAAAACAAACTCATAAACCCCTACAAATTGCCTACGGATACTAGGCCTAGAAAGGGCGAGGGGGTGAGATACAAAGATTAAACAGTTAAAAACAAAAATTCCCTTTCCGCAGCAAATCTATTGACTTAACATGCATTAGTCACTTCATTAAGCTGTTGTTTGAACAGGTTCAGTATATCACACTAACCACGACCAGTATAAAAATAACCACGGCTTCGTAGGTAAGGTTTGCCTCACACAATAACACAGAAAATTGTTGTTTTGTTGAAAACATACAAGAAACAAATTACTGCCCAGTTTTAGAAATATAAATTTCAATAAAAAAATAATTTACAAAAATCATTTTTTTTTTTCAATAAATTTCAAATTTATGAAGATAAAGTGGGAGATAGTGTACTTGACTATTAAAGTGCAATAGACAAAATTGTTTGTTTTCACTCGATTGAATAGTGAAAATGAAAAGGGGAGTAATTTATAATAATGCAAACAGTATATTCAATAAATATATTTTTGGGTTATGCCCGGTAAAGACGTTCGGGCCAAGCTGGTTAGCCAGCTCGATCATGTAAAAGTCTATTCCCCTGTTTCGCCTGAATTTAGTTAAAATTGCAGAAAAATTTTTGTTTTTGACTTGTGGGTACCTTTGAACAAAAAATTACAGCTAAACTGGATCTAAAATATTAACACAGTAATGCTAATAGTTTCTTCTCTTTTTGTAGATTCACTAAAAACACACAAAACTGAGATCCTACTTGGGTTTAAGAAGCTGTATATTTTTTAGTGTATTTGTTACATAATTGAAAATACAGTATCGTATGAGGTTAGGTTTTTGAAAAAATTGTGATACCTTTGCATTTTCAAACGGCGAAAGTAAATCTTTTGGTTCCTAACTAACGTAGTGGACCAATACTCGTGACGAACAAACAATTCCGAATCGCCAAATTATTGTATATATATACACATGATCACTTTAGAATTTATATTCCAGATTACTTCATTGGTTTTATTTAAAACTATTTTAGTTTTTACACTCTTGGATTCAATGTAAAATTTTTATTGCATGAACATGACTTGCGAAATTCATTATCTTAAGTGTGACCACAAGTATTATACATACACGATTTATAATAGTAAAAATTCCTCTGCGAAAACTTGTCGATTTTCAAAAATTTTACCTGAAAGTAAAGTTTGTCTTGCCTCTCAGACTTTTAAAATTTTACGACTAACAAGATCAAACCCTGTAAGTTTCAGGGAGGGCTGGGATACTTTTATGACTGGCATTTACCGTTTTTTACAGGCATATTGGAAACGCTATCACATATCACAAGAGATGCGCTATCTTAGAAATCACCAATTTAATCACTGCTAAATCAATACATGGTGCACTATGTTTATTAGAATTTATAAATAGTCAGGATTCCTATTCCTCTTTTGTTTCTTAAATAAGATAATACGTTTTCCACCTTTTTTTAAATCTGAGTTTATTGGTACAATTCTTGAGAAAATATATATTTTCTCACCTTAAATACCACTAAATCGAATAGTGAGTATTATTGTTTGTAACTATAGCCATGAACTGGTAACGAGAGTATGTTTTGGCTAATCTTTAGATGGTAACAGAGACAGGAGTAGACCTACATACGAGGTGACTAGTAACCAACCAGCCAAACCCCGGGAAATAGTTTTATAGGTAAAACAAAAATAAAATCAAGTATGAAATTTTACAAAAATATTTCGTTAACCAGACATCTGTCATTTTGTATGGTTAAAAAACATATATCTAAAAAAAAACTTTTTAAGACCTTTAAGACAGCTTAAATTATCAAATAGGCCAACTTATTTGATCATTTAAGGTGTATTTTAGGTTGTAAACTGGTGTTAAATGAAATTCTCAAGTGCACTGAAATAGATGTGTTAAATTTCAATCCATCATAATTGCAATGTTAATACAGTATGTAGTAATATGTAATTAATTTAACTTTGTAAAGTATAAACAGTTTCTTCACATTAATAACGTAGGGCAGAGTAGAGCACAAGGGTGTTAAATGTATGTATGTATGGTGTGTATACTGAATACGTGTGTTGGTAATAGTAATCTGTGTAATTTAGAAAACATTAAAAATTAATTTTTCCTACAGTCATCCGACAAAGTTGGCTTCCTTGTACTGTTTATAGTACAGAATGCTGGTAATTGCTGCATATTTATACTTTGTCCAATTCAGAAGACCTGTTAGACATTTTACATCACTAAAAGTTAGTTTATAATACAAAAGAGACGGTGCTGTTATGTTTGTAGACATTCATCGTATTCCAAATGTCAACAGTAGCTTAAGAATTGCAACATATTCGTTGCCGAGGAACCAATCAACTAAAAGCTTCGTGGCTTCTGGGGAAGGTAGTAAACGGATAAGTCAAAAGCGAGCTTCCCTGCGTCTTGTTACAAAACATAGAACGAAAGACAAAGTGGATATATTGTTACGTTGTGCTCATTGAATGGGGTTACATATTTTATTGTGCCCCGATCAAAATGTCATAAATCCTACAATAGTTATTTGTGGGCCTAGTCTTTCAAACACTATACAACACGTTTTTAGGTTAGGTTAAATCGAAGTGTTGAATGAAATGAGAAACACTGCATCAGCTGATCGTAGTCGTAGTATCTTTAAGTGCTTCCTACTTATTTTCAAGAGTACACGTATTACGTCCCTAATAAAAGTAAACTGTTTTGTGTTGTTTGGTTGGAATACTGGTGTTTACGGCAAAAAAAGAATGCAGCAAAAGTAAAACAGTTCGGAAAAGTAAGTAAAAACATCAATTAGCAACTTTCTGTGTTGTAATCAGTGCAAGATATCCCACGTTGTCAGGTGACTGTAGGAAAAATAACTTGAAGTTGAGCACATTTTGAGGTGATATCACTTTTTAGCACTTTAGTTAATGCTGCGTCAAAACACCACCCTGTATAGAACTTGTATGAAGTTCAATGTGAATAATTTTGTCATCTAATCAGAAAATATTTTAATTAGTTTTACAATGAGATTTTATTCCACCCAAATAATTGCAATTATTGCATTCGTATAAAACCAGCTAGAATAAGTTAGCACGAATCGACATACACCTTTTTACTTCTATCATGACATAACTATTCGGATAATCCACAATCAAGGGGTTCATGGAACAAAATAGATACACAAGATGAAGACAGAAAAATCGTTCAAATAGATAACTGGTTTCTAAAACGAAGAACTTGTGTTATCTGAGACACTAAAGCTTGTTATATCCACTCTTGACGGCCGTTTTAAGTATTTTTCAGACAGTTACAGCCCCATACCCCCGGTTTATGATGGGACGGTATATTCCGTACATATGATTCAGCCGTTGATAAGGTCCACTGGGAATAGGCCAGTTAGCTGGTAATGTACTGTGGTTGGTTTACGAATAATTATCCCTAGCAAGGTTTAACACTTTCCACGTCTTAAAGTAGCCTACTAGTATTATTGTTTATAGAGTATTACGGGGCGAATTTAAATGGAAACTCCCTATTTAGTGTAACCCTCTATATAATTTAGTGGCACATAACGTAAATACTTGCTGATTTATAAGCATAATGCTAATAATATTTTAAACTGTAGAAAAACTGACGAGTGGGCCTGGTATTAATAATTTGTATTTGGAGTTTCGTATTTTGCAAAGACCTGCAAATGTGTCTAGCATCAAAAAATTACTCTTAGTTCCTTACTTATCTGTGGTTCCTAGTGTTATTTTATAAAGACTAGGGAATGAGCCAGGCATTTTAATTCCCGTACTTAAAATAACTGTTTATTTTACAGGAAATTAAATAACTAAAATGACCAAAAACTATATAAATATCCCTGGCTCATTTTAACAAATTTTCTATTGGTCCTTATAATATTTTGGGCGTACCGACCGACCCTCATTAGGCTACGATTAACGGTATAAAATAACTAAAGCGATGATGAGTGTATTCATCACTTATCCATCGAGGTGCTCTCTGAGTTTGATTAAACATCAAATATCCTGATTTCGGAGATATGAGAATAGTAGTACGGACCTTGCCATTTCCCGGCTTGTATTGAGCTGTGCGATCACTTATTTGTGACGTACGGAAAAGTGAGCTACGGGATGGCTGTTAGTGAAAAGCAACGACCCGGCGGCGGCGCACCGTACACATTACAAGATTCTTGTCAAGAAATATGTTTTATCTATGTTTGACTTGAACAAGGCTATCTTTTTTTGTAATCAGAACAATACCATAAGGAACGAACACATTATACAAACGCATTGTATATAATGGTTCACCTTTAAAATCCTATATAGGCAAGCATGCTTCTTGAAAACATTTTTATCAGCTCGTGTGCATCGCAGGGAAAATCTACGCATACTGTTAGAAAGAGATTTTCCTGTAAATGAGCAGAATCTCTTTATAAATTAAAATACATAGGCTAAAAAATAAGCACACCAAATAAATAAAAATACAAAAATAACATGGGTCTAATGGGTTGCCATGCTGGTGACGAAATAACGACGAAACTACAACGAAATATAAACAGAAAATCGAAACAAATGGAAGAAATTCCAATCACATTTTTATTTACAGCTTGTGGTGAATATAGATAAGTCTGCAAAACTTACACCATTACATATTTTTGGTCGAGTTTTCGACCACTGGACGACATCTAGTTTAAATTCAACCACAAGCAGTTGACAAGTTTAATTTCACAATAAAAATTTAGGCGTGGAAGATTTTTTCCCGTAAGCTGAAAATATCTCGAGCTTTCTCACTCAGGACTTTGCTAAATGCACCCTTGATTGGAATAATTGACGCCTAAGGAGCACTTACGCCCTGCATTTCACATGGCGCTCCTTTTATCCAATTTAGACGTGCACTTATACATTCCATTGAGGAAATTGGTCAACATTTATCTTTGATTCTACAATATTTAGATCTTCACGAAAATTTAGAACGTTTTAAAGAAATTTAAACAACGAATATTTGGGATTTTGCGTTTTACGATTTTATTAAAAATAGAACTGTGATCTACTTACTTACTTATTTATTTACGATTTATTTATTTTTATAGTAAGCTATTCACATTCAACTATAGTACATATGGGACTAGGTATACGGGAAGGTATACTACCTTCCCTAAAGCAGTATACCTAAGTGCTCGTTATTCTTGTTTTGTTTGAATGGGGCATACATCTGACATACCATACTATTTTTACTATTTTAAAATTTTTTATACTATCATATTATTTTGGAACTATTTTACTAAAATCCCGATTAGAAAATATCAATTTATTTAGTCCTTAGGTTTGCTGCGGAAGGGGTGATTTTAAAACCATAGTAGTTTTGTTTATGTATTTCGAAAGGAAACTGTCCAGACCCTGGTCACTTAACTCTATGACGCCAAACTGATGATATACACAATGATATGTAACGTTTATTTTTTTCCTGAATAAATTAATTGAATTTAAAGAATTGAATTGAACTTATATAATGCCAATTTGAGAGCCCACTGTCAAATGCTATCAGGACCCAGAATCGAACCGGCTTTGGGTCTTTGGGATCGAATCAATAAGATAAGATCCAAAGTACTGTGACCACTTGGCTGGATAAACATCACTCTTTGCTGTAGTGTGGTTATTTCCACATAAGAATAGTTTTCATAGTTGTTATAATAGAGAAACGACATGTTATGAGGTCTACTCAACACAGTGTCTATACCTTTTTTGTGGCCGCTGCACTTAAACTAGTTTTAACTCATTGAAATCGAAAGATTACTTAGTGATTTCATTATGATTACATTACATTTATGCATTTCTAGTTGATCTTTCTTTTGTCTAATTCAGAAGCAGTACCCTTTAATGTATTCTATAATAAATAGCCACATTTTTGGACTGTCCAATAATGTATAAAATACAGGATAAAATTGTAAGTAGATGGCTCAGTTAGTAAATAGTGCGACTACGAATCCATGGCAGCGATGGACCCGGTTCCCTCTACAATTAATAAGTACTGTTTATTAGTCACCTATTGATATGATTTATAATATATTCCACGAGACGGCTTAATGGCTTTACGACATACATTAAGGCCAATGGGGGGTGAGCGACTTTGTCTTATTCTATTGTAAATTTTCTGTATTGAATGGCTGAATAAATAAAGGACTTGATTTGATTTAAGCAAATGTAAGGTTAGTAGCCGCCAACGTCTAGAAAATATAAATATTCCTGCGTGAATTTTTAAACTATAAAATTAACAATAATCAACTATCACAGTGAAAAAATAGTGTTAGTGAAACAGAATTTCTATCAGTCGCAAAGGTAACGTGCCTTGTGTTTGAAATGAAATGAAATAACCAGTGCACCCTCAGTTCTAATGTTTATAGTTTAATTTTTTAAGGTCGATAGCCACCCAAAACGCAAGATGAATAAACAAATCGAAATTTAAATTTAATTGTATTTAAATCCAAAGAGTTCTAAATCCCCGATAAGCCCTCTTCAAATATCTTTTACCATCAATGTCCCATAAAAGCCGTCACTGAATTGCAAATTGACTAACGCAGGCTCTTACACTTTACTCAACACTTTTCAGGTTTCTAAACGAACATTATGATCTTATGAATGTAATTTCGGAATAGGTATTTACAAAACCTCCTTAAAAACTAACTAATTTGTTAATGGCTGAGCTATGGATAAGGTTAAGCCATGGGTATATGATACGGTTTTCAAAAATATTAACTTTCTTGACATCTATGTTTTAGTAATACTAACTAATATTAGTATGTTTTAGTAATACTATTATTAGAGTTAGTTAAGGATAAATAGGATAAAATGAAAAAAAAACACGGTTAAAGAGGAGTAAAGAGAGTAAAAGAAAACGAATGAGTGTAGGACAATTTAAAAATGCTATATGCATTTCCTGGTGATATGATTTATGTGCAATGAATTTTATTTTTCAACACTCTGTTTGAACACAATACGTCAACTTGTATCAGTAGAGGGTAAAACAGGCAATAAGTTAAATATCTTTCCTACACTGTATAGCTCAATGGCATTTTTCCTATGTTGGATACAAACGACACTTGGCTTACACGGTCATTCACAGGTGCTCTCACCCGCCCCAGATTTGAAAAAAATGTATACACCACTTTACAACCTTGTTTAACATATCAAAATAATAGTTTATAAACTTACAGTATTTTCATCCACTTCGCAATTAGAATAGTCCAACTAGATAAAAAACAAAAAAACAAAACCAGTAAACTCAGTTTTTCCGCATTAAATTGATACTTGTATGAACACATACAGTACTATAGTACTATTTTGCAACTCTTTATGTGTCTCCTTTGTACAATCACATTTTATAGAGAAAAACATAATTAATGTATGCTGAAGCAAAAGGAAGAAAAAAGGGAACATTATTAATGTCAAATGAACGCTGAGTGCCAAGTTAATAATAACGCGTTTTTAATTTTTCTGTACGACATTTTTGAATTGGTGTCAAATAGCTTTCCAGATGAAGCAAAGTTGGTAAATGGAGACCATATTAATAAAGTTTAACTGTAGTTACAAAACTAAAAATATGGATAAAACAATATAAATCGTTGTAATAAATACTACGCTTTCAATGCCGGTAAATGACCTATTAATTTTAAAACAAGGTCATGTTTTTAAATGAGTTTTCTTTCAGCGAATACCACATTAATAATCTGAATGTTAACAATTAATTCTCAAAACAACACTGGAATGTGGCTTACCCAAAGTGCTTTGTTGCAAAGGTTGTTCCAAGCACTAAGTAAACAACAATAAAGTTGAAGTAAGCCAGGCTGTTAACGCTTATTTGTAAATGTCTTAAACCCATCTCATCAATCTGCATCTTGTGGTGATGTTCACAATGCTTCTATTTCCATTGTTTGGATAAATCATACTGGGTATTCTAATTTTAAATATGAGTAACTTCTATGAGTCAAGAGAAGAATCTTCGATGGATTCACTACCACAAAGTTAACATCCACAAGTAAAAATGTCACCGGTTTTTAAAGAAGATCTTAAGGCCATGTCACACCGACATCCGCCGCTCCCGCCGCGGGAGTACCGCGCGCGGATGTTTTTCCTCGAGCCATGTCACACCAAAAGTTCGCGTCCGCGGCGGGAGTTTTGAGATGAGTTCATTACAATTCGTTTTACATAAGAAACTCATCCTAACTGTTTAGTATGCCATGTAAATTTGCAGGTTTTAAGTAAAGTGCTTAAGTAGCAATTGAATGTTTATTAATTTGTTAGTGTAGGGCTACTTTAAAAAGTGAATAATTATTTTTTTAAATTAATTTAGACCTTGTGTTTGAAGCATTTTAAATATGGTTGAGGATAAATTATCCACTTTCAGCATTTTGAACGTTATTTTTCGCTACACTACAAAGACTATTTGTTGCATATAATAACTATTGGACTATGTTTATTATATTTAGTACTCTTTGACTTCCTTATGAGAATTCAAATGTTTTTGTTTTACATATGGTTTTCTGTTGTTCATTAATTATTCTGTAAATAAGTTTGACCAAATTAGTACATTATACAAGTTTCTTCCAGTAAAGTATTCTTTTCATTTCATTCTATTTAACTTGTAACAATAGTATTTTATAACAGGTTATGGGTCCAGACACCCTTATATTGTGTGTTACAGGTTTTAAATAGAATAATTTATTGCTTGAGATCAAATCTTTAGTATGGAATTCGTTATGCAGAAAATGGAATTGCTGCATGGAAAAGACAACTGGGATGATTGGAAATATCTCATGCAAATTAGGCTTAAAGGAATCCCAAATGCATACGAAGCCATTTCTGGTAAAATGGAATTGCCAGAGAAACCTAAAGATGAAACACAAGCTGCAGAAATGAAAGAATATAATATGAAGATGGATAAGTTTAACAAAACACAGTCAGAGGTAATGTTTATGTTAGCATCTTCATTAAGTAAGGAAGTAAGAGCTCAGGTAAGAAACCTAGAAAAACCAGATGAGGTTTGGAAGGAGCTGCATAATCTATTTGCGGAAATAGAGGAAAATAAAGCCTATGATATATGCTCTCTGTTCTTCACCTACAAATGGGATCAACACTTGGATATGGCTGGGAACCTATCTGCAATCAAGTCATTATGGGTAAAGCTTCAATAAGAAATTAAGAAAATTCAAGACAAGAAAGAAGATAGTTTACCTCAGATATTGTTGATTTGCAAGATTTTTGAAATCCTACCAGCAGAATACTCCAACTTTCAGACAACATGGTTAATGATTCACAAGGATAAAGCAAGAAACCTTGACAATCTTACAAATTGGCTGTGTACAGAAGCAAGAAAGTTGACCTCAAAGGAAAAAGAGAAAGAAGATACAGCTTTAATGGCAGTCAATAGATCTAATGAAGCCAAAGGTAACTTAGTAGGTCTACAGAAAAACAGCAAGCACAATGATAAAAAGAAAAAGTTTCCATGTCACTATTGTCACAAGAAAGGACATTGGTTGCAAGAGTGTCAGAAATGGATAGCGGATGGAAAACCTGAAAGAAAACCTGAAAAGAAAAGCTTGGAAAAAGAATCCAAACAAGCAGCACTAACCATATTAAGTAATTGTGTTTTTCAAACCCAGAATACTGCCGTATCACATGATTGGTACGTGGACAGTGGTGCTACCAACCATGTTACACATTGTAGGGAAATTTTTACTGACTTTGAACAATTTGAGTTACCTCATGCAGTTACAATGGCAAATGGACAACAGACAAGTGCTATTGGTAGAGGAACAATTTGCATGGAAGCAAATTTGGATGGTATTTGGAATCCAGTAAAGCTAACCAATGTATGGTATATACCTGGTATTTTTGCAAACCTATTTTCAGTAACCGCTGCTCAAGATTTAAACGTAAATAGTACATTTGTATCGACATCCAAGGATTGCACTTTGTTTGATAGAAATGGTAAACCACTCATCAAAGGACATCGAAGTCAAGGCGGAGGCTTGTTTAAATTAGCAGTAAGAAAATCAGTAGACCTCATGGCTGTTATGGAAGGAGTTCCAGCTGTTAATCAGTTGCAGTTACTTCATGAACGACTAGGACATCAAAGCAAAACTCATGTACAAGAAATTGCAAGGAGAGAACTGAACCTTAATCTCAAGCTTGACAATGAGGTATGTGAAGGTTGTGCTTATGGAAAAATGCACAGAACACAATTCAGAAGCAGAGATGAACACAGAGCTTCAGTACCTGGTGAAATCATTCACTCTGATGTTTGTGGACCTTTCTTTGAGTCGATTGGAGGTTCAAAGTACTTTGTATTGTTCAAGGATGACTTTACTCGCTACTGCAGTGTTTATTTTATGAAGACAAAATCTCAAGTTGTAGAGAAGCTGAAGCAGTTTCTTGCAGAAGTCAAAGTCACAGGCCATGTAATATGTAAATTGAGATGTGATGGAGGAGGTGAATTCGACAATGAAAGTATTAGACGAGTCCTTCAAGTGAATGGAATACAACAGTTGATCACAATGCCATACACACCACAACAGAATGGATCTGCAGAGAGAGAAAATCGGACCATAGTTGAATGTGCAAGGTCAATGATGCATGCTCACGGTGATCTGCCTCAAGGCTTGTGGGCTGAATTGATAAACACTGCAGCCTATATTTTGAACAGAACTGCTAAGTCATCAGTTGCCGGAAAGACTCCATATGAATCATGGTTTGGAAAAAGACCTACGATAAAACATTTACGGGTTATCGGGACAGATTGTTTTGTCCATATTCCAAAGCAGAGAAGACGTAAGTTTGACAAGAAAGCGATGAAATGCAAACTTATTGGATATGATGGTAATGATGGATATCGTCTCTGGAATTCATGGAAATGTACTGTCATTCGGTCCAGGGATGTAAAATTTTTGAAAGAGCCTATTAGTGAATCCATAGTAAATAGGCCTATATCTTCAGAAGAAAAAGTCCCCGATGAAGCAAAAGATGAGAACTGTTCAGCCCCTGTAGTAGAAAATGTCCCCATTCTCTTTCCTGAAGATGAATCGGAAGAAGATAAATTGACAGACGAGGAAGCAGAACAACAGGAAGAAAACGTTGTGCAAACTCGCCAACTCCGAGATAGAGCTATGGTAAGGCAGCCCATTCGTTTTGAAGATTTTGTGATGAGTGCTGTTATGGGGAACACACACTATGAACCTAATACATACATGGAGGCATCGAACTGTGAAGATCATCTGCAATGGCAAAAAGCAATAGAAGATGAGATTAACTCACTTCACATGAATGAAGTGTGGACACTTACTGAACTACCCAAAGGTCACAAAGCCATACCTTGTAAATGGGTATACAAAGTAAAAACAAATGCCGATGGATCCATAGAGAGATACAAAGCCCGTCTAGTAGTAAAGGGATTTGTACAGAAGAAAGGAATTGATTATAATCAAACCTTTAGTCCAGTAGCAAAAATGCCAACAATCAGAAGTGTTATCGCAGTAGCTGCTAATGAAGGCATGAAACTTACACAATTTGATGTGTCTACTGCCTTTTTGTACGGCAAAATAAATGAAGAAATTTATATGCATCAACCAGAAGGATTCAGTGATAACAGTAATCACGTCTGCAAGCTTAATAGAAGTTTGTATGGTTTGAAACAAGCACCAAGATGCTGGAACGAGAGAGTTGGAATGGTCCTAACAAAACTGGGACTGAAAAAGAGTGATGATGATCCATGTCTTTTTATCCGTAACAACAATGGACATAAGTTAATCGTTGTTCTATATGTTGATGATGGACTCATTGCTTCAACTCATGATGAAGACTTAAATTCATTCCTAGTAGAATTGAAAAAAGAATTTAAAATCAAGTCAAAACCAGCAGATTATTTTTTAGGATTGGAGATTTCCAAATATGGTGAAAATATCAAATTAAGTCAAGGAGGATATGTTTCAAGAATTTTGGAAAGATTCAACATGGAAAACTGCAGATCAGCACCAACACCTATAGTAAAATCTGAACAGGAAGACAAAAGAACAGATGAGACGTCTTTCCAGTATCGAGAAGCTGTTGGAGCTCTTATGTACCTCATGGTTAGTACCAGACCGGACATAGCGTACGCAGTGAGTGTCGTCTCCAGAAGCCTAGAAAATCCTACAATAAATGATTGGTGTCGAGTGAAGAGAATACTCAGATATCTTCAGGGTACTAAAGATTGTGGAATCGTGTACAAGAAGCACATTGGAAGTGGCGTTCTTAATTGCTACAGTGATTCAGACTTTGGTGGTGACCATGAAACCAGGAGATCGACAACAGGACTACTGACTCTGTACGCAGGTGGAGCGATATCATGGATCAGCCAACGACAGCCTTCTGTTCAACTTTCCACTACGGGAGCAGAGATAGTAGCTGCGAGTGAGGCGGCCAGGGATGCAATTTGGTTAAAGCGATTACTAAGCTCATTAACTGAACTTAAAAGTACACCTGTGATCTTCGTAGACAATGAAGCTGCTATATGTCTAGCACAGAATCCAGAGCATCACAGAAGAACCAAACACATTGAAATAAAACACTTTTTCATTCGAGAACAAGTGACAGCAGGAAACCTGGAAGTGAAGAAAATTGACACAAGTGAACAACTAGCTGATTTGTTTACAAAACCTCTTCTTGGACCAAGGTTGAAGGTTTTAAGACAGAAAATTGGACTGGCTTAACGTTCCCATGAAGTCTCTAAGGAAGCCTTGAGTAGGGGGAGTGTTGCATATAATAACTATTGGACTATGTTTATTATATTTAGTACTCTTTGACTTCCTTATGAGAATTCAAATGTTTTTGTTTTACATATGGTTTTCTGTTGTTCATTAATTATTCTGTAAATAAGTTTGACCAAATTAGTACATTATACAAGTTTCTTCCAGTAAAGTATTCTTTTCATTTCATTCTATTTAACTTGTAACAATAGTATTTTATAACACTATTTACTTTTGAAATAAAAAGATATGACCATTTTAAAACTAACGTAATTTTTTGCTAAGCCTTCTATTGTAAGTTCAAGTTTACATTGATTGTAAAGTTTTGGTTGTTGCAAATCGAAAAAGTTGATGAAACGGTAAAAAAAGTTGTTTACGTTGGCAATATAAAAATGTTCATGGGAAACATTAAATTTTCACTGTAACCGTTATTTTTGCATGGTAAACAAAAATGATTTTTTCTGGTGATAAACATAATTACGAATATAGGCTAATACAAAACAACATATACTACATCATCAAACAAAAGAAACATGTTAAATTTAATTTGAAACTGTATTACTTTTAAACTTCAAATAGTTTGGGCATTCGAATTCCCCCTTTGCGCATGCGCTAGACAAAACTCCCGCCGCGGTACTCTCAAAAAATCGCTCAGCAGGCGGACGTGGCGGACACTACCGCACGCCCGCGGGCGCGCGGTAGTGCGGTGTGACTTGGCCCATTTGATAACATGGTGAGCGATTTTTAAAAATTCGCTCCCGCCGCGGGAGCGAGCTCGGTGTGACTTGGCCTTTAGACTTATGTTAGTATCCGAAAACTAATGACACAATTAATGTCGACCAATTAAGGCAGCAATATATTTTGATGCTGTTAATACACTTGTTTTACTAATTGAATTGAGCTTCAGGCAGAGTGTGCTGTCAATATTAATATTAATTTATATCATGTTCCCCAACGTTTTATTATACTACAGTAATATAATTTATGGTATATTTTGTGTCCCTATCGTCTCTAAAAAATAGGAGAAAATGGATTTTTAATAGTATCACACGCTTTGAGAACACGATTAAATACAGCTGGACCATTGTGATTTTTGTTCCAGGCTCTAAACGTTATTAATCTTTGGATTAAGTTATGTTCAAGTACTATTGAACTATTTTCTTCAATTGTGGAGATCTTGTTTGGAATCTTTTTGGAAACTGAATAATATTGTTTACGAAATTATTAATATTGCCAATTATTATTGGTTTCCAAATTCCAAAAGGACCAAACTTACTTCCTAAAAAACTATCATCCTTATGCATAAGATGAACATTTTTAAGGTTTAGTTTTGTCCAGTTTGTAGATTGACTTTTATTGTTTTTTGTCTAATCAACTTAGACCTAAATCTGATTTGAATAAATATAACTACAAATTTGTAACTATTAATTTCCCACCATACATTATAAAGCAAAAATCATAAATACGCCCTTAAATAAGAAGTAATCATTTAGTCGACATCAGCACTTTCAAAATGTATCAACATGAAACTCTTGAGATGGTATAATAAGATGAGTAAACTATTGCATGTTTAATTACATGCTTTCTTACAACAGGCTGATGTATGATAAACTACCAGGATTTATATTCCCCTTTAAAAAGAATTAAATAAATAAAAAAACAATATAAAGATGGATATGACTTGAGTTAAGGCTTTTTCCACTTGTAATGTCCTGGAATTTTGTTTATAACTGGAAAACTTATCAAAACATTTATTAATTTACCTAACCCGCCATGTTAAACTTCCCTATCCCAAGCGTGATGTATACAACTTCCTTACTTCTCGAGTGATGTAAAGTTGAAAAAAACTCACTCGGTGATGTAATGAAACCCATTTAAATAACATTGAGTGGATAGCTTAAAAAATATACCTCTATGGAGCCAACGACGGTTTGTAAATGAACGTTACTGTTAGAAGATGAGTGAATTTGATAATGAAGCATATTGCTCGTAACCTCCTGAATATTGTCGGGTCAGGTAAAATCTTGTACGTTACACGTTACGCAAGAGCGTGTTTTCATCACTTCGGTGAATTATGCAACTCGCCTTCGCTCGTTGCACAACATTCACCTGCGTGATGTAAAAACGCTCTTACTACACTTGTAATGTAAATAGCTATTACCCACTATATTAATGAAGTAGATTATACTCAGAAGTAGGGGACAACATTTTCTTAGGAATGCCTCACGTTTGAGAATGGTATAATTGAGGAAGCAATAGACCTGTGAAGATGTTTGGAAAACAAACTAATAAAACCCAACATATTGGTTGAGTTGACGACGCCTTCCTACGTTAGGCCTAACATCTTGATAGAACAGAACTCTTCTAAAACTGTGTAGTCGGAAGGCAGCTGAAAACATGTTTATATATTTGAATACCTATTTAACCTATTATTATAACTATTTATACGGATATGCAAATTATAACCTGAATCGTAGTTTATAATATATTTCTTTAAGTAGAAGGTGTGCTACGTAAAATATTTGTAAAATATTGCTAGTAAAAACTGTCTCCGCCATAATTGAAATAATACTATGAAAATTACAACACTAATTTGTAATCGTTCCGTTTTGCTATTAAACCGGCTGTTTGTATTTTCTAAATGAATTATCACTCCTTCAACATGGGAACTTAAAAATATATTTTCTGGTCATTTTGCAAATGTATTTAAACAAATTTCAGTGACTTTTCCCCTTTACATGTCAAAATATGTTTAAAGTAATAATTTTAATATATGAATACAACCTACGAGAATGTTCATGGAACTAAAATGACTAGACCAATTTTAGAAATTTTAGAGTCAAACAGCCTTTGTACGGAGAAATGTAGCCATATTGAAGTAGCCTATGGTAATTTACTATAAGCTCTGACCCACACCTTCGAAAATCTTCGGTAGGGTTTTTGGAATTAAATATTTGGCTTATATTCTTTGGTGATACCAATTGTTTCAGAAACCACGAAATGTTTAATCATAAAAGCTGATACTACAAATATCTTTCTATCATAGTGTCTTTTCTATTCTGTAATTACAACTCATCGCCTAATAATACGGGTGAAAAACTGGAAAAAATACAATTTTGTATAGTTAGTGTCTACTTGAGTGGCATTTTGAATAATATAATCATACACATTTTTTAAGGGAAAGAGGACTAAACCTGTCAAATGTTTTGGGTTTACCTAACTACTCTTTATTTAATTCTCCTTAGATGAACACAACACTATGGGGTCAACTTAGTTAAGATATTCCGTGTTGAAGATGTCAACTAAAACGCATGTCCTTCATCAACTAAAAGCTAGGTTGTCAGTAAACCGAAGACGGTCAAGCCATGAATCGATTAACTCCAAAACAGACTCCACTAGAAGCTGCATTGTCTCAGAAGTTTGGTTCAATTCAATCAAACCAGTTGAGAATCGCCGTCACCAGAAGTTCTTACGCTTGAAGTTTAAAACAATTTTTTTATAAATAAAATATCAAACCCCTTTCAGCAAATATTAACTTGTACCACATTTCCCACTAATACCTAGTAACTTTACAAACGTTTAAAGTTTCACTGATTGCGGAGCAGCAAAGATGATATCTGCTTACCGTAACTGGCTTCGTATTGTGTCGTTACAACCGTTACTGTATAAAGAGTAGCCTATAATTAATTGGCGTACCTCAATCGTGTTCAAATTATCTATAAAGTTATATTTAACATGAATTTTTATATTTTAAATATACTTGAATATATATAAATATACGTTGAGATACATTTAACTATCGCAAATATATGGTTTTAATTAATATTTTAGCAACTAAAGATTTGATCATATTAATTGCCTCATGGACTTAAAATCGATCCGAAAATAGGTTATTTTTATACCTTTGACCTTTTATCAGATTATTGTGATTAGGATTCATGAAGATAAAAAGTAACATTAATTATTATTAAATAACTACAATTGTTAAGTATACTTAAAATGTATCTTGTTCCAAAACACAAAATGTTGTCATTTTTATAAATCTTTGACCAATTAAAGACAGGTATATTTAACTAATAAAAAATAATGTTAAAATCCAAGCATGTTAAAAGCCTTAAATAATCAACTACGCCAATTGATTGGGAGGGGGTTGTTGGGTGGGGGGAGTTCCTCTTCTGTTTGCGAGAGAGAGTTCAAATTTGAGGACGTTAAAAGAGATATCATTCGCGTTCGACGAGACGATATACGTAAGTGGGCTTCTTCAATAAGCGTCAGATCGGAAGTAGATCTCTAAATTGACAATATTTTCTTAAGGAGAATTATAGCTATGAAGAACATCGTCAAAAATGTGGTTTACAGGATTTATAAATGTGTTGAATTGATTATATGAATATTAAACTAGAGCAAATGTTGGAACCTACTTTACTTTCAATAAATCTTTAATTTAAGTCATTTCCTTGCCAGTATGTTGGACGAGTTTCTAATAATGCGCATTCAGAAATATCCATTTATAACAAGTAGTAAACAATGCTGTGTACTGCAATAACTCTATTATTCATACAGTACAATGTGAATAATCAACAATATTTCAGGTAAATGTTGTTCTACCTCTGTCATAATTGCGGCATGTACTAGTTTCGGGAATCACGCAGTTATGTTTGAGCATTGTTATTTAGAATGGTTTTGTTAGTTAATTAACAAAGTAACCATCTGTTGGATATTTTAGTTTGGTGAGCAAATATAATATACACTTTAAACAATTCCAAACACGACTGTTGTGGTTTGATAGTAAAAAATTAAATAAGCCTAGTTGTTGATATCTTGTTGTTGTTTGGAATATACAGGGTGGCCATCAATTGTTGTACACATTTTAAGATAAAATAAATAAATAACCAAGCAACATAGAAACATAAAAGTTATTTAATTAAATAGCTAATTTAAAACAATTGTATACAGTAACAGCTAAAAATAATTTTAAACATGTCTAAAATTATAAAAAGTAGTTATAAATACCCCCGCCGCAGCAAACCTGCCGTCTAAGCGAATTTCCATTTGGCTGAATTGATTTTCAATTGATCTATTTAAATAACATTAGGTTTAACGAGTACCTAGGTTTGCTGCTACAAGGAAACTAATAAATAGTGTGTTTTAAGTAAAATAATTATTGCTTAGTATAAAATGAATATATTTGCCAAGTTTGATCAAAAGATATCCATAAACAAGCAAACTACAACATTTTACAATATTCTCCATAAGAATAACATGGGAATTTTAAATTTAATTTTTTTTAGTTTTCTCCGTAACCAATAACCGTACAAAAACACTTTGATATACTGAATTGTTTGTTTTTTTTAAGCTCTTTAAGAAGGTTTAGAGAAAAATTGGAAAAGTTTGTGTTTTGAGGATCAAAAGTGAGAAAAACCAATTTTTACCCCATAAACCCCCCATAAAATCCTGTTCCCATGGTCCGATCATGCTGGATCGCGAACTCATTCAAGTTTATCCCGCCTTACACCTTCAAACCAAATTTCATCAAAATCGGATAAAAATTACTCAAGTTATCGTGTTCACGGACACACACATATATACAGGGTGTTTCACGGGAACCCTGACAAACTTCGGGAAATGGTTCCTGGGGTCAAAACTAGAAAAAAATGTCCTGTAAGCATATGTCCTAAACTCAATCGTTTGCTATTTATACGTAAAAATGTGTTTTTTTTAGGTTTTCAGTGTATCTGTTGAACATTTTAACCTCTAGATTAAAAAATCTTCAAGATATTTTAATTAAACTTGCATAGCTAGATAGAATATTAAATTACAAAGAGATTTCATTAATATTATGTGCACACATGTTGGGTATCACTGAGAAAAATGAGTTAAAAAATCAAATTACAGCTCTTCATATTTAAACCATTTAGTCGTTTGGCTTGCAACTTTACCAAAAGTTGTAGAATTTAATGGAGAACAATAAAATATCAACTTGTGTATACCTTTTATGGGGATTATCTTTATCAAAATCAAAAATATTGTAAGGTAACACATATTAATTTAATTTGAAGGAATAAACAAAAATGTATATTTAGCTTATTTATAAACATACCTCACTAAAAATTCGTATATTGGTTTTCCTAGTTGAGAAGGTTCGTATAAAGGCCTAAAATCCTCCATCCTTTTCATTTTTTATGGTGTAAAACAAGCATACTCACTCACTTTTCTATGTTAACCTTATAGGGAAAAATAAAATATGACAACTTGCAAATTTCTGAACATATCTTATTAAAACTTGGCTTATGACTTATTTTGATTGAGGACTTTAGGATTAATGCCAAAAATTCCAGTTTTATATTCATTTTGCACAAAACTAGCACAATCCTATCCTTTACGGGAAATAATTAGTCTTTTCAACTATTAGTCCTAATGGACGTTTTGACCTTTTAAATTTAAAAATGTAAATGCTATTTTAAAAATAAGTTCTTCATAGTTAGTATAGGTTGACGTGAAAACATTTTATGGAAGAAAGTAAAATATTTTACAACTCAATCAATTTCAACAAATCTAGGAAGTGCACTAACTTGGACGCATTATTATAAACATTTAAAATCCTAACATTTACCAACTGAAGCTCATTGGGTTTCAGGAGGGATCGGATTATAAGGGTTCAGGTATTTGAAAAATCGATATTTGTTGTTATTATTTCGTAATTGATTACATTTTTTAGTGTGCAACTAAAAATAGCTTTGAATTAAATAGAATATTGGTAAACCTGTAAATGCAGTTAATAAATCATCTGTTTTGCTCGGTCAGCTGATGCAATTTTTATTGTTGAATACTTTGTTTACATTGAATTTCCAGTCCATTGTTATTGGCAGTGAATATCATGTACACTAACAGTGAATATGCAGATATGGTATTTATTTATGGATTTTGTGATGGAAATTCAAGATCATCCGTTCAAGAATACGCTAGAAGATTTCCCAATAGGCGTACGCCTAATAGGCAAGTATTTACAGATCTATTTAATCGACTAAGGGAGACAGGATGTGTTAGAAAAGTTGTCCCTGACGGTGTAGTTCAAACTCCTGTAGAGGTTGAAAATGACATCTTACACTCTGTTCAGCAAAGCCCAGGAACAAGCGTAAGAAAGCTTTCACGACAGCACCTGGTGTCTATTTCTAAAACCTGGAGAATTTTACATAATGAAGGATTATATCCTTATCACTTAAGAAAGGTTCAGGCGCTTCACGCTGGTGATACCCTAAGAAGGTCTCAGTTTTGTCGCTGGGTAGCAGGAAATCGTCACCAAATTAAGTTCATACTCTTTACTGATGAAGCTCAATTTACTCGGAATGGAATAAACAACTCAAAAAATGTCCACATATGGGCCGAAGACAATCCACATGCCACAGTGGAGACAAACTTTCAACAGAGGTTTTCGGTGAATGTTTGGTGCGGTCTTTTAAATGACAAACTTGTAGGACCTCACATCTTAGATGGTGCTCAAAACGGTGTAAGTTATCTACATTTCCTAAACAACACTTTGCCGGAACTGCTCGAAGATGTTCCCATCCAGTCAATGGCAAGGATGTTTTATCAACATGACGGTGCTCCCCCACACAGGAGTCGAGCTGTAGTTGAAACGCTGAGAAACCGTTTCGAGGAAAAACTTATTGCTCATCAAGGACCAGTGAATTGGCCCCCTAGGTCGCCCGACCTGACTCCGATGGATTACTTCCTATGGGGATACATGAAAACAGAAGTTTACAGAAGCAAGCCTCAAACAAGAGAAGAGCTGGTAGAGAAGATTCACACCGTAGCAGAAACAATAAAAAGTAATCCTATCATGATAAGAGCAGCTACATCATCTCTGGTTAAACGTGCTAGACTGTGTCTGTCTAAAAATGGAGGCCATTTTGAAAACCTCATCAGTTAAAAAAACTTTACTTCAAGCCTTCATAGTTTATATTGGCAAAAAAAGAATGATGTTTCCCTAGTTACTGTTTTTCTTCTTTAATTTGCAGTAATTTAAAGCTTATTAAAATTATTATGATACATTATTATATTAATATTAATTAAAAACATACCACAACATGTAAAACTTGGGTATACTAGGTTATAATTATTTAGTTCCAATTAAACTATGTCAAATAAAAAGTTTTAATTAAATATGTACTTAGAAATATGAGAGCTATTTTATTTTATTTTTCCTCATAATGTTAACATAGAAAAGTGAGTGAGTATGCTTTTTTTACACCATAAAAAATGAAAAGGATGGAGGATTTTAGGCCTTTATACGAACCTTCTCAACTAGGAAACCCAATATACGAATTTTTAGTGAGGTATGTTTATAAATAAGCTAAATATACATTTTTGTTTATTCCTTCAAATTAAATTAATATGTGTTACCTTACAATATTTTTGATTTTGATAAAGATAATCCCCATAAAAGGTATACACAAGTTGATATTTTATTGTTCTCCATTAAATTCTACAACTTTTGGTAAAGTTGCAAGCCAAACGACTAAATGGTTTAAATATGAAGAGCTGTCAAAAATAAAAAAAATTTTTGGATCCTTATTTTTTCGGGAAAATTTGATTTTTTAACTCATTTTTCTCAGTGATACCCAACATGTGTGCACATAATATTTATGAAATATCTTTGTAATTTAATATTCTATCTAGCTATGCAAGTTTAATTAAAATATCTTGTAGATTTTTCAATCTAGAGGTTAAAATGTTCAACAGATACACTGAAAACCTAAAAAAACACATTTCTACGTATAACTAGAAAACGAGTGAGTTTAGGACATATGCTTATAGGACTTTTTTTACCAGTTTTGACCCCAGGAATCATTTCCTGAAGTTTGTCAGGGTTCCCGTGAAACACCCTGTATATACATAATATATAAAATTTTGAACGAATGGTGTTTTTGGCCTCTTGGGACATCAAAATGAAAAAGTAAATCGGTCCCGGGCCTAAGTCTTACCATGAGACCTACGGTAATAGCTACTTCCCTATAGGGAAATTCGCTAAAAGACTGTAAAATCACATAAACTGTTTTTGTAAGTTATGTTCCTTTTGAGGTGAGGACCCTTAGACTATGGTTGACACTTCCCAGTCGTTCGAACTGTATGTACCACCATTTTATATAATTTTTACACGGAGAATTATGGTCATATTTTAAACGAAGCCTTCTTCGAACAGTTATTATATATTTGCTTGCATGAAACCAAAGACTTAGATTTTTATCACACTAGTAATTTTGTTACTTAAGTAATTTTAATGTTTGATTCACCAAATGTCATACACAGCTTGTGTAGAAAGGTCCATTGTTGGTTTTGCCAAGCTAACTATGCCATGCTATACATGCTGACTATGCCACAACACAAGTCATTGAGAAAAAACAACTTACACTCACTGTTTCAGTGATTTTTTCAAACTTTTTATATCCACTTTTTACAGTTACTGACATTTATATAATTATTGTATTTTTGCAGTTACTGTATAACACCGTTTTACATTTGCTATTAAATGAAACAATTTCAATGTTTCTAAGTTGCTTGGTTATATTTTATATAATCTTAAAATGTGTCCAATTATCCATGACCATCCTGTATAGCCCATGTCCAAAACGTTAGTACTTACTATTATTATCGTATATGTAAAGCATATTTAATCAACTTAATAAATATTGGAAATGCATGGTTTACAACTCATTACCAAAATACTCATATTCAAACATATTGTCATAACTGTTGAACAAATGTATATATCGTATAAAGTGCTTTTTTTGTCGGTACGCCATAAAATCCTTATTTCTTCACCAATTTTCATACATGAGGTGTCATTTTAAAGCTTTTTTTACACACTACAGCAGTAAAATATACAAATCACTCATTGCAAAAACTGTTAAACAAATAATTCAATAACTCTAATTTAACCATTCAATTTAGATACACATAGTTTTAAGTTTCATACTGTCTTTGGCAGACGAAGTACTAAAATACATATTCTCAGCTGGTAAATATTAAACTATATACATGCTATTTTTTTTTTAGAAAATAACCGCTCTCAAGGTGATACATAATATTGAAGTGTTTTGTAAAAATAACGTTCGTTTACGAATAACCTAATAAGAGCTAAACCGTAGGGCGGCAAAAATTAACCAAGGGTTAATTGAACCCAGTTAATTTGGTTTACGTTGAACCCATGAAAATAGTGGATGGAGTTTGGCAGGTTTGACACAATTAAATGACAATTGTTATGAGGAAAAGGTTTTATGGAAGTTAATGTAAAGATATTTTTAGAAAATAGTAGGTAATGGAAATTTGCCAAATATAAATGTTTGAAATAGATATTGTACAGGGTGAATAACAATACTGTGCCACCATTGATATATCAGAAACTATGTTATTTAGAGAAAAGATGTAATGTAGAACATCGACTAGTTCTTAAAAAAATACGAATTACATTTCTTCAAAGATTACCGCCATTTTTTAATATGGCGGCTATTTTTAACACGTCTTATAAAAACGACTTGTGTTTATGTTGATTTTAGAATAAAAATGCAATTCAAAAACATTTTTATTCCACACATTTTTCTCCCCAAATGTACTCGCTAAGGAGCTACTGCGTGTTACATTTAACAGAGGCTTGCTGTGTACATTGCATCCTGTAACTCTGAAACGATAAGTTTGGAGAGGAATTTCTGAGATTAAATTGGTCTTAAAATTCAATCTACATTATGTTAAGAACAGCTAATTACGTTTATATTTATTTAATAAACCAACGCAAGTTCAAAATCTCCATGCTAACGTAAAAAGGAAACAATTTGAAATAGCAGAGTTCTTAGATATGCCTGACGTATTTACTTATCTGAAACTAACTAAAGCTTTGTGTCTGTAGCTTTAAGCTATTTAAGATAAATCCTGTATTCACTCTAAGTAATCCTAACATTTACCTTATGATGTTGAAGGAATTGTTTTAAATTCATAAATCTTAATGCATATTTTATAATGTACCTACTAGAAATTGACGTTTTCCAATGACTTGTGATTGTAAGTTTTAAAGGAAATAATTCAATCTTATGTCTTATCTTATGTCTTATGTCTTAGAAATTTGTATTTCAATGAGTGATTATTAAAGTATTATTTTGGCATTACGGAACAATCCTTCGATGTTCAACACAAAGATTACAAAACAATAACATCCAATCTTTGGCAAAATAAAACTGTGTTAAGTTAAATCAATGTTTAAGTAAATAATCGTCAATGTTAAATTGGAATTGCTTTACATTTTAATGATATTTTTCGAATTTATTTGTAGAACTTTTTGATAACTAATTAATTGGTAGACAATGTTTGTTGTAATGTAAGCCACCTTATTTATTTATATTTATGTATTCTTATAGATAAGCGGAAGATAATTTTACTAGATTTTTATGTTTATTCTCGTTTGCTAATTTAACAGTTAGTTTGCTACAAACATTTACTTACTTGGTTGAAATGAAATATTTACTATTTGAATTTGGGTTGGCGTAAATATTACAATGGAAAAAAACGAGAAAGCCTGTATAAATTGATATACTAGAAAGAAAACTGAACTAACACTGTGCTGCATTTCTTAGTAATCATTGAAAGAGCCGATTTGCAAACAATGGAAAGTCATAGAACACTACCAAGCAGAAGAAATAGAAATAATGTGTTTTTTTTATATTTATAATCGTTATTATGGACAACCCAATGCGGCTATGAGTAACCCTATTTGTAGTAAACACTAAAAAACAGGATCAGCTTTTGAAAAATGATAACATATTTACAAGAAATGTTCATTATATCGATCTGTTATGTACATCTTGAGTAATCCATAATCTTTGAGTAGAATCTTTTAAAGCCATCAAAAATTATAACTGTTATTCGTTTGAAAATAACGCCTGTAATACTTAGCAATTAATTGCTCGATTTCGAGCAACGGGGACACTAGTAATAACATAATACCTTACTGTGAAGTCAAAATACTCAAAGTAAGCAAATAGCTAAAGGCATAACGACAATAGAAACACAATAATACAACTGCATTTCATTAACATTTATGTACATTCTCCCTGATGTACCCTTTAACGAATGAAAATAACAGTTCGAAACCAGTAAATTCAAATATAATCGCTTGTGTCAACATTTACAAAAGGATGACAAGCATGCTTTTAGTTTCCTAGGCCAATGATGCTATTTATTGGAAAGATACACGAAAAATTATTTTATATAAAGGCAACATGTTTCTGTCCACAATTTATTTCTGAGTTATATTATACGTGATATGAATTTTCTGTAATTTGCGTAGGTCTAATTACTAGTAGAAATTAAGTAGGTAATTTCCTAACATACGAGTTTATTTAACTTAGTTTTTTTTTATTTAGATTCGTTATGCTTAAATAAGTATCTTAAATCTATCACTCAGCATTGTTATCATCAATCAGCTGTTTGATTGGCTGACTAATTGGCTTACTGACGGACTGATGGTCTGGTGGTGATTGAGGTGGCCTATAGTGCATTTACTCTCACCTAGTGTCCACCAACCACATTGTGATATGAAAGCACTGGTGGCAATTAATAAATATCGTTTAGTAATGCAGAATTCATATCTAACTGAAGTTACGAAGATACGTTCTTTAATGTGTGGTAAATATCGGGATGACTAAAATTCATCGACTATTTAAGGATACTTTTTAGATGCCTTTAGAGAAAATGTCTGATAGCAGTCTGACTGCCAATTTCCTATTAAACTGAATTGGAATTTAAATAAACGGTTATTACTTTTCACGTTTTTTTTTACCATTTATATTATTTTTACTTTAATCCGCTATGATGTTTTACAAAAAAAGTTACATGAACGAATGAAAAACCGATAAAACAATGTTTTTCTTATTGTTAACAAATCTACAGTCAATAACAGATGTTGCATAAGGTTAAAAACCTTATAACCAAACTTTGGTAAGACCAATTATTATAAATTATCAATTATTTGAGATGGGGACGCCAAAAAGGCACATCCAAACATTAAAGTTGTTAAAGATTTGCATGGCAATTTCACATAGCATATTAGCGTTGAAGCTTTCTACTGTTGCAATAGAAGTCAATATATATACGAGCTATTGTTGTGTTGATTTAGAGGCTCTTTTTGGCTATTGGTGAGATCATAATATTTAAGCTACGGTAGAAAATATGTCATAAAATGTGTATAGCTTCAAGGAGAAGAGATTACTTATTTCCAAAACTTTATATTTAAATTAAATAAGTATATAAGAGTTTATATTGCCGTTGGAACAATGTTAAACATAAGGGCATTTCAACCTTTTGGTTTTAGCTCAAATATGTTAATAGAGTGTGATTATCGTTTTTAATTAAGATGATTGCAATTTATTGAATATTCAAACAGACATATTAACATATTAACAGATATTAAAACAGCTGACTTATAAAAATGGATTTATAATTAATTATGGTTGTAAAATAAAGTTATTGACAATTTGCTCCTACAGATATTGGCAAAGTTTTCGAGCATCAAGTATACACGTGCATACCCGTTACTCGTACAGTATTTACCTTCATTATACTATTACATAATGTTTACTAGTTGCCTCATATCATTAGTATTAAGATGCTATAATTATACAATTATTAAATCCAGTGATATTATTCGGTAATATAATAACCTGGAATTGAATATTCTTTAAAAGTGTCTTTGAACATTGTTCTATTTAATCATAGACAAAAATAATTTTTTGTCTATGATTTAATTGACCTTCATCGCATTTCGCAAATCTTTACCCACTCACTAAATATTTATGGATTCAAAAATGGTTTTGTTTTATTTACATACATGTAGTTTTTCTCACAGTACTTAATTACAGTTATGGCAAGCGTAGTTTAAAAACAAAAACAATTTCCAAAGTATGATAAAACCAAGTCAATATCTAGTCTAGAAGTTTTATAATGCTAAAAGTTTCATGTTTAGTATGCAAGGAGTTTGTGATTGAAACCCATGAATGTTTGAAAAGCTCTAACAGCGTTATAACAAGGTGATTTAACTGTATACATGTTTTTTTCAAATAACAATTTATATTCCTTAACATTTATGTACAACTGTTGTTAGTAATTAATAGTAATTATATTAAACCATATTTTAATAACAGACAAAGTAATTTAAGGACAGAAATTCGAACATAGGATTTAATTATAAACATGGACACGAAATATAGTGTAATGTGACATATAGTGCCACATATGAAGGATACGTATACAGGGTGTCCCGGAACTCTCTTCCAATATTTTAAGGAATTATTCATGAGCAAGAAACATATATAAATTTCATGTTTAAATTGTCCGTAAATTTAAATTTCATATATGAATTATGAAAGATTTCAAATTCACAAAACAAAATTGCAGCCAATTAAAATTTTGTAAAACCAACGGTTATTGGTATATTTCAGAAGCAAAAATTTAATAGCTGCCATTTTGTTTTATGAATTTGAAAAATTGTCATATTTTTTTAGCTTTGTCTAGTTTTCATAAATGTTTGTGCAAAGTTTCAATTTCGTATCTTTAACCACTTTTTAGGAAAATATTAATAAGTGAAAAAAACAAAATGGTGGATGTGTGAGTAACTAAGGACTTCCAGGCAATTTAAATATGATATTTAGATATGTGTCTTACTCAGAAAGAAGGTCCTAAAATATTGGTAGAGAGTTCCGGGACATGTTGTATATAATTAACTACACTCATAGGTAGATTAATTGAAACGAACAATATTTGTAAACAAAAAATGAATAATTATTTTTCCAAACAACTAGTTTTTGAACAATTTACGAGTTTAAGTGGGCAAGGTAAAGTATTAACTTAAAAGATGTTTAACTTACTATAATAAGTAATAGGTACATATTTTTTACACTATAAGTTATAATTATATATATAAATCAAATTTTACTTTTTTTAATCACAAAATCATGAATATATATCTCATAGAAAAATTCCAATATTAACTTACATATCTTCCTAGAATTGAATTTTGTTAAATTTTGAGTTTTGTATGAAGAAAAAATCGTCTTTTATTATATCTTTGGGAGTCCAATATTTACCATTCATGTTGTAACGAACTTTCCATACAGGAAATAAGCTATTATGGTGGGTCTCAGGGGACCACTTGACGAAAATGTTCCAATTCCTAGCCAAATACAAACGTGTGAAGACGAAGACCAAACTTTCCCCGCCATCAAGACAACATAAAAGTCTGCACTGAATTGCAAAGTGTCTATCTCCTCCATACAGATGTCTTGAATAACAGTTTGAATACATCTGCATTCATTTATCTGGCGAGACGATACCGATCCTGCATCTACTTGGACGATTTGAACTTGAACTTCTGTTGGATAGAACAGTCGATCAAATAAATTACACGACGGATTATTGTTCAGATATCTATGTAATTTCTTACACAAAATTTTAAATCGAATTCATTTCCAATAAACATTTAAGTGTCCTTGCCATACCATCCTAATTTGTCCTTGATAGACGTGAAGTTTCAAACCCCCGTCAAAATTTTGGTATTGGAATTACCACGCTAGAAACTTAAAATGGTAATTAGTGGTATTTGAACTCAGACCTACTTTAGACTGATGCTACGTGCTTTGACTATTGTGAATAATGTAAAAAAATCATTAAATACTCATAAAACTACATAATTAGGGACACTGATGAACGTATTTAATGTACTTCAATCTATATTGCAAAATGGCCTGTAAAGATAATACATTTAACAAGGTAGTTAAACATAGAAGGGATATCTTGTGTCGACATGCTGGAGTATGTGTAGCTGTTACTGTCGGTAGTAAACTATACAATACCCAGTATGCTGTGTCTGTAGCTACAAAGTTATCATACTACCGACAGGTAGTAAACTATACAATACCTAGTATCCTGTTTCTGTGGCCGAAGCTATACAAGTCATCATGAACAGCCAAGATAGTGTATTATGTGTATACAGCTGTACCCTGTAGGACAATAGCAGTAACACATATTGACGACACGGTACAGTATGTGTAGCTGTTACTGTCGGTAGTAAACTATACAGTACCTAGTGTATTCTGTCTGTAGCTATAAAAGTCATCATATACACCTATCATAGTGTATATATGTATACAGCTATACTCTATATGACAATATTGCAGTAAAAAATATTGACGATACGGTACAGTATATGTAGTTGTTGTTACTGTCGGTAGTAAACTACTGTGTCTGTGTCTGTAGCTATAAATGTCATCATGTACAGCCAGCCTATTGTATATGTGTATACAGCTATACCCTAATAGAAGTAACACACATTGACAACACGGTACAGTATGTGTAGTAAACTAGTACCAGGTGCTCTGTCTAAGTATATACTACTACAGCATATATAACACTGCAGCAAGAATTACTTGCTGGACAATAATTTAGTTATTCGTTTGTTAATTTTTTTTCCAAAAAAATTAAATGAGTGGATGATAAAATAACATTCCGGACAGATTTATTCTGACATCCAGATGACTGCATAGAGCCTCTAGACTACTAGAGCTTCAAATACCTCATTGTGGTATTTTATGTTTATTTTAATATTTAAAATTAATTACTTTGTTTTGCAGTGTAATGTTTGTGAGTGTTATTTTTTTTTTTATTTGAACATTTATGCCAGTCATAAACATAAAGAAAGATTGTCTTAATTTTGATAACAAAATATTTGCAGACTATTCAGGTAATTTGATTATTGTACAACAAAACATTCGAAGTATGAGAAGCAACTTTGATATATTTGCTTTGAGTTTGGAAAGCCTAGACACATTCCCTGATATAATTATCTTATCTGAGATATGGATATTGGACAATGAACAAAATCAATACAGTCTACCAAATTATAATCTTTTTACAAAATGTAATAATAGTTATCGGTCGGGAGGAGTTGCGGTATTTGTGTCAGACCGTCTAGCATGTCACGTGATTCCTGACCTTGACTTTGAAACAGCTGACTGCTTACATTTATCAATAACCGTTTCCCACAAATTTACACTCGATGTGTTAGCAATTTATCGATTACAAGATTTTGTAGTAGATAGATTTGTAAATGAACTTGAATCTTGTTTGTCATTAATTAAAAATAATAATTTAGTTATAAGTGGTGACCTAAATATAAATATACTTGAGAGAAATCGACTTAACGATGATTATTTGATTACGATAGCTAGTTATGGTTTACTTTCATTAATATCTGATCCAACTAGGGTAACTGAAAATTCTGAATCGTGTATTGATCACATATTTTTTAGAAGTGAAAGAAAACTAAATATTGAATGTGCAAGTTTTGTTATTGATACGGGAATAACTGATCACAGGATGACAGCTACTTGTATGAAGGTCAATTTACCTACACGTAAAGCAAAATTACACAGAAAGAAGAAATTGATTTCAATAAATTGGCATTAAAGCTACAAAGTGTCTCATGGGATTCAGTTTATTTAGCCGAAAACGTTTCACTAGCATTTAGTTTATTTATGAGTATTTTTAAGCAGTGTATAAATGAGTCATATGTTACTAAGAGAATAAGTAGAAATAAGAATGATAAGTTTAAACCCTGGATCAATACTAGACTCTTAAAAATTATAAATAGGAAAAATAAGATGCATATTCAATGTAAAAAACAGCCACATGATGTAGAGCTTAAGAATAATTATAATGTTTTTAAAAATTATGTAATAAACCAAGTAAGATTAACAAAGAATGAGTACTACAGCAAAATATTAGTGGAAAATAATCAAAATCCTAAGAAACAATGGAACACAATCAAAACCCTTATTGGAGAAAATAAGAAAGATGCAGAACTTATTGTATTGAAAGGTGACGATAAAGAGTTAATTACAAGCCCTGAAGCAGTTGCAAATAAATTAAACGGATTCTTCTGTTCTATAGCAACGGAGTTGAGAGAAAGTATTATATTAGAACAACAGATAGTTCCCCAGCTAGTAAACGAATATAAACCTATGTTTCAGACAACTACATGTAACAATTCAATATTTTTCTATCCAACCTGCGAAAACGAGGTTATTGGCATAATCAAATCGCTTAAAAACAGGAAAGCACCAGGATATGATAATATTACTCCTTTGATTATTAAGAAAATTTCTACTTATATTGTTGAGGTTCTTGTTTTTTTAATAAATTTTAGTTTATATTCAGTCGAATTTCCCAATGATTTAAAAACAGCTATTGTAAAACCGTTATTCAAAAAGGGTGTTAAAACAGATCCAAGCAATTACAGACCAATTGCTCTTTTATCTATATTCTCTAAAATGTTTGAGAAAATAGTTAAGACTAGACTAATACATTTTTTAGAAAAGTACAAATATTTTAGTGATGGGCAGTTTGGGTTTAGGAAAAAACTAAGCACTAATTCGGCGTTATTACATTTTATGAGTCAAGTGTATAGAGGTTTAAATGAAGGTAAATATTGTGCTGGCATTTTTGTCGACGTCATGAAAGCTTTTGATACTGTAGATCATGGTATTTTGTTGGATAGACTTCATGAAGCTGGGATAAGAGGTGTGCCTCATAAATGGTTTGCTTCTTATCTCACTGGACGTACTCAACGTACACGGGCGAACGGCGTGATTAGTGACCAAGGAACTGTATTACATGGCATTCCACAGGGATCTGTTCTATCTGGCCCTCTTTTTCTAATATACGTAAATAGCTTGTGTAATAGCCGTTTTAGAGGAAATTTAGTGGCTTTTGCGGATGACACTGCATTATTTTACAAATCAGATTCCATTGAAACTTTAAAATTAAATATTCAATACGATGTAAATGCTCTTCGATGGTGGTTTACCAACAACTTCATGGTAATGAGCCCAAAAACTAAATATGTAATTTTTAATCTATCAAGGAACATAAGTTTTATTACTCCGATAAAATACCACCAAACAAACTGCCAATCTACAAATTGTGATTGTCCTGTTGTTGAGCAAGTAGAGGAAATTAAATATCTGGGATTACACTTAGACTCAAAGATAAATTGGAAACGCCATATAGATTATGTTAAGAATAAACTAATACAATACGTCAGGATATTTTATATGTTAAAAAATATGTGTAATCAACGCCTACTCATAAATATTTATTATGCGATGATAAATTCTAAATTGGAGTATGGTCTAGCTATCTATGGAGGAGCTTACTTTTCGTCAGTTAAGCCATTAATTGTCTTGCAAAAAACCTTTATAAGGATAATTTGTAACAAATGTAGAACAGAACATGCAGCACCACTATTTAAAAAGTTAGAAATTTTGCCTTTGAGAAATCTATATATGTATAAAGTTTTACGAATATTTTATAAAAGAAGTGGAGATGAGGTTGAATCTATGTCTGAAAGGAGGATAACATTAAGAAATAGGTATAATGCAATAGTTCCAAAACCAAATTTAACAGCTTTCAAGAAATTTTATTTATACCTTGCCCCTAAAATGTTTAATGCTCTACCATCCAATCTCAAAACCATCTCAGAAGCAGATTTTTCTAGGCAGCTGTGGCCTTATTTATTATGTTTGGAAAATGCTGAAATGTACTTTTATGGAATTTAGTATATATACAGTAGTATAGAAGTGACTAATATAGATAATAAGTAATATAAATACTTACTCTGTTGTATTATTTTTGTTTGTAAGTGTATTGACTTTTTTTACTCTGTACTGAAGAAAGAAGATCACTGTGTAGAACTCACTCTCACTGTATATATTATAACCAAGTGACCGGACAAAACCGCCTCTTCGATTTTTAGAACATAAGATAGTGTATAAATCCACCAACATAGGTTTTTAACCTAAGGTGGTTATTGTTTTTTTCTTTTTTCATGTGTAAAAGTATTTTGTGTTGTGTATGGAAAAAACAATAAAGATTTCTAAAAAAAAAAATTTTTATAGGAGAGTCTATGAGCAATGTTTTTCTGGTTAAGACGTCTCGTTCGAACAGTTTTTTAGCCAAGAATTTTTAAATATAAATAAACTATTATAATCAAATGCAGTAAGAAAAATATATTATATACAGACTTATGACTTATGGTAAAGGAAAAATGTATTAAGTCTCCGGTTACTTAGGAAGTTTTTTTTAGTTTTTACAAATTACCTGATAACACCAAAATAAATATTTAGATAAATGTTAAATTTATTGTCAACTTTAGCTTAATAAAATGATTTGATTTGATTCTATAAATAAATATAATAACAAAAGCTATGCACCACACTACAATTTAGTTTCTTACACAAAGTTATACTATAAAAACCTTCACCCTTTATCGTGGTACTAAATGGTTTTTTATCTATGGTACTAAATTTCAAAGGGTGTGTACATTTAAGCAATTTTACAATAACACAAGTCCCTAAACTAGACAAAGCAGTATTTCATTACTGATAAAACCACTCTATGGTACAATTCTGTGTCAATGCAGTAGTAGTCTCTGTCATGGAACACCTGAGGTTTTGAAAGTTATTACAGCTACGTTAATCCGTGAGGTAAACTGTAAGGTTTTTAGTGAAATTGTATTTGGGGAATATGATTTTTCCTTAAATCTCATATTATTCTAGGCCAATAGTGTGTTTTATAAGAAAATGTGTCATTCTCAAGAAACCTTTCCATGAAAATTATTTTCAGAGTGGAGTCGGTTGTAGTTCATCGCTGCAGCGGTTACCTTAAGTAAACAACGATGGAAGTCGTTGAAGTGGGCCGAACACTAAAAGTTATTTTAAAATAAGCTTCTGAAACTAGTCCGCCATTTGAGCTACACGTGTTTCTGGTATTTTTGCAGTGAAATGGTATCCAAACAATACTCCTTTACACTTGTTTTATAATCATTTAAAAGCAAATAATTGATTAACACAACTAACTTCTGAGTTCAACAGGTAGCTAATAAGTTGTAGGCTATCATTAATTATCAAAACAAAAATAAGGTTATTAAAGAATATTTTTATTTAATGTATGCATGTTATTTAAATTGATTTGTGGGTATTTCAAATAATTCGCTTTACAGATTTTTATCCTTGTATAATGGTACTCAATTTTTAAATGTTTTACCCATACTCATAATATAATGTTATACAAGAATATTCCTTTTTTTAGGGAAAAAGCATTTATGCACACAGGTGGCTAGCCTGTAGTGTGGGACTCCAACGGGTTTAAACCCCAGAGACTACCCACTACACTTCAGACACTAGCCCGGGAACACTACAAGAATATTAGCACACCCACAAAATAAATCATATAAAAACATATTTGGTTTTGATATAACATAGGAGCACAAAGATAAAATAAAACAAAAACCTCACTACGGAATGATGATTACCAGGATAATTGTGATAAAAAATGAATTAAACTGTTTGTATTTGTTTAAAAAACATATTGTTTTACAGACAAGCATTTATTTACATAACAAACTGCGGAAGGTGTAATCGAGTATTTCTTTTAACAATATTATGTATTATACAATACTTTTTAAGGACAAAAAATGTATTGCCACGCATTGTTTATCTGAATTGTAATATTTAATAATACATTTTTAATCATATTAAATGTTAGGTATTGAATTAAAAACAAAAGAATTGTTATTCGACAACACACACAATATATTTGCAGGATTCAAATCTATACTGTGTCCATTATGTTAAGATAATTACGTTCACAGAAAATCGTGTATTGCCAAAAATATTGCAGAGAATAAAATTTTAAATATATTTAAAACAAAGTAATGGAGTATAATACGATGGTAATGTGTAAATAACCTGAAAAAAGTCTGCACTAAAGAAAGTTTTTTATGGATACCGTGCCACCTTAATAAAGTAGGTCTATTTAAAATGGCATATAGGAGAGGCTAAGTACTTAGTCAAAACGTGTTCAAAACATTACGCCGGTAAACATGAGAACTGCCAGCTTCGTAAGCAGGTATGATCTTCACACAATGTAGACTACATAAATCATCGTAGGCTCATGTAAGCTTAAAAATACATCATAAAGTAACACAATAATTTTATTAGTAACACATATTGTCAATAAAAATAATGCAACAATAATAACTTATTATACCCACAACAAAATCATATTTTACGCTGACAAATTGCAATTTTATTGTTCCTTTGAACAGTCAAGCTCTACAACGGCTAAGTTGTACAAGTGCAACATAAACAAGACAAGACGCACAACATGTCGCCCAGCTGATAAATGTGTCTTGGCTATTTTGTGTGGAACGGTTTTATAGCGTTCTCTTCCGCCAACATCGGCGCTCCCTTGGACATTCCAAGTATAATGTTAATTTACGTTTTACGTGAAATAAAAAGAATCATACTTTAAAAAAAATGCATGAAGTTCAAACTTACATTTGTTAGTACTAAATATTTACACATTTCAGGCCTCTTTAAATTAGGCCTGTATTTTAAAATTTAATGGTTTTCAAGAAAAATTGGGTTTTGGTTGTACCATTGACGTCTGGTAAGACGGGTAAGACCTCCTATTTATATAGGGCAGCTTATAAACGCATTACCATATGGATGGAGCAGTAATACCCAATTTTGTTTTAAAGTAAATTGCATAGTTGTTGATTGCGTTACAGAGTGTTAATTGTGATAGATGATATAACTAAAACCTGATATAACTTATAATGAATACCTTTCAGGTTTGCTTAGTTACAAAAGCTGTGTAAGACAAAAATCAACAATTCTTCCATTTTACACTTTATTGAATCCACGCCTTCCAATTCAATCTACACCTTATTCTCCAATTTGCATCACTCTTTCGGTCGCGTGATTCAACTACGTTCTAAAACTGGCTGCAGATCGGAAATAAATGTCTGGTTCTTTCAAAACAGTTTACTAGAGCATCACAAAGAAGCCACACAACAAGAAAAGCGCATCTTAATTTTGTATGTTTTCTGTCTTTTTTATGGTAAGTCACCATTTGATTTTTATTTAGAAAAAAATCTAATGGTGTCTGTCGTTGTGTTTTTGGTTTGGAAGCTTTGATAAGCGTGGTTGATAGTACATTTTATTCTAGTTTTGTTTGTATGATGACACCGTATTTTAAAAGTAAAAATAATTACTTAAATGACGATTATAACGAAAATTATCATCGCTTTCTGCCGAATGTTACACAAGCAAATGCACGCTGTGTGATTTCATACATTTAGGCAATTTAAACTTTAACTGAGAGATTGAATATTGGTACTAATAGAAAAGTTGCATTTATTTGATCAAAAATTAAATTCGTAAACTTTAGATTAATTAAGAGAGTTTTTTCTATATAATGACAAAATACCTTTAAATTATTTAATATATTTTATGATAATGTCAGGAATTAAAACTCCACTAACAACAAAATGTCATGGTTTCTATGAATGAGGTTTTGTGTCGGGTTTTAGTATTTCTTAAATGAGTAAATTATTACCACGGACGATTTCCTTTCAATTAAATGACCAAAAATCCCTCACTTTTTCATATGAAAGGAACACAATAATGGTCAAACAGTTTGATTAAATAAATGTACGGTGCTTTAATAATGGGTTTGATAAAGTATGCAAACAATATTTACTAAATTAATGGTTTTCCTGCAATTTAGCATAACATATTTCAGAAAGCCCCTTTTCTTTTTAATGGTTCAAAAGTTTTTATTCATATTTTGCACAAAGATAGTGGCTAGAAAGTGATCATTTTTTCAGAATTGCAACGCTGTGGCTCAAACAGAATAGAATTTATTTGTAAAAAGCACATACAGACAGACGCTTAACGGTTCAAAATAGGGCAAATGTCGATTTTGTTGTATATTTTCCTTGTTTTCACCTCCCGAATAATCTGATAAAGTTTGTCCTAGTTGAAGCTGGTATATAGATATTTAAAAATGCACGCAACATTTATTTGAACAACTTTTACTGACATATTTCGTTAATGTTTCAGCTGGGATGAACCTGTCGGAGGTAGACATGGTGACGGTGGATTTCAACCGGACAAACCTCATCTCTCCCGAGGTAAGTGTCAAAGTGTCGAGTAAAGTAACTTAGCCTACTTGTATGATGACATAACACATTAATCTCACAACACAAAAATAGGACGTAGCATAGGATATCGTAATATTTACGTTGTACAACATAAGTATAAAACGTACAATTGGTACAACAATGTAACACAAATTTGGAATACTATTTTGAAAACATAACGCAAAATTTCACATTAGGAAACAAACAAACTTAATCTAATTAGGTAGTTTTTTTTACATTTATTTTAATTTAAAGTGGAATAACTAACCCACAATTATCCATCCATAATGGTATCATCTAGACATTTCTTTGGACACTGCAAGCAAACATCTAACTTTTAAAGTCATCTGAATAATCTGAGTCCTGTTTTGATTATTGCATGGTCACGTTTGAGTACCCTGCCGACGACTAAATGTTTTTCTTAAATATTTTACGGTATTTCAATATTTTATTTAAGCTTTAATTATTCTACTAGACGCTACGAAGTAAGCTACAAATAAAAAAAAAACTTAAAAAATATTCGACATAATGGACGTAAACGTTTTAAATCTCTCTGATTAACTATATGGATTAAAACTTAATACTACAATGGTTTTTAATCCATGATACTATCTTCTTGAAATAGATTCGTCTATACGCTGTAGGTTTGAATTTCCGTGAAGGTTCCGTATTAGGGCACAAGAGCAATAAACCACTGGTATCAAGGTCATAAAACAAAGGGCCGCCATGAATAGATAAATTTCGCGTATCAGGGTGGGTCCTGGTACTTGACCTTAGATAACTCAGTCGATGAGTTTACCTTGGGATAAATTAATCATCGTGATTGTGAAATATATTTCTACCAAAAGGCTATAAATTCCGGTAAGGTTATTTGTATCTGTTAAGGTGTTAAGAAAGGGCGTTTGTCGTGTTAGGGAATTAGAGGAAAAACTAACATTTATATTGTCTGTAAGAAATATAAAGAGATGGACCAGTAGAATTTAAAGTTTTCGTTGTAGAAAACTAAAGAAATAAATGAAAAATTCTTGTGAGAACTTATTATTTACTACAACTTTTGTGATTAGATGTTTTTACGTGTCCCTTATTTTGTTTTTGTTCCTAGTTATAAGTTTTGTTGAAAGTGAGTAGGTTATTCTTATCTCTTAGATTTGACTCACTTAATTTTCTGAACATAAGTATTTGATTTGGTTAGGATATACTGTATTTAAAACCACACATTATATCAATCATGATTATTGTAATCGAACACTAAAACACTACATAAACAGTGAATAAATGTGTGTTTAATTGGAACACCATTTATTTAGGTGATATTCGGTCGATGTGCCCGGTCTCAAACTAGCAAAGTTTTTTTTTCTTATCTGCTCAATACAATACTACTGAGCGACCGTTTTTTGTGATCGTTTGGACTATTCATAAATTATTTTACAATAAATTATATTGCCATGTGTTCTCTGTATGTTTAATAATATCTATTAAAATATACAAAACGGTAAAAACAGTTTAAAACTATTCGGGAAAGCATCAGTCCATTCGTTATGATGCCTAATCAAGCTATAATCCAAATTAAAGTGCTACTTCACAAAACACAACTTTACAACATAAACCCTTATAGCACAATATACAGCAATATACACAATGCACAATATGTACAAGAATCTATTGTAACAATCCATGTACATTGCAGACAGTGAGTGAAGAGATGGGTAACACCGGCTTCACTGTCCATGTATCTATCGGGTTTTTTTTAACTTTAATTCTTTGCACTATCCTTTTTACTTTTTGAGACAGTATCTCCGCACTTAAAGGATAACAATTTTACCGTGTCATAAAAAATGCAATACATCATTGATGCAAAAGATTTATAATCTTGACGATAATGATAAAAGGAAGTAAAAGGTGTGTTGCTTGATATTGATGATTTAATGGGTTAGCAATCAGTTATTCCTGATTCTCTATTCTAATTTCTTGTGAGTTTCAGTAAAAAGCTGAATATAAAATTTACAATTATGAAACTATTAAATCAATTAAATGTAATTTGGTTTATTTTTACTACAAATGTTTAAAAAAAGTCACAACGCGAAAAAGTTTTCCATGAAAACTTAAAATGATAAAATTGAAAATACTTCGGTACTAATTACATTAAAATGTTAACAAATAAATATTAAGAGCTTACTAAAATTTTAATGAGGTTCACTTTAGAAGTTTCCAAATACGTCTTTATACTAAAATATTAATTAATTTGTTTATTTATGATTTATTTTGTAATAATCGAGTTTTTTTGTTTAACACAAGTGAATTTTAGATCTTTAATTATAAGTATGGCAGTAGAATGAAATCAATAAATGATACATGAAGAATCACAACGTGATGTTTAGGTAAAATATCTAAGTACAAACAAATAATATGATTAAAGTTCGATTTTTCGAGTAGCAACATAAAACACATCCTACATTTCTGCACCTTATGTAGTATCCTTCCATGAAGATATACGTGGGTTGGGGGTGGATTGAGGACCTCCCCAGGGATTATAGTTCTCGTAAACTACAGAATATATCTTAACTTCCAAATCCTTGAAGAATTAAAGGTTTGAGGTCAACATTAGTTGGAATTACTGCATGCAGGCCAGTGATAAGTTTTATTACAAGAAATTATTCAAAAGGTTCAACAAAAAATACAATTCATGAATATAAAATTAATTGGCTGAAGAACCAAGTTGTTGTAGTGCTCACCTTCAAATCTGGAAGTCGCTAGGATCGTTTCTACACTTTTGAGCTATCTATCTTTAGGCTATTAATTAATTAAAGTTCAAATTAATTGAAGTTAAATCTTATTTACAGCCATTAAAACAGAATGTTAACGTTTGTTAAAAACAATACCTGAGTTTGAACGTTCCTTTAAAAAGGAAAAGTCTTAAAGTAATGTTACAGATTATTTATCAACTTAAATAAGAAGTATCAATTTATTAATAATGTTAATGACGATAAAATAAACATGTTTTGCAATTCAACTAAGCAGCTTATGCTGGTTGGAATAATAATGTGAACAGAAATCAGAAAACCCTGTTTTACGCATACCTTTCCCGAAAGTGACATGAAAGCAGGAAACATATCTTTAAATTATCTCACAACTTAAATTATGTAAAATATTGCTTGAACAACTAACGATTCTTCAAGAAGAACCGGTAATATTGGAATGAATAAAATTTGAAATATAAACTTCACTAATATTTTAAGAATTTTTAATTTCATGAGGCCTTTCGCCATAGCATAGTTGGCGAAAGGCCTCATAAAACTAAAAATTCTTAAAATATTGGTCAAGTTTTTTTATTTATTTTTTTTATTTATAACTAACAATTGCTTTTTGGTAAAGATGTTGTTGTGTGTATTTAAATGCGTATCCGGTTCAATATTGGAAAACAATATCAACAGTCGTGTTTTTTTAAAGGACAAAATACACTTTACATAGACAATATTTTGATGCTGCATGAGAAAAATTAATGTTTAACGGCGTTTCAGGATATTGAAACTCCTACCTTCTTCAGGTGAGGAGAAACGTAAACGTATTCATATTTTAGATTTCATAACAAAGTAAAGTTCTTTTAATAATCAGCCACGGAAATCGTCCGGAAAAATCCTACCAAGATTGTAATTTATTTTATGTCGTAAATATGAAATATAAATCATGAACGAATTACTTTAAAAAATACAACTGATCAAGAAAGACTTTTAAACGACTTCTGTATTAAGGTAGGGATTAATTAATAATAATTTCAAAAACCAGATCACAACGTGAACTGGAGTAGTTTACAGTTTACCTAAAACATTTAACAAGTCATGAATCGCTACTAAGATATAGGCTACCATAGCCTGTGTATAGTGTTCCTCAACTGGTCCGTATATTATAATTTATACACTTTGCAACGCTTGCCATGTTTTCTTTAATAGCTTTGTAGCACTTGCAAACTGTTATAGCCTGATATACCCAGCCATAGTGGAAACTATCGTTGCTTTGCAACTTTAATAACATCATGTAGTACCAGGGATATGATATTAACATTCAAAACAACCATATGTTTGTGGTTTAGTCCTAGAGAAACACAAGAAACTATTGCGTTATTTCCATCATAAGATTATTTTCAATCCAACCCAACCCACAAAAGTAGGAGGAAGACCTTTTTCAAAAAAATTAGACGCGAATTAATCTTTTTCGGACTGGAGTATGGTGACATAAATATTGGAAGTTTACGTGGGGACAGATGTTTAAATTGATCAGTCATGGTTGGTTATAAGATTTTAAAGTTACATATAGTTCTATATAAAACATCTGTTGTAACGCCAGATCCTCATTTTAAGGTTTATGTGGAGATTTCGGTGGTTTTATCAAAACGTGATGCGAAGCTTCAAAAGCTTGCTGCCTTTGATTCGTTTTTTACATCCATTCATTTAATCGTAAAGTTTATCCAAAAAAGGTTTATATTTTATTCCAAGACAAAAGCTGTTTTACTGCGTACTTAGCGGCAATCCTATTGTACACAGACAAAAAAATTCAAATAAATGTAGTTAAGAGTTTTAATACAAATACAGATTGGCACTTACGTATTATACCGACCACACCTAATAATTATAACCTAACCTAGCCTAACCTAAGGGGAAAAAGCATAGGATTTTATATTTATTTATATATTTATTTGACGACCTAGCAATCGGGTCGAATTTTACACAAGAGGTCAATCTTCTCCTTACCAACGTACCGGTTGCCTAATCCCATGTTGCTCCGTCGTGTCATGTACGCGAGTGAGCGGAGACCAATTAATTACAATACACGGCATTGTGAGTTGAAACTGTCATCCTAGAAATCGCCAGAACGCCAGAAACACTGCAAACGCATAAACAACAAACCAAACACATACTGTACCTACAAATATTTAACAGAATACAACAATTCTGAGATGGTTAGAAATAAATGATTTCAATACTTTAAGATTGAAAAATTCTTATAATAAATGCAGGTGAATTTAATAGAACTTCGTTCATTAAGTAAGCGGCCTACAAACTCGCCAGTGCCATTATAATGTTACTTTGCCGTTATCGCAGTCATTGACATAAACGGACACGTTTGATAAACACGTTAACGTTGCAGAGAGTAGCAAACTGTTGTTTAGCATAACTACAACTTACTTTATTGCCTATACAGGGTGCAGTTTGTATGGTAATGGAGGGAGATATTTTACAAAACATGCCAGTCTTAAAATTAAAACTAGTAACTATCCTAGAAAAGACCCATTTATTTATTATTGTATAAATAAATATATAACAATCGATTAACATGTACAGAGTATAGTTTTGAAAGTAAATCAATTGATTCTTTTCCCATTAATTTTGTTTGTGATTTAACCATCAAAAGTTAGAAGATTTAAATCGTAAATTTGTTAGTCTGATTTTGGTAATGACAATTTCTACTGATAAAAACTACGATATTAACGACTTATCAATATGTCTAAAAAAAATATGTTGTTTTAATGTTATATGTTAAGGTTCAAAAAGCATACACCCCCCGCAGTCATATAAGAGTTTTTGAAGCGTGGTCTGTAGAGTTAATTATACCCAAAGGCAACTTTAAAACGATGTTTGATGCTATTAAATAACAGTTTTAAGTTGTCTAGAAATAACCGCAATATTTCAACTTACGTAGAATCTCATTACTTGAAATAACATAACGTGAGTAAAAACAATTTATGAAACACGTTTTACGCCAGAGCGTTTCAGGTTTTAGGCCAATAATGAAAATAAAATGTATAACTAATTGTAAGCATGCAACTAAAAATACAGTAATGTAAATATTATAATTAAAAAATACTGGACTGCTACTAAATCTTTGTATACCTTAAGGTTTATTTGAAATCTTCAGATTAATACATAGTTCACCAGCATAATTACAGGTTGTGTACAATACAACATTATATAGAATTTTTAGGGGTTTCAATAAGACCTGCTAAAATATTAGTATTAGAATTGACTTTAAAGAATCTAAGAAGACTTCTTATCCTACTGAAAATGTGATGCCAGTTTTTATGTATGATTCGTGACCGGTTTCGCCCGAGTGATGATTTGAACTCCATGTTTTAGTATTTTTTAAGAAACATTTTTCAGGGTGAACTCTACTCATTGTCTACAACACAAATAAACAACCGTTCATAAACAGTACGTTTTATTTTAGCTGGTTGATTTTTTTTAAGTTGTGGAACTATCCCAAAACGAATAGTTAACCGACACACAATGTATACTGTATTCGCCGGCTGCAATAATACTTTTAACAATATCTTCAGCTGATCCTTAAGGAAACCAATCTTATAAGGCAGTGTGTGTAGTCATAGATTAAACAAACACATATAACTTCTTTATGGATCAGCTGAAGACATTCTAAGGCTAGTTCCTGTTTATGTTTATCTTGTTTGGCTTAGGAGTTTCTAACAAATATTTTTATTTCATTATTAGCTTTTTCTTGTTGTATAAAAAAAAGTATTTAGTCAGCAAGAGCAGTAGAGCACACTTAAACGTCGCCAACACAAATCACACATACATTTTTCGATCGGATTAGAAGACTACTTCTTCTAATGAATTGCAATGGTTTTTCAAGTAATGATATCTTGATGATATCTGGTATCAAGGTATTATTTTGAGAACACTTGAGATCTTCTCTAGAACCAGGTGTCTTGCCGGATGTCAAACTTTTCCAAGCGCAACGTTTATGAAGACCGAAAATAGGATTGGCGCAGTGGGTAAATAAACAGACTAACAGGTGGCCAGCTAGTAGCACTTGCTTTGATATACGGCTCTATTAACATTTCCTGATGGACACCGTCCAACACTGGAAATTGTAAATGGTTGGCCGTCCGAAAGATATAGTAGTAACGCAGTAGTGTACTATGTCAAAGTTGTGTTTAAAAGTGATGATTTATTTGACTTTAAGTATTTTATAGATTAGTATTATATTTCATTTGACTCTTTAGCGACATTTCGACTTATTGTTAAATTATGGTTTGCTTGTTTATATTTTACTGTGTGGTCAATGATATTAATACGGATATTTATTCCAAACGAGATATTCAACTTTAAATCCAACCTAAAAACAGTTTCAACCGAAAAACGGGTAAGTAGAAAATATATCAACCTCAAAAATCTATGTGCTTTAAACCACATTCAACTTTACATCGCCTGTACAATCAAACTATATAATCAAAATACGAGTATACTTAATTTATATTTTAATACTGTTAATTGAAATGGTGACCATACAAAGTAGGTATCTTAAGCCGAGTATGAATGGAGGTGAGTGTAAGATGATAGACGCGATCTTGTAGTCTTGTTTAAGGCCGACATGTTCTTTAGACAGAACTGTTAATTAATAGCCCATACAGCCAATGGAAACTAAGGGACCTACAGCTTATAGTGGAATCCGAACCACATTTTGGACATGTAATTTACGAATTGGTCTAATTATCAGGATACTGTGGATGATAGTCATAGTACTCACTTGTGCGGACGTTATTCCACACCACAGAGTATCGCATCCACAGTGCATGCCTATAAATATCCACAGTTCGTGACCTCCAAGTAGCTGGATTACAGGACGACGCCAAAGTCCAATTCTCATATTTTACTAATTTTTTTTACTTTTTGACATAACATTGCCCTATTTGTTTCTCAATATTTTTCAACAAAAGTACTAAATTTACTGTTATACATAGTTACTATAGTTTACTATAGTTACTAGGCCAGATGAGGCCCAATTTTAATAAAGAATCTTGTTACTAATAGAAACGAACTTTAGATTACTACTTGCAATACAACTTTTACTATTTGATATTCATGTAAACCTTAGAGTGTATTAAAGACTTGCAAATAGTTCTGAAGTAGACTTATACAAACAATCATAAATAACCAATGTTAGGCCTAGCTTGTGCACAGATATTATGAGCTTCTATCAATCCAAAGGTTCCCCGTTGGCCATTTGTATTGTGTAATGACTGTAGCTCCGATATCCAAACAATATCTCACAGATCCTGCCAAAATTGTCGAGCTTCTCTTTTAATAAAGATCAAGTTGTATTTTTATAGATGTTAAAAAAATATTAGGTTGAAAATAAATCTTTAATCTACTGTATAATTTTGATTTTAGGTCAACATATCTACTCATATCAACACACTCAGCAATAATCAGTGAACCTTAACACCAGTATTTGGTTAGTACAACTAACACAGATAGAATATCTTGCGTTGGAAAGAAACAGTACATATTATGACGTATAGAATTGAACTAATCTTTTGTAGGCAACCTGAATAAATCCAAGGCAACGTATGCACAGTGAAAATCACATACACAGGGATAAACAGGACTAGAAATTGGATAGAATTGGAACAAAGACGTTTTTGGCTCTAAAGGAGTTCCATACATTTTACATTTATGTACAAGATAAAAACACCTCTTAAATAGATGCTAAATAACCCTTAAATGAATCTATGCTTTGTGGCATTTAACATTTTGTAAATGGTGATGCAACACAATAGATTCTTATTATCTTTACTCATTTTACAGTTTTATGCTTAGTAGGTTGAAACAAAAGTAAAATTTTATCGTATAGAAAAGAGTATTTAAAAGCTTGCTTTAAAAGATATTATTTACTGATAAAACAGCAGATTGTGTTTTTACTCCTCTTGCAGTATCAACATCTTTATTTTAATGCTAGCAATATTAGACATGACCTTCTGAAAGTGATGTAATTTACCTTAGAATATTTAACGAAGATTGAAACTAAATATGATACAGTTTTCATTATTTACACACCTATCAAAATTTATGAGGTTTCACAGCCTCAAGCTACGTGTTATACCTTCTTGCATAATGAAAACATCTGTTGTGTAGTTGTTAATATAAACTAACTGTAGCACGTGTCAGATTTGAATGTACATTATTGTTTATTGTGTAAAGCAACAGATTTTATAATTTGATCTAGTTAATTAAGATTTACTTAAAAGCTTAGTAGATTTTGAAGGCTGTTTTGGACTTATGATTTTAGTTTCAAATTCGAACAAAAAAGGGTTATTTAAATTGGAATTTCAAAGTACGTTCAATAGTTTGGAGTAAATGATTAGAGATCGCTTTCAGACATGAGGCTGTTAAAACTTTGCGTAGTCGTTTAGAGGTAATAGAATTTTATTTTAGCACCAGTTTGCGTTCCTGCAACGTCAGACTACACGGTACAGTTTCCAGATGGAATAAAAATCTATTTAACAATTTATTTTAAAATGGATTTATAGTTTAACCCTCTCAGAAAGGTTTTAAAACCTCATAAAAAGTAATGAAGAAAATACACTTTTTTATTAGTAATTTACAATGTATTTTTGTTAAAGATATTTTTATCGTAAATAAGAAGACATTATGAACAATAAATTTGAAATAGGGTTTTCGCCTGTTTACATTTGTATGTAAAAAGATTAGATTTAACTCCAAACTCTTCGAAAAAAAACCTATGAAGTTATTTTTTTTACCAAATAAAATAGCTTTTACATGACACAATATACAATATCTAAAGATCTTAAGCATAGCTAGACGTAGGAAAATATGAATGTAGTTCAAGGAACAAGTTTATTATATTTTTGGACCACCTTAACTAAGTATTTTATTATATAGGTCCTACAATATTTTTATTACTTATTGATACTTTTTTGATAAATTAAAGACTGTTTTCAAATTAAATTCCAAAATAAATACAGATCATAATATAAAATGTTAAAAAAATATTATACAAACAAATAAATGAAAATAAAGAACCTTTCTATTTATTACTTCCATTAGCCATTACATTCAACCACAAGAAAATTCAAACGTGTGAATGAATGAGGTCCGTTGAATAAATGAATAAAAGAAGAAAAGCTCAAGTAAGTACATACATGGTATCGGCACACAGTGGGTTCCCGCACCCTAGGGAAGCTTCCCAGACTACATGGCTCCCTTGGTGTTGGAATCTACAGAAGAATACTTTGAAGACTACGCGACTTTGTCAAAATTCTCCTCTTCATTTTAAAACTGTTTGTAGCACGTAGCACGTTGTAAATATATAAAAGAACATAATTGGTTTTATCTCCTTATTTTATTCTAAATGTACGGTAAACTTAACTTTGTATTCTTTTTGTCTTTGAAGATCTATACCTTTAGTGAAACTATAAAAGAGCAAATCATTTGTAATAAAAAGAAGCAAGAGGGATAAAACAACAAAAAAGCTAGTTGAGAAAATAGCAAATGGTAGAGAAAAAAAGTGAAAAGATTTTGTATGGTCGAGAGTTTAATTTTTCCAAAACGGATAACTACATCCATAGAAAATAAACCGTACTTAGTGCTTCAACACTGTTAAACACAATTCCAGAAAAACAAGGTTATGAACCAAAACCACTACGTCAAAACTTAGTTTTTTATTTATATGATAACTACCTGAAACAAAAATTTTAAACTCCATCGTATTGGTATACATAAAGAATTACGTTTGACACAAAACAGTACATTTAAATATTTTTTCTTCTGTTAAATGTTTTATTTTATTTTATTTGTCTATGCAAACCTAGAAACTCTGAATGTAAGACATATGGTACTTTATTAGGTATGACAGTTAATTTAGGATATATTAGGGGGATCGTCAAAGTTTTACTGCATAATTCAGCTTTACCTGTCTCCATTTATGAGCTTTGGACCTATGAGTTCCTTCCACCTCAGGTGAGACATTGTTTGGTAAACGGGCCTACACAGTTATGTGAATTTTATGGCTATGATTTCGTAAAGGGAAATTTTGATTGTTTAATACAGCTAAATATACGTGCCAAGGTATAATGAATGGCTTTATGAACGGTTTATGAATGGCTTTAATAATTAAATCTGTATACTACGTCCCACTGAAGCGATTGTTTTTCTATGTTATTTTCATACGTTAAACCTACTGTATTTCTAAAGTTTATATACTTACTTACGAGACAAACTATTTATACCTAAAATGTTCACTAGTGACTAATAAACAATAATTTAACATACAGGCCAAAGGACGTTTAGGGTGAGCAAACACAATTTTACTCCAAGTGGTTACTGAACCGAACACGTGTTAAAATTACCTTTTCTGAGCATTCAACACTTTTTTATATAAATGTGCTTTAATTATAAACAACTTTATTTTAACCATTGAAGTAACATTAATGTATAAAGCGCTGAAATTAAAAAGTTTAAGTAACATTCAGGAATAGACAACAACACTAAGAGTAGGGGTATCCTATTAGAAATCCTATTGCTTATCCACCGTTCCTAGCAGACGTAAATTCTATAAACAATGATGAGTGAGAACCTAGGCTTCTTGCTTATTTGCGTTTTCCTTCATTCCACATTTAGAATCTTAATAGTTTCAAAACATGGATATAGGAGTACAATGGGTTGAAATATATGGTATACTCCCAAAACGGTATTTTTAGTTATGAAAATATTTGAAAACAAATATAAGTGTGTTTATAGGAAAAATCTTTTGAGATTAAATAAACACTGCACGTACGTACTCATGTATAAATAACTCAAGAAAAAAATACTCTGGAAAATGTGGTGACCTAAGTCATCTATCACCTATTACCAATTTCAATAGGTACATCGTCCATTTAATGATGGGCAAATTAATAACTCATATTAATAACTCTTAACAACTAATAACTCAAATTAATTTGCAAGAAAACCATCTGTTCTAATGAAGAGATAGGTTCCTTGCAAATTAATATGAGTTCTATTTGTACAGTAATTATACAAGTTTGTTGAAGATTATAAGTGGCTGTAAATGCATATGAACTAATTGAATTTATTGTTAGTCATGTGGTTGGAGCCACGGGCGTCTTTGTTGGAAGTGTTGAGGAGTTCAGTCCCGGCTAGTTCATAAAAAATCTGCTTTTAGCGAATTTCCCTATAGGGAAGTAGCTATTACCGTAGGTGGCACGGTAAGACCTAGACCCGGGACCGATTTACTTTTTCATTTTGATGTCCCCAGAGGCCAAAAACACTATTCGTTCAAATTGTTATATATGTATATATATATATATATATAGACTTATATAATATATATATATATATATATATATACGTCCGTGAACGCGATAACTTGAGTAATTTTTGTCAGATTTTGATGAAATTTGGTTTAAAGGTGTAAAGCGGGATAAACTTGAATGAGTTCGCGAACCAGCACGATCGGACCATGGGAACTGGGCTTTACGGGGGGTTTTATGGGGTAAAAATTGGTTTTTCTCACTTTTGACCCTCAAAACACAAAATTTCCCAATTTCTCTTTAGACCTTTTTTAAGAGCTTAAAAAAACAAATAATTTAGTATATAAAAGTATTTTTGTTCGATTATTAGTAACGGAGAAAATTAAAAAAATTGAAAATTTAAAATTCCCATGTTATTCTTATGGAGAATATTGACAAATGTTGTAGTTTGCTTGTTTATGAATATATTTTGATCAAACTTGGCAAATTTATTTATTTTGTACTAAGCTATCAATATTTTACTCAAAAACACAATTTATTAGTTTCCTTGTAGCAGCAAACCTAGGTACTCGTTAAACCTAATGTTATTAAAATATATTTAACTGAAAATCAATTCAGACAAATGGAAATTTGCTTAGTCGGCAGGTTTGCTGCGGCGGGGGTATTTTATGTTTGTAGCCATTGATGTTTTGTGCCGATGTTAGCACTACGACAATGTGAGTAAGGTTTTTTCTTAAAATTTTAAACATTATGTTCAGATATATAAAATATCATGTTTACTTTTTAGTAATGTTGTAAAATGACTTCTCAAACTCAATTAACTAAATTTGCGAGTTTTTGTGATGTTTCAGTCTTTCTTTACATTTGTTTGTTTTGTAGATAGCCTCGGACCGATATAACTATCAATGTTAAGAATTTCATGTTGAACTCCATTCCTTAAAATGTATGCGATTCTATCTAAAATTAACCGTTAGTAAGGATGGTAAAACAATCGTTTTAGAGATTATTCCATATATTTTTATCATCACGGTTTCGGAACCTGGAATCCGTCCCCTGGAAACACCGTCCTAATCTCGTTAAGATATCAGTACTCTCAGATCCCTAAACGACGTCAACATTTAGTATTTACTAATCGTAATGGATAACATGCAATTGCCATTATCAAACAAAATCTTTAAACAATGAGCATGCTAAAAGGTGATTTGAAAAGGGAAAAGGGAATTGATTTACTAAAGAGGGTATTGATTTAGTAAAGTAGTGTCCAACTTGCTATAATGCAATAGTGGTATTATTGTTAGAAATACGTAAACTAATATTTCTACAACAGAAGCAGACATCTGGTAACTATTCCCTGAGCAAAGCTACTTCAGTAGTGATCACGTCTTGCTAGAGACGACCGCAAATGTTATAAAGTGTAAAAGTTTCTTGTCCCCGAGGTAACTAACAAATGTGTGCTGAACTTTTCTGTGGGAAACTTGTTTACTCCGTTACCGATGAATTATTGATATAAAGTATCTTCTTTAACATTAGGTAGCAAATGCGTAGAAATTCAAGTAAATGACTACTTTAGTTACTTAAATATTCTCAGTTAGTAAGATGTCCATTTTTATTGTGGAAGGATTATAGCTGGACGATACTTAGTGAGTTTTCAGAGCGAGTCACTGTGTAAATTATATATTTTCTCTTATAGTATTATGAATTTCATGATTTAAAAGATGCAATGGTTTACTTTAAGTTGATCTGTAGTTTGGCTTTCATAATAAATAGTGCATAGGCTACTACAGGAATCAGCAATGGACATTAGCACAACCTTTTGGTGGGTTAATTAACCCAAATTTATTTAAACATAAAATTGGCAACAACTTGACAATGGAAATAAAATTAAGTTCTATTTATAGTCAAAATTGTCAGCTTATTTCTGCAAAATTGAATTAGCTGTTTTGGATGGTAAAAAATAACAATTATGACTGTTACCTGAGATTACTGTTTTCCTGGATATGAATCTAGAGTCTTAGGCACCGAAGCCCCGCACTCTTCTACTAGTTTAGGTCGATTTCTCCATAAGTTATATATATAAATAATGATTTCTTATTATTGGGTACTTTTGTCCCCAGGAGTTGGAGTGTGTGATGTTGTACCACCAGGAGAGTCAGTTGTCATCAGTTCCTCAGCTGGAGTGTCCCCGGGCCTGGGACTATGTACTCTGCTGGCCTCCCACTCAGGTCAACTCATCAGCCGTCATACCATGCTTCCCAGAGCTCAACGGGATCAAGTACGACATCTCCAGTGAGTTTGTTCTCGAGTACACAGAGTTACAAAGTAGATACAATGAGTTTGATAACATTAAGAGTTTCAAGCATGGCAGCTGTTTGAAGACATTTCATAAAACAAGTTTGTGTTTGTGCTTGAAGTGATTTTTTTGTCCCCTAAGGATATTGAATGTAACGGGGGGGGGGGGTATTTAATATCATGTGCCTTAGAGCAGCCTCAGTGGTTTCTTCACGTACTAATGTACTGTAATTACTTATAACTCTTCTTAAACCTAACTCTATTGGTTTTATATGTTGTGAACTTCTAATACATTTTGGGAGTTAAGCAACAGTATCAGATAGACTGATCTATCCATTGTTAATACCATGGGCGAATGTTTTATGCCATATTCTCTACTACAGCCTAGGACGCTACGAGCGTTTCGTAAAATGCTGAAACGTACTCCAGCTTTTAAAATCTTTTAGATAATTCTCCACAGGCAGTACAATGTAACTTCTAGTGCACATAAAACTAGTCGTTGACGAGATGATTATAAACTGTATGAGCAACAGCTACTTCCGTGTTACAGAGAACGCTACCAGATGGTGTCACAGTAACGGGTCCTGGGATGAGTACTCGGACTTCTCCTCGTGCTCGCCCGTCTCTGGGGTAGAGTCCACTCTGCCCAAGCTGCTGTCTCCGGTGGAGATCACCACAATTCTCTACATTACCGGGTACACAGTCTCTCTAGTCGCACTTCTACTGGCAGTCACTGTCTTCGTCTACTTCAAGTGAGTTCTGTCTTTGACTTTGGGTCCTGTAAGTAAACTACTCATTCTGTTGAACAATTATAACAAAGTATATTGGGTCTTGACTAAATACTTTTCTTGCATTAAATGTTGAATGATTTTTTCCTTTTAGTAAAACCCGATATTAAAGCAATAGTATCTAATGTATACTATTGCCGATCATGCTTGTTATTGAATAAAAAAAGTAAAACTCACAGACAGTATAAGTTAAAAGATAATCTAGTTAACCACTTTGAATTAAATTTTTTTTTAATAACGTTCAAATTAAACCAGGGGGTTTGGTCAGTTATTACTTGAAAATTGTAGAGTAACATAGGAACCATAAAGTGGGATACTGCAATTACAATAGTTAGTTCCGTAATAGTAGTTAGTTTTAATTGCATATTTGTTTGCTGGTTCTGTAGATGGACGTTCTACGTGTTACTGCCGAACTCAAATTTCTACTTCTATTTCATTTATTCGCCTCTTTGTTACAGAACCATGTTTATACATTTGTTAACTGATGTACAAATTAATGTTGTAAATTTGAACTAATTGTGATTTAGCGATGGTTGGTTATGTATGGTATACACAAAACTTTATGTACCTACATAGGTGTCAGAGTTTGTTTAACATTACGTTGTTCTAAGCAAATGTTATTAGTCTACGGGTTCATTCAATTGATATTCCTAAGTTTCAAGTTTCCTAAGTGACAAGCTAGGTGTCTACAAAAACTTATGTAAAAATTGATAATCTATAATAGAGGTGTTTTCTGTTCCGTGTGAACGCAACCTGCTGAACCACGTGAGATGCAATTTGACACAAAGCTAGATGGGTCCTTGCCAACACAAAATCCGTCCGTGGATGCGTAAAGTTTTAAAGCAGAACTTGGAAATAGTATATTTCATTACTAGGACCGAAAGTGGCATTTTCCGGCTTTTTGTGTAAGGCGAAGCCGAACACAGGGAACACCAATTTCACGTGCGAGGCGAAGCCGAGTACGTGAGAGCTATTCAAATCAAATCAAATCAAATCAAATCAAATCATTTATTATCATGGACATTTACATGCATTGACATTGTCAGTGGAGCAGAACATAAAATTTCAATGTTCATTGTCTAAATAATCAGAGGTAACTTGGGTATGAGTCTATGTTGTACAAATTCCTTTTAACTACAGGGTTAACAATCACAATAGACTAAAAACAATTTAACAAATGAACAATTAACAAAGTTGAAGAAAACAAAAATAGACTATATAGAAATAATTAACAGATTTGGATACAAAGTTACAGACTTATCACAGGTTGTTCTAGGAACTCTTCAATACTGTAAAAAGGATTTCTTAAGAGCCAGTCACTGAATTTTTTTTTAAATATTTTTTGTGGATACTTATTTACATTAATAACTACCTTATTATAAGCTTTCTTACACATAACAACATGGCTATTTAAAGATTTGCTCAAACGGAGGTGCTGGTAACTTATTTGATGTCTACCACGAGTATTGTAGGGATGTACATCTTCATTCAGGACCATGACTGGTAGTTTTTTTAAAGAATAAATAACAAGTTCTAAAATATAAAGGTTAATAACAGTAAAAATCTTTAATTTAATAAAAATAGGCCTACAATGTTCAAGATCAGCTGAACCATCAATAATTCTAACAGCTTTTTTTTGTAATATTAATACTTCTTCAATTCTTGAACAATTGCCCCAGACAAGCAAGCAGTACTTAATTATTGATTGAAAAAAAGCAAAATAAGCCATCCGGATATATTCTGGAGTTACACAGTATTTCAAACGCCCCAACAAGAAAACAACTCTAGAAAGTCTAGTAGTAACACAATCAATATGAGTATTCCAAGTAAGCTGTTGGTCAACACATACACCTAAAAACTTGGTACTGACAGCTGTTTCTATAGCTAAAGATTCATGGTCATAAGGCCTCAAAGAGAATACTATATTTTCAGTTTTATTTTTATTTAAGAGATAGCCATTAGCTCTAAACCAAGATGAAGCTTCTTCTATAGAGTTATTTACCAAATTACTTAAATGCAGCAAGTTACTGGAAGTGTTAACAAATGTCGTGTCATCAGCGTAAAGAAGGGTTCTTTTTCAAGGGTATTTTCACGTAAGAGGCGAAGCCGAGGACGGGAATAATGGAGCAAGTGCCGGATGATAACTTTCGGTACGAGTTATGAACGGTACTTTTCATCACGACGCAAAAATACACAAACATAGAATAGCAGACCTCATCAGTAATATTACAATAATTATCTATCAAACAATTTGTTGAAACATAAAAATAAAATAAAATTTTCTAAAAGTAAACCTATGTTCATTTTTGTTTGATTTTTAAAACATAAAATAAAATAAAATATTCTAAAGAAAACCTTCGTATATTTCTCAATACTTCAAACATCAAAATAAAAGATTAAAACGACTTTGAACAATATATATAGCTGATTTGAATCATTAAATTAAACCGTAACAAAACACTAGCGCGCGTAGTGAATAAATGGAAAACTAATTGAGAGCGAGGGAAAGTAAATTTAGAGCGAGGGAAAATCAGCTGATCAATTTTCCCTCGCCCTAAATTAGAGCTTGAGAAACGGCTACTTTCATTGATGTCAGCTGTTATCGAAAATAGTTAATTTCGGTGAGGAGTGATGAAATAGTATATTTCGTACCAAGGGCCGAAAATGAGGTTTTGCCGGCTCGAGATAGTTTTTAAGTTCGAGACGAAGT